>NW_028324182.1:7282500-8532500 GCF_054372755.1 Phalangium opilio | reverse complement strand
CTCACGTAATTAGTTAAGTCCCTTTAATTAAGGTTGGCTTTTTCTATCGAAGATAATTTTATAACGAGGGATACGTTTCCTTCCTTCTTAATGATTTGCCTGCCACCCTGGCCTTTTATTTGATCAAAAGTCCCAAAGGAATTTCTCTTTTTAAATTAACTTAGCAGGCCGGAACGACAAATTGGATATAAGGGAAAAAAGAAACTTATGTACATGAATTTAATGAATTTATCTATAAATGTGCTTAAATAGTCCGACCAGGCTTTTCGGTATAAAGGGTTGTTTTACGATCTAACAGATTCATTATATAAACGAATTTATTCTTGGGTCAGGTACACAACCGATTTTTAAAATTTACGCGCTTTATATAGGGAAACGAAAACCGTTTTGAATAGTTTCAGAAAAATACTCTTGAGAAATTTCTTTTGGAAATAAATATCACCACTTTAAAGGATTAAGCCCTTTAGCAAGCTCGCTAGAATTTAATTAACGCTTCGAAAAAAAAACCGGATAGCGATAAATTTTAAATATGCTAGAGAATTAAATATTCGGTTTTTGATAGTGGTTAGTTAAATACGTCAAGGGCTTTGGTGAGAATATGAAAACAACATATGGTCACTATAGAAACATTTTTTTTTTCCTAACATGAAATTTTAAAACGTGTTTTAGAAGCCAAATATTACTAAAATTCTGCAGATAAAACAGATAAACTAATATTGCTTAGCTTTCATAGCAGATATGTAAATAATGTTTTTCAATAAAAAATGTATGGACAAATTTCCACACGTATTATAATAGGAAAACGGGCATTTATCAAACTTATTACGTTACTCGTGATATTGACGTATTTATTTATTAAGTCAATTTTGATCAAATATATTCGGAGCGAGGTCAAATAATTAAATATGGGAGGTTATATCGATCGTGTGGCATTGTACGTGTATCTCATTGTCGCGGTATTAAATGTGTTGAGGAACTACAAACAAACGCATTGTAAACTTACAATACACGTTGAGAATCCATCTGTCGTCTAAGGCACTGGTTGGCAACGACGGATTATCCGCTCGGCAAGAGAGCTCCTTGCCATTGTCTTCAATGGTGGGTTGTAATTTCAATACGCTGTAAGTGACGTTGCCATCGTGGGAGATGGTTTCTTTGGCCGTGTGCTGTTTCTTCTTGCCTTTCCACCACGAGAGCTGAGCCGGCGGCCGCGCGCCCGACGACTGACAAGTCAGTTGGACTTTGGTGCCGGCCGATAAGGGCCTTTGTAAGGTCGTGATTTTGACCTCCAGAGGCTTTACTGCGGAATAGAAATAACCGACAATCAATTCTGGGAAGAACTTCATTAACTCCCGCGTAATCTCCCTCCTTCCACCCTCTCTTCTTTTAATCAAGAAATCCTTCTGTAGAAAGGCGAATCACCTTCTTCTACTTGCCGAAATTCGTTCTTTCATTTTCTACTCTCGGTTCGAAGAATAAAGAACCGTAGCTCTCCCGTAGAAAATTCACGAATCTTGGAGTAAATAACTTTAGAAGAAAGTTCCGCAATTAACAATCATAGTAGTTTCCAGAGCAGACTATTCTTAAATAGGCTTACTATAACACGTTCTAAGTTAGTTCCACCAAGAATAGAAAGAAAGTGAAAGGGAAAAAATTTTTACTTAAAAAATTCGTTATTTCGTCGTAATAAATCTTGGCTTTCTCCTCTTTTTCTATAAAACGCTTTTTGGGCGATGAAAACAAAAATAAAAAAAAGCTTCTAGAGAAAGAACCGTCTTTAATCCGCAGTTTAAGATAGAGAAAGAGAAGGAGCTTGTTACGAAAAGCCTCGAGACGTTACGTTACGTCGCGGCGAAACCCTTAGGCCTATTTTGGATCCGACCATTACGTTCTCGTAAAGCCATCATTAATCTAAGTCCTACGGTTTACTCTCGCCTCAATTTCTTTTCTCTATATCAGAGTAGGCCTAGAATCCGCGGGGGTCTAAAGGATCCAGTAACTTGACGAGAAAAATAGCGCCGTATAGACAGTCCGCGAAAAAAAACTGCTGCAAGAGACACCATCCAAAGAAGAAATGTACGAGAAAGAAATCCGCTTTAGTTCGTGAGACGGAAAATAGAACTTGTATAAGTTATTATAACATTCCGGTAGAACTTTCTTTTCTATTCTTCGAGCGTCTTGATGGAAAAGAATAAAATTGGACGATAAAGAACAAAACGTTTCTGGACCGACAGCTTTATAACGTCCTACTATAGCGAGTGTTAGAAAAAGAGTAGACGAAATAGACGGAGATACAACTTGCTTTCAGTTTAACCCTGTATAAGTAGGTTTTATCATTTGTAGGGGGAGGAGAAATCGCACCTCCATTTTATCCCCATTGAATATCTTTTATCTGACCTACGATTTAATTTGTGTACGTGTTTACGAAAAGGGAAGCATTCTCTTCGACCACAAACCGTAAGAAATAAAACAATAGAGTTGGCCTAAATCTCTCAATGGACGAATTAAGCGAAACGAAGTCGCTTTATGAAACTCAACATTCCTCGATGGAGACATTCATAGCCGTACCATCTTTTAAAAACCGCGCCGCGAATGTTAGACCCAACCTGTGTTGGATTGAGAAAGGTGAACGGTATACTCACAGTTGAGATCCAGAGAGACCATGCTGGATACGGGGACGGTAAGATTTGTATTGGAAGCTTGGCACATCAGTTCGGCCAGTAAATCGTGCCTTTTCAGGCGAGGAATAGAAATTTCGTTCGTCACCACCCCTGGCTGCGTAGTGGTATACGTGTCATCCATCAGTGTCGCCTCTCTCCACCAGGTCAGCGAGGGCGATGGTCGACCTGAGAAATGAAGGCGAAAAAGAGAATTGGTCCCAGATATCTGAGAAATTTTCCCGTCCCTTTCATTCCTCAAAAACGACTACCCTTAGTGGCTACTTTGGTGGTGAAGCGGGGAAGAAATATACAGAGTGTTTGGCTTAATTTGACCCGTATAAGACAACCCTGAAATTGCACCCACACTGTACAGTTATCGAATTTTCCTCAATCAACCATCAAACCTGGCTTACTAAAGTTTGAGGTACTTGGAGTAAATAATTTGGGGATGTCTAGATACCGGCGAGAAATAAACAAACCATAACTGGACACAAAAAGGGACTCTACGGGAACGAATACTCCGTAATTATTACGTCTAGGATTTTTCCCATCTTCCCTTTCGACCCAAAGAATGGTTTGGCACGCGAGCCACCCGTAAAGGAGTAGGGTATATCGCGACGGGTTTTTGCGAAAAGAAGGCGGGATCATTGAGCCAGCGTGATGTAATTTGGAATAAGGAAAGCTCTGTACTGAGGCGCGAGATAAGAAATTATCAAGCATTTTCCTCGTTCCGATAACCCAATGCGTAAATGGAGCGCCTAGCGATTCCGGAGGCTGTGATGGATTTTCGCGACGGGCCGTCTTTTGTGAGGACCCTCTCTGGCCTCGATGGAAGAACCAACGGGCAAAAAAGCTATAATAGAATTTCGGAGAAGACATTCGAACGACCGTCCGTTAGGGTTATTATTTCTTCCCTCGTTCCGAAAAAGGAGCTCGATCATCGAAACCCGCGAGGATCGAGGGAGAAATAGAGACGCTAATTCGGTTCCATTAACTCCAAGCAATCTCGCTTCGATACAGAACGCGCGCGGAAACCGAACGTCATTTTAACTCTATACAACATCACGATCGAAAAATTTCTAAAATCCCATCGAGTATATCGACAATTTTTATCTCTCTTCGCTTAGAGGAAAAAAAAAAGAGTTAAAAATTTGTCTGAAACCATGAAGTTACGAAATAGTATCGTGAATAAATACGCCTAACCTCGATGACAGCGAATTAACAATCAAAGTACTTGTAGTATCTATGAAGAACAATAAACCAATTTTATAAACATTTATTCCTGAAGGCGGGTTGTTTCTTACTGAGCTTTGGGCGCATTCTGAGGTTGAATCTTATTTTGATCAATCGACAACGTCATTGCGGAAAAGAATAGGGCAGCCGATATAGCTTGCCATTCGCGACGGTTCGCGTGGCGCAATAGAGAAAGAAGAGAGGGTCGCGGACTCGTGACCGAGGAGGCTACAAGTGAGATGCGGCGATCAATGAACGACGTTCCGGGAAATTAGCCACACTGGTTCGTTCTTCATTCCATTGATTTCGGCTTTTCCGAACCGTCTTAGGCTACGAAGGAACCCGGACCATTTTGATAAAGAAAGGCCTTCGTAAAGATTATGTAAGACCTTTTGTCCCATTACCCCTTTTCTTTTCCCCATCGAGCGACATTTTTGGGGGGTCGCGAGAGACAATAACATACAATGGACGACGAAGAAACAAAGAAAAGACGTTGAGACCCCGTTATTATTAAACTATTTATCATCCATTTAAATGTCCAGAGAAAATAACCCGCTATCTAGAAAATGGAACTCGTTTCGAAGGTCCTAAACCAAACGAGGAAATGATGAACGTGAGACTAAAAGGCTAGAAATGGGCAACACAGAATGGACAGAACAAGACTGGGAAGCGAACATAAACCCCTCGAAATGTTTCTAGTATCACCACCACATTAAGTGTTTTAACATTTCTAGTTCAAAATTTTGACTTCATACTGGTCCTAATAATATGGGAGGTTCTTCCGCCCTGAATATCTATTATTTTGACAATAAGTCCTACTAGCTAGGAACCATTAATGCAAGAACCCAGAAAAACTGACGGCCCGGACAAGTACAGCAATGAATAAATGACTATACCTCCTTCCACCTCGCAAACGAGTGTTAAATGAGTGCCTTCGTCGTAAGGGCCAATGACGTCTTGTAACCTTTGACCGTGTTCGTCCTTGATAATGGTTTCACCAGGAGGCACTGCAACAGGAAAGAATACAATTAATTGAGTATAACTGATGATCAAAAGGTCAACGTATTCTTTGGAATACAGAAGACGTATGCGAGGAATCTTAAAGGGTCTTTTTCAACTATAATGTATTTGCTGGGAAAAGCTAACTCCGCTAGTAAGTCAAACGTAACTGAGATATCATAGATTCTGTCCTCAGCCATTTTTTCTCGAAGTTTACTTAGAAGAATGAAAAGCTTATACTTTGCAAAAATACCAATAGAGCAAGAAAGACGGTAAGAAAAAAATAAGAAAAAATTCTCAAACAACGGTTTTCACGGCAACTCAAGCATTGAACGGGCCAATATCGAGCCGGCACGAAACCGTGACAGTAATCAGTTAAGTCAATATATCCCTTTTTGCCCTCTAGCTCGTCGTCTAGTTTTGCTCTGAGAAATATAACATCGAACCCAAGAAATAAGTATATAGTAAAAAAGGAAATTCAATAAACGTGGCATGCAGTGCCGGCAATTTTTTCTGCCGTGAAAGTAAACTAACCCGAAGCGTTATCGTGAAAGTTATTCAGTGTAAAATATCCAAATTAAATTACATAGAGCCTTTGATAACTTTGAATGAAGTTGAGCCTCGCTGGAAAGTCGATAACTATCCAATAAAAATATAAGAAGAGGAAATTCGGATCTAATTTATCTTGGGTAAACGAATAAAACAGTACGCGCCAGTTATTTGATTAAATTCGTCGTCTCGAGCTGTTTGTTTACTCTCGAAATTGATTAAGGATAAAGTGAATGATAATTCTTCGTAAAGGCAAACACGTTTAAGGACACGATTCATTTAAATTAAACATTCTTTAAAATAATATTCCAATAGTTAAGATTTGATTTATTCTGTCCGAATGCGGGTTCCGGAATTTACCGTAGAGGAGTCTAGTTGTACTCACCTATAACTTTAAGCATGAGATTTCGATTTTCGGATCGAAGTCTTCGATAATCCACTCGACATCTATATTCGCCTTCGTCCTCTTCCTTAACCGGGTCCAGCTTGAGGACAGGAGGATTGGCGATGACGTCAAAATAGGCTCTTCTGCCCAATTCGTCGCCGGGCAAGTGTTTGGCGTTTTTGACGGGACTGGCCCTTGCATCTAAACTGTAAATCGGGATTCCCGAATTCCCTCGATACCAGAGAATTAAGGCGACGGTGTCCTCGTTCAGCGGAATGGTAATGTTGCAAGGCAGCGAAGTCTTTCTTCCGGCCACGGCGTAATAAAGCGGCTCTGAAAAACCAGCAAAAAAAGGAAACGAAAATAAGATGAAAACTCGGTCACCAAAGGGATTGGATATTATACGAAGAAAAAAAATCTCAAAAATCATAAGGTCTTTCAATGTCTATCTTTGTTTAAAGATCTTGTATTTAATATTGGTGTGGAAACTCGGGAAAAAATTTGGTTTGTTTAGCTTAATTTAGTCTTAGAATGAAAATTCTTCGTCGATTATCCCCTTGGTCTTCTATCATAAGAACTAATTTAAATTAGTTTAATCCCGATGAATTTGCGTTGTCTACACTTTGTTTTAGGCGCAAGTTACGAACCTACGATATCAGAAAGAACCGCTTTCATCGTCTGAAAGAAAAGAAACGTATAGAGCCCAAAGATCAAAGCCTTCCGCAATACCAACTGAAACCGAAGAAATCCAGGGGTTCAGGGAGCTGGACGGGTGTGTGGTGGTAAATAAGGGAAGAAAAGCAACGTAGCGAGAGAAATAGAATGACCGATAGGTCCTATAACAATAGCTTTTTAGTGGCTATTCCCAATTCCCCCGCTTTGATCCTAAAATAAATACTTTCGTCTACGTACGCCAGATATAAGATCTCTTATTACTCTCTTTCTTTCCTTCTTTCTCTCCGAGACCCCGAGCGCTTCTTCCATCGTGCGTTTCCGTTATTATTCTTAGTTAATGAGGCTAAAGATTGCTGGCCAAACTTTCAGACCAAAAAATAACCTTTCGGATTAGGATTAAAGGCGGAATAACAATACAATATTTTTTCCCATTCGGATATAATAAGCCCGGAGATATTTTTTTACTGGGATATTTGATCGGGACATTAAAGGAAGCGTGTTATTCGAAGTAATACATATTCCAAAATACAGAATAGCAAATCGTCTTTGGCCATGAGAAATGATACGACACGCAAATTCCAACGAAGAAAAATGTAATTCATTACTTTTCTGGGAACAAAATGGGCGTATATAGTATTTAAGTATTTTTATAGAAAAAAAACTCGTCCCATTCTCCACCTCTAAATCGCGTGAGAAATACGTTAAAACTATCCTTTCTTTGTATTACTAACTTCCGAATGTTGAGTGGTATGAAGCAACGCGAATCTTTAAGTTTTTAGCCTGAAAGAACGATATCGCGTAGTAAAAATGTCTTTTCCAATAAAGTAAAGAGGTTTAAATTTAAAGCTCGGGAGGATGAGGATACATTACATTTGACAAACGATGGGGATAAGAAATAAGAATTTTTCTTGTGGATTTAAGTATAGAGGAAAAGGATTTAAAGATCGGTAAATCTTTAAAGTGGTCAGTAAACTTTGGGATGGGGAAATCGATTAAGCTTGGCATAAACCATATAATGTTTCCTCTTTTCTAGAATCAAAACATTGACTTTCTAACATAATAACAATTCTAAGAATAGATATAGTTTAGAATATTATTCCTGTTTGCTTAAACCCTATCGCGAGAACGCCGAAAACTAATCTCTACTAATTAGCATAAGATAGATTAAGGGTTTTGTAGGTCCTCTGAGATACGTGAAATTAGTTCAGTTTATATTGTAAGATAGGTGTGTGGCCTAAATATGAACTTATATACAACATATACGGATATAGTGGCATATATTTATTCTGACACTATAGCAGCTGGAAAGAATCGAAACACATGTAGCTAAAAATTTATAACTTCGAGTTTAACTCCATCTGGTTGTACTTAAAATTCAAAGCTAACCTTAGTGTACATTTTGACATGTCCAAGACACTAATTTATTCCTAAAGCAAACCGTACCGTACGTACGTTATCTTTGATTTAATAAACGTACACGGTATCAGGTTTCTAACTAACGTTCATGGTTTAAGTCATACGATGGAATACATCCTAATAGATTCGCTTCAGGCTGAGTTGTCAAGAAGTCTGTTTCGACTTGACAGGCCGATAATCTGTTTAAGGAAACATTCTTATCCAATAGCCATCGGTTAATTTGTTGGAATTCAATTACTTCCATTCGTTTAGCATAAACTCCGTGAAGGGTTGACCAGCGCGGAAAACGCGAGCGGTTAATAATTGCCCCAAGATACTAAGTGTGTAATATAAGGAAAGGGGTTTTGGAGAGATTCGCCTTCCCGCAATGCGACCCGCCAAAGGCTTCTAGCGCGTAACATCGGCCTATCGTTTCATATTTAAATTGAACGTTCGATCCAAGACGATCTCCAGTACTCCATGACCTGAGAATATTACGAGTAAAGCCACTGAGAAAACCCAGGAACCATTTACGAAATGACGTATAGTCAAAAATAAATATGACTTCTAAGTTAAGGTACGTTTCAAAGCACGTTAGATTTCTTCTTTAACCTTACCGCGGTAATTTAAAATATTTTTTGGAAAAGTAAACCTAAAATGAAAGTAACCTAACGTGTCAAACAGAGTTAAAGTTAATTCAGGATAAAGTGAAGAGAACGCTTCTGTCTCACGCGATGTTAGCACGGCGCCGTTTAAATTTAAACGGGGCTATTAAGACACCTCCCGGTAAACACGAAGCCTTGTTAAAATTTCTCTTTCTATAAACAGAGTCTGTGAGAAGATTTTCCTTCATATTCACACGTACGAAATTTTAAGTACGTAATATTTACGTAAACGCCATCGAATGCTAAGAATTAAGGTAAGTTTGGGCTGCAAACCCTCGTCGTGACCTAGTAAACCGAAATCTTCTAAAGAATATATTTTTGGAATAATATTTACTAAAACAACTTTAAGTTTCGACAACATTCCCAAGTGAAGGTGATAAATTTTGGAATTTATAGAGGGGAAAATTATATTTTGCCTAAGAGCGCATAGAAATTCTTTAATTAAAGAGGGAAAGAACGGGAAACGAGGCTTGTAAGATGAATAACAGCCCAGCTTTTAACCTTGAGCAGCTTTTTGGGAATATTGAACATAAATTCAAAATTTCTTAAGCGTGGATCTATGTTTCTATGCAAATATGCTAATTTTAACCGTGGTTATTATGGACGGTGCTTAAAGATGATTTGTGATATATTAACTTTAACTAAGCTTGGAGTTTTCATTCACAGAAATAAAAAATTGAAAATGCTAAAGTCCGGAATCAAATTTTCGTGACTTGTTAACGTAAGTAATTTAGTTTCAACATAGATAAAATAAAACAAGAGCGATAGATGAATATATTTTGTTGTAAAATCGATGTAAAACTATTTGAGAAGTTTTGACGACGCCCAAGGGCTCAGTGTATGTTACCTGAAGCACTTTAAGGTTCAGAATAAAAGGTACCCATTGTAAGGGCTATGGAAAATTAAGAAACCCTTACCAGAGATTGAACTAATTATTTCCCTAACAATTAGTTGGTTAATATAGGCTTGGTTTGCCCCACAATCCTCAAAGGAAAAGCAATTTTCCAATGGAAATTTTGGAGCAAACCAAGTCTTTCCTAGACAAACAAATTGCTAATTAACTCAGGTACTACGTACTTAATTACTTAAATTCTATTCATAAAGTAAATTCCGAAGATTTTAAGAGTAGATTAGGAAAATATAATTATATTAAGGCCCCCTCAGGGCCTCAGGAGCGTCGCTACGAACATTTTGCTAATTCATTAAAGTTCAGGCAGTTGATTAAAGGCTAGGATTAAATTATAAGACGAATTTCGAGTTGTTTAACAAACTTAAAGGAAGTAAGAGAGGTGTAGGTACTACATAATACAATACGGTTATAATAAAGATATGAAATGCGATACGAGCATTGAAACTAAATACAGAGAGAAAGTCCGAGGGAAAGAGAGAGCCACGAGCTAGACCCCGGAGAATTATACGACTTTGATGGATGAACCGGGGAGTTAGAGCATGAGTTATAGGAATTTTGGGGAAACTAAAGGCAGCTAGCTGACCGGCCGGCGGCGCCTCCCAGCCTTTGATACCGTTACCCTACCCTGGTTATTAAAAACTATACATCTACACTACACAAAAGAAGCTGTAAGATCAAGAAGACCTTGGAAGCGCAGCTGCTAATGACCAACCCAAATTTAAATTGAAACTTTTATCAGTCCATTTCCACATAATTTCGTAAAAGATCTTAGGATACACTGCACATCCTTTATTAGTTTAACGGTTAAGTGATTGAAAAATGCGTTTCTTACCACAAAGAACTCGGCTAAACCAGAGACAGACCATTCCACACAAGACGGTCGTCGTGGTCATCCGAAGTAGTCGCCCGCTCAACATCCCACATCCCAGCTCTTGCTAAGTCCTTTGCCAGAAGATGGTAGTTGAGACAACGGTTGTTTTGGTAGTACCAATGGACTTTAATCGAGATCCCTCTGTGGTGAGAGAATCTCTCAAGTCTCAGCCGGAAAAGCCGTCATTTTCTTATCGAAGTGTGTTCACGCCTACAATGACGATGCAAAAAAAAGAGACAAAACCCGAGAGTTAATTAATCAAGCAATGGAATCGAGTTTTCCGCGAAATCCGGAAAATTATATGGTTGCTTGAATACCCAATGACGGAGCACTGATTTTTTTGGAGAGAATAGTTTCTTCAAAATGGATCACTAAGTTTCGTTACAATTCGTGTAGGGGTATTTTAAAACCCAATATATCCGAAACCCTTTATCGTGAGATTACAGAGTTAAACGACGTGAAAAGTATAAAAAAATCCAAGAAATAACGCCTGAAGTGAAACGCACTTTTTCTCTCTTTCCGAAAGAGTAAATTGACTCGCTGCGATTTATATAAACAAAACCAGTTATTTCACAAACACTTTTCCGACGTACGGAGAAGACGGTGACACTTTCCGATTTATAAACGCCTCCGGATCGAGTTATGACTTGACCGACGAAAAGAAAAAAAACAAGCCACTTTTGGGGTCGAAAAACGACAAGTTTTCCGTCCAAAGGAAAAGGAGAAGTACGCAGGAAAAGAGAAGAGAAAGGGGTTGAGAAATCTCTACCAGATCTTCGTTCGCTTTAAGGAAGTACGTTCAGGAGATGCGAGAGAGAGAGAATCGCGCCGAGTGTTTAAAAGAGAAAATCCGGCACAGCTCGTAGCTCCTTTCTCGACCGACTGAGTTGTCCGGATGAGAACGCGGTTCGCGCTTTCGCTCGGATCGAAAATTTCGAGGACTGGTCCACGAGCGGAGAGCGAATGAACAACGGGGGTGAACAGTCGGAGCGAAGCGCTTGCTGGGGTGTTCGCGGGTTATACGTTTTGAGGGAGACTGGGGAAAACGCAAGCCAAGTTTTGGGGGAAGCAAGAGAGAGAGAAAGAGAAATCGATAAAAAGCTCGGATCCCATCCAAACTATCCAGAGGCGCTCCGCTCCCTTGTTAAGTTCGTGCATGGCGTTCTCTGGCGCCCGCAGCTCCCTTACTCCATCCTTAGGCTTACTATAGTGTAAACGTCCCCCTAAAAACGCGCTTTCTCTCGGTGCATCGTGGTTGCGAGGGCTAGGGCAGTTATAAGAGGGGGGATCGTTGCCCTATCCTATCCCGTAAAGCGCGCTTCCCAGCGTGACAGCCGATATATACCGGAAAGGCTTCGTGCCACGGATTTATATATATTTTTCATCGTTTCTGTACATAACGGGATACTGACCCCCTTATCCTAACTCCAACCTCCATGGTTATGAGCGACTTGGACTAAATAACTGCAGAGGAATTATGGGCAACATGGCCTTTCAATAAGAAAGAAAGTTCAAAATATTACGCGTTTATGGTTCAAGGCGAAGATTACGGTTGAATTTTATTCTTGCCATGATGAAAAATACTGCTTGGAATTATAGATCACAGGAAAAATTAGAACACCCAACTGGCGTAGCTTTTAAACAATGTAGAATACGTGTGCTTAATGATTCAAAGTTTCATACATATTTCAAGAGTTGATATCTTTATAGTTTTTTCGAAGATTTTTCTGCTAGTGTCAACTCTTTCAATTAACTAGTCCACGTAGACGGAGAACAGTACAGCAACGATGTAGAGGAGTCTCTACAATATAGCGAAGAAAGCGTAAAAGATATCCATATTCTTATGCAACGGAGATAGAAGCTAAATATACAAAGAGTTTTGGCTATAAAAACGATACCCGGGGCTCTTTAGAATTGCCCGGGTCCTTAGAATAGGGTAATACAAATGTATAGCGTGTTGGGCCCATCTTCCGACTTTTATACACATTCAGAAGCTCCTTGCGCTGACGTTTTCAAATGAAATAGCCTTGCTTAGATCTCACATCTGTTTTATAATTATTAAAATGCAACACAGCAACTATTAATCATTCGTTCATCATAATAATAAAATAAATTAATAAAATAAAATTTATGAGAGCTTTAATCATAATACGGAATTTAAACTGAATAATTATTGATAACTTTGAATTAATGTATAATTTCAAAGATCTATTCTAGCTAGGGAGCGAGTATAGTCAGCCCATATATAAATGGTTGAAAAACACTCGAATAGCGGATCGGTTATTTTAGGGCACTATTCCCTTTTCTTTTCTACATCCCACGGGCTATATAATCTTTTTACGCAAAATATACTGGGCCAAATATATTTCGGGCTCGCTATTATATTTGTCACGCGAGCTTATCGAATAGGGTATGCCCCGCGAGCCCAACTGAAACTCCAACCGCGCAGGAACGACCAACTTCTATCCTATCCCGTATAAATTTCTACGCATTCTCCTCCGATGCCTCGTAAAAAGAGACTTCTCTATACCCAAGATCAAGTCGTGATCTGCCTAGGTCTTTAACCTTTAAAGGAATAGCGTAATTTTGCTAAGGCTTTGAAATCTTGTATAGAGGATATGTTTGCTACAAGAAGCCATTATCTCAGTTAGCATTACAGTGTTGTTACAATTTCCTTGTAAAATAACACAGTTTATGTTCCAAAATAATTATTACCCAACTTCTTATTGATATTCCACAGTACAGAAACCTTTAATTGATTAAAAAGGAATTATAATTATTTTAATAATTCTGTTGACGTCGAGTATAGCCCAAAAACCACTGTTTCACACTTGACCAAGAAGTTATATCTAGTATCTCAGGGAGAAGGTATAAATTCGCCAGATTTCCGGCTTTATCTCCAGTCCAAACGTAGGTCCGGAGTCAATCCCCGTCTCTAAAGTACAACCAGCATCTCATTGGTTCTTGAAAACTCACGTCAGCGCGACGACGCGAGTGACGAAAATTACAGTCATATTTTCCGACTGAGGAGAGGCGAAATAGCCCGGCGCCTCCTTTTACGTCCCCCCTTGTATTTTGAAAGGGGGACTGCGACTATGGCGCGCGAATACAAAGGCATCTTATACCTTCTCTCTGAGATACTGATATAACTTCTTGACTTGACCTTTAAAATGGGGTTTGAAAAGGCACGAATCTATACTGATAATATTTACAAGATTAACAATAGGATTTACGCGTCCTCGGGGAGTTTCATATAAAATGCAGAGCGATTATATTTTTCTTTCACAACCGTTAAGCTGAGCTCGAAGTCCCAGACTTTTATACGTAAGGAAAATTGTTATAAAAACTGAATTTAATCCTCTTTTCCTAATCTAAATAGCATTAAAAATTCAACTATAACAGTTTTAAAACGGAAAGATGATGAAAAAGTAAGAAAAAAAAAAGAAAACAAGATGGAAAATTTTCCTTCTATCGAAGCTAGTACTACGTAACGAAATGTTTACTAGTCGAAACTCTCCCGGCCCTTCATACGATTGCAAATTAAATTAGGCTTGGGAGATGATAGGGCAAGGAAAATTCATTTCACTAATGGACAGATTGTCCTATGGGTACTATAAGAAAGAAAAGAAACTTGGGCCTTTAAAAATATTAAGTAAACAAAACACTAAGTTTCTGAGCCTAATGGAAATATAAGATCATCAAAGAAAAAAGGGGGATGAAAGAAAGGTTTATTTTTAGTCCGATGCATGAAACGTTTTAGAAATTAAGAAGTTTCCGAATTTTTTCCTTCTTTATTTCAAGCGATGAAATTTAATGTCATTAAATCATCCTAAATAGATCAAAGAACTTTCGGTTTATAATTTATATTTAAAAAAAAAAGAAGGAACTGTTTGGAAAAACGTTCCGCGTCTTTTGCCTTAAAATTGCATACTCCATTTCGAAAGTTTCGTTCAGATTAAAACGCAATATCAACTGGAAAAACTTGGCTCTTAGCTTCTTTTCTATGTAGAACGTTTAAGGGTAATTTGTAATTTCATAATCTAAACAAGCCTCACCCTCTTAAATGATAGAGTTTCACTACTTCACACGTTTCCCTTATAAATCGGTAGCTTTCGAAAGAATTTCTTCAAAAATTACCCAAAAGTAAAACTAAAAACTTTCTAGGAAAGATAAACTTTAATCTCACCTATTTTGAAAGGCTTTTAAAGTCACGTTCGCGCCTACTATGAAAGAAAGGATGAATATACATATCACTTGGTAGAGGTATATAACGGCTAAAGAGTTTAGCGTTTCATCGGCTCGGCGTCACCCTTTAGTTAGGGGAACTAGCTTACAGACGAAGATTGATCGGTTAAATGCCAATTTCACGACCTAAAAAATCCGTTCAGTTAAAAACTGATCGACGTAATTTTTTTTTTCTTCTTTTTAGATCTACCTTTTTTATAAAAGGGTTTAAAAAATATTGGACCTTAACTCGGTCAGCATCTGAGGCGATCTATAGGCCTTACCGAAGGAAGAAACGATGTCTTTGCGGAAATAACTGTAGGAGCTTTAACAATCCGATAAACTCTAATGTGAGTCTCTAATAGTAGAGGTACTAAACATAACCCAAAATTTGTATCGCGAAGTAATAACATTTTTTCAGCATTAATTCCATCTGCGCGACTGCAATGCGCCGAAACTACGCCCCCTGGCAAAAACTAGTGAGTTATCACAGTCCCTAATTCTCGGCGTTATAGCTAAAGAGGCGCAACATGTAAACTGCAACCTCCAAATTTTACAAAGGAATGAAAGTTTCTTCGCTAATCACTCCAAGATTATACTATAAACGTTAAGTTTGGGCTTCGATTTCAATAGGAGGGGCATAAGAGAGGTGGGTAGCTTAGCCTTCTGGGTAATTTGTTCTAATCGATTCTTAACTCGATCAATCGCGTGATTAAGAGTCTTCGGTTAATGGGAGTCGCCGTATAGACCCGAGGGCCCTTATGTATAATATAAATAGCTAAGTGAATAAAGAATGGAATTCGATGAGCTCCAGGAAAAGACCGAAAGAAGGAAGACGAAAAAGAAAAGAAAACACCGTTAAGAGACGGGAAGGGTCGGGATGAAAAATAAAGAAAAATAATCTATCACGTATCGTCCGTCGTTAAACTAGAAACTAGGTACTAATTACGAAAGAGACTGAATGAAAAAGATTCTCGCTTTATCTCATGGCCACACCATTATGTCGCGACTTTATAGGAATTCTTTCACTTAAAGTATTTCGAAATAAGCATTCTAGAAATTCTAAAACTGGTTTTCTCTTTACTTTTGCAAAAACGAAACTCGTAGCGAAAAAAAAACGTTTACCTTCGTAAGTTAGTTACTTGCATTTTAAATTTTTGAAATTGTAAAGGCAAAAAACGCAAATCTCATAATACAAAATGCATTGTCAAATTGTTAAAATACTTATGTTAATTTTAGTGTATCTGGTATTTACAATAGATCACGATTTAAAACTTAGATGCATATGAGGAAGATACTCTTATAAGCTTAAAATCAAAGTGCTCACCTATATAGGTTCTTCGAGAACGATTCAAGGGTATAATGCAAAAGCTAACAAAGCGACAACGTACGTGTAATAACGGAGAACGACGTTAGAGGGGTTGGTATGACTCGGAAACGGGAGTTGTCTAAGAGGTGCATTGGAGAGGAAACTAACTCTAATTGAAATATCCAAGAGGAATTAAGGGGAACAGATACAATTAGCGAAGTACCCGAGAAAGAGGAAGCCTTTTCCGTCCGTAGCAATGCCCATTTTACTGGCCTGCCTTTTCATATAGAGACGGGAGGGATCTTTTCTCATTTATTCTCAAACCAGTAGACAACAAGGCGTTGGACCCTTGCCGATACCGAAGCTCTCTTTCAAGGCGAAGGATAATAAAAAATCCGAATTCTGACAATTATCCGACACCTTATCTGAGACTTGGAGAAGGAGTACAAATTCTAATCGAAATTCCGCTTGAAACCGGGTTTGTATGAGAAGAGCTGTAGTATCAGATGGTGAGTAGCTCGGGATATATAACTTTTAGAAAATACCATATCATATCGTGGCGTTTAGAATATTTCGTCTGGTCGATTATACGCGCCACTCGTTCGTATGTGGATCCCGAGTGGAAAGATACGGAAGTATACGGATGTCTCTCGCCTTCTCTCTTTTGGCTTTGAACTTAGACGGTTGGTGGAGATAATAACATTCACGCTACGCGGAGAGACGGACGCACATGGCCCCGAGGTCCTCGCGTGCGAGCGTCTTCATTATATTTCATACGCCCAATTTGCGAAATACTCCCCAGGCGCGAAACACGGGACGTGATATATCCCCTACCGGTACCGGGGTGACCCTTATTACTTATATATACACAAACATAATTACTATACCTAGTCAGGAATAATCAGACAACGCGAGTCTTCGCCGCTTGCTCTCCCACCAAGGACTAGTTTTATTATACAGTTGCGTATTCGCCAGACTTAAGAACCGCGGTATAAAATTGACCAGTAACGTATAACGTTTCTCCTTTAACACTACTCATAGGAACCTTAGATTTAGTATAGCTGCGAGCTATGGTTTCTAGCCTCGTGAATTAGATTCTTCCATTTACTAAAATCAGAAGTAAGATGAGACTAGAAGTGAAGGGCTCTAGCATTGATAGTAGATCCTGGCACTAGTGAACAAATTTGAGGATTTTATGCCGCTTCCCACGCGCCTACACTACTGAGAAAAAAATTGGTCGAGTTCCAAAAACATTTCCAACCCCCTTCCCCTCAACCTAAAGCGGCCGAACACGGACGCGGCTCCTTGAATCTAGTTCGGCCGTCTACCATCGCGAGCGTCTCACGTTTTGGAGGGAAAATTCAGAAACCGCTACTAGAGGGCCAACCGTTCTTGTGTTATCAAGAATATTCACTTTCGCCGAGTGAAGAATTTGGTTAGCTCAGTACTTCTGGTCTCATCTCACTTCTGCTAAAATTCATCTTGGCTGGTTAGTTTACATTTCATTTATACTGATTTGCGATATTCCATTAAAGGAGAGGTACTTCAGCAAAACAATCCGCTGAAAGACTATAGAAAGAACGTTTTCCAGTTACTTTTGAGGCTAAATGTTAGAATCGATTTTGATTCTCAATGAACCGTTAATTTCTGCCAATAAATTCGGCGACATAAATGCTTTTATTGAACTTCTAGTTTGTAAGCTAATTTTGAACTTGCACATCGATGCCATAGAGTTGAAAAGACGACGAAAATAGTTAATGTCTTGGTTCATACGAAGTTATGAAACCTGATAACCATCCCGTCATCAATGTCGAAAATTAGGTTTAAGGTGACTGAACTTGTTAAAAGCTTGTTTTTCAAGGAAAAAAGTTTTTTTAAACTAATTTTCTTTTGACGAAAAAGGATCCTTAGAAATTAGTATTTGGAACTCGAGTCATAGTCATTGATATAAGAGATATATTTCTTTTAAATCACGTTGTTTTTGACAGTGAAAGAGCCGCTTTGATAAAATTTGCGCATTCTTGGATCTAGATAATTACATACTTGGATATATTTCGGGCGGAAACTGGCCCGAGGCAATTATATTCAATATTTCTAGTAGTGGAAATGATATTAGATTGGAAAAATTTTGCTTTTATTTTTTTGGTCTGACCTTCGTGTGTGGGCCTGTAATTCAAACGAATGCCTACCTTTCAAATAATAAATATTGCGGTGGTTTTGTGGAATCGGGGAACATTTGATTCCCGGGGTATATTTTAAATTGGTACTATGTAGGTATCATTAAGGTAGGTATTCGGTCCATTTTGAATTAGGGGGATTTTCGTTGGAAGGTTCCGCATCATCACCTTCTGGGTATTGGTTGGTCGAACAAACACAAATAGGTTTTCGCGCCTTTTCCGCCGCCCACAATGGGTTTTAGTTCTAGCGTAGTCCTAGACCATATTACCCTAATTAATGCCTTAGCATTTTAAGCAACGAAGCGGAGCCCCGATTACGGGGTGATGGACAGGATGACACACGTTTCGTCCCTCTTCCCATCCCTATACTTTCTTAGTCGTACGAGTACGACCGATAATATATACAACATAAGCTTTCATTCGAGATACAGAAACAGATTTAACAAGATCGACCGGACATTTTGACCCCAAATCTAAGTGAAACCAAAGAATTAAGCTTAAACCCATGTAGAATGCTACTTCCAATTTTTCAATTGTGCGTTTAATCACAATAATTGAGCCCCACGTTTAAGAAAGAACTGTATATTATATCAAGTTTAGTATAAAAGCTGAAGGAAACTGTCCACCTGGACCATTTCAATCGCTTCAATAAATCCAAAAACCTTCGGTGTATTTTCAACCTAACAACTAGGGAAATAAATCTACGTCTACTTAATATCAAACGGCGGCTGTTCTTGCATGAATTCTCTCTATCGTAGCGTGAAACTAACTAAAATGCTTCGATACAAAGGGGGTTTTAGTTTCGTATCTCTACAGACTGTGAAGGAGCCTTCGGTGATTCATGTATGCCCAGGAACAGAATGGGAGAAAAAAACCGTCTCTCCTGAGTCTGACCAGTAATATCATTACGAAGGGTCTGTAATTTTTCAGTGAAGAGGTATGCCATTACATCCTAAAATTTTCCCTTAGTCGGCAGTAAACTAATAATTATTTATTTCGCTCTCGTTCCCTCGTAGCTATCGCTCGAGGCCGATGTATTTCTGACCAAACCCGAAAGAATAGAGATCTTTTATATTCATCCGCAAAACTATCTCTAATCTTCTGGCAGATATCCTACTCCGAAGGATATCCAGTGCTTGCCAAAGAGCTAGCAAAAAGATACGAACAAAAAATTGCCAAACTGATTGATAAGTTAATTGCGCCTTCAAGCCGAATTGGTAAATAAACAAGAAGACAATGGCAATCAGAGAAGACATTTACCGCGCCCGAAAGAAACGGGAAGAGGGAAAGAAAGATAATGTTCCAGCTACGGTGGTCTTTACGCTAGATGAAATAAACCGAGCGGCGGAAAAAATATAGCTAATATAAAGATGGAATCTTAAAGAGGGAAGCTAGATTTAACCTTTAAATAATTCTTCTAGGATGACGGGGAAATGTGGACGGAGAGATTCCGGAGAAACCAACAAAGATACGAGGATGAGAAGATGAAGGAGAAGGAGATGAAAAAAAAAATGTTGGGTTCCACGGGGTCGCTAGCGCGGGATCCGGGTGGCGCCTGTGATACGAGTTAACGAAATGGAAGTAAAGCTCCGGGGCCATTCAAAATCCATTCGGAACGCTGGCCGTCTAATGGCGACACGTGACATTTACGATCTTTTGTTCGTCGTTAAAGAGTTCTTTATAGCTTCTCTGATCCATACGGTATTACGTCGCCGAGGTCAAGACGTCCAAGAAACCAAACCAAAAGCGAATGAAGATAAAAATCCTACCCTAGTCGGAGCAGCGAATAAAATTGGCCAGAAAAGAGAAGGATGCCCCCTCGCTGAACCCTAAGACGTTGAAAAATTGGATTAGAACCTTGAGAATGTACATATTCTTCTTCCCGTTGGAAATAGTCTCTCGAGAGATTTCATAGGCCAATTGGATATCCAAGTCCATGACTGAATTATCCAATGTTTTTACCAATGGCTCCAGTTGCTTCCTTAGAAAGAATTGACGTGGAAGCCAAAGTTCAGCGCGTGTCATTCTTTAATCTAGCGACGCTTCGCCTCCGATATAAGGAAAGGTGACGGCTCTTTCCCGAAAAGGGGGCCCTGCACGAGAGAAAAGGCGAGCCCCATTTCTCTATTCTCCGAAGGTAAATTAAGGTATTAGCTTGTCACTCCGACAGCGCTCTGATAACGTTACGAAGAATGGAAGATAGCCCCCGGTAGCCTCACGTGCTCCCTTAATAAAAACTGGACTTAATCAAGGTAGCCGAGATACAAAATATTGCGTCAAGAAGGACCCGGGTAATATTTACCGAAACAGACTTTAGTAAAACCTTTTGGTTCACGCAGCTTGGACGGTAAAAGGCAAATTATAAGCTAACTTTCGTTACTCCCCAAAACCACCCCTTTGATTAAACTCAGCAAGTTGTTTACTTCTAGCGTCTGGTACATAACCGAGACGCTTAAGTCAAAAATTTAACTTTTATAATTTCATTTCTAAATGATAAGACGAAGGAAACTGAAAGTATACTAACCCTAAATTATCATCAAAATATCTCAAGTAAATTGTTTAAATTGCAACATACTATCACTTTAACTCGATTTCTGTAGCGATTATAACTTCGGACTAAAATGGAAGTTGTCTCGAAACTCTTGGAAATGGAAGAGAAAAGGATTTAAATTTTAAAGACCCAAGTTCTAAACGGAAACAGTAATAACCAGTAATGCTTCATAGCGTTTACTCGGCCAATTTTGTTTGGCAAGCTCCTTCAGAAAGATACACAATTTAAATGTTTGATGTTTTGGAGATTTTGAAATTCGATACCAGGAATTTAAATTAGAATCGGCTCTTTCATTTTTAAGTTAAATTGGCAACTGTTATTCATGCATAGTCGAAACACTAAAAAATGACAGTGAAACCAAGAACAATTATTTGCAAAGTTTAACTTTATCTAATATATAAAAGGTTAGGGTGCCACTCTAGGGGTCAGTCATTTCGGACGATCTCTCAACTCTAAGGTCATCGCGATACAGTCCGACTCTTTCCCTAAAGCCCGTTGCAGCGCTATCTTGGGAAAGAAGCTTAAGAAGTGGCCTTGCGGAAGAGCGTTTTCTAGATCCGTTAAAGAGAACTAAAGCATAGTGAAGTTCAATTTCCTTCGAGGGTACTCGACGAAGGTTATATATCCAGGAATATCTTCCCTTACAGATAGCGTGCAACTCTGGGCAATACGAAACCTCTTTTTCTTCTTTAAGAGCTAGACCGACTGATTAGAGTGGGATTTGAGAAAAGAGAAAGGAACTCGGGTTTTCTTCTTTCCCGCCTCACGCCTCAGCTGGATTCGCGCGAATCAAGCTCTTTCTTTCCTTCTATCTATCTATACACGGTGCACCTAACTACTTCAAAGAAGCTACCGAAGGATTTTTGTAAACTTGGGAAAGGTGCACCAGCATGGAAGTAGAAATATCATCAGATCAGCACCGCCAGTAATCCGTAACATTGGAAAGATTTGATCATCTTCCAACAAAATCTAAAGTTAATGAGGCGTTTCTCTTAAATCTCGATTATCTCGCGATGAGACACGATTGTTTCTAATGATTTAATCATGGCAATTCCTTAGATTTGAATTAGTTTGGATAATTCATCACAAGACGTCATTGGCGTTCGATAGAACGAGCCACGAGTATCCGACTTCAACGTTAATTTCCAAGGGTTTTAACGCCGAAGGGTTTAAATTAAGCTCTGTATTGATATTCGAGGAGGCAACTAAGGAAAATATTGAAAACTTATTAGATTTTCGAGCTACCTCATTGACACGAATCAGCTAATATTAGCTTTTCGCTTCGATTCCTCACTACGGAATTAAGATATTCATTTCAGTGTGCGTGTATACGCTCTTCAATCTATACTCTCTAGGTCTGCGAGACCCTTTTAGCTCGTTGAAAAGGATCTTTCCCCATCTACGAATCTTATCTCGTCTTTATATGTTTTTTTTTCATCTTGGCCAGCTAGGGTTTACTCTATAATATACGTTTGTCGATTTTCAATCGTTGGCTGCGAATATACTACGATGTCTTTCCGTATATTCGATCCTCGTACAGTGGGTTCCAGTTCCCACTCGGCTTTCCCTTAAAAGCTTCTGCATAGGACATGCGCTGCTTATGGCCTTAATCTAGCTTCATAAAATGTTTTTTTCTTTTCTTTTTCTTCATCTTCTCTACTAACTCTCTCGTTCCGCCTTTGGTTGTTGTTATTTGTTTTTTTTTCCAGAAGTTAAGAACAACCAGCCTTTGAAGTAATCAACCGAGATATTTATTGCATCCTATTCGCAGTGAGATACTTTAGGATTGTCTGATGTTGAAAGTCAGATTTGGGACCTTCTCTCTCAGTCAAACATTTCTTCTCCTTATATTGTGGAATGGCGGAGATAGAAAAAGATCTTGAGCAATCCCTATTGCCGCTTCTCTCGGGTATAAGAGGCTGTATTGGATTATACAGTCGGACGTATACGAATAACATCTGCTCTTATAATGTCCTCGTTGCCCGAACGACGGCGTATAATATAAAAAAAGATCCGGGGCTATCTTTCTCCAATAGCATAGTATAGCCTTCTCGACGGAGGACAGTTTCGTTCCAGAAAAATAAAAGAGTTGCAGCGTGCCTTTTTCCTATAGGATGGTCAGTTTTATCGACTCTGATAGCCAGTCTAGCATGTTTTTCTTCATTTTCCAAATAACTCTTTCTTTTGTGGCATGCGGTTGAACGTCCATCGCATCGATCCACAGCGTTAGACGATTTTTTGACATGAAAAATCTAAAAAGGGTAATGAAACTATATGCCTAAAATGGTTGAAATTATCATTAAACTTCAGCAAATTTACTTCTGACGACGATGTTTTTTGACAAGGATACCATTCGACTAAACCAATAATTAATTTGCTGTGAGATTCTGTTCCAATGAAAGTCATGTTTCAACGCCGTTCTTTATTATAGTGGCTTTATCTGTCTATATTTTGCTCGGATTCGATGAAATAGGAAAGAAAAGATACTCTTCGGGATGAGAAAAAAAGAAAACCACAAAATCGAACGTAATAACGTGCTCCTTATATTTGGGCTAAGAAAACGAAGGAAACGAGGAAAAAGAGATCGAAAAGTAAATAGGAAAAGATTTTGATGACTTCAGTCACGGTTAATTGAGTGTCAACAACTAATGCGAACAAGAACGATGGCACGCCCGCCTTTCCGATACGGTTTCGGCTACCGCTTGACGCTTTTCTAGATTCCTATCTTCGTTACTGCCCGGGATATCTGCGAGAGAGCTCGCTTCGTCCCTAAAGTCACCGATAACGGGCATTGGACTGAATGAAGGAAGATAGCCAGGAAAAGCCTTCCTACGAGATAACCGTCCGAACCTATACTACAACCTATCTTTTGACTGTGTTGGTACTACGGGGATCAGAAATACATTAAATCGACTCTATCAAGAAAGTCCGGCAGCTTTACTCAAAGTTCGGAAAGGAATAACTTTGCGTTCATCTACTTCCGGAGATAGGAAAGGGCGTCCGAGCAGCTCTGATAATTAATGTCCTCTCTCTTCGTATCTTCGTAACGGATCTGCGCGGCCAAGTTTAGAAAACCCGCCTTGACTTATACTTCACCTTAAATTGCCAGTGGCTACTTTTCCGTCTATGGAATTTAGTATACATTATCCCTCCGCCGAAGTTATTCAATCGCTGTCATTTCACCCTGAAAATGACCAGACGATCCTTATCAAAGATGAAATTCTTATAGACGAGGAGATTCGATTGTTGGCTCCTGTGACCTCTAGGTCCAAAAAGGGCGGGGAAACTCCTTGGATGCACGCTATGCCGGAAAGACTCGGACAAGTGCTTCTTCTATCGAACTATCTGAATTGCTACCCAACGGCCCAAAAACATAAATTGAGATAGTAAAGAATTATATAATACTTGTTTTCCCACGGGTATTATGTCTGATTCATCGCTGTACTTGGATTTTTTGCAGGGTTTATCTCCTTCGACAAATTTTAATATGCGAAAGAAAAATCTCGAAAACTATAGCTCAATATAGAAGGGAGTCGTTATAATATTTCCATTAATGCGAAAGGAAAGCTTTGTAAAAGACAAATCGAACGAAGAAAATGCGCCCGCAGTGATGGGAAGGGGGGGGAAGTCTGAAAGAAATGGGGACGACGACGATATTGGAAATGCAAATGAAGTCCCGGGTTTCCGTGCCTCAAATGAATAAAGAGCTACAAAAGGACCTCCGGAAAGGAGCCTAACGATATATTCCGACCCTGAGTAAGAAAACCTCACGGAAAACCTATTGTCGACGTGTCGGCGAGGGAGAGACTTTGCGGTTTTCGGGGATTCGATCATTACCCGAGGCGAACTTTTGTTTCTCGAATAATTTTTTTTTTGGTGTGTGGAAGTCTTATTTCCTCTTGTCTATTCTCTACGGCGCCAACCCAATCTAACATTCGCTACACCCCGAAGGAGCCTCGAATCCTTAAACAGCGTTTGGAATTAAGGAATGATTGCCCATAGCCAAGTACCCCAACCAGTCAAGTCTTAAAGTAGAACCGAGAGATAAACACTCGGGCTCGCCGTCGATATAATTACCTTTTCGCTAGGCTATTGTCGGACGACAACTGAATACTGTTATCAGAGACGAGACCAAGTTAAGTCATATACGATACCATAGAGGTTGTTAATAACATCACCCGGATATGGTCAATGGTCAAGTTAAGCCAAGCCCATCAGAAGAAATAAAGTCATGTCCATTCATATTTGGTTTCTGGCGGTACCAGTATACCCTCTCTTTCAAATTAAAATCCAGTTCTTTCTTTACAACCCTTCAACGATAAAAAAATAAGACGACGACGAAGTATTTTAACGACACATTAAAGAAAATTGATCGGAGGAATTTTTTTTATATCCAAAATGAATAATAAATTAAATCGACGCCAGATGAACTGGGCGTGTTTATTCTCGCTTATAACCAGAATGAAAAATCCAATTTGCTAAAGCGGTATTTTTTCTACCAAAGAGTTATTAAGAAAGCGGGCACTACCGCTCACCAAAAAAAGAAAGCGTTAGCCTCCGGAGAGATAATTACAATTTTTTTCTTATTTTAAAGAAGCTTAAAAACCGTGAAAAAAAAATGGAGAATTGAAATGACTTCATTTTTTTGGCAGTGCGGCACCTAAACGTGAATATTAATTAAAATATATCAACGGGTACCATTGGATTGGTTTTTCCCAAATTCATTCACCGTTAATCGAGAGTCGAGAGATTCCCCCGAAGAGAATAATAATAAGAAATGGGGCTCTCTCTCTCTTTCTAGATTCCAGAAGAAGAAGAAGAAAATCTTGAGTGAAAAGAATGAGAAAAGAAAGTCCTAATTCATCTTCGCCGATCGAGGAAGAAAAAGAGCCTTCCCGCCATCGTCTAATTTATCCTGCACCATCCATCCCTTCAGGCGGATCTCTCTTTATACTAACTCTTCGATTCTCCTGATGAGGATTCCCACTCCCGTCGCATCGGACGCCAACTTATTCCGTCGCTCGGATAAGGAGCCGCGAAAACACGGACATTACTCTGTCCAAAGCGGACGCGAAACCATTTACTAAAGCCGTGACGTGTGGATAATGGGGAAGCGTCAAAGCGAATTGTTTTCCGTCCCATTATGATTACGAATAGTCATTCGCCATGGAAAAGAAGGTCGTAAGGGTACCTTAGCTGCCACCGAACTTCACCACGCCGCGTATGGCGTCTCGATCGACTAGTTTCTATAAGAGTCTACGGGTCTTGGACTCTAGGACTCCCGAGTCACTCTTTAATGAATGCTAACGACCGTTTCCATGCTCGGGACATCAATAGACCTTAAAAGGAGAGAGGGCCATCGCAAAAATAATAGGAAAAGCGTTACGCTACCGAAATTTTTTTTTCTTTCTTTTTATTTTTCGACCTTTTTGGTTTAGTTCTTGTGGGGAGATGCGGGGACTACAAATTACTCTGCGCAGCTTAACGCGTCGAACACAAAAAAACACACTCTTCAGGAATGCCTTCGGGGGCATCAAAGCAAAGTGGTTAAAGATCGCAACATAAACGAAGGATGAGGTCGGTAAGAAACAAGATTCACAAGCAAACTTTCAAAAATATCATCATTTACAAATAAGTCAGCTCAGTCATCACCCTGTTATCCAAATATATTTCTTGAACATGCGTGAAAATCGATCGAGGATTATGAAAACACCGAAATTAAATTTTATGGTTTTTCG
The DNA here is from genome assembly GCF_054372755.1 of Phalangium opilio. NCBI lineage: Eukaryota > Metazoa > Arthropoda > Arachnida > Opiliones > Phalangiidae > Phalangium > Phalangium opilio. Next base: position 8,506,159 of record NW_028324182.1, on the reverse strand, counting down.
ATCTACTGAATTCCTGAAATTTCTGACACGGTGGAACCCACAAACAAGTATCCTTATTCTCGAAGATAAACATGAGGCATTAACCTTGGGAACCCTAATTTATCCAAGGGTTTAAATTATGAAAAGGACAAATATACAGCACTTCCAATATTTAACCGCACCGTGAATATCTTCATTAATTTTTAACGAGTATTCTTTCACACCTGAAAATGACTTTCCAAGGGTCGATTGAATCAATATTGAACATACTCGTATAGGGGTACATAACCATATATAGGTTCGTCCCTGAAACTCTGGTAGAAAAACACGAAGGTGAAAAATAAAAAAAAAAGGGAAAACGAAGAAACTGTTTGAACAAACTTTCTTCGTTTACATCTTTTTCTTCCGAAGTTATTGCACGCGAGAAACGCCAAAACAAAAAATAAGAAGATTAATTACGATTTCGCGGATCTCTTAGATTTTTTTTTCAACGTATCAAACCGCCTACTTTCTTTTAAAATATTCGCCAAGGCTGTTGTACTATGGAATTAATGGATTTAATATATAATACTTTGATTTTCTAAGAAAAAGTGGCCGTTTCAAATTACATTAAGAAAGGAAAGCTGCTGTACGAAAAACAGAGGGGCTAACCACGACTCAATTTTATAATTTTGAATTAATGATTGAAAATTCTGATAAAAAACATTCCGAAAGTGAAAGAAGATGCAAGATATACTTCGATAAAAAATAAATAAAACATTAAAGCAATTTCTTTCCTAAACCATTGGATTAGTTCATATTAACACTGCATTTTATTTGACGCTTGGTTAATCCCTCGATGGGAATTCAGGAAAAGAAAAACACTTAAAAACGGTGTTTGCGTTTACGAAAAAAAAAGAAAAAAGAGAAACATCCATTTAAATCTTTTAGGCTGCGTTTTTCTTAAACGTTTTAGAGTCGCGGGCGCAACACCTGTTCGTGAAATCACTCATTTACGCTTTTCTACATAACCATCGGCCACATCCGTACACTGGTACAAGAGAAATGCGCCCTGTCTTCCCTATATTATCCTTTCGGAACCCTTTTTAAACGGAACGCGCTGCAAAAACAGAAAGAGAATAAAAAACCTCGAGGTGTGACCGGATATCGAATTTCAAGTTGGCCCCAAAGAACAAAACTAGAACCCATTATCGTTTCCGGACTCTCGAACGCGCGCCACCCGAGATGCGAAGAAAATAAAATGAGTGCAAGCATCGAATAAAGTGCGCCAGGGTGCAAGGGGTGCTAAAGAAGAGGTTTTTGGGGTGAACAAAAAAAAATAGTTTTATCTTACTAAGTTTCTTGAAGAAAAGGGGAGAAAGAAAATCGGTCGGGAAAAAGAAAGGCAGAGAGACCAGTTACGGAGGATGCGGAAGAAAGTGGTATGGATAGAGGATGAAGGACTCCTTTTAAATGCTTTGTAACAAGAGGTTAAAAGCGTATTAACATATTTTTCATAACTACTCCTACAGAATTTGACACGAACTTCATCTTCATTCGATTTTTAATAATGAATTTAACTTAATTGGAAGCGTACTTTTATTCCTAAGCAAGCCGGCGGGCCTAGGTTACGAGCCAGCAATAGTTAATCATGCCAATACGTTTAGGAAACCAACTTTGTAAAAGCAACAAATCGATAATGACCCACCCGGAGACCCTTTTCCATTTGCTAAGCAGTTTTGGCCAATTGTTTCTCCATAGCGGATCATCCATCCAGTTTGGAAACCTCTGACGACCAAAGAATTTTTTTTTTCTATCCTTCGCGGATCTGGAATAAATACACTCCTTAAAAAATAAAGAAATGGATGGTTTGAATGCGTGGAAGATGGTAAAGAAAGGGGAAAAGCAAGCCTCGCAACGCTGTAAAAGGAAGGTCTTATAATCACCGTAGTGAAACAGCCGTGACCCTTTTGGTAGATTTTCCATTCGAGGCCATCCATTCGAGGAATATTGATGTATATGGCGTCGAAAAACCGCCAGCTTAAAAAAAAAACTCCCCGCAAACTCAAGGAATACAATTTAACCTTTGAACCTTTATCCGAATAAGGGGCACGCCACCAAAGGGATATACGCCAATTTCTACTTTTACCACGAAGAAATTCCTAACCCACAAGAAGAAATTAAATTTGTACACCCAAGAATGTTTCTGAGTGACAATTCAGTAACTAAATAGGACGACGGTATGGTCCCTGGGTTCGCAATGAATACGGTACTTCCCTTCAGTTGAACTGAAGAAGTTTTCAAAAATAAATTCATGATTCACAAAATATTCGTTGAACGATTAAAATCCGCAAAAAATTAAGAATGTAAGAGTAACTCTCTAGTAGTAGGAAACATCTCAGTATTCTTTTTACTTAAGAATTAAGGTTCATGGGAGAATTTAATAAATTCATAGTCATACCCTTTGAATGTAACATTTTTATTTCTTATTTTTTTGGGCTTTTAGAATTGCGAAAGCCATTCCCAGTTATATAGTCGTGAATTAAGAGAAAGTATTTTTGCGGTATCACCCCGAGGCGATAATCCAACGTAAAGAAGCCACGTCGAATGGCTCGCATTGATAACACGATCTCGTAGTCACGAAAGGTATTTTTTGATGCGTTTTTATTTCCCTGGGCGGTTAAAACGCCGAGCTGACCCTTTATGACGGTAGGTCGCAATTACTACCGACTATAATAAAAATGGGCGTTTTTAGTAAAGGTAAAATACCCCGATATCGCTGATTTCAAATTCCCCAGCATGCAAAAAAGAAACTCTTTTAGGATAATTGAGCCGAGGCACATTTAGAGCTTTCGCCAACTGTCACCAGGGTCATAAGGATAGACAGCACCGATAAGTTAAACGCAAGTAGTTCAAAAAGGTTGGCAAATTGGAAATCACGAGTGAAATGTGTACGTGTTCTAGATTTTGACATAAAATTAAATTTATTACTAAAATAAATTTGCTCGTTACACACGAATGGTAATTTGTATGAAATTTCATATTAGATTACGTCCGTTCGTATGTTTTTTATATATTTAAAAGCATTGTATTTAAATCTAAAATTTCAAGAAAAAACTGTTCGACCGAAGTGCCATCATCACTATATGGTTCCTTAGATCTGCATACTTTTCTTTATCGTTTTAACTAATGAGGGTGTACCCTTACACTTTCGAATAAATGAACCAAACTTTCAACGTTAAGTATATTATAAAAATAGATTTTAATAGTGAAATAGTACCGCGTGATTAGGGCACAGAAAAAATAACCCAGGTACTGGTAAACCATAGGCGTCACAGCGATTAAAACGGGCGTTTCTCTTTATAAGGACGTTACGGTGTTAACGGAAGAGACGACGACACGATATTAAAAAAAAAGGAACGAGATGCTCAAGGCATATTAAAATTTACGTTAATTACACCGCCTCCACTACGAACCTCGATATAACTGTGTTAATAATAAGAAATATCCAGCAAGCTAGCCAGGGGTGATCAACAAAATAAGGCTTGGATTTTAAGGCTTAAAAATATGCGTAGCGTCAATATAATTAGAGGGAGTGGGGAAATTACGAGTTCGAAAATATTCTCCGAAGTACAGAGTTATTTTTTTACGTCCCACTTGGACATTTATACAGGGTGTTTGTGAAAAGTCCATCAATAATGAAAGGGCGTATTTATTGGGCCATTTTGAGTCGAAAATGTTCTATGACATTTTGCCGTCCGAGCCACGGTTTTCGAGTTATGATTTGAATATTTTAGGGATGACCCCTTCATTAAATTAGCGCTGTCTTTCAATTTCTTAATTAAATTTAAGGGGTCATCCGTAAATTACTCCAATCATAACTTGAAAACAGTGGCCCGAACGGAAAAATGTCATAGAACATTTTCGACTCAAAATGGCCCAATAAATACGCCCTTTCATTATTGATGGACCTTTCACAAACACCCTGTATAATTTTCTCATCTGAAGGACCAAAAATTATCAGTGGAGGGTGGAAGGGGCTTTTCAGAAAAATGCTGTCACGCGACTTGCTTGCTGCATTGGGAAATATCCCTACCCCCCTCCCTTCTTATTAATGCTCCGTTTTCCCTTTTAAAGCCCCTCAATTTTTTACGAGTGTAATAAAGTATAGGACGTCGATCGCGAGAATTTTGCGTCGACGTTAACTAACTAACGAACGAAGAAGCGAGGCAAGGAATCTTACGTTGTAACGTATAGGTAACGCCTCATCAAAGCCCTGATGAACGGCGGTGGTAGTGCTGCTGGCATAGGGAAAAAGACGAGTAGGGGAAACTGGTGGTTATTGTAAGTAGTTCGGTAGCTACTACTCTAGCATTGTTAGTCAAGAATATTTTCTCCATCCCTATACGCAGTATTTTACTGAACTCCGTAGACCAAGGCATTAATTCTCTTCGCATTTCAACGGTTGCGAGTTTGAAATAACAACCCCAACCGTTCTCGTTCATAGGGAAGCTTTCGAGGGGGTCGAGTTGAATTAGGTTGGGTTGTGTAGGGTGCTTCTGACACCCTGTAGATTTATATATATACATACGCCACTTTAGGTTTACATATCGAGGTATCGGACAGTTTCTTAAATATTCAGGGCTACCTTTTTCAGTTCTTTATAAATGAAAGAACGATACGTATTTTTCTCTTTCATTCAGTCAAAGTTTTCTGTAAAGTTCTTCATTTACGTTCTACATTAATGCTCAGAATCATCTGATTTGTTACTGTTGCCAGTAAGAGAGCTTATAAAAGTATCCAAACCCTCGGTACCGACAGAATTCTGAGTAAGCGCCCTTCAGTTTCGTGATCTCACGAGAGACATGGGGGAGAAAGAGAGAGAGAATAGGTTTTTCTATCCGGGCCTCCCCAAACTGTAATACGAATTCGGTCGGCTACACACACTTCATTAGGTAATTCTTGATGAACGACCCTAGTTCTTTTAAAGCGCAAAAATTACTCGGTGCAATAGAGAGAGAGCGCGAGAGAAAAACTTTTAAAGATGGGGAAAAGCGATTTCTAAGCATTATTCGCTGGCGATGCATTTTTCCCATTCGGCTAGAAGTTTATTGTAAAGAGCCTGCAGATTTAAGCTTAGCATTAAGAAGCTCGAATCGAGAGAAACTCGCTCTTGGATAGAGAGAAGGCAGTTATTACCCAAATCTACAGCTAGCTACTAATAATAGCTTTTCAATTCGGTCACGTACGCGTCGCTCGCTCTTCTGTAAGAAAAGAGCTGGTCCGCGCCAGTCGTCAAGAGAACTATAAAGAGTCACCCCAAAAAACGACGGCACGCACTTGATGGACCGAGATTATGAATATGCACGTTTCATTAGTCGCTAAACAAAAAAATATTAACCCGAAGTATTCAATATTTATCGTATTTATAATAAGTCAGGTTTTAGTACCGTTCGTATCTTTCGGGTATATCCTTTTCCTAATTTAAATGTTTTAGTGTTCATCTACTTCGGTCGGTGCTTTGATTATTAACGAGGAAAAGAGTCAGGGTGAATGAAGGAAGAGTGGTTCATGGCGCGTGGCAGAATCGCTGTAGATGAAACTTTTGCGGGAAGCGGTACAAGTATGCTCAACAATTCGTCTTTATTATTAAGCCTATTTCCTTCCCGCACCTAAAAGAAGGGGTTAAAAGAGGACCCGATACTTTGTCGCGCGGAGGGTTGTATAAAAGAGAGAGTAGCTCGGGGGTTACCCGACGCTCCCATTACGACCTGCAGAGGCACGTGATTTATTCGATACACAACCCCGGAATACTTCGACTCCCATTCCTTTCCGTGTTTCCTACACTAAATTCCCTAGAAGTACGCGTACGAGTTTATACGAATTTATCTCTCAGACGCCTCCAAAAAAGAATCCGTATTATCCTTAAACCTGATTTTTTTGTATTCAGTGTGCCTCGGATAATTTAGACATGGATGAGAATTTGGAAACAAATTTACATCGAAGTTTAATCAGGCCAATCTCGTCAATTAAGCCTAAATGTCATTTTGAAATTTCTAATTTCAATTTCCGTATAGAAAAATGTTTCGAGTCCCAGTTATTAATATTTCGTGTATTTTCTGACAGAAACGTTGGCTCCCATCGCTCGTAGTTCAGGGTGTAAGGGCGAACTCGCTGGGGCAAACACGGAGAAGTAGAAAAGGCGACAAGATTGCGGAGCCTCTCGTACTTAGAAGGCCAAGGAGACCATTAATTTAAAAAGCTAGCGTGGGCCTCACTCTATCCGAAGTTATCAATCAGGCTTAAACTCGAGCTCTAACTAATAGGAAATAAGGAACAAAGTCTCGCGCGCTCCACCAAACTAAATCGTAACTTTTCGGCTGCTTCATTCGTATAAAGATAATTTCCAAGCGCGCGTACGTCTGCTTTTGATGGTGATAAAAATGAATATACTCGGCACGGTGTAGAGTAGAAAGAGATTTATTGTTTCCGAATCGCTAGTTAAAAGATACACCGAAAAATTTACGCTTTGTCGATCTACAGAGATCTTCTGTTCATAAGTAAATAATTGCTCCTAATAAGTAAAACTCCATGTCTGTTTTAGGTATAGTTTCCGAGACAGAATCAATATTTTATAATCACCTATAATCTATTAAACTTGTTATTTGAAGGACTTTCGACGATGATTTTAGAATGCAAGTATACTATGCACTTCTAGAAGTCAACGTCTAACATTGCAGTGGAATAGTATAGTATTCCAACTACTACTATATTAATTACATCCGTATAGTATTATAATGTAAACACCTGGAAATTAACCCATTTCTCGTATCATTGACGTTAAATCGAACGGTTTACAAGTAGGGTATACCGTCTTCTGATATAAAAAAAATGTTTCGTGATAAATCCGACGCCCAAGATCAAATATTACTCTTAGTAAGTTTATTAATTCAAATATGATTAAGGAGCAAAGATGGAGCGAAGAGAGAAAGATGAAAAGGAAAATCGTATCGGTGAATACCCGTTACATTTGGTACAGTACCCCCGGAAAAGCCCGCAGAGCAAAATTTCAGAACGGAAAGGGATGATGATATTGGTTTTGTTGACTTCGTCGGCTACTCGCGTATCTTTCCCTCCAAAAATTTTGCATTATGGAAGAGGAGAGACCCTAGTATATTAAGCCTTGGTAATGAAGCTGCCAATATTAGCATTACAAATTCCGGCGCGTTAAGTGGTAAGGTACGAAGCGAGAAGGAGTAACCGTAGCTAAGGTATCGAACCGAAGAGAAATACCAGCTCGTAGCTTCGAAATAGACAGGTTATTGGATTGGATACAACGATTAAAAACACCAAGGCCGTTCTTTGTTGTTGACATAAACCCAGACAGAGCATTGACCCCTCAAAGTGGAAATGACAATAGTGGCTACGTTATAACGGATTATTTTTCGATGTCTCACTTAAGCTAGGTTGCAGACGTATATAACCGTTCTCTTAGGGAACCATTGCATCGTAGAAGCGAGTTAAAAGGATTGGAAGAGGAGATTGTTACGTTACGTACAAACCAAGAATAATAACGATCATTTAGCGGTGAACTAGAATTTACATATCCGAGTAATCATCCGAAATGGAGAGGCTTTGCTATACAACTCTCTCCGGGAATGAGAGCGAGAAAGTTATCGTCTTTAAACCCCAAAAGGAATCGGGTTGCTTGCTCATTTGGCAAGAAGTACAAGAATATAGCCTAGCCTCGGCTTAGAGTAGCACACTGGGAAATCTTCCTCGATTCGATTCGATTCGATTTCGGTGGTAAGAAAATGTATCGCTTCTGAAAATCAACCTAATATTTCGCCACCTATATCCACTTCTTCCATGGATAACAACGTATTCAAATTTTAACCCACAGATTTTCTCTCTCTCTCTCTCGTCTTTCTTGTATTCTGGTTTAATATCAGAGCCCGATAATACACGTTTCTCTGGCATTAATTACAAACGATAAAAAAAGAGTAAGTAATCCCTATTTCACCCAAGATAAATGCATCCAAGATAGGGGTTTTTTTTCACGAAGGAATTAAGGTTCGATGCACTTTGCGGATTAGGGGAAAAATAATTTGAAATATTATTAGCCAAATTAAATTTTAAAGCTAACAAAGCTATTAACCACATAATTAATAACTCAAAAACATGATGACTTTAATAAATATTGGATAACGCGATAGATATCATCCATTACCCCGAAGGCAAAAATAAAACGTAGGTTAAAGTGCCGGTAAAATAACACTATCATTTTGTTTTCCACGTTATTTATATGAACTTTAGAGGCATTCGAAGGGTAACCAAGTCACAAACTAATTAAAAAATGGATTTCACGTGTACTTATGGTATGAACAGCTTCCCTAGCGCAAAAATTAATACTGATAGAAAAATTTTCGACCTTCTCTTTAAGAAATAATAACACAAGGCCCTTGATTTTATATCAACTTTTTTTACACAATCTAAAATGAAAAAAAAAAAAATGAGAGCAGAAGAGAAAGGGGCCTCTTCTCATCGCTTAAGATCTAAATGGGATCAAACCATCTCACGACATCCCGCTTTAATAATAGGGGCCTTATATTCTAAGAAGAAGAAGATGGAAGGGAAAAAATTTAAGCGCGAAATACATTTTTTCTTTATTATAAACCTAAAAGGGGCCCTGAGAATCTATATCGCCCGCCAGCACAATAGGAAGGCTGTGGCTAGGACCCGCTTTAACACAATGTTGGTTGGTTGGAAAAGTATCTCTAGTTAGTAAAGGAGATAAAATCGACACCGAAAGTCATCTCATTAATTACGGCCGACATGACTGGAGTTCAGAACTTCAGATTAGCATTTTGGCTATAGTCGCCGGCCTTTATCAGTATATATAACCACAAGTAAAATATATCTTCACTAAGTTTGTAATGAGATATGAAACATTATAAAACTTCTTTGAGTGGTTTGTTTGCAAGGCACAGGTCGTTTAAAAAGAGACTGAAGAAATAATGGTCTGCTACAACTTTTTATCCTATAACGCTTATAAAGGCATCACGTTAATTGGCTCATCTCAGGAACTTGGATAATGGTTATTTTACTTATATTATCATATTATTACTTATACCTCTTTTAACTATAACCAGAAGATAATTAATCGAAAGTTATTAATATTACAATCACAGCGTGTCATTTACCATCCTTATTCTTTACCGTACAACAAATTGAATATTTCAGTTTAATTTAATTTTCTATCCTTTCGGGCGGTGAGTAAGTTAGTATTATTTATTACATTTACTCGTTCAATTAATTAAGCCTACAGAGAAAATTCTCCCCGTGGACTTGAGTATTCATCTTTCAGTGTTTTAACTCTAAAATCTCGAGTCAAAATCCAAAGCCGTTAACAACGGATTAAATTACGAGACAAGATTTTTTTAACTTATCTTGATAAAGTTTTAAGTTACTACGCTTTATATATACCAAGATTGATTAAATACATTTTTTCTTATCCGCTAGGGAAGGTGTATACGCCGTAGACTTAAACAGGTATGGCCCAAAGCGATTTCTAGGTAAAGATTAAGAAAGAAAGAAGAAAAAAAAAACACAAGTGTCCTTCTGAATAACAGCAGAAGTGTACGATCTTTTAATGACTTTCCATTGTGACTCGATGTTGGAATGATAAAGTTGGTAAGTAAAAAATTATAGACTTTTAAGGCGAAATTACCATACTGGTATAAAGCAACCTCCCATATTTTAGGAACAGTTAAAAAGTTTCAGGTGGCTCTTTGTTGAACATTTTGTGTTCTAGGGCTTAAAATTTATAGTGAATGAAACCTCTTGGCTCTATGGGTAATAAAGTCTACCTTTCTGTCGTAAAAATTTCAAAAATATAGCGGCCGCCATACCTTTGGGATACGTATAGTCTGTTTTACTCATAGTATAATACAACCTAAACTGGATGGTGGTGGGATATCTTAATATTTTTCACGTGATGTATGTATAAGATATTCGACTAAAAGAACCAGTAAGTTAGTACAACTTTTAATCGATTACAGTGGTTTGAGGGGACAGTTATTTAATGGAAGGAGTGTATTTGTTTTGAAGTAAACACACTCAACAGCACTTTCCGCTCTATCCGCGATTATTCTATGAGTTTCGCTAACTTTTCCACCAAAATTTTAAGGGACCCCAAAGCGTAAAAAAATATATATATATATATATATATATATATATAAATTTAGTTTTCATTCTTGTTAGGTTTAAGATATTTAGTTTTTTTGGTTTGTGTGCGTGTGAGACATTGGCTGACATCTTCATTATCCCCGAGTCGCTATTTTATACGCAGTGTTTGCTTATCCTCATCTACCCCCCATCTTTTTGTACCAAGGTATATATTTGCGCTTCCTTAAAGAAGGCCAATTTTTTTCAACGCTTCTTGTCTTTAGAGAAATCTTTTTCCAAAGAAGCCAAGGCGCTTAGGATTTTCTTTTATTCCTATCTACCAGTATGATAATTCCCGCCTTCTTTAAAACCCCAGAGGGTGAGAGGTGGTAAAAAAACTTTTGAGCTTTTTTTTTACCTCCCATTTTAGTTTTGTGTGGAGATAAGTTTATATACGCGGATTTACAAATAGCGAGTGCGGGATACGAAAGGTGAAAGTTCCTCATCCTTCTATTTCTTCATCTTAAATCTAGACTTCTCAAGTTAAAGGACAAGTTAATAATTGCGGGAAATAATAAGTATTCTATAATTCAACACCCAGGGGTCATAAGGGTCAATCACCTTGGAGAGAATTACTGAGACCTTTCTATGAATGTTAAGCTAGATGAATGCCATCAAGATGAAGATGATGAAACTTGCCCTTTGATTTCAAAAAATATATAGAAGCTGAGCAAAAGCAAGGCAGATTTTAAATTCTGGCTAGAACAGATTGTTATCGCCTGGATTTTAAATCTCCCATCTGACTTCTTCACGTTTCTATTTATTTTTCCAACTTCACCGCATAAGATTTAGTCATAGCTGGGCGCGAGCTTTGATTTCTTAAAACATTTCTCAGAATGAAAGAGAAACCAGGGCCGTTTTTTGGGCGTCATATCGACCGAACCATCTCGAGGGATATTACCTCAATATTTCTTCGCCCTCTGAAGGTGGAATGTATACTATTTCATATGTGGATGGTTGAAAGGCAAATTTTACGGTGACTTAGAACGCCAGATCTCAAGCTCAATAACACTTTAAAGCGCCAGAACTCTGGTTCTACAAGAGATACGGATCTGCTTTCAAATTGCTAGAATTCTCACGATTGTAACAGCATTCAAAAATTCAAGCAAGAAAACATAATGTAGCGATAAATCTCCTAATCCTAATCCTTATTAAAATTCTACCTTAAAGAGATCTCATTCTTTATAGAGTTAATTAAAGACTGCCGGAGGAAATTCGCAAGAAAGAATGGTCTCAAGTTATGTTAACATATTCTAATTAATTTTAAAGTAAATAATTCTTACCCTTTATTGCAGCGTCACACCATACGCAGTTATGTTCCAAAAAGGTTTATATTCGGAAAAATGTACTCGTGAAACACGTTTAATTTCAGAGTTATTTCAAACCCACGAACGTTTTTAAAATCAAGACGCGCTTAGAAAGTGACTCGCTGTCAATTTCTGTCGGACCAACACTATCGGAATGAATCAAGATTCGAGTAAAAAATATATATTTTTTTCACAGCGAGATTCGAACAAATCTGTCGAGTGAGCCACCCAGCTAGCCGCCGTCGCCGCCTCAGTCAAAGGCGACCCCTCGACCTTTATACGGTGGTGGAATTTCAATTCAATAGATCCCTTCAATACAACGTCGATAGCGTGAGAGAACGAGAGAAAGTCGCTCCTCTGGTTGGTCGCGAGGGCAAAGCGGGGTCAGACTCAGATCTAACCGAAGAAAGAAAGAGATTGTATGACCGACATTCGTCGACCTTCCTCTTCCACCTTCTCAATATGAGAATGGACCCTCAATATCACCGAGACTTGAATCGATTCTATTATCACCTCGAAGAAAATGCCACGATTCTTATTTTTATGGCGTTTGCAATTCCCTACCATGTAGAAATATTATTGGAATTTAAACGTGGGATTTTCAAGGAATTTTTCATCTACCCTCCAATTAAATTAACTATTGCATAAATTTCAATCTAAATCGAAAACACCGTTGCGGAATATTGATATTTTTAGTTTATATATTTCCGAGCCAGCTAATTACTCTAGTCCCTTTGTAATAGAGGGTCCATGTCGTGTTCTGGACGAAAATAAAAACCTAAGGATGCGTTCTGTAGGGACTGAGAATCTATACTGTATAGCATAAAGAAAGAGTCCAAGTTGGTGCCGCTACTATATCATTCTGTATTTCTTAGACTGCCTTTCTTATTTCTAGAAGGGGATACGCTAGGGGGTACCCGATACGTAAATACAGAGTGGACCAGATGAAAAAATAACGTTGCGTGGAGGAATATTGCAAGTTTGGTTGAAGAAAAAACAGCAACAACTTTACCCGCATTTGTTGATTTTGTTTTTTATCTAGACCACTCTGTAAACCGCGGAATTTGATAGTTCCAATAACACGCTTATGGCCGGAAAAATGCGGGGTATTTCGTTAGAAGCGACCGGAGTGGACTATAGTATACGAGCAATATCAAATCTTACGCTTTCTTTCTTGAAGAAAAGGAGAAAAATATCGCGTGAAGAGTGGCAATATTATTAAGGCGCTCCTCTTTTCACTTCTTTCCGTGATCGTTTTGAATTTGGGGCGACTCGGAAAAACAACATTCCGCGGAGGGTAACTTGGCGGTACACCGCTATTCAAGTAATACCGTGTACGAGTACGACGCGTACAATAACCCACGCGGACCTGTCCAACGCAGAGCTAGAATCCAACTAAAACCCTTCACCAAGCTAAGAGATGCTACCTGAGAAAAAATATATATAAAATTGGTTTCTATAAAGACGCCAATTTATCGTTCCCCCTTCAACTGCTATAGATGGATGGGGATGCCAATGGTTCAACCCTCCCGATACCTTTTCTTTATTGGATGTTTTCATATTGAAGGTTGCCTTCTTAGAGCGAGTTTTAACTCCCTGGAAAAGGAAGTTTTAAGACCGATGGCATAAAGTGAGACAAAGTTGCATCGAGGAGTCATTCAATGGGGAAAAACCATTACAGTCTACGGGTTTTTTCGTTGTAAATAAAAAGATATTTTAAAAAAATGTAGATTTCAATGGGATCAAAAATTCCATAAAATATTTCAAGTGCATGATTCTAGTCGATGTTCTTGCGTGAAAAATATGCGTCGAAACAGTCTGTAAACGAGTGCAACAGCGCCGTATTAATTCAAACTTAAATCTCTGTCTTTGGGAAATTATTTGTCATAGCAATATCTGATTTTCATAAAAAAGCATTGCAAGATAGAGCTACTGACCCTAGATTTAGTTATAGGGCAAAACGTTTCATCACGCTGCCTTGTTTCTTTCATTTCTGATTAGAGCATTCATCCCTATTCAATTCTTAGTGGCTTTTCGTTGGGGGAATGGAGTTCCAAGCACACATATGCCTGGAAATGACATTCACTGGGGCACAAGAAAATCTATAATATATACGAAAGGGTCGTACGGTGTATATGAGACTCCATTCTCTTTCTCGCGCTCCGAAGAACGCTCTAGTCTCAGCTCTCTATTTTTCACTGTCCACGCTTTTCTCTCTTGAGCTTCCAACGACTACTTAATGGAGTCTCTCTCATTCTCTGCTCTTTCTCTCTCTCTTAGTTCTCGTATCGGGCCATTTTCTTTTTCACGCCGTTCCGTCATAGAGAACTAAAACCACAATCCATCGCGTCCGAGGCTAGGGACCTTCCCTGTATGGCGAGGAAGCCAGAAGCAAGGGGGCCCTCTTTCGAAACCGAGCGAGCGCAAAGAATTGGCCACTTTTTAGAGAAATTTCTAGGAAACAACTTTTATAAGAAATGGGGGAGAGAAATACAATCTTTCGCAAAACGATACATCTAGCTTACACCATTAGATCCAGAAAATTCACTTTCCAACTAAAATAATTTCATAAAAGTAGTTCGTTTGAACACGAGGATAGATTCTATGCTTGGAAATTAAGACTGAATAATATTAAAATTCGTTTCAATCCCCTACAAAATATTTTACCAACGATGACATTGAGATAATAAAGGAATGATTAATACATTTCACCAAGAGTTAATTTCGAGGGAAAATATAAAGTTAATTGCATTATAAACCCCCTGCTGTGTAATAAGCGAAAACAAAAGGCGCAAGTGGCCAAAAAGTGAAAACCCCCGTTGAGTTAATAATATTGCCTGGGAAACGGGGGGGGGATTCTGTGGTCGTTATAATCCAACTGCGGAATTAATCGATATTGGCAAATGTCATATGTTAATAAAATTCCATTTATGTTGATAAGTGAAGACACATACAGTTGGGAAAATGTAATACAGGCCTTCCAAAGCCTGTCGCCTTACAGAGGTTCTTAATAAAGGCCCAAGGAAAACTACGGTAGACTGACTATTGGTTGAAATGGTAATTAAAAAGTGCCGTTTTCGTGGCAGGAAAAGCAAAATAGTGTTTAAAAATCTTCTTCCGCTGAAGAAGTTTCGAAACTTAGCTCAAACTCTACGGTACTTTCACGATTCTCCACAATACCAAGGCGGATAAAAACTTATTGAAAGGTTATTTTACCTATGAGAAAATGGATTAAGAACGAGTTTGGTTCGAGACCCCATTATATTAAAGGGGAATGACTAGGAAGCTGTAGGTGTCGTTCAATAGGTCAGAATGTTTGATCGCCTCATTAGAGTTAAGCCTATATAGACTGGTCATCTCGCTCCCCTAGAGAATCTGATTTTACAGAGCGAGGACCTCTAAACCCGATTTCCCGACAATTATTAGAATATTACGTACGGCATTCATTAGCTAATGATTATGAAACGTTATATTTGTTGAATAAAGCGGGCTGGCGCAAAACTTGTCGTTCATCATAATCCCAAAGTCAAATTATAAGCGGGAGAATTTGCCAACGCGAGCGGAATTCCGCGACTTCCCTCTTTCCTTTCGTTAAAGCATAAGTTAATTACTAAAAACAATAAGTTAAACTAGCGCACTTGGTCTTTTTCATCCGTTTCAAACTATAAATATTCGCTAAGAAACTGAAAATGCTTTCAAGCGTTTTAAAATATTACGTCAGTCACAGACTTGACTTTCGAAAGAAACTATAATACGCGCTTACAAAATGAGCCTTTAACTTATTGGGTTTTATTATAAATTTATGGTAATAATATAAATTTGGTGGTTTTAGGCAAACACTATATGGCGTCTGTTAAACAATTTAACAATAATCAGAAGTATATTTGTCGAAGTATAACAAAACACGAAAATACGATACATACCAACGGTATAAATTCAGAGTCGAATTTCAGACGAATAGATTTCTGTCATTAATTAATTAAGGATATGGAATTTTCAAACTTGCCACCAAATTACAGCGTTCTCGCCTAACTACATTTAGATAATCGCCTTTCAAATTAGCATAGTTTCCATTTAAATTTCGGCGAAAAGCTTTCCATTAACTTTTCAGTTAGTCCTATAGACTCCAGAAATGAAATTTACTTGGCTCCTCTTTTGAGTTATGGTTTAGTTCGAAAACTTGAAGAACTCTTTTCCTCTTTCTCTCCATCCAACTCATTTCTATTTTCGATATTGGCCAAGAGATTTAGTGCGAGGGTGGCTTGCATTTGGGCCTAACGGGGAATTTAATCGAGGGCTACGTGAAGTGTTAAGAAAAGTCGGCAGTCCCGCATCGCGAACTGCCTTAAGGAGTCCTTATTTTCTAAAATTGGGAAAAGTGGTACAATTTTTCACAACGGTAAGCGCCACCATAAGTAAAGTACTTCTAAACTAAGTTTGAGTGTTTATCAGAGCTAGCGAAGAAAGTTGAGTTCGAAGTAGTCTTAAGCAAGTAGTCCACTAAGCCTTGTGAAACCGTATCGTTAACGTAACGTCACGTATCCAAATACGAACAGAACGCCATCTGATAACTTTTCTTAAACGATGCTTTCGGACTTAGGTAATGGGCGCCCTCTTTCGGATGATTTACGAACTTAAACGGTAACGATACGGTTTCGCAAGGCTAAGTGGACTACTTGCTTTAGGGTGATTTCCGATATAAAAATGTAGAATCACTTCTGGAGCGCAAAGTACACTGCAGGTTTACTTCTGATCGTTAAGTAATAGTCGTAACCTAGATAAACACTCGTAGGAGAAACTTATAAATGATTGTTATTAACATATGTCGCGACTCATAAAGACGAGGCAGACGAGCGTCACCAAAAGATGGGGAGAAGAGCTTTCGTAAACACGTGTCAAAGTGTCACCTGCTTCTCTGAAAAATGTTTCTCTCCGTTCGTTCTCGCTTTTTGGGCGCCTGAGCCAGAAAAAAAGACTGAGAAAGAATGAACGGTGTCGTCCCAGTACGGTGTTCAACCGTTATACGGTAGCATTCATTTATTATCAGAGTTCTCCGCGAAATTGCAGGAGAATTTCGGGGATGGGTATTGATGAAGAGCCTTTTTGTTGTCGGAAGCTAAAACCCGACCCATGGTACATGTTAGACTCATTCTACGCGTAAAACTGTGCCCGGTATTGACGATAAGGAGATAGCTATAGCGCAAAACGTGTTCAATCTCTATTAAGGCAGCTATAATAACACCCGGTCAGATAAAAGTTTATTACAAAACTGTAGGATTATCCTTTGAAAGCAGAAAGCATCTGTTTAGATAAAAGCGAAGCATTCTTTCGCTCAAACTCGAACTGCGGAATGGAACATTTTTAATGATAAGAAGAATTATATCTGGGAGATTTTCCAGCATAACTGCGACTTAACCTTTGCCAAGTGGAGCAAAATTCTACTTTGGAATTCGAATAAGGTTAAGTGCAATTTAAACTGTGGAATACTATGAGAAGACAACTTGACTCCGTTAATACTTAACCTAATATAGAAATCTGGCAAGTGGACCACCTCTCTTTCGGAGGACTTATCGAATGCCTTTAGATCCCAATCCGAATCTAGATGGGCTCATGGGAAGAAGGTAGAAATCGGTTCGCTCGGGAGCACCCTAGAGCACCCAAGAACGGCAATGTAAGTCATATTATACGGTTGGCTATACAGCGTGGTTCGGATAAAAAACTCAAATGGAAAACACCAACATCGCACATGGCATTAATTGTTTGTTTCCCATCCAAACACGAGCAGGTTCCACTGTTAAAGTTCGTCAAGCTATGTGCCATGGAAGTTTTTGATCCGAGCCACGTTGTCCATATGGTAGTAAAGTAGATGGGAAAGGTTTGCCCGTATATAGAATCGGCCGGCAGTTAAACTTCCATTTCAGCTCGGGAAATTGAAGCAGCCAAGCGAAGGAAGGTTTTCGTTTTTATTGACGTTGACCTATGAGAGATATACGCGATCAGCATCTATGACCAGAACCATCGGCGAGCCAAGCCAAGCAGCTCGGCTTCATCTAGAAATTGCTTTCTCCGCGACGGAAAGAAGGAATCCAATTCATCCAAAGAAAAAAGAAAAAAAAACCCTCTCCAAGAACGAAACGTCTACCCGAAACGCTACACACACTTTCGCTCCTGGACGGATAATTTATATATTCCAATAAAGGTCTTATCATATACTGATCCCGATTATAAATGGACTTATATATTTGTAGGTTCAAGAAGAAAAAACTGTAATTGATTTTTGCCAATTTATTTCAAAATCGAATAATTTCATTGTCGTATATCACTAAGTTTGTAATTGAAAAGGTACTCTTTTTTTAGAACATCATTTTATGTTCCCAAAGCAACGCAATCTCTCCTCTGTAAAATATGGCTAGCGAAATTGCACGACTTTATATTGAAAGATAACAATTCATCTTCGAAGAAAGAAATTTTTTTGAGGCCTTCATATAATAGGGGATGTTTAAGACAATATTTTGTTATCTCTTCTATAAAGTACCCTTTCGGAGAAGTTTGCCTCGCAACATTATATTGCTATCTTTCCCCCCATCTTGAAAAAAAAACTTCAAGTATAAATTGTGTTATGCTCCACGTTCAGAACTTCAGCTTAAATCTCATAAGGGAATATTTTGCCCAGCGTTGCAAAATAACAATTATTTTCTTGCTATACTTGAAGTCCAAGTAATCTTTTAAAAGTTGCCTGATTTTCTCTTAGTAAAAACTGTAAACAACCGTAGAAAGATACACGAATTATTCGATATAAAAGATAAATAAATCGTTGTTAGTAACAAAGTTACAAGTAATACAACCAGATTCTTTGAAATAGAACGAGAAAAATTGTTATTATCGTTTGCCTATTGTGGCGCCTGCCAGAACGCTCGAGAAAAAGTAACGAGTCAGCCACTAACTCATTCAAATGATAATAGGAAAAGGAGACAGTAAATAAGGAATTCTGGCCACTCATCAGACGCAATGGGAGCCTGCAAAGCAAATTCCACAAGAGTGTGTGTGTTGGGGAGAGGAACGAAACAAGTTGGTATCAATAATCCATACAGTTATCGCACACCCAATGCGTTTACTGAGAAAAGAACACCTTCATAGTCAGAAGATTAGTTACGAAGAAGCCAAATCAGTCATTTCTGGTGAGGCTAAAAATTGCGTTATCCTCTCTTTCATATTTTTCCGCCTATCGGTTCGTTTTCTCGTTTTCCGCCTTTTTCCCGTTATGGTCTCGTATATAACTCTATAACTATATACTAGAGGAAATCGTTAAGCCTTTGCCATAGCTATGGAGTGGACGGAGTAGAGAGAGGCAGAATATAGCTAGGGTTTCCTCCGGCCTCGTTTCCGTCTGAACTATTGGCCTTCACTCTCTTTCTAAACTAGAACCATACCAGAAAATGGTTTAGCTACTACCCGAAGGAACGTAGTCCATAGATCAAAATGGTACAGGAGAAAACATTATCAAGATAGATGCAGGGAGGAAGTTCTCTACTCTTCACTTCTTTGCCCATAAACCCCTTGGACTTATTTGTTCGTCCATATACTTCTAGAAAATCTCGCCAATTACTTTACGAGAAAATAGAAAAGCAAATCTGTACTTTCTACATTCAAGGATACAACTTGTTTCAAATTATGAATCACAATCATCCTAGTGAGGTCAAGGTAAACCATAAAAATTGGTTGTCATTTTGTTAAAAGAGACCTATCTAAGCCATCTTTTTAATTATAATCTCCTCCAGTTATCCTTTTCAGGAAGAATTAAAAACCGCCGACTTTCAAATTGGAGGGATGTAACGCCAAGGGCTAATATTTAAAAATATTTGTAAGCTAAAGATTTAAGTGTGTGTTTTAAATAACGCAAATGAAAGAGGCACGAAATTAGATACCTGAGGCCCTAAAACCTCTCTTTAAATAAGAGAGCTAAGTGCGTTACGGTTAAAACACTATGGATAAATAAAGGCTAAAGGCCGAGTCCGGCTCTAGAGAAAATTCTACCTCAGGCATTTCCTGCATTTTTAAAGAGACTGTAACGGTATTTATTTTAAAACTAACATAACGAGTCAGAATATTCAAGTTACAAATGTCAACCAACGAATTAGTTCAAATACGATCGGGATTCAGCATACCCTTTCACTATAGCGGGAGGAAGTAAATTAAGAGACATAATACCGGCATGAACGTTGTCTTGGAGAATGGTTTTAAAGAATGTTCAGTTCAAGAATCAAAGAAAGCTAGGTATAAAATTAAATGGATCAACGAAACTGGAAATCCAAAGCTAGTTAGTTCATCACACTAAACGGAATATTACACTTTAGCCCTTAAATTCTAGAGTTACAGGTCTAATATACGGATTAGCAATCGAGTCATCCCCGCAAACTACTTGGACCAATATTAGTAGGACCTGGCAATTACTCGCATCTCTCTATTCCCAGTCCCACTTTGCGCAATAACATAAGCTATATAATTCCCCAATAAGCTCATTACCTCATGTTAGCAAAGCCCGGTACGCGTAAATACATTTCCTATGTCCTTCCGCAAAGATAACCCATTACTATATCCTTAACGAAATCAAGGCTCACTTAGTAACTTAATATGGAGTTACAAGACTTATGAGGATACGAACAGCACGCGCGCTTTCATACGTATAATTCAGTGGCTTACAAATTAACTGGAGAAATAGCGCCGGATTTAAATGGAAAGGGAAGCAGGAGGTTCAAGAGAGTTCAATGGGATTTAAAATGACCAAACATGACAGAAATAGGATATCGCATCGAAAAGGGGCATGAACAAGAGAGAGGGGGTCCAAAGCCATTAAGATATATAAGGAAAATTCGCTTCATTAGAATTTTGACCCTCTTCCAAGCTCCACGAGCTCATAGCGTGAAGTTGCCTCTATTGTAAGTAACTTCAAACGCGTATTTCGACTATAAATGTATGGATTATTGAAGCGATGTCATATGGAAAAGGAGCAATACTAAGCTAACTGGTTGTTAGAAATACAATCCCTGGTGCCTTAAACTATATTCCACATTGGTGAGTGAAAACGACGGTTTAGAAATAGAAATTAATTAATTAATGTCATATCAAAAAATGCAACAATTTCAAACGATACGTGACTGAAATTGCGACCCAACCTCTAGTTACGAAGTTCAGGTCATTCGGGTGAAAGTCGAAATTAATATAAATGGAATGGTTTGGTTGAATTTATCTATCTACAAACGTCGAAATCTATATAATACATATTCTAATACCCAAAGATTTTTATTCGTTAAATTTTCCGTCGACTATTAATTAATGCGGCAAAATCAAAGAGAAGAATAATAATAATAGTAATAAAGCGTTAAACTCTACGACCGAGACCAAAGGAGTAAAGTAAACGACACGCTAAAATTTCTACAAAACTTCTAAAACCGGATTTAAATTGGAAAGCGAGTTTTTCTTATTAACAACCTCGTCGCTACTTTCTTCGGCCTTGACTTTTGAACTTTATGAAAACGTTAAGCATAAATTGAATAAATAATAGCAAGTATACCGCGAGAAAAGACGTCACGCGAAGTCACGTGTTTTTTTATAACTGTTTCCTTTCTGAAAAGGTTCATTAAAAAGTTGTACGGAATCTTTGAAACATAAAACAAACAATGTTTACGAACAAACAAAACAAAGAAGATGTATGTAGGAAGATTTTAACTCTAGGTGGTATATTCCTTAAATGGTAAAGGGGTGTTAACATAACGTCAATTTGACAACGATGTCACTATGGATATAACTGGAGAAGTTACACACACTTTCTGACTCTCTCTCTCTCTGTTTGACGATGGAGGGGGCGCAAAATTCGCGTTAAGATATCGTTCGGGCGTATATTGTACACGCCAATATCCATTCGGCCCACACGTGCTTTCGTGTTGGTGTTAATTAAAGCCGGTCGCGTTATTTGGGACGACTTTGATCGATCGACTTTGATTTGAAATTCAATAAGCCTATTGGGAAAACACTACAGTCTATTTGATTCGGGCACGTAAACGCTGACCTGTAAAGATAAACTTCTAATGGAAATGGACGAAACAAACTTTTTCTTAATTATATGTATATTGACTAACAAAAGGCATGGGCTGGAAAACATCCTCCTAAAATGTAGTGGTTACAACTGAAATGGGAACTGGTGTTGTTAAAAAATGTTCAACAACGAAACTTGAATTTAATTAAAATATTCAGTAGATTATAGTGTAATAATAAAAATATCGCATTCGCCTCGAGTATCTTAACAACCCTGTACCGTATAAAAGGACCTTCAAAGTATAGTTAAGTTAAGAAAGTTAGTCTTTTCTTATTAGTATACAAGACCTAAAACAAAAAGAGTTGGTTTCCGTTGGATAAAGAGGTAACACCATCTAAGGAATGTATAAAGTGCAAACTGTCTCCCATTTCTTTCGCGATACCAATCGAGATTGCTAATTTGCAAGTCAAAAGACGTGGTCTAAATTTCCACCGTTATATATACCTCAACTCCAGAACTTTTAGATTTCTATACACATTCGCAAGCTTGGAATAATCTCGATTCTACAGAGCATGAGCGGTGTTTTTAGCTGGTTGTTCCAAGGTTGAATCTTTCTTTCTCAAGGATCTGCTCCAGTTCTTTCGGATGCTTGGTGGAAATGGGTAGGTGACCACCAGCGGACACGGAGAAGGCGATGACACGTCAAAGAAAAAACGAGTTGAAGAGTAAAGAAGAAGGCTACGGTCTTGAGACCGCTTTTGGCGAAAGCCGAGAATTTATCCCGAGCCTAGAACGCGGATGGGTGGACGTTGTAAGTAGCTGGTGTGATTATCTATTGGCGTGTAAAGAGAACGTCCACTTCGCGGTACAGTAGTGTGGCTCGAGATAACAAATGAGAAAAAGCGAAACCAACGGAGAAGAACTAAAGAAATAGGGTCGGAAATACTAGGCCTCTAACCCTTTTGTTTCTAGAAGTTAAGGAAGCAAAATCCCACGCGTTTTTCGTTTAGTCTTAACGTTTTAATCGTTATAACAAAGCTATAAACCTTATGATAACTCCCAAATAATATATTTCTCGTTATAGAGAATCATTTGGTGCCTTGACCAAAACGTGTGATGTGATCCCATTCGCAAAAGAAGCTCTTCGTTCAGTCAATGAAACTCGAGCAATATTATTCTAGGTCTACCTTCCTTGAACACCCTTCCTTTGAAAATTCATTGAAAATGTCGTTGTTAATCGACAACGACATAAATCCACTTCACTTATAGAGGAAACTTTCATGGAAAAACAGAGGCACAAATATTAAAAGGATTTCGATTCGGAGAAGTGTTTTGACCATATTTCTATTTATAGTTGTTTGACTTTGTCCGCTTTTCGTGAAAATTTTGCAGATTATTTCTTACTTCGCAGAATTATTCTGAATGGAAGTATCTGCAAATGCTGCTATAGAGACTTCACGGAAGAGAGTAAGTCCCAGACTCCAGGGTTTGGTTTCGCATTGATCAATAATCGTCTTAGTAAAGCGAATTTTCCGTCTCGGAACATAAATCTAATAGGGAAGAGGAACATTTGGAGATTCGCCCGGACGCCAACCAAGCCAATATCGCTCGGCGTTACGGACGACTTTATATCGCTCCCGGCAAGATGCGAAAAGTGAGAGAGAGGAGAGGAAAGGAACACCGTACGGTTGGATATTGAAATCTGTTCCTTTAGGCCTAATACTTCTCGAGGAATATTTTTCACGTCGTAAAAAACAACCTTAACACGAATCACCGCGTTTCTCCTATGTATATAAGGATGGTTCTACTACCTTACGATCCGAATCCCTGGAATGTCCCTCTTCGAAGTCGAATTGCTTCCTCACTGAACAGTTTCGCGGGAACCCAAAGAAAAGCCGTACAGTTCCCTATCGTTGTCAACTACGGGTAAAAACAGACTCCCGTGTCTAGATATTCGAATAGAAACGCTTTCGGAATCAATTTCGCATTCTAGAGATATTTTTCGGGTGGGGGAAATGCAAATGCTACGTCAAATTTCCTTCTATGCCTTTCGTCATAAGTAAAATGACCCTTAACTAAGTTTGTAAGAAATTGTGCAGGGTTGGACGGCAGAAACTATACAGGCTAGGCCATTGAAAACTTCGTCTATTGTTTAAGACTCAAAGGGTTAGATGGAAGTAGTTCCAATGAACCTTAACATCATATTCTTCATTAAGCTCTGAAACCTAGATTAAAAGTTGGACTATACTGTATTCGCTAACTTTTTAGATTTTGCACACGCTATCGTCAATATCATTAAGGGAACTGTATCTAGAAAGAGATACGTATAGCGGTTATACGGGACATACGTATCGAGTGAAATAAAAAAGAATTAAGTCAAAAGCGCGGGCCATCATTGGGATATAGGTTGGGCCGGCCCGAAACGCAGGTGTTAGACGTAACGAAACGAAACGCGTGACTCTCGGGCTCGATTATCGGAGCAACGCATTTGTCAAGCAACGAAGCGTTAAAGAGAAATGAATTCCGCGGCCTGGGTTCTTATATATCTAGGGCTTCGACGCAAAGTATTGAAAGAAGCCCCGCTCGCTCGCCCGCTCTCTCTCTCTCTCTCTCTCTCCCAAAACGACCAATTTTTCATAAGTTTTTCATGATTCATCAGAAAAGAGGAGAGAAAATATATATATTTGTAGACGCCGGAGCCGATTAGTTTACGTATATCCTCGTACGAAACTTGATTCGTGTCTTCCATTTTCGAGGAAGGTCCAGGCCGGCCTTTTTTTCCTTATTGATCGACTTAATCAATAGAGTCACGTCAAATTCCCCTACGAGAGAAATGGAAAAAATGACAGCCTAATAAAGAATCAATTTGGAAGAAAAAGTGTCCAATTTTCTTCGTAGAATAAGATGGAGACTAAAAAATGTTTGGCGATCAAGCGTTGCGCTTCTGGTATAATTAATTACCACGCCGAGTATGCGCGTGTCTTAAACTAAGAGGGGAAAAAACTGTGCAACAGACTCGCGATCGCTCAACGAATGTGTCCGTGTACTTGTATGCTAGCCATAATCGAATTTCTTGAAAAAAAATACAGGCAATAATGAATTAACGAATACCTACGCGTGATGTGACATTCGTGTCCCGTGTCGCGCCGAGTTATTACACCCCGCCTTTTTTTCCCTTTCGCGCGACTTTTTCTCAGGCCAGTACCCTAATTTCAATTAAAAGGATTATGGGTAGGTATGTAAAAGAAATGAACAGTGCACGCGCTGGTAGGAACTCCATCCACGAGATTCGAGGACCTTTTGGCGCAACCGACACGCTTCAGCAACTTACGGAAGGAAGACTCGGTTCTCTCTCTCGCTTGCTCGCGTGAGACACGACAGCTAGCTTGCTATCGAGACACGACACGCTGTTGCCATCACATTCCCTTTTCCACACCGTGGCCTTTATCAAAAGCCACTCTGTGGAAACAATCCGAAGGCTAATTTGAAGAGAGTTGTATTAGGTCTAAGGCAAGCGAACAAACAAGCAAACCAACTCCGTTAAGTCAACTATCCGGATCAAAATTACCTCTAAATAAAAATTGGAAGAGAGAAGATTATAAGAGAAAGAAAATAGAAAAAGAACAAACAATGATATATCTTTCAAGGTTGGCTGGTCTGAAATGGGCTTCAGTCCGCCCATTCGTAAGTGAGTACGCGAGCTAAATGATGAATGACCAGAGTTGCAATTAGTTAAATTCAACACCAACAAGTAACCGAGTAAAATCTCCTCAAAATTAACTATGGAATGAAGACTTCAAGATATAATTTTGGATTTATGAAGGCATGACGTGGTGGTTCAAAATCACATTTTCATGCAGGAATATTTCCTTTTAGTGTTTGAATTAGTGGTCAATTATAGAGTCATTAAGTTGGGGATTAAACCAGGAAACAGGTTCGCTCGGTTGGTATATAACTAATCGATTCGTCATTAGACTTTGATATCAAAGAGACCCCCTTGTTTACTATAGACTTTTAGCATTAGTTCAACCCTGACGCGCGATTAATGAGTTCAGTTTTCAGTTCCCGCTCCAAAAATCGAAGCTGAATAAAGGCCGACTTTGCAGTCTACTCTACACCTATCGAATCCCCTTCCCCACTTTAAACAAATAAATCACAGACAAGTGGACAGAATTTTGGAAACTATATCCGAATCTATGCCCGCATTGAAAGATTTGGAAGTCAAGAGAAGAGAGGCAGGGTTCTCTGAAAGTTCTCGCGCGGCATTTTTAGCGTTTGGGTATATAAGGTTGTTACTGGGCCGTGAGGCGATAGAAAATTAATGCCTTTTTAAGAGAAGTAATTAATTACTCGTGACGGCACCAAGGACGACGGTAATAAATAGATGGTGGGGCTATAAAACTTCGCTTTACTTTCACTACTTCTCAATCTAACCTTCTCTATTTAATACCAAGACGTATACGAGTCTTATGTTCAAAACCGAAGAATCGCTTTCAAGCGACCAGTGACTAAACCCTAGTAAGTAAGCGAAATCTCTGATCAAAAGGATTCAAATTGTGCTAGGATAAATAATAAAACTCTCTTTCTTATCAACATCGTCGCTTTTCATCTAAAAACGTAATTAGAAGAGAGTCTCAGTTGATCCAATGAAACGAGGCGAGTAAAATTCTGCAAAGGCTTAGGGATCTTTCCTTTTTGTAATTGGCGAAAGGTTGTAGGTTTCCAATCACCAGTTTTGATACGGCTTTCCTTCACGCGGATGAACTGGCGCGAGACGCGTCGTGTCGTGTCTTCCAAGTCTCCATCACGTGTAAATTAATCACTTTTCCCGAGGAAATGTATCGCCCCCTTGATGAAGCTGAGCCTCGAAAATCCAGGCGGCTTTAACCGTGCCTAAAGACTTTGTTTGCTTTTCCGATGAATATTTCATGAAAGAAAAATCTAGCCCTCATTTCCAACCGAGCTTCGGGTTTAAGATTACTCCGGTCTAAGTTTCCCGTTCCAGGCTTTCAGGAAAGAAAAACGAAAAGGGAAAGTTTTACATACATATATACTCTGGAATTGATGCAACTTTTTCTATAACCAGAGTCAAAATGTTTTTCCTCTTCTCAAAGAGTTTTTTTCTCTTCAGTCTTTTGCGTTGGATTATTAGGAATACTCCGCTGGAAAATAAGGCAAGGGATACGCTGTTTCGTCATTACCATGTTTCTATCTTCGTCCATACTTTCAAGCTCTATTGCCTCTAAGTCAGTGAATAGACGCCCTTCCTTTCACTTTTTGTTCGATACCAATACCGTAAGCCTTGGTTATGTAGCAACAAAATCGATCTTCGTAATACTTTGTAAGAAAAGGTGGTGGACCAATTATCTATATGGCCGTGCACGTACACAGGTGACTTCCGCCAGAGAAAGAAAAGATATTTTGGGAATTTATCGAATAAAGTGTCAAGTTAGTTTCCGAGTTACCGTAACGGAACGCTTAGAATCTTATATTTCCTTTTCACCCACACATCTGAAACACTACTTTCTATACTGTGGGATTTAATATTAAGTAGTGTTGCGCCTTAACCTATGCACCTGAACAGAAGTAAAGATGAAGGAAAAATACAAGCCAAAAGTAATCTCAGGCGCAAGAAAAACCGTTCAATCAGTCTAACTTTTTCTAAGGACATTGTATGAGATCTATACCTAAAACCGCGCCGAAAGCTTATCCGATAATGCTATAGAAAACTAGCTTTAAAGAGATACTTTTCCATTTTCACTGAAAATGCAAGTCCCATTCTTCAAATATTATTTCTTGAGAGAATCATCCCCATACTCCTTTGAAAATTGGGAAAATATTTACCATTTTATCATCATGATCAAAAGATTAGTAGAGGAAACCATTCAGACACAACTAAATACAGTGTTCTAGTTGAAATACTTCATTTAAGTATTCCTTAAGTGAAAAAGCGAAGCGATCGTGACTTTGAGGGAAGCTTTCCTATAACTAATGACTCATTAACGCGGTAAGTGAAAAGATAGCCTATCACCCTTATTTTGGCAGTACTAATAATTCTTCGCCACCGAACAATTCATCACTGGTTCTGGCTGGCTAGGAAGTAATCCGCTTTTTCTGTGAGAGCGAGAGGAAAGAGAGAGAGAGAGAAAAAAAATGAGGGAAGAGGAAAAATTCGCCCTTTTCTCTTATTCCTGGAGATCGTGGTAACTTTTTCCGATTTCATCTCCTTTTCAGGTCCCCGGCGCGAGGCGCGAATCCATTCATACACGCTCGCTTTTCTTTCAAAATAGGAGGGGCAAAAGTCCAGCTTCTCAAGACTTCTGGATAAAATAGGCGAACTCGCCTGGAACTCGGAAGGCCAAGCTCTTGGACAATTGGCGAAGATTGATTAAGATTACCGGGTTCTTTTTCAGTTCAGCTATGGCGGGTAGCGAAGGGGCTTTTATTCCAAGACGCGCGTACCGCGTGGTTCCTAGCAATCCCATACTTTTATTTTCCTTCCACCGACTGAGCCAGCCGATAGAGGCTTAGGCCGCTGAATAGTCGAGATTGAAAGAGAAAAATACTCGTAGGTAGGAACCCCCTCCTTTCAATTGGCACGATATATACGCGAGAAGAAAAAGGAGAAACGAATCCCGCGAAGAATCGGACTGATCCCTTCCGAGTTCCGTCTCTCTCTCTCTCTCCCAACAAGAAGAAGAAAAGTTTATTCGAACTCTGGCCTTTAAAAAAGGGTAAAAAAATACCCTTAAAAAGTTTAAAAAAAAATAAACTAGCGCAACAGTATTGCTTTCCAAGAACAGGATTATTCAATTTCGATAGAAATTTCATTCGTTAAGACTGGGTTTGTTTCAGATTTTCAATCTCATCTAGGTCAAGTTGACAGTCAAGAACTTGAAGCCCACCAAGACCTTGTGTTTTTTCTTGCAGTGGAATCTGTCCCCTTCGTATCGCAAGTTTTATCTCCCCACATAAGCCAGTGTCCAGTGGTTATGTATCAACGCCTCTGGCTATTTTATAACGTTGCGAATAATAACTTAAAGTAAATTTTCTATTTGCTCCCCGCCATATACGTATTGAAAGAAAAGAACAAGAAAGAAAAAGCGTTTCCCCCACAAGAAGTCACAAATATCATATTTGGGGCCAGTGTTAGCTTTTCTTCTCATTCTAGCCTACAAACTGGTGGTCATAAAGAATATCGCCCTATGACTATTCCAAGTCCTATTTGGCCTTTTAAGCATTCAATTTTTACGACGTTGTTTGGCCTTTTTATCGCGAGAGAGCTACACCACCAACCCTCCTTATGTAATTTCCTTGCTTTCAAGGAGTTAGGGATGCGGCTAGGCAAGCTTCCCCGCAACGCGCGGATTTCCTACAACCACCCTGCTACCCCAACCCCGTCCATTTCTCTCGTTCGCCCTTCAAGCGCGTTATCTCTTCCAGAGATAGGAGAGAGAGCCGTGTTTTCCTCCGAAGGCAGACGTGTCAAAGGGCATCATCTCCCAGAGTGTGAGAGGCAAGAAACTCTTCGTGACTGGGCTATTACCGAAACCATCTACGCAGCACCCCGACCTACAACCTCCATCGCTATCGCACCCTCTTATGCCAGGATATAAAAGCCAAAACGGCAAGCGCGCCAGAGATGGATTTTCTTAGCCAAGATCGCTATATCATAAATACCTTATATCCCCTCTTAGAAGTACATAACCTAGTGTTATAAAAATAAAAGAAATAGGAGTGTCACGAGTAACAAACAAAAACAGTTTGTTTTAAACGTCAATATCATCAGGGTGATCCAATAAGAGTGGGTTGAGCTTACGAAACGTTACTTGCCAAGAATGTCGTGGTCACCCTATTTTTCTTGCCCAAAGAGTAAAACGCTTTAGCTACTACCCATAGAAATCTAGATTCAATTTCACAAATACACGCGCTATCACATTTTGCGAGTTATGCTAAAAATTCGAATTTCGAAATATCCCCATTTCGTGCATGCAAAAATGTGTTACCTTCAATTACACGGAGCAGAAAATTCTGATATTAAATTTTGAAGAAGGTTTGACGGAAAAATACCTTTTAAAAAACCTATTAAGGTTATCAAAATTTGTAGGTAAACACGTTTTAAAGCAGTTCATGGTATTTGAAACTTTATCCCGTAGCGTTTCTCAGTTTTCAAGTATACTAAGCTTTCGGAGAAATGTTTGTTGAGCAACGCATTAGAGAAAATGGAAAAATTCCAGACTTACTTTATTGGAAGTGGGATGAATTCGGAATTCCTCAGAGGATGATGTAGTCGTACGATACAGTGTCGGTACATCTTAAAACTTGAGGGAGAACGTTCCCGTAGGAAATTCGTTAGAAGATCGCGCACCGCTTGTCGTACGTTGCGTGTAAGACGAGTTTATCCGGGACGAAAATTAATTAATCCCCGACGTTTCGGATCTTTCTCTCGGTCATTTGACACTTTTGGGTGAAGAAGGAGTCGGTATATGATACCTCTTTGGTTCGGAAACGCCGGAGAAAGGCGGTGGACATCAATTAATGCGAGTGCCGCCATTGAGAAGATTCGTCTTCTCCAGAGCAGGCAGGACCACGAAAAGGAAATTAGTTCTGAACTAAAATTGAGCAAAAATAAAAAAAGATAAATGTCAGATAATAAAGTTCAACGAACAACGAAAAGTTTACATTGAAAATAAAGGGAAATTCATTCTCTTAAAGGAAAGGTGAATAAAAACACGGAAATCCAGATCGGGCCACATGAAATAAACTTGTTCTAATAGCTTTTGGCTTCATTACTCATTGGAAAGATATAGTTTACGGGGGAACTAACTACTAAAAAACCCTATTTTGAGTAATTAATTTCATCATCTCTTTGGAAATTATCATTACTTCATCAAGAGAGCCCCGAGCTCAAAATTTTTCCTTTTCACATATTTTTGAAAGCTAAACATTTTAATTAAAATACAAAAGCTATTAGCTTTCTCTTGTTAGGGACCGGAAGACCATTCGTATTCTTCATTCCACGAATTTGGCAAACCAGCTTAAGTAGTTTCCTTCTCAGAAAAGTTAATTCTATACCGAAAAGCTCAGGAAGTTTTTAATTAAAAACCACACCCTATAATAGTCGCGCTATTCTAAGGAAAACTATAATTAAAATTTAATGATAATTTTTAAATCTTAAAATTTATGATTTTTCAAATTAACCACGCAATCTCACGAGATTGAGTCTTGTAGGTAATGGAGGCTGACATCCGTTTTAAAACTTACAAGCGTAGTTAATTTAGCGATTTAAACAGTTTTTAACGACAATTACTCATCGTTTAGGCTTATTTTGGTGACAACGTTCTTTACTATATTATTTTAAATAGTTCCAAATTGGGGAAGTTAAATTTCGTCAAGCACGCATCTCATTTATCGTTGAAATTAACGAACGCCTCGTTCTTCCAACCGAGAAAAGATGTACGTTACTTGAATAACAAGTAATTAAACAACTGAATTCCATGCAGAGGCAACATGTTTCTGGGCTGAGCAATTTAAATTTCTTATTATGGACTTTTCTCGAGTCGATTCTTCTTTGCATAATTATAACAATGGTGGGAAAGGAAACCGGAAGTCAATGTTTATAAGCGTAAATGTGTCTAGGGGCTTTTTAGAAAGAATGCCGTGGTACAGAATTATACCTTTTTAAAATATTTTTATATTGCGGATTTCCCCGTCTCATGCAGCATCAATGAATGTGTCAGAACTGTCATGAAAATTCGGGATCCTGAATGATTCAACTTACGTACGTCCATTAGAGTCGATTCAGTCACGTTTTATAAGTAAAGAAGTAACACTAAGCCGGTCTCCCCGATCCGACTCCGGTTTTGAGTATTAAAAAATGGATATATATGTTTTCATATTTCTAGTTGAGAGAAGAATCGAAGTAAAAGGCGGAGATTGAATGTTTTAGGTCGCATTTACATAGTAAAGTCATCCCCGTATTAGCCTCAGTAGCTACTAAATCTGTACTTGGAAACTCTCCGAAAAACATGTTTGATCTCAATTTTTTTTGGTGTAACACGTTTTGGCTTTCAGGTGCTTATGATCGATTGTCAGGAACGTATGTGGGGAACAACACAAAGGAAGAATCATAGACTGTCTATTATATATTATGAATTGATAAAGGAGAGTATATCGTATATTAAAGGGATTATCGCCTAATTTTTGGTGATCGAACATTAATTAGCTCGATAAATTTTCTTGATACGAATGACAACTGAGTGTCATAAACGAGCGTACTCTAATTTATCGACTCTCATACCAACCCTATCAGTTCCAGCCACACACGAATGGTTTTGCCGTAAGCAAAAATAATAAATTCTAATAAATCAAGTCGTCCAAACAAGCCGCTGTCTCATTAGTTTAGGGAAGCCCTTTTTAACGATGATAATACCGTGTTATCCGACTTCCTCCTCAAAGAAATCCTTTCATCTCACGCCGTCGCGAGGAAAAATAAAATATATTCAGATGCTTTCATAATCATAACCACATTTAAAACAAGTAGAGAAATTTAACCTTGAAATCAAAACAGTTTATACCGGAAGTAAAAATGTTGAAGGCTTTCAATTCCAAAGGAGTTATTGAATAAGGCCTTTAAAGGGGAAATTCTAAACCCTATATAGGTCACATTACGAAACACGTTAAAATCATAACCCAACCATAAGACAAAAATTACCATTGAGCAAGACACATTTTTAAAAATATTAACCCGCCAATAGTTTCTTCTAATAATAAGTGTTGTCTGATTCTATAGGTCGATAAATGTTTAAAAATATAACCATTATACGAAAATAAGTAGGTTTAACTTGCAAGGGTTATTTTTTACTTATGATGTTTGTTTGTTTTTTCCTGTTATATTTTATCCAGGTCAGATATTTTCGAGCTTAAATCCGAAGCGAAATTTCTCATCAGTCTGTATGCATAAACGCGTAGCACATGTTGTATAAGCGAGCGATGCCTTAGATAAGAGAAGGCTTCCCATCTAAGGAACGTGATAATAAAAAGGGCCAAAGCACTCCTTCACTATTCCTCCTTTCAGAGGAGTCCATCCTTCAAGGAAGTGACTTGTATATTCGGTCGTGTCGCCTAAGCAACCCTTTCCTTTCCTCATCCCGTGTTCCAAAAATAACGGACCAGAAAACATCGCTCTTCATCTTTCGAGAGAGCGCGAGTAGTAGGAAGGAAGACTGGTGGAAAGCCGAAGGGAATTTTTTTTTAGTTTATTTTTTTTTTTTGTTCAAAGTACTTGCGCAAGCTTTTTGCCCATAATGCGGCAATGGTGATGGTGCTATAGTAGATTTGTATATAGGAGACGTTATTCGAGTTTAGGGTTGGAAAGGGCAGCTAGCTTCTCATATCTTCTCATTACATCGAAAAATCGCCGGAGGATGCGAAAACTAGCAAAAAACAGAAGATGGCCCAAGCCCCACCAAGAATCGAGGAGCCGCCGACAGGCAATGCCCACGCCCCATACAACGCTCTCTTTATAACTTCATCCATAAGCCTATTATTAGGGAATGCCGTAAGTGAGATTCTCCTGTAGAGCCTTTACAGATGGTAAAAAGAACGAAAGATTTTTCGAAAACTAAAATGATCTTTGGTGATCTTACATAAAGGCTTATGCATCAGTCTGGAGTCATCGTCATCGATTTTAAATCTGAATCTACGAGGATCGTTATGGACCTAAAATGGGTACCTGAAGCCCAGAGTGTAATCGTGGTGGTGTAAAAGATAGTTGACGCCTATATGTCTCTCGGTTTAGACTCTGTCGATGATGGGTGAGTGTTAAGAACGAGGCAACCTTGCACAGGCGAAAAACACGATCTATCTCCAAGACTAGGAAAAGACTGACGCCAGAAAGCATGCAGAACAGTCTATTTTTTCGATCGAAGTCACTAGGGACTGACACCGTAGACGCGAGACAGTTGAAAAAACATTTATAATAGTGACAAGTGATGTTGTTTTTCAATATATAATTCACGATAGAGAGATTTTATCCCTTAGCCATCACCCTTTGGGCCTTGGCTACGGTGCAAATCTGTATGAGGAAGAAAAGGGAAAGACGAAGACACGGATCGTTCAAACCGTCGTCCTATTCTCAAAACCCTTAAGCCTTCTTCCTGTTTCCCCTAGACATCTTCTCCATTTTCCATTCGCCACCTCCGGACCCATGACACGTAACTGGGTAAATTTTTGGTGGGCGTCTCAATTTCCCTCCAAAAAGAATAAAGTAAAGCTCGTCAGTACAGGAAAAAAAATCGTTTTCGTTTTCAGTTCAAGTGACTCGCCAGCTAGGGACAGTGTACTATAAAATAGGCATTAGGGAAAAGACGTATTCGCTTGTCTCGTGGTATACCCGATACCTTACTACAGTTTCACGATAAAATATTGCATGGTATTCGAAACTAAGTCCAGGATTGGATAGCTGAACCCGTGGGCAAAAACATGCTCTAGCCTATAATCGACGTCAAAGAGTTGAGAAAATTATTGTAAGACACAAGGATGAGATAACTAGTTTACTTTTTATCTCTCTCTCCGTCTTCTAAAGAATAAAATAAATTCTCTAGAATAGAACCTAATAAAAATAACGTAAAATATGTATTAAATAGTAATGCAAAATTTCATCTTTATATCAACTTGGAACATGGAAGTTATGTACTGGAGAACTATAGTGTAGAGTGCTAGCACTAGAGGACCTTTCTCATATATGGACGAGTACCCCGGTTTAAGTTGGTAAATAAATTGTAATTATATTTTAGATACGAAGAATATTAAAATCAGACCTAATTATTGTGTTCTTGGAATATTCACACGTGACTGAGGCATTAAAATATTTTCACCGGGAGATGGCTGCATTTACTGATGCCCAACCTCTAAAAACACTCTGGGATTTTTAAACAGCCATAGATGGCCTCTAATTACACCACAACAGTATATATAAGTTCCCTCCTCCAATATTACGCCAGCGTTGTTAAGAATTTCGTAAGAGTTCAAGAAAACGTCTTCAAGACAATATGATAAAAGCACTACATGTGACGACTTGGTATGTTAAGAAAAAGTGAGAGGGAATTTCACAAGGGACATTTAGCGACATTCCTAATCTTGCTTGTTTCGAGTTTTTTTTTTTTATTTCTGTGGCAATTTTTCGCCGTTCACCAGGTGCCAACTTCTCAGACATCTAATCAATAAACCGTTTTAGAAGAAAGAAAAACACCCGCGGTAAGAAAAGAGGCGGGGTTTGTAGGTTAGAGGGAGATGGTATATCTATATAATACGTAGCGTTTTCTCCAGAACATTCATTTATACTGCACCCGAACAACTCTATTACAAATAACCCCGTAGGTGGTCTACTAAAGAAAGATATTAAAAAGAAGGCACCAGGGACAAGTATCGATTTCATTACATTACTACTCTAGGAAAACGAAATCAAAAGACTACAAAGAAATGAAGTTGAAGGGGAAACTCTAATAAATGAATGGTTACAAAACAAGAAATACTTCAATTCATTTAAAGCATACTAAAATGATCAGCTATCGATGTTATAGCGCACTTAAGGCCTTTTCAGACGATACAACTTTTCTATTCATTTAGATAAATCAACTTGAGTTGAGTTAACTAGTTGGGTCGTGTGAACAGAAATTGGACAAGTGCATACTCAGCTTTTTGAGCTATCTAGATAAATCTATATTTGTATCGTCTGTAGAAGCCTTCATCTACGTGTTTTAGCGTAGCTCTAAACGAATTTTCAAACCTCCAAAGAGATTTTGATGAAAACACTAAGACCTGGCAGTTAGAAAAGCTATTCACAGCCATGTGACTTTGACAATTTAAAAGACACGGGGGAAATGGCTTGAGAATGTAACTTGTTTTTCAAGGCCCTTTCGGAATGCAATAGTACAGATGAAGAAAGATTGAATTGAAAGAACGAAAGATTGAATTGAAAGAACGAAAGATTGAATTGAAAGAACGAATTGCAACCATGATACAGAATTTTATCAGGGCCGAAATTATGGAAGAAGCGCTCTCTCTTAAATGAGGCGTAATTACGAGTTAAGGTTCCTTATGAATTTTTTGTTGGAATTGGGCGCGAAATAAAAGCCCCCGAGCGATTCGTTAAGAAGACGGCCGACGTCGTAATTAGGGCCCCTTTTCCTAAAACTCTGAAAACGGAATAAGACCATTAAGAAGGTTGTATTGAAGATAATAATAAGGGCTAAAGGCTACGTTGGCTGCCCCTTCGCCAACGATGAGGTGTTAATTACAAGCCATGGCTTATAAGCCTGTCAACGGGGAAAAAGCTTGAAAATTAATATTTTTGCCTTCTAGGAAATAAGTTATTATTTCGCCACGGGTCATGTGGGCCCCGTATATATTTGGACTAAAATTAGGGCATCGATTTATAGATTTTAATTGAAATTTTGGGGCACCACCTTGAATTTTAACTAAATTGAATTTGCCACCAATCTATACAAGACGTTAATGGTCAGCGCATTTTTGAAATGTTACCAGGGCCTAGTTTCTTAAGGGCATACGCAAGAATCAATACCATCTCTAAATACAACTCTATTGCTCGAATTCAATCTTCAAATTGCAGGAAACCAACCGAATTCAGTTAGTTCAGATAGAGGGTTTTCTCTGCTTTGGAATAAATTAGACAACCTGTATATAAATCTTTTTTTTTATAAGAAGAGAGGTTTCTTTGGAGAGTAGTACTAGTATTTCAAGGAGTTTTTTTCGCTGTTCCTTGGGGAAAGAATGGAAAACATCCTTCAATAGTGACGTCTCAGCGCCGTGAAGGAGATTAAAAGACTGTCATAAGACGAAAGGAAGAGAAAGTCGCTTCTTAAAACCCCTCAACAAACACGGGGAACCGAATACGCAATATGTCTTGGGCGATTCGAAATAAAAGCGGACTTTTAAACAAACGCCACCAAGATGAACCTTCCTGCCATTCTTCTGGTGTTCCCTCATTTTTTTCCTCCACTCGAGCCACTCTCTCGGCTCTTTGGGCCTCCTCCTCAAAAGATGGTGCGTGGGGAGAATTCAGCGCAAAGTGCTCGTGCCTCTCATATAAGAAACGCAGAGTAAATACGGCATAGAAATAGTTCAAATAGGCATTTTAAACGCGAGGGGATGGTCATTCAACGAAAATTTGGAACAAAACTACAGTAATCACTTAAAGAAAAAGCGTAAGTTCCAAAAATAGGCATTTAGATGCAAGAATCAAAAGATATTAGGAGAGAAAACTGCTTTCTTGCAGTAAAATAAAGTTGGAATAAAGAACCAAAGATATTAGCGAAGGGAAACTGAGATTTTACCATTTTCAACGTTTCCTATAAGCGTAATCGCCAATTAAAACGCATATTCCGAAACTAAACATTACGGTTTACAATGTGAAGGTAAGATCTATTTTAAATCTTAGTTAAAGTAAAAGAAAAGTAAAATTTTTGCCAGACGTCCGGGCCCTCGTTTTCATTTCTGGCACGCTTCAACTTCTGGTAGTACCACCAAAACACGAGCAGACGAAAAATGAGTCTTAAAATATATAAATTCACTGGAAAGGAACCGGTCCCTTTTCCGACCCTCTAAAATGTTTTAGGTTGAAAAGGTTCACGGAAAACATTACATGGGAGCTAGCATGCTTTTACGGCAACGTAACTGCCCGTAAAAATTGGACGTTTTAGAAAGAGGAAAGGTACCTTACATTTACTTTTTTTTACCTTTTCATAGGCTTGAAAGAACAGTTCAAAAAGGTCACCATAGGGTACGTTTTAAAATAAATATACGATTGACTGAACTGTTCTCGGGAAAAATCTGTGTTTGATGGAGATATAGAGTTAACGTTTCTATGGAAAACTAACTTTATAAAAGCTTAGAATCTACGTATTTCATTTGGAAACGAAAATGTCTTTATACAAAGTGGAAGTAGTCTGGAATTGGAATCAATACTTTGTACAAAAAACCCCCCCCCCCTCTAGGCCCTTAACCTGCTACAATATATTTTAAGGAAGACGAATGGTAGCTTAGCTATTCGAATAGTATTATTAAAGCTAGTGATGTCAAATTATATTGGGTATAAAAATATACCTATACCCAAAAAGTTAAGATTTGTTTTAAAAACGTTTTTATGAAAAGAAGAAAGGAAATAATTAAATCTGTATTATTCCCCACTAAAATTGTACATAACATCAGTAAGGAGTAGGAAAACTACTATAGGAGTTTGGCCTTCTGGAGAATTTTGGGGAAATCCTGTTTTCTTAAAATATTTTCAAAGTTCAAGGTACTGACAGAGAGAAATTAAAAAATAAATAAACTAAATTGAAACAAATTTTATAAAAGAATTTCCCTTAAATCCCTCCTTTTCAATCTAAGAACGCGTGAAACACGATTCAAAGCAAAGTTTTGTAGGAAATTTTTCCCTTCGTCTCCATTCCTTTCAAGTACAAACACCCTCCTTCCTCCCAAGTTTTGAATTTTCAAGAGAAGAGATATAGAGGCAAATTTTAGATTTTTCTTTTCTTTCTTTCTTTTTTTAATTCTTCCCTTCAGCTTGGTTCCTCGAATTTAAGGGAACCTTTCATAGTGGATCCAAAAGACGGCTTATCTAATTAAGGTTTTTATTTTCGGGTATCCCCTTTCCCCTCCCCCAAAATCTCTCTTTTAAAAATTAAAAAAGAAAAAAGTTTCCCAGAGAAGAAAGATGAGATCTCTTTGCCCCGGATAAATACCTCGGCCAGAATAATATACGATCCCAGTCTTTGGGGTATTTTATTACGTCGAGACAAGTAGTCAGAGCGCATTGTACCATGACATAAGGATACTAAGTCTCTCCTAAGTCTAAAACAAACTTTTAAACTTGCTTATGGTAAGATCCCAATCGGAAATGAATTCGCGATTAATGTGAAAGCGAATATTATATACTTAGTTGGTAACTATTTTTCTTCTAACATTAACAATACGCAAAACTTGAGAGCTTTACAGTTTTGGATAATAGGGTTAACCGGCGCTCCTACTAAGGACGGAGAGGCTGAATCTCAGCCAAGAAGAAGAAAAGTTTAAAGCAAGGTCTTAAGACGCTAAAGGATAGAGTACAGGAATGAATATATTATTCCATTATATACCAAAGATGCGTGAGTGGTGTAGAGCGTACTTTAGCGCAAGAAGATGAATGCCCATTAAATTCTCAGGTGCACTTTGGGACTTTTAAGGTCAGCTTTTGGGCGAATGGCCCAGGAATTTTAATAGCCCTTCCAAGGAGCCTCGTATAATGTCGTGATATGTTAATCAGGAGCCAAGCGGCCATTTAAGAGATTTAAAATATCCCTTTTCCCTCCAATATACCTTTTAGCGCCCTCCCGAACTATAGGGAACCCCGTCTTGAACTCTCACTGGCAGCTGCCGCAATCTCGCCTTTTATTTCTTTATTTTTTCTTTAAATTTCAAACCCCAACCCCCGCGCCAATTCCCATTCTTTTCTTTGATAAGTCTTTCTGCTGAGAGCCAGAATGGGTTAACAAGACTGAGAAATAAACGCGAAAACCCCCGATGACTGAAATTCTAATTGTAAAATATTGACAAACTTTAAATTTTGTAATGTTCATTAAAAGGTCCAAGATTATTCTGATCTTAAATACCAGGTAATTTCCCTATAATCTGCCAAAATTGCGTTAAAACTATGAAATCTGGTTGGTTTCTCGAGTGCAAATTTTACTCATAATTAATAAAAACCCTTTCACACCAGTGTAAGAAACACCATCAGACTAATAAACCTTAAATGTATTTCAGATTCCGAGGAACAATCAAGTTAAAAAAAGTGGGAAACAAAATCCGTTTCTGCACTTTTCCTTTTAAATTTTTGACGTACAATGTATTCAAAGATGCGATGCGGAAGGAATTGGAAAAGAAAATTAACTAAAGGTATCTTTCCAAGAAGAAGATGAAGGCCTATGAGAGGATGGAGATGAAGAAAAAAAGAAAACTACGAAATGCCGTAAGTAGTTTAAGATTTTCTAAATTAAAGTTTTTTCTTCTTTTTTTCGAGATGAGTTTTTCTTTCGAATACGTAAAAAAGGTGGTACGGATGTGAGAGTGTGAAAGAAAAAAAAAACTTGATTACGAGTTGGCCCGGCACGGGGATTTCTTTCATTTGAAAATACGGCCAAAAAAAAAAAAAAAGAATGAAGTGACATACAATATCGTTCCTTGGCTAGCTTTTTTTGGATGAAGAAAAAATGTGATGGTGGTCGTAGTCTCTTTCTTCCTGATAGAAAACGAGGATGGTTCGGATTTTAAATAAAGACTCCAACCCGTTTGGGTCTTTTTCTTATTTTTAACTTTACGGGCTAGGCTCGGAATTTTTGAAATTTAGAAATAAAAAAACTCTTTCATTCATCTTACGCTTAGCATCTCAGTGGGTATTAACGTGGGTAACGTAATTTAAGTTCGTGTTATCCAAATCTTAAGTTCAAGGTTATCTCAACAGAAAAATTACAATTTTGAAATTGTTTATCAATTGAAAAAGAAAATGGCTTCCCATAATCATAGACTAAAAGACATATGAACTTCTACTTACACAATTAATTCACTTCACGTAGCTTCAAGTCAATTACAGATCATCAAGACTCGTTCGGAAATTATTAATTGCGAGATGTGCAAGTCCACATTTGAATAAAATCTAAAATAAATAAAAAAGTTTAAGAACTGTTACTCAATCTTAAAGCGCAAGGGACAAAGATAAAAATCTGCGATAAACTTCACTTGGAAAATCTTTTTTAAACCAAAAGAGAAAACAACTTTAACAGTTTATCTTTCAGGAAGATGAAGTAACTTTTATAAACCAGGCAGGTTGAAAAAAAATAAAACCGGGGTCAAAGAAGGTTTTGCTCGAAAGCTAGTTTAAGTATGTTGGGTTTTTAAACGTAACGACCCAGTGAAAGTGACGGAGTTGAAAAATGGCACACCTAATCCAATGTTTATAACAATAAAAATCCCCCTTAATTTAAAAATATTTGAAAGTTTTATGGAAGAGGTCCATAAACAGAAGTGTTAGGACACATTTCTGATGCCCTCAAACATCACACTTTGAATTAGACACTTGGAAATAGTACAATATGAGTGACAAGAAAATTCGAACACACGCAGTTTGGGTGGAAGTGTTTTCGCTTCAAATTTTTTGTTTAATAAGCTTCTAGGAAATCATTCCAGACTCATCGCGCACTGGGTAGTTTTATTTATGAAACTACCTACATTGATATTCAAACGAATACGTAGGAGTTAACTGAATAAACGTTAAAAATTAAACGAGTTTTAAACGCGTTCCGAAAAATAATTTATAATAGCGTGAAAATAGGCGTTGACCGACGTCCGTTCAAAAATGAAGCCCTGGGCTTCTCTATTCCTCAGTTTGGGCGGTGGTTGATGGATAGTCATCGTTAAGAGACCGATTCAAAGGGACAGAATGAAGAAGCGAAGGCGGAGGGGTTATGGCGTTGAATGCTCGCTCAAATTAGCCCTCCACTTTCATTCCACACAAGTACCGAGTGGGTTCGAGGTCTGGTTTCAGCAGACGTGGCCGCCAATTAAAAGGGGCCGACATAAAAGGGCAGTTAAAGGGTCAAACTCTTTTCCGCACTCGACTCCGCATCTCTTCAACTCTCACGCTCTCCATCGAACGGCCTTCTCCAATGACCCTTTCCTTAAAACGGGCATACGGGAGTCTAGATTAAGGGGGAGACGACCAGACCTTTTCGAAGGAAGACATGTACGCTTTAGAAAGAGCCCTCCTTGGTTATCATAAATTGCATTGTTGGTAAAACAAGTGGTATCGTACAAATTAGGTCCATTCGCAAGAGGAAGCCCAGAGAGATTCCAATCTAGCAAATAAAATAGGGCCAACATTCCTTGCTCTGAATAATGGCAGAGGGTAAAAGTTAAGATAAGCTCTTTTAAGAGATTGATCAAAAACTGAGGGAGAATGCTCACCACTTTTCGTTCTTGGATAAATTAACTAAAGGGGCACCCTCCAAAAGACATTTTAAATCTCACTTTCTCGCATTTGACAAGTACTGAAGTGAGTAAACTGACGAAAACAGATATGCATCCGTTATTGTAAAAACTTTCAACTCTCACCGTTTTCTATAGAGACCATCAAACGACATGCAGTGCAGTGAGACATTCATAGGTTTCAAATTTCCCGCCAAGGTTTGGTGTATACCAGAATGTTTTAAGGCCGCGTTCGCCAGTGCCGGATATACGACCTTAGCATTATTTATTCCCGGCGCTTTTTCCCTTCTTTTTCCCCATCATAAATTTAATATAATATCTCGGCTCGTGCTCTTTCACGTATTTTCTTTTTTTTCCCCAAACGCCGAGAGAAAGGGGAAAAGCGGGGAAAATTTTATTTAATAAAAGTGATATTAAAATTCCCAGAGCGCGTTGTAAAGTTTAAGTACCTATTAAAACTAACAATAAATTATTTCTCTATTAAAAAGGATTAAATAAGCCTAATTTAAGTAGTTAAGGGTTAGAAATAATACCCGAGGAGAGGGGGGAAAGGGCGGAAGCCTTTCAATTTTCGAGTTCTACTTCAGGAAGCGACCAGAATAACGTGTTGATCAAATTTATGGAATAAATTAAGGGATTTTTCTTTTGAATTATTTATTCAACAGAGGGAGATTGTAATACGCGGTGGTTGGATCCGTACGTAGGCGTGAGTGAAGGTTGCCATACATAAATACACCGGGTCTTTAATTACCCTCGTGGCCTTTAATTAACAATCGTGGAAAAAGAAATGGAATCGATCCGCGTACGGTAAATGATTTTACGCAGGCGATTACAATAAAATCTAGTGAAGTTCATCCCTCAGATCAGTAAGTTCTACAGTGTGAGAAGTACTTCATCAAAATCAGCCATTAATACCTGATATACCGTATTGTCCAACCAAAAAAGAACGGTAAGGGTGGTATAAATTTATTCCTGAAACTAGTCCCAAACTAAAAACACACAGCATACAACACGAGATATAGAAAGGAGTTAAAGCTAGAAACGTTGGTAGAAAGTTTTTTTGCTCGAAACACGCACCATCGCTTCGATTGCTTGTTTGAAAATCACCCTTCGATTCTCCAATGTATAAATGAATACTGATTCTTCGCTGCTCACAAAAAAGAAGAAGAGAGTGGTAAAGCCAAGAAACTGGAATAGAGGATCCAACTCACGCTATATACCTAGGATTCCCGCGAAAAAGAGTTAAAATTGAAATTCACTCCGTTACGTATCTATATTTAGGACTCTATATGGATTTCGCAGTTCGGAATCCGAAAATCAATGAACGTTTTAACCTACTAGTCCCGAACTGAAAGTTGGATAAGGGGAAATTTAAGTGATAGTCACTCTTTCTAAGAAATTCTTTCGAGTATATATTTCCTTGATCTGCACGACATTCAAAAAAATATCAGAAGGGGATAAAAAAAGAAGGATGACACTCTGTATCTTCTTAATACTTCAGTTATTTAACATGGTTCTTCGTTTGCTATTCTGCTCATCAAACTTCAAATGGTAATCGCACGTGGAGTGAATTTTATAACCGTTTGGTAATAATTCCTCAGCAAACAAAAAACCAAACCTCGTCTTGACGTTAGACAAAAAACCATAGCGCGCTCACCTTGGCAAATAGTTAAGCGCTAATCGAGGAATGATCAGGGAACTCTTTATTGATTCGATTTAGTAACCTTGCTCTAAATATTCTGATGTTGAGAAGAACCATGTTACAATTACCCCTCTTTGTGGTACACTTCTCTCGAAGAGAAGTATTTATACTTTTTCAAATAATTATCCGCGACTATCTCTTTATAGAAAGAATTCATTTTTATGCGTCTCACGTATTAGACCTACAGTTTGGAGAGAGTAACCTAGAGAGCGAGAGAGAGAGAGAGAGAGCGTTATCTGAACGAAAACACCCGTCTTCAAATTTTTTTTCTTTTCTTTATCCAACAATTCTTTGGGTCCTACCATCTTCAAACTAACTCTAAAAATTCTTTCAACTTTACTTTTTTCCACATCGTTTTAAAGAAGTTAGAAAAGAAACCCCCAATTTTCAATTACCGGGTGAAAAAACTGTTTAAACCGTCTCTTCCAAACCGGATCCGATTATATAGTTGACGTTTTAAATTGAAAAGAAAAAGAAATTAGTGAAATTTTTCGAATACATCTTTAAAGGGTTTTCCTTAATTCCCAAGAATTATTTTTTTTGTGACTATTTTAAAATATATGATTCCAAAATAAATAAAGTCTATGGAAAGGTGCACGGTTATATAATAAAACATGGACAAAGAATTCTTAATCGTTAAGTTTTGCCCAAGTACAGAACTGTTTTTATACATAAATCTATAAAATTTTCTCCGTTTTCGAAATACCAGACAGTTAAGAAGAAAATACTTGAACTTCAGTAGGTCGTAAAAAGAGATCAAGTAATTTGGGGATGGATAAAATTGAAAAAGATACTGACGGAGGTAACGATTCCTCTATAACCAGATATACGATAGTTCAGTGGAGCTTATATTACCTCATACACAAAGTAAATTTCATTTTATCCTTCTGCCTTTGCATTCGATGGGTAATTTAAGCCTTTCTTTTTCATACTACATTATTTTTATTCCTCCCAGATAAGGACCATTAAGAAACAACCGAAACCCGCTTTGCATATACAGGATGGTTCAGATCATGAGTCATATGAGATGCATCTAATATAGCCAGGAATATATCTGATAATTTCGTAGATCCTATCAAGTTATTTACCTCAACCCCGCTGTAATCCTAAAACGTATAATGTCGAAGTGGTGGTTTAGGTTCTTTGGTATAACTCTAGACCAAAACATATGGCATCTGCTAAGGCAAGGGCTATTCTGTTATTCTCTCCACAAATGATAAACGAGGGAAACACGTTAGAAAACAGGGCAAACATATTTTAATGGGCATCTGGCGTGACGATAACAATTTCAGGAACCGTCTCTGTGTATAAAAAGTCTTGGATTTATTTCGTTTGACCTACAAGCTAGAGAGTTTAAATTTAATTTACTTGTCAAATATATCATAAATAAATCTGCTTAGAGTCAAAACGGACATTTTTTAA
The DNA here is from genome assembly GCF_054372755.1 of Phalangium opilio. Taxonomy (NCBI): domain Eukaryota; kingdom Metazoa; phylum Arthropoda; class Arachnida; order Opiliones; family Phalangiidae; genus Phalangium; species Phalangium opilio. The sequence goes on along the minus strand of NW_028324182.1, from coordinate 8,461,470 downwards.
GTGATAGTGCGTGATGATATCTAATGAGGAATCAATAATGAATCTCTGAATTGGTTACTACACTGTCAGTATCTCTTTAATAATAGATTCGCTAGTGGTCTGCTGAGATCATCATTCGGATATTAAGACAGATTGATTATTTACGATGCCAGGAAACGTAAATTGTATGAGAGAGAAATTGACATACTAGGGGGAAAATTTTAAATTGCTTCGATTACCATCAGCCGATCGAAGACAGACTGAGGTATCATGTTATTATCGAATTCCAACCCGGGGCTTGGTTCGGTCTGGGAAACGAAACGTAAGTAAAATATGATTCACTAAGTTTCTAAGAATGGTTGAGCTCCGAGTCATTCGTAAGCACCTGGGCCATCGATGCTTCCCCGGGACCGTGCCTTCTAAGGACCCGGCCCGCCTAAGAATTTCGTCATTTTTCGCAGGGGCCCACAAAATCTCTCGACGGCCCTGGTAAGCACTAACTGGGGTCCGGTTTGCAGTCAGAACAACAAACTTACAGTAAAATCGTTTGACTTATGTTAATGTCAATGCCTATACGTCTCCGCACGTTGGAAGCTATCATTGCCCTGAGAGAAAGAAATAACAATAATAATACGAAAGTCTCTACAGTACAAGCAGGGTTTGGCAAAACTGAACGAATGACGATAAAAATGCGTCATTCTAGTTCTCCCTAGCCTGAAAATGATCATTTCATCTGGCGGGTTCTCCCTTCAAAATCGCGGGGCGCGTGAAAACTTCAATTTCGCCAAAATAATCTACCACCTGCGGCCCCGAAACGAAAGGAGCTTTCTTCTTACAAATATTTTTCCATGGTGTAAAAAAAAATCTACCAGGTAGGGTACTAAAATATCAAAAGAAACCGTGTTGGAATATTCAGACCAGGGGCATTTTTTATAACAACGATTTTATACGCCTGATATCGAAATAAATGGAAACCGTCTTATTACGGCAAGGCATGCCACTAGATGTTAAAGGTCGCGTGTAACACCACCGATTGTGCTTCCACTAACCTGGATTTTAACCCTAAAATTACGCCGAGATTCCTTCCTTAAATATACATTTTGATTCTACAATAATTCAGTTAAAACTTACCTCGATTACTCAAATAAATCCGATACAATAAAATTCATCCCGTATTATATTAATTAAACTGCTCGTTGTAACCACGAGAAAACCAGTCGCGACTCGTCTGAATCGAATTCTAGAGTTTTAAGAGTAAATTCTTCAAAGTACGGGGTTTTTTTAAGTCCAAAGGTCTCTAAATTGAGACTACGATACGTATTTTTTAGCGGCGCCAAGGTTAAAGGGCAAACTTTTTATTGCGGCCTATGCTATGCGCAAAGATCGTAGGGGAATACATTTACCTCCCCCTAGCTCCAAAGTTCAACAGTACAAGTTATAAATTTCGCTCTTTTTACTAGTTTTTTATTCCAGTGTATTACTATTTTAATAATTTCTTAAGGTTTAATTTTTGGTATAGTTGGTTTTATTTAAGGCCTATATTAATGGGTACTACCGATTTTTAGCAAATTTTGAAATTTAACCTATGGATGATATCAAGTGCTCATTAAAATTAAGGCACTAATGAATTTAATTTTCCTCATATTTCTACCAAGGGTTTCGTTTTGAATATTTATGTTAGAGTTATCCTTTCACGTTCCCTTTAACCCTGGGAAATTGGGCCTGGAAGCGATACACGGTCGTTTAATTCGAAAAGCGAGCCACGGGCATACAGGCAGTTACATGGTAAATTATTTTTCGGGTGTTATTTCCCCGAGGTATTTTATTTTTTTTTATATATATACATATATACTTCTTTTTTCTCGCCATTTCTTATTCAGGGACGCCCTTTTCTTACGCCTATTATACGACTGTAAGGGCGCCAAAGAATTAAGCGGGAAATAATGACATTGATTAGATATTCCTCGAATTCATTATCACACCTTTAAGTTGGGGTAAAGTCTCGAATTATTCACGTGCAAAGTGAAAATCACGCGCGGCGTACTTCAATCAAAGATATTGTACATGAGAGCCTTTTTAATTAGTGAATAAGAACCGTGGAATTCATAACAAACCAGATGTAACAGAAGTATGTTAATAAGAAATTTCCTTCGTCGTATATTTTGATATCAAATATCACGAGTTTTAAAACGCCTATGGTATAACTTCAGTTTAATTAACTTAGAAAGGGTGTATAACTTATATGTCTGTAATTGACTCATTCCCCATATTTTTTAATTGAAAATCTTGGTATAAGTTGTACCATGAGATGAAGGCTATTAAAATATTTCTTAAAAATTAATTATCGTTTTTCTTTTCGTGTAATATTTAATTAATGATCGTTTAATTACAACACCTAAATTGTTAAAATGATTATTCTCATAATGTTTCTACGATTTTAATGGGTAACTAAATTTATCATTAATTTTTACTCTTCTTGAATTTTCCAGTAAATGAAGGTTTAAAAATTCAGGTCGGTATTCAATCCTTGCTAAACCTCTACAGCGTGGTTCAGATCAAAGAACTCATTAACATTGTCATTTGTTTTCATAGATGATCTTTCGTCTATTTTTAACCAAATCCAACCCAGCGAATTTTTCTGCGCCTACCTATTACAGTATTTCATTAAAATTTACTTATACAAGTAAAATAGTTTTAGAAAAAAAGAACAGGGTTCTAGCATCTGTGTAATTAAATATCGCTGCATAGATTTAGGAACCAGTTAAGTTTGCCGCCGATCATTTGCATAAATTAACTTTTCCATCCATTAAAAATATACGGGTTACGGGTTACGCAAAAAATTACATGCTATAGACTAATTATTTTAGATAGAGTCGTTTAGACAAAAGTTCATCAAGACGTGATAAAAATATCGAGGCGACGTTAGTATAATAATAATAATAGTGTCGCGGTTGCGACGAAATGTACACAAAAGGAAAGACCGGTTTTTACGGTTTTTCATCAGGATATCAAGACATTAACGAGGAGCGACGTACGTTAGTCTACAATGGCCAAATGCTTTTAAGTAGATAAACAAAGGTTAAAAAAGTCAGACCACCAAATCTCAACCGTATCGAAAACAATAGAAGCTATTTTGTAAATTGGTTTCGCTTGGAGAAATCGCCAAATAGGCAAGGTTTGAGATTTTGTTTACTTAGTCTTATTTACTTTGTCAAGGTTGCTAAAAACGCCAGTTATGCAAGCGGCGATATCGTTTGTCGGAGCACTTAATACTTCTGGCCATGGAAAACTCCGAGGGGGTAACTGCTTTTGAAACATTTCTACACCTAAATAACTTTAACAGACTTCATTACCGTTACCGAAATTTCTGGTGGTACTGACCTCTCTCATGATTTATTTATTTACTTTATTAAATAAATAAATAAATAAATAAATTTAACCCAATTCAACAATGCAATGATTATTAATTTAAAAAGGTACGTGAGATTTAATGAAATATTTAAATTGAATTAATTCATAAGAGACTAGTGATTTCCCCCTCGCTTCCTGTAGTCAGTACCCAAGGCTGCTTTCGAAATTCAAGACAGGATAACAAAACAAAAACAGAAGCATAAAAACAACATAAGCAAACGCCATGCAGGAATGTTAAAGTCTAAATTAAAGTGTTTTTGTATTGTCTATTCATCTCAATATAGTATATTTTTCCTCTCTGCGGGTGCAAGATTAGCTGGGTAAGCAATTACTCAACTGTCAAAAAATACTTTGTAAATTTCCCTCCGAAATTGTACTTTTTTTCGTTCATTATTTTTCGCGTCCATCAATGGCTAGCCCGGAGGTGGTCAAGAATGAAAGGGAACAAGAATAATAATCACGATCGCTTTTCAGAATGTGAAGAAAAAGAACAAAAAAATCGGTGAGAAAAAAAAAGAAGAGCAATTTCAATGATGAGGGTTGCGGTCACGGCGTCGTCCGAAATTGGATTACATTCGACCCCCGTCGATAATTCAATTTGCTAAAGTACTTGTCATCCTAGGAAAGGCGTTGGGTAATACCGTGTGCGATGGGAAAAGAGCGCCAGAAAGCAAAGCTCCAGCCAATATGTAGATCGAAAATAAACAGCTATTGAGGGTGCGAAAATTCAGAGCACAGAGATACCGGGGTGTTTCCTTGCCGCTGTATCTAGCTAAATATAATGTACAGCGTGTTGCAAAAAGATTTGACGTAGATTTACATGCCCAAAAACTCGCGATTCAGGGCTAATGAAAGACAGCCTTTATAAGAGAACTTGTGAAGATACTGACCACTACCAGTTTTTTTAGAAAACACCCTGTACATGTATAATGAAAGGCCAACACGGAGATCAAACTAGGAGATGGTATAGGAAAGCTTTAAGTTTTAAGCCAGGGCTTATAAACGTCCGGGAGCTTTTCCGAGTCTTTCTCGACATTCCAAAGTAAACAGGACCTCGAGCTCCGGCTTCTAGTCAAGAGAGAGTGAGAGGGAGACTGTGTGAGAGATAGTAAAAGCGGAGAAATCCCGTCCGTATACTTCTGCCGCGAGTCTTAACAGATTGGGATGGTAAAGTCACGGACTGTTTGTCCCTAAAAGGACAGAATGTTTTATTGATATCACCGATGATTAGACCATACGTCCGTTGCGGAAACTATAAAAGTTGCGTCATCGCATAAATAATAAATGTTAAATATCATGGAAAACGAAATAATGGCGAACTGGAATATAGACTTGCTATAAATATAAAAGAGAATGTCGCTTCTAAGCCACTCAAAGAGTAGCTAATAAATAATTGAATTCTACGATCGAATGGCACAAAATTGTTTCTTCGTAACTTTGGATCTACCCCGTCCTATATTGAACATAAAGTCTCTGGTATATTCTTCCATCCTATTTTTCTTTTAACCCTACCATATCCCATTCCACAAACACTTTATTTAGGCCGCCTAAACTATAAATCGAAAAAGAAAACCCTTTGGGTCCCACCAAGCCCATTTCTTAAATGGACGTTGCCTAGATATATTTCTCTTTAAAGTCATCAAGGCGTGAAGAACCCTCCCAGTTCCTTTGGCCTTCTTCGATTAAAGTTATTTTAATATAAGGAAGTTGGTAACATTAAACTTATTCCGGATATTTTAGGCCTTGGCACTTAAAAACGTTATAGGCGTGATAAATGCGTCATTTCCGACATCACCTTCGAGGAGGTCAGGTTTTCCCGCTAGTTTTGAAAGTAGTGATGGGGCCAGTATTAGGAGAAAAGTTTGGAAAAAAAACTCCTGCCAACTACGATTCTGTTTGTTTGGAAATTCAATTCTAAGCAGTTGATTGATCTGCCAGAGTTTTTCTAAGCGTTCCTTTCCGCTTCTCTCACCACGTTCGGGTCTTTTTCTACGAAAAGGAGGGAGTGGAATGGAATTTGAAAGTCAATATTTGCCAAACTCTTTCCAAGATATTGGCGATTGAAAAAATATTTGCATCCCCGTTCGAATGAATCAAGAATCGAGGTTCCTCATATCAAAGAATCGGCTACCCCATTGTGAGTGTATATAAAGAAAACCCAGCGAGCGCTTCTTCTACCAAAAGGTAAAAAAGATGAATGAAGAAAACGCGTGACCTTTCTTCCTACGTTTGGATCCATACTTAAGCTATTCAATACGGATAAAGTAAGAAATCAAACTCTGTTTGCGGCTCTATTCCAAATCAAATTAAATTGAGTTATAAAAAGGATTTACAAAAGAATAGAGAGATCCCTATAGCAAACAAGCGCGGTGTTTGCCTGATTTTAAACTGATTAATAACTAGGGTTAATTAAAATTGACTTACGGATAACTATATATACTAATTTCATTAATTTTTTTAATTAAAAGAGAACTTTAAAGTTTCATCCGTACCACAAGCTTTACGGAGAGAGTTGAAGTGCGAAAAGGAAAAGTTTGAATAGAAGAAAACACCTATTTAGTGTCTCACTAGCATCCATCTTCTATAAGGGGTCAGTATCATAAACTTCCGATGATGTTAAGTCGCAAGTATTTGATGAAAAACGGTTGGGATAAAAAAGCCGTTTCTAAGAATTTTCTTATAAATCAAGAGCCATCAATGCCCATCAAACCCGAATTTACAAGTACTCAAAATAATTGACGCGTTAGCCTTCCAAACTTTGAATGAAGGCTGAGGGTAAAAATTGTTGTTCAAAAAATTTTTGAAAAGATATTGATGCGGGAAGGGAAACATTTTTCCATTAAAGTTTTACACGTTCCGTTCCAAAAAAGCTCGTTACGAGGGTGGCTTCATCCTTTGCCTATATCAACCGAGAGGTAATTTAATTTTGACTCTTTTCCCTTCTATATCCAGGGAGCGAACATTTTTGGCATCAGAGTGATTTTATATACTGGAAAGAGCCAAAGCACAATGAAGGGTGTCGGCGCTATTAAGAGGATGTGGATTATTCACGTTTCAATGAGGAACAGAGATGTAGGCCGAGTAAATATATTTAAAGAGATAGTCGCGTACGCTTGACGTAACGTCGCATTTCAAATGATAACGACTAACCCCCAGACACATTTCCGTATAATGGTAAAAGCGATTCAACCCAAGCCATGAATTCGAGCGACTATCTCTTTAATGGGGTAAAATTCTATCGTCTAACCCTAATGCCTCCATCAGCTTAATTTCACTTGTCTGTGTGGACAAACTATACGGAGAGAAGAGGGACTCTGAGTTGAAAGGGGCCGGGGTTCACTCCGCCATTACGTCGCCCAGACGCTCATCCGACCGTAGCTATGGACCCGAGCCGAAACACGCCCTTCGACAGCGCCCCGGCTCTAGCTAGAGTCAAAATGACACTTTTAATAAACAGAGATCCATTACTGGGTGCCCTAATACATTCGGAAGTTAATATTCAAGGAAGGTATATCGCTCTTCTACAGGCAGCTCCTACTATTCTTGCATAAGTAAATAATAACTTCCAACAAGTTAAACAAAACTAGATACATGTTTCTACCGTATCTAGCCCTGCGATGTCTGGAAATTCAAATTGAAATTTGAGTTTATCTATTTTGTACAACTATTTTTGCAGTAATTATAATCATTAGTAGCAACTTGTCCTTGACATTATTAAATGAGTCTGTTTAACTTATTGGAGTTTAATTATTCATTTATGCTATAATGCTAGCTAACTAGTGGAATATTGGCGTTTCCCACAGCCGGCTAAGCGGGCGTCAAAACGTTCCTAGGAAACCTTAACATTGGACGGACTAGACTGCGAGTGAAAGGGAGCGAAAGGGGTGCTGAAGAGAGGCGTGCGTTCGAAATTGGACTTTAATGGACGCATCTAGAATTCTAGGTCCATTACCGACATTAACGGACGGCAATAACATCTCAAAACGGAAAAATAGGTGCGTATACGTCAAACGCGATCAAATAAGTATAATCCTACGCTACGAAGAACCCGTCGCATAAAGTTAGTGTCTATAGAAGAACCCAATCTTAGAGGCAATAGTTGCTCATTCCAAGGTTAGAGTGTCCCATCATTTATTATTCATCCAGTATAGCCACAAGGAAGAGAATATTTTAAAACTTTTTTAACACCGAGCATTACTTCATTTCGAAGGGAAGTCTAGTCAAAATTTTAATACCTCAAAGTTTGTAGAATAAAATAACATCATTACATTAAAGATTTTTAAAAGGACAAAGTTTAGAGGTCATCGATAGTGCACCCGAAGAAGTCAACACCAAGCGTTTCCTGGAAATTTTGTATCGACGCTTGAGCTTTTTCAGTTCCTGGACTGGAAAAGCACAGTCACTTTACAATAAAAAAGAAGACAAGTTTGCCGTAAAGTACAAGATCTTAACCTTGGAGAACCTTGTTGCGAGGATTAAATCGAAGCCTCAATAGATGAAGCGTCTGGTACATAAAAAGAAAACTGAAATTTAGCCTAATTAGCGAGTTTAGAGTAAAGACGGTACGGTTGTATTATTGATTCCATTCTCTTTTTGATCACCTTCAGCTATTGCTCTTTGAGAGCTGAACCGCGCCTGAGAGATACACTCACTTCCAGAAGCGAGTATAGTTTGCCAAGAGAAGACTCTTCGATAATAAATTTGAATAGATTCGTTGGGGAAATTTACCCTCAAACTAGGAAAAATCGCGTAGACTAACCCGAGCCGTTAATTACGTCGCTAATTACGCGCGCGGCGGGGTCTTTACAGCCGTCGACGCGATGGTAAAGCGTGCGCCATCTTTCCGACTTGGGCGTGGAAGTAGGCGAACCACCAAAGTAGGAAGGGGGGTCACGGTCTCCCACTCTCGCGGTAGCCTAGTCCGTTCACGTAACTCGCATTAAGCCTTTTCCAGCAATTAAAGAAAAGAAGGCAAGCAAGAAAGGCGTTGCTGACGAGAGCCCCCTACCAACTGCTTCCTACGCTCCCCGCAGTTTTGCTCGTAATGAAATATACCGTTGAATCCCAAAACACCCTAAAAGAACGGAGGACATCCAGAAGGAAATGGCGCCCCATAATTCCACGCATGCAGAATAATACTCTTACCACAGTACCCTAGCTCAAATGTACGCCAGTACTCAAAAGGAAGAGGAAAATAACTTCAATTAAAGAGAATGTTTCTTGAATTTAGTAAGAAGTCAGTACCGCGAGATTGGATTTGAAAACTAAATTCGATGTCATGTCCATTTCTTCTCCGTTTATTTCTTATGTATAATTGGAAAACTATTGAGGAATGATTTTACGCTAATGCTTTAGTAAATAAAATCCGGTAAAAGAAGTCTACTAGTCGAATATATTCTATTCGTCCTTTAAATCTGGTCCCTGAAGAGTATAAAAATTTGGCGATGAAAATCATTAGGCCTAACGACCCTTACCATAAACCTTTTAATGTTTTTAGGTACTTTCTCATTTAAGATCGATACTGGTTCCTTCCTCTCTCAGCGGTTTTATAGGGCCTGAAGCGGTAAAAAAATTCTAGCCTTTAATGAGCGCGCTAGACGAAAAACAAGAGTCTAGTCTATATACACGAGTAATTATTGGGAAAGTTTTAATTGGGAAAAATAAATTTAGGCAATCGGAAGTAATTTGATAGGGGAGGGAAAAGATAAAATTACGCTGACTTAGTAATACATTACGGAGAGTATAAAAGACTGGCGAGAATCATTTGAGTTGGAAGGAGTGTACGAGGGGAAATTACGAGTTTAGAATTTGGATTTAATTACAAGCGTTCTTTCTGGAAGTGGTTGGACAACGTTGAACTTTAGAGAGTCATTATTATAAATTAAACGGAGTCAGTAGCAAATGTTCATTCCCTCGGCATTGTTTCTTCCACGTGAATGAACATCAAGGATGAATCAAAACGAGTAGATACTTGTAGTCTAAGCATTTCGCGCTCGTAGCAAATACTAGAGAGATGGTTTCGAGTCAAGCACGAAGTAAGATTTCTACTGGCGGGGGTGTTGCCATTCAAAGCTAGACCTGGAATAAAATTAGCTCCAGAACTTATCGAATGATTCTCGCCCAGGGGGGTCGTTTCATAAGAATGGCTTACCTAAACTACGAAGGTACGTGAGATAATTAATTTTCACGACACGGTAAGTTCACATGTTCTGTATCTCTATATTTAAAATCCAAACCCACGATCCCTCAACTTTCAAAAAAAGTAATCACACGATCGTGTAATTGCGTTGTTAATGGTAAATTATACAGCAAACGTGTTTGATAAAAGACTCGCAACGGATACTTAACTCTATAAAATGACGACGTTTACAGTATCTTAATTAAAAGCGGAGATATTGGCTAAATGGATAGCGAAATGTAGTTCTAATTAAAATTTAAGATGGAGAATACCGTATAGAAGAGAGAGTAAAGGTCGAGTTATAAACTACGGATACTCTAGCTAAATACCTCCCTGGACGCCTATGACCGGAGGAAAGAGAAACCTAAGGAAAAAAGGAGTTAGGTAGAAAAAAGAACAAGAAACTAATTGATGATATAGACGAAGACAAGCGCAAGTGCTTCGCGGCGGCTTAAAAGGAGTCCCATGACACCTCTCAACCAGTTCTCTCTCTTTCCTCAACGGCATCCCTGGACCTTCTGGTCCAAACCCAGTAAGCCCTTCGCCAATCCGCCTATAAACTACGACGCTAAAGGGTCTATCGGACTCAATTGACAATCTAATGTAGAAAGAGGAACCGCTAAAACTTTGTCAATCCACGGAATAGTCGCGAACACAGTACTAACGCACGCCAGTATAGATACCATAATGGCATCCGCGCCCTTACCCTATATATTGCTCTATTCCGCTAACCAGAGTGGATGGACTAAAAAAATACCAACACTGTACTTTTTTATATCCCTATTTCACTCCTGGATCGCGCCACAACACACCAAATGGCGAGCCGTAAGAGATTAGAACTACTTTTTCCTATGGAGCTTAACATTACGTGCAACTACGCTGCACAAGTTGGCTCAGGTCAAAAATACGCAAATATTTCAATGGGAATGCGGGGCGTTGTTAAAAATGCACGAGAAGTATTCGACTATAGCACGTGGTCAAGAAAATCAACAAATCAATGTGATTTCGCGTTTTCAATTCTTATCAATGACTCAATTCAGATTTGATCTGAACCACGCTGCACATTTCCAACTATCTCCTTTGAACCAGAGTTGCTTAGAAATCACACTAATACATTCGGATGGGGTACCAATTAAGGCCTAAGCATACTACAGTACGTGGCGAATTCAAGCGATTTTCTAGTTCTCCACCTGAAAACGCTTCAGGGAATGAACGTGAAAAGTCAAAATTAGCAAGGATGGTTGGTTTCCCCTCTTTCTTTCAAGGAAAGGCGTTTTTATCAGAGACATTAATAAGAACGCAATGGAAAATAACCCTTTTAATATCCTGTTAAAAGACGTAACATAAAGAGGGTTAGAAGTTTTGCTAACCCTTCCTATTCAAGAAGAGTCGATTTTAAGCTTAAATGGCCTTTTTCGAAATAGCGGTCATTTTTTTACAAGTGCACAAGTTTTTCGTTTCCTTTTTTAAGAAAATTAGGAATCCAATTGCAATTAATGTCGTTTTGAAATATATACCACTACTTTTATCTCTGCAGGGTTTAATAGATGTTTTTTGCCTGCTAGAATTTCGGGTTGAAATGCTATGCCTTGGTACTGCACCTTCCCGGATCCAATTTATATTTATCATGGAGGGCTCGTGCCTTGGCCAATTCGCCTTTCATAAAGTTATCAACACTATTAACGCGTTGCCATCAACAACACTGGACATGGCTTAGCCCCAGTACTACCACAAAGAAGAGCTAAGCTATAATATTAAAGAGCTCTAGGAGACGTTGGTTGGTTGGATGATTGGTCGGCCGACAGGATATAAAAATAAGAACGATATAAAAATAAGAACTAACCCTAATGATGATAGATGGTCCTAGATTTGACAAGGGCGAAGGATTAATGAAATTTGATTATTCCGTCTCGTATTAGTAGATGAAAACGAAATCCCCAACCCTGCTATGTTCGCCGAATAAGCAACGGACCTCCCGTTGCAATGTAAAATCCCTTTCATTATATGCCCGGTTATATCAAAAACAGAGAAGGGTCGGGGCAACTCGCTTTTGGTTTTACAGTTTGCAAAATAAAGGGTCGGGAATGTATATATATATGTATATACCAAATTGCGATTTTCTATATACTCTAAGCTTTTCCTCTTTCCCTGGTTTATCTTTCAGTTACATTATAAGTAAACTAAATATCCACAAGTTTAAACGTTGAAACGAAAAATAAGGAGTAAATCGTGGCCAGTTCCTTAAAAACTTAGCGAATAATTACTTCACTTATACGATTTTCCTTCTATTATAATAAGAGAGAACGGTGTTAATAAATACACGCCACACCTAAACTTCGCGATGGTCTATCCTAATTGTATAAATATGAGGGAAGAATTTGGCCTCTCGCAAAGTATACGATGCATGAGGGTAAATTTGATTACGTTCTAGGACGTCCGCTCTTCGCTGATTACCTTCCCCAAACTTAATTAATTGATCGGACCAAGCTGTATACCGAATCTGGGTTTAGGTACATAGCAGTAACGTAACATCAACTCCTTTTTCCCTCATATCCCCTTGTCGGTGGTCGGCCCAAAGCTGTCGGGGGTAACGCCGCGTTTCGAGTCCAACAATATTCATCAAAAAGAATGTGGTCGGCGAGTTGTTAGAACTTCGGATAGTAAAGCGATCCGTTTGGATCGCGTGATTATATTTCCGTAAGCGAGATGAATAGGAATACCTGCGGGTTTAATTTGGACGATATTAACTCTGGTGTTTTAACTCGCAAAAGAGGCGAGAGAGAGAATATATTCTGTTTATATAATATCCCTCATTTCCTTCACCCTAGGACACCCTCACTGAATTACGATTTCAAGGTAGGGACGTGCTAAAGTACGTTAAAGTAAAGCGCTTCTCTTGTATTATCCGCAGAAGTAAATAAACAAAGGTATATTTATATTCCTCGATACTTGTCCAAGGTATAGCAGGATGAGAAACTAAAGGTCTTGGGGGGTTTCCTCAAACACAGGGACTAGGTCTGTTGCGTTTCACATCAATTGGTGGTCTTCTTTCTCGCATATGGATCCGACTACACGTAACCTTTACTCACCCTTCCTAACAGATCTCCCCCGCTAGATATATAGTTCCTAACGTACGGAATTTCCAATATAAACAGTTTCGAAATATATTCGAAAGCACGGAAATATTCCACCAGTTTTCTCATTAAAATTTCTGTATAGGTATTACGAAGGATATGCATAGGAAAGAGTGTGTTAACTTTATGTTGAACGTAGGAATCCCAAAAAGAGAGAACGACGAGAAATTTTCTAATTTAAAACTAATCCCAACGCTGGATGACGTACTTCGCAGGCGCCATACCAAGCTTATCCTTTAATATTCACCTTGGCAGATTTAAACAAACTTTTCAACTTTTAGGAATCGAATCGATGCTGTAATAATAATAAAGATATTTAAAGCTCCAACTTGCTATAAAAAACCAATAAAATATCTTATAATAATAAGAATTTGACTGATGAACGCGCTCCAGGATAGCGCGAGGCCAGGGGAATTTTGGGATTCATCAATCCATCCTTCTAGACAAACGACAAGAAGACATTCTCAGCATATAATAACAGGCATACAGTCGATGGAAGTGCGGTTAACTTTAGTCACAGAAGCCCATAATTCGGTGTGCTCTATCTAAAGTACAAATTTAGCAGCGTAATCTTTGGGTAATAATGGTCAAAACATCTTGATCTGGTTTCCATTAACGTAAGCCAAACTGATATGGATTAGTACAGGAACAGGTTATAGATTCAGTATTTTCTCGCTACATTCTTCTGGTAAAACGAGCAAAGTCTTCGGAGTTACGACTGAAGTCAAGATGAGCGGAACTTATAATAAAGGCTGACAAAAATTTTGACGGTAAGGTCATGGTATAAGTAAAAGGAGACTAAAGTCGGCCGTAGTTAATTGCTACAAATATCTCGGGGGAAATCAGGAGGGGACTCAGTCGCCGGGAAAAGGGCACTAAGAAAAAAAAAGAAGACACGAAATCCCTACGTGCCTGACGTGGCAGGCCTAACAAAGGGAAATCTTAACGGAATTCCAAAAGCCTATCCCATTTTGAAGGAAGCGGACGGAAACTAGGGTTGGAGGCAAACTGGGTATATATAGCAAAAGAAAACCTTCCTCGAATATGGGATGGGTTGTACAGGAGATAAAGGCGAAACCGGTAGTCACCAGAAGACTAGAGGAAAAGTAGAAGACTGTCAGACTCGGGTATGTATACACCACCATGTTCCATCTTCTTCCTTCCTATCATCCTATCATCTTCACCCCTATATCGCCCACCATAAGTCAAATATTTATTAAGTTTCTACGTTAAGACCCTAGGTTTCGAGTCCATGGTAGGCACTACAGCGTTTCACCTTAGCAAAGAGTTCTTCAAGTATTAACTACTGAAAAGGTCCGACGAATCGAAACGTAAACAACAACAACGGCACGATTGTTATGGCGAGCTTGGGAAGACATAAACTTAAACTTTATAGAGATTTACTTATGGGTGTACGCGTATGATCGTCGGACGAAAAACCTTTTACCAAAGTTCCAAGAAGACATAATCGGGTGGAGGTTTTTGGGTTTGTTAGAATGCGAATGGGCGGAACTCTTATATATATTGACTTTAACGTTCCGGACATAGAAAGAAGCGTGTCGGGAAAAACAATATTTTTTTTCCTTTTCCTCGTGGCTTCTTTGAAAGAATAGAAGCCAGTGAAGTCCAAGAGCAAAATCCAAAAGATGAGTTTCCGAGATAGAAGCGTGCGCTCGAAATACGGACGAGAGTAATTTTAGTCTTTCCTTTTGTCGTTGCAGGGTTAAGATCCCTTTGAAAGGAGCAAGAAACTATTCAACAAATACGCCGGCTCAAAAACTGACAGTAAAAAACAGTTCAGACTAGTTTTTCTTCAATTTTGGTTAAAAATAATTGTGGTAAAAATATAAGTCAATTTTGTAAAATTTTTCAACACACACATAGAAAATCAGATACTCGGCTACGATTATATAGGTTGTCCCTATATATAGATTCTCACTTATGAAACCCTTACAAAATAGGCTTATGAGTTATAAAAAAGAAAGCTAAAACTAGACGAGAATAAAACATATTTCTCCATCCCGAATGGACCATGGTTTTGTCGGGTTTCTGATTCTACAATACGTGGAAGCGATTGTTAAAAATGTTCCAGCCAACAAGGTTTGAATTGGGTATGTATTTCTCTTGAAAATTATCCCTCCTTTCTTAAGAGTGGGATAAGGTCTAAAATAGTTTTTATTTTACCCGGCAGCACAAACTCGACTCTTTATATATATACTTCTACAGAGTTTGATAAATGGTTCTACGAAATATTTTTCATTATTATTTCTAAACAAGAAGACTCCCTCCTGGAAATAATAGGGAAGACAATTTCTTGAAGGAAAAACTATGAAATAAAAAAGGGTTTTTGGGTTCGTTGTAAAAAAAAACCGGTAAGCCTATGAGAAGAAATTTGAGAGCTGGGTCCATTGTTTTTTTGTTTTTTTTTCGGGAAAGTCTTTCCTTTCTGCTCTCATTCGTTTTCCAAGTCAGGAAAGGAAAAAAAAATCCCTATAAGATCCAGGATGCATCGCGGCATCTTTCACAACCCGTCAGAGATTATGAAGTATACAGGGTGTTTGTGAAAAGTCCATCAATAATGAAAGGGCGTATTTATTGGGCCATTTTGAGTCGAAAATGTTCTATGACATTTTGCCGTCCGAACCACGGTTTTCGAGTTATGATTTGAATATTTAGGGATGACCCCTTCATTAAATTAGCGCTGTCTTTCAATTTCTTAATTAAATTTAAGGGGTCATCCGTAAATTACTCCAATCATAACTTGAAAACAGTGGCTCGGACGGCAAAATGTCATAGAACATTTTCGACTCAAAATGGCCCAATAAATATTCTCTTTCATTGTTGATGGACTTTTCACAAACACCCTGTATATTGAGGGTAAAGCCGGGCCTTCTTTTTCCCCAAAAACTATTCTTCTCAACGGGGGAGCTTCAATCGTTGCTGAGGAAGAGGATAGGGAAATCCTTTCTTTCCTCCTCTAGCTCACTAAGATTTTTGTAAGAATCAGAATGGGTGAATCTTTTCGTGAAAAGTGAATAATAATCCCATCAATTCCTTACATGGATGCCGTTTTTAGCTACGTTTGTCTCCCTAATACCCATGTTCCAAACTATATCTAGGGGAACATGGTAGTAGCAACTAAGCTTCGGTAACAATTTTTTTTACTCAAATACTTTTATCTCGATCAGTGAGCAAAATACTCTAAGTTGATTGATATTGAGTTTTAATTTAGCTAAGCATAAAATGGTATTAATTATTAGTACAAATTAAATTTCATTTGCTGAAAAATCATATTTGTTACTAGATTATTTTACTTAAGTTCATATTTAAGGTACAGAGGGAATTTATTTTCTCAGTTTGAATAAATTCATACGTAACATCTTCATGAGATTAACCTCTCCCGCTGTAAACAAAATTTAAAACAAAACACGCGTCTTAAAGTTTTGGACATAATTTGGAATCTGAAATCCTTTCAACCACCAGAGAGTTAGCAAAAATCTGCCATAAAAGTGTTTCAGGCTTTTCAACCGAGGCATAACCTCTGAAACGTTTCAGTGGGGACGTGATACTCGACCCTGAACCCAAACCTTTGTAAGATGGTGAATCCCCATCGAATAGAATTTACAGAAGCTTTGAAAATTTAGGATATGGTATGAATAAATATAGGTGAACTTAGTATATATTTGACAAGGTTAAGCCTAACATTTTCCCTCGAGCTTAGAACTTCGCGAAACAAAGCCCGTGACGGCGTTCGTATAGATATACAGAAAGGAGATCTCTGAAGATTATGGGGCGTTCGAGACGGGAAGAGTTCGGTTTATTCAGGAAAAGTATACCCACCTCAGTTGTCTAGAATAGGATGCCGTAAATCCATCCTTAAGCCTCTATGCATTGTTACAAGTGTTTACCTGATTCCAAACCCTTGTTAACAACTAGGGGTCTTGAAGAGTTTCTCAGTATGTAAAGGCTATCCCAAGTGCTATCATTTTCATTGAGTGTTGTAGATCGGCTTAAAATTAACGAGATCAATATTGAAGTACTTGGTTATAAAAAAAACACATAATTTGAGAACAAGGAGCGAAAACAATGAGTTCCGCGAACAAATCAACAACCGGGTTATCTTAGCTTTTGCAATCGGAACTATTTTTCTTATTATTGTACTTCAATTTATGTCTTTTAACGAATACTAATACAGGACTACTTGACAATAAGGGGGTATATAAAATCAGCCACCAATACATCGACACTGACACTCGAGATACCCGAGTCGCCTGCCTCTGAAGTTAACTACGCGATATTTTAGCTACGTATAAACGGTAAAAAAAGTCGAGGTATACTCTTTATTTTGGCTTAGTTTCGCGTTCGCGATCGGTTATTCAACGTCATCTTTAATTACTGAGCTGTCGTTACCCGCCACACTCCATAACCCATCCGATGGAAATCTAGCCCGCCGTATTTAGTAAACGACAGAGTTTGGTTGATAGTATGAAGGCGAATGCGTTAGTATATGTAGTACTAGAAGTAATTTAACAACCGTAAGTGTGCCTTTTTTCTATTTTTATATATAATGCTAAACCCATTATAACGACGAACTTGTCTTATGAAACGGGGCAATCATAGCCATTGGATTAACATAGTCTAATAGGGCACCATATATCCAAGCTTCTAGAATAGGCTCCCTTTCATACGTGATGAAGAAAGGCCAGCTACATACTTTAAAGAAGATTATGTTATCTATGATATTAGAGAGATGGCTAAAACTAGGAAGGCAGGAACGAAGGAATAGGAATCTAGCAACGGCAGCTGTTGCGGAGGTACGAACTTCTCAAGTTCTCTAATAGCCCTTCCACACGTGGCTCCCTTTTCTTTTACACTGACAGCCGAGGCTGGAAAAGAGAAGGAAGAGAAGACGCGGAGCAGGAAAAGAGGATGAAGAGTAGGAAAACCCTCTTTTCCTTTTACAGTTAAGAGTCTAGGCGGTGTCGGAAGGATGGAGGGCGTAAAAATAAATACGGGACCGTACCGAAAATACCAGTTCGGCTTTCTGTTTCCGATGGCCCCCTGAATCGATCACTGTCCGGCTTGGGCTATTCGTATAAGGCGCTGACAGGGATATACGAGGGTCCTGACGCGACCGCCATGCACCTACGGTATACGCGAATCCTTAATACAATAGAAAACGCGCGAGAAAAAGCCAAAATGGGCCAGCCATCTCTTTCCGAACTTGTTAGTTTTTCCTCGGTTTTTCGTACCGGAGCCTGGAAAGGATAATAAAAGGAAAGGTATACACGTAACTGATATCGTAAGTAAAATAACGCATCACCAAGTTTATATCTTCCTATATACCATCTTAACAGTGGCAACTGTGTCTAAGAGAGTTTGATTCTTATGCTTTATTCAAATTAGGTCCTCCTATGAGAATTTTACCATTTTTTCATTTGATCCTTCCATGGTCTACCGAAGTTACTTTTGAATTGCCTAACCGATCAGTGTACAAATACTAAGCTGAGAAAATTTCTTACTTAAATGCGAATTACTAACATATGGTGAATGTGATATACTGTATAGAGAAGTCTGGAGAGAACGAGAGAGAAAAGCGCCTATACATTTCGTACTTTTCCCCGGCTTCGAAAGAAGAAAAGAATCAAAACTAAAGACATTAGGCCGACGTCTTTTCTTACGGCTATAAAATCAGAAATGACTCCCAGTAAGAAAAACTGGAAAAAAATATAAGAAATATATATCTCCTTGCCGAGTTACACAAACCAACTAACTTATAAGTATAGACTTTTTCGAACCTGGACCGGTAAGGCATAGCCGTACCACTATCCGCAACAATCTCAAAGGCAGTCGTGTTGATTCACTTCCGAGCGACCGAAAAAGGTCTAGGAAGGGTTTAAGGGATTGTCTAGAAGGGGATGAGAAAGCGCACGGATGTTTGTTAGAAGAACTGCCATGGAATCGTTTTGGGGCAGGCAGACCCATTAAAGTTTTAGTAAGAGAAAGCTATTTAAGATCCCTTTTTGGGTAGGTATATATACTCATAGAAGGTAGAGACCAACCCTTGGAAGAAGAGAAATAAAACTCATTTACTGGCCGACGAAAAATGACTTTTAGGATAGAATTTTAGTCTCCCAATTATCCCATATGGCAGCTAGCGGCTGCTGGAGGGATACTAAACTTTTCCTATTTATTCTCAGCGAAGTTTCACTCTAATAGACTATTTTCCTAGCGTAGTTCGATATCCTTAAACAATAAATCTGAACAGCGACGACTTATTGCCCCTAATGTCGGTGCGACTATAGCCATCAATTTGAGGTTAAATCGAAGTGGTTCAGATCAAAAACCTCCATAGTTTCCCTGTTGAAACTAGAAATAGCACCAGCAATAGATCAATTTTATTTGGAGAAAAACAATAACAAATTAGAGTGCCATATTAATTTTCAAGATGAAAGCTTTAGGTTCAAAGCAGTTCAAAAAATGCTTCGCGCGAGAATTCATTCTCATTTAAAATGTAATTTTCCCTGACCGGAAGAGCACTTTAAAATTACCTCTACAAGAACAACAACAAGAACAAAGAGCGAGCGAAAATAGCGCGAACATAAGCTGATTAAAAGTGAACTAACCGCGAAAACGAGATTCCTAATCAAAGGAGAGAGAAGAGAAGAAAGTCTTGGGGAAAATAAGACATTTTCCATCAGTCCATGGTAACTGAAAAGATGCCGATAGAGCGTGTAAACTCTTATAGAACATGTCGACCAACGTCTAACGAGGCGGCGGAGAAGAAAAGGGAAGCAACTAATCACCATCCAGAAAAGGAAACTACAACTACAGAGAGAGTGCTGCATGGGGTGGAATGAAAGTGTAGGAATCACGTGCGGGGATGTATAAGTCGGAATAAAAGGAGTTCTTTCGTTAAGTACCCACCAACCTTACAGGGTGCAATACACAAACTAGTGTCATAACAGAACAGAAATTAGGGATTTAGGAGGACTTCGTGGAATGGTTAGTTGGAGTGGAGATCTTCTTCACCAACTCCATTTAACAAAAACCCGATAACTCGTTGAAGCTTGTGATAAGTATCATGGAAATAATTAAGTACTTCGATCTCCGGTTAGATCTAGTGTCCCTTGACGCATTTGAGGAGAAAAAGATGTTTTATATCTGACTTGAGCTTCATTTGACTTCAATAACGAATAACAGTAACACCCTGTACAGCATTTCCTTTTCCTTAAAAGCCAGCTGTACTCGCAGGGAAGGAAAAGACAAATTTGTTGCGGCCTACCGTATTCGGAATAAACTTAACAACAGCGGTACGGCGTGGGCTTTGGCTTTAGACGATAGGCTAATCTTCTCCAGCGGCTTCTGATAAAACTCGTCGCGAGAGAGAAATGGTATTTAAATTCCACGGGGAGAAAAGAGGAAAGATAGTGAGTGCGTGATACTCCGAACAACTTCCGAGGAAAAGCGATGCGTCATTTCGAGGATAGACCATACCGCAAAAGCTGAGATATCTTAGTCCTAACAAAATACTTCACGAGGCTCTATGCTTTGATTTTCCTAAACTTTCCTACTATACATAACGTTTCTTCTTATCTTGTTTTTTGGGGACAGTAGAGCCCTTTCTGTAACATACCATAAATTAATTCCTTATCCCTAAGAAGTTCAACCAGTCTTTAGTTTCTGGTTTAAAAAAACAAAACCATTGGCGTAGTTTCGAACTTTTAACGGTTATAACTTTTCGTGATGTAGTTAAAAAATTAACAATACATATTACATACATTTAAGAATATTAACATTAAAGTAGGTGTACAAGGCCCAACAGTACCGATAACGGTAAAGTTGATCCCTTTTCCTTTGCCCCCCTCCCCCGCTTTCGTTCTGTATAGATATTTGAACCTCCTCTTATATGAATTTAAAACAAAAGGATGATGGATTACCCTGCACGAAGCCTCGCCTTTTGGAAAAAATAAAGCAAAAAGAGTCACTCGCTAACGCGTTTTTAATTACGACAAGCTACCTAGGTTGATTTAAAATTCAGAAATATACTGATATATTGTTACTAGGGTGGTATTACTAAAACAGAGTATGGTTTAGATCAATAAACACGCTCTTATGAAAAACGGGAATCAAAAATATTAGAGAAATATTGCAAGTGTGAAATGCAGAAAATGAGTGATGATTTTGAAAAGTTAATTTTTCCGATTTCAGGTTTTTTTAACCCGAGCCACGCTGCAAAAGAAAAGCAGAGACGAAAGGACACTATTCTCAGAGTCCGACCATTATTAGCAAAGAGTACTTCCGAAGTAATCTTTTTTTCTTTACTTTGTACCAACTCTAGATCCTGGAAGTCGGCCATACGAGTAGACAATTCGTCTCATTTTCCAAAGCCTACTGTATGTCTTAGCTTTCTTTTGCTTATTATCCCCGTCTCTATAGAACTCGCGCCGCAATAGGAGAGACCTTTTCTAGAACTCGAGCGATGGTTAATGTTTGCAACAGTCTGATGATAACGGGTCTTCGTCATCGAGTTTACTCAATCGATAGGACATAACGAAATACTCCAGGGCATCTTTCAATTCAAACTTACAAGTTACACAAGTAAATGTGGACTTAGCAAAGGTAAAGTCTACTCGTTTAAATTAGACTAAATACGATCGAGATTGCATAGTAGAATCAAACGTTGGCAACTACGAATCATTTCATTAACAACCCGCTTTAGACTATATCATCCTTCGATTAAACTCTATATATTTCTTTAATATTATAGTACTTAAGGCGCAATAATTTCTAACAATATAATTGTTATCGTGATTATAACATCGAAAACTGTAGTCGAATTAGATTCAAATTAAGAAAATATTGAAACTAAGGAAAATAATCGCTACTTCGTGCAAAATAAACATGCGCCAAATCTCACTCCGCACGTAGTATGTCTGAAGCAGAAGGGAGAAGCTTAGAGTTTCTCGGAGACCTCTATAAGCTAATGTCTGGGGCCCACAACTGTACAAAAAGGACCCATTAATCTAGTACATGAATGCTTTGTAATTATGGAATGAGTGTACGATAGTCTAGCACGAGCGCACGAGGTCTTTTTCCCGCCCTTTCGTAGAAACTATTACCCAGTTATAACGAGAAAAGAAACAAAGTAAAACAATATGGGCCGGAGCGGGGCGAAAAAGGCAATGATTCTGACAGGGAATACGTAGAAGGAAAAACAAAATCCGTATAATGGGTCGGTAATTAAGTTTTCTGATCAATAAATGGAATGTCCCGCAAACAAACTAACCAACCAACCCCCAGGGCCTAATTTGATTTTAAGGAAATCAGAAGAGAAACCAGAGCCAGTCTACAACTAATTCGAGCGAGACCCCAGACAGATTTCGAGGAATAATCAGGGATAAGAAAAACAGGCCAAGGAAATATAATTTATTTTAAGAATAACTCTTTCCAAAACTCTGAGTCCTGAATTGTGTATCAAAATACATGCCATGGTAAGCCGATTAGCATAACATTACGGGGCTTAAGGATAAGAGGATCTGGCAGATAGCAACAAATTCTTTGAAAGACGGCGAAGAAGCTACCATCTAAGACAGCGTATGTTTTTCCCTCTTCAATTTGGCGTGTTTCTATTTCGCTATAAGGAATTATTCATGCCCTGATAGATTAACGAGGAAGAAACAACACAGTTGTATTTGTTTATGTTACATCACAATATAATTCAAATTCAATTGTAGTTTGGATGGAGAAAACCCAATATGTGCTTCATGTTCATCTTTCTATTGAACATTGAGTTATTTTGATGTGAACTATTATTGTAAATTAGGTTTTCATGTGCAAATCGACATGCATGTGATATCAAATATACGTTCAATCATCTTTGCGAAACACTTACGTGTTTCTATGAAGCAAATCATGGTAATGTAGAGTGGGGACTGAAATGACCACCCATGGACTTCGCAAGACTACTAAGTTTTAAGATAAATTTATTGCTTGTGTCTTCTTAAATTAAATAAATTTGTAACACTAATACTCTTTTGAATAAAAGAGAAAAAACCTGCATACCTTGGAAGTTTAATTTAAACACACGTACATGTACGTAGCGATGTACAAAATACACATTTATCCAGGTAAAATACACGGCAGTATTTTATAGAAGGAACCTTTTAATAGAGCGCAATTGCGTGCGGGGGATAAAACAAATATTTGCCGAATAGTAAAGAGAAGATACTGAGTAAAATCTTAAACCATTTTGACGAATGTTTGTTGCATAATGGTTGCGAGTATACCTTGTCAGCCAACCCATCCCCTCTTTTTCGTTTAATGAAAAGAGATGAGTAGTAAGCGATAGTTTGAGTTTGGGTATAAGATGGAGGGAGTTTCGTAGGCTATCATCCAAATGGAATTACATTTCGAATTCCTTCTCTTCGCTCACGCGAAAGTAAAATCGATAAAAAACAATTCTCGCTTAAAACTCGGGAAAGATTTATAAAGTTTCATCCCCCTAAACATTCTCTGAAAGATCCATTTACAATAAATTCAACCCTATCCCTAGAATTTCAAATCGAAAACATTAGTATAAATTCTATAAACATAAATTAATCAGTTTAAAATGTATTAAAATGAAAAACTCGATCACCGTAGGCCAAATGTTCCCTATTGCGGAGTTTTTAGGTTGTTTTCAGACCACATTATCAAAATGTAAATCGGCTTATAAGATTTAATACTAACTAAAAACTCAATGGCAATTAATTTGCCCCTGGCACATTTTGAAAATACAGGGTGTTTCTGATAAGTCTGCCATAAATCAAGGGGCGTGTTCTTTGGGTCAAACTGAGTGGAAAGTGTCAAAGAACATGGGGTGTACAAGAATTTGCAACGAAGATATGGCCCCCCAAACATTGGCCCCTAAAACAAGAAAATATTCGAAAATGTAGACTAAAACAAATTCAGCCTTATCAACTTGTTTAGAAATAATGAGACAATTTCAATAGTTTCCCTCTAACATCGTTATTGAACTTTCACCTGGCAGAAGTGTATTAAATGAGTAGAAGTATGCCTACTCTAGTAAAGTAAATTCAAAGTATCATGGTACCTTTCGGTTGGTATTACTTTTATTCTTAACAAGTTAACATGGACGTTACAGGTATTGTTCAAAATGTCCACCAACGGCGTTAAGACAAACATGAACCCGTCTTTCGAAAGATTCTTGGACATGTTGGAAGATTCCTGGCATGTTCCTGATTGTTTGACAACCTTCAATAATTCGTCTTCGCAAGTCTTCCTCATCACGGACTTCATTCTTGTACACGATGTCTTTGAGATGACCCCAAAGATAGAAATCGCACGGATTTAAATCCGGAGATCTGGCTGGCCACGCAACTGGTCCTCCACGCCCAATCCACCTCAAATTAAACGTAGCATTAAGATGTTCTCTAACTGCACGGCTGAAATGTGGGGGTGCCCCGTCGTGCATAAACCACATGTCACGAAGTAATGCTAACGGTATGTCCTCGAGTAGTTCAGGTAAAGTGTCTCTTAAGAACGTGAGATATGCTTCACCATTTAGTCTGGGTGGAAGAAAATG
Source organism: Phalangium opilio (assembly GCF_054372755.1). Lineage (NCBI taxonomy): Eukaryota > Metazoa > Arthropoda > Arachnida > Opiliones > Phalangiidae > Phalangium > Phalangium opilio. Next base: position 8,437,181 of record NW_028324182.1, on the reverse strand, counting down.
CGGACCTAGTAAATGATTACCGACAATGCCGCACCATACGTTTAAAGAAAATTGCTGTTGGTGACTTCTAACACTAGTTGCGTGTGGGTTTAATTGGCGCCATTCGTGGTGGTTGTGATAGTTCAGAATTCCATCCCGGGAAAAATGTGCCTCGTCGGTTACTAAAAGGACCCGTGGAAATTGATTGTCCTCTACTCTGGCCAAAAACCACTCGCAAAAGTCGATGCGTCTTGGATAATCTGCCGGGTTAAGAGCTTGCACCTTTTGAATATGATACGGGTGAAACTGATGTCCGCGGAGAATTCGCCAGACCAAAACGTGATTGACATGTAATTGTCGTCCAACTTGTCTGGTACTTGTCGAGGGGTCCTCATCGAACATGGCAAGGACGTCTTCCTCGATTTCCTCCATGTCTTCTGGAATGTCTCGCTCTCGAACGTTGTTGGGTTGTACTTGTCCGATGTCCCTCAAGCGCCTGTCAACAGCCTCGAACGTACGACGATTTGGTATGCGTCGTTGCGGAAATTGTTCCTGGTATCGCCGCTGTGCTTCCACTGAATTGCCCTGCGCCAGTCCATACATGAGATGCATGTCTGCATATTCTGCATTGGTATACGCCATACTGTACTACCACACGTTCGTTCGAAGTGATACTGTGACGTTATCAACAACATCGCGTTACTTTATAGCAAACCACCGTTTAGTTTTTACGTTTGCGTCATGACTGTCAGCATTGTTTTTTATTCACGGACTTCATTCTTGTACACGATGTCAAAAAAATCTTTGAGATGACCCCAAAGACTTTTTAGCAAACCACCGTTTATTGTTTACGTTTGTGAATAAAAAACAATGCTGACAGTCATGACGCAAACGTAAAAACTAAACGGTGGTTTGCTATAAAGAAACGCGATGTTGTTGATAACGTCACAGTATCACTTCGAACGAACGTGTGGTAGTACAGTATGGCGTATACCAATGCAGAATATGCAGACATGCATCTCATGTATGGACTGGCGCAGGGCAATTCAGTGGAAGCACAGCGGCGATACCAGGAACAATTTCCGCAACGACGCATACCAAATCGTCGTACGTTCGAGGCTGTTGACAGGCGCTTGAGGGACATCGGACAAGTACAACCCAACAACGTTCGAGAGCGAGACATTCCAGAAGACATGGAGGAAATCGAGGAAGACGTCCTTGCCATGTTCGATGAGGACCCCTCGACAAGTACCAGACAAGTTGGACGACAATTACATGTTAATCACGTTTTGGTCTGGCGAATTCTCCGCGGACATCAGTTTCACCCGTATCATATTCAAAAGGTGCAAGCTCTTAACCCGGCAGATTATCCAAGACGCATCGACTTTTGCGAGTGGTTTTTGGCCAGAGTAGAGGACAATCAATTTCCACGGGTCCTTTTAGTAACCGACGAGGCACATTTTTCCCGGGATGGAATTCTGAACTATCACAACCACCACGAATGGCGCCAATTAAACCCACACGCAACTAGTGTTAGAAGTCACCAACAGCAATTTTCTTTAAACGTATGGTGCGGCATTGTCGGTAATCATTTACTAGGTCCGCATTTTCTTCCACCCAGACTAAATGGTGAAGCATATCTCACGTTCTTAAGAGACACTTTACCTGAACTACTCGAGGACATACCGTTAGCATTACTTCGTGACATGTGGTTTATGCACGACGGGGCACCCCCACATTTCAGCCGTGCAGTTAGAGAACATCTTAATGCTACGTTTAATTTGAGGTGGATTGGGCGTGGAGGACCAGTTGCGTGGCCAGCCAGATCTCCGGATTTAAATCCGTGCGATTTCTATCTTTGGGGTCATCTCAAAGACATCGTGTACAAGAATGAAGTCCGTGATGAGGAAGACTTGCGAAGACGAATTATTGAAGGTTGTCAAACAATCAGGAACATGCCAGGAATCTTCCAACATGTCCAAGAATCTTTCGAAAGACGGGTTCATGTTTGTCTTAACGCCGTTGGTGGACATTTTGAACAATACCTGTAACGTCCATGTTAACTCGTTAAGAATAAAAGTAATATCAACCGAAAGGTACCATGATACTTTGAATTTACTTTACTAGAGTAGGCATACTTCTACTCATTTAATACACTTCTGCCAGGTGAAAGTTCAATAACGATGTTAGAGGGAAACTATTGAAATTGTCTCATATTTCTAAACAAGTTGATAAGGCTGAATTTGTTTTAGTCTACATTTTCGAATATTTTCTTGTTTTAGGGGCCAATGTTTGGGGGGCCATATCTTCGTTGCAAATTCTTGTACACCCCATGTTCTTTGACACTTTCCACTCAGTTTGACCCAAAGAACACGCCCCTTGATTTATGGCAGACTTATCAGAAACACCCTGTATATTTCATCGAAACTTTTAATCCCGCTTTAGAATTGTAGATCAAAGCTTAAACTTTATAGGTTTAGAAATCTCTTTCATATTTTAAGAACACTGTATTTGAAAAAGCTGTGAGAGATTTCCTTCCATATAAGTTGAAATATCAAGAGATAAACATTCAACTCTCTCAGTTTAAATATTTCATATCCTAATACCATTCGCTCTTAAAAAAAAAGAAAAAAAGTTCACGAAAAATTTCTCTAGGTTGCGACCCGATGCAAAAAGGTAGAAATTGGTAGAAACGTAGGCAATCATTTTTATGACGATAAAAAGTGGAAAACGCGAGAAGGTAAGTGAGGAAAGCCATTAACATGTAGATAATAGTGTCATTTGTAGGAAATTGGAATACATAGAGCGACATTAGGAAAAATATGGGTTCAGAAAAAAAGAGCATTAACGTGTCTAAGGATATGGAAACGATAAAATTCGACGAACTTATGAAAAAAGTTCCCCCTCTTCTAAAATATCGTTCGTCCATAATGTTAGGGAATCGAACGATTGCATAAATGTTTGGAAAATCTGTAATAATTTTAATGATATTAGGGTTATTGCGACATCGAGAATCTTATTACGGGCCTTGAAATTAGCGCAGCTGTTAGGCCTCACTTGAAAACTTTTAAACGCATAGCAAAGTTTTCGTGCAGGATCGTCTCCCGCACTTACGCAAAATTATTTAGAAAATTTTTAATTGGAGATAATGTTGGCGCTATTTGGGGGTAATTACAGCGTGACATTTCTTAAAAAGTCTTCTTCTACTAGCAAAATAACTGCCCATTACTTCAAGTGCTGTGCTAAACGGCGAAAGCTCAACGGGAAATGAGTAAGGAAAATGGAAAGTAAAGGTTAAAAACATCGCTTACTCTTCGGAAAAATAACCAGTCTAGGGAAACAGGAAAAAGGCGGCAAAAAGGTATTGGTATAAAACTCATTCCCTATCATAAGAGGGGGGCGAGACAGTATAAGGAACACTCTCGGTCCGAGAAGAAGGAAGGAAGAGGTTGCAACCAAAAAGGAGAGAAAGGTATTCGGGAATCTAGAATCCTTAAGTGCTGTTTCATGTCCTCGATCATTCCTGGGATTTCGTATAAATTTGTTTCATACGTATAGGACCTTTTGCGCAGTGATTGAATACCGCTAGAGAATAAAACGCACACCCTTTCTCTTGATCCTACCAACAGTACATTCTTGGAAGATCAGCCCACGCAATTTGTGACAAACAAAAGGTACAAGTCTGTTGTGTTTGTCCCTGGTTTTAATGATTCACCCGCCATTTAGTTTGTAAGAAAGTCTCAAACTTGTCCTCTAGAATTTGACTAGGGGAACGGAACTTAAAACTAGACTTCGACTCTTCATCAAGCATTACATGATTGTCATCTAATGATACAAATTTAGTATCAATTTCCTTATGCCCAATGAACGATAAAATTTCAACTATAAATGTTGCAGTGTCCCTTTAAAATTTCTAAAGAGAATTGTAAAATGGTGAAACCATGCCCCCGACGGGAATAACATAAAATTGGAATGAAAAAAAAAATAAAAAAAAACATCGCCCACTTTTGTTTCGTTTCTCGAAATGAAACTTTATACGAAAGCACTTTGGAGAATTATTAGTAGAGGCTACTTGCTAAGCCTTGGCCTCTGTAGGGATCCTTTACGTACGGTACAACCAAACGTTCCAACCCTCTGAATTCAGCGCCGAAAACCTAATCCTATTAAAAGATTCTTACAAAGACGTAAAGTTTCGGAAATGTTTGCCTTGATGGGCGAAACCCTTCGCGTATACATGACGTTACGGACCTCCCTATTCCAGTTTTTGAAGAGAAGTCAAAACCAAGAGGGAAGTCGTAAAAAATATCGCGGAAAAAAAGAGGATTATCTTCCATTCTTTTTGAAATTGTGGTACTGTACCTCCAAGAAAGGATTGGTTACTAAGGGTACACGCTGTCATGTTGTACCCTAGATTCTCATTATTTTGAGACGATATAAACTTCAACGAGAAATATTTTACTTATGAATGAAAAGAAATTATACTGGGAACGAGAATAAATTCGTATCTAATCAACAGCAAATGGTGTCGGGTGTCAAGAAAATGATAGAGAAGAGAAAATTCGTCCTAGACCATATCTTCTCACACCTAAACTAAATGACAGGGTGTGTATGTCTACGAATATATCCCTATAGTTTGGGTTGGGAATTGTATACCGTACTTTTCCCTAAGTTTTCTTTTTCAGCCTAGAAGCAAGATGAGAGTAAAAAAAATCGTGGTTGTTAGTATACCTTAGGTTCTATCTCATAAGCGGTCCGTTATGATTATAGCCTGGTCCGTGACGGAAGAAGGTAGAGGTGTTTGTGATATCACCCGTGTTTCGCGGCCCCTGTCAACCCTAAAAAGTGATTGATGACATTGCCACGCAACACGCACTTAATAAAACGAGCCTGCTATTGCCACCACGCTCATACCGGAGCCAGACCAAAACCCAAAGTTATCGATTAAAATCGAACTATATCACTTATATGTCCATTTTAATCTAATGACTACCTTTTTCCTTCCAAGGAGAATAATTAGATGGGAGGTGTTACTGCGTGTAGTTTTGCGCATCGGTACAGTGATGAACCTCACTCACCTATTCGATATGAAAAATACCCCTGTATGATTTACTGTTTTTAGGTGAATCATATCTCCATACATTACAAAATCATCCTGCTTCCTTCCACCTGGCAATTACACACGATGGGTTCTCGTAATTAAGGGAGGTTCGATCATTTGGCCCGAAGGTTTGTTAAAATTACGAGTAGTAGTGGTGAGACAAAAAAATAATAATGACGATTCAAGGTGTAGTCCCGTATATGAGCAATAGGGTGCATATATTAGAGAGCTACGATTATTGTTTATATGGTTAGGTTAGGCGAGTATATCTTTAATAATTTGTGTTTCAATGTACAGAGTGTGTTAATCTTTATGAAAATAAAACAATACCAGGTTTTGCATGTTGTCAAAGGTTCGCTCGAGGACTCAAAAATTTGCTTAAATTTAAATTTGTATAGAGGTTTTTCAAACGCCATTAATTAATTTAATTAATACTAAAATAATTGGCAAAGGGAAACTGAAATGGATGGCAACGTAATTTTACATTCAATTTCACACCCTGTACTTGAAAAGGGTGGGATATATCGAAGAGAGGGCACAGAGAGGGCGCGGCGTATAAAATTACTAGCTTCTTAATAGATTTTTTGATTTTTTACACTCGAACGATTACGATATAGGCCGTATAAAAAAGGAAAAAAAGACTTATTCGTGGTCTAATCGTAAAATTCGTAATCGAAACCGCAATTTCAAGATACTGAAAAAGGGAAGGAGAAAAACACCGGGCTAAATTGAACGCAAATTGAAATACGGCGGGGTTTTAAGAATCCGTATCGAAAAACACGCCCAACTCCTATATATATATTGAACGAAATCAGACTGAAACCGCCAAACAATTTGATCAAAAAAGAAAGAGGCAAAGAATGAAGGAGCGGAGGGGAAGTAGATTGAAAGCTATTTTAAAAATGAGGATACGCCTCCTCCCTCCCTCCCTACATTTTTTCCTTTCCTTTTTTTCGTAAAAAGAGCGAGCTTTGAAGCTCAAACCAGGAATTATTCCTTCTCACTTCCTCGGGTTTTTCGATTTTCATTTCGTTTTTGGCGGTTACGTCCGAAAACGACGCCTGTCAGAATTTTGGGGCCAAAAATAAAATAAAACTTTCTACAAAGAGCGGATGAACGCGAGCACATTTAATTCGTCACACCTATAAACAACCACCCGTGGCTAATTACCTCCAAAAACATATATATAGTTATCGATTAAAATAGAAATAAATAATTAAGAAAATTTCGTCGATAAAAGTGAATAATACCCGCAGAAATACTTGAGATTAGTTAATTCTCTTATGAAGCAAAATTTCTTAATTGCGCAACATGTTGTCTTCCCTTTAAAGAGAACGCGAAAAGGAGGAGGGCGATTTTTTTCCCATCAGCAACATTTCTCGGGTCCCCAATTTCATTTTATATCCATAACCATATTTTTTTCGGGGGGGGGGGGGGGAAGGGGGAAACCTAAGAATTCTTCCCATTTCTTTTCGTTCCATAGTCCTTCTCTCCCTTGTCTTTTCATTCCGTGGCATGACCGTCTTTTCCGAAAAAGAGGACGTAATTGCTATAGGCACTTTCATTTCACTCCGAGAGAAATAAATAGGAAATGGGGAAGGATTTTCAAGATCTTTTCCACTTCCGTAAGCGCCAGGATAAGCTGCAGCCAAGGAGTATTTCTTTTTTGTGGAAACGTACAGCGTAAAGGATCAGCTATATATTTTGTCAATGGGAATATAGAAACGTCATAAGTAAAATAATTGGCCATTAAGTTTTTCAGAAACGTTCCCAGTCCCTTTTTTTTCTTCAGAAGTTGGAGTGAATAGATTTATATCTTTAAACCTAGATAAGATGACATGGGAAGATTTGAACTTAGGTGACAATTATTTCACTTATGCTCCGTCCAGCTATATTTTTCCTCTTCACCAAAAAAGTGTTCGTAAAGATTGAAGGAAAAACTCTAGCGTGCAGCTCTAAAGAAAATGGTATTGAAAAACATTTCCATGGAAATATATTTCTTTTTTTCTCTCCTTGATTCTTCTCGGACACTAGAAAGGGTCAGGAAGACTCGGACTTCACTTTCTCGCATGGCTAAGCCGTGTAGCTCGACAGAAAAGGCTAGCTCTGACGGGCCCTAACCCCAAAACTCGACCCCGAGACTCGACATACGAGAGACCCCAAAAAGATACAGAGAGAAAAAGATGACTCAGCAAAAAGAATTCTTTCCCGATCTCGAGATCTCACTCAAAATTTTCTTTTTGTAAGAGTTCAAGTGACGCGTTTCGTTTCATGCCTTATTCTTTGACTTTATCCAACTTCTTCATTTTAATACAAGAATAGAGGACACCGTAATATTTTACAAAATTTAAAAATCTAGCTTGAAGTCGGTTTGAAATCTTTCGAATTTAAGATAGAAATCTTTCAATCATCGTTGGAATTATTGCTTCGAATATAAAATTATTATTGAAAATATTATAAATTATAGCCTTTATTCTGAAATTTAAAATGACTTATTGAATTTAATAAGAGTTATGATTAATAGGGATAAATTGGGCCGATAAAAGTCTAATTCCTAAATGTAGACGAATATTTTAGGCTCAGAATTCCCTTACGCGTTCAGATTGAAAAGCTACGGACGAAGAAATTCGTTTAAAAGATTTTTCGAAAAATACGATGAAGCTTTTTCCTTTTCAAGTCTGAGAAATATTTTTTTTTTCTTTCTCTAAAATTTCGAATTTCTTTGACTAGTCGTAGAAATCCCCCGTAACATTCGAGCCGTATTGCTTGAACCGTCGGCCCATAACTGGGATTTAAACTTTCTTTATTTTCTCTTTATTCCCAAGATTCCTCGCGGCCTAGTCTTATATACCTCAGTCGGATTCGCTTCGTTAAGTTTTGATAACTGATCAGATTCGACCGAGGAAACCGGAGATCTTCTCACACCATTTTTTTCCCTCTTTCTCGCAAAATGCGAAAGGGAAAAGATGAAATTCCCGGTAGATATCGCAACCTATTTCATTCCTTTCTTTAGGAATGATATAAAAAGAATTGTAGCATCGAATCAAGCGAGAGAAAAGAGATAGACCGGATAATTTTCTGCCTTATTTTTTTTCTTTTTGCTGCCGCTAAGGCATCTGGGATATATGTGTAGAGAAAAATATGGCGTGAGAGTAATGCCGTTAAATTCAGACGATGTGTCAAACGGAAGAAGACTTACACTAACCCTTTAAGACTAGACTGAGATATTAAAAAATTCCTATTCAGAGTAAGTTATACTGAGACAACTGGTTCAACATAAGTTCACTCGTAAGTGAAAAAAACTTCTCAGCACTTCCGTTAAAGTTTACAGTATCACTTGGATGTGATAAAGGGTTCACAGAATAAGTATCGAAAAAAACATATTGATTACCTTAGGCCTATAATAAACATGCAGACTAACGAAAGGTAACAAGGTCTTTCATCTTCCGCCATCCAAATTAATCTATTAACTCGAACATATTTGCAATCTCTACTTTAGCTATATAATAAGTCAAAGGGGTCGATGAACCATTTCCAGAAGTTATAATAAAACGTATTTTCGAACATCAAAGCTAGTCTTCGTAAGTCGGTCTGGAAGGATTCTTTTTTCAGGTTAATCGCTTCAAGTAACCCTAGTTCTTCAAATTATGAGGAATGAAGAGAAGGAGAAAATAAGAGCTTAAGTAGCCTGAATATTTCGAGTATGTGGGTCCTTGAAAATTAGGAAGAACCATGAAATAAAAAATAAGAGAAAACGGTCCTTTAGTTCTTACGAGGTCGGAAGAAATTTAGAACCACTTTAGAAATAATTTCTGAAAAACACGCGAGAACGAAATATGCGTGACATTTGTATCGTAGCTTTCAAATGTCAGCTTGGATAAATCTTTCACGGATGAAAAAGTACTTAATCATTTCCAAACAAGAGGATTAAGACTCACTAAGCATTTTAAAACGCCACGATACAATTGAATTATGCGCAAAATGACTATGTTTTATCCTTTGTGTTCAATGTAATGTGAGAAACCCCAAAAGCGGTTGTGAACTCCTTAATTGTACGAAGTTTTTATTCCCATATTGGTGCTCGGAGCCGGAAAATAATCTATTCTTGTTTTCGTGTATCTAATCTCCATAGACAATCCGAAGGTCACACCAAACTCCATTCCTACAAGCTACGTGGTTGTTATATAACAACAAACGTGGATAAAAAAGTCTCCCATCCTAGTTTTTAGAAAGATATTTGTCATATTCTTGGCATATATTTCACACTCTTAAGAACGAGCGAGTATAGAAAAAATGTAATATGGAGTCCGAGAATCTTCTCTCGTTGGCGAATTTCCATTCAAAGATCTTTCCTTCGCCCTTTTCTTCTCCGGAAGAAAAATCTATTCTTAGGAGTACAGGGTGAAATAGCTTCTGATATACAACAAGTAGATAATTTGGAATTGGTCACCACTTTTCAAGGTGTCCGTCACAGGCGAACATTAGTAGGTTAACAAATACCTTTTGATAAAAATGGTTAATCTACTAACCATTATGAAAACCCAATATATATAAACAACATCAAAAATAACCCTGTACTGGGATTCCGGAAAAAAAAAGTCGAATATTATATCACATCCTGGGTTCCTGACATGTAAAAAGAGATCGTCTTTCTCTCCTCCCTTTTTCTTATTTATTGTGGGATCTTCCTTGGAAGGCTCTGGGCTTATAAACGGTATGCCGGTACCAGAGAGCCCGAGGCCCGCGGGAAGGAAGAGAAAAAAAAACATATCTTCAATTTGGTGCGCTGCCATAAAAGTGGATGTAACATAAATGGACGTTTTAAAACGGGGTGTGGTTTGTGTAATAGACACGAGTAGTTAAAGTTGATTACAGTGCTCGCAGGATCGAGAAGAATGAGACCCGGTGGATATAGAAAGCTATCTGTCCAAAACACGTTTTCATTCTGTCATACTGGGAGACCCGTCTCTAGGGGGCTCACAAGTAGCCTCATATCATATAGTCGGTTAGCAACTTGGAAGCGAGCTAGGTAGGCCTTGCAATTTCGTACTGATTTAACTGAACCCTGTAAACCATTGCGTTTACTATTACACGCCATAAATGTTTGTTTATTTCCTCTAGAGAGCAGTTTAAACGGAAAAATTTCAACCGAAGATTTATTTGGTTATGCGTATGTGAAAGGAGGAGACTAGTTGTGACCCAAAAGAGAAGTGCTCTATTTTTTCCCCTTTTACAATTCGAAAGAATCAGGTGTCCCGCACTAATTTACGGGGCTATATTATATAAAATTGAAAGCATTGACATTGACTCCATCTAGGACCCCATTGAGACAGGGTTTGGTATTTGGTGTAATCGAAGCTAGCATTGATACTACAGAAGAATAACAGAGTACTTAACATACCTAAGTGACAGAAGTGCAGACGAATTTACAGCGACGCCATTAAAACTCAAATAGTATGTAGGGGAATTTAGAATTCATGTAATTTTTAACATTACAAAAATGTATACCTATTCCAAGAAGCAAACTGACTATAAGAATGATGTATGATTTCTATACAGAAGAATATAGATATAATAGAGTTAGTAAGAAGCGCTGATGGCGACTGTATGTTTAACGACAATAAAAAAAGATTGACGCTATCAAAATAACCGGAGAGTTCCCCCATTCTAAAAAACAGGGCGTGTTTCGGAAATTCTACGCTGTTTCTTACAAGTCTACTATCCTTTCACGTTGATATCGCGAGGCCGAGATTACTAACTCCCATGTCTCATAATTTTCAACAGAGATAGGTACCCAATAAGAAGAGCCACAGCCCTGAATACCAGTTTCTATATAAACTATATGTCCTACGGGGAATTTAATAGTTAAGATCATACAGAGTTGTTAAGATCAAAAGAACTCAATCTGGGACGAAAATGAACGCAAGAAATTGATCGTTTCTAACCATCCTGCGAAGTTTTTATCTGATCCACGCAAGAATTGCGCAAAACAGAAGGAAAGCAATTTTCTATGCACTGCTCATCAGGTTTACTGGTCACGAACGGGTTAAGTATGTAGTAAAAATATATAAGTAGTAGTACTAGACTCTCTGAGGTCTAATTGACGTCTGTATTAGCTCATTTTAGGTCTCTATCCACTAACTTCCAAAAGAAAATAAGAAAGATAGAAAATAAGATTGTTTCGAATTTTATATATCGAATATGAAACATAACGCGGCGATTTAAAGTAAAAATGCAACGTCTTCAAATAAAGTTTAAGGGAAAATGGCTTCGATGTTTACTATCTGCGCTTGACAATATTTTAAGAGAATATTTTCATTGCCTTACGTATCCACTTGAAATTGTAGAGAAACGCGAGAAGTTTGCGCGTAGTGTGGGAGTCGCCATTAATTTGTTTGACATTTTAATACCGCGGCTTTGGGCAAGGGATATATAGAAAGACATTAATCACGAGAAAATACCGGTAAACATTGGGAGGGCGCTTTGGCTTATCAACGAGCTCCGAATTTATGAAAGAGCTTGAAAGCCAAGAGGAGAGAGCAAAAAATGCTTCTGTCGGTGGAAGAGATTTATATAATCTGCTTTTGTCGTTAAAAATCGATTAAAACCGACTGGAAATTTTCCTCGCGTATATACCTTAAAATATAGTATGAGGCACTCCTGGGTTAAAAGAAAAAAACACGTTAAGCCTCGGCTCGGTTGGGCTGCCATTCAATCTTAACGCGGTTAAAAACTTAAAACCACCTCTTCACTCATTTTACGCCCGTTTCTCGAAGAGAGTTTCTTAAATTTCAACGCATCGGTAAGTTCAAACGAACTAAAAACGTTTTAAGGAAATCTTTCGTTTCTATTTAGTACCGAAAAAATACTGAAAAACATTAAACTCAAATTGAATTTCTGAAACGATAAAGTAAATAAAAAATCTATCGCCTCCTGTGGAAAAAAAAATACGAAAACCAGTGCGGTTAGGAGCCTCAGTATATTTGACTTTATCAATATTAAGAAAAGGGGCCAATCGGAAATAATATATCAGAGAGAGAGAGAGCCTCGAGCTGAACACGCCGTTTCCGTACGGTAGATTCGATATTTTAAGATCCCAATAAAATACATTCGTCGTGGTGGTTCATTTAGATATACCGCCAAATATCCGAGCTTTTACTGAAGGAAGAGCGACTCTATGTAAGATCAAGATCTCATTCACGTAAAGAGAGAACGTTCGAGTCAGTCTATTCCGCTTCCATGAAGTCAGAGTTATCTTTTTTTTCTATAGCCCACTCGATCCGCGCTCCCAGACGCTGCGCTGCTCGCGCTATAGCTATAGCGAGAGCGGCTTGCGTCGTGACGCGCGTGATCGAGTGGGTATGGTTTAGCGCGCCAGCTACTAACCGGAAATTACTGAATAAAATGTTAAATGGACGCGGCCAGTAGCGACTCGAGAGTCGGCCTAGGCAAGAAGTCGAAAGAAACTATTGACAACAATGTTAAGTATTAGTATACGATTCAGATTAATAACATCGGATCGGCCTTATTAAAAATATATTTTTTATCAATCGGGGTAGGGACAGATAAAAATAACGTGGTATTATATTAATAAAATATGGCTATTTACCTGAAGTTTCAAAGGTAAGCCTTGGTTGTTCTGACACTTAAGGAAAATAATAGTGGCCTTTCCTTGTTATAATAATCGAATAACTATTGTCTATTTTACTATTTACTATTCGGTCTATATTTATATCGACATAACCAGCACTATCAACTGTTGCTCTAATAAACATTTCTACTAATTCTGGAGTCAGTCTCCCTCACATTGAGATCGAGAACAACAATTTCGATAAATAATGAATGGATAGTCCACCAGGCGGTGTTAGTGTATCGATAAAATGGCGGTTTTTTTTAGGGAGGGGCCTAGGTAGTACTTGATGGTAGCGAAGATGAAGGTAAACTCGAACGTTCTCTCTTTACGTGAATGAGATCTTGGTAAGATAAAATCTCGCCTTTCAAAAATTCATGGGCAAAATTCCAATTTTGCTACAGAATTTTGTATTCTGGATTCATTATAAATTGAAAACTTACACCGTGGTATACTAAATATATATAACTGTACTTTCTTAGTACCCTGGATTATATTCGTGTCACCTTTCCTTTGAATAGAATAGTAAATTCCTTATCTTGACATAAGACCAGGTCCAATATAAACGCGTGTAGGTAGAGAACCAACGAAAGTTAGGAAAATATGGTACTCACGTAAAATTAAGGTTCCTCCTCATTTATCTCGCGAAGGTATATGGTCCTGCAGTGACACTAGATCCTGAGGGATGTCTGGATGAGGGAGGCTCATCTTGTAGGACTTAGCTGAATGCCGGTTGTCTCTTAAACGAATAGCATTGGGCTCCTTCCTTTGTTAATTCCGAGAGTCCATCCTTTTAGTCCACGTGTGTAAGTACTAAGTATGGCCAAGGCATCATCATGACTTCGCGTCACGTACTGAACTGCCAGCCACCATAGAGTTTTTTGTTTTCTTAGACCCCCAAGCTAGGATGGTAAGGTCTCCTGGCGATTTTTTTTAATACAAACAAGTCGACTTTATGAGGTCATAGGTCAATGCCTTTCCAGGTCGTATAACTTAAGGCCAGATCTTGGTATTAGATGGCGTGAGTTATCTGAAAGAGATAAGAAAAATACGAGGAATAAATAAGTTATTTCAAAAAGATAATTAATTTAAGTTATTATCTCTAGCAAAATTCCCCAAATTATTTATTTGCATTTCTGAAACCGTTAAATTAATATTTCAGAAATTGAAAACTGAAATTATTCGAATAGTTCATGACAAAGCAATGAATATTAATTCTTAAGTTGAAGCATCGGGCTGCAAAGTTTGGAATCACGTAATGAGACTGAGAGACACCAACAGGATTATCCCTAATGAATCTAAATGACTTAGTCGTATAGAGTCGAACAAGAGAGACATTGGCCTAACCCTTATCCTGCTAGGGTAGGATTCAGTGAACCTATACCCTACAGTAATGTATGGGTTGCGAGGTCGGCGAGCTAAAAGTTTGTATTGTCCGATGTAAAATTAAAGGGCGCGTATAATAATTAGGCAACAAAGACTCATTAAGAGTGCGAGACTACGATTGTCGTTGCTTTTCCTTCGGTTGAAAGTCGTTGGTCGTATAAAGTCATGGCGATTAAACTCTCTAGCGGTCGTAACCTTTTCAAAAGTATGTTACTCCTCTTCTTTGTCTAAATTTAATCAATTAGGAACGTTTCCTGGCCCTACAAAAATAATACGAATTCTTACATAGTTTGTGGAATTTTCACAGTCCTTAAGACCCGAGCCTGTTACTTTATAAACTTGAACTCGGCTTCATGTTAGATTTAAACCTATAAAATGATATATATACTAGTTATACGCGTTCACTATACTTTGATGTTGTCCATTCGACGAAATCCACGAATTATTAATAGAAGACGCTGACCTACCCAACCGCCTTGGCAATTTACAGGCCTGCTCTAAAGGCGTTCCACGGGGGTTCCACGTTTCGGAAACGAATCAAATTACTCGAAATTGATTTCCAGAGTAAATACGAGACGATGCCGCCGCGGTCTTTCCCGCTAACAAGGCAGAGCCGAGAGACTTAACAGGTAGAGCATTACGATCAAGCGTGAATTAGCGACGATACCTCTTTCGGACCCTTACCAGCAAACCGACGCTGTCAAATACATCGGGAAACTATACGAACAAAGTTTTCGGTTCCTCTCTTCGCTCGGCAGATTTTATTCCCGAGACGAAATTATTCCAAACACCATTAATAAAAGCTCCAAATCAAAACTTTGGTAATAGCCGCCTTAGTTTCCTCGATGGAGAACCCTCTTACCGTATAGTTTCTGATGCGCGCGAGCCGCAAGAATTTGTCCCCCTAGAGATGGTCAAATTCGCGCGGATATATTTCAGACTGAGTTAAAGCCGGTAATTATTCCCAAATGCAATTAATATTTACCAAATTCGGGTTCAGGGAAAATCTAGTCAGATTATACGCCCCGGACCCGTATTAACTTTTAAGTAACTTTAAGCCACTTCAATATTTACGCAAACGAACGCGATTTATTCTGATTAGCAGTCCGCGGGGCAATGGCCACCTCCAAAAGATCTCTATTATACACATCCGAACTATTTATATTACTTTATGATAACGAAATAGGACTAATTAGTAAAGTCTATCGCGTAAATTTCGGTACGGAATTTATGTAAATACACAGGGTGTTAGGAAGAAAATGAGTGATGGCCAGCCAGACTGAGAAAAAACGATACCATCAAGTGCACCTTGGAAATCGTAAGACACTATATAAGAAACACCCTGTTTGAACCTTTTAAGACATCTAATTTTATCAAAAAGAATCTTTCAAAAGTTTCAGTGCATGCATGCAGGACGTTGAAAGTTTTGGGCTAAGCATATACTCTACAGTTTCTGATATTGGGGTAAAAATGACAATTTAATTTTTTTATGACTCTAAAAGGAGTATATACGAATATAGATTACACTTATCTTTTTCGTCCCCATTTGAGCAAATATCTTCCTAAAAAGCCTTTTATCCCCTCACCCCTGCTTGCCATTCTCGGTAAGATTTTTTTGAAGAAAGCTAGAGTAAATATTCCAAGATTACACCAACGATACACGAAGAAGTACCTGTACCCTGATATAAAAGGAGCCGAAGAGCTATAAGGATTTCCAGAGGCGTATATGCAAACTAATTCTACTATAAGTCTAGAATAACGATAATCCTACAAGAAGCGAAGGTAGAAAGAAATTCGAACTTTTTCAGTTCCCAGCCGCGGGACTCTTCTCAAGATGAATTCTTCTGTAAGTCGACGAATTAGTTAACATTTGAGGAAGATCATAAGCGTGTTTTCAATGAAACTTAGTGGGGGATTACTTTTCTTATGTTATAGAAGAAAAGAGATGGATGCAAAAGGCTGAGGAGATAAAATGCGAGTGGAAAGATTCTACGTTAATGTTTTCGCGATTGCTCTTCGCTTTCAGCTCGCCGTATCGTAAATTCCTTCCCTCTTTCTTCCCATATTCTCGGTGCTTTTAAGCTAATAAGAGAGGGTAGATATAATAGACAAAGCTCATACGCCACGGCCACGCGCTCAGAGACTAGGTAAAATTTCTAAGCCTAAGTATTTTTTCCCTTCATCCCAGAGCGCAACCAAAAAAAAAAGGTAGTAAAATTTCGTTTTCTAGCTGATATTCCTACAGGAGTTTTATAGCGCTTGGACTATCTTGGTAGAAGTGCCTTCTTTTCTAAGCGTCTCTCTATTTCCTCTTAGAAATTTTATCGTTCCTTTTAAAGGAGAAATGCTGAAGAGTAGACTCGATGACTAGGTATATCTACTCAGGGGAGGAAAAAAAAATAAAGGACAAGAGATATTTTCACTACAACGCTAGTATAAAAATAACTTAGATCATAACTTGATGTAAAACGATTTCAAGGGATCTTCGTCACAAGTGTAACATACTGTCCATCCCGTATTTGCGATTACCACAACTAGATAATTACTTTAGTAACCTCTAAAAGATCAAAAATTGGTTTGTCAGATTGGGAATTTCATCTAAACGATGTACTTCATGTTATAAGTGTCTAAATAATACCACGACGAAGAAATTTGGAGAGCCCGTTTTCTTAATCCAGGGCCCCAGTTATATCTCAGGGCCCCAGCGTGTTCACCCGATAAATATTACTCGGTTCCAGCGCGCGTTTGACATTTATTATCCTATAACAGAACTTTTCCATTTATGCCCGAAAACGTTCCCCGACATCAAGATGCAATTTTTTTCATCCCCATCCCTAGTTTTTATATATAAATATATATAGTCTTTTTCCTTTACAAATTTAAGATACGGCCGATATAGGTATATACATACCTACGTAAGTACAGGGTAAAATATACGACAAGAAAAAAAAGGGGGAGAAAAAAAAAAGCGTACATGTCATTTCGCTCGTATCTTGGGTCGGGATAACATAAAAACAATTCAGTTTACCCTCGTCTATTCTCCAGCAGGCCGAACATCAGACAGGTAAAATAAAAAAGTTCTAAGGGTATTTTAAAAACAGAAGAAACGCGCTCTAAAAGGAATTACCATCCTCATCCCTCTTATATAGTCTTTAAGACTCTTGGTCTCTTCAAAACATTCGGACTTAAAATATTTAAGCGGTTTATTTTTCTACAAAATTCGCATTTACCCCTTTGGTTTCCCGTAAAGTGATATTATTTTTCAATGGAGCAACTAAGACCCTCAAAGACTAGTCTTTCCTTTATATAAAAACGCGAGGTTCACCTTGGAGACGTCAGCGTGTTTATTTTTTCTCGATCCAAACGACACTGTCGAAGATTATTAGATTTGAACATACTTCCCCGTTTCTAAACCAAATAATGCCGTGTACGAGTCAGAATCTCCAGTGTTTTCACTAATACAAAGTCGTAAACAAGTATCAGGAACATAGAGGCCGAAAAAATTGAACTAAAAAAAAAGGAACCCAGTATAAATGTTTCGAATAGTGTTTTGAGAGAAAGCCAATATTTAGGAGGTAAAAGATTAATGCTTTTTAAATACAGCTCCTGTAGAAATGTTTCTACCTCTACACTCTCATGCATAAGGAGAAGCTTTCCTACAGGGGTTACAAAAAAATATAATTTTTTTATTTTAAAGTATCTCTAGTGCAACGTAATTATACATATTTAATAATATTTTATGGGCAAGTTTTCCGAATGTCTATGAGTATTGCAAAGAAGAAAACTATCAAATCGAGTTTAGGAAAGAGGAAGAAAAGGCCAAGACCAACTTAAAACGCGTTAGCTACCAGAAAAAAGGGTGTTAGTTAGATAGCGAGGTTTGGAAGCACCAGTTGTTAGAAATGTATTTTTCTTTTTCCAAATAACTTTCTCCGGATCGTGTTAAGGGTATTAGGAAGAAGAGTGATGAAAGAAAACTTTTGAAAAATCAATTTGGGGAAGACCATCCTCGATCCTTTCCTCGTCTCCCCTTTCAAAAACGAAGGGATGGCGCAAGAAGAAAATCCATCGTTACATTTGAAAGGAAAAGGCGAACAAACACAAATATATAGAGAGAATATAGATACCGATAGGCCATGAATTTATTTGGATTAAACGTGAATACGATCTAATTATGCTAGAAATTCTATAAACATGATACTATATAAGTATCAAAACTCATAAGAGAGGACTAAAGAAAGGATTCACATTTTTAAGCTTTGATCAGAAATTTCTGATTTGAAAAGTGCAAGATTAAAATTCATGTGACCCTTTATAAACCTCACGTATGAGTTATATATATATATATATATATATATTGAAAGAAAAATTCTGTTATAAATTTTCGCGAGTTTTGTGTTGTGTTTGAGGTAAAGGTAATATTCGACGAGGTGGCACGAGCCGCCTTCTAAGGAATAAGAGGATTTAGAAGGAACCCTAAGGTATTTCCTTCTTTCTCCGTTTTCGTTCATATAGGCGACATCCCGAATTACTTTTTCTTATCACTTATTTTTGGCTCACACACCTGTATAAGAGAAGCCTATTTCTTAACACTATCGGCTAGAAATTTCGTTGTCGTCCAAAACTTTCTTCTCTTTTTCTTTTCGTTTTTAAAGAAAGAAAATTTCATTTTTTACTTCCGAGTTCTTTTAGAGCCTAGTTGCAAATACAGGAAGTTTGGTTTTGGGGCTTCTTTTCCTTTGGACTTGCTTCGAAATGAAATTGGATTGACTCCATTTCGAAACAACAAAGAAAACGTTGAAGTTATCTATTATTTTTTCTTCAAAATTTTTATGTAATTATACTATAGAGGTTTTTGGATGTATGGGATGATTTCCACAATTGCATTACAAAATCTTTCAGTTACAAAGAGTCACAAATAAACCACAAAGTAGTTAGGCGCTTGTTTATAATTAAGTATAAAATTAAGAAAATAAACTTAGTGATTCGTCTGTACCAGTTGAGAACGAAATTAAAATGTATTTACGATATTTCAATTTCCTTTTTTTTGCGTCATCTTTATGTAATTATTTAAAAATAGAAACCAAAAATATATTTCATAATGACATTCGTTGATGACAAATTAGGAAGTCCAGCTTTTTTCCTGTCTTTCTTAAAATAGGAAACAGGGTTTCGAGGCCCAAACTGGATTCTAGATACTTTATAACAGTTAAGAAAAAAATAAAAGAAAATATAAAAAGGTCTCTCTCGCCTCTCTTGGTTCCTCTTTTAAGGAGAAAGCCAAGCATCCCTAGGAGAGAGGAAAAAAAACTATCGCCTCTTTTCTTTAATACTAATCGCCTTCGTAACACTGGTACTTTTTATCTTTTGGTTAATGGACCATTTCTATGAACTATTAAGGCATCGGAGCAGGGAACGTATAGGGGTATATATATATAATAAAAAAATCTAAACTAGAGCTGTAAGAATCTACAACAACTTCTAAAGTATGCTATATAGGCTATGGCTACATTGTGTTTTCTTTTCTTATTACCATAAGTTAAGTAAAATTATCTTGTAAGTTTCTAAAAAATGGTTCCAGCCGTCTTGCAACTGCTTGTAACGCGCTAGCATGGGAAGATAGAAACTTAATAAAGATTTATTTCATTTATGCAATTATTACTTTTTCTTTTTTTTTAGAGAGAAGCTGCTCTCAAATTAAAGTAAATTCTCAAAAACGTTTCTTTTTAAAATTTAATGGGCACAACCATAGAATAACTTTAGGTTATTTCTTTACGAATTAGAATCTTAATTTCTTGGTTCCGTTTTCTTAAAAATACAGAAAAAAACGTTGTCTTTTCGGAAAGAGAAATTTATTAGCGAGTAGAAAAAAGTATTCTTCCGAAACGACGTAGTTACGGAACAACTTTACGTTTTCTTTAAAGAAAACGAATGGAAGAACAATAAGTTAGGACCTCTAAATATTTTTTGGGGGGTAAAATATCCCAAAATCTCAGCAAGGGTACTGAACTGGAAAATGCCCAGTCCCGGAATAAGGAAAGGAAAAAATAAAGTATAGAAGAGCGAGGTGTGAATAAAAAGAATATAAAAGCATTGTCGTGTAGTGTATAAAATTTCCCGCCATTTTTACATATATCCATTTTTCACACGAGGGAATACGTTCCAGTATTCCAGATCTTTTCGCGCATTTTTATTCTTTTGTGTTATATAGTGTAACGTATTTTTGGACGTACGGACAGAATAGAAGGGTGCATTGAATAGCTATATCTTAAAAGAGGTATACAGTGTGGCTAAGAAAAAATACTCAATAAATTCGATTTAAATTAACATGCTATTAAGTTTGTCTTTTATCCACGTTCAATTTCAATGATTTGTAATGATCTCTTCCAGATGGTTCATTTTAGTACGTTTAGAGACCTGAACCACCCTGTACAGACTACTTTTCATATCATATTACCCCATATTATTGGGAAGGCCAGACTCTGTCGACCGAAACCAGCGAAAATAAAGAAAAAGGACTGAAAGCGCAAAGAGAAAAAGAAGTCATATTTGCCTCGTTAGTTTCGGCGTCTTTTCAAGACAGCATAACATAAACGGACGGACAAGAGTAAATATTATT
Source organism: Phalangium opilio (assembly GCF_054372755.1). NCBI lineage: Eukaryota > Metazoa > Arthropoda > Arachnida > Opiliones > Phalangiidae > Phalangium > Phalangium opilio. The sequence continues at coordinate 8,416,469 of NW_028324182.1, read as the reverse complement.
TTCCTGTAATGTGGCATCTATTTCAGGAATTCGATCTTTTACCCAAATGTCGATTTATAACTAAAAGACATCCTTAGCAGTTGGAGGCTCTTCGAACACGATACAATGGAGAGTATCACAATAATCTAGGTGAAAATGAAAGGAAAAATGCAGCCAATTTTCGATTCATTTATACTTCCTTTAACAATGTTAGAGACACTATCGCGGAAAGGCATGTCCAAGGAAAAGTTAGGAAAAGAAAATAGCCTACTATAGTTTTTGCTTTATTTCGTCATTTTCTTGGTTTCGGACCAGTCATAATGGAAAGATATAGTGTAAGTAGGTATAGTGGTTTCTTCTTTCTCTTTGGCGCGTGGAACAGTATATGGGTGACGGGACACGACGACGTATATAGCCATGTGGTTTCTTCGAAAAGGGAGAAAGGACAAAGCTGGAAAACCGCGGATCCGCTAAAGCGCGACATATAGCGCGTCGTCCGCGTTACGTGTATGTTACTACAGTCGGGCTAATACAACGTTGCCATTTGTCATCATTACGTTCGATAGGAGCCATGTGTTCCGCCACGCCACGCGGAACTATGAACGAGGGCTTGAAATATGACGCGAATCCATCAAACGTCTAGTATAGTACAGAGTGGATCGGATCTCTAATCTCGGTGATTCTACCCAGATATTTCACTAGCTGTAGAATATCACTTACAATATCGAGTGAATCGTGTTTTCCATACAATATATTGACGTTTCATGATCTCATCCACTCTGTATGGTCGAGATGAAGCTGAATGCCGCCTGCAGTCCAACGAACTAACACCCTGGCCAGAATTCGGAAGGATGCAGTGGCCGCAAAGAACTACGGGGGTTCAGGGTTGGGAGAAAAACTCCTTCCGGGTAGGAGGTAGAGTTTGGCCTATAGGCCTCCCGGTTCCCCGCGGTTAACGGTATTACAAGGGTGCCTATACCTATTAAAGACAGAACACACGTAGGGGGATTACAGTGCGACGAAAACAGGTAATGCAAGACAATGCAAGCCTATTTAAATACATTAATAAAGTCGCCTCATGACGTGAGGGTCATACTTCTTTTACTAATCTATATTGATACTTCATTTTTAGTTGTAAAACCTTGGGAGTGATCTGCTCACTTTAAAAAATTGACGTATTTCACAAACATCAAGAAGAGTTGGCCTCAAGTCCTGCCACTATCCGTCAAACTAAGAAACCAAAAATTCCAACGATACCCCGAGGGTGTTAAAGAGGATTGAGCAAAGTGGACCCACGCGGTAAACAGGTTTTTATTAAAGCAATTCGTCACGGAATGTATATAAATATCTGTCACGAAATCTCTTTCTCCCCAGGCACGCGAAAGACGCCCGATTGGTCTTGATGACGCTCGACGGCTGGTCCCTGCTCTACTACATACGTGAAAAAGTTACCCGCCTTTTTAGCGCTGTCCGTACGAGAAAAAAAATCCGTCCCTCTAAAAGAATCTTTTTATTTCGAAGACGGATTATGATAATATGGGGAAAGCAGACTTTTTTTTTTTTTTCAAGATCCCGAAACGTGTTTTACAAGTGTCGAAAGATAAACACGGTTTCACCAATTCGAAGATGGTCCAGGGATGAGAAAAGAGGAAGAAGAGAGATGGAGAGAGATCGGATGGGAATGGATGACGTTCCATTCCCAATTCCTCGAGAAGCGAGCCTTAGAAAAATACTCCCGCTTATTTTATAGGATGTATAAAAAACCGCCCATACTGAGTTTCAACTATATCTACAAAAACATCTTTCTTCCCTTAGGAGGAAATGAAATTAGACTGAATAATTGCGTAGAAGATAAAGAAAACACCTTTTGAACTGCACTTGAATAAATCAATACATGGGAGAGTTTGGATTTCCCTTGTTGCAAAAATGTTTCGTGTTCTAAAAACCGTCTTTCGAACGATACAACGAGAAAGGAGGATTTCGCGACAAGTGGCCGCCCTTTTCTTGTCCCTATCGTCTCGTAACTTACTTCCTTTCTAGTCCCTACAACTTAAGGTCTATAAGATGGAGTGAAGCATTGGATCTATGGTTGTCACAATGGTTTTTAGCTCTCTTATTGTAGCGGAGTGTCGTTTTACTTTAACTTTGGTACTTCTGATAGTTGCGTAGTTCTATGAAACGAATCCCACTCGTTTGTGTACAAAAATCTTGTATATTACAAAGGTCGGTCAGGGAAAATGGGAGCTAAGAAAATAACGAAACATGTATAAACGCATTCCCCGCTCTTATATATATGAAATGACAAATCTAACTTACGAAGCAACGAAAGGCCATGTTCCATTACTCTTCATTACTTTCCCCACTTTTCCTGCATTACCACTATTAGAAATAACCAAGGAAAGACAACGCGTAACCTCTTCTTCGCTGCTTTCCTTAAAACATCGATAAATGGTTTAAACTTTTTCATAATTTCTCTATAATATGTTAAAAAAATCCAATGCTTTTAAGAAATTGTGGAACTAGTCTCACGCGAGTGTCTCTGGGTAAAATTTTCACAAAACAATAGAAACATGCCAATATAAACTTGCGGAATTGTTTAACTTATGTAATGGTATTTTTCTTTTCACCTTTTTTTCAAAAGAAAAATATTGGTAAAATAAGCCTTTTTCGAGCAGTATATTCTTTTTTTGAGCGCATTTCTTGCGAGACTCGTGCATCGGGTATATTTTAAAACGGGTTCAGAGTAGAGTGGCCTTCGTCAATTATAATCTCCCATGGGCAGCAAAACGCCGAGTAATGGAATTTCCTAAAATCGATGGTCCATAAGCAAAAGCTTAATTAGCGCGTGCGAGCATTAAGGGCCCGAGGAAACTTATTTAGCGTGTTCGGGGTACTGGAAACGCTATTAGGAATGATCGCGAGTCGGTATAGTGTGAATAGCGTATAAACCCGGCATCATTAGCCCTGTACTTTAGAGTCCAATGACCAATTTGAATCATTTTATTCCATTAAAAAGTGTGATGTTTACGTTCGTTACTAATACCGCCATCATTAAGGTTCATTCCCTAGATAAGAATGTATTCCCAAACCAAAATGAAGCTTCAGCAAATTTTTTCCACACCGTATAAACCCAACCTCTCTCACTCTTTGAAAGCGATACTCTGTCCTAAATTTTTATTCCCACAATCCAAATAGTTCCATAACTCTAGTATGTAAGAGTTGGCTTTTTATCCGTAATCATTTGTGGAAATAGACAATTAACCATTGCTTTTAAAAACACAACGCTTTAACAAAACTAAATACACAGCATACTTATGAATAGATATATATTACTTATGATATCAAGTAACTGTTGAAAAGATGGAAATTCCAATTTTTTTAAATGAGACCAAGTAATTATAAAAAAGAAAAATCTGGTTTGAGTTATATACGTATCCGTTTTCGCTTCGCCGCATTTAAGACGTTACCCTTAACTCTAACTTCTACAGTGAAAAAAAAGAAGAAAAAAATTTAAAAGCAGGATGGAGGAAAATGAAGAAACTGATTTCAGCTAGTTCTCTCTCTCTCACCGAGTATAAAAAGAAGAGGGCCTGGATCAGGCACGCGTCTAAAAGTCAGTCAGGAGTGAAGGAAAAGGGGGGTGGGCCAGGCCCTTTTCTCGATTCTAGACGTTAATAAGAAGCGGGTTTGGAAATATGAGTATCGCCCGTAGGAACGAGAGAAGAAGTAGCGCGTTTGCCAAAGGGAAGAGTCTTTAATTATTTCCTTTGCGTTGTGATTTACGTCTGAGCCATCCTAGACGTTAATGACTTTGGCTTAAATGATAGAAAGCTAACCTCCTCCATCCACCTTAATTGCTTTCCTAATTGCCGTTGCTTTCTACGGATAACAAGATTCGTGACTATTTAATATTTTCCCGCGTCAAGCTAAAACAACTTTATTGCCTTCCAAGACATCGCCTAGGATAGAACAAGCACCCGAGTCACGATTTTCCTCCAAAATATGCCTCCAAACCCAAGGCGAAAATGAAGTTCCATCGCCTACTGTACAAGGACACGCAATAAAGTGCGAGTTTAATTGAATCTTACCAGGGTTAACATTTAAGATACCCGCTACAACATAGTGATCCATGAACAAGATTTTTGGGTAAAATTTATCGAACCTACCGCCATCTGCAACTCTGATTAAAGAGGTAATAGCGTTAGTTGGCGATTATTTAAGGAAAGTGAAATTTATTTCAATCTTCATTAGATAGAAAATATGGTTCATAGTAAATATCTTTTCACAAGGTTGCTTTGGGATTGGAAAAATTTGTTACAAACAAAAACATGTTGACTAGTTGTAGGTGAGCGAGAATTTTAGAAAACGAGAATACATTTAGATCAAAATACTCGAGTAGCCATTTAACTCCGTTCGCTCGGTACGTGTCCCTATTTCCGAATTTCCTTAGTCCTAACCCGTAATCGAGATAGAGTACAATAGTGAGCATCTCCTTAAGTTTATATCGTCCGTCCAGTCAGTCAGTATAAATTCCCCAGACTTAAGCCTAATCTCGAGATTCATTACCCAAATTAGGAAAGGAGCGCGAGTCGCTTGTTCTACGACAAAAGACGCCCGGCGTAAACCCTAATTTAAAGCGTTATATCTTAAATAATACCATCCTATTCATTCCCCCCGAAGAGCCGAGAACTACGGGAGAGGGAGAGAACGTGCTATCAGTTCTCAAGGAGCGGTAAGGCTCAACCATTAGGCGCGAAACTGCAGAGCGAATCTTGGAAATAGAACACTACTACAAATCATCGCCCGAATCTATTGTTATCCCTACCCCTTTCATTGTCGTATTCGCTTCGCGAGAGATTCAACACTTTTCGCCCAAACGACTATTTCAATCCTGGTAAACCCCAGTAGGAAAATTTTCCCGACTTCTAAATCTTTGAAATGAAGTCCCCCTCTTTCTCGGAGTCGACTGATTCGCTAATAATTAACACAACAGATAATTCAAATCGCGTTATATCGCTCGCGTAATTTAAATAAGGGTTAAAGTATATACATACACACTCATTTTATTGGGAGTCCCATAATTAAAGGGGGCTTTGTATAATAAAATATTCTATTGTTGTGGCTAAGAATTGTATCGGATATAAGAGAGATTATTTCCAAGAATTTGCTTTCGTTTTCGAATGAAAGCAATACGATATCGCGTTGTTTTAACACAATAACATTATTTAAGGAATCCGAATACACCCATGCACCAGCGACGTTTCAATAATATCTGACAAATAAATATTTATTCCGAAAGGGCTGACTCTCCGGTTGATTTTAATGAGAATATACATTAAACATGATGCTATTAGAACTTTGGGTAATATCGCGAGGGATAATATATTCATAGAATTAAACCCGTACTAAGAGATAACCCAAACCTAATCTCCAAAATGACCGCCTTTTCTTCATCGATTTTTAAATTAACTAGAGGCATCTAACATCGAAGCCTTCAAAATAATATTGCAAAAATAATGATATAGTAACTCAAAAGTATAAGGGTATACAAATACCGTAATCAATTTAAGATATCGCTGTTTAATTAACATTAGTGTAGCATTAAATTAAATTGTTCGAAAGGAGAATATTGTGATATTGATTGAAATTCTGCGCCACAGTGCCTTCTCGTGGTTAAGCAGAGCTACTTCATCGATATATGAGTTTACCCGATTACTAAATGCAACTAATTCTAAGTTAAATTAAGACATAAGTTATAAAAAACTACCATTGACTTTGCCTATTAATAACTCTTCTTTATGCATTCTATTATATTATATACAATCGATTAATTATCCTCGAAGTTTTATGTTAAATCATATATTTCTAAAATTACTGTTCATAATTTTTATTTTTGTTAATTTAAAATTAAATTAGCGTGGATAATTGTTAAAAAAATAACCGATCTAGGCATATAATAAATTAAATGGATTGATAAAATAATAAGATATATTTATTAAACTAAGTTAATTTAGATTAGATTAAAGTTTTAGGATTAATTCCAAATAATTTGTGAAGAAGATGGTTAAAACGAATCAAGGGGTCCTCAACATAGGTGGCGCACTTTCCTATTGATTATCTTCACCCAAGTAAGAATGGGTCTGAAAATATACCTTGGATCAATAACTGTGGTTAAAAAATACCTCTAAAATTTGATTTACTTTTCTAGGACGAACATTTCAGAGCAGAGAAGCTTTAAGCATATAAGATCTTAACCCGAGGCTTCAATACTTAGGACTTATCTATAATCCTCACATGCTAATCAAACGGGATGTATTGATTCCCAAAGGTATCTCTATACTCGTACTTTATAGGATTGATATATCCGTAGGGGATGGCCAAACACGCTTAAGATGTCACCTTCTCCATTCGAGTCTCACGACTTAATCAACCTCACATTCCTTCGACAGAGATATAAGAATGGGTTTCATAAGACTGATTGTCTGGAGCTATATACAATTGTTAGTGAATGAAGTAAATAACCTTTGACCTACTCAAATAGAATGGATAAAACTGAATACTTGAGTGTCCACTGGCATTAGAGCTTAAAGTTAATAATGGCTACAAAATGCTTTAAACTACCAAATTTCAATAGGACAATTTTGAATATCAGAATCTTTCCTTTCACTTTTCTGAGTTTCCCGGAAGTAAGTAAAGGCTCGAGTTTCATTATATCTTCTAAAGCATATCAATATTTTAACTATGCTAAAAAATTTTAGGAGTGTTTGAAAAATATCTACTTATTTGAAATTTATTTCGATTAGTAATGCTAACATATTATTTGAATAGGATAACTACTCAATTCAGTTGGGTTCCGTGGTTTACAAAAATTTCTCAAGAAAAAAAAGTACCCATTTTTGTTCCCCGCAAGCCGATCAAAGACTACAATAAATAAGAACTAGGTCTTAGCTACGAAAGATTTTTACCAAAAATTCCTAGCAGAAGAAATTCAAATTAAGGTTTTTTCCGGTATTTCTCCAAGGATTTTTCCCATGTTTTTTAAATAAATGAAACTTTTATAAAGCTTCCGGCTTTCATGTTTGTTTGGATTATTACCATTTTAAACGGGTAAACCCAGTCCTGAGAGACAAATACGTTTAAAAAGGAATTTTCTCGCCAGCGTTCCGGGATAAATAGAAAAAGAAGGGGGTATATTTTCTTTTTAGATAAGAGTGACGAGCCCGTAAAGAAAATCAAGAAAACGAAACTCAAAAATCTAAAAAAAGAGGAAGATTCTCATAGGACAATCTTCATCCTTCGAAGGAACCCGAGCTCTCCCCAATGGACCTAGATCGAGACTTTATATACATCGAGTCTTTGAAAAGATTCAGGGACCCACCATCTCCCACCCTTTTGTTCGTTCGAATTGCACGAATGTTGTATACGTTCCAACCGAAACAGAGAGGTGAAAAACTTCTCAACTTCACACCTCTGTTTAATTTAGTATTTTGTGCCATTGCATAGAGGTCATTTTATCTATCACACGCATCACTTAACTTAAGTCGTGATTACACTGTCATATTTTGCTGACGTTTAAGTGAGTTACAATGTACTCTGACGACTGGTAGGGTCTAAAAATTGTCTTTTTATACTTTTTTCTTCACGAGCAATTCTCCGCGCAAGAGTTGTTACTCGCAAGATCATTAACCCTTTTTGATAATTTTGGGAAGAAAGTATTCGACACCTCACCCGTTTCCCCTGGCGACATCGGAAACAGCGGGACGAAGTCCACTTCCTTTCCCCCTTCGGATAAAGCTAGCTGACAATTCGCGCCATCAGTCCAAAACCCTTTTCTCATTCCGCCACTCTTCGAAAGCGGCTCGACTTTAGATAGTAGATACTCGGAAAGGGAGACGCTCGGGTCATCAAGGGGCTCTTGTTAGTCGCCGAATAGAGAAATGTCGAAGTACACAGTCGCTATATACCGAATCTTTCTCTCACTTTCACTGCAGTCTCTATCAAGCTACAAAATAGAAGCGTCCTCTTTTGAAACGATAACTTTAGTGTTCTCTTCTCTCGGAGGAGACGAGAGAGAGAAGAAAACCCCTCGTCAACCCTTCGCTAACACAACACCTTCGTTCAACGCCTACCAAAGATTCGAGTCTCGACTTTTAACTCTCTAGTGAGAACTTTCAAAGAGTGTTCTTTACAAACCGTCTTTGATTCTTATATCTAACTCCACGGACCTCTAAAAAAACTTTTAGTAATTTGCTACATCCCGAAAACTCTTTCGGATATCTTTTAACACTTTCTTTCTTGAACTCTGCAAGGAAAATAACGAAGTTGTTACCCACAGAAGGAAGCCCACTTTATCAGGATGAATTCAGTCTAAGTATGTGTAGGAGAGATACTTAGTAGAGAAACGTGAAAATATCGCCACCTTTCGCTTCATTACGATATTCACTTTCTTGGGTTGAAGCGCAGTATCAGTCCATGTTACCTTCAGTCAGACACTAATACAGTCGAAGTTGTGGCACTGAAATTACTCTATTTAGTCCAAAGAAATCGATTCGATAGTTTGGCAGCTTTTTTTTATTATCAAAGGATGAAATGAAGCAAAAACCTTTCGGTTGCAAATAAAAAGAAAAAATCTTGAAGCAAATGAAAGTATAGTGTAGGCGTGAAGCAAAATCAAAGAAATGTGTTTTAAACAAAACGAAGAAGGTCATAACTAGAAGATTTGTGTAAAATCCTTAGGTCCAATGGCGAAGATAAAAGAAAACGAACACGCAAAATTTTCATCCATCTAAACTTTAGCATGTGCACATTAAGTAGCCCTATTCTACCATCTCCAATATCGCATCTCCAACTAGTACCACCTTGTCAGGCAACTCCTCTTTTTCGTTCGTTTAATGAAAAGAGTAAGTAGTAAGTGGAGGGAGTATCCTAGGCTATGATCCAAATGGAATTACATGTTGAATTCCTTTTCAACCCTCCTTTAATTCAGTTCATGGAACAAGTCTAGATATAAGGTCGAGGTTGGCAGTCAGTCATCTTACTTTTTGACGTATAAACTGTGGTGTCGCTCAATAATTCCGCTCGTCACCCGGGTGGGCAAACCAAAGACTAGTTTGTCCTATAGAAAGCTCGAGCGGCAGGTGTCCGAGACAGATTTTACGACTAGTTCAAAGAGTCCAGTGTCGGTCGGCGTGTGGTGCGTCGAACCAAACGGAGTAAAAGCTTCGCCAGCAATTTGCGGTAGCGGTATAGTGGATCGAGCCTTCCGAGAAACGGTAGGGCGACAAAGTCTTAAATTGTCAACCCAACCCTAGACATTAAGCTAAGTTCGCATTATCACCGATAAAAGAGATTTAAATACGCAAGTGTCTTTCACCATAGGATCTACCCTACGAACACACAAAGCCTCACCAATGAAGTCATTATTTAAGTTAATAGTTGTTTACTAACTAAGTCGCTATAGTCTAAGGAAAGAGAAATTTTCATAAAATTCGAAATAATGAATATTTATGTAAATATAATTTCCTTAAGGAAGATTAAAGTTCCTTTCACTAAAACATCACAAGCAACTCAACTACTACAAATATGCAACAAGGCAATATATTTAATACGTTTCGAAGTATCTCTTCTTAATTTAAAATGAACCGGCCAATGAATGGTCTTCGTGAAATATCCCTCCGAGAACCGATAATTAATTCAATTTCCTTTTTAAATAATAATAAACTACGCATACCTGAAATGATAAAAATAGTACTTCTAAGTAATGATCTTCACAGGTTTCATTTGAGAGTATGAGAGACACTACGAACGAAGCCTGACCCTGAGCCAAGCAGGGTCTATGTTTATGGGATAGATAGGAAGGAAGGAAAACTAGCGAGGTGATGGATGGAGCCCGTGGCCGGATCAGGACCCCCGCTTTTGACAATCAACCGTGGTAGCGATGGGGTATTCTTTTATTTTTTTAGACCGCCCAGCCCCTGATATTTTATTGGGAAACAATGGGTTGTCACTAATTGGCGTTCGTTGGCGGGGATAATATATTTCTCTGGCAGGTTCTAGTTGCAGCTGCAATCCAGTAAGCTCAATCGAGCGAAACAAACAACGTTAATCAAACCAAGGGTGTCGGCAATCTGGTTTCAAGCATTCTTCTTTTAAAATTTAAGGAAGTTTTCCGGAAGGAAAAAAGACTTAAAGGAAAGGACCAGACGATTTTTTAATTTATTAAAAAGAGCATATAAAACAATGAATATTTCAAAACGGAACCGTGTAGCCATTAAAAAAGAAGAAGCAAAAAAAAAAAAATAATCTAGTTCAGTCCTTCCTTTAATTTTGAACCAATCGGTGTCGTTAAAACCGACCGTATTCTAAAAACGTCTACCTCGCAATATCGGAAACTTCCTAATACGAATCATGGACGAACCAATACTGAAGGACCGATGGCAGACTATAGAGCCCCATACTAAGCGACTAAACAACCAATGTTAAGCTTACCTGCCCCTTTTCAGCCCCAAAATGGAGGGGGGGTTTGAAAAATACAGAGTCAAATCCCGGAAAAAGCTAGCGCCATCTAGACAAACTTAGACGTTAGATGCTTTCTTCTTTAGAACGTTGATTCCCCCATAAGCCCCCACTATCCGGTTCGCTACAACCTCCCGCTAGAAGGGGAATTAACAAGTATTTTTCAACTTTCTCCCTCGGCCATCCGTCCTCCAGTATTATTTCGTCCATGTACGAATGCTACCATGCGAGGTTACTTCCCAAAGGCTACAAGCCTATTAAAGCGATAACAAGATTCTTTCCCTTCCAACGCAAAACCCTTCGCCATTAAATCGCCAATCTCTATGCAAATTAATCTACCAACCGTCTAATAGTCGGTCTGAATCTTGCTAAAGTTAATGCGCGTACCAGGACAATTAAAACGGGGACTCAAACCTTGGTCCAAATATAACGGACGCACCTAAGATTACTGAAGCCTGCAGGAGCTGTAAAATAACATCCATATCTTAACAGTTCTATCTTTCGATAAGAAAAAGAAAGAGAAAAAATATTTTTTTTTATTGTGAAGACCGAGGCCGACTGTCTCCTCGGGGTTCGCGATATGCACTCAGGGTATTCACGTTTTCGAGTGGACCCTTTTTAGGAATCTCTACTCGACGCCAGCGAACCAATTTGAATAATAGCTTCTTCGCCAATCGAAGGAATAAAAGGTCGAGAGCCGTTTCAATCTTTTTTTTATATCTAAATCGGAAGTCATCGCTTCGAAAAATATCAGTCTACATTTTTTTACGTTTGAACTTTCTTTTTATTTTAGATGGATCGAGAGAAATGTAAGATATGTTATCCCTAAAGGTATGGAATAAAAAGAGAGACGCATTCTTTGTATCTATTTTAAAGGTTGCCCTGTAGTGGTGAGGGCATTTAAAAGGGTTGTATTTATACAGGCGTAGGGTTATGGAAGATATCGGGGTAAGGGTTAAAGCGGGCGAGAGCTCTGTCGTTCGTATCGGACCATTACTATTTCCTCCACGAAGAGTTACCTCGGGCTTTTACGCTCCAACGTTTTTTCTACCCCAATTTTATCTTTTTTTTAACTTTATAAAAAGGGAAAAAAATGTTCGAAAAACAAGGTAAGAAAGTTCTAACAGGGCCCCGCTACAAAAATGAAACAAATATGTACAGTGGATATTTCATTGATTTCAAAAATAACCAATGATTCCTACACCACCATAAACAAGTTTAACGTTAGCTATAACCCCAAAGCAGACGACTCAAAAGAACACACCTAAAAATCTTCCATCTACTCTGGTTTAAAAAATTTCCTGATATCCAAAAATAAAACGGAAGAGGAACTTTTTACTTTCTTGTAAACAAGAAAAACGCCCGAAGACTACATACAGTAGGCTGCACTTTCAATCCATATAGTCTATATCGTCTATATCTACAAACATTGGCGCGGACCAAGGTCCAACCAATGTAGGCGAATTTCACTTTAGTTCTCCTAGGTTGCTGACCCAAAGATCGCGACAAGAGAAGAGTCGATGATTGATGCCGAGAAAAATAAAAGTCGACGTTAAATTCTTTTTCCGGCGTATGCCCTAGCTAGCTGAATGGGTCGACAAACGCGCCTGAAAAGAGCTCCCAAACGTTCCTAATGTCGCCATTTTTATTATATAACATCACCAGCGTAAATATGTCGTCGTTTTACAGAGGAAAAGCAACAAGAATAAGAAAGAAGAAAAAAATAAATAAAATTCTTGAGTTTTTTGGGAAGAATTTTGTCTGAGAGAATAACGAAATATATTGATTCGGACCTCTTTTTCTTTCGCTTCATGGCTTTTCCTTTTCATTCCAACGTCGCGACGTAACGTTTAAGATTTCTTCATTTTTGGAGATTTCTAATTCGTTATTACCCGTCATAAAGAACGATTTTGAATGTTACAGATGTCGAAAGGTCATCTATACAGGATATTTGATTTTTCGAAATTTTACGAATGATTGTGTTCCGTACACATAAGTAAAATTGAAAAGAAATGTAACGCCTATTTAGGTATTTCTTTGCTTATTTCTTATGAATACACTTAGTTTTGATGACTCAGAACAGTTAAATTAAATATTAAAAGCTAAGTTTCATATTTTAAGGTTTGCAAATGCGCGTCAAATTGGGATATCTAAGATTAAAGAAGACGTAAAAGTGTAAAATTTCGAAAGGCTATTTATAACGCTGCCTCAATTCTCAAAGCGAGCCGTAGCTATCGGTACAGAAGCGTCTAAAAGGCGCCTTTTAAGAGTCGATAGCGAGATTAATCGGAGAATGAAGCTAGTTCTATTGAAAATTTGATAGATTTCTTTATTATCCGCTTTCTTGTCGGAGAACTGAAGTCCACGTGGTGTGAAATACGAAAGACACGGGAATTTTGCCATATATGTGAACCAGTACATAATAAGTCATTTTATATCTTGAATATGGACTTTAATATCTTCGTAAGCAGGACTAGGCCAGTATAAAAAGTGGGCCAAATATGGTATGGTCACCTCTTGACTAAACGAGTGATTTTTCCAAAGAAGAAGAAGAAGAAGAGAAGAAATCAGTCTTATTTTCCCATGAACCATCGGACACTTCACCTCATTCCTTTTAGCGACTCCCCCGCGAGGCTCTCTTATTCCGATGGCACGCATTCTTACGCGTTAGCGACGAGTTTTAACGCTGTAGATTCTCTCACCACCGCGCCTAAGATCCCGTAGGAATGAGCGGCTATACTACATTATCTCGCAACGCCCGATATAGAAAGTCGTATCAATCATTATACGTAGACAAAGTTCGCTCGCTTTCAAAGCTCACGCAAAGCGAAACCTCACCAAGGCTTAAGGAGCGATCGCGGAACAAAAGTCAATTAACTCAAAGTAAAATATTACCCAAATTTTCATAAAGATAATTAGGAGACAATCATTTGTTATTCATTTTGCATCACTTAGGTTAATCTTTTCAAGTGAAAAAAATGTTCAGTTTTTAGAAAAATCAATCTTTAAACTTCGGGAGTGTAAGCTAACCCCACGTCAGAAAAGAGCAAATATTAAACAAAGGTTACTTCGAGTTAATTCACTTTTCAGGAGAGAGAAAGAGAGAGGGGGGAAAGTTGAGGGCTCAAATACGATAGAGAAGCGAGAAGGCCCACGCCAGAAAAGAAAATCTAACCTTAATAACGAGAGCGCGCGGAATAACAATAGTTTTTGATAGCCAAGCCAGAAACTCATCATTTCGCGAAATCGGAAAGTAAGTAGGGGATGAAGTTTCCAACCGCCATCCCATCGCATCCCTAAGATAACCTCTCCGCAAGAGGATCGAGAGAGAGAGAGAGAGAAATAAAAGAGAAAGTCATCTTCCATATAGAGACAAAAAAGAAACAGCTATAAGCCAAAGCATACCATAGATTGTGGAGAAAAAAAGGAGGACGGAATGCACCGTATAATAATAGGGAAGGCAAGATTGGCGGATCGGAGTTTATATGGAAAAAGATCAAACACTAAAAAAAAAAGGGAAGCAAATATAAAGGTATCATTTTCAGGACGGATTCTATACTTATTCCAAATGGAAAAGTTCGTATCATTCCCCGAGGGTATTCGCGAAAGAAAAAAAAATAATAAGAATCCCGATTTATTAACGTAATATACTTGATGATTGCGTGGTATTATTCTTATAAATCGTATCAATATATTTACGGGGTCTTTAAGAAAAGGGATAGTGAAAGATTGTTAAAAAAAAGAAAAGAAAAAAGTCCCTGAATACACGCTTTACGGTATACACAGATGCGTAGCAGCTTCAAACACTTCTACAGGAGCTCGTAAGAAAGCATTACCCTTAATGCGGGCTTTTCATCTAGCACGGGTGTGCAGCGGGTGAAACATTTCTACAGGGGCACATACATGGTTAGATAATTTCAATGAGAATTATTAACTTATTATTTACATATGATTATAATCTCGAAGTGAAATTAGTGTTTTATTTGTTTGTCCTTAATCGGATCCGATCCGATTCTGTAGCTTGGAATATATTCTTTGGAAAAAGAAAGAACCCATATATGATCCGAGAATGTATAAATTAGGTTTGCATAATCTCGTAAGCTTTGCACTTATCACTTGCTAATATGGCGCAATTATAATGCACGAGGAAAACTTGATGGAAATACCTCTGACGTCACAGCACTACAGTCCAAATGTAATTTTGAACGTTCTCATGCAGGTTTACGTGGGTTCTTGGAAAAGTAATAATGTGGATTTAAAGCAAACCCAAATAGGGAGGGAGAAAAGAGTAAACGAGGTCACCCCAATGAGTTAATCTTATTTAGAAAAGCGAGGGAGTAAATCCGGAAACAAATCATTTTCATCTATCAAGTCTTATCCCCTCACAACGTTTTCTCATTTTTTTTCTTAAAGGGTAAAGAAAAAACCAGAGGAATGTGTGTAAGAGAGGTTGGTCGTTGCGGATTGAAATAGTACAGGGGAAGACTCCAGTCTCAAAGTTTACCTTGCTATTCAAACCCAAGCCCAGAGAAAGAGAGTAAAAAAGCACTGCATTGACATTGATTGAACGCGACATAACCCTATAAGAGAAAATTAAAAGTCTTTACAAAAAAAAATTCATTCCCGTTCCTTTACCACTTCACGAACTAACCTTTTTACCTCTTTCTTTACATTGAAGTGATAACAAGTTCGATAAGACCAACATTTTCTTTTTGGGAACCTATAGAAATCATGAGAGAGGCATTGGTATGATTTGTTGTTTATGAAACTGTAAGAGGAATTTCGACGCGAGAAAATCAGGATATTAACATAACGTCAGAAGATATCATAGTCGCCACTTTCTCGCCGTCATTTCTGCCTCACGATTTTGCAAGACTCAATAAACCTTGAAACCTTTGAGGTTTAAAAAAAACTCATTTGTACCAAACGAGACTTCGAGCGGAAACTAAAGGAGAGTACAAACCATCACCGTACGGTTCTCGTATTAAAAATACACACAAAGAAAATTGCCCTCGAAATTCACCTCTAGAAGGATCCCTTCTTTTTATACAGTATACTACCATGTACTGTACCAGCTTACGTTTAAAAAATAAACTGGTACAAGCAAGATTTTCTTAGGAACGAGAGCTTTCCTTCGGTTGTCAATCTCTCTGGCTTTTCGAGTGATGGATTGAGCCAGGCCCTTTCGCTTTAGAACTCTGAAGCGAATACTACAACCCCATACTTTGTATTTGTAATAAAGCGTGGGCCGGAGAACCAAGCATCCAAGGCGGCTGGTTAAACTTTTATGCCCTTATTCCGTAATATTTTTTATTCCTTTGTCCGAGGTTTTGGCTTCCCTTCTTTTCTTTCTTTCTTCATCCCTTTACTCTCGCTTCATCGAGGAAGAAACCACGAAACATGTCGCTGGTTTGTTTCCCCCCAAAAGATCTAACCTATAAGACCACTTCCTGAAAGCTTGGTGGACAGAGCTATGCCTTGTCACCAACCCAACCAAGGTAATTTGTTATTGATTTCTCTATTGATCCTACGACACCCAAAACCACCTCTATCCACGTCGACAGGAGGACCAATGACTCTTAAACCGGATATGAAATAGCGCCAGGCAACCAATATAAAACAAACGAGGCACAAACTCTGAAACCATAAGCTATCAAAAATCATTTCTTCGCGGTACACGTTGCTACACAACACTGAAATGAAGGAAACTCATTCCATAAAACAACACAGCGGTACAAATTGACCAGATTCGCTTATAACACTTTCAAAATAGGCGTACTTTAATTTTTAAGTGTAGTTTGGGAAAGAATGGGACTGAAAAATGAGGACCATTTCTCTCGGAATTCACGAGAAGGAAAAAGGAGGGGAAATCACTCGGATGATTTGCAACAAGGCCCGCCGAGGTGTAAAGAAAAGGAAAAGAAATTTTTGACGCCAAAATAGACAGAGAACAGAGAAGCAACGAGACAGAGTCGCCACGACAGCCCATTCGTCTACTCACGGACCTTCCTACATATCTTTTTTCTTTTTACCTTCTTTCCTGCAACCAACGCGAGGCGGCCAACGACACTTTTTTTATCTTTCTATGGGCTCCCAATTTCTCTAAGTACGTTCCTGGTTTAAAAAAATCTAGCAAGCATCCTTTTTTTCTTTCGGGAGTGAGGGGGGGGGTGCACGATTCTAATCAGAAAGCGGCCTTAGTATAAACTACAAATCTAGGATTATACCCGCAGCGTGTCCTCGATTGCCTTGATATAAGGCTGCTAGGCGGCTCCTAAATCACCAGTTTAAAAAAAGAGTCCAGGGAAAAAAGAATGCTTCAAGGGAAGATCGGAAAACTCGGCTTTTTCGCGAAATTGGCTCTTATAACACAATTCTTGTCGAGAAATAAATGCTACGGGACACTCTTCCCAAAGACTAGTTACGAAGGGATGCTTTTCAGTGTCTAAGCGTGTTATTTTTCCATTAGATTTCAAAGGAAAATGAGTGATAAAAAGTTTCATAGTTGAAATGGCATGTCCATGATTCAAGAAAATTAATTAGTAAAATTATTCGTGAAAATGTGGAATAGCGTGATAACAATCAAATTGTGTCCATTCGTAACTAGTCTATCTCCGCTTCCGTGGGGAAAAAACCCTTTCCGAGAAGCCAAGGGGTTAGCGGGTTTGTGAACAAGGAGCTGGTGTGTAAAAAAAATTGTCGTACCAAAATAGGTTTGCTTTTGTTGCTTGAAAAAAATTCGCGTTAAATTGGGGATAAATCGCGCTTTACAAAGAAAAAATTGTAAGCCCTCGTCATTATAGGAAGAGAAAATTGCCCGAGATCAAAATACCACGAAGACCGAGGATAGAAAAGATTGTCATTAGAGGCGATCGAATATCAAATACATCACGTATACGGTACGGAGAGCGTCGCCCGTTAGAGGAGAAAGATAGCCTGGAAAATATTCCTAGTCTTTAAATTTATCACCCCAGCAAACAAGACCAGAATGGAATGTATAAAAAATAAGACAAAAAAATGTCGCCTTATTTCACATTCTATAAATAAATAAAGAAGGGGAAAAAACCCCTTTCCAGCCTTCGCCTGTCAAGTCAACTCTTATCCGGGATGCGCGGGGTATAGAAGAACTTCAAACAAATAATCGATAAGAAATTATTCTTCCAGCTCTTGACGATGGAATATCTTTCATCCTGTATTTTATTGTCTTACAGTTAATAGAAGAGATGGTTGGTGTAACAATGGAACAAACTTCGTGACGTTTGGTTGCGGCGCTTATTGCTATTTTCTGGAATAACCTAGCCAATACAACAAATAACGATCTAGGAGGAGGTCTGGGTGCTTAGAGGAAGAAAAAATATAATAGTTTGAAGATAAGAAGAGGGCTAGAAAAACTGGAAAAAGGGGCTATATTCTAAACCCACGAGACCATCAGCTAGCTTTTGTGAAGATGAGCGTGACGAAAAACGGCAAAAACGCGGGATGCTCCATGGCCACATTCGACCAGACGAAGCGAAGCCTATTCGCTTCCGGCTGCAGAATTCTCGCCAGTTTAACCTATCTCCCATCTACAACTCTCCCACACTAAGTTACAACCAAGAAAAAATATACAACCCTACAAGAAATAAGGTTAAAATAGACGCCTTCCAAGATTGTAAGCGGCTATGAGAAAAACAATCTACTTCCTCTTGGCAAACAAAAATCACTTCCGATCTTCAAGCGCTATAAAGTCGCGTTCAGTGACGCCAACCGCGTTTGGAAAGTAGATGGACTACGCACCACCTTCTTCTCTTCCTTCTTCCATCAGACAACGGAACAGACACGTACGGAGACACCCCCGCATCGCCCTATTTACTCAACCCCACGGAAAAACGTATCTCAAACTTCCTTCAAGACCTAAAGCCCCCACGGCGAAAAGGTGTATTGGCACCGCGGGGATAACTCTAAAGACAGAATAGAAAGTTCCCCCTCTATCCTTAACTAATGGTGCTTGTCGACCCATTCATTTTATACGGGGGTGATGCGGGCTTGTCTGTCAAAGTAAGAAGTCATCCAGGACCATCGTTCCTTCATAGATATGGTATATTACCTTGGCTCAGGTGGATAAGGCGTCGCGTCTCCCGCCATACCTTCTAAAGTTATATAAGATTCCCCATTCTAAACAAACCACCCATTCGCGCAATCGATTGAAAATCTCAAGTGAAACATCTTATGTTGACGACTGCGCACTTGAAGCGGTCTTTCACACTTTTGCACCTTGAGAAATATTTCACGCGACACGACACCTCAAAAAGGACAGTTCAAACTATATTCCACGACCAAGAGATGGAGATCCTATATCGTACGTTTTTACCAATTTAGGGCTAAAATTGGACAACTCCAACACGAATAATCAGGATAAGCCTCTGGCAAATTAAACCACGGTGGTATTCGTACAAAAGGCAGACTTTATAGAGGATATAACTAGAATCGGGTCTTGAAAGTCGGGAAATGCTCACACGGATTAGGATGATGAGCTATAACGAGGTCTAACTTCGTCTCTCTCCACCTCTTGGACATCCGAGGAGTAAATCACTTGTCAAGAGAATACGAAGTAATAAAACTCAATCAATTCCAGTCTAATGTACTCGTAAATGGATGTACACGGCGTAATCCATTTTCCCGGTGAGTTACCTCTCGGTTCACTCAAAAGGGCGTCATATAACGCGCCCAATAATAACCATGATTAAGAGTAGTAGCCAGTTTCGAGAAATGGATGAGGTATATCTGGCCAGGCAACTAATATAATTTGAAATTTGCGTAGTTTGAAGCTATCTGTTAACACGCTAGTTGAAAAGGCGGGAACTGCAATGAATCCCAGTGAGGGGAGGGAGCCAGGGGGAGTAAAGATTAGACTGTGCTATACAAAAGGATAATTACCCTACGACCAATTCCGAGTTCTACCGCTAGTCAAACCTATCAACACGTTCGATATCAATTATACACATTTCGACTGATATATACAGCGTGGTTCAGATCAAAATCTTCTGAATAGATTATAAGGGGTAAATCGAAAATTGTCCCTATTGTTCCACTACTTCTCATGGCTACCCACTTTATTGCATTACCATAAAACCGTAAATATCTAAACCACCCCCCTACCTAGTTACTGTTGAATGCATTCGAGATAAAATTGCCATATCTATAGGTAAATTGCTGAATAATTAACTTTAAAATATATCTGCGAAATATTCTAAATATCACAAAACGTAATATTATCTTTAAATTCCGGTATATAAATTGAGGAATATAAAACGTCTCCAGGGAAATATTGAATGCCTTTAAAATTTAAAAGTCTAAATAACTTTAAAAAATATAATAAAAACATCAACCATGCAAGCCACTAAAGGAGCCCTAATAATTTTGAGCGAGTTTGGAATTTATACAATACGATATACTCTTTCGTCTTCTGAACGTCATACATCAAACGTATGTAGTACCTAGCCACTCTTTCATATATATGGTGTATAAATAACGAAGTATATATTAAGAAAAGTTTCTAGTTTAAACAATAACCTACCAGGCTACCATTGAACGCAAAAGCAAAAAAGGGAGAAAAAAGGAAATAGTACCATAAATAAAACTAGGTTGAAGTAGGAAGGAAAGGACCTAGTTTTTTCTACGAGTTCCATATTTTCCAACGAGTTTTAAAATTTAATATGTATAGTTTTTTTTTTCAAACTGAATTCTAATATGATTTCTTGCACCGGCCAAAAAGCGGGGTTAGATACGTTTCCCAACCCAAGGTCCTCTAGGGTATGGTTTTAAAATTCGACTTTTAGAGTAAAGAGAAACACATACTGCGGAATAACTAACTTAGGAAACTATCATAGCTTACACTAGACGCGCTACTCCCTCCTTAAACAATGAAAAGCTTACGAAACACACTATCTTGATTCATTCCAAGAATTTCTCCAGGTAACTAAAAACATTTACGATTTACGACTTTAACTCGCCTCGCTTGCTTCGTGTTATCTTACCCATTTCGATATTGCAATAGCGGTAACACATTTAACACGTTGCGCAAACGCAAAAAACGTAGACCTAGAAAAGTTGATGCTCTAGCAAGACACGATTTAGACCAAAAAAGTATAGGAAAACAAAATTAGATGTATAAGCGCCGGTACAGGAATAAAAAGCTCCTGTATACCAAACGAAATTCCGGTAAGGTGTAGAATAGAGTAGAGATGACTAGAAGTAGTAGTGCTAGATGAAGAAGAAAAAAAAAGAGAGCCGGAAGGGAAAGAAAAAAAGGCGCGAATTGAAGAGAAAGAATATAGGCAGCTCCAGTAAGCATTCAGTAATTCAATTCACCAGCTGTTCTAATCAACACTGGTACATATAAGCAGAAGCAGCGCGCGGGGGTTGGTGAAACCCCGGAGAATCAAAAAGGCGCGAACCCCCTGGAATACCCCCTTATATTTACTATTCTATACAAGCCTAAAAAGGCGGGAAAGTAGTAGGTATAGTTGCCCTTACCAAAAAAAATAGTAAAGATCTACCCTATCGCGTGCCAAAAGCTGATATTTTTAGGGTGGCCATCTATATATATTTTTTCGCACCTTCTCCTTATAACCATAAGTAAATAACTAACCTTCTTAAGTAACAAGCGAGTAATTTCTTTAAAAAACCAAATATGTCGTCCGATCGAGCTTGTTGTTTCGCGTGATGAAAAACCCATAACCCATTTTTTCTAATCTTCGAAATTATCCAAATGTACCTTTTCCAACAGGCTAGAAGTATTGCATTTTTTTCACTTACTAGATGTTATTATTCACTTGTGTTATACCCTATAGACAGGGGCCCTTCCAGAATTCCTCCTGGTTTTTATTTTTTTTCCCTTTCCTTTAACGGTACCGTATCCCCATGGCTCAAGTTGGCGCGAAAAAGAAAAAAAAAGAAAAACCTACCGGGGCCTAGCTACTTTTTTCGGCAGGCCCCTGGTTCATGCTGGGGGTTTGGTGCGCGGGCCACTATGGCTTCTGGATAAAAAGCGCAGCTGTAAATTAGGGCTCCATTTTCGAGCTCCCTCGAGAACCGCGAAACTCTGGGTGAAGGCCCTAGTTCTTTCCCTTCTATAGAGAAGGGATGGAGAGAAAGAGAGAGAGCACTGACGAAGTAGCTAGGGAAGACCAAGAGCAGAGAGAGAGAGAAGATTCCAAAGAAAAAGATGAAGGAAGGATGGAGATAGGGTTTAAGAAAGACGAGAGAAAAAGCCACGGGATGGAATCTTTAGCTCTAAAAAAGTTAGGGAGTTAGGTTAAAGAATGAGGAATAAGTTAGAAGTATATAGAATGGGTTAGCTATTCGAGTTTATTATAGTATTTTCGAAATTTCCTACTATAAGAAAATATTCATACTGCTTTAAATCACTTCTGGGTTCTTTGCTTTATGCAGAACTAAAACGATCCTCGCTTAGCTAAGCCACCCAACCCTCCCCTCCAAGAACAAAGAATAATATTCAAGACCTAGGCCTATTTGGTTATTTATGATCAGTCAGCGAAAAAAATGGAAAGTTCTCTAATTACTTTGAACACCTTATGAATAACTCTGAATCATAAAAACCTATTTTTCCATCACGTTTCAATGAAATTTCGGCTAAAATCACCTTAGGGAATCTTCGCATATCGGAACGAAAACTACAAGTAGAAAAACTAGTGACTCAAAAGGATATGTATAGAATTTGTTAGACCAATATTTGAGAAAAGAGAGGGAGTCTTAGCTTCCGTCCCTCATTATCTAAAAATGTGTTGCTTGCAATTCGTTACTTGGAGCGCGTTCCCGAGTGTTTACAATTTCCATTTACTTATCGTAGGACCTGCGTGGAGCTCTGCAATCTCACTCGAGGCACCAGTCAAAATATAGCAAAGAAATGTATATAAAAATAAGCCTGATGTCTACCTTAAAGGCTCAAAAATTATAAAGCCAATGTAAGACTTTACAGCATGGTTCAGATCAAACTTTCCAATGTAATGGATTGGTTTCTTGTCCACTTCATGAACTTAAAAAATTCTAGTTTGTCCATGCAAGTATCATGGGTCCATGTTAAAAAGCTTCCTGCCTATGATTACCTATATTATGGATTGCAGGTCTCCCGAGGCCTAGAGAGGGTACTTTTAAGTTTAAATAGAGAAATACGACGTCGAATTTCTCTCGTCCGAAGAGGGGCTTTTAAAGTTATAATATTAAGAGAGGACCATAGGGAGGATAGCCAGCCTTCTCTATTTCGAATAACTTAGTCGCGGACAAGGGAGACAGTGGGACGGGAGCATAGCATACCGGATGACAGGATAAGTGCGCCTCTGAGACCAATAAGGCTTATCGTAGAAGCCGCAATATTGAGTCATAAATATTTCTCTTATCTTTTGAATGGATTCGCCTTTACCACCGCGCCTGAGAAACGCATTAAAAGGCTCTCCGAAATCCCAGAATCCTCCGCCGTAAAACAAATACCTCTCTAATCGAGAAGAGGAACTTCGAAAGAGCAATACACCGCAAATTATTTAACAAACGGAGCCTTTAAATTATAGAGTAAAATACACTGGACAGTTTGATGCTGTATTTATAAATATCCAAGAAACAATGGAGTATTCCAAGCGTAGATAACAACCACGCACTCCAATATTTACTGCTCCTTGCTATAATATTTTACGCGATATAGCGTGTGAATATTTTTCGACTATTCAACTGAGATTGATGAAATTTGACAATTTAAAACAAACTGGTGAATCAAGATCACACCGAAAAGGACCATTAGCGTTCGCAACACATCGAGATAAATTCAAATATTTGATCCAAGATCAAAGATGATGAGGTTATTTTAGAAATCAACCCAGAGTAATACGAAAACTATAAAATTCTAATATTACTTTTGATATAAGCAGAATTTCAAGGAGTTTAAAGGCTAATCCTCGTTGCGACATTAAAGAAAAACGTAAAGATTATTTTTTTCTAAACACGGTTCAAAAAGGAAACTAAGATTTAGGAAAAGAGAGATAATGAAGAGGTCGTGTACATTTAAAAAACCGGTGTCAGTAATGGAGACACGGGTCACTACATAAATCTTACAACCATCTTCTTCTCATTTTAACTGAAGTTAGAAGCTATACCGTGGGAAGCTCATTTAGGGCGGCAAGGAAAAGAATACTAAAAACTAACCAAGTTGCGAGACCCTGCAAGAACGTACAATTTTGACCCGGACCAGAATATTTATAGGTCCTTTTGACCAACGCGAATATTTCATTCCTGTCTTGGTCTTAGTAGAACAATACCCAAGAAGCGCTTCGCGTTAGCAAAAGAAAATTAAACTTACTTTGTCCATCCTAGATTTCTCGAAGATGGTATAGTACACATCACGTGCGAAGCTTCTGTAGACGTTACAAGGGTTCCAAAACGACTTCATCTAAAAGAAAGAAAAATTATTTAAGAAACTAGGTTTTCACGTGGTCCTCAGGTCTTGAAATATAAATACGCAAATATTAAATTATAAATGAAAATGACCCTTGACTTAAATCTTAAACACATCCACTATGTTTGAACTACACTGGAATAATCGAAGAATATTTTGTACTGATGTTCCGATAGGTTGTATGTAAATGCGGAATTGGTGTTACCGGTCAAACATTGGCCTAGACTCTAATAGTCATTTAGCCGCTTGGTTTCCTTCTAAATTTTAAATGTGGGAAACCAAGGAACTCAAAATCTAAACCTTTCCTGCGAAATCTCTTAGGAGTCAATTAAATTTTAACCACTGAAAAACCATACCTATTCGACAAACAAATTAATGCCCGACAATGTCCTCTTAGACACGTAGACACGTAAGCATAGACTGAAGTGACAACCAAGCGAGGAAAGAGACGAAACCTCAAGCGATTTAGGAAATTAACCAAGGCTTAAGTTGACAAACGGGACTTTAAACCTGTCCAGCACAAGGGGATATACTTTTAAGAATGACACTTTAAATAGCGACCATAATAATTATAGTCTTTCAACTGGTAATAGTGAACCCAGAAGAGTGTTCGAGCTAGAATGGGAAGAACTACGAGGGTAAGTAAAGCCGAGCGTGTTTAAGTAATGGAATTCACCGATGCCAATAACGAAGTATTGGGTTTATACGTTTACGTAACAGCTGTTTCTCAGCTATACAGCTCGGGGTTAAGGGAAAGCCTGTAGTGTTTAACAACTTAGTAACGGGCCAAAACATCGGTATATATTACACTATAGCCGTATAAGGAGAGCGAACAAAGAGCAAAGAGTTGGCTGTCAACGAACTAGACATCTTTTAGCGCTTTTTAACCCTAAAGCCTTCAGACTGCCAGTCTAATTCTTTAGAATTACAACAGCAGTCTACTCTAATAAACTTTGTTAGTGACGTGAACAGTGCACTATAGTACTTAACTTTCGAGACATTAGGGATGAACAACACTTCATAAACTTTAAAAGCATATTTTTGGCGTCTGTCTCGAAGTAAAAACAACTAAACCAAGCCTATATTTTAAAACTCTGAAGCTTTTATAGGAAAAATATAGATTAAAAATGTGCAGCAATAGCTTTGATATTGGAAAATACCTATTGCTGAGATTTCCGGTATGATAGTAATATCAATAGATCAATAGGGGGGAGTTGCGTTTAAAAACCTTTATAGAGTCGGTGAATTTTTCTTTGTATTCCTTTAAAATAATCCATAGATATACTCATCATTCGATATTGAATTGGACCAGACGTTTTTCCCGTTGGTTGAAAAAAAAACCAGCATGGTTCGGATCAAAAATGACGTAAGCTCTTGTCGCGGAGGAATTGTACCCATATTAACAACTGACTGTTTTTATCAGAACCACGCTGTATTTATACAATAAATTTATTCCAGGTAGTCTATACCTACTTCATAAATAGGTACGGAACAGTATATGGTCCGCAGGGTGAAATGTAACACGCGGGCTGTTTTTGGATGGTTTGATCATATAAGTCTGGTCGTGGGCTACACTCGAAGGCTATACGCCAGCGGCCGCTCTTGGTATTAGTTTCCTCCCCAGACTGTACTGGGTGGAATAAGATATTAGCTTCATACATTTTAATGGAAGAAGACCTCGAGACTTTATCGAGATCCACCCGGCTTAACCCAAAGCCAGAAGCGTGAAAATACGTCGATGATGCCAGGAGAAAAGTATCTTTACAGTGCGAGTTACGGACTCCACTGTCGTCGTTGATATCTCTTAAAGAGACGGGACTGAATGACAAGAACGGAAGGAGAACATTCGCAGACGGCACGTGCAAAAAATATAACACTAAGCACAATACCCACACCATAAATTGCACTAAGCCTGCCTCAATATTTTTTAAATTAATTCGAAAAATAAAATTCAATTCTAAATCCGGATAGTCTAGACTATTCTAAAGATATCAATGAATTGGTTTGTAAAGTGCATGGGTTTCCAAAAAATTGGTAAACCTTACAATAATGGACGGAAACCTGGGATATTCCCAGATCTCATTCCAATGGTCTAAGAGAGACATCATCATCCCAAGCTATAGTGTAAAAAAAGCCTGGCATTATTTCTTATCAGACTGGAAAAATCTATTTATAAAGAGGACTTTAAAAATCGATATCAAAAACCAACCCAACAAAATGAAAATTTTATAGATAGCGGGGAAAAAACCCTAAATAGCTTTTAAAACCAATTAACTCGGCCAAGTTAATTACGTTACAAGATAAACAAAAAATGCGAAGTTTAAATCATTATTATTTTTCTCTTTAGAAGACAAGACATACGTATAGAATTCTTTTTCTAACCCCTTTTAATGCCTAATAAAAATTTCAAAGCCTTTAATCTTTAATGAACCTTTTTTTTAAATTTTATACCACTATAAAATAAAATAAAAAATCTAATATTATTCTATAAACTA
The DNA here is from genome assembly GCF_054372755.1 of Phalangium opilio. Lineage (NCBI taxonomy): Eukaryota > Metazoa > Arthropoda > Arachnida > Opiliones > Phalangiidae > Phalangium > Phalangium opilio. The sequence goes on along the minus strand of NW_028324182.1, from coordinate 8,390,036 downwards.
AAAAAATATGTTTTATACACAGAGTGGCTCAGATCAAAAAAGAAATTTTTGTTGAATTCAAATTTGCGGTCGTGAAATATTCCTTGGTTCTTTGAGAATTTGAAACCAAATATTTATCTTTTATTGGGTTTGAGTTTACAGATCTGATCCACCCACATGGGTCTTGAGAGGTTTTATCGAAGAAAAAGTTGGTTGAAAGAAATGAAGCCAGGATAACTTTAACGCGAGGAAAAAGAGCAAAAGGCTCCTTTATGAATTTTCCACGATAAGCTTATGAAAATGTTTACCGTACGGAATTTTTTTCACCAGGGGAAACCTTAGAAAAACAGTGACGATCCTTAATCGAGGATGTGGTAAAATGAGGTGGAATTTTTGAACAGTTTGTATCCGCGGGTACACCGGGGCTTTAGGTTTAAGATGAACTAGCGTAGGAAGACCACTCTACTGAGATAAGATGCATTGTTTAATGTTAAAGCAAGCGCGAAAGTAGATCAGCTCTGCGCGGTTCGTTTCGTAAAGGAAGATATTTTCTTTCTCACGGCCAACGGACCGCTAACCCTAAGAGAAGATGAGGCAGGCCCTAGGGGCGTTATATTTCAAGATGTGTTAGAGAGTCTTTGCAAAATGTTTAGAAGAGCCTTTAGACTCCCGTACGAAACCCTCTTTAAGATAGAACCGGCTATAGTTCCTTGATCAAGAGAAGAAAGAAGCTGGAAGACCAAGAGCGAGAGGATGGAGATGGAGAAGAAAAAATTCGCTGATGGATTCTGGTGGGGAAGAAAAGATTGTTTTTCGAGTCCAGTGAACCTTAATTGGATCCCAATCCGCAGGAGCGCTTTTTCACAAAGATTTCTGTCCGCTTTTTTTTTCATTTTTTTTTATTTTTACTTTCCTCTTCTCTAACTTACAGTTCGAACTTTATATGAAAAAAATGCAGCGGAAAAATGGGAAAGTCTCTAAGATCGTACGTCGAGTTGCAGTGACTAGAGTCACAGGAAAAAGAAAGGAAAAGAAGATTGGAGAGTATGGAGGAGCGCGGTTTCCCGAGCTTTATATTCGGCGTTATCAGCGAAATCTAGCCACCAACCTAACATCTCTATCCAAGATCCTGCTTTGGAAATCGAACAATTTGCTACGACGCTTTCCTGATAGTTTAATCTTATAAAGGGCGGAGGACGATCCCTGCATGCGAGCGAGGGGACAGGTACTTTCTCAAGCACACCCGAGTTCCAAATCAGTAATAAGTTAGGTTCACGGGTAGTTGAGCGGTTTTCAAAAGAGCGTTTTGGAATAAAGCGGTTCCCAAAACAGCGCTTTGCAAAACCGCGTACAAGCAAAACCGCGGTTGCTGTTTCAGCGTTTCTCAATACAGCGCTATTTCCCAAAACAGCGGTTGCTGTTTCCGCCCAAACTGTGATTGATAGGGAGGGAAATCTCTATTATATTAAGTATATAGGACAAAGAACAATATTATGCAAAAAGGAGTAGTGTTATATCGGAAGTAAATATAAAATATAATTTTTTGGAAAAGGAATATTATTTTGGGAAGTTAATGAAGATAAACAACAATATTTTGGAAAAGGCGTACTTTCGTACGCTCAAGATTTAAACGCTGTAATCAAAATGCGCTAAAACGATAAATGGCTATAATGGCAAACGCGTTTATGAAAAAGCCGTTTTGGACAATGCTGTTTTGATAACACGCCCAATCGATAACATACCATAAGTTAGAGGAGTTGCAAGGTTTGCCTAAACAATATTTCTTAATCTCAATGACACTTTTGCAAGTGCTGCTAAACATTAACATAGTGGGTGTGATATTTACTAAATTTACACGGAATTTGGGAAAACAACTTCAGATTTATAATTTCGAGAGTCTAACCTCTCGTTAGGAAGTACGATTCTCTTCCGAAAAATGTAGTGAAAAGCATCTTAAAGCAAGGACGAATAATTGAATTCCACAGAGAAGGATGGAGTTAAATACGGAATAGAAAAGGCGTTGACGGGAACTTTCCATATCCTTACCTAGCTTAATTTCCACTTCTAAATCGCGTTAGGGATTTTACTTTGAAAAAGTTCTTGATCAGCGACTCTCTAGGTACAACTCAGTTTTAGAAACGCGTGTACTCGTTCGTATATTTCCGAATCTGGCGACTCTCAAATAAAGCCAATTTGCAGACGACAGCGAGAGAAAGTCGAACATTTGGAACTTTTCAGAAAGTGCGTTAACGTATATTTCCGTCTCTTTTTTTCTAACGTGTGGGGAGAATTTTCCATATTCGACGAAAAATATGCCAACGAGTTCCTCATCATGGGAATTTTAGAAGCGTAGCTGAAAAAAGGTACCACGCTCGAACTTGTCAGAACTGTCAAATCGTGTACTGACGGAAAATTGGAATTCTGTCCAGGAAAACTGTCGAAGAAAAGTAATAAGTACCTAATATTTATTCCGAATAATATGAAAAGGAAAGAAATAGAGAATAAATTGCCAAGAAACAAGCGAGGGGAACGCTCGACTCACTCAAGAAACGAACGAACGACATTATTATCACCGCCAACGATTTCTTGTACGACATAAAAGAAAATTTATTTACATGTGTTGAACAAGAACTTCTAACAAGATCGTATTCTTTGCGTGGTCAGGATCAAAAAACTGAAAGGTTCCATAAAGGTTTTGAGTGGCCTTTGTAGTGTGCTGTGTTGGTTTGGATGTCGGAAACAACGAATAACAAGTTTGATCAAAAATGTACAATTCATTTTCTCAACCATTTCCACCTTGTCGAAAAACAAATCCCAAAATTAACATCGATTCCGGAGTAGAAGGAGTAAAAAAGAATCAATTCCAAGTACAGTACCATGGATACCTGCCACGGATTTAAACTACAAAAAAAATAATTTTCCGCATTGGAAGGGTAGTCTCTTTCCATCTCGAGGGAATTCTAAAGGGCTTATGTTTTTAAGTCTTGAAAAGCCCCGCGGATTGGGGACAGTAAAATAGAAAAAAAAAGAAAAGATTTGCCACTAATGAGAGTGACTTCGAGGGTAGTTTTCATTTTTTGTTTGCAAGGTAAGAGCCACAACCTAAACCACAGTTACTTGAAAGGGTAGATGAGTTAATATTTTACTCGCAAAGAATTTTTCAGTTTTAATTTACTAAATTTAAGTCCAACTTAAATATTTAAGTAAGATTTTTTTTCCAATTCCCTAATTGATGGTTTAAGCTATACAAAACCCGGTTTCCTTTGATGATGTTAAAACTAATTTTGCTATCAATGGGATTTCAATGTTTACTTGAGCTCCTCGAAACTTCAAAGGAATAAAATGGAAAAGATGAAACTAAAGAAATGTGAGACTTCTCAAAAACAGAGTCACTTCTCCGCACTAGACCTATGCAGTTCAGAGATACAGATCTTTTGCACTGGAAGAACACTCTGTTACGATGTCATCACCATCTTGCCTATTTTATTTTCCATTTTGGGAATACTTCGGTATTGTCAAACGAACTAATTTGGTTTCATTTCATTTTCAAGTATTTAGAAGAACGCAAATCTTATGGTTAAGTTGAGAGCAATTGGCACACGGGACAAATTAAAAACGATTAAAAAATATTTTCTCATTAATAATACCATACATTTTGGCTCTGAAAAAGTTGGCGTGGAAAAGCCAACCTTAAGATGCGCGTTTAAAAGGATTCCGAAACAGCTTTAAAAGTGTTTAATGGCTGCAACCGCAGCTGCTGAAAATGGAATTATTTTTTACTCGACCATTGTATTTTACCACTCAACCCTTTCGCTATTCAAGGCGAAAAACATTAAGGAAGTAAATCTAGAATCGCGAATAGCAAAAATAAAAAAAAGAAAGTGAAAGAAAGAAAGAAGAAATAGAAAACTAGCCAAGAAATTGAATGAAAAAAATGTAGGAGGAGTCAGCTACAGTGAAAATAGAAAGAAGAAGAAGAATCCGGAGAAACCGCAAAAGTTCTCTCCTCCTTATTTATCGGAGGAGACTTTTTCCTCTTTCATTCTTCTTGGTTCCTTCTTAACTTTTGCTCGGTCGCATTCTTCAAACCTCGGGTAACTTTTTTCTACTGCTCGGGACCCCTTAATTATGGCCGCGGCAGTTCCTAGCCTACCATAATCTTTAAGGGGATTAGTTTGCTCAGAAATTCATACGAATTTTCAATGGGGAATTCTGAAGAAACGAAGCCCCTCAAACGCTACAAGGAAAAGAACTCGGCAGAAATTCACCATCTCTACCCCTTTGTAATCGAATTGATTCGGAGAGTAAAATACTTTTTGTGTTAGTCCATTAGAGATAGATGCTAGGATGGCCGCTCATCCGCCATTGGAAAAAAGATCCACACCAACTTTCTTAGAGTTCTCTTTACTGTAGGCGCGAACGGAAGACGATTACAAAAAAGAACAGTCCGATAAAGGTTAGGGTAGAGGTCATGGATTCAAAACGAGTGGTCATAGCTTTATATTTCACGAACAACTCCAAGGGCATTAATAGGAGGAGAGGAGTGGTCCGTTGTTGTGAACATCGTGGAGGAATAAAAACATCCACAAAATTGCGTAAAAATTAGAAAAATCGTCTTACGTTTCTGGATATTTAACTGCATGATCTGGTTCAGAGCGATCATGTCTTACTGATAAAATGAAACCCCCATAATTTATTTATCCAAGGTGGATACTCTAGGATAATGTGGGCTGTAGCTCTATTTTAGGTCCTCGTATAGTGGTAGCAAAGGGCGATATTCCTCGTCACCTCTAAGCGTTTAATTATAGTGAAAGGGGCTCCAGATTGGATGCCCCAAAAAAAAGAGAAGAGATGGAAAGAGAACACGACGATGGGGGAGGAGGAGGATGGAGATGGATGTAAAGAAGCGCGAGAGCAAAAGGAGAGAAGCAAAAGCAGTCCTGGTAGCCAGAGGGAGAAACCGATTTACGATCCATTTGCAGGCAAAAGGGCCAGCTAGCTCGGAATCTATTCCGTCGAAATGGACGGTCGCTTGTAAGCCTGTTAAAGTAAATGGGGCGACCACCGTGTAGAAACAATTTCCTGTTCAAGTAACGCCACCAGCTACACCAGTCTTCCATCGTGGAAAGAGAGAGAGAGAGAGGGCCAACGGAAATCTAGGAGCCTAGAATAGGAAACGATGTTCAACAACAAATGTTGGCCCGGAGAAAGAAAATCTTTTATGAGTCGAATGACGCCCTTGCAAATTAAAATTAATGTCTCAACCCCCCAGTTCCCTCGTCTCGTTTAGAATTAGCCCCGAAGAACATCAGAGCGTCTCGTTAAAAGAGAGGCTACAGACTAGATTAGGAAAAATTTTGTTAAAGGTGATAGAGCTAAACGCTTACGTTTTCCGTTGTTATGGACATATTAAAAATTACGCTACAAAACTAAAATGGCAAACTAAAACATTATTAGAAGGAGTAAAGCTTGAAAATCGAATTACCAATTATCGAAACAAGTTCACCTTTTTCTTGAAATTTTACTAATTATTCAATTTGTACGATATTCAATCTAAGAGTTAAAATTTCCTGTTCTTCGAATTTTGTTGTTGTTGTTGTTGTTGTTGTTCCAAATCTCCAGTCAAATGACGCACGTACGTTCCAAAGAGATAAGGAAATTATTAAATTTCAATTGATAGGACGGGCGGACGGGGCTCGCCTGATAAGCTTATTCCTGAAATATCCGATTGCCACTGTATCAAATTACACGGGCATCTCATCTTATTGTCTCCTATGTGTCTCATCTCTATTATATTTCACAAACTCGCTAAGGCCCGTATCTCTTTATTGCAAAACCTTGCACGGAGAGCAAAATTCCACGATCCCCGTTTCGCAAAATCTCCCCTACTCGGCGAGCAGTGTTAGAGAAATATTATGATTATGAGATTATTATTCAAAACTTCGATAAAGAGATCCCCGGGCGAAATATCGTGGCGAAGCGCTCATTTCCAGGTAGCTAGCCTAGATAAACCCGACCTTCCTTAAACCCTACCCCAAAAAAGGGTCGATGTAAGCTTTATTTTTACGAGGAAAGTACGTCGTACACGTCAAGGCCTTAATCTATCGCTTGCATGATTGGCAAAAACCCAACACGGATTTCATTTTATTATATTTCCAAGGGTGCGACAGCCTTAAGTCTCTAGTGGGAAAGGGGTGTAGCGTAGATAAGGGCGGCTATTCCTTTTCGAATTTGTTATAAGAATTTATAATGTTCCTTCCCACAGGCATTAAACTTTCGTCTAGCGGGGAGTGGCTCAGGCGTATTTAATTTTAATTTCAAAAGATAGCTACGGATGAGGAAGAAAAAATACCAAGAGAAAGGAGATACCCAAGCAAGGTCTTTATCCCATCTAAATCTAATGCAAAATAGGCGATGAATGATTCCAGTCAACGCTTCACTTTTTTCGGTACTGCCAACCGCGAGGAGAAATATTTTTTTTTACTTCGTTAATTGGAAGCGATCGAGCTGAGTTTCTAAAAACGTAATTGTAAAAAAAACCTAGACTAAACTCGCATAATACAATGGCGGATTAATACGCATTGTTAAATCTGATAGAAAAGAAAGTAGTGTTGATCGAGTGAACGAACTGAGAAGAATACCCTTAGATGCTTTGAAAAAGGTTGCTCTCAGAATTCATACCCCGGATTCTAATCCCCAACTTTAAACCTTTAAAGGGAAGATGAAACTGAAATGTACTACACGAAACTTAGAGAGTACAGTCATAATGGATTAAGGGATAATTTACATATTAATTGATTGGATACTTAGTTTAGCAGCGTCAGTGAAACCCAATTAAAATTAAAAGTTTCAATGTCTCTTTGTCAAACAGACTTCTAGTTACTATTGTTAGAGAACGCAGCCCTCAAGAACCCAAAACTAAACCCTTCTCATGTTGAGTATCAATATCATTCGACCCTTTTTGGTTTAATCTGTTAAAGATTAACATATATTTTTAGTGGTTTTCTGATAAAGATATCTTGCGCTTCCTCGAAAAGAGGGTCGAAGACTCGAAAAGGGGTCCCATATCCGAAAGAGTAAAAAATAAAAAAAAATATCAGGGGAACCCAGCTAATAGGAATTGGATTAGTATCTCAATTTCGCGCCTGGAAGTGCAAGCGCAATCTAAAACAGCGCCAGAGTATCGGATCTATAATGCAATTTGCAACAACGACGTTTTAGTCGCGCGGCATGCAGTGCCACTCAAAGGGAAGCAAAGTGCCAGAGAAAACTTTTACCGTTATCTATATTTAATGCCACTTTAGTCAGAAGCGAACGCTTCTAAACAGGCGGCTTGTTCTCAATTCGTAGTAGATAGTTAGTATTAGATACGAAACCGCAGCCAACAACGTCTTTAACTTTTAATAAAACTAAAGGATTGAATTAAACAGTGACGCGCTGCATTAAAGAGATTTTAGAAAACCGCTAAGTCTATTTGGTAAACCACTAATGCTTTCTCTATTTGCCAAACACTACAAAATAATGAATACCAACTGCTTTTCCAAGAATTTTCGGAATAACAATTCCCGTGTAAGTTTATAATAAGCGGTATGCCAGTCTCTGCACTAGTACGTAGTATTTTGACAGGGCATTCAGTGCTTGTCAAACTACAGAGGATATTAACAATATTTGTAAAACTGACGAAGGATGGATACCGACTGGTTCTCCGTACTGTTTACAACAAGGTCTTATAATGAGGTGAACCTAGCTCTGTACAAACACTCGCGCGATTGCGATTGCGATTAATATGGGAAGATTTAAATTACGATACCTGCATGCGCAATAATAATTTCCGACGGAGTTAGAAAAGTTGAAACTAAATAGTTATAACGATGGCATAAACTATAGGGTTGCCAGTCCTTCTTGTGAAAAAATTCAAACCGTTATATAATCTGGTTCAAGTAGAGACATAGAATTTTTTCATCCCGAAAGTTTCCCTTCTCTCCACGGAGTTAAGTCGGATATCTTTCATTGCCAGCGCGTAATCTTAAATTTCTTTTCCATCTTCGAGAGCGTGCAATATACATCAGTTAGAAGTTAGCGAGACGCGGCGGGAAATAGCTGAAAAGCGGCCGGGAAAGGATAAAACCCATTTTGAAGCCTTCATCCGCGAGTATGAGAGTATAAGCGAATGCATCTGGCATACAAATTTTCCAAAAACTGCTAGACTAAATGTGAAGAAGAAAAGCAAAACGGATTTTCGTTACGCAATACGGACTCTTTCATCCCAATGAAAACTGGATTTTTTTTCTTCCTCCTATGAAATATTTCATCTTCTTCCAGGCATAGGTAGTATTAGTTTCCCCTCCTCATAACATTTCGGAGATAATGTTAAATTTCTATGAAGTAACTAGTGTACGTACTCTTCGGTAAAAGCAATCAAGTCTCTGTTCACTTAGTCATTTTACAATAAAATTAAATAATTCTTGCTAAGTCTAAAATTAGCCTAATGTTCTTGAACTCCTTAACCGCAGGAAAACAAAAGACAAAATATAACAAATTCTCTCAAAATTGGTAACCTATGACATTCCTTAAAATGAAACATAAACGCTTCGCCTTTCCAACCAAAACTCTTATCCATAACTTAAGGTTCCTCACAAATATCCACGGAACAAACGGTATACGTTTAGCCTAGAGGTCTGTAAATGAATAAAAAAATAAAATAAAATTGAAGAAGAAAAGAAAAAAAAGGAAATTGAAATTTACATTGCAAATTCCTAGCTTAACTCAGAAGGAAGGGTTTCCTTTTTTTTCCTTTTTCTTTCACCTGATTTCTCAGTTTAAGACGAATCATATTCCCAGAGGTGAATACGCCCTTAGCATTCAATGGTGAAAGAAGAAGTAAAAAGGAAAAAGTCAGCCACACGCTATTGGAGAGCGGGCTAGGCGTCGGAGTAATGATTAGAACTTTTTCTTTCTTTACACCAACGTTCTGTGCCAACAAAATAAAAGTCTGCCCAGTCTCGGCGTATAGCGTAGCTCTTGGAGCCAACAATAAAAAAGTCTTCTATTCCCTCTTCAACTTAATATGTTTTCTCCAGCTTTCATCGCTACCTTTTTCAAAGAAATATTCAATGAATTGCTAATAAAAGGGAAACTAAAATGGCTACAATATCCTTATTATAAAAGCTAAAGAAAAATTCTAAGTCTCTCGGAATCATTGAGTTCAGAAAATAGACCAAGTTTAGGAGGTCAGAACTCTTAAACGTTAAAAGACGCAATTCTTTCAAAGATTTCAAGTCGTTTTTCACGTAGAAATAAAGTATTTATCTTCAAAAAATGTTTGAGTTTTCAAAACTTCCTTATTTCGCGTCAAACGACTTTAGACATTTTCCCAATGATCGAAATGTCTCAACGTATAAGAGGAAATAGTGAAATGAAATTTTTTTTATATCTAAGATGAATAGGTTCCATCACTTTAACGCCAAAAGAGAATCTCGAAAAAGGGAGAAAAATTCCAAGCTTTCGAGGGTTTTATTCCAGTGAGGTTATTTGGATACAGTGTCCAAGAGAGGAACATCCCCTCAAATATGTTTACAAAATATTTCTTCCGGAAAACAGTTTTCTAGAGGATCTCGCCTTCCCGTCTCCCTCAGACACCCACTCGTTCTCTAGAATCGATTCTTTCCCCCCCTCCCTAAAAAAATATCCTCATAGTCTAGTTTTGAGCATATTTCAAGTTAAAATAGAAATTCACATTTTTTTCCACGTAAAATAAAGGAGCATATTTCGAATTCTGAATTCCCAGTATTGCAACTTTGCAAGCAAAGCTATTTTTATAGAAAAGGTATTTTGATTAAAAATAGGATGATATTAGAGAGAAATGTAATTAAACTTTGTTCTCTTTCCTGCAGCACACAAAAAATAACTAAGACTAAATCCGCGTAGGGAAAAATTTGGAAGAGACGTTACCATCCAGACAGATTAGTATCAAGATACGTTATTTTCGTTATTTTAAAATACATAGTATTCACTTGATGAAAAAGAAGCTCCATAAATACCTAGAGGTATTTGAACTAAATCGAATCGAAATTGTCAAAGTGAATTAGGAATCGAGGTCGTACATATCAATAAAACGACAGTAAAACTGGCCTAGCGTGAATCGTCTCGAGTTACTGCTCGCATTTAGGGTAAGAAAGTGTAAGTCGAAAAGGAGCACACGCATCTAGAGTTATAAAATCGACATTAAGGTTTGTTGTATCATATATCTTAGCGGTGGTCAAAGTTGATAGCCAGTCCAGCGGCTTTCGAGTGTTTAAAGGCTTAAAAAACCGGCAAAGGAGCGAAGTGGCTTAGCTAGAACGCTTTCGGTTTGAGATGGTTCGGTAAGGAAAAAAAAATGAAGAAAAAATTCACTAAAGAGCAAAAGAGCCCCAAATATAAGGTCCTTTTAAAAATCCATTTCGTCTTCACTCTCTTTGCCCAAAAGTGCGTAGAAGCTATCCCAACCCCTACACCTTCTCTAGCTTCTAAAAACAAAGTTTATTTGGTCTCTTTCGAAGGTTCGACCGATTGAGAGGAAAATTTCGCTTAGGACATAAGTTAGTTAATCTCCATCGAAGTTTCTTGGAAACAACCCCAACCTGGTCGTGTTTGACTATAGATACGTTCCGTTGCGTGGTCTATAGGCGCTAGTGTAATCGAATCGTAGGAAAGGTATGAACTTAGTGGACGATTATTTAACTTTCGTGTAAGAAAAAGGAAAGCACCAATAAGTACACGAATTGAAGGAAACGCGGAAAACCTTCCTAAGGAACGAAAATCAAGGCATCAAGGACAAAGATTTCGCTCTACTGTCTAAGTACATCTACCGTTTTCGTCTACTAATATACCATACACTTAAACATATTACCAGCTGCATTGACGGAAAAAATAAAAGTCATAGTGGATATTTCTAAGCAGTTGTGTATAAACAAAGGTTCAATCATTGAAGTAAACTCGCTTCGAATGACTTACAATTGATGGCTCGCTTTTGCATGTAATTGCTCAGGGAGTTTAAAAAAATAATTGTTCTTAACCAAGCAAAATTCAATTTTAGAGCCTGGTTAACTCAACAACAATGCACCGCATTGAAAGCTTCATCTAATGGACTTCATAGTAACAAAGAAAAAGTCAAAGAGCGAAAGCGGGACAAATACTCGGGAGTGCTCTCAAAAAATAGCTTAGAAGTTGGGCTAGAGAGAGCGAGAGTAACTTTTTTTTATTCCTAATACAATTTTCCACTAGCGCTATAGCTAGAGTGACGCTAGACGAACGATAAGAAATAGAGGAGAAAATGACAGAGAAAAATAGTGTAGCGTCTTCTCTTCTTCATCCGTTAAGAAGGAAGAAAAAGTATTGTAGAGAATGCCAGGCGTCTCCATTCCACTAACGGAGTGTGTGGACCCAACCACGCCTTCGTACCAGCCAAAGCGCCTTAGGGGTCGAAGGAAACGGACCAGTACTATGCTGGAATCATATTGGAAATCGGTCGAAAGAGCCCCGAATTCTCAATACTACTTCTCCAAGAACACAACCAATATATATATAGCAACAACATCCAGGAACAAAAATAAAATTTACAGTATGACTTAGCTATTCGAGACCAACGGATTAATATTATAGAAAGGGGCTCAGTGGTGCCTTTCAGGACCTTTTTGGGCTCCGTTTTAAAATATGGCGACTCCAAACCATAACACTCGTATATAAGACGAAGTGAACCAGTATACTTATATGTTAGTGCAATCGGTTGAAACGTTGTTCCGTAACAAAGGATTCTTAACATTTCTAGCCGCAATTTTCCAAGAATAGGAACAAGACAATAGTACTGCCCTATTGACCTCGATTATCTAAGCAAATCGTGTACAGAAAAGGAACGTAGAGAGAGACGCTTTCGGCAAGCTGATAAATTATAGGGATCGAGTGCCAATATCTTTATATATATCGCGCCGCTAAAACCTGGAGAGGGTCTGCACTCTGCTGTGAAGGCCACGTGACAATGAACTCTTACGCGTATGGGGCCTTAGTTCCTTCTATGACCAAAACAAAATAAAAGATTGCGTGGAGGAAAAAGTCAAGTGACAGAAGGGAACAAACAGTGAGAGAAATTTTACGTAAGACAAAAGTTGTTATGTTTCCTCGGGGCCTAACTAACTTGGGAAAGTCAAAACTCCTTAGTATGATGGACCATCTATTTAATGGAAGTATCTTACAAAACATATTTGCATAAGTCGAGAAAATAATTTAATTTCAATTGAACAGTTACTTTCATCAGCGAACGCCTCAGGTATTACTCTATTCCAAATATGTTCCGCTTATATAACTCAATACCTTGCTATCTTCAGGCAACTATTTACTACTAACTTACTAAGGGAAATAAGCGAGCAAAATTCCTTAAGCTTGAAAAGAGTCGTTAAACTAATTATCGAATAAAAATATACACAAACTGAACTCAATTATCTCTTCAGGGAATTACGACGACTCTGATTATTCAGATTAAAGGGGATTCAGAATGGTGTCGGGTAACCACTAGGTTAGGGCCAAACATGAGCTAAATAACACGCGTTTGAAGTTCGAACATAGATATAGTAAAACTATAAAGGGTCCGAATACCTCATGACCAAGGCTTAGGGTTTTAGGCAACGAAATTAGACGGGCATAACAAACAATAGCTTATAATACCACATTTCCTTTTAAACCATTCTCGTACACTTAATGATTATTAATAATTTTGATGGATTAAAATTACTAGCTTACCCTGGTTTTATTTCCATCTTGATCGCTGATAAACTTTGGTTTTCGTGTGCAAGATCCGGGTGGCGAATTTGACAAGCTGCTTCAAAGCCAAATTCTAAAAATTAAAAGAATTTGATTCAGAATATAAGTAAATCAGCTATAAGAATTAATATTTACATGAAATTTTAAACGACTTGGTAGTGGTTAAAACTAGATACTAAAGCCAAAACTGCGTTAAATACTATCAGAATTAAGCTGTCCTTGAACACCGGCCACGGGCAAAACTGCGTAACCAAGGTCACGAGCAGACGGCGTGAGCACTGAGCATAGAGGTAGACCGTGACGCCCCCAGGTGTTAAACAAATGAACGAAATAAAGCAAATTTAAGTTTTTGAAAATATTATTTTGATAAAGTTTCTAAAATACTAAATTTTAACTTTTTAGCTCCATTTTTATAATTAAAACATGTATATTAATTGAAATTATTTAATTAATAATTAAACAATATTTATTTGTCGGAGGTCGGAATCGAACCCGCACCTTTGTAGACTTAGGGGACTGCTTAACAATATTAGTGGAAAATGTCTGAGCATAGCCTTCTCGATCACGCGCTCAACGACGAAAGCTGCTCGCGCTATAGGTCTGTGGAACCGATATTCATTCAAGATCCCCCTTCTAGGCTATCCTTTCGAGGAGTGGTAATTTAAATTGATAGACCAACAACAAGGAGAGTGTACAAAAGAGAAACAAGTACACGAAACAAACGCGAGCGAGGGTAACCTTTTTGCTGGTCGACTTATATAGAGTAATAGCCAATTTATACGGAATCTGTTTCAGACCCAACGACTCCATTAGGCTTTTTTAGGGGAAGGGGGTGTGGGAAAAACTCCTTTGGGAGTCCTTCGCTGGTGCGAGAAAAGAGGCCAAATTATTTGCCCGAATTTAATGACCCAAGACTACGGTAGCACCGTCGAAAGTTCTTATATGGAACCCCAAAAACGATCTACCAACGTAATAGGAAATGACTACATCCATAAGTAAACAATAACCCTCAATAAGTTCGGACCCATTTTTAAAATATAACGGTCAGTTTTTAGTTTGAATTGTTACGGTGAAGACGTACCCACGAAATGAAAGCAAATAAATTAATTTTAAACAAAGCCAAGTTGCGAATCTTTACTACCCAACAAACGTTTTGCAGGAGTAAATGCTCACTTATGGTAAACAGCCTACTGGAAGTAGGTCAAATAATCACATCATCGACCAACTCGTAAAACGTTTCATTACTGGAGTATATTATCTTTACTACACAAATTTTGAACGCGAAAATATATCCAATTATTTTGAAGGACAAGGTCCAATATGGGACTTGAGGGTTTCTAGAACAAGACACCTAAAATCCTTGAATTTGGATACTGTATTTAGTGGTTCATATTGCAGAGTGAAGTCAACTTTTGTTTCAGTTTTAAATAATTTTGCCCACCTTCAAAATCTTAAAATTTGGCTAGCCCATTTTATGACAACGCGAGGTAATTTAACAAGTTTACTAATATATAGGTCTATAGCGCAACAGTTTTAAAATTTCAAACAAACATCACGTCGTCCTGGATTCGTGGCACGTGAGAAAGAAAGTCTAGACTCGCGAAGACTTTGAGTAAATATAACTAACTCTAAGGTCACTCTGGAAGGAGCTGAGTAAATACATACATTCCTAGGCTTACCATATTTTCGGAACGCTGTCTTTTGTTTCTAGAAAGTAATTTAATTTTAAAACGAGCAAACAATCGGGTTCCTTCTACTTGATTCTCTTTCTCGGTGATGAAGGGAGCCTTATTCAAAATTCGGGCACGAAAAGTTACTCAAAACTTTATTTAATTAAATGAAAAAGGAATATGAAGGGGAAATTAAACTAACACCTCCTCTTCTTCCTCATCGGACGTTCTTCGGAATAATTTCCCTTTCATAAAAACATATCTAGGGTACGTCTTCTCCAATTTTAATTACAATGCGCTTTCACTTCCTCGGACACTTTCAAAGCAAAAACCATAATGGCTAATTAACTAATGATCATTTTAGTTCTTTACGACTGTTAATAAGGTTAATTTAAATTATAAAGTTAGCAGTTAAGCTTAATTACATTACAGTAAAAACGGCTCTGTATATCGTATTAGGGCTGTGAGTATTTATAACAATTTTGAGAATTATTTTAGGGTGTCCAACTCCTCGATTTTAAAATTTCTAATATTTGAAAAATTTGCATATATTTTCCTTGTTGGTATCGATTGAGAGAAGAACTCCAATAATTATTAAAGCTAAAAACTAGAAAGTGTAAATGAAATTCAACGATGACCTTTAACGAGAAATCTAATTGCATTATAATAGGAAAGGAGCAGCCGTTTAATTCGATAATTTCGGAACTTTCTTTAACCCGAACGAAATTAAATTTTCTCTCCCTTGAAAAAGCAAGTTCAATATTTAGGGTACGATTCGATTACTTCCTAATTAAAGAAACTTTAGGAAAGATTTTTAGGGATGGTGATAAATGAGGCGTTACTATTATAAAGCCTGGTGTGGAAAAATGCTGCCCAACTTACTGAAATGGTCCAACGCGTCTCCTCATGCCATTACGCCTGGAAATTTTTGATCTCTAGGGGAAAAAAATATTGGCGGAGCTTCGTTCGTTTTTAAGCCATCGTTGGAAATTCGAAAGAGAATAGATGAAGCGAAAAAGGGGATTGTGGGAAGAGCATGGTTGCTAAATAAAGTGGTTTGGAATCAGAATTATACAAGGGTGAATTCCAGTCAAATAAGGAGAAATGTGGGAACAGATTAAACTTATTAGTGATGCTGTCCTATGAACGGGAGCTCGAATAGACCATTTCAATGTAACTAAGTGCAGGAAAGACACGGGGCAAAAATTTGCCTTCCATCTCGCTTTTTGTCGCCTGCGCTGAAGTCTTTTTTATCAATGTATCAACCCCCTTGTTTGTCCCGATACTGAAGGTTGCCTACCTCTTTTTTAACTTAGAAAAGGTCTATTTGTATGATGATAAAAAGTTCCTAATGACCTATGCTTTGTTGTCTAGGTTGCGAATCATAAGGTACATAAACTTTATATTTTGTTTATGGAATAACTTCCTAAACCCACGAACGAACCAACCATTCACTTTAAGAACCTTGTGGTCCAACCAGAGAGAAAAGCGTGAGAGTAAGGTGGCTGGTTATTGATGTTCGGAGAGACCCTAGCTGTAGACAAATTACCAATTAAACGGAACAGCGCCAAAGTTCCTCTTAATGAGGCGTTATGAGACTGTGATTATCGCGAACCTGTCGACCGACCCATTATCTTTCAGCCGGGGAAAAAAGAGAAAGAAAAAAGATATTCCACGCTCTAGTACAGTTTGGTTAGAGATTAACCAGCCCAACTAGAAAAAGATAGAGTCCCGGAGTTGTGGGATTGAAAAAAGAGAAGAGGTAAGGAAAAAATCTTGACACCCTCATAGATCATTCGCCATCATACTCCCAAGGATGGTGCAGGAGGCACTACCGAGGTCATAACCCCCTTTTTTTCCACTGTCGCGTTTATTACTGTAAGAACGAGTAATTACTTTGGTTTGTATTATTATTATTATTCCTTTAGGTGTAAGGCATTGTAAGGATAAGGACGTGGTAAGTAAAAGACGGTGCGAATTGCAAGTTCTACTAATCATCTAAGGTACTAAGAGTCTACTCAAGATTAGCAATTATTTAATTACGTAATTGAAAAGCTCGCGGGCCAAATAGCTCTAGGTAATTTCCCTGAGTTGTTACCTTGTAGAGAATGCAATCAATAAAATAAACATATCTGACCGAGATTCTCACAAGTCTCTTTACAAACTAACCCACCACTTAGGTTAATTGCTAGATGAAACAGTCGATGGTAAACAGTTCCTTAAGACACTTGGAATCTTTCAGGATGTTTTCCTAAAAGCAATGGTGAAAACCTTCAAGAACGAGAATAAAAATTAGATTTTTTAGTTTTATGTACTGAGACGATTTCAGTTCACAGTGTGGATAAGATCGCTAAACCTCGCAGAGTTGTTTAAAGATAAATAATTAGAGGATGAATTACACTGGGGAAAGTTTGCTTCGGGGAAAATCAATGACAAACTCGTGTTCATATTTTTATTTCTTACATACTGCGTTTTTAATTTGAAGACACATCCACATTAAAGATAATAAGATTCGTTCGATCATTCGAGCTCATAACCTAAATGCAAAGTAAAGGATAAGGCAGTAGAGGTATTTATTCATCAAAATATGAAATTAATAAGATATTTATCCAAAATAATTCGAATCATCCCAAGAGACTAGAGTTCAACCAATTTAAAAAAATTAAGCCTAAATCTTTGAGAGCAAAGGCTAATAGTAAACTTGATTTTCCTTAATGCAGAAGTAAAGAAATGGTAAAATTAAGCTTCCAACGTAAATCTAATCTCAAGAACGATATCCCAAAGGCCAGCAGCGAGATTGGGCACCACTGAGAAGTCCTGAGAGTGTAAGTTTATACTGTTTCTTCTAGGTCTATCTCGTAAGGAACTCGCGAAAAAAAAAAGATTGGATAGAGGAAGAAGGGGGAAAAAACACAAATTATTCAGCCGTCCATTCGGCAGAGAGAAAGAAATGAGGTTTTGTACTCGGAGGTGCAATAATACAGCTAGCCATGCTTTAATAACGACCGCGATAAATAATGCTAGCACCAAAGAATAAGCAACAAGAAAATATTACCTCATCCCCAGAACAAGCAAAAATATCAGAGAATGCTTCGGAATTGTATGATCAAAAGTAAGTAACACAGAGTACGTTCAAGAAACAGCCAATTTAAGATAGAAGATATTGCATCGTTTGTGGGGATACGACAATGTTTAAATCTTAACTTTAGTTAACGTTCCTCTGGTTAACAGTAATAAAGACTAAAAGTTGCGCATCATATAATCAGGATTCCAGGATTTGGGAAAATACAGAGTGTTTAAAAATTCATGGAATAAATCGCATTCCATTCTCTATTCCTATAGATAATGAGTGCCTTGTAATACACGAAAGAAAAAACATCCCATAAAAGCTGCAGTTTTTCATGAAAGTTTTTATCGTATCCGTGCAGCTAAAAATTACAAGGATTATTTCAATCTAACCGCAAAAAAGGAGGATTTTGAAACAAGAAAACCTAGTCAAACTGGATCTAAGAAAATCTTTAAACTATAAATTTTTTTTTTCTCGTAAAGAAAAAATGTATCCTAAGAATGAATAAAAGTCACAAGAAGTAAAAAGGCCCGGTTGTGCTAGCGTATAATATAAGCGAAGATGATGGCGAATTAAGAAGGGTAAAGGTGGGAAAACTTACGAGGGAAAATTCCAAAAGACCAGCTGACGCGAGCAACGATCTTTAGAGGTTTGGAAGAAATAAGTTAGGATTATCTTTGAAGTGGAAGATTTCCCCAAGTTGTGCTACATTAAAAAAAGTTGACGTAGACGTACGATCCTTCAAGTTGGAAGAGAAAAATATTTCATAGGCCGTAAGTGCACCATAGGCGCCAGATATATTTGGATTTGCGACTACGTAATTTGATTGGATTCAATTTTCGTCTCCATCAATACATTCTTCCAAGTTTTCTATCTTTTTCGCGCGACACAAAAGTCTTTTAGGTCCCAAAAGCGAAAGCGAAAACTCGCGTTCCGCAGTGATCTGATTAATGTTTAATACCGAGCGGGGTTTTCCAAGTCGAGCTTCCATTAGAGAGATAAAACGAAAAGAAGAAAGATTTGGTCTTTTATTTCGACGTTAGCTCGCCTTTTGTTAATAACCGTTCGAGAAGTTAATATTCATCAACGCATTCATTCTACGAACGACCTTCTTTCCTCGCGCCCAACACCTATCGCCAAACTCGAGAATGAATATTAATCGCCGTAACGCCTTCCTAGAGAAGTCAACCTAGGCATACCTCTACCTTTTCGAGGGTCGAATTTCGAAGGAGAGAGATATACGCCCAGTTATCCCCACCTCTTTCGAATCATTCCCAATATTTAGAAATCGTGACAAAAGTGCAGCAATTTTTTGGCGGAAAGCCTTTAGTCCCGAGATTGGTCATTTTCAGGGGTAGACTAATTTTTAACCACTACAGTAATTCGGATATTAAAAATCTTCACGTAAAGACCAGAATTGAAAATAGTTCAAATTAATTCTGATGACGTGGACCCAATTTTCAGGGGCAAACATCGAAGTTTCTCAGTGAAAACCGTCTCCAGCGAATCTTTTCTTTCAGGGGAATACAATTTTTTTTCTTCTGCACTTACGGTGGCGTGTATAATAAAAGTATACCATCCAGGAAAGGTTTTTCTGTATGTACACATGGTTGGCAATCGAAGGAAAACAAAGCGATTCTCGGTGTTTATTCAGACTGAGGATCACGACCGCCTTTTGGCATCAGCGGATTGTTCGTGACCCCCGTGTGCCACCTTAATATCGATTCTATTTCGAACGTTTAAATATTTGTTTAAGGTAATATACAGCCATGCTTCCTCGAAGAAAAGGTTAAGAAACTAACATCGTTAAAAGCGCTCAAATCGTTTTAATAGGAAAACGATAGCTTAACAGAAGGGGCTTTTCCTTTTCCCCCTCCGTTATTGTTGTTTACGCCATCATTAGGCAAATCTTTGGGAGGTTGTTTCTTAACCATTACTTCAAGGAACGATGACATACCTGCTGTATTAGATCCTGTCCTACGGGATATAAGTTAACCTATCAATAGCGAAAGCGGACCATGGTTTTAAAATTAATTATGCATACGAAGCTCGTCGTTATTAATATTTAGGGAGGAAACTATACCGCGATCGAAATGGGGACCAGTGGTATTTGCATTTATAGCTGCTATCTATATACGTTAATATATCCTCTACTCAAAAGGGATCAAATTTATCGAGTTCTATTATTCATATATATTTATATTCCCTGCGCAGGAAACCAAAACCGCCGATTTATTTATTTATTTATTAGAGGCAATTCGATTCAAATTTGCCAGTCTTAGCATATATAGAACCCACGTGACACGTTACCAATAGCTACGTCAAAAGGTTACCATTGCAAATTAGCCACAAACGCATATTCCACTGGAAGGACGAATAACAAGGAGTCAAAAGCGCGAGTTGATAAACTGACGCATTTGGCATTTTCGAGACAGGGGCAGTAGCTACACCAGGTCCAACGTGCTGGCGGACTGTTTGTTCTGGAAGGACGAATGAGCAGCTTTTAGGTTCGTGCCGAGTTATGAAGTTCTGATTTAGAACTCCTATCATATTTTTATCCCTCAAACAGTAGAATGAAGAACTGGGAAGTAAAGCAAATTATTTTCCACTCCTGTTCATTCATTCTCCCAGGATCCCATAACCGCCGTTTCCATTTGCATGTTGTAACGAAAATTAGCTTCTATGAGTTTCAAAGAATAGTGGAGTCTTTGATTCCCCTAATTGCGAAATTTCGTCATAAAGTAATTATAGTGTTTAATTAATTGATTAGATGGTTGACTGCATTATGGAAAGGTCAGGATTATCTAATGACGTACGAATGAAAGAGGAAAGGTTATTATTTCACTATTGAATAAACCGCTACTTTGGGGTACGCAAAGAGAGAGTGGTCTGTACTGGTCAATAAAATGGAGTGGCATTTTTAAGAAACGCCAGGTTTTATTTGAAAATTCAATCTCCTTCTTCCGAAAACAATAGCCGAGAGAAACTTTTATTTATACTTTTGTGACGGTCGAATGCGTTTTCTATCTATATTCCACTTTGTCCGGTCGAGCGATTCTCGCTCTGTCCCTCGCGCGACGCTTACGGCATTATATTGGAAATCGTTTGTTGTCGTGTAAGGAGAGATACAGCGTGGCTTAGATAAATTGAAACTCAAAACTTACGACGTGAAATTGCTTTTAGTTTTCCCTTATAGAGGTTCAATATTCAAAAATTCACGGAGTTCTCATTCGTACGCATCTCTGTGGAAATTATGGAGTTATTTGATCTGCGCCACGCTGTCATGAGAAAGAAGTACGCCTTGGTCTCCACTTTCCTTTTGTTTCTTTCCAAAAGAGAAAAGAATATTTTTCTCTTGTTATAGATGTACACCCCATTTTTATTATATATTTTTATTATACATACATTTGCCTATATTTACTTTCACCAATTTCACGATCCGCCAGTTTCATTGGCGTAATTTCGTTTTATTTTTGTCGAGCTTAAAAGGTTTTTGGTTTCCTATTTTGTTCATACTGTCTGGAAATATTTCCTTTGCAAAATCAATTCCCATATTATGAAACTCCCCCATAATTTAAAACGGCAAATGTTTACTTTAATTTTCTATAGACTTTCTTGGAGAAAATTTACTTTTAATGGGAAGGTAAAAGTATACGTGTTCGAGGGTTTGTCCATGAGTCATTTTAGAGCTAAAATATCAGAAATAAAGACGTTTCGCCTTCACTTTAAAAATAATTGTATACTAGGGATTAGGAACGAAATGTCTCCATTCATTATTGGAGGAAAAAGAGCATGACATTTCTAATTTGAATATCTTATCGAAGGATCGAAGATTGCATCCATTTTTCCAAGAAAGAGTAATGAGTGGTTCTTGATAAGGAATAATCAAGATGCTATTCAGGATAAAAAATCTGTTCGATGCCTAACTTGGATGGAATAGAAAGATGAGCCCTAGGAAACTGTTTCTGCTTGATAGGGAGACAGTGAGTGAACGAATCGCTAAAAGTAAATAAACTAGAAATAATCAGAGCTACAAGGAATAGGTCTCGTGAAAAAAAACCACACAGAATGTATAGGACGTATCCTGATGTTCCTATTTCTAGTAAAATATTGATAATTATTTCTTGTTTATTTACTTTTGGTATCGTAGAAAAAGCAGAGAGGATATAATTCGGGCAATTTGTCGCTCATACACTTCTTGTTTACGTCTGGGGAGGGCAGAGGCTTACTATTTGTATGG
This sequence comes from Phalangium opilio, assembly GCF_054372755.1. Lineage (NCBI taxonomy): Eukaryota > Metazoa > Arthropoda > Arachnida > Opiliones > Phalangiidae > Phalangium > Phalangium opilio. The sequence goes on along the minus strand of NW_028324182.1, from coordinate 8,368,285 downwards.
TGGAAGGTTGACAAATTATGTTTGTCCACCCGCTGGAAAGGAAGCCCTGTTGGTATTGGCGAGTGACGCGTCCATTTCGCTGTCCCGTCAAAGCGACGCATTAATCAAGGCGTCACCTAGCCTCTGGCCTTTTCTCTTTCTCCCCCCTTCACCCTTCCACCTCTAAAAGCTTCTTTTACTTAGTTACATTAAACGGTGCAAGGAAGAAACGAACTTGATTGGTTCATGGGTCAACGTCATACCCCGGAGAATAGATGCATTTATAAGTACTTCGTTTATAAGTAAATTAACGGTGTTACAATGTTCAATGTCGCCGTCATTCTCATTTTTTGATAAAGTCCATGATTTTTCCTTTCAAAAATTCTAACAAGTTAACAATATTATCTAAAGTGTAGCGAGTGAAACAGTTTTACAGGCGCCCGTAGAAAATGTATGGAGATAATAAACCCTAAATGTACGCTTTCCCGTAGAACAACAAAAATTGCCTGCTTCTTCTGAAAAGAAAACAGAGCTTGGTTTAAATTGAAGTTCCACCCTTAAAACTGATAATTAGTGATAGAAATTTAATTAACGCTAGCTGAAGTGTATTTATTCCGAAAGTAATTATTCCCGCATTATCTGTTAATTGTTGCGTGGGATTTAATACGAACCTGATTTTCCCACCTAATTTTGCGGTTGCCTGATTTCCTTATGGTTCAGGAAAGAAGAGAACTTACTCGTCGTTTAGCGGTCGTATTCGACTCGACTCGTTAAAAGGCAATTCGCAGGAAGACTCGGGTTTTAAGAAAAATCTAGAATATACAAGAACTTGGTCCCTACTTTCCGGGCGTCGTTGAAGCTAAACCCAGGCTCACGAAAGTCGAACCGAGTGAAGTCGACTGGAAAATGAGGTAAAAGAAAGCTATCTTTCCATCTAAGCGTGGCTTTACCCAACCTCTGAAGGCTTGTAAGTTAAACGACCATCGAATTACCAAGTAAGAGAGGTCTTTGGTACGTAAGAAAAAATTTGGTCTTCCGAATTTTAACACGAAATTATAAATTAACTAATTGGTCAAGAAAATGTAACGTCAGATACAAACTTGTTAGCTCTAAAAGAATCGAATTAGATACTAAACAGAAGCAAATGAAACCAGAATACTTGCTACTTGAGTATAAATTACTGAGAAGCAACGTTTAATGCGATTTTCATGTTGGAAATCATTGTGGAAAGAACGCTTGACTTCCCTGAAGAGAATTGTACCGAAAGTTTAATTAAAATGAAACTGAAGACGCTAGAAGAGTGAGAGTTTAACGGAAAACAGAGGGAACGTTCTCAACTTTCAGTGCACAATTAAGGAGCTCAAAATTCAAATTTCTACTGCTATGCATTGGCATCCGGGACAAATTATTTTGCTTGTTTTCTTAATCTCCGAGAACGGATTGAAAGGGGAGGAATTTGAAGTAATTACTGCTGAGAAAAATTTTGCCTCCGGAACTAAAAGAAAGAGAATCTCAATTACGAAGGTTCTATTCAGTTGTCGCGATGAGCGAAAAAAATTCTAAGAAAAAACGGATCAGAGAAAATTTAATTCCACGGAAAAACTACGACGCTTCCCATAGATACCTTCATTAACTATTTTTCTCAGAACCAAATATACCCATCCCATTCTTTCTATGGCCAGAAGTAAATTAACCTTTGAAAGAATAAAGAGAAAAGTTTAATTGAAATCGTAATAAAAATCTTTAGGAAAAGCTTTTTCAAAAACAGCGAAAGAATCTTTCTCGCCAGCTTGGTGGCTCATTTGCGGCGTGGACTGGCTCTCTAAAATAGTAACGTAGTACGGAGCTAACTTCCAAAGACCACCGAGAATAAAGAAGGATACAGGACGATGGGGGCAAGAAGCCTTTTTCGATATACTTTCTTCATAGCACGAGTGGGAGCAGAAGAGCTGAACAGCGCGCCAGTAAAAGAAAGGGAATTACAAACGAGGCAATTAGCTAAAGAGAGAACGGAGATTGACGCCGGCCTAGGGTACGTCATTTTAGCTTCGCGCCTTACCAAGAGCGAGGTCAATATAACTCTGGAGGTAGTAGTAGTTTATGAATCAGTAGAGAAAGCTACTCTTTATTTGGTTAAGTTCTAAAATAGAAATACAAGCTTGTTAAACTGATTTCCTTCGACACTAATAACAATAAACAATTGGACTATCATAACGGGGAATGATAGTCCAGTTAAGATCTCGAAACCATCTTGTTTGGTCATGGCGTAATGAGCTGTGGAAACGGCATTTCCCCGCTGGGCTTTGCTTTTGGTTTAGGATAGGATAAAGACTGAAAGAAGTAATGGAAAATATCCCAATAAACTAGCCTAGCCCCATCTCTTCTTCTATTCTCTAAGAAGACGTCACGCTGCGGTCTACCCATTAAGACCTTCGACCAACGCCGACCACGACGCCAAAAGATATATATTACGATCGTATATGTGCCTTTTACGAATCAGGACGTTAGATATAAATAGAGATAGCTCCAAGACTTCCTTCTTAAGAACTGAAGAGAATATAATGTCGACAATAAAACAAAAATGGACGAAACAAGGAGGAAGGAAGACTGAGTTGAAAAACAATCAACTAAACGCTTCTTGAAGTAATAATCATTACACCCCTTTACACTTTTATATATATATAACTTGCAGGCAGAAGATAGGAACTCGAAGATTTTGTCTGTATTTTCCATTTCTCATAGCGCATCTTAATCTGCCAGGGAAATATAACTTCCGGTTTAAATATTTCCGATTAATATCTCGCTTTACGCGCTATAGTCTTCCTTATAAGACGCATTGTAAAAAGGAAATATTTTAAGGAAGCTCGGTGGTGCGCTCAATTCAAAGTCTTTATCTTCTTCCTTCCATCCCTATTGGATAAAGACTCAAGATGAACCGAAAATAGTCTAAGACACTTATTCGAAATAGGAATGGGTAAGGAAAAGGACGAGGATAACCTCGGAATGCGGTGACGCCGTTTAAGCAAGTATCTCGGAATGGAGACTGGCGCGTGAAATATTTTCAATTCCCAGGCGCGCTAAAATATTCCGAGGACTTTAGTTCGTTCGGTTTGATAGTAAAGGTGGATTCCCACTGAAAAAACGTATGTTTTGAACTTTGAAGGACTTCAAGATTTCGCAAGTTCGTGGACCATATAATACGCAGCAGATGGCACGCGTTAACGTTTCTGTTTCGTCTGCTACAATTATATTACCACGCAATGGCCACGGCAAGGAAAAGCCCCACCAACAGCGCGACATTTTGAGCCAACCCTGTGGGCATACGCCTTAAATGGTATCGCGATAAGAAAAGAAAGAGAGAGGCCGCGACTTCATTGTATCTTTTAAATATAGTTTCTATTTCGGATCGCGATTTTCATTTCAAATCGAGACTTTGTCCTACAGCTCTTCTTATTTAAACTATTCCCTTTAGATCTTTGGTCGATCTTGCTTGAAAAGACAGGAGAAACTATATTCGAAACATGGACGAATGAAGACGCGGTGGAATCGCCACAAATGATGTTGGTACTGAACGTATCTTCTAGGGACAACTAAAGAGATTTACCATTTTATGGTATCATTCATCCATGCTGGCACTGCAGACTAGAGCTCAATCTTGGGGTGAGAAAAAGAGTTTCGCCACCGATTTCCCAAAAGGCTTCTCGAGAATTTTGTCCGAGCGATTCGCTAGTCGAGAAAGTAATCCAGATACTTCGAAAAAGAAAAAGATGCCAAGAAAAAGAAGTGGAGAAAAAAATCTACATTCTTTTGTAAGAAATGCCTTCGTGGGACTGTCCCCTATCTAACTGTAAGTTCTTCATCCCCTTCAAACATTCGAAATAGCTTTCGCCCTTGGGAACAAAGTTTTCGCGTTAATTCTTAAGGCAGTTGTCAAGGCCCAAATACTATATGGTCCTGTAATTACTTGGGTGGCTCAAAGAAAAAACAATCAATTGCTAACCGGACTTACGGGGAGGGTACCAGCTAGAAATATTCTTATTTGACACGCAAGTTATTGGAGAAAAACAGAGCCTTCGTTTTTCGTTCTGTATATTAAATTAGCAACTACGTGTTGGTAAGTTCTCCGTCATCTTCTTAAGGTAGTTACTGCATACGAATGGTAACTTTTACTTCGTGCTTCCGACGAAGCCAGAAATAGACAAACCACGAAACAATAGGAAACACTAGCCAATCTTGGATGTTTTCTCTTTCTTTTTGTTTTTTTCGAAAATACAGCCATCAGAAATGAGAAGGCGTGTGGGTAAAAAAATGTTAGAAGTGGGAGAACAACAAACTGCCAAAAACTTGATTTTTCCCCTTAGTTCCCTGTGGTTTTTTCCTTAGGGGAAAAGCGGCGCCAAACCTATTCCTTTATTTTTTGGGCTTAGTAGACTACACCGGTAATAACTCAAGGCTTCAAAGAAAACTCCTAGCACGTCCTCGCCAAATTCCTCAAAAAAGGTAGCCATGTTTTTCAATCAAGTATATATTTGGGGAGGGATTCCCAATCGTATACCCGCAGTTGGCCCCAATAGAAGATAAACCAAAAGAAGAAGAGCACGATCGGATAAAAGATTTATCTTTCTTTTCGTAGCGCAAACTTTCCGGAAATGATTGGCGTTGATTCAAAGGAATAAGCGTACATTTGGTCCCCTAGCAACGCGCTTATTTTAGGCCTCGACCTCTTTGACCCTATAGGACCTCTTCTTAAGAGCTAAGGGATAAAGCTGAACTTCCAGAGTTGATTTAATATATGCTAGAGATTATTTTGGTCTTTATAAAAATATTTTTAAGTCTACCGGTAAAATATTTTATTTAATGTTGTTTTTTGACATACTTTCTGAGCTGATTATCTTCTTGAATTGAATAATTGAATAAAATTATACTTAAGGAAAACAAGCGCGAGAAACCAAAACAAGAACATATACGTCATAAAACATTCTAAGCCTACATTTGAAATTCTAGTACATTAATTATAAATTAATTTGAATATATAAAGAATAAGATATGGTGGACTTAAAGGACTTCAAAGAGAATTTATTATAATATTCTATCACCCTAAAGGGCATGTAACACTATACACTTGGTCTTGATCTCCTAGTTCTCAGCTTTTACAATGAGTTTCTCCCATCTGGCTCAAGTAATGAAAGCCAATTTTTCACGGAATATTTTTTACTCTCTTTAGCTATCTCGTTCTTTTCTCTCTTCCCATCTGGATTTATCCGTTTGGAGCTTTTCCTTCTATCCCATGCAGGCTAGCTATTCTATCGATTAAAAATTCCCTTTATTTTTCTGTTAGCCCAGGGAATTTGGACTAAGTCGAGCCGGAGGAAATCCGAAAAGACTCTTTTAAAGAAAATTTCGACCGTCATCACGTTTCAGTCGATAAAAAAGGCTCGCCAAGAGGTACCCCCTTCCATTCCGTGGTCGCCAGGCGCGTAATCCAATTAATCTCTCGGTCCCGGCACGTTTGGGACATTGGCCGCCTTTTATCTAGAATATTATGGGGAGGGAGGTTTTGGAATCTCTTTCTTCCTGCCAGTCTCCGATACTCTTATATAAACGAATAAGAAAGTCCGTTCTTCTGACCATCCCATTCCCTCTGGGCTTAAGGTTTAACTCCCACCTTAAAAGAATAGGATTGTAGCTCCTATATTATCAATTGATTCTTTTTTTCCACTGTAATTTTCGTCGTTCCAAGGCTACGATTCAATATAAACCGTCTTTTCCAATGTTTTAATCTATCGGTTTCCGGGGCGCAATCAATACTTGACACGCAATTCCGAATCTTCAAGTAAGTTTTAGCTACAGAATCGACCCTTGAAAATAAAGCTCTTTCTGACTCGAACCCAATGGCAAGCACCCCAATCCAATGGTCTTGACCCTTTCAGGTTCGAGAAATCCTTTGGACCGTTGGAAGGGGAGAAACCGATAGGATAGCGCCAGATCTTGTACGACACGTATTCCTTATAAAAACGTACTTCCGAAAAAAACAGAGACCCTTTTCGGTTCTGTGAAAATGGGTGGAGTTTTTAAGTAAAACCTTTCTCTTGATCTTTAAGGGGCTCATACTAATTTACATTCGTTTCTTTTAAACCAACGAAATTGTTTTCTCTAGCGTTAACTTTCGGATGAAACCAAATATTTCCGAGTAGATTAAACAAACCCTTAGTATTCGATTAAACACGAATAGTTAAACATGTCTGAATTTACTTATCAAAGATGTAGTAAAGAACTAATTTAATTTCGTAAGTTCGATGTTATTTTTAGAGGATAACTGGTTTTTATGGTAAATGTATTTACACTGAATCTGAAATCGTGATTCTTGTTTGTGCAAAAAGTCTAATTTAAATTGAAATTTTGGTCATCCATGAAAAAAGAATTTTCAAAAGTAGATAAACTTTGGAAAGGTTCCAAAACACAACCCTTGATAACTATTTACGTATTTTAGATTTTATATAGACGAAAAAGTACAAGGCATTCTTGGGAAAGGCCTTCAAAGTTCTTAATATACAATACGATGAGTTAAAGGAATCGACGATCTGTATGGGAGAAGGAAAAAAATCACGGGGACGCAACCAAATAACAGAAGGGAAGCGAACGATAACGCTTGGATCTGTCATCCAGAAAAACAATTTCGTAGCGCTTCGATGAGCACTTTTCGATTTTAAAGTCGTTTCTTCGTATAGATCCAAGTATCGCCCGTACTGAGTTCCGGTGGGAAAAAAACTCAAAGAGTGGAAGAAGCCGAAGGAAGAAGAAGGCTTAGGACGTAAAAAAAGTTTGTTAAGCTCTTGTCGTCTAAGTGAAACCCTCTCTCTTTGAGTGACAGCTTCCGAGACGAACACGTTAACGAACTTAGGATATAGGTACATCTAAAATCGAGAAGAGCTCACTCTCTTCTTCTCCTCGGTCTCTTTTAGGCTTCTCGGCTTCCTCTTATAAGCATTATCAACTCGGTAAGTCTAAAACGCGGCAGTCATTAATGCCCCGTAAAAATCTATTCATCACTGACAAGGGCGACGTCTCTTTCCAACTCAGAATGGACCGAGGGATGGACGGCTTTAGATTACGTCGCCACTGGTCCTTCTAGTCTAGTCTTTCATTTTTATTTCTTACTTCCACTATAGCTTGTGTTAGTACAAGCCTCTCTCGTAATCTTAACCTGATTTTTGCGCTATCTCTAATTTTTTTTTCGAAGCTGCTAAAGGAAGAACCTTTTCTAAGGGCCAGTAAAAATCCACCAACCTAAATGGGGGGCATCTCAAGCGTCGTGCCTGCCAAAAGAGGTGACGGGAAGAAGTATACAGTTATCAAACGCTACTTGGTGAAGATCTCAGCGCAAATCAACTTTTAAAGAGTATTTCTCACATCAGAAGGCAGACTGAAAGAGAAATCATACTCAGTGGAAATGGAAATGAAAGGTTCGAAGGCAAACAAAACAATGCGATTAACGAGATTATCATAAATTTCGATAACCTTTACGCAAAATGTGACAGGAATGACGTAAAATAAAACTAAAATTTCAAGGACAATCGTTACGCTTTGATCCGTGTAGATAGACAACTCTGTCTTATCAAAGTCAACGGTGTATAAATTACTTGGTGAGTCCACGAACGTCTTAGATACGGGAAACCCCAAGGCCGGTGCTGGGTGTGTTTCTAATTTAAAGGGGTTTCCTACTAAATCAACGCTAGTCTCGCGCGTAGAAAGAGAACGAATCCAGCATCATGTATTAATAAGTATGTAGAGGGACTCAAAAATGGTGGTTAACATTAAAACGACGGTACTTTCCATAATGTATTTGTCAGTGAAATCAACCAATCAGTTTCTCTTATTAAACCCTTTAGGTGATCAGTACCTGTTATGGTGCACTATGAGATAGTTTTACTGAGTCCATAGAAAAATTATGAAAGTCAAATTTTCCCATTTACAAATTAATAGATATTAACCCCGGTTATATGAAATCCAGTCCCAGGCTCCTCTAAGGCATCATTCCCACATGAATCGAGAAGAGAGCGGGGCGGCATTAGCTTTTTGAAATTAAGTTTATCAATCTCGCTCGGGATCTTGCAGTCCCAAAGAAAAAAAGAGGCAAGAAATCTCTCCCTGATTAGCGGGTTTACTTAGGACACGGTTGGCACCCGAAACCTAAGGGACTCACCTTATCCCCCTTCCTTCTCCGAACGTCGTATAGAAGCGGGCAAACAGTGACACTAACGTTATATATATTCTTCATGGTTTTTTTTACCCTAGCGTTTCTTCTTCTCGGCAATGTCCTTCGTGGGTGGTCAGCTGGCGAAGGAGCGCAATCAGCGAACTGAAAGAGTCTGGTTCGCCGTTAAGAATCTTTAAGTGGGTCTCCCGTACCGCAGTTCGTTTAAGAGATCCCCCGCAATATCAACCAACCAACTTTGGCTCCGACTTTGGACGTGGTTGGTACGGACGCCTATGGTACCAAGTACCAACTAGTTTCAGGATGAAGAACTGAACTGGGACTGGGGATGGGATGGGTATAGAAGAATGTCCAGAAAATCATTGTCTTTCTGGGGGATACACCGAGCGGACCTTGGAGAATTTAATTAAAGGAGTTACTCTTTCGTCAAAAGAAAATTATAACTTGCAGAAAGTTTAGGAGACACGCATCCTTAATTTCGTCCATGTAGGTAATTAGGTAAGAAACCAAATATAAATATAGTTTGTTATACTCGTCGTAAACATTACCAATGACTATAAATTAAAAATTCATTATGTTTAAATCCCGGAAAACTTTTCTTTATGGAGGTATTTGAGCGTTGTTTACAATTTATGGAAGAAATAAGTCGCTGGGTGCATTTTTAATCAAACGCATCTGTTATTCTTAATTAATTATTAGTTAGTGGTATAAAATGCGAGATGTATCTTCCTAAAGTAATACATCAAAGGGAATGTTACCTCCTTTTCGCGGTACATTTTGATTGGTACAGAACCGGATTTCGAAAGAGGAGGACAAAGTCGAAAACGGACGGAAAGAAGCAAAAAGAAAACAATCGAAAGAAAATTCGAAAAGAGCAGTTAAGGAAGTTTTCTTTTTCATTTTCTCCTTTTTTCCAGAGTTCTTCCTGTTCATCTGATTTTTTTACCCTTATTTTTACGATGCTGGGCTATACCATCCCCGGGTCTCGCTCGATGGCCTTCCGCCTAGGGCTCGGATTTAACCACGTCCATTCTTTCCTACGACTGATTTTTCAGCTTGACTAGCTTATCCATTACGGAGAAAGAAGAACTCTTTCTCGTGCCATAACAATTACACGTGTTTAAATGTACCAATTCTCCGGAACTCGGATCCCAACTGGCTTCCTTTCCCAGGACCTTCCTTCCATCTCTAGAAAGCCTATAGCTTTTTCCGGGAGAGAAACGCCCTTTACTCTTAACAGGGTTCATCAAAATGAGGCCTAAGAAATCTAAGGACAGTGTCCTACAATGGTATAGGGATAGACTAAGTGGTGTATTCCTTAAAGTCTTTCCAGAGTCATGGTCCTACTTTCTCATGTAAAGACAAACGATGATACATCGTTCAGTATAAGATGCAACTCTGTATTTGTATTACAAGAATTTAGTTTCAGTCCAGAGAGTGTTTACTGCGAGGGAGAGTATAGTCGATGAGATAAATCTATTTCCTGAGATACAACCGAGGAGATATGGAGAATGTAAAAATGAAAAAAATAAAACAAAAAATACGGGTAAGTAAAGCATTCACTTTGTAAGATTAAATATTAATGTTTTTCTCATCTTTGGAGTGAGGAAAAGGGGTGAACTTTCTTTCATTTTCTTGAAGATTTTCATACTCAGAAATGGTACGTTTTTCCATACAGGAGCTTGTAAGGTTGGAGAATATTTTTGTTTAGATTTTGTAGTGCGATAAGAAATACCAACATGACTACTCATCCCTGGGGAAAAAAGGTACAATAAATTGAAAACCGGGTTTAGAAGCATTATCCTTAAGTGATGTAGAGTTTTGGAACGATATATCTATAAATATAACACTTGTATTTTGTGTAATGTTTGTTTACATTACGCAGTACGTGAAACTATTTCAAGCGGATTGTTTTCATTTTGTAGTTTTCTAATAATAGAAGAAACAACTAAAAGGTATTTCGTCGATAATCAAGCCAGTCAGCCTTACGTGTACCTCAATTTTTATGAGAGAAATAAAACCTATTTTCCAATTTTTCTAAATATTCAATATAGGGGTTACATTAGAAAGAAAGGAGATTTTATTCGAAATCCAGGCTGGCCAATTGAGAAGGATCCATACAGGGGTTGCTCTGATTCTATTTTACGGTCTCGCATTTAAATAAGAAGTTTGGATGATTCCAGTGGAGGGAAAGAGAGCTATGGTCAATTTAATATCGGCATTTCCAGTATGCCGCTTCATAAATATTCCAAAATTTATAGTTTTCCTCCTAAATCTCCCACCCTCTTCCTTAAAGGGATAGTAACATATAAAACAGTCATTACATTTTATCTTGAAACATTTTCAAATATGGAAACTAAGTTACAGGCCTATTATTCACATTTTCAAGCATTTGAATCCAGAACCTAATGGTAATCGAAATTAAACGCTACTATCCCTTTAAACTCCGTCCCCATCCTCATCTTCATGATCCGAGTGTGTGTTTTATATCAGCCCCTTGGGCGCTCGCCCTCTGTTGCGTGACCCGAGGAAAGACCCCGTGGTAAACTGGCATTCCGAATTTTGGAAGCGGCTAAAAAACAATTCACGTCGCGCTTTATCCCTCCACGGATATAAGGAAAGATCTTTTGTTCTTGAATAAATAAGGGCCGGCGACGCTTCAAGACGCCTAAATATTTTACTATACGATCGGACCTTCGCCAAAGGGAAAGCCTACCCATAAAAAACTAAGTTCCCTCCAATTCCCTTTCCGGGCGCGTTTTTGGTGAGAATTCTTAGATCAGTATAAATAGGCCACCGATTTGGAATACATTTTGTTTCGACGAATGAAGCTCTACTCGAGCCAGAAAACGATTTCGCGCTTACTGAGTCTCCGTTATCCCTTGGAGGAACTAAACCAAGGAGTTACGATATCTTCAATCAAAATTATTTAAATCATATATACATATCTATAATGATTCACGGAGAAGCTTTGAAATCAAAGTTCACATTTAGATTTTGAATTATTTTACCAAAATGTAACTTAAACATAGGTTGAAAACTTTTATTTTCCCGTTTCGCGTGGACATTGATGATCCACGCCAATGATTTTGGACATAAACTTCTACAGTTACTTCCTCCAAGGGATTCGCGTATTCCAACCCATCCCCGCGTATCCTACCGATACTCTTCCATCGCGTGTCCGGTTGGGCCATCGCTGCCCATAGAACCATGCAAAACGATGGTTTTCCAATAAAGAAAGGGTACGAAAAAAAAATTCCCGGGGAAAATGGTAAACCCGGCCCGTTCTCGGAGGCAAATTCTAGGGAAAGGCGCTCTAGCGGCCACGAATGGAAGTTTAAGACGGGGGAGATGGTGTGCTGGTATATCCATGGAGCCGGATGAGTGAGGTGAAGTTCCTCAAAAGGGGGCATTGAGAAGGGAGTACCAAGAGCGGCCTCTATCGCGGATCTTAGTAAAGGAGAGTTTCGGTCGCTAGTGAACCGCGGACATTCCATTCCCAGAGTGCTATCTTCAGCGCACGAGGAAAAGGCACTCCGAGTACAGCGCCTTTTAACAAAGTTTCATTAAAACTAAATGTTACGGGCTTTTAAAGGAAATCAGACCTTAAATCGCTCTCGACACCATCCGTACTCCATTTCCGTTTGGTGAAAATAAATCCAACCCTTTCTAAATTATTTGACGGAAAAGATACCGTACGAGTGTCGGAGAGAGTAAAGTTATCGAAATCTAGCGGAGGATCGAAGAATCCTGAATCTTTTCGTAATAAGAAAAATAAGGGATCTAGAAGTGAACGGATTTGGATGCTGCATGGTTGGGATGATAAAACAAATACACCTTTCGCTTTCCAAGCGCGCTATGAAATTCCTACGAAGCGAGAATGGATCCGCGAATCGATCATCCTATCAAGTTTCGTGTAAATGAGGAGCTACAAAGAAATAAGTTCTAAGAAAAAATACCATTTTCTTTTCATCGTTGATAAACAACCGTCCCGTTTTCGGGCTATCTTCGGATCCTAAAACTCTAAAGCTACGAGAGAATTTACTTCTCGTCCTAACAGTCATACTGAATTCCGGTAAGTTCAAACTATCTATAAAATAAGTGATATGAGAAAGAATAAATTTTAAGAACACGGGACGGAATAAAAGATACATTTATGCATTAATGAAGAGTTCATTTATAACACGAGTAATCTTACGTGGTAATAGCCATAGGGCAAGACTTTTTAATTATCTAATTTAAGGAGGGAACGCGGAAAAGCTATCGGATAAACCAATTTCGTAATTCCGTCTAGACGGTTGTTTAAACAGCTTTGAGTCACGAAATATGGGCCTAGTTCTTCTTTTTTATGTAAAAACTGTTAATAAAATTTGCAAAAAGCCTCTTTTCTAAATTGGGTATTGTTTGAGTGTAGATTTATTTATTACTGATGGATGAGTTGCGATAAAAAATTCAATAAAGATGCCGCGTGAAACCATACAAATAGACGGAGTATATTAAAAATTCAATTTATAAAATTTAAAGGGGTTTCTGGGTAAAAAGACCGCTAGAGCGGGAAAAGATACTTTTATTTCAAAAGGAAAACATCAATAACCCTAACATAAAACTCTTTAGGTCAATTTTTTTAATCCAATTCATTTTGTAAAAGGTCAAAGGTGAAAACTTATTTCGCGTGCCACGCAAGCTAGTTTTTTTTCTTCCGAATCAATTTTAGTTAAACGGTTACAGTTCACGTAGACTAATCTTTAAAATCAGGTTAATTCTTAAATGTACAGAATATAGATGCTAAGAAACTAGCTTCCCTTGGAAGCCTGGTAAACATTATCCTTTTTTTAGCTATACAGGGTGTTTGTGAAAGGTCCATCAATAATGAAAGGGCGTATTTATTGGGCCATTTTGAGTCGAAAATGTTCTATGACATTTTTCCGTTCGGGCCACTGTTTTCAAGTTATGATTGGAGTAATTTACGGATGACCCCTTAAATTTAATTAAGAAATTGAAAGACAGCGCTAATTTAATGAAGGGGTCATCCCTAAAATATTCAAATCATAACTCGAAAACCGTGGCTCGGACGGCAAAATGTCATAGAACATTTTCGACTCAAAATGGCCCAATAAATACGCCCTTTCATTATTGATGGACTTTTCACAAACACCCTGTATAGTGGCATGCCTAAAGGCAATCGCCAACAACGAGAAAGACTCATTCTAGTTTCCAGTCCTTTGTTCGGAGAATAATAGGAGAGTGAAAGAGAAGAGAGGAAAGAGGAAGGAAGGTTGAATGAATAAAAAATTCGAATGAAATAAAAAAAAAAGAAAATACTGGCGTGACTTTTAGAGAGAATCTTTCGCAGTTAGGCCTAATGGATTCGAAAACGAAATCTTCCATTATTTAGCGCGAGCGAAGGACTAAAGTGGTATGGTGCAGCTAGAGATGCTCGATAGCACTCTCTAGAAATCTTACGTAATTTGCATTTAAAGCTTTTTAGGTCGCGTTCGCAAAGAACTATAGTTCTAACATTATTTGTATTTCTGATAATAAACCCAAACGATATATAGCAAATTACTAATTACGCAGTCATTTGCATATTTCGGTAGTCTATATTGTTAATAATCTATTTTGGAAGCCGTAGTCTACTTTTTTCCATGCTCAATTAGAAACTTTACAAGAGCTGGCTAATCGAACAAACATATCTAATTCACTAGTATGATGTATGAACACGTCATTAGTAATTCAATTGTATTAGTATGACTTTTATGCAAATCAACCCTTGAAACGCGCACGACGCTCTACATAATTCTGTACAACAATTGGATAATTAAATGATTTCAAATCACCTTTGTCGAAAGCAAACAGAGTTTGTTGCTGTCCATTTTTATAGCTTTGTGTGAGTTAACAGAAATTTGTTTGCCCCATCAGGGAGATGAACATAGGTTGAGTTAATCGGTAAATATATCATTTTTAACAATATTTGGATACTTATGTATATTACTTTACCTATACCACGTATAATATTAGCGCGCGTTCAAAGGGTTAAAGCCAGACCACCTATTACGAAGTACGATCTCGGGAGAGAAGTTGGAATGATAATTCTAGTCGTATCAATTACCTATTGCATTCGATAAGCAATGATTAAGCTATTAGAGAGAGTGGGATAATATGGTAATGAGGTAAGGCTACATCTATGATCGCAACCGAGCTACCGCCCCCACCACCGCTTAATATACAGAGCGGCCTAAGTAACCGAGGGATACCCAATTTATAAGACCAGTGGCCTAGAAGAGCCGCGAATCACACGCGGCCAAAGAAGCGGGACTCGAGTATAATTAGTCGAAAATACACAGAGTTTTCTAGGCGACCGAATAGCTTTGTTCAAGGTCTAGTCCCATATTTGGCACGATACTTGCTATGATTATTTGAAGTAATATATCCCGACTTCTCATATCAGTAGAATTAAAAATAACCCTTGAAGGTTTAAAGCCTATCAAATATTTTAAAGGTATCTCAATAACTAAACCTCTAAAGTCGTAGTTAATGGCAAAGTATGTTAAGTAAACTAGAGGACGGAGAATTCGCTCAAAAAGGTTTCTTTTTTTCATTTTCTCAGCATCTATCGGGTCATTTTGACTGTTCCTTTACAAACGTTTCGTTTGTACTTTTGTAGGATGTTTTTCAAAGGTTTTCCCTAGATTCGATAGAGTGGAGGAATGAGGGAAGCTTATAAATCCTAATTATGGTCATTAAATTTGCATGCCAGCGTTCCCTGGATACGAGGAACACTCTTCTAACGTCTATCCTAAACTCCAAAGAGAACCTAAGCGCATTTAATACGTGAAATGAGAGTTCTGGAAAAGCAAACAGAATGCTTAAAGTCAAATAAACACGAAGTCACACGTTCTATAAATGTTTCATTCAATGAAAAGGTTCAAATACCTTCGGGTTAATCTACTCCTTACGTTTATATAGCTAGAGCGCGTGCCTACGAAACGATATATTGTTATGACCCAGCTTTTCAATTACAATCACTCGTAAAATCTTAATGACTTAGATATTCAAAATATATTTAACGCGACTCCCCAAAGGAGTATTATAATATAACGCGAGACAATGATGTATTCGGTAAAGATTTAGTTTCAAGTCAAAGCGGTAAATTCTTAATTGTTTCTCAGAAGGAAAGATTAAATAGATCGTAATAAATTATATATATACAAAAGCGACTATATAATACACTTTCACATTAAACTAATTGCAATATTTAAAGTATTTAAGAATTAATACGTAAAAGCTTATGTAATTGTATTTCTTCCATTCAAACGTAACTTTCTTTTGATCTTAAAAAAAAAAAATTTAGACGTCCAAAACTTCCGATTTCCAAATGGAAAGAAAAAATACCGTTTCAGATCATTTTTATTTTAGAGTCCAGTCCTCGCCCTAGGACCTACTTTTAATTGTCAGTAGACAAAAAAATATATCGGCGAAAGAATAATAAATACGTAAAGAAAAACTGGTCAAAGACATTTTTGTGGCAGCTCAAAGTTAGCAACAAAAAAGTTTCTGATTTCAAGAACGACGTGCATTATTTTTGGTAAAATTCAAATTATATTAAAAAAAAATAACCTTTTCTTTTCCGCATAAAACTCCCTGAAGGGTTTAAATTTTCGATCGTTATTTCTTGTTTTTGAAGGGAAACGAAGTCGGTCAAATTTCATAAGATTAAATATTAAATAACAAGGGCGTAATTTAAATTTAAATATTTAAAAATATATTTATTATCACTAACTGACTTAATTAAGATTATTTGGAAATTTTAGCTGGTATTAATAATAAAGAATATTATTCTTTTCACGAAACGCGCGAGATAATAAGAAAGCAATCGAGAATGAGGACTGAAATATAAGAAAATGGAAAGAATTGAAAGGTTCCCGGGTTTCTAATCAAATCTTCTATTTAATTAAATATTCAATTTATAAATTAACAAAGAGCATCGGGGAAAATGCGTTAATTGAATTATGTACTCCGAGAACGAAAGATAGAGAAGCATTTCCTAATTCGAAGGCTTAAAATTGAGAGAATTTTGAAGAGAAAGAAATTGAATTTGTGTGCACATTTCTAAACTAATTAAATTTGGTTCCTTGTTAAATTTCATTTTAAAATTTAATTAAAATATTTATCCACGTGCTTTTGCTGAAAGCTATAGGTTGCCCTAATCCCTCCCAAAAACATGAAACGAATGTTATCGCAAATCTTATATTTGGCTCTAATTTTCTCTCTTGAGGAATTGATCTTGGCGGGATTCCTTTCAAAATAAATTGGAAAAAAGCAGGTCCCCTCCCACGATAAGATTGCGGGGTAAAGATACTATAAAATATATAATTCGAAAATTCCCTTTCATAGAGAACCTTTCGTGGCTTGTTTCGCGACCGAAAAGAGACTATATTTTTACCATTGAAGGGAAAATAATCTTATATTCCAACGTAAATCCTAAACTGATTAAGCGGAAGTTGTTAAATGTTGTTTTACTCGAAACAGAAAAATTATTTTCATCCTTCATTTCCATAAACATTCATCATAATAGAAAGAAATCACTGGATTATTGTTGAATTATAGAATCCCTTTGAAATGAATTGATTAAATTCGGCATAAAATCATGAATAATCGAACACGCAGTGGTACCTGAATATCCCTAAACACTAGACGATCAATGGCTTCGTACAGTATCTCATTACGTGAGCCATTCATATGGAAATTCCATTACACCTCTTGGGAAACTACCAAAACTCTCTAAGAAGTTACCCTAAATTGACGATGGAGCATATTTCTTACGTAACTTCGAATTATTATACTTCATTCCAAACTTAAGAGTACTGAGTAGGTTTCTATACTAAAAGAAAGAGGAGAGAATATCGGTTGGTCCTAGATCTCTCCAGTTCAGTAATTGGGGAGTCTCGGCAGCGTTTTCAGCGCGGCGGGCACGCTCGGTCAGTTGTTAAGGAAAAGCCCCCCGCGGAACACCTGCACTTGAAACAGAGTATCCGTTAGTTCGCCTTCCTCCATCAATCTCTCCCTTCTTCCCTCGCTTTTTCTCCCGATCCTTTACCTTCAATAGGGTTCCTAGACTATCTGGTAACTGACCCTAAATCACTATTACAAAAAAAAGAAGAGTTCCTGCACCAATGGGGTCGAAACTTGAACCCAAAGCTAATTTTCTTGAAGAAAACCAACCCATATTCTACAGAGATAGTTTGAGATGTAATTTTTAAGCTGTTTTTAAGGTGTAGAGATGTTTGTATTAGACGACTAGATTTCAGTTTTAATTTTAGGGTAATTATCGTATAAAATTTGAAAATTCTGAAAATATTGTACCCAACCACGTTGACGGAACCCTGACTGTAAGTTTCCCTTCTTCTTCCCTGAGCTATTGAAAACGCCTTCACGAAAACGCGACACTCTTCTTCTATTCGCCCCTCATCCTTCACTATAGGTAACGTGTGTTTTTGGAGCGAAGAAAACCCCCCATTTATGGCTTAGTGACTTACGTCTATTGATTCGCGGAGGAAGATTTCTCCAAGCTAGCGACGGAAATATTGAGATTTTTTTTTTATTCCCGTTTTTTTAAGAATCGATCAGCGAACTCTCTCGTGTACGCAAGGGTCTTCCTCCTCATTTTCTTCCTTCCTCTCTTTTTTAAACTCTGCTCGTTACGCTAAACGCCTACCGGAATTTTGAAGTTAAAATTTTACGCTTAAAGAACGCTTGTAGAAAATATAAAACAATTATTATTATCAATAATTATTTTGTTTAGGTTTCGATAGTTTTTCTCTTTACTAAAAAGCCGAATTATAGGGGCACTGAGTCCCGTACGTTTTCTACCGGCCCCTGTAGAAATGTTTCACCCGCTGAGCACCGGTGCTTATATTGCGTTTGGCCTATTTAAAATGAGTATCCATGGTTTTCAAAGAAATTCAGTGTGGTAAAATATGTCTTTTTATGTATCAGCGAGTTTTAGTTGGTTCCATACTTGCCCATAGACCAAACAAAAGCATTGTAAATGTTTATCTTAGGATGTAATAATAGTTTCTCAGTAAACAATCTTATCTTTTACAAAACACGCATAAATATTTCTCCTAAAATAACAAAAATTAGGGAAAAAGAAAACAGGACGATGCAAAGTAGCAATAATATCCATTCAGCTGCAATATTTTTTCACAAAATATGTAATGCTAATTAAAGATTTGTCGTCATCGGTAATTAACATCGACATTAAAAATATATTCTTTGGAGCACGGATTATAAATAACCTTTCAACTCCAAAAGGGCAGACGCTTCTTGGTTCTTATACAGAAACGAAAGTCGAGAAAGAGTGAATCAATAAAAGACTTGGGGCTGAAAATATTTATCCACTCGGCATTTATAAATAACAAAACGAAGTCGTTATTTCGTCAATAATGTCTCGAAGGCGAAACTAAGTTCATTTTTAACGAGGCCAATTCCCGCCGCCAGTCAAACTTCCCGGACGCCTCCGTCTTTCCTTCCTTCCTTTGTGAGTTAAGGAAAGGATGAGCGGTCGTTATAGCGATTTTGCAATTATGTTCTAGAGAAGCCAACCACGGATTTAAAAGCAAATATTATTGCGTTTCTTGGTTCAATTAGTACTTGGGGGGTTTAAAAGGAAAGTAAGGAGAATGACTGCAATTAAGGTAGGGGTTACGTTGAAAGCCCGGGACTTTTCTAAAGCCGCTTGTCCTTTAATAAACTTATAAAATATCGACCGGAATCGAGTCAAGCGAAGGAACCGGCCAGAACAATCTCCCTGACAATTGAGCTTTTCGAGAAGAAACAAGAGAGCTTCTCCAAAACTCCATACGAGAAAAGAGGAGGGACTCTATAAGAGAACTTTCCTTGTTCGTTCTACTTTAAGAGACTAGTTATAAACGGACAATACAGGGTGTTTCTGAAAAGTCCATCACAAATTAAGGGGCGTGTTTATGGGACCAAACTGAGCGGAAAGTACCAAAGAACATGGGGTGTACAACATTTTGTTACGGAGATATGGCCTTCCAAACATTCGCCCCTAAAACAAGGAAATATCCAAAAATGAGGAGTAACACTTAAGACCGACTAACCAGCTTGTTTAAAATTACTAGACAATTTCAATAGCCTTTAATCGAACAATTGATTTCTACCTTTACTAATCAGAAGCGTATAAATGAGTAGAAGTATGCCTACGGTGGTAATGTAAAATTAATCCCAAGTGACATGATGTTTCAAGATCTTCCCAGCACCAAGTAAAATGGTTCTGATTGAAGGGACTTTTATTAGCACAGCGTAAACAACGTTATTTTCAGGAATTAGTCCAAATGTCCACGGGCGGCATTACAAAAACGAGGCAGTCTTTCGAATGATACTTGGACATGTTGGAAGATCCCTGGCTTGTTCCTGTTATCTCAAACCGTAAAAAGCTACGCAAATCTTCATCATCACGGACAACACTCTTGTACGTTAGGTATGACCTTGAGAAAACCTAAAAGGACATCTCGAATGTATTTGAAAAACCCATCTCCAATTAAGGGGCGTGTTGTTTGTTTCCAACAGAGTAAACTCGCCCAGAGAACAATTACAATGCAGAGCCACGTTTCGGCGTTAATGGCCCACAAAGGTGGTCCCAAACAAAAGAACAAACTTTAATTTGTTTCGTTCAGTAAGTATTTCATGTGTCATAGATAAAACGCCATGATTAATGCACAAAGAAAATGTTATTGACAAGTTTTCGGACCGCGATGCTGAAATGTGGTGGTGCACCATCGTGCATGAACCACATTCTGTTTATTAAACCTAAGGCCAAATTTCCAGCCCAGGTTAAACGGTGTGGCTTACTTGCAGTTCTTACGGGACGATTTACCGGAACTACTCGAAGACGTACCCTTAGGTTTGGTAAACAGAATGTGGTTCATGCACGATGGTGCACCACCACATTTCAGCATCGCGGTCCGAAATTATCTTAACGCGACCTTCCCTTTGCGGTGGTTAGGTCGAGGTGGACCTGTGGAGTGGCCTGCTCGATCACCCGATCTGAACCCTTGTGATTTCTTTCTTTGGGGCCACCTGAAAGACTTAGTTTATCAGACTGAAGTGCCCGATGTTGAAGAGCTACGTCGACGAATAATTCACGGCTGTCAAACAATTCGCGAAACTCCAGGCATTTTTCAACGTGTAAGGGAATCATTTGTAAGACGTGCTAATGTGTGCCTTAACGCGGGTGGTGAACACTTTGAACAATTTTTGTAACTAGTTGCAATTAAATGTTAAAACTTGTCAATAAATTCATTTTCTTCGTGCATTAATCATGGCGTTTTATCTATGACACATGAAACACTTACTGAACGAAACAAATTAAAGTTTGTTCTTGTTTTTGGGACCACCTTTGTGGGCCATTAACGCCGAAACGTGGCTCTGCATTGTAATTGTTCTCTGGGCGAGTTTACTCTGTTGGAAACAAACAACACGCCCCTTACTTGGAGATGGGTTTTTCAAATACATTCGAGATGTCCTTTTAGGTTTTCTCAAGGTCATACCTAACGTACAAGAGTGTTGTCCGTGATGATGAAGATTTGCGTAGCTTTTTACGGTTTGAGATAACAGGAACAAGCCAGGGATCTTCCAACATGTCCAAGTATCATTCGAAAGACTGCCTCGTTTTTGTAATGCCGCCCGTGGACATTTGGACTAATTCCTGAAAATAACGTTGTTTACGCTGTGCTAATAAAAGTCCCTTCAATCAGAACCATTTTACTTGGTGCTGGGAAGATCTTGAAACATCATGTCACTTGGGATTAATTTTACATTACCACCGTAGGCATACTTCTACTCATTTATACGCTTCTGATTAGTAAAGGTAGAAATCAATTGTTCGATTAAAGGCTATTGAAATTGTCTAGTAATTTTAAACAAGCTGGTTAGTCGGTCTTAAGTGTTACTCCTCATTTTTGGATATTTCCTTGTTTTAGGGGCGAATGTTTGGAAGGCCATATCTCCGTAACAAAATGTTGTACACCCCATGTTCTTTGGTACTTTCCGCTCAGTTTGGTCCCATAAACACGCCCCTTAATTTGTGATGGACTTTTCAGAAACACCCTGTATATTCCCAAGCAGTAAATAATTTCGCAAGGTACATATATATAACGAAAGGAAGGGAGCTTAATTCCCCATCCAGGACTAACGCGTATTCGACTAGTCCTAAATTCTAACCAATGATCGTCCTGAATTTTCAGTTCCTTCGAGGAAAATAATGCGGGAAAACAAAGACCCAACTTCTCCACAGATGTTATTTTCAGATTACATTGAATTGCTGAGATATGTCCCTTTTGTAGCTTGTCTATATTTATATCGAAATTGGTTAGCAAACGATCTTGTCCTATTATATAACAAAGACCGGATGCGATGAGATCAGAGAAAGAGTATTTGATTCTTCTTTAAGTTTAAAACCAGTAATAACCTTCAGGTCCTTTTACATCAATACGAATTTGAAACCTTATTTCGTCGGTGGAACAGTCTACGAGATTAGGTTTAATTCGAACAAGCTTGATCGATAAGTGGCTATTTTCTATTTATACCATTGCGGATTACTTTTCTAGGCGGATCAATACGGCAGGTCATTATATAGCCTATTTTAATACTTGATCAGATAGTAGGAAGCAAATTGGTATAAAATATACAACCATAGATTAAACCTTATCATTTTGAAGGGAGGAATAAATTAGTAAGATCATGAATAAATATTACAGCATGAATATACAGGGTGTTTGTGAATGGTCTGTGAGAAACTATGGGAGGTGTTCTTTGGGCGAAAATGTTCCGCGACATTTTGTCGTCTAGGCCTCCGCTTTCAAGATATGACTGGAGTGTTTTACGGATTATATGTAAAATTTAATTAGAGTTGTCCTTCAATTTCTTAATTAAATTTAAGAAGTCATCCGTAAAACACTTAAAACATAGCTTCTAAAGGGACGACAAAATGTCACAGAACATTTTCAAGTCAAAATCGCCCAAAAAACATTGTCCATAATTTCTTACAGACCTTTCAGAAACACCATGTATCTCGAACAGAACTTTCTTTTATCTTGGTTATATATTCTTCAAAAACTCTCTCAAAAACCTCTGGTTATAAGAAGAGATCTACACTAATAATATTTAAGAGTACGCATGCTCTTCTTCTCCATCTTTTTACTTCCATTGCTGCATCAAGTATAATGCGAACGTAGTCTCGAGAACCGTTGAAATGTCCCGGAAGGATCCCCATCTTTGTCCCTAACGTCCTATTTTCACTTAATAACGCATGCGCGCTTTTCCAATATTTTTTAAGCATTACTAGAAGTGAAATAGAGGGAAAACACGGCGAGTTTTAAGAGAACGCGAGAATTGCTTTGAGAAGAATCTTTAAAAACGAGGTTTCGTACGCCAGTCACGCAATCTTATTCGTCTTTCATCTTTTCCAGTCCAATTTTTCTCTCTTCCCTTTTTTTTCTCCATCTTACAAACAGTTCAGGGCTAGCTTCCCACCGGGGCATAACGTATTCCAGCGGAAATAAGGTATTTTATTCACGACCTATACCCTTCTGGTTCGATTCTACCTCTACAACTACGGAAGGGTATCAAATATCACCGCTATTTTTCTTCTTCGGAGTTTCGCAGCTTTGTACAGAACTATACATCCCTATTTTTCCCTACTTTTTCCTACGTCTGTCTGTCACCAAAAGTAGATTAAATTGAAGTTAAAGTAAAGAAAGCCAGTCTCATCTGGGTACTATGGGATGAAGGCAATATCAACCGGAGTGTTTTAATAATTTTGGTTTAGCCTACTTTCTCTGTTGCATACTTTAAAAAAATATGTTTTGTCGTGTTATCGGTAAAAGTCTAGTCTCGCGGACGAATATATACGGGGGCATCGAGCGAAAAAAATAAAAATAATATAGGGGCGTCTGTCCTTTCGTGGGCTTATCTTCTAGATATTTTAAGGAAGAGGAGGAGGATGGGATCATTGAATAACGATAATGTCGTTTCACGGTTGAGACACGGATAGTCGAAACCAAACCCTCTTCACCATCCTAAATAGGAGACAACGCCCGCGGAAAAAGAGCCTGTCTGAGATGATGTACTTTGATACGAGCTTTCCAACTTTCATAGCTATTGTTCGAGCTCTGGCAACGTGCTTATTTCTTTTGTCAAGAGTAGAGATGCGGGATTTCGGGTTATCGTTGACGAAGGAAGGTTTGGCTTGCCGGAACGCCACCCACACCTTTAAAGAAAAGGGGTCAAAACAAAGCCAGGGTTTGCGCGAATCCGTACGCATCTAAAAGAGGGTTAGGTCTTGGCCTATCAGATATTCAGAATTTCTATAGAATCTGTGTTCTCAGTGAAATACCGTCTTATATACAGGGTGTTTGTGAAAGGTCCATCAATAATGAAAGGGCGTATTTATTGGGCCATTTTGAGTCGAAAATGTTCTATGACATTTTTCCGTTCGGGCCACTGTTTTCAAGTTATGATTGGAGTAATTTACGGATGACCCCTTAAATTTAATTAAGAAATTGAAAGACAGCGCTAATTTAATGAAGGGGTCATCCCTAAAATATTCAAATCATAACTCGAAAACCGTGGCTCGGACGGCAAAATGTCATAGAACATTTTCGACTCAAAATGGCCCAATAAATACGCCCTTTCATTATTGATGGACTTTTCACAAACACCCTGTATAGCCTGTTTCAATCTTGCAATGCATGCTTCATACCGGGTAGAAACCCTGTTTCTCTTTTGGAATTTTTATTCCCTCTCGAAATGTAAACATACTATGTGATACGTCTTTTCCAAGAATCTCTCTTTAAGCTTACCTATTCAACCAGACATTTTCTTATCGCGAAAAAAAACATTTTTTACAAGCTTTAGATTTAGCTTCTCTAGGCTACTTAGGGTCAAACATTGTAAACTAATTTTGAATCACATCCAAAGAACTTGAAACTACGTATACCCATCATGATGAGCTAAAAGCAGGTCTAGTACCCATAATCCGTTTTAGACATTTCTTTAAAAGTTTATTTATAAAAAATAAAGTAACTTCTTCAAACTGGTTTTTTTAAGTAATATGATGTTTGCAAACTGAAAAAGTTTCTTACGGATGACGGAAGCGAAATGGAATTTTTAATTCAGTTTTCGAGGTTTTGTCTACTTTGGTGCAGTCAATCCTATTTAAATACGTGCCTGATAATTTGAATTCAACCAAATTTGAAACTGAATTATAAATACGCTCATCATAAAAAATAAAATTGCAATTTTAGAAGAGAGTTGAAAAAAAGATACATTTTAAATGTCTAATCCTCAAAAGCTTTCCAAACTTTCGGGAAAGTTTCCCTCGTTGGATAATATTTAAAATATTCAAAATTCCATTAAAACTTGGGTGGTATAAAGTTAATGAAACCGAAACAGAAAAAAATAACATTTTGAAAGGGATAAGGCTCCGAAGACACATTTAGTTTCGCTAAAAAAACTCATTAATTTGCACCAGGCGTAATTTGAACTGAATTCTTCGTAAGAGTAAGAATTATCTCGGAACACGAAGTTTCGCACGCCGGGAATACTTTAAACGAAAAGTTTCCCATCCCATTGCACTAGAAAATACTTCTTGTCTGAACTAGAACCGAATGAATAGTTAACTAGTTCCGTAAATTCGAAAGAAGCAAACGTAAGTCATCCCCATATCCCATCATTGCAACCCAACGCGTGAAGGAGCTCGTTAATACATATTTCAGAAGGAATAATTCATTAGAGTCGTCTTAGGTGCATGCTGGTGACATACCAATCTAGAGACCATGTTTAGGAAGGCTTTTTTTCTGGCTAAGACCCTTATTAGAAAAAACCATCTTAAGAAGAAATGATGAAACTTATTTCCCCGGGAGATGCTTTAAGGTAAAAAACTTTAAGCTTTTTTATTTTTGTTAAGACTACTGCAATCAAATAAGAAACAAGTTGATATAAACCAAATAGATATTTCACTTTCAAACCTTTTCTATCCGATAGAGATATGTGCCATCTACGCTAAACGAACTTACAACTTAATGATTAAACGTTACTAACAGACAACGTTCTATGAATAATATTATAATTGTAATTTTAAACATTAATGTCTACTTCAAAGTGACACGAATGCATTATACTAATCCCAAAACTATTTTGGTAGAAAGACAAGCTAAAAACGCTCCATTTCTCCGTTACCTCCTTGGTTTATTAATTAGGACTAGAGTGGATTTTTTTCTTTCTTGTTTTTCTCTAACCCCTTTATCTTCAGAGATGGTCTCGTATTAAATTTGTGAAGAAGTCAAAAGCTATTTCTTTCAAATGCAATGTCAGAAATTCGTAACTGGTAGTTAAAACTTTCATTCCGCTAACGTTGTCGAATTCAATAAGAAGAGATACTTTAAAATTGATCCGAATGTCACCTTGTTAGAGAAATATCATCCAAGAGAATGTTTTTCATCAGTTTATGAATTTTGGTCAAGCCGAATTAAAAGAAAGAAATTCCTTCACGGCATCAGTGAGACATTGTATATATTTTTTTCGCGTACCATCTCTTTCTCTTTTACTAGTGAATTGCAACCGTGTTAGTACAGTACATTTGGGTCTGGATAAACCCTAAATATTTAATGGAAACTAGTTGGATAGCGTGCGTGGCTGAGAGGAGGAAGATAGGATGCTAGTAACAATGCATGCTTGGGTGTTGTTTCGGAATAGATACCTTTTCCTACGAGCTCCACGAGCGGGATGTTTCCGAGTTTCTCCTGGATCCTCTTTACGTTCTCCACTCCTCCTCTCCATCTTCCGTTCTAGAGCAAGAGGAATGGATGGAAGACAGTGAGAGGATGGAGAGCAACGCGGAGGAAATGGAACCCGCTGTGTTCCTGAGAGGAAAGATGGAGTCGACGATTCTATCATAAGTAAATTAATTCTCATTTAACTTTAGGGTGTTATTGTGGGCGATATTCGTGCTTAGACTTAATTCTTCAGAGTAAATCAAAATTGGAACGCTTCCGTTCAAAAAAGGCGGGTGTTTTAGTTGCATCAGTAAACAAACGCTGATCATTTTTTCGGGCGCTTTTCTGTAGGGCGGATGTTAGCTTTGGCGCTAAGAATTGTATACATCTTTTACCTAACGAGCATGACGCAGCTGAGACAATGTCTTATAAACTTATTGAAAACGTTTTCACCTATGGATGGTATGGTGTAGTTGTCTCAAGCGTGCAGTGTCTGAGAAAGCGCACTGTACGTAACGCAATTTCATCTTTACCATTCATCATTGTAAATCACCGTCTACGCGCTTCCTCTCTCTTTCTCTTCTCCATTTCTCCAGGACTCTCCCATCTTACGCTAATCACCAGGACCGGTGATGCGGAGATTATGCCAGTAATCTACGGAGTCGAATGAACCTATCCCACTCTAGAACGGTGGAGAAACTTACCGAGCGCGAGAAAACGCTCTAAAATTTATAGCTTTGTTAAATCTCAAAGACTTTTTGGCAAACATAATACTAGTTAGGGTGGGCTAGGCGGCGTTCTCTTGGACTGTATACAAACAACTGTTCAAACGCACTACTTTATTTCGTACGTGGTTTAATATTGTGTATGAATCCGCCTTAACTTTCCATATTTTGTCGTGCGCGCTTGGGTGAGAAGGGAAACTCAATAATGGAAGATCTCTATATTCTGGAAGCTGTTTATAAACGCACTAGAAATATTTTAACTCGAAGCTCTCCGACATGCGAAATAATTTTAGGGATCGTGGTATTTTTTAAAGGAATGGTTCACCCATAAACCTTTTTTGTCTCTTAGCGTCAATAGTACTTTTATAAAGATAGTGGTACTACTGAAATTAAATTATTAGCGATAGTTTTCATTTTATAATTAAAATAAAATTTTATATGGACAAAACCCTTAACCCCTATCTATAAACTTCACTGTCGTGCTTTTCCAGACCTGCCAGATGACTGGCTGGTTTAAATAGCGTTTAGCCAATGAGATTTTAGCACTCTAAGCAGAAGAATTTAGGTCGGGTTTTTTTTGAGTCTGACTCTGACAATTTCGTCTTCAAGTATGTTTAGCTCTCGTCGTTAGTCGTTTCGTTGATCAATTTGAATCAAAATTAATTGCCAAAATGCCAAGTTGTATTATAAAAGACTGTCAGTGTTAACTCTAGGTGTGCGGTTAGTTTTTATACTGTTCCCGATCACTGTAAGTACCCTTATAGTGCATTAAAATGGTTACGATATGCCAGATTCCCTAGTGTACTAGCTAGGCCTTTGCTACGGGCTTGACTACGGCTCTCTCTACGGGCGCTGCCAACGTACCTTGTCGCCGGTCTAGCGCTCAACCGCGTAATAGTCGAGTTTACTTTTTAGTAGAAGCTTGTCCTATAGATACCTCGGCCAATAGAGTAATATCGGTTACGGGGAGGGTGACATTAAACTCCGCCCATTCGCCATTTTGGCGGCAGAATTTAACATGAGCTCTATAGCCACCAGAAGGTGACGCCATCTGTTGATTTGTTAATTTCATTGGCTGAAAAACCAATGACGTCTCAC
The DNA here is from genome assembly GCF_054372755.1 of Phalangium opilio. Classification (NCBI taxonomy): domain Eukaryota; kingdom Metazoa; phylum Arthropoda; class Arachnida; order Opiliones; family Phalangiidae; genus Phalangium; species Phalangium opilio. The sequence goes on along the minus strand of NW_028324182.1, from coordinate 8,340,470 downwards.
CCCCCTCAGCAAATATTACTCTATAAGATGAAGGACTGAATTAATATATGAGAGTGACGTATCGTACTCTCTCTGGCTTTGCGGAAAAGCACCATACAGGCGCTATAGGATCCTCAATGCAATTAGTTTTTCTGATTTAATTTAAAATATACTTAATGTAAAATTTTTTCAGCTCTCGAAATCTTGGTTTTGGGTGTAATTAAAGGGATTACAGCAAAAAAAGTTTATGGGTGAACCATTCCTTTAAAAAAAAAATATAATGAAGGTATTAAAGTGACGATTTTTTCAGTCACATTTTTTAATAACTTCGGGGGATTTTATACAAGTAGTTTCGTAGGGCGGAAGTCAGTCGAAAGAAGTCCTGTTTTAAAAGTACTCATTAAAAATGAAGTCATTTACTCTCAAGGGTTAATATTTATACGAAGCGGTTTACGTTTTACGTCATCCAGATTCTTGCATTATTCAGGATTTAATTTTACGGTAAGAGAAAGGAAAAAGGCTTGGAGATGTTGAAAGAGAAAAAAAATAACCAACCCATCGTTCCTGGCTGGAAAGAGCCAACGTAAAACCGAAAAATTATCATAACCCGGCAATAAAATAAACGGAAATGGTCGAGAGAGAAGAGTCTCTTTGGGGTCCGATCTATCGCGAAAGCCTTTGAATAAATATGATATTTTTATATGTATACCGTTATTTTATTTCAGCCCCAAGGAAAAGGGTTTGAGCTATTCTACAGGGTGCCATAAAAGTTTAAATATCTTGTAAATTGGCAAGGCAATATTTATTTAACATTGCAGCTAACTCTTTTCAATGTATGTATATATTTTCATTTTAGGCAAAGACGCGAGAGTTGGAATTGATCCGAATCTCGAGACATCGTCGCGGAGCAACTCGGTCCAGCAAGATGTCAAGATGAAGCCCAAGAAAAAAGGGAGATCGAACGCGGTGGTGGCTACCGTCTTAGGCCTCTTGACCTCGCTAGCGCAGTACGGACTGGTGCAGACTGCCGGTAAGCAACCGTTTATTCACCCGAGAGATTGAGGTGTTAAATTTTCCGTTTCCCTCTTGGGGTATACCGAACCGATTCAGGGAAACGAGTAAATAGCCCCATGACGTGTTTACTACGTCATTGCTTAAAATATCTCATAATGTAATGATTAAGTTAATAGGGTTATACAGAAACTTTCACTTCATTAATTTCGTAAACAATGGTAGCTGCGAGGAAAATTAAATCCGACACTTAGTGCCCCGGAGAATCACCCGATTGTTTTATAGTTAATTGAAGTTAAAAAGAGTTACACCGGGGATTCGCAATTCAATAAACCCTCGCGTGAATCTCAACAAGATCGGACGTTTCGTGTTCCATAGATTAACTTCGACACAAACTATCTCCCACCCTACGCCCTTAATTCAACGAGAACAAAGAGTCGGAAAAGAGAAAATGACCCTTCGAGCAAAGCGAGAGAATTGCTGAGGGACACCGCTCGCCATTCTCTTTGAATAATTTATACAGGAACCCCAACCCCGAACACGAATTTGGGATTCCATGATAGGATAGGATGGCGGTTTTCTATTCTAGAGGGTTCGTGGACTCTTTCCGATCTCTCGAATGAAAGAGTTAGGTCGACAATGACGAATTCCTGGTTTTTCAACCTTACCCGGAAATAGCAGTATAGAAAAAGCCCCGTCAAAGCGTATCAATGACAAATGTCAAACTTTTGACCTTTACCGGGGGGGGGGGAGAAATCTCATTCTTTCCACCGCACCAATTACTCTCGAACCTCGAGACGGAATGGAATCTCTACACCTTTCCTATTATATGGAGCTTTGCGATGGAAGGTAAAAGTGGAGTAGATGATATGGTAATTGATATATAATCGTATTTAAAGCGATTATTGCAGCGCTCTTGAATTTTTGTTTAAGATAATACAATTAGTTGACATATTTGTCAATGGAATGCCGAGGACTTACCATGTCTAAATCTTAATTAAATTCTACCCTTAATTATTATCTTCGAAAATTAAAAAATAAAGATGTTTATAATTATTCAGTTATTACTTCGACTTAGAGTACGTTGTTCGCGACTGTATTCCATTTGATAATCCAAAATGTTCCCGTTTTCGCCTCGATAGTTCAGCGCATTCGCGATTAAATTAGTGGCGAACATTGTGAGATCGTTAAAGGCCTTGATACGTTGTCGAGCACTTAAGCGTTACATATCGAAAACATTAGTTTTACGCGCATCGGTGACCTCTTACAACAGATAGAGAAAGCGATGACCGTGAGTAGTTTACGTCCTTATAATTGTCAAAGGGGCTTGGTCCTCAATGGAAAGCAATATATGATTTTTTTCAATCGTAACTTAGTACTTATCTAAGTTAAATTAATTTACGTCTCAACAATGCGAATTGTACACGATTCGCCTGGTTATTAATAACCACGGATTAATATTATAAAGTAAATAGATGTCTTACCTGAATAATGAATTATGCTGAGCAATATTAACCACACTTTAATTCTGAATTCGGAGCGTATCTAAAAAATACATGAAATAGAATTTGTTATGCGGATAATGTCAATTTAAACTTTGCGGTGAAGGAATAGGGCTCGGAGTTTCTATAATATAAGCCATTTGAATAATGATGACTATCATGTCATTATATATAATACGATATGCATAAATGGATTGTAACTGAAATAGACGATTAAGTTGTTTATATACAAATATCTATAAACATCAAAAAGAAGTATATATTTATTCGATTTACTGTTATAAACAGTGATAATCGAAATACGTTATCAGTTTAATTATCGCAACTTTAGACTTGATAACAACCAACAAAATATTAACATGGCGTATCAATTAATAATGTCAGCGTTCATTCGTATATAGCGTTTTTTAAAGATAAAAGAAAATAATTTCGTCATATACTTTATTATCCATAAAAATCATTGCAACCTATTACGCACCTTTTTAATACTCATAAGAATTTTTTCAACTATAGTCTGTCAAACGAAAGAAGAGCCATGAGAAATTTGTCCAAATTGGTGTCGCCACCATTGACCCCATAGTACTTTATCAACTTGTTTTGTTTTGTCAATAGTCGTCTGTAATATAGTCTGCTATATACAGATAGGCTTAATCGCAATAGAACCAATACATTTTGCAATATATGTTTAATACGTTTATGTTTCATGGTTTTTTACGATCATCGAGTATTAAAGAATATAAAACAAAATTAGCGACAAGACACCAGTTTTATCTTTGTTGAACTAGCATTGCAATATATTTTAATGACATAAGTTAAAGTATCTGTATATAGCAGACTATATTACAGACGACTATTGACAAAACAAAACAAGTTGATAAAGTACTATGGGGTCGATGGTGGCGACACCAATTTGGACAAATTTCTCAGGGCTCTTCTTTCGTTTGACAGACTTATAACAGAAATTATATATCAACAAAACGTTATATTCTGAAGTAATATCTACAGACCTCATTGACAGTTTAAAATCTTCATGTTTTTATATCCAACATTTTGGCTACTCGTTTATGGTTTCATAACTTAGTGGCGATCCATTTTCGTTTCATTTTCCATTGCCATCATGTCGAAGATTCCGGTATAGGTTAACGCATCGTGGCTTTCTCGTACCCGCATCAATGTTTGGCATCACTTTGATATATTATGTGAAACAGTCGGTAATAAAATGAAACGTGTCGCGAAATGCAAATATTGTACGAAGTAAGTTTCCGAGTAGTAAGTGTTTGTGATTTTTGTTGACCTTGACGTTAACTAAAGAAATTACTAAATAACTAAACTGATTTTGATTATTAACCCTATTTTGTTTTGTGAACTATAAATGTGTGTCATAACTCTGTACAAAAAGTTAATTAGAAATGTTTTGTTTCATATTGAAATACTAATCCTTTTAAAATAACTCACTAACCCTTCAAATAAAAAGTTTTATCAATAGTGTTTTTGGGTTTCTCTTGCCCATAGTCCCCTTTTCACTTTCCCTTGAGTCACGCTTATGGTTTAAAGTATTAAGTTTGTTAAAATCACTTCATTATTCCACCGAATTACTTCTGATCGACGTAAGTTCGACCAAACCTTTAATTTTATTCAAAGTAATAAAATTGACTTTTTAGTTCTTTTTCAGTCTCTTGGGCAACCCCTCGGCCAAATTCCATTTACACTAAGTGAGACAGCTATAGACTTGAATTAAATACAAGTGGGATTAGGTGTCCCTGTCCAAGCGTACTCAGTTTAGTGGCTTTGGTCGAAATGCTTCAAAGTTTCCCGGAATTCAATCAAATACAAGTGTGAATAGATATCTATGCCCGGGCCTACTTGTTTAGTTTTTTTGTAGAGAGCTGCATTTCAGTATCAAACGTTACCATTCCCATACCAATTTTGTTCATAATTTTGTTTACCAATTCCACCCATATTTTTCATCCACCTCCCCATCCGTGGTTTCCAAATACCTACCATTCCCATTCCCAATTAAGAAACGTTATTACAGTTCTAACCATTACCGAAATGAACAATAGCAGAAAACCATTTCCCTAGCATAGTGTTAGAATGAATATAACCCTTGAGCGTCTTGGTTTGGCCCAAAATTACCACGCAATATGGGTTCTTCGTCGGGAATTTTAGTAAAAATAAGGAGGCTGAAAAACTGTAGAAAAATTTGACTTGACTGAGGGACTCTTTCTCGCCAGTCGCCAAGTAGCATGAGTCACTTCCCAAAATATCTATTCCGAGAATTTGGCGCGAAAACTTACAATGGACTGATTGGCAGCTATAATAGCAGTGAATCTCGTGTAATAAAGTAATAGGATGAGCCAGAAGACGGTACTGTGAGCTTAGCTAGCTAGTAATTAGCCTACAAGAAACTAAGTGAGATGAGTAGTAGTGGCATCTATGTTATATTGCCTTATATCGTCTAATACTGTCAAAGGCCGATATCTGCCCTTACTCAGTGGCAAAACCGTTTTTATTTATTTTAGAATTTTAGGATCTTCCATAGAAAATAGATTCTATCCATTTATTAACCATTTCCAACTAAAATGTGTATCAATTTACCCACATTCATTCCATATTTTTTTTCCCGTCCTTTCCCGATCCGAAAAACCATCCATTCCCACGGTTTTCAATGGTTACCGCGATAAATGGAAATTTACCGTTTCCATGCAGCTCTCTAGTTTCTTGGGTTGAAATGTTTTCTAGGTTGAAAATACAGCCAAATATAAGCGTGAGTAGGGGTCTTTGTCAAACTATACTTCGTTTAGAGGCTTTGACTGAGAAGTGTTTCATGTTTTTCAGAATACAGTCAGATACAAATGTACTCCGTTTAGTTTAGCACCCGGAAACGTTTTCGCACTTTAGTTTCGATAAGTTTACAGTTCCAAAGAACTTGAACTAGCAATTTTGAAATGAAAATGGAAAAGCACGCGTCATTTTTCTCGCACCAAACTTGAATGACCTTAAGGTAGGTTTTTATTCGGGTTTTCAGTCAATACTTAGTTCTGTACCGGAAAATAAATACCTCGTTAATGAAATTGCGGTTGGTCCTTCATGTATTGTAACAGATGTACATAATGGTAACATGATTCTCTCTCAACATCAGAATATTTGGAGCAAGGTTACTAAACCTAATCACATACGCGATATATTGTTCACTCATCATTACTTTATTACGGCTTAACTATTTGAAAAGCCGCGGTTGTGGATTTTTGTCCCGCGTTAGGACGAGGTTTCTGAGGTGATTGCTGAGGACTTAGTGTAGGCTTATGGAATTCACTAGATCGATTATAAATAAGTCAAACCTCATTTAAAACATTTCAAATTATTTATAAACATATTAACAAAAGTTGAATAAATTTTAATAACAAAACTCAGCTGACTTGTACATTGCGTCCTGCATGATGCTACACAATTTTAACCGAATTGACCAGGGAATTACTTAACGCTAGTGAATTTTACTTAAAGGACTCTTATGTAAGAATATCCACGTAACTAAAGATTTATTATTATTGTTGTGGCACCGATATTTACAAGTAAACCTAAGTGTGTTCAAATTTTTGTCAGTTTCTGAAAGTAGATTTACCCACCGCGTTTGTAACGTTCGTCCTACGCATACACATTCGTTGACACTCTTTGGCTCTCTTGTGCTAATCAAGTTCTAAGACTGAAATTTTAAAATGTTATTGAGAGAATATCTCGTTCAAATCATTTTTGATACCAAACACACAAGTTATTTCATTAACGTCTTTGTTTAATTTATCATTAAAACACCAGGGAATCCAGAGTAATGAAAGCCGTAAAATGACTACCCTTTCGTAGTGAAACACGAGTTTCGTCGCTAACAGATGTAACGACTGATATCATCTTGAAGCATATTTTTATATATTAAACAAAGCCAGATCCTATATAGGCACGTAATTAAATTTAAACCTCTCATAGATATGCGTTAGTAACGGTAACGTTGCTATACATTGTCTGTGAGAGACTACTTTCAGAAAAAAAGCTTGTATGAATGTTTATGGAAAAAGCCAATATGAACAAATATGTTATCTTTATCATTTGCCAATATTATACGCGAATAGAAATAACTAGCGCTAATGTTGTATACTAACAATGTCAATTGAATATCCACTAAGGTCTTCTATATACATATGTCATTGTTTTTAAATAACGTATTAATCAGCATTATTCGTTCCACTATATTTATAAATAATATATACATCTCAATATCTATAATTTCAGATAATGTATAACGGAGTCCGAGCCCTATGAAGGAATGATATATTATATTAAAATATATTAAGAAAGTTTTCGTTCAAACTAAAGCATCCGCCAAGGGAATTGAACCTTCGCTAAACCAAACTTTCTGTATAAATAGCCATATTGAAAGCATCAAAATTTCTTTCGGGTTATGAGGTCAACAACAGACTTATTAAATTAGCTCTTTCACTTGGCATAACTGGTGGACTTGCAAGTAATTGGGATACGTGGAGAATGATATTAAAATACCTGTTTTCTTGTAATCTATAATTTGTTTTTGTTACTTTTTCCATGTTTTTAACTTTTTACGGAATTTGTATCACAATTAATTCCGTGCACTTAAGAAGAGTGTAAACTATCATAGTTAGGCCTACTTGAGTACACGTTCCGCACACAAATCTTTCTTGTCGAAAAGCAAGGCCTATTCATCAATGGCATTTCCAATAATACAATAAAGCCAATGCGACAAAGAAGTAGAAGTATATCCAACTAAAGCATGTTTGTCGGCTAATGCGTATGGCTAAAAACAAAAGACCAATCGCTAAAGCCGAAAGAGGGGACGATAAAGAATGTATGGAGTGCGTGAAGACCCAACCATGAACTTGATAAATACACGCAATAATGTGAAACACTTTGCACGATCACATTATGAAACGATTGCATGCAATGACCGTTCAACTTTCAGTATATGAAAATTTTAGGGAGTTGTTGTTGACTAGTATTAACAAAAGATGCAACAACAAAAAAATTGCTAAGAAGGCCAGAACTCCTCGGTCAATTGCAAAATATTCCAGAGAGATTTTAAGAAGTTCATCGTCCACGGAGGGAAAAATTGAGTGAGCGAAAGAGAGAAAGCTATCTTCGAGCCAGTGATCTTCAATAGTGGTCGACTGGAACTAAAAGTTAGGAAGATGGTACGCGCGGAGAGTATGGAGAGGAGAGAAGCCAAAGATGGATTTTGGGAAACTATCCGGATCCAGGAGCTAGAGCTTTCTGGCGACTATCGACATATAGGATAGTAGGAGAGAGAGCAGAGCCACTTTGGTAAATGTACGAGCGTCTCTTCTCTCTGCTCTCTCAACGGGTAATAGGGTATGGAGAATCAAGCGAATCGAGCAAAGGATGACGAGACAGAAATACGATATAGCGATACCGACGCGCCAATACTTGTAGAGACATAAGTCCATTGTCTAAGTTACATTCGGTAATCATTAAAGCCCTTGTATCCGGGATTCAAAACCTAGCAAAACATATATACCTTTTCTCGTGAGCAACAGAAATGAAAACAATTGACTTCCTCTTAATTTTCCAGGGAAATTAGTAGCTTTGGCAAGGAAATTTTGACTTATACACCAAATAGTAAACATCGCTCAATTGCACTCGACGGTTTGCTCTTGAGACTAAGGAATTCATAGACACGCTCCTCGAGTGTTGTTGGTAGTTTCGCACTTCTCGCCACATAGCCTAATAGTCTTATGTTAGAAGCTATAAAGCCCGCTAGGAGAATAAAAGAAAATTACATTGTAGAGATGAAAAACTCTCGGCATCCTCCGGAAAAGAAGAAAAAAAAACTAACAAAATATATAAGATGAAGATGGGGATGGATAAAGGGGGGATGGAAAAGTTGATCTTCGTGAAACTTATTACGCGAAGTAACCAATATTCCCGGGCGACGAATTTATACGATAAGATGAAAGAAAACACGGAATATTTTCGTTACTCCCCTCCCTATTATGACCCTATCCCGCCCTCCTAAAAGAAAAACTATACTAAAAATAATATAAAAATGGATAGACTTTGAACAAAAGATATTTTCCTCTTCATCCTCCATGTAAAAAAAAAGATGGAAGAAATGTTCAAAACATTATCTTCCTCGAAATGAATTTTTCTTTTCTCAATTGGAATTTTTTTCAGTCAGGGAAGGTCTAGCGCTTCATATTTATGGATGAATAAGAAAGATACGTTAGTCTCCTTGCGCCATATTATTGTACACTATACATACATCCTTATAATAAAACTTTACTGCGTCTTAATTCTTTTTCTTTGTAAGATAACACTTTTTTTAAAGAGTATATATGTAACAAATAGATTTTCCTTTAAAATATATATTTTGTTTTTAAAAGACGAAAACTCATGAGAAGAATACGTAATACGAAAGCATTTGAAATTACGTTATTACTCGTATATGGCGTATATAGCCAAAGTAATAAATTCATTTCCCAAAGTAATATTTATCTGAATATATTTCTTAAATTCATAGTTTCAACAAGGAGTATGTAGTATTTCGTAGAATGGGATGTGAAGCTTTTATTTTATGGGTTATCTCGAGTGAGAATTCAGGAGAATTAATCTATTAGATCATTGTATAACGCGTTCAATTCAAACTAACTTCCCACAGACCGTAATATCGTATAGAATATTCACGGATTCGTTCTCAAAAATGAGCGTGTATACTTTAAAAAAAAAGATAATGCGAAAACGTTAGTAGTTGTACGTTGAGGAATTTGTGTTATATACGTTGAAGAAATTCCATTCCTAGGAAAATCGAGATACTTCTTACAGTAAAAGTTCTAAGGAACTAGAAGAAAAAAAAAGTGGGCGGAGTCAACGCTCAATCCGAAAGTACTTTATAGAGAAATACTTCAGCAACAATTCAAAGAAGTCGAAATGAAAATAGCTAAGCGTGGATATAGAGTTAACGAAAATAAAAAAAGCGTGTTTGGAACGCCAAAAGAACCAAACTTTAGCTTCATTAAAAAGAAAAAAGAGCTCCCAGATAAAAAAACAGTACATAAGATCCGACACGAGTATGAAAAAAAAATAGAAACGATTCAAAAAACATTTGGAAGTATGGATGGTGCTCTATTATTTTTTCATCTCTATAGTGAAATGCATCCCTAAAAGGGTTGAATTTCCCGTAGATAACCGGCTTTAAATTCAACTCCTTTAAAGGCTGCATTCTACTGTAGTATCTTCCATGATTCGCGGCCGGGAAACTAAAGGCAGTCGTGCGTTTTCGGTATAAGAAGTTTATTAACTCAAAGCTATAAAATACCTTGAAAAAATCTCCTTCTCAGGAAGACAATGACGAAACACGAAACTATTATGCTTTCGATATTTTATGGTTCTTCGTATACTTTTCTCGTTTGTGTAGTTTGTGTTTGTGTGTAGTGTTGTGTGTGTGTTTCAGCGTTCTCTACGTGACAAGAATGTCCCGAGTCTATTTTTATTTTTCCAACAGTCTTCTTCTTCGCATCTTTTTCTTTTATTTTCTATTTTTCCCACACCCCCTCATTTCTCCAATTTTTTTCTCTTCTTACAAAAAAAAAATGTCGGAGAAAAATCTAGGAATAACACGAAAAAAGCAGCGGTAGAAAGGAAACAGGACAACATGTAGTGCGTTTCGGGATGGATTTTGGTACCTACAGCGTGGCAAAGATCAAAACATACGAAGGTCTAAGCAAAATTGTCGTTCGTTTTATCACACGTGCAATATTTCTCTATCTCTTTCTCTATAGAAACTATTGAGTTTCTTAATCCGAGCCACGCTGTATATGGATGAGATAGACGCGGTATAAAAAAAGGTCTTCCCTATACGACCAAGTTCAGAAATAATTTAAAATGCAAAACGAAGAATTGCTTTGGTAGAATATAGGGGGGAAAAGTCCGGTGCAGATGTCACGGATCCTCCCTGTCCCACCCTGAGCGCCTCTGACTGCAAATTTTTCGCATGATTGAATACATTAATGCATACCTCGTAAGCTTGATCGTAAGGAAATTTTACGGCGAGTTGACGGGAAAATATTGCGCGGGAAGATTCAACCTTGTTATACCGCGATTGTGGTCTCGACGGGGCTAGATTTTGGATGATGGAAACGCGTATTCCTTCATCCCACCATATTTTTTTTTACTCGGAACTAAGGAGAGATATATCCGATGAGAAATCTTCTCTGTAACGTATGGATCATGACATTTTATCGAATTTCAAGTCGAAAAAAATTCATAGAAATTTCTAGATCAGTTTAAATCCATGGGTAGGGTCACCTTGTGAAAAAACAGTCTGATGATATCAAAGTTTTCGACTAGACTAGACCAATTTTAGTTTTCCCTCTCGAAATGGATGGTTATATGCGTACTAGGAAGTGAGCAATCATTTAATGATCGCTACATAGCATCTGTTTTAATTGGATTTGTTAATTACAGAAACTAGGTACTAATTGTAAAATATTATCAAATTCCAGGTGTTACGAGTGTCAAATTAAAAACGGGAGGATACCACGACGAAACGACCGGTAAGTACATCAATTAAAAATCATATTAATTGCTTAAATATTCTTAAGGAGACACGATAATTGCCATCGCGAAATTAAAAATATTCCTTGTATAAAATAATACCGGTACTGATTTTCGCGGATCTGAAATCTCATTAGCGTCTTCGAGAAAAAGGAAGAAGTAGCTCAAGGGTAGAGGAAAGAGAGAGAGAAAAAACTGAGCAGAGGAAGTTGAACGAGAGAAAGTGATGGAAAGAAAAACACCTTTTAAAACGAGTGGAAACGAAAACCAATTAGCTGCGGGGAGAGGAAAAATCTAATTTTAAAAATCCTTCCGTATCCCATAAAGTCGGATTAGTTTACAAAAAAATCCGCCCCGGGATTCTCTTTCGTAGCACTATCTTCTTTTTTCCTTAAGTCCCTAGCAGCTCATTAGGAATTGGACGCTAGATCCGAGAAATTCCTTACCACTTTTCCAACTCTATTCCGTTCGCGTGGTTCGACTTTCCTATACGTTTTGCACTTTTCTCTCATCACCCAAGGTCCTTGTAAAGAAGCTCATTTCAATTCTCTCATCGTAACAGCTAGGAAAATAACGCGCCCTATAACGATAAGCTATGAAACCTTCCCTCCCGATCAACGACCACCTACCTCTTTACCGAGGTGGATGTATATACCTTGCAGATTGGAGCAGTTAACTCTAAGGAGATAGGAGAAGTGTGGAAGCTCTTCGGGTTAACAAATCGCGGAATTTTAACAGTCTGGATCTTTATACCTAACCGCGAAACGACTCCAATATGTGTGAAATTTCATTAATATGGTACAGCTAATGGTTTTTTTGTGCAAAAAGGTACAATTGTAAAAGTTGACTAAGAAACATGGTATATCTCCTTGAGGTTTTAGTCCAAGTCAAAGGGGAATCTAATATGGATCTTACTTTAGCCCTTCTCGACGCATTTCTCCTCTCTTTTTCTAGAGTTCCCTAGATACGACGCGGTGGTCGGTCAAAAAGTGGATCTACCGTGCAACCTCACGTCGCCGCTCGAACACGATTCAACGTCCCTGATCTTATGGTACCGCGGGGACGGAGGAGCGCCGATTTACAGCGTCGACTGCCGCCCTTACGAAAAAGAAGGCTCCAATCCCAATTGCTTCCCGCATTTCCCCACCGAGATATTGGGAGAAAGAGGCTTTTTCAACGTGACTAGTCGACCGGCAGTCTTGAGGATAGATCCCGTTCAAGCCGGGGACGGTGGCGAATATCGATGTAGAGTCGATCATCGTTGGGCAAGAACCCATACCACAGCCTCTATTCTGAATGTCATAGGTATGCTCAATTTACCACGCAATAAAATAATTCCATAAAAACCGAGGACAAGCGCTTGATGGATTATGGAAATTAAGCTGTAAAACCCAGAGACTTTACTAGAGCTAATTAGGCCTCGTATTGAATTAGTATTAACTATATAAAAGGAGAAAACCATTCCCCCTAAAGAATTACGCTAATTATTATCCTTGTATTTTGTAAGGATCCGATAAAATATATATTTTTATATTATTGGAACCTACGTAATAATTTCCATTATATTCCGGATGAGTTCAGAATCAGATTACTTCAATAAGACAAAATTCTCTTATAGCTAAAAGGAGTGGGCGATCGAAACACACGGGCGTATTAAACCGGTTCTCCGATATTCACCATTCCTCCTCTAGCATAGTGTTTCCGAATTACTTTTCCGTTCTATTTCGTGGAGTTCGAATCCGGAGAGCGTCGCCTTGGTCGGAATGTCCCGAAAGATGCAAAAGGCGATATTTATAGGGACGGAAGTATTAGAACAACTCCGCTATAATTAATTTCGGCTACCAGGCCGGGTCGGGGCGTTCGTTACGTTTCCTCCTCGAAATAACATAAACATGTTTTAGTAAAATTGGAAGAGAGAACTTAGGGATTTAAGGGGAAATGAATTGGAGGAAGTCTCGACCCAGAATTCCGATCCAATTTATAGCATTAATCCTATACTCTCTGTACACACAAAAGGGACGTCTGATTAAACTACCCGCTATTTCTAATAACAGCCAAGGCGAATTAATTTCGCGTACGCCTTTAATAATTCACAAGTTTACTTTAAAACATTTAAAATTTACTAACCTTTAACGGCAAATCTATTAGTTTCTAAGGGATGCTTGGGAAAACTGAATATTTTACGCGACCTAAATAATTACGACACTAATTTCAAAATAGCGCAACAAAAACAAATTTAAAATTTGATCGTATAATTAGCTCGTTTCGATAAACGATTTTATAACGTTAAAGAGAATATGGATTTGTTTGAAAATAAGGCCTACACGAGTTCGAACGAAACCTTTGGAAAGATAAGACGGTATAAAATGGGCTAGACCCCTCTCTCTTTCTTTCCGGCCAACTAGACCACCGTTAACGTAAACATATTGGTATTACTTCATGGGAGGAATGGGAAAACATAAAAACATTTTTCATTCGAAACGGGGCATTTACGTATAGATATATTTAAATTTGGCGTATCTCGCTCTCTTAAAAAAAATTGGGAAAAATAAGGCCTGAAAGAGCTCCGGTGTATATTTTATAAGGTAATGGCCGAGAGAATAATATAGGAAGGAGCCAACTTCGAATATTTCTTTTTCGCGGCTTGATAAAAATACCAAATCTATGTTTAGAAATATATAAAATCGAGGATGTTAAATTCTCAGACAAAATAATTTCAATGTAAAAATTTGTGTTTCTGAAGTTCGCGCTTCTCTATGATTTGTAGCAAGGTTTGAAATACTCTGGCATGAGCATATATTGTCATTATTAAAACTCCCGTCTCCTCCAAATATTGCACGATATTTGAATTATATTCATATTTTATGTCTGATTAATGGATAATCAAAGTTATGGTTAGCTAATCCGTGAGGTCTTTGCATACAACAGACTAGATCCCCCATTAAATGATACTATCACTACTATTTTTAAACACAAAGTTTGTTCCAAAAATCCCGAGATAAAAACAAAATATTTAAAAAAAGCAAAATTTTAAAGAAAACCCTAATGAATTTTTATGAAGTTTAATGTTACGACCTAGCGTAATGAAGCTAATAAAAACTTCCGTATCCCTTTAGTAACTAAATAACTTCGGTTAAATCTATTTTTGGGACGGAATATAGGCTGTTGAAGTCGACGGAAAGAAAGCCAGAGAGAAAGGGGAGAAAAAAAAGTGGATAACCCATAAAGCTTATACATATTTGGCAACTCAATATCGACCGGAAAACACACCGAGAGAAAAAACCTGGATGGGATAGTCATAAAAAATTGACGGATTGAAGCCGTTATTTTTCGAGAATAGCTCCAGTGTCAATGATATATGGGCTAAAATGCGATGGCTGCAGTATATTTTTTTTACTTGACCAAGATAGCTTTAGTAAAATATATTCTAGGATGAATTCGGAGAACCCCAGGGAAAACACAGGCGAAACCAACAAATTCTACCCTAACATCATTCTGCTTACTAAAAAGTTTAAAAGATACGATGCTTTCCAGTAATTTTTCTTTTCCGTAGCTTCGCTAAAAGTACATTTACTTCTCCCTCAACAACGGAGTGAGGCGGGTGAAACATTTCTACAGGGGTTACGTAGAAAATACATTGGGAAGATTCATCCTGAATGAGGGCTTTCCTGGGATGTAAAAAAAAACTATTATTAAAACATTTAGACCATTTTTAAGCGTTAATTGCTCTGATGTACTAGACTTATAATTGATGTAGTCTGGAGTATTAAGTACCATCACTACGTCTACAGGACGAGTTAGCCTATCCCAGAGGGATTTCCCTCTCCGTAAAGATAAAGTTATCACCCTCCAAAGTTGGTTAAAAAATTCCTTTAAGCCTAGCTAGGCCTAATTGCTCAAATATTTTTAAATGAAATGAAAAAAAAAGACTTCAAAGTCTGGGTTGGTTTCAAAATATGATAAGGACGGCGCAAGCTAACTCCATTAAAAATTTCTTTCTTCTCTCCCTCTCTTTGAAAAAGTTCCACCAAACGACGTGGCCATTTTAGACGAAAAAGGAAATCACGTTCAAGGAGTTATCGGACCGTATAACGAGGGCTCCTCTTTAAATCTAGTCTGTCAAGCCGATGGCGGTAAGAAAATATCTCTTTTATTCCCGTACCCAAAATTTGACTAAATATGGCCCCAAAATTTTAAGAAACTTCAAAAATCCATATTTTTTTTATAAAAAAGAAAATGGTTTCGAAATTAATGATGTATTGAGAAAGTGGTCTTTTAAGTAAAAGGAGGTTTTCCTTTCTTCATATATCATAATATATACAAATTTTCTGTCCTATAATGGACGTCGTTTCCATAGAAATAAAGGAGATAATGAGGATATATGTTATTTTTTAAAGGTTGCAACAGAAAAAATTTAAATTTTAGAAATTAGTTAAGAATAGGTCAAGCGCGAGGTAATTTTTATATATAAACTTTTCATTACTGAATTTGTGAAACTTTACGCGCACTTAGGTCAACCACCACCAAGAGTAACGTGGCGTAGACACTCAGCAATAATAGACAACAGTTACAACGCGACGGAGAAACGAGCTCGCAACGCGCTGGAAGTGTTTGAGCTCAAAAGAACTGACCTAATGGCTGTTTTCACGTGCTCAGCCGAGAACAACAATTTAACAAGACCTTTGGAAACTTTCGTTACGATCGATATGAACCGTAAGTTAATTCCACCATTTAATCGATTTATAATAATTCGGACGTTTGACCTTAATTTGACCCCCGTTCCATTACAAGAGGTCATACTACTTTTATACTGATACTGGTAAAAGTTTGGCTCTAATTTAGGCGTTTTATTTGCGCGAAATAATTGCGTTTTCGAGATATTAGAACCTTGGTCCATTACCTTTTATATTATTCGCCGAGCGGAAGGAAGAGGGAGGAAGAAGAAAAAAAGAGGGTCGCTCGAGGATGGGGATGCTCTTTGGGCTTTCTTTAATTAATTTCGGCCTTTCGGGCCAGGCCAAACAGGGCCGTAAAAGCAAATAGAGCATCCTTTAAGCTTACACGCGCAAAAGCAAGAAGAAAATGTCCCTTTCGTTTAAGCGTCGTCTTTTACGCCCGTGGTAAAATATATAAAATGCTTCAGCGAGTAAATGTTTCGTTTATTCTCGTCGACTAAAATGACGTCAGCGCTCCATTTACTGCTAATTTAAATTAGGCTTAGAAGGAGTAACTCTTTCTGGCGCCGCCAAAAGCCCCAAAGATACGAAAGAAAAGAAAACATTTTTAGCATTTGTTTAGTTTTAATATTTTAGCCAAAGAATTTCACTCGGAGCTGTGAAAATTTAACGAACGTGTAGCCTAGACTTTAAATGAGACAAGTGACAATGTTCCCCTAAGCAAATTCGACAGAGATCAAGAGCGGTTTGTTGATTAAATTATCAGCGTCCGATTAGTCGTCGACTTAAAATTCGCATCCTACTTTTAAATTCAAATTTTTGGGACTCGCCTTCACTCTTTAAGTTACTTAAATATAGTCTTTGATATGATGAAAGAACTCTGAATAAAAATACGAAACCGTTCCATTTTCTAAAGTCATTTTAAACTCCCAGGGCAACCACGGTCGGTTCAGTTGCGGGCCAAAAGGAAAAAGTAAATGTAAACCAGTCAGGAACGAAATCGAAATTTTCCTTAATGTTCCTCATACAAGTATCGCGGAGTTATCCATTGGTCCATTAAAAGAGCGTCTTTTTATTCTGGTATGTAATGGCAAGGAATACGCCCTTCAGCCATCGTTCCTTTCTCTCCATTCTATACTTGGCCTTGTTTTCATCGAGAGATCGCTTTTAAAAATGGTTGAGGTAAAGAGCTGATCAAACATAACCTCCTTCAAATATTCCAAGGATAAAGCAGATTCTTAGAAGTAAATAACTTAAAGCATTCACTGGCTCAGAAATGACATAGAGAGGATTGAGAAAGACACACTTCTAGTTACGCAAATGCACTTACGATGTAAACATGCGAGAAATGGGCGCACCCTCGTCTCTTTTTTTACATTCTTTTCTTGTGAACAGAATATTCTTCAATAAAAGAAATTTTGCCGCCGGCGGGTGTATTCATCTGCGAACGTTTCTGCGACTACTTTAACTCGGAAAGGAGAAGAAATTTTGCCAAGAAACATGTAAAGAAATCGTTACTAAAACTTTTCCTCGCGATTTTACTTGTCATTCCATATAACAAATTTCTACTGATTCAAGCAGGAAATTGAGTTGACCCATGCAGGTGCAAATAACTAAT
This sequence comes from Phalangium opilio, assembly GCF_054372755.1. Taxonomy (NCBI): domain Eukaryota; kingdom Metazoa; phylum Arthropoda; class Arachnida; order Opiliones; family Phalangiidae; genus Phalangium; species Phalangium opilio. The sequence goes on along the minus strand of NW_028324182.1, from coordinate 8,323,092 downwards.
TCACTATAAAATATATTCAAAACATAAGAAATCTATTGCTGCTATTTCGGCAAGGAGTCATACTATCCAAGAAAATTTAATAACTATTATAATGGGTTTTTAGATTGGCATAGCGGCTGGTATCCTTTGTCATGGACACCATGTGTCACGTTAGGGTTAAAAGTGTTAGCTTCCCTAGGAGGAAGATGACTTCTTAGAAAAAGAAGAGACACGGTCTTTAATAACAAGATCAGGGAAAGATGTTACGTTTTTGTACACCATTCTCATCTTGGGCTTCCCAAGTTTTCTTTTCGACAAGTTTTCCCTCGGGAGGTCAGCTGAGTTTTTTTTGGCAACAATTCCTTATATATTAACAATGTCCCCCTTTCATTGCGTGCTGTCACTATAACAGTTGCCAGGCTGCCATTCCTGAAACTCTATTATGTATGTATTTTTGCCCTATCCCGAAAGATGTTTCTCTCTCTCCTAACTGAGTAAAGACTTCTTTCTTATCATTTCTTTCGCCTCAAGTGAAATATTGTTAGTTGTTTAAGTACAATGTCGTTTGAATATAAAAGGAACGGATTTTGAAGAATGCTAATTCTGGATAAACTAAGAAACGCGTCAGTCTTTTGTGATCTTATAAATAGCCTTAGAAAAAACATGCTATACGATGCAGCGTATTTGCGAAAACGCACACAAGTATACTAATGATATCCTAAGTTTGTAAATACACCATTTTATCAAAATGAATGTGAACAAAAGTCTGTTTTCAATTTCTTTCTTTTAGTTAAACCAGTCGAAGCCCAAATAGCATCCACACCCAGAACTCTGTCAGCTGGGAAAGAGGTCAAAATACAATGTAAATCAACCGGATCACGACCCCAAGCGAAGATCACTTGGAGCGTCGACAACAAGCGATTAGATACCGCGATGGATAAACCCGTGCCCATTGGAAACTTTACCACCATCAGCGAACTAACCTTCGTGCCTTCCGCGGAGGATAACGAGAAGAAACTAACGTGCCGCGCCGAGAACATGAACGTTCCAGACAGTGCCTTAATCAGCGAAAAAAAGCTCACAGTATACTGTAAGTGTCACCTACGACTATTACGCTGGGAAGAGGCTAAAAACAATCTTCCCTTCATGGCTTAATTAAGACCAGGCTCAGGGAATCAATATCGGTGAATCTGCTCTCCCGCGTTTTTTCCTAACATCCTCTCGGTACATTTAGCTATTAAGAAATTAAACGGGCGCGTTAATATTAGGTAAATGTTTACTCATTAAAGGGAAAATTACTCCAGGCTTCCGAGTCACTTTTTATGCTTCGAGCTTCTAGTAACGGTGTACCACGAATTGATTTAATTCTCCGATGAACACAGGAATAATTGCAAAATAGTTTGCATGCAATTTTTCTTCAAAAATGGGTTAAGGATGTTCCACTTTTCAATTGATAAAAGCACTAAGTATTCATTGGATATTTATATAACTTCATGGAAAAGAAAGTTTTTAATTCGATAGCCACGATCAAAAATGAGAAACGACAGATTATTGAAGCGAATATATGATTAAATCACTAGTCCACCAATAGAGGGAAGTTAAAATAATTAATTATGCAGTGGTTAATTTCTAATCCGGAAAAGAAACAATGGATCGACATTTAAAGAATTAATAAATCAAACTTATTAATCGCTGGTTCCGCGGTTTCGGTGGTCGGAGAAAATCATAAAACCATTCTTTCGGTGAACCGTAATTAAGAAGGGTGAAAATTTTGGTAAAATAATTAATTTAATTTATCGTGGAATGGAAGTGACCGATATTCCCTTCGGAGTCGGTTTTCAACCGTCGAGGGAATGTGGATTCGATTGATTTTGAAGTTTCCTTTCCGAGAATAGAAACGGTCGTTCAATATTTGCCAAAATTTCGTCTTCCGTCAAAATCAACCTTGGGGAAGGAAAAAAAGCTCTAGGATTTCCCGGAGTCACTTTTTCTTATTCAAAGACCGTTTCTTAGTTCTCATTGTCAGCTTCAATTCAAGTCTCTTTTTTAAAAAATTTTTCTTTCATCTCTCCGGTCGATGTTAGATATTCCTCGGGTCACGTTGACATTACCCGTATCACCGGGGAGTCATTACATCGTGGAAGGCACCGACGCCGAACTGACGTGTAATATCCAAGCGAACCCATCCGCCTTCGACGTCAGTTGGAAGTTCCAGGAAAATCCCTTGACCCAGGACCAATCTTCGGGTGTCAGCATCAATAATCAGTCATTGATTCTAAGGGAGGTGAAACGTCAACAACGCGGCAAATATCGGTGCTCTGCCACCAACATCGAGGGACAAGGAGAAAGCGATGACTTCGAACTCAATATCAGTTGTAAGTACTTGGACATCATTCCTATTGATTAGTTGACTGATCATTGTTCATTTTCTTTCTCAAAGATTATATTTAAGTACTTGTTCATCGTTACACTTTCTTTCAGACGCACCCATCTGTAGAGACAAAAGACGGACAAATAAAGGCGTGACTTTATACGAATCAGTCAGGTTAAGTTGCTATGTTGACGCCGACCCTGATGACGTCACATTCTTCTGGTCATTACACAGTACGAGCAACGGTAGAAAAATCACCACCTTCTCGACTGACGGGACTCACAGCGTTGCCACTTTCGTCCCTAAGAGTCAGAGCGACTACGGAGCGGTGTATTGTTGGGCAAGGAACAGTGTTGGAGTCCAAAAAGAACCTTGCAAATACTCCATAACGCCAGCGGGTAAGAAAACCCTTTCAAATTTCTTTGCATCTAATCCGGGGAACTAAATAATCCTTTTCACGTACATACGGTCTTCCAATATTCTTTTCAATAAAAACCTCCAATTTTAAGAAGTACCTATACATCTTCTTGCCAATTTCAAAGATGCATTCAGAGAAAAAAAAAATTAAAACCTTCAAAAAAACTTTCCAAAATGAGTCGGGGTCGCGTAGAGCGGTTTCAAACCGCAAAACCAGTAAATCCAAAGAGATTAAAACTATATTTCCCCTTTTTCGATTAAAATATACTAGTGTATACACGGATTTAATCCGATTACCGAAGTATAGTGACACGATCAATAGATTCGAACCCATTTAAAGCAAATTCGGATTTCGTGACGGATGGTCGGGCGAATTTTCAATTGAAACTTAAATGCAGGTTTTTTCCCTTGAATTTGTTTCTTCCATTTCTTCTTTATATTCTTTAAATCCCATGTCTGGTCTTGTCCACCGAACAAATAATTAGGACCTCCGGATAAGCTGACCAATTGCACGGTGACGAATTCGTCTTCGAACGGTTTGTGGGTGGAATGCTTGGCTGGTCACGACGGGGGCCTTCCTCAACAGTTTTACTTGGAGGTCTTTAATTCGGACCGCAACAAGATCGAAAAGAACCTAACGAGGATCGAATCTCCCGGTTTCCACGTGGGTGATTTGCCTCCCTCCACTACCTTCGTCCTGACCATCTACTCGGCCAATAAGAAAGGACGCAGCAACTCGGTGGGTTTAAAAGCTTCCACGAAACCGACGCATCTCAAACAAATTGGTAAGTCTGATGAGCTTCATCTATTGCATTAATTATTCGCGGCGCTGTGAATATTTAATGAGAAGGCGAAGACATTCGTCGCTTTGAGAAACACAAATAGGTTATATGGAAAAATGGATGTGCATTGATTATTTTCATCTAGCGTGGTACTCGACCATTCCTCGCGTTATTAGTAAACCTTCCCAGCATCTACATTAAACTAAACTCGTTTTTGTGATATACATCACCCATAGACGATAATTTGAGACAAATTTGACAATCATGAAACTTATACGAACTAAAAAAGTAAAGTTGGGAAAGGGAAAAAGTCAATATCCTATGCCTCTTTTTAGGTTTAGGTTTTAGCCGTAAAACAAAAGGTAAGAGAAAAAGAATGGCAGCTTCAAGATAATTGGGAACGTCGCCTCGATTCCTAGCTAGTTTCAAGAGCGAGAGAAAAAATAAAACCTTATCCAGGACTTCGAGTGCTCAGTAGCAAAAGGCTGAAGGGGCTACGTAGAGAAAAGATATACTGTTATAAAACAGAATGTACTGAAAGTTCTCTTATGTCGAAAAGAGCCTGTTTAAGACAAGAGAAGCAATATTTTAGCCCAGGAGTAAAAGGCACGTTATCATACCTTTTTTGACAAAAAAAAATCTGCTAAAAATAAAATTTAGACAAGTTCATAGTTTGTTAAAGATGTTACAATTTCATATAGGAAGAAAATTTATTGGTGGTAAGGGATTTAAAGTCTCGGAAACTGAACTTCGATAAGCAAAAATATAACTTTTCCAATATTTTCAAAGTTTACTCTTTCATATTTTGGATAACGAAGTTTATTTTTCCTCCTAGATTTATAATTTTGTAATAAATACCATAAAAAGGAAAATAAATTAAAAAGGCACTTCATAGACTTACTCTTTAATTAACTCGGGTCACAGCTAGAGGCTAGGGTAGCTAGCTAACTAGTCTTATTAGTCTCTGGGAAAAGAACGAAGGGGCACGTATACTCGATGGTTTCGAGATTATCATTTTGCAACTATAATTAGGGTACTTCGCTAATTGGTGAGAGGATAGGGGATAGGAGGAGCGGTGCCGCGAGCTCTTTCTCCCGGGATGTATACATATATATTTCATTTTCGGAAAAACGAACGCGGATTAAACTGAAGTAATATATGATTTGTTTCTGATTAAGGGAAAGTAAATAACTTAAAGGAGTATTCATTTTTTTACAACTTCAGAGTTAATCCGATTCTTCCAGGGGCGGAAAAAAAGGCAAATAATTTTAAGGCGGGAGCAGAAGTATTCTTGACTGCCGTCACGACCGCTTCTCATTTTATTACAATTTAAGAGCGGATCGTAGTTTGGAGGAAGATGAGGAGTAAAAAGAAGAGAGGGAGAGAATAGGTTAGAAAAGTTGGATGTCGCTATGCATACATGAAGTGCCATTTGCAGCGGGCGTAAAGCTTTAATTACTAAGAAAATCTGGTAGGGAATCGAGAGAGAGTGAGCGCTTCATCCGTCTTTCGCAGCTGCCGAGAAGCAAAATGACAGCCAGTAACGGGCGAGGACCGCCGAGGGAATTAAAAACCGAATGAAAATGTGATCTTTCTCTTCCCTTCTTTGCCACACGACGCGACGCGATCCCCTCAAACAATCCAGCGCCAGTTTTGATTTTTGATTCTTCAAGCACAACCTATTAAAAATTTCTATAGATGCTTTTTAGCTTTCCCAAACAAGGACCAAAAACAAAGAAGAAAAAATAACTTTCAGGCGGTAAAAGCTTCAAAAGATTGCTTTGAAGTACTTTATTGGGTTTTGTTAAACTTTTCCAGCGTTTATTTTCCTTTAGGGAAGATGCAGATTGTATTTTGGGGAAGTTAACACGTAGACTGGTTTTCTTTCTTTATTACAGATAAATCATCAGCCTCTGGTCTCAACCCTCTATTGGTCATTTTGTTGGGGGTCGTAGTGTCTTTGGTTTTACTAGCCATAATTATTGTGGTCATCATCAAAATTCGATTCAAGGTGCAAGAAAAAGGTTCGTAATTATACTTTGAAAGCGAAACTGCATGCGGAAATTTATTTTCTTAAAGTGGTTGAAAGATATTGACTTCTCTTTGACAGGACCAGAAGAGGAGCATGGAGCGGAAAAGTGAGTATTTTTCCATCTAAATTTATTCATTTGTGAACAGAGAACCATTATTCACGGGGGAATTGAATAAATTGATCTTAACAATGATAAGAGGGTTTTGAAATATGGAAGAAAATCGTACTGATTTTTTTACGATTTTTTCCTGTGTTCTTTTTTGTTTGTTTCGGAATACGTTTTTCTGGGAAGATCACAGCCGTTACTAACCAAGGAGACGCATTTTTCATCTTCCACATCCGAATTCAAAGATCCAGACGTTATACCTTCCAAAACGGAAGCTACCGGTAAGTAAGGTCAAAGCACGCCGCCAATTCTTTCTTTAAATCGATCTCGCGAAATATATAGACCGAAAATAAAGGCCGGACATAGCGTAAAAAAGGCTATGCGGAAAATCGATTCTAAACTTAGGCCGGAAGAAAACAAAATACGGTGTTACAACTTCCATTTTCATTTCCGGGGACGAGGCAAATAGACAAAAAATATACACGTTTACTCGGAATAATTTTCTAATTTTAAAGTTTATACTGTTGTGATGATAGGAGTCTGAAGGTAGTTCTAGCTTAAAAATTTCCACCAACGCCTTTCCTAACTATTCTAATATTATTCACTAGTTCTATTCAGACTCCTCTTTTAAACTCTGTCTCAAAATATGCAAATTCCATTCAAAGACGGACGGAGGAAGGAATTAAATTATTCTTCGTTAGTCACGCGATTTTAACGAACGTGCCTCGTAGGCCCGCTTGCTCGTACGAAATGCGGTCTATGCTAAAGATTGGTTTCTTTCTTTTTGGCATAAGTCAAACAATAAGATAAAATCTACTTTAACTAGCGCCTATAGTTTCATTCAAAACGAAGGGGTTCCTGCTTTGGCCATTTTTGTGGCGTCATAATGATAAATAAAACGTCGTGGTTTAAAACAATAACATTCATCCTACTTCTGATTCTAGTACATTCATTAAACAGGGTTTAACAATTTTTTTCCTCTTTTTTGTTTTGAAGTTGCTGCTTTAGCTAGTCTTACTTATTGGGGGCTGATATTTTCTTATGATTTTGAACTTGCAACAACAATTTCCTCAGTTAATAGGGAGAAGTTTAAATAGACTCGTTAAAATTCCTTCTTAAAATTCAGTTTCTGGTTTCTCATTTAAGATTTTTGCGCTCTGCAAGACAACTGGCCGACGCTGGAGATCAACACCCCGCGGGACAGTATATTCACGTGCAGCGGTTACGATCGAGGGAACGACGTTTACACGGCCGACTGCGCCACGTTGGACTACCCGAGGAACTCTAAAGGGAGAGTAAGTAAGCCATTACAAGCTTAACTAACTTACCAATCCCTAGAGGTACGCGCTCGCTCCGTGATCGCTAAATTTTTGATCACGAAGGGAGAGGAAGTATTCGTCAGTTTTCTAACCCTGAATCCGAGTGCCGTAATCCCGTATTTGACTAGCTCGAAATCACACTTCCTTCTAAGTATTTAACAGAAGTCCATGAGGTACTCTGAAGTATCTTAGGTCGCGGTATTTTCAATAAGATCGGAATAATTCTCTAGAATCATAGCTGTGATATGAACAACTCTTCTAGTCTCACTGGCTTCAGAACGTCGAACCTCTCGAAGAAGGTTAGAAGGGGAATTTAAAGTACCTTAAGAGATCCGTTCGTTCATCTCTAACGGAAAACCTTGATTTGGCCAATTCGTTCGAATTTTGATCCTGGGGCATTAAAGGGTTATGAGTCTAGATTAGATTAAAGCGGCTTCGTTTAAATATTAATAATAACCCGGACAATATTATCGTGAATCTTTAATGTTAATTAAGATCGGGATCTTTGAAGCCTTCCTCGGCGAGGGCTAATCGGGAAAGCTCGTTTCTGCTTAATTAGCGTAATCAAAGCGTCAACTAGACGTATACCCTTCCTACTAAATACCGCCCCCGGGAAACCAGTAGGGGCGACCAAATGCGAGAGATCCCACCATATTCCGGGATGGAGCCATTTGATAGGAGAGTTCGAAGCTATAGCTGACCTTCCGGGCATCATCGAACCGACGACTAGAATTTATTCGAAGCGACAATCGCGGCCGACCATTGTTTCCCGCTCTAATAATTAGGCGATGGCGTTGGGTTGCTCTTCTAAGATACGCTACGCTTCGTTTGAGTTTTGTTTTACGCGATAGCCTCTTCGCCTCACTCCGGTTTTCCCCGTTTAGCTTTACTCTTAGCGAATAAATTAACACGTGTTCTCATCCCTATATATGTAATGCCTCATTTTGGGATAGAACTCGCGATCCAAATTATCCTTCCCACGAATCAAGGCCTCTCCATCAATCCCAAAGAGACTGGAATATAGCTAAAGGCATTTCTAAGCAAACTATCGACACGAAATGAAGTTCAGCATCAGATCTAGGCTCATCTTCGGCTTTAGGGGGCTTATTACTTAGTATGTTCTATGGAGATACGGGGAAAAATTTAAAATGGCACGACAACTATTCCAATATTGCAGATGGGCGATTAAAGATGAGGAGAATCAACGACAATTTTGCGTGTTAATTTTTTCTCGTAGAACTTATTGAGAATTTTGGTCTGTGAAAATTCCACTCCCGCTACAGATGTAGAGTCCCTGTGATTCATTGCATCTCTGACTATAGTATGGAAGGAAACCATCGAATCAGAATCTTTAGAGATTAAAGTGCTTGGCGATAAATTTAATGATTGCCTTTCTCTATTAATTTTCCACCATCAAAGTATAGAAGCCTTTCAAGGCTCAGTATATTAATTCATCCTTTTCTTTGCGTGCACTCGTAGAATTAAAAGCCGGTCGGTTTCTCTCTTGATCAAACGATTTTCTTCGTTTTTCTAGAATTTGGAATCTCTTTCCTTAGTTCGCCATTTAGTAAGACTTCAACCCATTTAACCCTTCTCTTTCGCGAAGCCTCGAGGTCCTATAGTTGAGTCTGAAATGCGCCATAAAATGTCTTTAGGCTGGAAAAGGCCTAACTTAAGACGCGTCGTATTAGCGAAACAGTCGCTGGCGTGATGAAACTATACGACGGTATATTCTAAGATTCCTAAGGATGGTAAAGCCGTAGCAGAAGGGGTTTCGTCTTAAAAGGTCTGGATCAATAATTCCAGGCTAAAAGGCCGAAGGAACTCAGCCAGCTAAAGATCTCAAACTTTTTCCTTTTCAGCCATTATGATTATGGTTACGATATACATGTCTATAATGTAAATTTTGGATTCTCCGGTATTCTAAAGCGAGATTTTTTTATTTATATATATTAAAAAAATCAAAGATTTCTTATAAAACTGACCCCATTTCTTTCTTACGAGAGGAAAAAAATAAGCTTGGATATACAGAAATACGGGGTTATGGTATAACTCCATCCGCGCAGCTAGGAAAACCGCTTATGGAAAGAAAAAGCCATTCTCGAGTTTAATATTAAACTTCTTGACTGAAAGTTGAATTTTTTTCTGTAAATATTAGCCTAGGTAGCGTTTGAATGGGATTCGGATAAGAAATGAAACATAAAACCAGAAGTCCAGTCCCTTTCCATAAGTCTGACACTACTTAGATGGAAAAAGTCATACCCTTGGTCGTCGTGCCTGCACCCATAGGCTAAGAAACTGTTTAGTATTAATATCAATTTCTCAGCTATATCATTCATTTTCCAGATCAGTCCCAGCCCTGAAAGTGACATACTTAGGAAACATACCTTCAGCGCAAACAGAAAACCGAGTTTAAGGGCAAGGGTTAGAGTTAGGGCGCGAGGGCGTAACGTATTCGGAAATATTAACTCGATCCTCCGCACATCCGCGAAGAAACGCTGTTGGTGTAAGACCGAGCACGGATGGTGTTGGTGAAAAGATCAAAACAAAACCGACACCAAAGGGAAAGGGGCTAAAGTAAGTTATTTGGCACTGTGCCCCGGCTTCTCCTTCCTAGCTTAATACCAAGGGTATGTAGGGATTACCCTGAGCCCTACTCCGAGAACATCTAGTTCTCCTATCTGTACACAAAGCCCATAACTTAAAATAATACAATTTTAGCCCCCTCAAGGCAATAACCAAAACGTGTTTGGTCCTTCTCTGGAGGCAGTCCACGGGATGAAAGTCGAATATATTGGATCATCGCGGAAAATTCTCAGCTTATCATCAATAATTTCCTGAAAAGCTAATATATACTTATTTCGTCATAGAGTTTATCGTCTCTAGAGACGCCACTTAGTCTTAGAAACTAAAATTGACAGAGATTTCACGTTGCGCTTATAGGTGCCACAAAATAATTACTATTCGTCTGCCAAACGAGTTAGAAACGTTAACACGTTTCCGTGCCCATTATCATCAGTTAGAAGCATAACTCAGGTATCAATGAAGAAAGCCTCTGGGAATGCGGATTGCTACGAAATCTATCGCATTTTTATATCCCTAAACAAAGATACATTGTTATAACTTTTCTTAACCCGGTGTTTGAAAGACTTATCAAAAGTATATCTGTACTATACCTTTAAAGTTACAGACTTCTGATATAAAAAACTTTCTTAGGCATAGGAAACCAACGCGATGTATATTGAGAAATGTCTGGATAAAAAAAACCCCACGTGCAAAAAGTAATCCCGTCAAGAAGAGAGAGAGGAAGCTGGTAGGAAGAGAATAAGCTACATTCCTATTCGGTTGGTTTTCTAGGCTTGAGTACACACGCTATATTGCTTCATATACCAGATTTCGAGTAAAAGGAACCTTACACACCGAGGAAAAATCCAAAACTCCTATCTAAGTGTTTTACTTTACTCTCTAAAAAATTCAAAGTAACTTAGAGAGAAAGTTCTTTCTTTTTTTCTTCATCCAAGTCCAAGAAAAGCTAATATACCTTTATAGAGAAGAGAGTTACCAAGGCTTAAAAAAGTTCATTTCTTTTAGACATGTATATCCGTATATGGTCGGTTATACGAACCGTATCGTATCGTTAGATTTTTTCCTAAAATTTCGCCCGGAAAGTCATTTTAAGCAAAAGAGGAAATTTCAGGTTTTTTAGATTTCCAAAAATAACCACCTACGATATAACTTTATGAAATGGAACGCCAAAGGTGTAGTTTCACGAGAAAAAATATACGACGTATTTGGGGCAGCTAAAAGTATACTAAAATGCTCTAATAAGTATTTTTATATACCAGCGTTATTAGAAATCTAATTTCCAAGGGAATTATAGCGAATAACGAACGTTATTTACTCTCTATTGTTTTGTGAGTGGGGCAAACCCCGGAAATGGAAACCGCGCGCGTAATTATTTGGTATGTACGAGACTGATTGTAGTCTGGTCATTCCCATTCATTTATCTCAGGGTTATAATTCGTCGACGCTGCGGTCATCCCATCAAGAGCATCATCATCCGAGAGACGCGGAAATATTGCACGTGAATTCCCTGACTCCGGAAGATTTGGCTCCGGCGGACTACAGGAGAGTAATCTTTCATTCCGGGGAAACAATGCCACCGGTATGTCATACTCAATTTCTTGACCCTCCCTTATACAACGCCCAGGAATTCCAACCCTCCATCCCCCCAGAGCCATCTCCTTGCGAAATAAGACAGCGTGGCTCGGATCAAAATCCTTAACACGAGAAATGCCAATTGATTTTCTCCACCCCAATTCTATTCAATCTCGCATCTCCATATTATTAAGGGATTCTATTTGGTTTTTACTCTAACCAAAATCTTATTTCTTCTAGCGATTTCAAACGGATCTAAAAAAACAGTCAGAAATGACTTCAACTCCGGTTTGAAGTAAAAAGTGAAGATGTAAATAAAAAAAGAAAAAAATTGCGGTTAAATTCTCCCCGATCGCGCGTACGTCTTTGCCGCAAGCCTCGTTTCTTTCGCCTCTTAAAATTCGGAAGAAATGATGTCAACCCGCCTTTATGGTAACAAGAAACTCGGATGGCAAAACAAAACAAAATATTCCAATACGAGAATTCAAGAATTTGATCTTATACCCAGTTCTTTTAACGGAAGTTGAAGGAAATAAGAGAAGATCGTATCAAAATAATAATAATTAAATTGTACAGCTACGTTCACCACTAACTCTACTGTGGTTGAAAAAAATCCGTTTTGAACCTTTGAGAATAAAAAACTTCCAACTCCCAGTGAGTTCTTATTATATTTTTGGTGTGGTTCTAAACTTCTAGGCGTGCGCAGTAAACCCCTTTAAACAACCCCCCATTTCTATATGGAACGTCTACGCGAACGTCTGAGAGTAAATAACAGTGTAAAAAAAAGACAAATACTTCTTACAAATTCCTGCCACGCCGTAAAACCGTGTTTGCTCAAGAATTCCACCTCTAGAAATATATATATATATATATAATGTTTACGAATAATAAAAGAAAATTCCCAAACTTTCAACGTGTATGATAACTTAACGAAAAAAAAAGGCGGGACACGTTTTGTGTGTGTGTCGGATTGGGTGCCATGTGAAAAGAAAATACAACAACAAGCCACGTAAAGTAACGTGTTTCCGGTACCAGTGATCGGAGAAGCTTCGATATTTCTTTCCTCCCAAACAAGAAAAAAAAACATACATTCCCGGTGAGTTGTTTATATATTACGTTCTAGGTCGCCAAGTTTTTATTGAGATAAAGTGTTTGGACAGAAAAGAACGGTATTGAACGGCGCCCATGCAGGTAGCCAAACAAAGGGACAGTATTATTAAATGGGCTCTAAAACAAGAATTTTTAAAACTACATTTAGAATGGTTTTCCTATGGGATTGACGTTATAAGAGCTATCTCGGAAGAAATAGAGTGACGTCAGTTACAAAGAAAATGCATTGATTTTTCCCCTAGTCGATGACGTAGCTGTATTTCCGATATTCCAGATTTTATTTTGAAAGAATTACTAGAAAGGAATATTACGTAATATCGCCAAGTGTGGGGGTAAAAGAGGCGTGTTCTATAAATTGGTTGAACGATAGCTACGTCATTCAGGAGCAGTTCTCTGCTTACGTATAATCCTTTCTAGTTTTCTCGCGTTTTTTTTATCAACCCTACTAGAAAAATTAAATAAAACTAGAGAGGTTTTCATTATACTGCTCCTTTTAAACGACAGAGATGCGAAACGAGTGGAGTTGAATAAATAGGAAACTAAAAAATGTGCCTTTAAAAGATGAAAAAATAGAATGTTAATAATAATAATACGAAAATTATAAAATAAAAAATAAAAATGGCCGCGTTGGAAAATAAAAACATTTAGAAACTCAATGGTGATAAGGATTAATATTTAAAACGACTGAGGAATTAATTACAATTAAAATTAAATGTTCGGGACCTATTTCTACACAAATTTTCATTTTCCCAACTTGTAAATTAAAAAAAAAAATAATTAAACTGCGATGAAATATGATAAAAAATTATCAATAAAATTAAAGTAACACCCCATATGAAAAAAAACTAAACAAAATGAAACTGAAATTAAATATGTACAGCGCGTAAGAGATTACTGTTGCCAAAGTAATTTCTTTGTACGATATATTTTAGGTGATGTTGATCTTTTACGCCCTATACATAGCCCAACCACTGCTTTGTAAGGATGCGCTGTTTCCTTTATACCTTACGATAGTAAATATGAAACATAATATTGAAAAAGGGTAAACAATGAATAAAATATAATATGAAAACTTTAAATGGAGTTTGTCTGTTAATTTCACAAGTGAATAATTAACCACAATAAGTTAAAACAGAAGTATTAAATATAACCTTTCCAAAATATAAAATGGATGCGTTCCTTGGGGGACATCGTTGTGTAAATGGTAGGTCTCAGGAACCATATATATTGACCGGGAAAGAGGTGAGGTAAACCTTACGAAGTAACAAAGTAATGGTCCTTTGAAGGTGAACGGTTAATGTATCCCTATGCTGGAAAGGTTTACCAAAGTCGCGAGATCATACAAAAATACATGAACCGAAAATAATCCAAGGAAGAACGATACACCATATTCCTAACCAACTTTAGAAACTCATATCTTTATAACATCGGATTAATTTACTTTCTGTCGTTTATATATAGATAGAAGGAAGAATAAGAAAAGAATAAAACGGTTTCTCTGTTTGCGGAATTCCAAATCTTGAAAAGAAAGTAAAGTGCGAGAAAGAGAAAGTGAAGCCCCTTTCAGACGAACCAAATACGAGTTGATGTTACAGCTCGAATTGCTCCGATTATTTCGAATCGGCAGAAGTTCATTGTAAACAAAATGGATCACGGATAAATTTTTCCAACTTCGGCGAGTTGATTGAACGACAAACAAACTCGTAAACTCAGTTGAAATGAAGCGGATGTCGCAAAACGTTGGGTCGTCTGAAAGGGGTTTGCTTTAGAGTGAGAAAAAAGGGTTTTCGAAACGGGTTTTTCACAGAAATATAAACGGAACCACGCCTTTATGACTTAACTTGGGAGCTAAAATCCCGATAAAGTCCCTTCCCGGAAAAGAATGTTACATTTCTTAAAAAAAAAAACGATGGTGGACAAGCTTGGAGCGTAGACGGTGGTTTGGCTATTCTTGTTAAAGAAAGAGAAACGAGCCCGCCGCTATTGAGCTGATCTATTGTGGACGCGACCATAAACCTAAAAGGCGTAAACCCATCTCCGTTCTTTTACGACTAGGGGCTATTTCCTTCTTCCGCCATACACGTAAACTCTTTTTCCCTCAAGACCAAAGTTCTCGAGCGCCCTGAGACCTAGAAAGTTATCTTCTCAGCAATAATGTGATAAAACCGCTTGAATAGACGTAGAAAATACGCCAAATACCGGCATTAAGCGACTAAGTACCGACGTACGCTTCCCTGCCAACATCGCTTAACGGCTGACGTGAGACGCCCAAGCCTTTTTCCTAACATTTCCAGCGTTGCTCAGATCGAGAAACGAACGTGGCAGGTGCGAGTCTCCATCTCCAAAATATAGCTTGGGCGTCAGCGATACGTGAATATTCCCATATGACCTATTGAGTTTTTCTTTCTTGATCTAAGCCACGCTACGTTATTCCACGGGGTTTAACGAGAGCTTCTCTACTCCGATCGAGATGGGAAAAGAGCTATAGACTAAGATGAGAGGGCCCTATAAGCAATCAGATAACGAGTTAACACACCGTTGCATCAACAGACACACCTCTTACTACAATCCTAACTCCAGAATCATCATAAGTACTTGCTCGAGTCTTTCTCTTTACATAAAAGTAAAAAAAATCCTCACCTCCCAAAATAATCCCAAGTAATGCATGAATAATTTCCATTTTAATTGGTCACAGTTAAATAATTTCAATTTGCAAGTAAGGACCAATTTAAAAAAATGTTATTGGATATTTGTTTGCAGTCTAATTAAAAACTCTATTAGTTTTGCTAGGACCAAGTTAAAATTAAGGTGCAAAGTGTTTTTCTAAGATAACGAAAGACGTTCCAAGGTCCTCGTGAATCTTTTGCCCAGAGTGCCTTTGGGGATTCGTCAATTAAGCTACGTAATCGTTTCCTTTAGTGAATAATCCCCTACCCCTTTTATTATTTACTCCGAACCTCAGTTATATCTCTTTCCCCCAATTTGAGAATGATAGAGAAGGGTCCGAAAGAGTCAGTCTATAGTGTCCAAAACGTTATCTTAATCTATTTTTGGCTGGACCTAAATCCTTCATTTCCATCTTGTACCAACCGAGTAGAGAGAGAGAGAGAGAGAGAGAGAGAGAGGAGAGGACGCGCACCGAGTCTATTCGAATCTCTGGCGCAATCGGTCATGAACTCTACCGATCGAGATTTTCCCCAATCTCCATCCTCATCCTGTCTCCCTTAAGACTGTTGGAGGAACGGAGAATAGAAAGACGAGGTTTCGGTTGAAGGAAAGAGTTCGCTTTTAACGTTTTTCTTCTCGAAAGAGCACCAACCATTTCTCTTTACAGTCTCTTTCTTCGGAGCACTCTTTTCCAGAGGAGAAAGAGAGAAACGCCCCAACCTTGCTCTCTCTCTACATCCTTAGCACTAAGGATGTTATCAGCCTCCTATACTATCTATCCTTTATCACGACACGAATTAGAGCCTGCTGCCTTCAATCCTGGTATGCACTCTCTCTCTCTCGACTTGTGTGTCTTACGAGGAGATGGACACTTTGACTTGAAATGTTAATCCTTTACTAGATAATCAACTAAGAGGAATAAGAAGTTTTATTCAATCAATATTGGAAGGGTTGACGGTAGATTAACAGCAAGTCACATGGTCTTCTTTAAAGATAATTTAAGAATAAGTACGGGGCCAACTTGGAAATCATAAAACCAAAGGATAATACCTGATCCCTCGCACGATCTCTTCTTTTGGTCCGAATGACAAAAAACGAGGCAAATTCTCGACACACACACAGAAGCGAAAGGAAGTAAGCAGATGTGGAATAAAAGTCTTAGATATTCAGTTGGTCCCTCTGAACTACGACGTTACGTATCGGAAAAGCAAAGATACCCAAGATAGAAGAAAAACCTAGAAGCGTCTCGGAAGCGCCAATAGTGCCTCGCGGCAAACTTCCCTTCAACGTACAGAGGCTGGTATTCAAGATTTCTTTTACTCTTCGGTGGCTTTATTAGATTAAGATTAGAATGGCTGTCCCGGGGTTCAACCCCTTATAGTCGCTAGCACTTCCGTTCCGCCTCCATTTCTACTATCAATGTGCGGAAGTAAATTAAACCTAAATTATCATATCTCTGGTAATATGAGGTAGAAATGAAACGTAAACTTCATTCCAAAGTCGAATTTTATAGTTGTATTATACTTTAAGGAAGAACTTTATCGCTTCGGTTTAATCACCTTTCAAACATCTTCCTTATTCCTTAGGACCTATCCTTTTAAAAGGAAGGACGCGTTAAGGCTGCAAACGTTAAGCTTATTAGGTTTCGATTAATGGGCTCAGACCCAAAATGAATTAGAGAGTAACTGGATACGTGCTTTTTGATCACGCGTCTTTTTGGCCCTCCATCCCAAGAAGGTTAAGAAAAAAAGCCTCGAAGCCTTATGCCTTAGCCCGGACGACAGGATAAGAAAAGGTTCCGGGTCAAACTATTACTAAAAGCTTCTGTATGGTGTGCCCTTTGTTGGTGTGTAGGGGCAACATAGGTCAACTATATCGATTACCGGTAAAATTCTTCGGGCGTAACGTTCGGTTTAAACGACAGCATGGGGTACGAGGCGCAAGCCCCAACCCTATTTTAAATGGCTGGATTAAGTTATAAATTGAAGTTGATGTAAACAAAGACTTTTTTCTTGTAATCACTTGTTTGTGAATTAAAAAGAGATCAGAGTCCGTGAATCGAAAAATTGGTGTTTAAAATATCGTCAGAAATGCTTTATATCCGAATAAGCGAGACAACAACCAGTATCTTATATATTTTTAACCATCTTCGATCAAAGATTTTCTTCAATTTCAAACAAAAAGAATTCCTGCACTAATTCAATTCTCTTCAAATGAAAATAGGTATTGACATAACACTTTTAGGCGGGAAAGCAATTCACAAAATTTTATTGGAGATAAATCCCTTCGCAGTGGAAACATATTAAGGGTCACGTTTATAGACACCTACACGCGCGCGTTTGACTCTTTCAATTTTCCACTTTCTTTGATAGAATCTTTTGATAATCTATAAGAATTCTCTTACAAGAATTCACCGAGGAATAAAAAGGCGGTTAGAGTTTGTAAGCCGATTGAGGAATTGAGATGAAAAAAAGCTCACTTTTTACCCTTTTATAATCTGCGCTACAATAGAATGAAGGGAAAACTTCCGAAAAATACTTAGGTAACAAAATATACAGGGGTTTTCTAAAATCTCTGCCTATACTCCCGAATTTATGAATGTAAATGTCTGTAACACCCTGTATGTACAGTCTCCATACCCATGAAAATAAGAGAAATCACTGTCCGTGTGTAAAGCGTGATCTGATGGAGGAAGGGAAGAAAGCGGCGAGTTTTTTGAAGGAATGATAAATAAAAAAGCACGGAGCTTTCCAAAATCGCGATCGTTTCCTGGTCGAGGAGCGCATCGAAAACTTATCTTTCCTTATTGATGCTCTCAAAAAGATTGATCGAAGTTAGGATTGCCTTAGGAAATGGGAGTTTCCTGACCAGGAGACCTCAACCGTGCCGGGACCCGAATGAAGTCAAGAGTCGGCCGTGAGAACTGGCGCGTCTGATGCACTCGACGCCCGCCAAATCCTATATTTTCTCACTCCCTATCATCCCCATCGCTGGATTAAGCGACCCTATAGGAGGAACCAACAACCTACAAGATGCAATTCGATTCTCGTCGCCCAATAAACCTACGGAGAAACCTTGGACTACGCGGTTCGCAAGAAAGCATTTCACTTTTCTCTCGAGAACAGTCAGTTTGGTTTAGATAGTGGTATGTTACGTACGTTTACAATTACCCACTCGAGCATAAGCTCTTTTCCATTCGCGAATTCATCACACAATTTCATAAGAGATAATTAACTAAATACAATTACCTAATTCCAGTTTTTTGTCGATCTCTGAATTAAAATACATCTTCTAACGTTCCAAAGTTAACGTATTTCCACTTTCAAGTCCAGATGAAGATTTCTGCAAATAAAAAACAATATATACTTGTTAAAATTTTCAGAAACACGTCGTGCACTTCCCTGCGGATTATCATTAACACTAAGCTCGTTAATTACACAAAGATAACGAGAAAAAAACAACGCAGAATTAAAAAACCAAACTGGAGGGTATATTTCCGTATCAAAATCGAGCAACAAAATTTAACTTAACGTAATTAATTTTTCCCTTTTCGCTTTTCTCTTTGAAAAGTAGCGTCTAGCTAAACACAATTATTTCGCATCATTCCTATCCTAATCTCGTTTTTTCTCTCCATCCTCTTTTTGGGAAAAATAGAACGAAAAAAATGGACGTTCCGTTACAATTCATCCTTTCTCCCTTACTCATACTTGTATTAATTTAATAAAGTGTAGAGGGAGATGTAAAGAAGCCCTTTACAAAAGACATGAAAAATAATTTCCAAGGGTGAAATCGATTTTTCCTTCCTACGCTATATCATTTACTGTGAGACCAACGGCGGAAGTATTTCGTATAAAAAGTGGCTTAGATCAAAAATCTCATTAGGTTCTACGAAGAGTATAGACTTGTGGTTAGTAATATTCGCGGGAATTTATATGGAGAAAATCAAATACATTTCTCCCATTGAGTTCTTGATCTGTTCAACTCTGTGTGTGTACCAACGGGCAGAAAACGCTGGGACAAAATTCTTCCGGAGTGAGAGAAAGAGAGAGACGTGAAAAATACGCCATCAGGGAGGAAATATCCTCGGAATAAAGCTAGCCTCGAAAGGGTCAGAGAGATGACGATGGGAGATTGGTAAAGAAAAAACACCATGGATCTTTCCATCCTCATCTTTCGAGTGAAACGGCTCGAAAACTGAACCGAATTAACTTTTTACAGTAGTAGGAACTGTGAAGGGGTTTCCGAATCGAGTTTTTATTGAGTTTATTTACAGGGTGGTTCAGATGAATAAAAAATATAAAAACATTGCCTTTCGTATACGCACTATATTTCAAATAAACCATGCTGCGTATCTATTGAGTTGTTTTGATCTAAACCATCCTGTACATGAGTAACACTCCAATAGTTGTCAAAACTGTTTTAGAACCATAAATTCCAATCGTATTTCCGATTCGAGTTGCCGTCATCTGAAGTTTTGCGAGAATGCACTAAAGGGAAAGCTGAGGCGAATGAGTACTTAACGTAAAATCTCATATGAAATAAAGTAGAGTATATCAAGGTGTTGAGAAAACTTTGAAAAAAATCTAGGGAAAAGTAATGAACATTGAAACGAATGGAAACATAAATCAAACTTGACCAAATTGCAAAAATATTTAGTATCCAAGAATACTATAACACGCAATCAATAATTTGAAGATTATACAAGCCCAGATGAACTGTCTCGTAATGCGAAAGAAATCTTACATTGGGATGCGATGGCACTCTTGGCCTTTCACCGTATTACTGTTAAAGGTCAAATAATATGGAATGTCAATACTCTATAAAGGAATGCGGGTAAGTGTACACTTGAACGGCAAGAAAACTTCAAAAAACCTTCGCGGATCGACGAATTTCCCGAAACTAGTGTAGTGGTAAATTTTTCTTTAATGATTTTTATAACAATTTCTATGAGCTAAAAATATCCTAGAATAAAGGAGTTTTTTGCCTTGAAGATCAAAATGTTGGCGGCTTCTTTCATCTTCCTTAAATGCCTTAAAAATAATTTTGGGGGGAAAACCGTAAGGACGAGGAATTTTTTCTATAAGTCTAAGGATGATCCCTTCCGTTTTCCTGGAATCAATAGGAGAGGATCGCTTCCTGGGTTTTCCAATTACTTCCGCGCCTAACAAAGAGGAGTCTTAACCCCTTCTCCTTTCGTTATGCTTGAAACCCAAGCTCTACAGAATTCACTCTCTGGATAATTTGAAGAACAAGTGTAGACTTCATTAGTGTGCTATCTCGCTGAACCCAATACCGCAATTAACGCGTCTATACCCGGACCACCTTTCTTTGTCAAAGTAGAGAAAGGAAAATAAGTATTTAATTATAATTAAATTTTTGTTATAAAAGGACGTGATGGGTTCTTCCATTGGATTATATTTAGCCAAGGCTGTGATCCTCTCAAAAATCTAATTACTTCTAATTTCTGATAAGTTTTCAAGAAGAATGGTTGAAACTCGTCCTTGAAAGGTGGTTGTACCATCTTCGGAAGAAATCCCCCTCCTCGTTGTAAACTAAGACTACGCTGAGGCAAGCTGAAACTAGGAATTAACTAATTAGTCCATTCGGGACGGGGAGTAGAAAGAGACTGGTAACTCCAAAGATCCGCGGGGTGAACGTGTGGGAGTGTTTAGAAGCTCTCTATCTTTCTGAAGACTAATCTAAGAAGGGTCGCGACGGTTTCCGCCTACCTACTAAAAGCATCGTCCATAAGAAATGCTACGGTCCTAGTCTCTCAATTTAGGATGACATCGAAGAAAGAGGCGCGAGAGAGATGTCCCTCACCCACTTATAATCCTCCCCTCTATCGTATGATAGAGCGCTGGCGATTTCCGAGCCATTTGCAACGAGCCTCTTAGCATGGTATTCGCGCTCCACTCTCTTATGTAAGGGTTGAGGAAGCCTTACCATAAGTAAATACTAAGTTGCCATAAAACGCGTTGAAGTAAGGTAATTCCGAGTAAGAAACTAGACTAAAACTTGGGCGTTTAACTATCAATTTCTGATGGCGACAAAAATAAATTATTAGTTGGTAACTTATCGGGCGATATTTTTAACTTATGGTTATATTTATATCAGTGAAGCTCCTCGTCATCTCAGCCTATAATTTCTTCTCCTTCTTCTTCGCCAATATCCTCTTGGCGCGGCCGTCTAAGAGAAAGGGAGTGTACACTGGTACTCGACAAGAGTATGGACCCTTCTCTTTCTAACCCAAATTGATACGTCGTTCCAGATACAAGGAGTGGTGTGTGCTCCGGAAATTGGGGCCAGACTAAAGACATCTTTTTCATCTTTTTATTCGTTTTTCGCTCGACAAAACAAAGAGCTTATATCCTATCGCGAGAGCAAGATGAGGATGGGGTACGAGAGGGTTATTATTATGAAAAGATTTTCAAAAAGGGGAGCTTTTAAAAATTTCCATTAAAATGTTTAATTAAGCGAAGTTAGGCCTAATATACTTTTAGTTCTTTCCTACCGAAATTGACAAAAATACTTTTACACCCCCCCCTTTCTTTTTTCCTGTTAAATTTTTCGAAAGTCTTGTCGATTAGGAAGAAGGGCGTAACAAAGATCTATCGTTGAAAGTAAAACAATCCCAATTTAAGAAGAGAGCCAAAGTACATACACTATAGTCTATGAGCACCTTGAAAGCCAATAAACTCTCATTTCAAATCTTTCTTTCTATAGGAATTATATTATCAAAGATCCTAGACAACTAAAAAAAAACCGGAAGTCTTAACTAATTCTGATCATGGAAAACCACATAATGAACACACCCACCAAATTAATTACCTATGAAAGCTAAAGCTATAAAAATGAATATTCATTTATTCTTATTTTATTCTCACTTCACAATTATTAATCCATGCACGATGTCTAAAACCCCCTCTACCAAGTCTTAAGTCGAAATTCGTCATTTTTTTCTTCGGAGTACCTAATTCTGAAACGTCGTGCGAGTAATATATTGATAGAAATACCAAAAAATAAACGAAAGAGATTCATTCTTTTACATTCCAGTCTCTCTAGAAATGGTTTTGCTTATGATCCTTCCTTTATCTTTTTTTTATTTTTTTCTCTTCTTTATAGTAAAGTCCTGAGAATTCCGAGTGCAACGTCATGGCTAATAATACGCGATTTCCAGTATTACCACACACAAATTTCTCAGAACCTGCGCTGAGAAAGTTCTCGCTTCTTTGAGAATCTTAAAGAAAGATGGAGAACGGGATATTCTTCTCTCTCTAGCTCGCCTCACGAAAGGATGAGAGAGAAAGAAGCGCGGGAGCATCCATTGCGAGAGAGAGAGAGAGAGAGAGAGAGAGAGCTGGTCTATCCATATTTGAGCTGAAGATAAGTCGAACGAAATATGTTCCTAAAAGTGCTTCCAGAATATTAATTCCGTAGCTAAAACGAAGGAGCGCGTTGGGCGCATTCCCTGGGAGAGGAAACCCAATTTCCTGGGCGTCTTCGGGGGCGCTGCACGTACGTAACTTGTACCCCTCCCTCAGGGTTCCACGCGTGTGGTTGTTGCAGGGCTAGCGAACGCGCTATCAAAAGATTAAAGTTTCATGAGCTCGCAAACCTATTTAGCTCGGTATCAGTTCGTGCCAGATGGAGAGAGCGTGGGTGGGGGTTTACCCCCTTTCCTTGTACACACATACATTTATACATACATATAAATTTTTTTTTCGCTTTCTACCAACATCTCTCCCAGGTTTCTCTCTAACGCGATTTGTTCCGATTTAGATAAGCGTTTGTTCGAGCTAGCCCCGGCCCTCTTAATATAGCAACTCTTCATACGCTACATTTATTAGAAATTACGTTGGCCCAAAATGTTAATAGCCTATTTTTTGCATTCCGATTAATTTTCTTTGTTCTTAGTATGTTCATCTAGACGATAATAAAACTTTGCGAATTCTTTCTTCTCTTTTAAACAAAAGGAATGTAGGTTTTAAGAAAAGTTCCATCCAGTATCGAATTAACCCGAAGATCTCATTCCCACAAAAATATTAATTTTTCCTATTGCCAGCGTTACGAAAGAAATGATAACTTTTGAATTAATATACTTTTGAATTTTAAATAAGAAAAAAATGCAACGAATGTATAATACATAAGTTAAAAACTATACAGCCAACACGTATGATATTTGTAGGCAATAATAATAACTAACAACTGCCCCAATTTGAGTCTGTAGAAGCGTTCCATCCGCTTCTCTTCGATGTACGGGGATGAAGTATACTCTCAGGGGTTAAGAAAAAGAATAAAAAGGGGCTATATTCTAATCTCGTATTGGCCCCTTAACTTTAAAAAAACTATCTCGAAAATTCTATCCTTACCTCTTTTATAGTTATTTACATTTCTAGCAAGCACTCTCGAGGGGAGAATGAGACTAAGAAATAAAATTCTCTCTTTCTTGAATAAAAACCTTATCATTAGGGTTTGGAGAAACGCGAGAGCTATACGGAAGAAAAGAGCATTTCATATGAAATAATAGCTTTGTCTATTAAAGTTGAAGAAAAGAAAACTCAAAGAGAAATAAAACGAAAGAGCTCCGGTCGTCTTTTTGTTCTGAGGGATTTCCTAGGCGAAAAATAGGAACGGGGGTAAAGATACGAGAATTTTAGACCGAGGTTTAATCAAAATTGTCTGGAAATCTTTCGACCTATTCTCTAAAAGAGTGTTTTTGTAACTTGACGACCGAAAAGAGTGCACTGAGGTTGAAAAAATCCAAGAATGTCTGCATACATCGTAAGCTTTGGTCTAATTGAAGTCTAAAAAATCCCAAAAGCAGTTCGTCTATAGGTTTTACGGACGGGTAAACGTAAAACCCTGTATTTCTGTAATCTCTTGAGCCTTTGTTTGATTTAAAGTGGAAATAAGAAAATTTGCCAATATTTGAAAGGTCGCTTTTTGGTTTCTCCTATGCCAGAATAGTAGCTGAATGCCTCTTAACATTCATTTCCGGGTCTACGTTCGATTCACTGGTTATATTTTTATTATTTCTTTTTAGCCTAAAAGCAATGGAATGAAGGCAGAAGAGCTAGAGAAGGAAGATTTCTTCTTCCAAAATCAATCATCGCCTATATTTTCTCGCATAAATATGACTCCCAGAAAGAGTGTTAAAAGCGTCAACCATTCGCGTTTTCTTTCATCCATGCATACAGTCACCCATTTCTAATATTTCCTCGCAGTTTCTTTTTTCTCCTGACAGTTGTAGTGTCACCGAATAGTAAATCAGGTGGTTGAGACTAAAAATAATACTTATATTTTACGGTTTGGAATTCGAGAAAAATAAGAAATTCTCCATCTCATCTCTTAGAGAGAATGGAAAGGGTACATTCCACCCACCCATCTCTCAAGTATTTTTTTCCGTTTACCCTCTTTTTAACTTCGGCACTTAGTCGCTCGGACGGCTACGACAGCGTCCTACTATCACATGGCCATATGTTTATAACATTCGTCGTAAGTTACTAGGAAATGGTTGCAATCGAGCTTGACTGGTAGGAATAAAGACAAGTACTTGAACGATAGTATTTGCTAACATGAGAAGACAGACTTAGTGGAGAATCATATTACTTATAACTTGGCCTATACCCTGAAAATTGAAGAGACGAAGGAAAGAGAGAGAGAGAGTTTCCTCAACTTACTGGGCGTCCCTTTACATTTTCGTGGAACGTTCCTACACATACAGTCGAGTTACAAATGCCCCTTCAAAAATTTTCGTCCCTTTTTTTCCCATCGCAATTTATATATATATATATATATATAGAATCCATCGTATCTTTGGCGCCAAGAAACTATACACAAGCCAAGGAACGCGACTTCACCTGATGTCCTCTGTCCAACGACACCCACTCCAGTCACTTAAGGATTACGTTCCCGTTCTGCGAAAATAAACGCTTCACTAAAGGAGCTAACTCGGTATAGTTTTAAAATATATCTTTTCACATAGAGAGACAGTTGGCGAGGGTGGCTGAAAGAAAGGGTCCATGGAAAGTGACTCTGAGACGTCGTGAATGGAAGACGTAATGCCTCGTGGGAGTTGTTTTCAAAAGAATATTTTTTAGTTTAAACGAAGCGACAAACTGAAAGCAAAGACTTCCTTTAAAGGTTAATAATAGATCATATAAACGTTTTATGTTGCATATCATATTAGAATTTTAGATGAATTTTTACTAGTTATGCCCTATCATAGACGCTCTTAACGCAAAACCTCATATTGGAGTGTATTTTGGCTTGAGACTTTGCCTCAATTCGTAGGAGGAGTTACTAATGAGTTGCGACTATTACTACTTCTACCTGATTATAAAAGATATTTTTGTATAAAAAATAATTTGGAAATCTTATTTTTAATAGCATTTTTACCGAAGTTTAAAAACCATGATATAAAAGGAACTCATTTATTTGGAGAATATAAGAAATTTTGGAGAAATTAAAAAGAAAATATCAAGAATCTCGAATAACATCTTCGTCTGTCTCGCGGATTTCAAACTAGCAAATGTATCACGTGACGTCTTGTCCGAGTCTCTTATTAAGAGAGGCCATGTCTCCTCTCGACTCGACTCAAATTCCCTTTTCAGCTCGCGGCTTTTATTTTTAGTTTTCCTAATGAGACAAGTATTCCCAACCCTAAATCGAATTTGAGTGTAGACCAACAGCCAGACGAAAACCAACTTGAACCAAGGAAGGAAAAATAAGACCAAGGAATTATCGAAAGGAAAAGCGTCAAAAGCGATAACGGGAGGTTTCCTGTCATGAACAAGGTGGACAAGGAAAATTTAAGATTCTCGATGAATGAACTTTTAAAACGTGATATCTTACAATATGTTGCTTAAATTTCACTTTAATAATTGAAGCCACGTAAACGTCTGTATAATATGTTTCAGGACGATTGGAACTCAACTTAAGACAGTGATAATGATAAAATTAACAATCATAGTGATACTTCTAAAATTCTTATGATTTCTGAGGGTTTAAAAGCGAAATACAAACACAAGTCGAGTCGCTTCCTTAGCCGTCAAGACAGGAACAACATTCTCTATATGATGGCACCTTCTTTAAGGAAAAATAAGAGACGAGTAGAGGATAGAGACATCTGTTAGGCTTAGCGATAAATAAAAGTAAATCCCTTTAATGCGAAAGGACTATTTGAAACGGAAAAGAAAACGACCACTCCAAAACTCGCAATTTTTTTTTTCCTTGGACGATTTTTATGGACGGAAATAAAGTTACCAACCTACAAAAAGGGGGTCTAACAAAAAAGGATAAAATATAAAAGTACAATCCTTGAAATAAGCTTTTGAAGAATGCGACTCGTAATTGCATCGACATCGCTTTTACTACGACCCCCGAAACGCAATAACAGTCAAGAGGTTAATTACGTTTATTTTCGAATTTTTCTTTTCCCTTTGGCCCTTCAACAAAATAAAAAAAAGGATTTCATTTTGTGATTAAAATTCTAAGCTAATGATAAGGGCAAGTTATCAAGTCGAAATTTCCAGTTAATAGAAAAATAAGGTCGTACTGGATTTAAAAAAAATTAAATCACTCCTAACAATAAATAAAATCCTACATAAGCCGAGCTCTCATTGTTTAACTGAAGCTCCTGTTGTGTTGATATTTCTTCAGCAAAAGGTAAATAAGTCGACTTCGGTTATTTACACCAAACGTAATAATGTGCTGCGTATGGTCTACTTTGTGTTAAAATTATTAAATATTTGTGCTAAAACAACATAAAATATCCACTGTCAGGAAGCACGAAGTTAATTAAGCGAATTTACTATTCTGTCAGCAAATTCTAAAGAAGGTCATGAAACGTTCAAAGAAGAATTTTAAAAACAAAATTTTGAGATTATTATGATCTTTTGTAAAGGTACTCTTTTAAGGGTGTAAGAACTAAATAAAAAGGCGGGATTAAGTATAGACAATACATGTCAACAACTTAAATCCCGATATAACGAAATTTTTTAATGATTATTTTCCTTTTTCTCCTCGATCTTCATCTCTTTCTTAAGAGGTTAGTTTTTTTCCTTTTAAGTTACGAGGATACTAAGATACTTTGCCGCTTAATAAGTAAGATAAAAAAGAGAGAGAGGCTTTTCTCTTTCGATTTAGAAGCCTTAATTAAACCTTTTTTATTTCTCTCTTCAAAATAGCCCTACGAGCGATGCATGATGGGAAAAGACTATGGCGCTCCCTTATCGCCCAGGACGATTCCCAAAGGCTTAACAACCGCCTTGTACCATTCACTTTCAGACTTTTTTTAAATCCCGGGAAAGTTACTGGATCTATTTCCAAACAATGGACTCAAGACTGCCTTCATTCGGGATGGCAGAGCTATACGATGCCAGTGTTTCGTAAAATACAAAGTGTTAAAGCGATGCCGTTAGTTTTTAATACAGTTCTATAATTGTCGAAAACCAATGGCAACGAATAACTAATCCATTCTTTTATGCTCTTTATGGCCGCAAATAATTCTGGAAATCTTATAATGGTTCATCGGTAATGTTATATAGAAGTTATATTATTCGCCAACACAACCCGAAATAGATATTGGTATTTGTCGAAAGTAGACTGATACGAGGTAACCAAAGCCTCAAGTTAGATTACTTCAAAATCCGCTGCTATATTCCGGTTCGCACAAGCCGTTGATATTAATATTGTCAAAAGTAAATTAAATCGAAGATGATAAAAACTGACTGTTTCAACAAAATTATAAAATAAAGCCTAATGTTCCTAGGTTGCATTTGGTAACTTTGGTTCCGTTCGAAACAGGATGTCAGGAGATGAGTCTACGGATTGCCAGAGGCAGGTAACCTTTTCGAAATGAACAGAGAGAGAGAGAGAGAGAGAGAGAGAGAGAGAGAGAGAGAGAGAGAGAGAGAGAGAGAGAGAGAGAGAGAGAGAGAGAGAGAGAGAGAGAGAGAGAGAGAGAGAGAAGATTGGGTAAGACTGGGAAGAGAACGGAGAAAGCTTCAAACAATTGAACGTTACATCCAATTCTTTGATTCGCGAGCTTATATTGGCACCTCGGGCTACGAGCCAAAGCTAAAGCTGACGACCGCGTTATTTCCAACTCAAGGGGAAACAGTCTGAGAGTCAAAACGAAAGACACCTGAATGGCTCAGACTGAAATTCACGAGCCAATAATGATATAGACGTCATGTTACAAAAGAGAAATATTTATATAGGTCGCGCGAAATTACATTTTCATCAGTTTGAAATCAAATTTCAAAATCGGTTTGGGAAGATTTATCATTATATTTCTAAGTTCTAATTCGATTTTGACCGGAAATTAGACTTGTATTATGTCAAAAATCATAAGCGAGTAATAATATCCTATAAGTTTAAGCAGACAATTTAAGTGGAGTTTTGCAACCAACAACTGGTATTGTATAATTTTAAAATGAGTAAACGCCATAGCATTTAAATTTTGTACATAATAAAGACTGATTTCCTTATAGAATTTATCAGGCTGATCACATTTTCGTTTCATTTTTTTGTTACGTAACTTAACTGAACTAATTAGTTTAACTTATTGGTGGAAATTATTATTTTTTGATATTATATAACCTAACCGGAAGAGGCTTATTAGAAGCGGGGCTATCCCATTCCATCATCAACAAAAATTCACAGAAAGTTTGTGCGACGGGGTAGGGAAGGAAAAAAGTTTCCCCGGGAGCTTTCGATAAAGGACGATATTGGGTTTATTTTTGCCGTGCACCAAGGGAGTGAGCATCCCGTTACGGGAAACACCAACACGCGAAGTCGAGTATTCCCAACGGGATACGAGAATGTGTACTATAGGGTAGAGCTCGGGCTTCTATTTTGATTGACACGCTCTCGTTTATCTTAGTGTTATGGGCTCGACTATACCAGATTCGTTCGTAGCTCGCGGGCAATAAACGGTTCTTCGTTAGTAGCCGAGTAGCCGAGGCCCTTTTTAGGCTCGCCTTTACCCTGCCCGACTATTGGCAGAGTTTCATAGATAACATAAATATAAAACGACTGAACTATTTTTGACTTGATCTCCATTTACCTTTAAATGCGTCTAAAACACTCCTTGATAAAACTGACGAAATTTATTGTTATTTATGTCTGATATCTATGGGATAGGAGCTCCATCCTGTTTGACTTCCACGCTAGTCATTCATCGATTTTTACTTGGGCGCGCGCCACGGCTGCTCGGATCGACGGATAAACCTTACACTAGGTCGGGCCTAACCCCTTTTAGTTCATCCCCATCCTCCAACATCCAGACAAATGGAATAGGAGAGCGAGAGACTCTTCCCTTCCCTTGGCCATCGGCGCCAACCAATATTCCAAGTTACGACGTCGATAAAATGATCAATTGATTTCCTTCCCCATGGGGGAATTGCTAAAACGCCGCGGAGAGACAGCGAAACTCTTCCACCACATCCCATGCCACAAATTAACACATTCCTTAGGGCGTTATGACAAATTCAGTATTGTATTATAAGTCCATCATTAAGATCTGATTCTTATCTTAATTCTATCAACATTTTAGTTCGACTCGAAAGAGAAAAAAATTATTACAATTCTTAGAGAATTTCATACTAAATGAGACCTAAATTATATTTTTCAATCCTTTTCATCTCGAATTCCAGGTAACACAATTCAAAATATTTTGTATCGTTATCTAAGAAAAATTCAAGTTCTCACACTTAGAAGCTTTTCACTGTATCTTTTAAATTCAAGGAGTT
Source organism: Phalangium opilio (assembly GCF_054372755.1). NCBI lineage: Eukaryota > Metazoa > Arthropoda > Arachnida > Opiliones > Phalangiidae > Phalangium > Phalangium opilio. The sequence goes on along the minus strand of NW_028324182.1, from coordinate 8,293,392 downwards.
GTGAGTTTCCAAAATCAACTTTACCTACTGGGAAGGTGTTACATTTCTGTTGAGTGAGTGAGCGACCCCTCTTTCCCGTTTCCCCTTGAAAAAGATCCATCGTATGTTTATGCGTGCGAATTGAAGTGGCATTTTCACTCAAAACGACTAGTAAATAAGGATACGTCTAAAAAATGTATGACATAAAAATAGGAATGGAACAAGATTGTCAAATACCGAATAGTTCTTCCGAGGTTGCACTCGCATGTTCACTTACATATTTCTACTACATCGGGGAGAATTCTAAGAAATTCTTAAGGAAAATCCTCTGAAAAATGTAGAGATAAAATGACAGAATGAGAAATAAGATATTGAAGAAGAAGAAAAAGAGTCGCAACATAAGTTAAAGACCACGTCGCTAAGTATTACCTTCCTATATTATCAATGCTTATCTAAGTTTCTGGTCAAAGAAAGTTGTAATTTGAAGACCGCCATATTTCTTATTAACTTACAGAAAGAGTAATGAACATATGATCTCAAATAAATAAGAAACCAACTTAGAGAGAACCGTTCTGAACAAGGATGAAAGCCAGAAAGTTATCCTATAAATATAGGAAAAAAAAATACGTTTTTCAAAGAGAATAAGAATAAGGATATATTTGGTTTCTGCAACCGGGCCTTGGCAAAAAAAAAAGCGAATGAAAAAAGTCAATGTCTAAACACGGAAAGGATTTATCTGGGTTCCGTGTTGTGTATAAGGAAGATAAATTTCGGATCCAAATTGGCTTAAATTCCGGAAACCTAACTAAGGAATAAACATTTAAAATATAAAATTGGGAAAAAAATCAAATAAAGAAAATGTATTATAAAAACAGATTGGCTTCTATTGAAATTGCTTCCGATTCTAAGACCTATAAGTTACCGAAAAACATCAGGTTTTTTAATATAAGAACATTTTATCCATACTTTAACAAAGGGATGAGCAGAAATCTATAATTCGCAGCAAATAATCTGGTAACGACGTATATTACAACTTAGTTCAACAACACTACAATTAAAATCCCATTAGAGTTTCATAGCCTTCGAAAACACTAAATACATACATGTACCTTCATTAATTAGGGTTTGAGATAATGAGCTAAAAGAGACTGACCAATCCTTTTTGGATTCATCCTTTAAACTTACATCTCGCGGTTATCTTCTGGTATTCTCTTGGACTGATATACCGTATACCGACTATAATACCATCAATTTTCATTGGCGTACATTCGTCAGTCAAGAGAAAACCAGCGTATAGGGGACGAAATGAAAAAAAAAGTATTTCTTTATTCCTCCAATTCATTCCTGAGATGTTCGTCTCGTTAAAAGGTGGACAATGCTTGGTTTCTTGGAATAGAAAAACACGGGAAGAGTTAGAAAACCAGGAGGCCAAAAAACTATACGAAACCTTTAAAAAAAAAAAACACAAAAGAAAAGTGGCACGTGATCAATTTAGGTTTGAAAAAGATCGATGGTTATTTCCAATACGATAAAAGTTACTGCCGAAGAGTAGGGAAAAATATTTAAGAGATTTAGAGAAAAATTATTATAGTGTGGGTTTTTCAGAGCTAAGGATATGGACGATCGACAAGAGTACTCGGTCTTTGGGGTCCAGGGAAGGTGACACCCATTTTCTAGATGAGGTTATCTTTAGAAGATTGGATAGCCTCGAGACACCCAAACGCCATTTTGTGTCAAGGACCGTAAATAATTGAGGGCGCTATGATTTAATAAGGACAAGTCCTTGGGGTAAACATTCTTCTTTACGAATACAAAAGAGATGGTGTAGCGAATTAAACCACGACGCTTTGCCGTTCACCAGTATTTAACAAAAATAACTTTGGATGGAATATTTTGCATTAATATTTAGCGTATAACATACGGATTTCAAAAGTTCGGCTTCTTTACCGCGTAAATAAATTACTAAAAGTAAGAAATAAATCTAGTTAATTTATACATCAAGGGAAATATTCTACTTTCCTTCATTAATAATTGATAATGTTCCAGAAACAAAATAGTTCGGGGATTTCGTTTGTTTCCCAAAGTAGAAACAACAAGTAAATCAGGCATATAAAAGATTAACAGTGCACTAAATTATTACAGGAATATTAAACTGATTGAAATCAATCTAACAACCATAGAAAATGCACGAGATTATCAAATTCATGAATAACCCTCGAAGAAATCTGAGGATAACATACAGTTGATTAGGCAATTAACAAAGTTATCATCGAAGCTTAAATGGACCTAGAATTCTTTGGTCTGTTATTAAATTAGTATAGAATTTCCTACAATATTCATAGCAGCGATAAATATACTCATCATCGGTTTTGGTAAATATAAGATCCAGCTAGGAAGATAGCGGCCCGGGAAGGAGGAAAAAAAAACTGAAGAATGGAGTATGAAGAGAAAGGTTCCACCTTTTCCGTGTCTAGTTTTAAGAGAAAAATCCAATTGTATCGCAAACCGCATTAGTAGGATTGGGCAAAGAGAGAGAGAGAGGAGTATGGGAAAGAGGAAGATTTTTTTCCTTAGCTTGAAATATTGGTGGAATTTGCAAAAAAGCAACCGCATCTGGCTAGCTTCTTCCTATAGCTCTTTCTTTCCTTTTATCCTCCTTGGCATTAGCGCTAAGCCTAACGCCGCGCGAGGCTTACGGGACTCTAGAGAGTGAAAGAATTTCAAAGATTTCGAATTCGGTTAACCATTGGTAACCCGATGAGATGACGTAGGCTACAAAACCCTAGTCTCTAGTCCGCAATTTTTTAAGCAAACAGAGTGAACCGAGTGAAAATTCATCGTGCCTAAAAGTCAGTCAAATTCCATTAAGGCTTTCGGAGGCAAAATTACTATAGAAGGGTGATGCCAAGAATAGTTTTTAATAAAGTTCAATATTTGAAAGGTTCAAGGCTATCTGTTATAAAAGCCATCGTTTATTATTTTACTTGAAAGAATTTTTTTCCTCGCATTCTACTGTTAAATAAAGACGCCATTACTACTAATTTTTGGGTCTTGCTTCCAATCATCAAGGGTTTCGGATTGAAATTAGAATTAAATACGGTTCAGGGGAAAAGTTCATCTACAATTATTTTCTCCATGTAACTTCGAGTAATAATCTATGGTCAACAATATGTTCGTACCACATGGTTATAGTACTAACTCTGACACTTTTCCTAAATAATTACTGACCCTGCTCTCGGGTTGGGTCGAACTGAACTCAACGGAAATGAGGGCATTTTGCTTAGGGACGGGGAGGGGTTGTGGTAGTTTACAAGTTGAAAGGGTAAAGGGGAAAACAAGGTGCACGTCGTTATTAAATCATTTTTCAATATTTCATTGGCAATTGCTTCTCCGCGACGAACGAACGACGGTTTTGGAATAGAGGAGACAACTCAATCACCGAACGTTATTACTGGTATTTTTCACCAATGAGTTCCGAGCGAATGAACCAACTCATCCGGGATGGCACTGCTCGAGGAAGGGAATGGGAGAAGGAACATGAAAAGCCATCAACAAGATAAGCTCCCACAATAATAATTATCCGCTCTCGCCTCATATGGTCGGCAAAATGTCCTTCAGTACCCGCGTCCAAATGACCCAAATATCCCGTACTGACGGTTAATCGATATTCGAAGGAGACATCGGAGCTCTTTCCCCGTCTTTTGTTTAAAGGGATAGTTACAAATTATTTAAGAGTATAAGACACAATGTCTCGGGCATAATTCTATACAACGTCTGATAATATCAAATTAACTATTATGGAAAAGTGTATTAATATTGAATAATTTAATATTGATTGAAAAATGCAGTTCAAAATTCTATCTTGGCTCGAAACTGTCTCTTTAAACTAACCATCAAATGCGCAACTCCTTTATACACGCTGGAGTTATTCCATAGACGAACCAAAATCGAACGAGGTTGGTTGCCTGACTAACTTCGGTCTAAACTAAACTGAAATTTAATTCTTTCATCCAGAAAATGTTGGGTTTTAAAATTTACAATCACAATATCCGGAAAGAGTACAATGTTATAGTCCCGGCGGTAATGTAATAAAACGGGGTATGGGGTGTACCTGAAATTCATATATATAGTCAGCAGCATAGGATTAATTTAGTTAGGGGGAACCGAAGTCGATTACATTTTGTCACTTTAAAAGCTATTCGAAAGAGTAGGGGGATTTTAATAAAGGTAGTTCATTGATTTTCTTATTTTACGCAATACGAATTATTAAAAAGGTAGCAACTAGGGTTTATACTAAATATCTTGGAATCAATAGGTATATTTTCATTCATTTTCGCGATCTGCATGCACAAAATATTAACCCTTTTTCTTGCATTTCACAGAACTTACTGAGTTGTTTTCTTTTTGCAACTGATACATCCTAGTATAACATAAGAAATTTCACGCTTTCTTCTTAGATCAATTAAAATCTTCAATGGATAATTTGATGTTAAAATAATAAAAGAAATGCGAAAGAAGATTGAAGGCGCCTCGAATAATTTGACCAACTTAAGGTAAAATTTGAAGGAACAGGCATTCCCTAGAGCCTTCACCCTCTTTTGGCAACCAAAGCGGCTCTTTTGAAGGCAGAAATACTGTAACAACGATGCTAATGACTCTTCGATCGACTTTACCATCAAAAATCCATTATTCTCCAATCAATTCCTATATAAAACCCTTCCACTTTCCAATTCTCTCCTATAATGTTACAATATGTTTCGGGAGAGTGATTCAAGCCTAAAGAGACGTAGGAGAATTTTCAAAGTTGCTAGTAGACAAAAGAAACGACCATGTTTTTGGTCCAGATTGCTGCTACTATTAGCCCATAAAACCAACTCTTCTTCTAGCTCATCGACGGGGAAAAATAATATCATGGTTATAATAAATTATACAAAAATTGGTTTCGCATTAGTATACTGGATTTTCTAAGGCAGTTGGTAGAAGGTGCTTATTATTTCACTTGTCTATGAGCGGGAGATGAGAAAAGGCGCGAAAAGTACTTCTTAATAGGACAATTTTCTTTTTATCAAGATTGGGAAAATTAATGGATAAAAGTTTATGAGAAAGACTCTGAAAGGGAAGAATTCACTAATCCAAGAGAGCGCGAATGCAAAGAAAATCTGTAGGATGAAGAAAAAGCTGACTAGAAAGAGGAACATAATGAAGGGATTTTTATTTCTTAAATGACTGGCCAGAGATAGTAGACATTAATTAACAATGTTCAGAGAGAGCGAAAGTAATTGTTTCTAGTATGTAGCGCAAGACGGCGTCGTTCGAAAATAGATGCGGACGAGTCGCGGGGCGTTCTCGACGTCTTTCAACAAACACAACATATTCCTATATGTCGGCGCAAGTTTTCTACAAGAGGCAGACCACTACTCTATTTAAACGTAATAATGATAGTACTTAGTGACCTTCCCCTCGATTTGTAACGTTTCAGAAAATATACCAAGTATAAACCTTCTAAAGAGGGGATAACAACTACAGACCATAGTCTCTCGGTATGCTGCGAAAATTTACAAATATTTGCAGAATAACCAATAGATATTAGCCCCTCTACATATGAGAAATCTACGGTCGTCTAAGAGTATGTTAGTATTAAATTTTCACCGTCGAAGATGGTATACAACACAATTCATTCGCGGTAAGATTGTTAATTTGGTTGAAACCAAAGTGGGGTGGTTTTCAAAGAACCCTTCTATGAACTACGCCCCTTTTCCCGAGACTATAATTAATTATATATTTGTCGACGGATTTTAGAACTTCAGACGTTGCATCACTGGCGAGTTAGGAAAATTCTTCGCAGTATTTCGAGCAGAAAACATCCCTGGAATTTCGAACTTTTCCTTCTCGTTCTAAGTCGTGAGATGAGGAGGATCCTAAATACGCCATACCACCCCTTTTCTTACGCTTATTAAAAGATAGTGTAGCCTAAATTCCCTCCGCCCTTTCTCTCACAAGTCTTTGGGTCGATTTTGTTCGTGACCTTTTGTTTCGGTATTGTAATCTGGGTTTATTTTTAGAATATTTTTTCTTTATTAATTAGGAATAGTTTTAATGGGTTTCTAAATAAAAAGAAAGTTAGTTTACGTGGAAACTTCAATTAATAATTATGAAAATGTAAGTCTTCCTTTAAATCGGAAATTTCGTGGTGGTTTTTGAATGGAATTGTTCGTGACACTATCTTCCTCCGAATTGCATGGGAGGTCTTTTGAACTCGAATACATCCCCGAATCCTTTTAAGAAAGTAATTTTGAGAAAGATGAGGAAGATGGAAATACGCGTGACGAAAGAAACAGAAGAAATCAATTTCGCTTTCGTATACCGAGGTAAAGAAAAGCGTTCACCGAATTTTTCAAAGTAGCGGATATTAAGGAAACATCAAAAGTTACTCCATCTTGTCAAGCCCGATGGAGTCCTTCGACCCGCACCAACCAAAATACAGTCCTTGTCATCCATTAGGACCCTTTCCGTTCCCCCTAGTTTTCTCTTCTCCAAACATACCCAACCCAATAGCGACCTCCTTTTTCCCAAGGAACCCTCTTCCAATATATCTCTCCATTTCTTTCCGTCGCCCTGGATTTTTTCACCATCGAATCTTATTTTTGCTATTCCAATATTGCATGGGCTGATTTGAAGGACACTGAGAGAAACCACTACTAAAAGCGGTTGGGGTTAGACCCAAAGCTTTTGGTCGCGGAAAGCTCTTTTCTGGAGAGTGCACACAGAATTTCGTCCATTTCACTACGTTCCTCTAGCACCTCAGTTAACAGAAATTAAAAGGGAGGGTTCTGAGAACTCAGTTATGACTTTTTAACTTTTTGAATTCTAAACTCACATCAAGTATCCATAGCCTTTAGCCCAAGGCCAAAAAACCAGGTAAATTCAAAATGTATGGACGAAAAAGTATTATAAGTTTAAAACTTCATAAGAAACAGGATAAATAATAACATTAAAAAATATAGCCACTATTGTCTAAAGAAGGTTCCAGTAACCATGAATTTCGTATAATCGTAAAGATTGTAGTATAATCTTTTGACTATAGAACAATGATAAATATTTTATCATAGGAATTCAAGAATACAAATTTAGGTGATTTGGTTACATAATATTCCCTTTGGCATTGCACTAACCTTGGCATCGATACATTGGGAGAGAAAGAGAGGGGACTAAAAGAGAGAGAGAGAAAGGAAGAGAGCGAAAAGGCGTAGCGAACCGAGACCATTTCCATTTTGCAGGTAAATATTTAATCGTCGTGCGACGTGACTTTCGGCGATGACCCGAAGTTGAGGGACTTTGCTTTCAACTATTTATGGAATTTATTAGAAGGAAGCGTTTGTATCTGGCGTAAAATTTGTACAAGCGGCAATTCGCACGCGCAAAAGAGCCAGCGACTAAAGCACACACAAGAGAACATCCTATACACCTTACCTAACGCAACAAGTCAATAGGCCGCGGGCAACTCATTTGCATTCTTGTTTTACGAGGAATAGGGGCTCGCGCTACGTTCGATCCAGACTAGATTACAAACGAGCGAACCTGGAAATGGTCCAAATAAGCATCAACAAAATGGATGTTCTACCTAGAACTATCTCAATTGCCAGACCTTCGGGCGGTCGATCTCACCTAGGATACATGGAGAAACATTATACTAAAAAGAATAAAACTAGACGACACGTATTAACGCGCGACTCCATTTTGTTAACCCTCGCAGTCAAAATAAAATATATGCCAATATAAATTTTTTAAAGTTGTTGGTCAAAGCGCATTAATGCAAATAACCTTCAGGACAAACACAGTAGATTGTTGACATTCAAAATGGAATTTCAAAAGAAATAAAAATTGACGTATAATGTATTCTGCGTGTTTTCCTTTCCCAAACAGGCTTCCGTGGTCTTCGTATTTCAATTGGTACTACTTTCTTATTAATTACGATAATTCTTTGAATTAAGGTTATTCATGTCTAGTAATCTTTCCAAGCCAGACATTCATTAGAAATAAAACCCTTTTTCAAGTAATTGCTTGTGACTCAATCGTAAGATTTGCCTAAACAACTGTCAAACAGTTTGCTCATCTGAAAGAAGTTAGGACAAAAGTACTCCTGAATACACTCTACATTTTCTCATTCCCTGCACAACATATGACATTCTTCATCATAACAAGAACACAATACGAGACAATTCCCATACGTAATAAGTACACTTTATTTCGAGGCCTAAAAACAAATAAAGCGAGCAAGCGACAAAGTCATTTCTGGAGAGAAAAGCGTCATTTTCTCGGGTCTAAGTTTTCTACCGTTGGGAGTAATCCCGCATCAGAAGCACAAGGTTTTCCCCATCTTCTTTACTAGTGTATTTTATCTTTCACTGGCTGGGTTTTTGATTCTCATCTTTTTGAAACCGAAACGAAAACCTCGTTGAAACAATGAAAGAACTAGCTAGTTTTGAGAGGTACTCGAGGGAGTCAAAACACCAAGGTAATGGCAGTTTTCTTCATCTCGAAACGTTGGATACTTGCCGGAATTCGGCTGTGATTTTGAATAGAAATTTTAGGAAGATTTAAATTTCAATAATTAAGTGTTCTATCCCTAGACCCCATTACGGCGTGAATTGCAGCCCATTCTTAGAAGAAGTAGATTTTCTCACAGGAAAAAACTGGTTTTCTACGGGGAAATTTACCATTTCTAAGGATGGGGTTTCCTATAGTCTTAGCCTATTAAAAACAAACCATCCTCTGTAAAAAGCTTTCTTCATTTTCAGCCTCTGGGGAGAGGCTAAGAGCTCTTTCGAATCTCACTTTTTAATAAGAAAACTCCTCAAGGTTTCGCGTCATGCATCCCCGTACACGTGCAATTAGGTAGGCCCTCAACTTTCATCTCCCCCCTTTTCTTTTAACGCAAACGGTATGGAACAGCCTGTGTTGTGGAGTTCTATGGGGGTGTAATTAGCCTTCATTTCCGTGTTGATGAATAGCCGTCTAGTGGTAGAGGCTTGATTTTTTTTACTTTTACCCCCGTCCCATGTAAGAACGTAAACCTTTAAGGGTCTTTTCATACGCTTCACCATAAGAAAAATTCGTCGATTTCATTAAAGCCAGTGCTATGGTCACGTGAATGTTTAGCCAAATCACGCGCGAACAGTTTTCCATCTCTGATTCTTTCCAGGGTCGTTTCTTACCTACAAGTATCACACAAAATATACTTATGGTCCTTAATCGTTTTATAACAGAATTAAAATTAAGCATCTAATGTCTAATTAAACTCCGTCACACGTGTTTTGGTAATGTATAGATTCTTAAGTATTGTAGCAACGAGGAGTGGGTGAAAATCAATAGTAATTGCAAAAACTGGGCGCAAAGGTGTTAATTATTATTACTCTTGGTGTGCAACGACGACGACGAATAAGAAGATTAGACACGCTTCATTATCCGAGGAAGGATTATGCCATTAACTGAGGGGACCAAACCAACCCCACCTGTTTTGACTCTTCCCAAATAGAACTTAGACTAGCTAACACATTAAGAAAATGTTGGCGAAAAAAGAATGTGCAATCAAAACCTCGTGATTCTTTCCTGTAAGGGAAAAATTAAGCACATGTGCTAATTATCGATGACGTTAAACTTAAAGGAAGTGGCCATTTTTGAATAGGCGGTCTAAATATGTTAATTGAAGCTTGTTAAGCAAAATTTCTGATAATGAGACGGGGCTCGAATCCAGGGTCATAAGTAATGTTTGCAAACAGCAGACAAACTTGGAGTAGCTTTTTGTACGCTAATTTCCAAACAAAAACCACTAGCAAACCATAAAAACATAACAATTTAATCACGAGATGGTGTACACGGCAATCCCCCCCCCCCCAAAAAAAAACATTTTACCTATGGCTAATTTTTAAAGCATGTTTCCATAAAATTTTAAAATAGACCTTTAGTTACTATCGCCATCGTGTTTTTTGAAAGGATTCTGAGTGGGTAGTGTAATTTTAAAAGAGAATCCACGGAGAAAAAAGAGGTTGAAGATGAGAAGGTCCAAATGATGGATGAGCCTTCACTGGATACTGCCGAGTAACACGATATTGTTTTTTATATTCCCTTTTCTTTTCATTTATGGAAGAGCATAGAAAAGGGGGAGGGAGTTAAAATTTAAAGGGTGGGAAAAGAAGAGGAGTGTACGAGGTGGCTAAGACAAAAAACAAATAGACCAGAGACGCTGAGATGGTAAAAATTGTTCCATAGAACTTACAGCGATTTTTGAGCTGAACCACACGGTTTAATATATAGGTATGTAGCGTAGTTGGTATACCTCTCATCCGATTTGATATTTTTATAAAAATTACGATCTGCCAAAAAAATAAAGGAACTCTATACACAGGCTATATAAATGGATGGATCCTAAATTTACATTACCAGTATTTTTTGTATATTGTATATTTATATAAAGTATATAGTAATAATATATGATACTTTTAAATTATGAGGACATGATGGGATGGAACTTGTCTTTTTTGTGGTAAATTTAATAATAAAAGGTATTCATCTTGAATATATTCAATGTTCCATGATTTTTTTAAAAATTTACAGCTCCTAAAGCAAGAAACAAGGCCGATTAAATGAGACGTTTCAGACCAGTAAAAACAATTATTTGTAATCTATACTTGGCAGTGATGTATTACTTTGGAAATGCAGCAAATAAAAAAAAATTGTCATTTTTTCTAATAATAAATATTTCAGGAAAGTCATCTTACAGGGGTTTTATTGCCCATGTATTTTCAATACGCGCCTGTAGAAATGTTTCACCCGCAGCACTGCAGTGTCAAAGGAAAAGCTAACATACAGGATGAAATTTCAAAATTGAGAACACCTAAATATTAGTAAAAATAAATTGAAATTAATTTAATTTTCTAAGTTCTAACTAATAAAGTGTTCTGCAGTAAGAATTTCTAGGAAAACCAAAGAGCGTTCCAAGAAAGAAGAGTGGAGAGAAAGGGTTTATCAGAATTTATTCTCATAATTTACGACGTTTCAATAATAAGAATAGCTGAAGTTTTCCAGTAAAAAACGTCTGTCAGTTACGATTTAGTATTTCATTTAAAACGACAACGCCTCCCTCCGTTCCGTTACGACTTATCAATAAATAAAGAGAAAAAACTAGGCTAAAAAAGGATAGGGGTGTACAAAACGACAAGATTCTGAAAGCGAGTGAGAAATTTGGGCTCTTCGTTTTGCGTAATAGAGGAGGATCCCTATTCCCCATCCTGGGAACCGAAAGATGTACGAGGAAAAGTCGATAATGATAGCTCATAAATCTCCCCCCGGGAAAGAGAGAATCGCCGGCGTAAGAGGGTTAACGAAGAAGAGAAGGAAGCGTGGTTTCCTTGCGCGAAAAATTGCTCTCTAATTAGTGAAGCTGTCTAGTTGCAAAGTTAACACGCAAACTTGCTTATGAATGACAAGCCAACGAAGTACGGGATTTTAGCACGACGCAGTGACATTAGACGCGGAACCAGTTTTAAAATCGATCACATCTTGACTTTATTTCCTCCAAAGTATAGACGTAACTCGGATTCTGTATGATTAAACACTCGAATATATGAAAGGGAGTCTTTGTTAGAAGCTAAAGAGATACGTGAAACGCGAATAAAGATAACGTGAGTCAGAGAAGTTTTTATACGCTTGTCGTTTTACGAGCCCGTTTAGGTTCCAACTGGGAAGATAGAGGCAGGCTGGCGCGACACTCTTTCGTTTAGTCGAATGCCCCCGTCCGATTTGCATTCTACTGAAAGAAATGGGGCGAATTGTACACCAGTTTTTAAGCTCCGACTTAAAAATGAAACAGATTTTTTTATTTTTACAAAAGAGTATTTTTGAGATAACGTGTAGTGAATTTATTTGCTTTCTCTCACTACCCTTTACTCCGGGCCTCCTCCTCGCGTAACTGAATTGGGTAGGGTTAGCGAGGGCCTACCTTTCTTCGTTTGTCTAGGGGATTTATGTCCAACTGTAGGCAAAGGAGCAAAGACGGACTACCATGGTATTGGGTTCGCCAACCATTTATTTAACATTTATCATCAAAGACTAATTAGCAATAAACAAATTTATAAAAACAACCAAAAGTACTTATGGTGTTATCGTTTTCGGACGCCGCATGATGACCATGATGGGATGACGTTAACGCGGATGAGCGTATAACCGGTCTCGTATTTACAGTGTTTGCGTATGTACAGTTATTCGCGCTGTTGATCACCGATCACCGTTATAACTCTGCCGCACTCTCAAACTTCGCGTCAGTCCGTCATTTTTACTATTTTTGCCGTCGCGCCCAATTCTACGTCTTTCACTTTCGGTCCTCCAAACCACTCTTTTTTTTTTTTTTTTTTTTTTTTTTTTTTTTTTTATTGGGTTCGCCAACCATTTATTTAACATTTATCATCAAAGACTAATTAGCAATAAACAAATTTATAAAAACAACCAAAAGTACTTATGGTGTTATCGTTTTCGGACGCCGCATGATGACCATGATGGGATGACGTTAACGCGGATGAGCGTATAACCGGTCTCGTATTTACAGTGTTTGCGTATGTACAGTTATTCGCGCTGTTGATCACCGATCACCGTTATAACTCTGCCGCACTCTCAAACTTCGCGTCAGTCCGTCATTTTTACTATTTTTGCCGTCGCGCCCAATTCTACGTCTTTCACTTTCGGTCCTCCAAACCACTCTCTTCTTTTCATCTTTTTCAAATCTCTTTTGAAAAAGTCGTTGGACACGTGATTCGTTTGGTCCAATTATAGTTACCATCGGCCACGAACGTCACAAGTGGCGTACGTGACCGACTGACCGTGAAAAGACCCATAACGTTTACTAGGTTGGCTGAACCCTTTTTTATATATATACAAAAGAAGAATACCTTGCCGTGGAGTTGTACGAGGGTAACCCTGTTTTAAGCCGCTAGGCGCCAGTAAGGCGACCTAGCCATCCTTTTTGTTTGCACTCTGTGTTACTTGTTATAGAAGGTCTATAGGTAACATGGTGGGAAGCTCGGCCGAAGACCTCCCCCCATGAATCGAAACTAAAGCGACGCTACCTTTCCCAGTCCTGGGCGACCAGCGTCCAGGACCAAGAAAAGGGGCGCCACCTCTGAAAGATCTTGAAGATCGTAGATAAGATATACTATGGCTTTGAAAAGTACGGATTGTAAAGCACGGGTTGTTAAAGTAAGGAAATTCGGAGGTCGCTTTTTGAAAAGTACTTGTTATATATAAGATGCAATATTTCCCATTACAACCCTCCCCCACTTAAAGTCACACGTCCCGTGTGACCCAAGCCAACTCCACGTGACAAGCAATTATATTAATGAGGAAGCAAAATAAAACTAAGACCATATCGCGATATGAACAAAATAATTAAAAAAAATTGTTGTTGGGTTATAACTCCACGCGGAATAACGCAATGCAAACCATGAAAACCAAATACTAGAAAACAAAATTTCCAAATCAAAGCGTATTACAATAAAAATGAATTTACGCTGCACTAACTAAAGTAAGAAAAGACAAATTATAGAGCTTCTCCCTGACATGAAAAATTAACAATATATAATTCATCAATAACTAACATCAAAAGCATTACAATAAACATACACTTGAAAAACATCGCTTCAGTACTAATAGTTCGAAAAACATTCAACCTTAATATGAAAACAAAATAAAATTCAATCGAGCTACTAGGATTCATGAAACCAGAATTTCATGTCTATTATTAAAGCAATCAAACAATCAAACAAAGTTAATTATCCCGTGGTAATCATGTTAGAACGAAACATATTTTTACAACAATACAATTAAAACTAGAGCGCTCACTTTTTCATTATTTTCTTTGTCTTCTTATTATTATTATGCATTATTGTTTATTTAGGTATACCTTATTTTAACAGTCTATTGTCTTTTAACCACCCTACCAGTAAGGGGGTTGCGAGGTCGTAACACTCGACGGTTATCATTTCTCTCAGGATCCTCTACACTATTATCTCTGCTTTCTATATTTCTCGATATCTCGCGTGATACCGAACCCCTGTTTCTCTCAGAAACAGTAGAAGTGGCAACAGTACTAACAGTATCATCTCCTTCTCCTTGCGCAAGGTCTGTAGTCTGTAGAGCGTGCCTTTGTCTTTCTACGTATGGTTTCAACTCGGACACGTGATATGTACCGGGCAATTCTTTACCGTTTAAACGGGTTAACCTATACGTAAGTTGGGACAACTTTTTAGAAACACGAAAAGGGCCTTCAAACTTTGGTGCCAACTTCCTACTAAAATCGTCCGGGGCGCTTGACAGGAAATGCGTTTTCTTTAACACCAAATCCCCATCCCGGAACTCAAAGTCGCGACGACTTCGATCGTACAACGCCTTCTGCTTAGCCTGAGCAATTTTAATATTGTCCTTAGCTTTTTGTACAGCCTCATTAACTGTTGCAGCTACTTTAAGACCATAAAATTGTTCAGTTTCATCCGTCAGATAATCGTCCGGATTTTTACCTTCTAAGACACTGCTGGCAGTTCGCAGCTCGCGGCCGAACATCAAGAAGGCAGGGGTGTATCCTGTTGTTTCTTGATGTGCGGTGCGAATTGCCATAGCAAACTGCGAAATACCTCTATCCCACTCCTTGTGATTCTCCCCCACATAGGAAGCGATCATCGTTCCTATAGTTCGATTGAATCTCTCCGTTAAATTGCCTTGAGGAGAATACAGGGATGTATGCCTTTGTTTGACCTGCAAGGTTTCAAAAACCTGCTTAAAAAGCCGTGATACAAATTGTTTTCCACAATCGCTCACAACGCAGGTGGGCAATCCAAATCTTGTAAATATGTCATCAATAAGATGACGAACTATTGGTTTAGTTGTCGCATTTCTCAGGGGTATAATCTCCACCCACTTAGTAAGTGTATCGGCTACAACTAACAGGTATCGAAAACCACGCTTACTTCTCGGGTATGGGCCTTTCAGATCTATCGTGATAACCTCCCAGGGGTTGACAATTGCGCTAGGCTTCATCAAGCCTGCGGGAGCCTGTGGGGGTACTTTATTTTTCTGGCACACCGGGCAGGAGCGACAGTACTCAATAGTATCTTTTATCAACCCATCCCATACGAATTGACTTTGCAGCCGTTTTATCGTTTTTCTCGTTCCGAAATGTCCTGACGACGGAATATCGTGGCTAATGTGAAGCACACGGGGTCTAAGGGACTTGGGTACCCAAACTCTAAAACAATCCTGATTAGCGAATTTTCCAATATCCCTGTACAAAATTTCATTTCTAATCTCGCATATGCGCGCAAACCTTTTTACAAATTTTCGCAATTTTGGGTTCTCTGGCGTTTTATCGTCCTGAAGATAATCAAAAATTGCACCTAGGTGTTCGTCATTACGCTGGGCTTGTATTATGTCATCGTGATCGAATCGGATCACGGTCGGTTCCAAAGTAGTCGTGCGAGATGTTATTGCACATATGGTACCGGTTTCATAAACTTTGTTGATCGCTAACGTTTCGTCCTTATTCGGGACGCTCGATTCTTCCACGGGGTCATCGTTTTCTGGTATTCGCGATAAGGCGTCGGCTACGAGGTTTTCTTTACCCGGTATATAATTGACGGTAAAGTCAAATGCTTGGAGTCTAGCATTCCACCTCGCAAACTTCCCTGTGGGATCGGGTGCGCGATATAACCAGCGTATGGCACTATGGTCCGTGAAAACTTCAAATTTATTTCCTTCTAAATAAGGACGAAATTTTTCAACGGCCCAAACAACGGCCAAACACTCTCGCTCCGTTGTTGAATATTTCCTTTCCGCCTCGCTCAGTGAACGGCTCGCATATTGTACAACTTGTCGTTTCCCTTCGACTTTCTGAGACAAGACGGCGCCCAGTCCAACGTTAGAAGCGTCCGTATGCAATATAAAAGGCTGAGTGTAGTCAGGTGAACTTAACACCGGGGCCGACGTTAACTCTTCCTTCAAGACTCTAAAGGCTTTTTCTTGTGCCTCTCCCCAGCTCCAGGTGGTTTCATTCTTTAAAAGAGCGTGAAGGGGGCTAGCTATTTTGGCAAAATCTTTGACGAACCTTCGATAATAGCTAGCCATACCTAGGAATCTTCTCAGTTGTCTAACGTTTCTAGGTGTGGGGAAATCGGACATCGCCGCAGTCTTTTCGGGGTCGACTTTTACTCCCCATTCTGAAACAATGTGTCCCAAGATCTTGCATTCTTGTTTACAGAACTGAGTCTTCGCTGCACTGACGGTAAGACCTTCCTTCATAAGACGATTAAACACCTCCTCTAATGTGTTTAAATGCGATTCGAAATCCGCCGACGCAACAATTAAATCATCTAAATAGGCACACACGCCTCTACAGGTTAAATCCGCAAACATATTGTTTACCATTCGTTGAAAGGTTGCGGGTGCCCCTGAAAGTCCGAACATAATCACTTTGGGACGGAATAAACCGCTTGGTGTCACAAAGGCGGCGATATCGCGATGTGGTTCGTAAATTGGCACTTGCCAATATGCAGATCGCATATCTAGTGTTGTAATGAAGGCGGGTCTATTAAGCGAGTCCAGTATGTCGTCTACCCTAGGTAACGGGTACGCATCTTTACGAGTAACGCTGTTCACCTGTCTAAAATCTATACACATTCGAGACTTATTTTTCTGAGGTACTAAAAAGGCTGGGCTTGCCCATGGACTCTTACATGGCTCAATTAAGTCTAAACTAATCATCTCGTCTATAATACCTTCTAGGATCTCTCTTTTTACTGGATTAAATCGATAGGGAGGACTAGCCTTTGGTAGTGCGTCTCCTACATTAATGTAATGCTCCACCCTCGTGGTTCTACCGGGAATAGTTGAAAAGATTCTCTTGAACTTATACACCAAGTCCGTCAATCTATCTTTCTGTTCTAAGTCTAGAGTACCGGTTTCATCTAGGGCTGTCTTTAATCCTTCGTAATCAGTGAAACGGTCAGCATGGGCCAAACTACAACAGTTAGCTATCTCCGAATTAATATCCCTTCTAAAACTTATTACCTCATTTACCTCCTCGGGCCAGCTAAAACTTTGTGTCCCAAAATTAACAATCATTCCCGTTTCTCGCAATACATCTAAACCTAGAATACACAAATACTCCAAATTAGGTACATACACCGCTTCCATATTTACATGCTTCCTCGGTAGACCAAAATCTATTTTAACTACTCCCTCTGTAACTAAGAGTGATCCATCTGGCTGAGCTAGAGTCAAATTATTTTCCTTTGTTTTATATCCAAATTGTTCTACCAGGGGTTTTATTTCGCTGTTAAGTAATGTATGTGTGGATCCAGGATCCACCAACGCTACGCACTTTACCGGACCGACAAAAATATCAAGAAAGACTTGACCCCCTAGTAAAAAGTTCGATCTGGTACTGATAGGCGTGCTAGCGGGGTTCTCTTCTTTTATTAACGCGACGCGGGCCGGCCGCCGACCCCTTTTGAGCCGCCCGCCGCGTCGTTTCCCTTTTTCTCGGATTGAGTTTGCGCTTGTCGTTTTTCATTCGTACAGTGCACCTTCTTATGTCCATATTCACCGCACCGGTAACATCTTATCCTTGGAGCAGACTGGACATTATTTCTCCCATTGTCGAGCCAATTGCCTGATCTAGACCAACACTGATCTATGCTATGGCCCACTCTTCCACAGCCCCTACATTCTCGTGGTCGCGTTCCGTTTTGAGAACTGGGAACGAATTGACGATTTGACGGCCTAAAATTATTTACTCTATCGCTACTTGAATTGTACTGCGAAGGGGGGTTTCGGTTTCTTGCTAATCTTTCAATCAACACCGCATCGTCAATCAAATCTCTTAAGGTTGCAAAGTCTTTCGTAATGAGATGTATTTTGATTTCCTGGCGCAAATTACGCCGAGCTAATCTGACTTGTTCTTTGGCAGAAAGTGGTTCATTCAATTGACCAAACAATTTTTGAATAACATCCAAATATTCGCACACCGATTCTTGAGGTTTTTGAACCCGTTCGCTGATCTTATCTTTGATATGTTCATCATTTGTGGTACGCTCGAATCGAGCCCTACACCGTGTTTCAAAATCAGCCCAATCACTGAAGGGTTCTTCCTCATCAAACCAATCAAAAGCCGGACCCAACAACATAGTTGGCATCCACCTTTTGATAAAGTCCGCTTCAGGCTGATTACATGTAAGCATAATTTGCCTGGCTCTTTTCAAAAATTGTTTTGGTCCTGGATCTGAGGGGTTGCCAGTGTAAGAAGGGGTAGATACAGGAGCCGAATAAGTGAATGGCGGTCCTGGCACCATTGGAGGGGGATATGGATTGTTTACGGCTGGTGTGCTACTCTGTGTCGGCTGTGTCGACATAGTGACCGAAATATTGCTATTATTTGCCTGTGTATTTACGGGACCTGTATTAGTATGAGATACGGAATTCGTAGCACCTGACGCTTGAACCTGCTGCATGAGCGTTTGTATCATGGTTTGCTGTGCAGTTTGTGTAGCTACCAAAGAATCTATCCGTTGAAGCAGTGCGCTTAGAACATCCGGTGGCGTTACCAAACTGGGCGTGGCAGCACCAGATTGACTACCACTTACCGTGTTCGAACCTGAGGTTCCGGAAGGGTTTGAAGGCGGGGCCAAATTCTGACTTTGCACTGTATTATTCTGTGCTTGATTTTGCACTTGATTCGTTGGCACCAAATTTGTGATGGCACCCATGGTCTGAGTGGACGTCATGACCGACGAATTATTTATAGAAGATACCGGCGGTGACGCCGCACGCGATACTGAGGGGGACGGAGGAGGTGTACGTGACAAAGGCATGTCTACTTTTTGACCTGACGCAGTGGAAGAAACTAAATTTGGCGCCTGACAACGTGTTTCATAACGCTCTTTCCGAGTCTGTTTTAGAACCTCGCTTAACTCCGAAGGAAATCTACTATACGGATTACTCATAAACCTGCTTGACCGATTTAAACCGATTTAAACCGTAATGACCAATTAACCAATCGACCCTAACACTCTGACCGAATTAAAATAACCCTTCGGCCATTAAACTTTTCCTGGTCGATTGAAACCTTTTTAACAATCGGTCCCTTTACTTAACATCAGTTTACCCTTTTTGTTACTATAGTAGATTCCTTGGAAGTTCTCACTTATTTTAAAACAATCATGCTACACCCTGACACATATCAGACCACTTGCAATTGCGTTATTCTTCCCCCTTATCTTTGCTTCTCACACACTTTTCCGGTGTGTTTACAAATTAATACCATTTTAACAAGTACAAGAAATACCATGGTTTTCCGTTTCATTGACAACATTATGGCCTTGAGATCCCGGACGGACCCCCATTTTGTAGTGAATTTATTTGCTTTCTCTCACTACCCTTTACTCCGGGCCTCCTCCTCGCGTAACTGAATTGGGTAGGGTTAGCGAGGGCCTACCTTTCTTCGTTTGTCTAGGGGATTTATGTCCAACTGTAGGCAAAGGAGCAAAGACGGACTACCATGGTATTGGGTTCGCCAACCATTTATTTAACATTTATCATCAAAGACTAATTAGCAATAAACAAATTTATAAAAACAACCAAAAGTACTTATGGTGTTATCGTTTTCGGACGCCGCATGATGACCATGATGGGATGACGTTAACGCGGATGAGCGTATAACCGGTCTCGTATTTACAGTGTTTGCGTATGTACAGTTATTCGCGCTGTTGATCACCGATCACCGTTATAACTCTGCCGCACTCTCAAACTTCGCGTCAGTCCGTCATTTTTACTATTTTTGCCGTCGCGCCCAATTCTACGTCTTTCACTTTCGGTCCTCCAAACCACTCTTTTTTTTTTTTTTTTTTTTTTTATTTTTTTTTTTTTTTTTTTTTTTTTTTTTTTATTGGGTTCGCCAACCATTTATTTAACATTTATCATCAAAGACTAATTAGCAATAAACAAATTTATAAAAACAACCAAAAGTACTTATGGTGTTATCGTTTTCGGACGCCGCATGATGACCATGATGGGATGACGTTAACGCGGATGAGCGTATAACCGGTCTCGTATTTACAGTGTTTGCGTATGTTAGAAGGTCTATAGGTAACATGGTGGGAAGCTCGGCCGAAGACCTCCCCCCATGAATCGAAACTAAAGCGACGCTACCTTTCCCAGTCCTGGGCGACCAGCGTCCAGGACCAAGAAAAGGGGCGCCACCTCTGAAAGATCTTGAAGATCGTAGATAAGATATACTATGGCTTTGAAAAGTACGGATTGTAAAGCACGGGTTGTTAAAGTAAGGAAATTCGGAGGTCGCTTTTTGAAAAGTACTTGTTATATATAAGATGCAATATTTCCCATTACAACCGTTCAAGTTTCCACTCATAGTATCGCTTAAAGGCGTTCTTCCTTTTTGTAGAATTGTATACTATCGGAGAACGTTTGGGTAATTTCGTGTACAATATAGGGTCCATTCTCATGGCGTTCTCCCAAAAGAGACGAGTTCTCTAGAAACGCTTAAATTCGCGGGAACCATTGAACAGAAAAGGAAAAATGGCCTAGCGCTTACAATACAAATTTGCTCAGTCTTTGACTAACAAATAAATCATCCTTTATTTCGAAACGAAAGAGCGAGCGCGATACGCGCACGCGGTTGGTGTTATAAAAATAAGAGGAAAATTTCTCTCCTTTTCCACTAAAAAGGTGCGACGCGAGTAGTTTCATGAAAAATCTAAAAAGCGGCATAAAAAAGTTTCCGGTTGCCTACTTCTCCAGTTTTCTACTTTTCCACAAACCCGGTTCGTATTTTAGTATCGGAAAAGTTTTAGAATCGAGAGAGGTGGAAGGAAGGCGTCGAGGAAAATGGGTGAGATGAGAGAGAGAGAGAGAGAGAGAGAGAGAGAGAGAGAGAGAGAGAGAGAGAGAGCTTGGAGAGAAGGGATGGAGAACTTTAAATTCAGCGACCGCGATGGCTCGAAAGTCACGCGTCGAAAAGTTTCGATATATATTTCTGTTTCCCCATAACCCTTTTTCACTGAAGCCCAATAAGGTTGCCGGGGTAAAACGGAAGCGAGATAGAGAGAGAGAAAGCGAGGAGAGCGCGTCGAGGTTCGAGTCGCTGAAAAGAGTAAAGAGGATTCTCGTCGGCCCTTTTCAAAAAAATAGAAATAAAGTATGGAAGACAGGCTCCACCGGCTCTATATGGGATTTTAAAGGATACGTAAATAGCGAGCGAGCGGCTAACGTTAGGGGGATCCTTAATCAACTTAGGATTTTTGGGTGTGAAGCGAAAGGGGTGGGGGGGCGCGTGAAGGGGATTGGTGGTTGAGAGTTATAGAGTGCTGGATGGGTGAAGGAGGCTGCCAAGCGCAATTTACGTTACTAGCGAAATACCCCAACCGTTACCGCGCGTCTTCTTTAATCAGGGGCCTTTTCGAACGTCCAGATTAAATTATTACCGTTTCTTCCCGACGAAAAATACTGCCAAATGTACTGCGGAAATAGGGTGGCGGCGAAGAGACGCGAACTCGAAATAATCTACTCGATATTCATTAAAGAAATCTCTCTTCTTCTCCTTCTCTCTCTGGCTTTTCTTTCATTCCACGTAAAGAATACGGGTGCCTTCTCTAGTCGTCTGCTGGATAATCATGGTTATTTAAAAATGGCTGAGTAGACCAAACCAGTTGTGATAGTTATCTGATAACTATAGGCTCTTTGGAGTAAATTTTATTCCTTCGTACATTCGTCACTATCGTTGAATAGTTAATAGTTTGTAATTAAAAAAAAAAAAATGGATATCATAAACCAATTACTTCTCAACCATTTTATATTAACCATGATTTTTCACTCTACAAGTACGTTTTGCATAGATAAATGTAGCGTTTTAAATATTCAAAAGATTGGAATAGTCCCTAGGGAGACACTGGTTGGCTTCAGATAGACGGGGAAGGGAATATTTGAAAAACCTGCAATCACTAATCGAATATTCAACTTTGGCGTATACTAGATTCTATTTAGACCGGAGAGATTCGTGTTAGGTTTCCCCTTCTTTTTCCCTTTCTAAATATCGAGACATATTAGACCTACATTTAAGCAAATACGAGGGACTTTGATGGAAAATATATATATTAAGAGTTTTGAAAGTGTACCCGTAGAAAGGTAAATTTCTGCGTAATTAGAAAGAACTTCCCGGAAGCAAATGTTTACTTTATAACTACCTAGATTTCATTTATGTGTAAAGTGAATTTAATATTTATTGAGGTTCATTAATTTGGAAAAAGGGTTATGCATTAAAAATGCATTGGTTTAGTTTCCTTTGGCAAAAAAAAAATATAATAATCAAGATTATCAATAGTTAAAGCCTAATATTTTTCAAGAATCCCTCGCGTTTTGGTTTTATATTATTAAAGGAGGTAATTGTAATTAAATAATTACGTTAAAGGCGTCATTAAAAATAATTCATTCATTATTGATATTTAAGAACGATACCGGTGTAATAAACCTCACTCGAAACGAGGAAATAGAAACTTCTATCTTTTCTGGTATAACAATACCCATTAGACCCATTAAGTTCGTTAAAATTTCGACCCAGTTTCCTTCAATTCTTCAATTTTAAAAAACTAGGGGAAGCTATAGATGAAACATAAGGAAGTCTCAGTAAGCTTTTCTTCGCCTCAAACTGGACTGAAGCGTTTGGCATGGCCTCTATGCCAAGAAAGGAATTTTTTGTACTGTAAGAAGTGAGAAAAGAGAGGTAGACTAACTAACCAAAGAGGTTGATGTGGATTTGCTATTCATTTTATCAACAAAACCCCATAAATATATTTCTAATATCTCTGGAAGCCTTCGGTTTATTAAGTCCACGACGGAAACAGAGGCCTTAAGGAAATCCCATTGGCGCAATAGTAATTTTCTCGGGCCGAAACGCTGTACTTTTTTCCCTCTTTTTCCTCCTCTTGGTTTCTGGTTCTTTTTTAGCAATTCCTTTGCTCCTGAAACCCTTTTTATTCCCAACGAGAGATAATTCCTAAAGAGGAAGGAAGAGACTTTCCTTTGTTCCATTCATACTTCATTCGTCTCTCTTTTCCTCCGACTCGCTTCTTAAATTTAAGATCCAACCAAAATGCTTGTCGTATTTGCCGAAGAGGAAAGAATTCAAAATGGCAACGCGAATTTCGCAAACAATACGTTTGTTTAATTTTCCACTTCGAAAGACAATAAATACGATATCGCGGTGCCACTAGGCGAAACGAAAACTAAGCAAAGCCCTCATTTTTTGGTGCCTCTTAAACCATCCGAGCCATTTTCTCCTCATCTAGCGATTTAACGACCCGGGACGTTTGTCTTCAAACATTCGAAATGATAAAAAAGTCCTCTCTTTCCTACCTACATTGTACGTTTTAACCAAAAATTCCCAGTTTAATTTACTTTGCATCGATAAAACAAAATGAAACCGCGATACACGCTGCACGCGAGGCTCAAGAAAAGTAAAACCATATTTCAATGAGGGAAAGGGGGTCTCGTGAAACTTACGCTCTACGCACTTTATCCGATTGAAAATTGCTAAATTAACTTCAAAGAGCGTCTATTCGTGGAAGATCTTGTTTAAATAAAGCGTTTTTCTCCGCTAGAAATGGGCAGACTCGGAATCGATATGAAAAATGAGTAGAGGAGAGAAAAAAAAATATTTTAAAATGGAGGAACTTAGATCCGCGGCCGAATTTCGAAAACTAGCGAAGGTTTTCTAATAAGATGAAGGCATCCTTTCCCCTTCCGTGCGAATAATTTTGCAGAATCTTTAGGGGCTTTTAGTAAAATTGTTTCATTTCCTCGAACGCGATCTAATCTAAAAATGCAATATTCAAAAAGCATCGCCTAATGTATATTTTACACTCTTTTTCGTCGTGTATTAATAAATCATAAACACTGGAAAAGGAAGCTCGAGTCGCCGAAACAAAACTAAAAACAAAATATAAGCACAGGGAGTGAGACTTTACAACGAGAGCTCCGACATTTACTGTTTCGCGAAATCAGTCGAGATTTGAGATCTGGTCAGCCATGCATAACCATTGATTCCTCTGAATTATTTAAAGTTAGCACCCGTTATTCGGATTTTAACGTGCGAATGTCCGATCCCTCGACTTACTTCCTCTTTCAGGAAAAATGGTTGGAAGGTATTCTAAAATGATATATTTTGGAGCTAGGAAACTTTAATATTTAAAAACATAACACGCTAACCAATTTACAAGAGACCTCGACATATAAGCGGGCAATCTTTTTAGTAAAAATTAAAAATAACCAAAATGTTTCCCATATTAAATTCACACCCTAAAAGCGTTTGAGCAACGTTGGAAATTCGTATACTTAAGCTAAATTTCAATATCCCCTTAAAGGGAGGGTGAAGTGGAAAATCAAGTGATTTTTTATCGATTCTTCTTCTAATTATAAGACCAGTCTGCACAGTGAAACATTCAGGAAATATCTCCGAATGATTTTAAAATTCAAATTAGGTTCCGATTTTAAGAATAATTTGAAGTATCCCCTTCCAACCAATCGCGTAACGCCCTGCCTTTTTGTTAACAAAATTCTCGTGGCACGCTCCGTGTCTCGCGCCACGATTGTCACATTGCGCGCAAATTTTATCAAATCTCGCGATAAATTTCATTCGACACGGAGCGTGCCACGAAAATTTTATTAGTAAAAAGGCAGGGCGTTACGCGATTGGTCGGAGGGGGATACTTCAAATTATTCTTAAAATTGGAACCTAATTTGAATTTTAAAATCATTCGGAGATATTTCCTGAATGTTTCACTGTGCAGACTGGTCTTATAATTAGAAGAAGAATCGATAAAAAATCACTTGATTTTCCACTTCACCCTCCCTTTAAGTTAATTCTCAAGCGAAACTTTTGGCGTATGGTAAACAATTTACGAGCTATTATAAATAATTAAAATCAAGAAATAATATACAGAACAATTTAGGAATGTCCTTCGTGGCTGAAACGTTTTTATGAAAACCAATATTGCTTTCCATTATATGGAAAGATAGTCATTCCTAAGTGGTTCTCCCTATACATTCCTGTTATAATATATTACAAAATATAACGTAAAATGGTTTTTCAAACCACCATAAATCATTCTTTTTCATCTTAACCAAAAGTAATGAACGCCGCCGTTCTTTAGAAAGCTAAATAAGAATAAAAAAAATTTTGTGTAGCGAAGATAAAATATAAACAAACTGTATTGGAATCTTCGCGAAAACACCTTAAGGTATATTATGGCTAGCCTTAGGCATAAGGAAAATATTAACAAAGCTTTTAGGTAATATTATTAAGTTTGTTCTGAAATTTTAAAATAATCGTCGGTAAACATAGCTTTTATGGTTTATGGTTTTTCTTGCAAGCTTAGCCCTAATTTATCTTACATTTACTGCGATTTTGGACAATGAGAAGTACCTAGACATTATTCAACATGAAGAGTTGCATTATTAGAAAAACAAATGCGACTCACTTAGTATTTTTAAAATTAAGTAATTTAACATTTTACAATAACGTGTCGCGATACACAAATCCCCTCTCCAGAAAAAAATTCCTACTTCTATCTACAATTTCAACGAGACGCATCGAATGAAGAAAAACATGGAGTTTGCAAGCTATAGAATACATAGACTCTAACTCGCCAGTGTCCTAAAAAGCAAAGTCGTGTCTAGCTCTGATATTATTTCCGAAATATTGGAGCCAGGTCCAGTTTCAACTAAAAATCTAATTTATATTTGCAGACTTAAGCAATTTATATCGAGTTTTTTTGGCCGAGCAGGAAAGAGAAAGTCTGTAAGGAGAGACGCTCTTCCGTGAGTAAAGAGAGAGAGAGAGAGAGAAAAGGATAGAACCATCGATCAATAATATTTATCTTTAAGAAATCTGGAATTTTTCGGTAGTACCAGAGAATCTTTTTCTTATACTTTCCATCAGTCACTTGAGCGCGCACCCTACCGTCCTGGTATATTAGCCAAGGCTTAAATGCGTTGAAGGCGTCATCACAAAAATCAGGCCATAAGTTAATACTTTTTCTCTAAGTTTCTTAACTTCGTTCAGTACTTCTCAAGCCTTACAGAGCTTGTAACGCGAGAAGATATAGTTAACTTACTTAAGAAATATATCATTTATGTTTCTAGATAGCTATAGCTAAGACCGCACAGTCAAAAGACTCCTCGAAAGAGAATATGATGGGGAAAAACAGGGAAAGCTTTATGACATAAGGGTCGTGGATTCTAGGCGTCGGTCATAGACTCTTAGCTAACCCGACGGAAGTGGAATTCCTCGGGAGCGACGAGGAAACATCAAAAGCAGCTTCTTCCTGTCAGAATTTTTTTCTTTCCCTCTCTTTACTAGCACGCGCCTAACACCACACCGAATGTCCACTGTCATCCATTAGCTACTTCCGTTCATTCGTTGGTTCGTTCGCGACTCAAGTCTAAGGGGTCTTCAAAGATTGATGGCAGCAAAACTGCCGGGAAAATTCCAAGCCACCGTTAAGCCCCTAGTTCCTCGTATACCAAAGGGGTGCATCCAAGAGGACCACGAAATATTTTTAAATAGGATCTCATCATATAATCATAGGTGAATAATATACCCCAATAAGTTAAACTTCAAGTAAGTTAAGTTGGCGTTCCACCCATAGCCATTGAAAGTTTTGCACTTAAAACCATTACTTTCTGAGACGTTTAACTTATTCGAGATAAATATTCACTTATGATACGACCCAAGAAAGAGAAAACTTGGTTTAAAAGAGATCTTCACACCTAACGCGTGACATTAAACCAGAAAAAAATATAACAAGGACACCAAAGTTTGGAACTATATCAGGTTGAGGTTGTTAAAAGAGTTTTTAGTGATGAAAAACCGGAAGTAAGCAATTATAAACCGTATTCCGGTAATGGGCTTCCGGTTTATGTTCTAGAACTTACGGCGTCGTCGACGAAGTTTATTATAAGTAGAGGAAGGGAAAAATGTTTCTTTTTTAAGAAAATG
Source organism: Phalangium opilio (assembly GCF_054372755.1). Taxonomy (NCBI): domain Eukaryota; kingdom Metazoa; phylum Arthropoda; class Arachnida; order Opiliones; family Phalangiidae; genus Phalangium; species Phalangium opilio. The sequence goes on along the minus strand of NW_028324182.1, from coordinate 8,266,307 downwards.
ATCTTCGTCAAAAATTTAAGCATAAATTGCAACGGAGAGGTGAGTGAACGCGCCTGGAGGAAAATAGGAAGGGTCGTCATATCTTAATGTTCTCCCGAGAAAATACTTTCAGGCTACCACTAGTTTAAAAATAACCGTCTTCTTAAGCCTGAGATATTTAAAATTCGGCTAATCTAGCCTACATGCTACCGCGGGTGATAATGCCGCATTTCGAGGAAAAGAAGTATTTTAAAATATTAAGATCTTTCCAATAAAAAGGAAGAAGTTTGAGATTTTAAGATAATTCCAGTGAAAAGGAACATTTCGAAATTTTAAGAAGTTTCCATACATACAACGTAAAGTGAGAATGAAAATTTATATTTAGGCAATTAAAAAGATCATTAATTTCTATCCTTTCATATTCAAATATACACTAGAAAATACAGTCCCCACGAGCTAGTTTATAAACTTAAAACGAATGACGCCGGGCCTTGAGATGAAACTAAGAAAGTGTAGATTGCAATATAAGAAATTCAGTAACAAAGTCCAATCACTTTCTAAAGACTCTCCTGGCTTCATTTTCAATGGCGTTCAAGGGTTAATTTAATGAAACCACTTTAACCTCTATATGAAATAATTGATATCCTGATTCGTTCTCTCTCCTGAGCTTCAAATGTATGCGATTTTCATTAAACTTGTCCTTAGTCTCGGTACAGGCACTCCATCCACGATAGCAATCCTTCTTCGCTTGTTTCAACGAAACGAAACGAATGTTCCGTTCCTTGGGCGTTTGCCCACCCTTACTCACTCTTTTCAAGTCTCTTCAATTTACTTTCATCCGAACCATTTCATGGGGTCTGAGTGATTGACAACGGAAGCGGAAATAGGGAGGACAAAAATAATGACCCTCGAGAAAAAAAATTAATCTTTCTTTTTTTTCTCAACGAAATTTTGAAAAAGAGAAAAACAAACGCGAAAGGAGGAATTTTTTAAGTAAAAAAAATCCATTTGAAGCTTATATATTTTTGCTAAGCATTGGGGAAATGAAACGGTGATTTATCAGGAAGAAAAGTATATGTTCTTATCGAAGATTAAGGAAAAAAATATATTGTAAGGGTTGGTTTCCTAGTGATAAACCGAGATGGCTTGTTTGGAAGATAGTAAAATTCATAGAGACAAATTGGGATTTTGAAGTTACCAATTGTGGTTTACTTTTAAAAACTATAAACTTTCTAAGCTGTGAATTATTTTCTGACTAAGGGAAAATTAAATTTCTCTCAATTCAATTTTTGGGTAATTGCTTCAACATTGTTACAATTGCGAAGGCGTTAAAATGCTTTACAAAAGAACAACTTTCAATGTTTGTTTTTTCGTTTTAAAGAGATGTAAGACAAATAATTATCATGCACTAAATACCAGCTATCATTGATCTCTAGCTTCTGAAACAAACCAGATAATATTACATAAACAAGAGAAGATCCGCAATTTCCTTAAACCTTAAGTAAAGGTTTAGAAAACAGGATTATGTTTTAACGAATGTATCAGAAGCATCCCCGGGTGCGCTATTAATATAGATCAGTTTTGTTTAGCGCGTATTAATGGACCATTAGTTACTCCCGAGGTGTTCGTTACATCCCTAGAGTCAGACAACCCCTTTCCAAAGTGATTAATTCAGTCTCAAGCCTTAGTCATCCTCCAAGAGGCGGCCAAAGCGACACGTTATCGCGCCTCCATCCTTTAACACCCTTCCTTCAAGAGCGAGAGAGAGAAAGAGAGAAGTCGTTTTCCATGTTACATCTACATTAAGGGTCTCTATATGGAATATCTCCAAGGCCTTTTACTCCCAGCTAAAAAGAACAAGAAACGTGGACCGAATCACACTCTGCTAATGATAAAAGGTACTAGCGAACTTATGGTTTCTTCCCAACGAGCCATATTACATAAGGTTAATAAGGAGAATGGAGAAGAGAATCGCATTTCAAAATTTTCGCGGTGCCCTAAGGGTTGGTTGCAATTACTTCTTGAATTAGATGTACCAGATTGACCTTGCATTTGAATCATGGACGGTTTTATAGAACTGATGTTCAAGCGCACTTAGGGGAAGTAAAAATAGGTTAAAGATTAACAACTAAAACTTATCTGAAATGACACGTATACATTGAAAATAAATACAAATATTCCTTAGATGTCAGAACCATTTTAAGCAGATATATTCAAGAATGTGCTAAGTGTGTTTCAGATCAAAATATTTAACTGAGTCTATGGACCCAAATAGCCTGGAAAGAACTTACTGACTTTTTTGATCCGAACCACCCTATTTCTTGTAAGTTCGGAGAAAATAAACTTTAATATTCAGAGTCTAAAGAAATTTGACGGTTGGCGTTTTTGATTGGGAGAAATGATAGTTTCGGCTCACGGGCAAGGCTATTTTAGGAATGAAAATTTTGATTTCTAGTTCAGGCTCTATATAAGCCTAGTTTTAAACGTTAAACGCCAGGCGGAAAAGTTAAGAAAAAAAAGTTTTGAAAGAATCTCCTCCATCAATCTTAGTTTGATCCCTATAGCTCGCGTACGCCACTACAGACTCGATTTACGGAAGAGGAATTCGCCCTAAAAACTCTGTTTCATTTTTACTTTCTTACACCGTCTCAACCCAACCCAATCCCAGTCAGATATTTTCTTGTCTAGTCCGTGAGTAAAGCTGAAGCTGATTTTGTGGAACACACGCTGATTTATTTACAAGTCCTGACAAACGATGTCACGCCCATATAGCTTTATCTATTTAGCTGAAATTTTACAAGTACACTACTATGAAGTTGTAAGCACCCACAAAGCAATATTTTTTTAAGTTTGCAGTCATCTTGGAAAATGGCCGCCAAAAATGTAACAATCTTTCCTATAAGGAATGAAGTCAACATTTCTTTATGAGTTTCATAGATTTTGTGTTTAAATACGTCATGCTGCATTCCAGTACATAAATCGCTCTGGCTTTCCTCCACAAAATCATTCTGTTTACCTACAGCTCCCGGCCTATAACTACAGAAAGTACGTTCCCCAATTTGAAAAAGAGCATCTTCCCCACCCCCGCAACTTCTAAGATTGAGGATCTCAGACTTCGGCATAATCAATAAACAACACTTACAAATCCACAACTATCTTCCTTTTATTCCCCAACACCCTGACTGGCATCTCTTCAGAGCGAAAAGCTTCCAATAGAAGCGGAAGAACTAGCTAGTTCCGAAATAGAGATGAAATGCATTTTTAAAAAAGGGAGAGCTGCGTACCTATATTTCTGATGAATATTATACTAGGGGTAGTGGATTGCCAACCCAGCAATTTCAAAATTGCGTTTCGAGCTAAGCTCTAAAGTTTCACGGTGGACGAAGGGAAAACGCACGTGGAGATCAGAACGCGAGAAACTAGTGTGGTCATGGTGTGGTTCAGGTCAAGCAACACCGTGAGATTAAAAAATAAGAAACATAAATTAGCATTGATAATCTCCATTCAATTCTGCGATCGAATATTACTGGCGCTATCCCCACATCTCGTGTCCATATATTAACTGGACCATATACATAAATATAGCTCCACATAAGCCTTAGAAATGGTCTAATCTCGCAAGGAAAAATTCTTCACTCAGGATGGATGGGTCAGAAAAGATTTTACGAGTTTGTGCTTCAAAAAAAAGAAGCACTAGCTCTAGGAAGCTAGATAAGGGCACGTACGAGAACAATAGTAAGTTACGTTAGGAGATGGAAGGTTTTGAAAGGTATCTCCTTCCATTTCGCTCTATCTTCCTTCCTACGAGATGAGAATATTTTTGGGTGGAAAACCGTACTTAAAATAAAAAGGAAAAACACTGGGTCTAATCTCACCCGTACCAAATCCAATTACGTTTAAAAGGTTTGAGGCTCGAAAATATTCAAATATAACGTTATGATATGGAGGAGAACTTTTGGAAAGTTTATAATCTAGGCTTTTGGGTTATATCAAACATCGTACCATTTAGTAGAAAGAAGAGGCGAGTGAAGAATTACGCTTAGAATGCGAGATAAATCTCTGGAGTTAATTTTGGTCATTGGATTAGCCAACAGAGAAATTAAAACTCGTTAAAGTTTGAATTTGGATCCCTCACTTGGTTTATAGCCCAAAAGTGGGATTCAAAATATTAAAACATTTTGGCCTCAAAGTAGTAGCCAGTTCTTCTGACACAATAGTAACTTTTCAATTTGGATGAAGAGGTGGCGCAGTGATAATCCCACTTAATTCCCAAATGATGACAGTTTTAAGTCGGGCTTTATTTGTCCCCAAAAAATTGTATGTCTGAAAACTTATCTATTTTTTGTTTATCAGGCTAACGAAAAGCGAGGAGCCTAGATTGACTCTCAATTGTAGTAAACACACTTATCACGAGACGCGATCCAAGGGAGGATATTCTATGGCATCTTCATTCTCCTTTTAGAGGACGTACGCTGACCTATGAAGGCGGAGTGGACCAACGATCCCTATGGCCTACAGCCTGCAGAAGGCTCGCGTCCCCAGCGTCTATCTATGGGCTTCCCGGGATAGCTGACAGGTGATAAATTGCGCTCTTAACACAACAGCGACCTCGACAAATGTCAGTGCAATTTCTTTCCTTCCCTGACATGTCCCGCGAACCTAAACCGTCCAAGGTCTACCCAGACAATATAGTTTCCGCCTTTTAGACGGGTCCGGCTCGGACCTCCTTAAGTAACTATAATGAAGAGAAGAATCTAAGAGAACCTTCCGCCTACACTCCGAAATAGATAAAATGAAATTTATCGAAAGAGATCCAGGAACTTCAAGTACACTGAGACACTGTATCATAATAACCTATCTACTTTCCTAAGCAGAATTACATAAGTAAAATAATGGAACACTAAGTGTCTCACGAATGATTTGGTTCCAGCCTACAGCGAGTCATTAGGAAGTAAAAACGATTGTCATCTTTTGGTCTAAATATTTCCTGTTTTCAGGTAAAAAATACTCGAAACCCAGGGCATTCTTGTCACAATAAAGAGTAAGATATACAGGGTGTTTCTGAAAAGTCCATCACAAATTAAGGGGCGTGTTTATGGGACCAAACTGAGCGGAAAGTACCAAAGAACATGGGGTGTACAACATTTTGTTACGGAGATATGGCCTTCCAAACATTCGCCCCTAAAACAAGGAAATATCCAAAAATGAGGAGTAACACTTAAGACCGACTAACCAGCTTGTTTAAAATTACTAGACAATTTCAATAGCCTTTAATCGAACAATTGATTTCTACCTTTACTAATCAGAAGCGTATAAATGAGTAGAAGTATGCCTACGGTGGTAATGTAAAATTAATCCCAAGTGACATGATGTTTCAAGATCTTCCCAGCACCAAGTAAAATGGTTCTGATTGAAGGGACTTTTATTAGCACAGCGTAAACAACGTTATTTTCAGGAATTAGTCCAAATGTCCACGGGCGGCATTACAAAAACGAGGCAGTCTTTCGAATGATACTTGGACATGTTGGAAGATCCCTGGCTTGTTCCTGTTATCTCAAACCGTAAAAAGCTACGCAAATCTTCATCATCACGGACAACACTCTTGTACGTTAGGTATGACCTTGAGAAAACCTAAAAGGACATCTCGAATGTATTTGAAAAACCCATCTCCAATTAAGGGGCGTGTTGTTTGTTTCCAACAGAGTAAACTCGCCCAGAGAACAATTACAATGCAGAGCCACGTTTCGGCGTTAATGGCCCACAAAGGTGGTCCCAAACAAAAGAACAAACTTTAATTTGTTTCGTTCAGTAAGTGTTTCATGTGTCATAGATAAAACGCCATGATTAATGCACAAAGAAAATGTTATTACCACCGTAGGCATACTTCTACTCATTTATACGCTTCTGATTAGTAAAGGTAGAAATCAATTGTTCGATTAAAGGCTATTGAAATTGTCTAGTAATTTTAAACAAGCTGGTTAGTCGGTCTTAAGTGTTACTCCTCATTTTTGGATATTTCCTTGTTTTAGGGGCGAATGTTTGGAAGGCCATATCTCCGTAACAAAATGTTGTACACCCCATGTTCTTTGGTACTTTCCGCTCAGTTTGGTCCCATAAACACGCCCCTTAATTTGTGATGGACTTTTCAGAAACACCCTGTATATCAAACTTAGTGGGGAGATATATTATACTTATGATGCAACAGAGAGAGTTGGTATCGACCGCGTCTAGTTTAATTGGTGGAAAAATGTGCATTATCTAGCCCTTCAAAATAAATGACCTCCATCTCTTAACGAGAAATTTTGGTTGCTTACTCCCAAGGTAACTCAACTCTCTTCTATTTTCCGAGAGAGATGGGAGGAGAACAAAAAATAATATTAACAACAAGGCGGTACTGCTGGAAACAATTATAACTTGATTTATGCGGGGAAAGTAGCCTAATTACCTTGGCAATCTTCTAATTGTCCGGTAAAGTAAAAAGTAATTAAGCTTCACGAAGACGAATCTAGCCTTTGTAATCTACCTTCCTCTCTTTCTTACCCTTTCCGAGTTAGCCTCCGACACCTGGAAATGACTGGTCGGTCTATAAGGGCGGCTGGTCCAGCCTTTTCTATAGCATGCCCGCATTAAAGCCGCGGTGTTAAATTGCCTCGTGCGTCTATGGAGGACCTTTCTCTTTCCTCCCAATTCGAACCTCTCCTCTATCCCTAAAAGCTAAATGGATGGGTGAACGATGCACCCAACTGCTTTAGGTAATTTCCCTAGCCTATCCTATCTTCTCCCTACTCTAACCAACTTCCCATCATCCTCTCTCTCTCCCTCTCCCGTTTCCTCTTGAACTTCCCTGTACACCTTTTAAAGACGAGCCAATACAAGATGAACGCTGACCATCGAAAGAGAGGAAATTCCGGCTTCGTCACGATTTAAAACGAAAGCGGGACAACAAACTGCACCGTGGAGTAGGACAGTTTATCCTACTGGACTTGGTAATTGGTCTGAATGTAAGTGTATTGATTTTGTACGAATGCCATAGCCCTTTAACTTTACAGAGCTTATAATTGTTTCCGCAATGAAGCGATCTAGCCAAGGCTATAAAGATAGGTCCCTGAATTCGTGGATCAAACGCTCAGCCGAATTCGCCTTCTAATAGTTATAATAAGGAAGGGATAAGTTAATTTTCAGAACAGTTTTAATTGGAGCATTCCTTTTGGAGGGCGCCTTAGCTTCCAAAACGAAGAGAGGACCTATAACTATTCGGCCATTATATAAGTAATAATATAAGTAATATATGATCACAATAAGCTTCTTCTATTACATTTTGTTTGTGAAAGGAACGACTTTAGATAATTTACTTTAATACGATTGTTTAACTTAATTGGGAGCTATTATTGACTTATGATAGAGTAAAAGAGTTCACAGGTAAATGTACCGTAGCGAAGGTAGTGTAACTACCTTTATCTGTTTAAATTAGAACATTGGGAGTTAATCTGGTTACAAAGATACCTAGGGAAGGAAAATGAATGGAAACTCTAGCCCTACGGGTGGAAATTGTAAAATTTTACGGTTTTAAATGAGATTAAAAGGCATAAATAAGCGTAAGGATAGGGAATTAATGGATAATAATTACCTTTGACAGTTTATACTATAAGTAATTACAAGATCTCATTCACGTAAAGAGAGAACGTTCGAGTCAGTTTAATCCGCTTCCATGAAGTCAGAGTTATCTTTTTTTTCTGGGAGGGGCCTAGTTTAGGTCGGTTTAGCCATAGCCCACTCGCTCTGCGCTCCCAGACGCTGCGCTGCTCGCGCTATAGCTATAGCGAGAGCAGCTTGCGTCGTGACGCGCGTGATCGAGTGGGGTATGGTTTAGCTCGCCACCTACTAACCTCAAATTACTGAATAAAATGTTAAATGGACAGGCCAGTAGCGACTCGAGAGTCGGCCTAGGCAAGAAGTCGAAAGAAACTATTGGCAACAATGTTAAGTATTAGTATACGATTCAGATTAATAACATCGGATCGGCCTTATTAAAAATATATTTTTTATCAATCGGGTTAGGGACAGATAAAAATAACGTGGTATTATATTAAAATATGGCTATTTACCTGAAGTTTCAAACGTAAGCCTTGGTTGTTCTGGCACTTAAGGAAAATAATAGTGGCCTTTCCTTGTTATAATAATCGAATAACTATTGTCTATTTTACTATTTACTATTCGGTCTATATTTATATCGACATAACCAGCACTATCAACTGTTGCTTTAATAAACATTTCTACTAATTCTGGAGTCAGTCTCCCTCAGATCGAGATCGAGAACGACAATTTCGATAAATAATGAATGGATAGTCCACCAGGCGGTGTTAGTGTATCGATAAAATGGCGGGTAGTACTTGATGGTAGCGAAGATGAAGGTAAACTCGAACGTTCTCTCTTTACGTGAATGAGATCTTGGTAATTAGGATACTAACCCGCATAGGTCGGAAGCAACCTTCAAATAGCGCCATCTGGCTGAGCAGCTCATTCTACGACAGGTAACTCAGTACTATCTCTATTGGAAAGGTTCTTCTTCAAAGGGATAATTAAACAAGAGACATTATTTTAGAAATAAGCCAAAAAAATCTGTAACCCCTTAGCAAGAACGCACTCCGTTGCTCAAGTTTTCCGAGTAGGAGTTATAAATAGAGACAATTTCCCTGGTGATATCTCAGGCTAAATTTTGCCAAAAGCTTTTTGACAGATTTCCACCGAATAGACGAGATATTGGAAGAGACGACTTAAAATTTATACGATATCGGTCAAATTCTAACAGAGAGACTTTTTCGGACCCATTAATATGACGTTATCGAAAAATTTCCATACATTTAGAGTCATAAAAGAGAAATCTGTCTCTCGAACAACCAAAGAATAAAAAAAAGCTACGCTTGTATACCGTTCTTCCACAACAAAAAAAGAAAAGAAAGACTGGATTGAACTATTTCTTCTTTCTTTTTCGCGTCATGGAAATAAAAGATAAAGCTTTATTGAACTTTACGCACCACGTATATGACGCGAAACTATAAAAGACGCCATACACGAGACGATTTATCACAACGACAGCCGATTTTATTATTATATTATTTTTTTATAATTAAATGGTATAAAAATATTAATTTCGTAGATATGGAAACGTAAATTTCCTAAGTATGGAAGATAAATTGCCTAACCATAAGTGAAACACTGAATGACAGAATAACTGATAATCAAAGCCCATCCCAATAAGCTTTACCTAAGGCACTGAAAACACTTCAGTAGTATGTACCCACCAGATAGAGGTTTTTAGAAAATGGCGGCGGAATTGTAAAAAACAATTCCTACAGAATAACGTTTAACACCTTTCGTATCTATTTAAAAAAAATTAAAACCATTAAAAAACCCATCCGAAGAGAAACTATAATATTATGTGTTTGTTTTTAAAGCATTATTCTGGCAAGTATCGTGTATGGGTGCCTTAAGGGTATAGGGTCTGTATAATTCTAAAAGGGTAAAAAATGTCCCCTTGCATTTTATTCCGCTTTATTCGCGTTTCTCGATCCGAGGGGGTCTCCTCGTCAGCATATCTGAACATTTGGGAGAAGAGAGAGAGAGAGAGAGAGAGAGAGAGAGAGAGAGAGAGAGAGAGAGAGAGAGAGAGAGAAAGATGATTGTATATGCACCAAAAGACAGTAATGGATTATTAGTTTATACAGTTGATGGGCCTTTTATAATCGCGCATAAAACAGAATGGAAGGGGGGGTTAGAGATTTCTAAAAGTCTCGTCTAAATGATAGGGCAGAACTCAGCTAGGGGTATTTAGACAAGGGTTTCTATTCCTCGAATTTGCATAGAATTCTAGAGCGTATTTTACATTTATTATTTACCCCTAAGTTGAAGTTTTGAGGGAGAATTAAAAGAACTTAATCACGCGTGATGGGGTGTGCTATTTAGCTCTATTTCCTACTTCGTAACTGGGATTACGAATTTCCCCCAAGAAGAGAGGTTGGATAAAAATAGGGTTCGCTCTTTTATGGTCATATCTAGACTTGGGAAGAATTTTTCTGAATTACTGAAGCGTTTAATCTTTTTATTATAGTTCAGAGACTTAAATGCCATGGAGTTGTAAGGTTTACATTTCCTTTAAAGAATCTATCGGTTTCTCCTTCTGTTTGGTATAAGCGGGCAAAGTTCAAAGTGGCACTTACACCGCTCCCTTTAGGAGAATTGAAGAAAATTCCCTATCTATTATAAAGTTAAGAAGGAGATACATTTGTTTCGACCCTACAGTAACGTCCATCCCAAATTTTCGGAAGGGACAACGGTCGTGTCCTTTAAACTTTTTAGCAGACGATTAATGAGACAGTGATTCCGTAACACACGAAAGGCGGGACGCGGGCATAATTTATATAGCGAGCGGGCAAATACTGTAACGTTCCCCGATGCCGTTCCACTTATTTTGAAACTAAAGCATCTATCAACATCTTGAAGATTACAAAAAAAACCCGAACCCAGACCATTCTTCGTTTCATACATCCCCCAGCTCTCGCTGGATCCCACCCACATTTTAAACAGGAAGGATTCTAAGAGAATGGTAAAGATGGGACGAGTTCGCCATTCAGGAGAGAAATTCTCGACCCCAAAAGAAAATGATGAAAGTGTATCTAACGGAATTAAAGAATGAACCCTGGCGCCACACCGCAAATGGATATGTTACTAAAGAAGAAGGTTACAACTCAAAGACCTATATATGTAATTGCTTAGTTAGGGATCTCTTCATATAATATTGTTTATTTTCCAAAGGAAATGCAAAGTGGAACTATATTTGCATTCTGTTTACGCCAACTTCCATACAAGATGTCACACGCAGCCTTGAGAAAAATTATGTTTTGCCCTTAAATAATGTATTTAAGAGTATACGGAAAGAGAAAGGGAGAAGAATCACGCGGAGATATTGTGCCAGAAATGACACACTGGGAATTAATAATTTGGGGTCCAATACCCGGGGGTGGGATAATAGAAATACGCGCGTCTGATGCTCTTCATTATTCATTGTAATGAGATGACTGAGGCAAAAGAGAAATTTTATATCGATAGTTCATTTTAAGATCGGCGGGAAGTAAAAATATCATTCCAAAGACCATTTACAGTCGAGGACCGTAGCTCGAGTCGTGTCGCTTTCCATGCTAGGAGTGTTCGCTGAAACATAGATTATTTAATAGGAAATGAGAAAGACATCACCCCGATCTCTCCTTTTCCTTCTTTCCCGGATTTTTCCTTTTCCTAGCTCGTGCACTCGAGTCGAGTCGACCTCGCTCGCGAACCGAGCAAGAACCGACGCCATTAAAAATGGATAGAAAGCTTACGGGTTCTCTCTTGGGAGCTTAACAATGTCGGGAAAGGCTAAATTTGTTATTTCGCGTTACGCCGCGCGTCAAAGAAGAATCACGAGTGGGAAAAGAGTGAGAGAGAGTAGAGAGAGAGAGAATCAACCGACTTATTAAGAGCTTGTTTAGGATAAGTAAACGAGAAAACCAAGCTCGGAGAATAGAGAAACCCAGAAAGAAGATCGCTTATAAATATTTGGATACCACGCTCGCCGTCTAAAGCTAGTTCCTCTCGTACATGAATTATTATTAGGAAATAAAGACCTACAGATTTATTATCTTAGATGGTTGTCAAACCTAGATGGCAAGTGAGGCAAGGTTTGTCAAGTTCTCCTGAATTGTTATTCATGATGTTGTAGAATATTCTATACGAATTTAAGATGAATTCCGCGAGATTAACGTCATTTGTTTCGTGGAATCTGCCTTTGAAACCTTGAGAGATATTGAATAAAATATAGAGATTTAAATTCAAAAACTCGAATAATTTCAATAAGGCCGATTAAAATTTTACAATAGAGGCAAGTGCAAGTATTAGAACTTTGAAATTTCCAACTAACGTAGGAAGCTAGAATCTAGTCTAACAAAGCAAAAAGGCTTAAGTCTGTATGGATCGAGTATATAGGATAGTATCGGAATGCATTAAGAACAAATACTTCTTCCTTTAAGCGATAGAAGTAAGCCTAGAGCGATGGAAGCGAACTTATTCACGGCCCAACGACCAGAGAATAATGACCCGGAGCTACGAAGGAAACGAAAGGAGCGCAAAAATTCGGCGAACAAAAATGAGGTTTACACTCTCCTATCACTTCTCATCGATTTCACAATTGAACCGTAAAAAACGTTTTCACTCTCCCATACAATCCTTGTATACTTTTATCCCCATGTATTTTTTTAGATTTAAGACGAAGAAGTCGACACGATAAGGAAGCCAGAAAGAAAAACAAACTGCAAGAAAAAACTATAAATATTTCTAGTCATTAATTTAAAAAAAGATTTTCTCCTTCAATTTTTGCAAAATTTCTTTTGAAATTAAGCTATTCTCTTTATAGAGTTGGCGGAATCAGACAGAATTATAGCTAAATCATATGATTTTAGTAGAATACATTTGATTTTATACCTGCAGTCAAATGTCAGGATTAAAACCCTGCCCCAAACTTTCTATTACTCTTCAAATATTTTTCTAAATAATTAATAAATAAAAACTTCAAAAATATATGAAGTGACAATTAAAATGTCATACTACTTTTTTGACACACAAGGAAAAAAAAATTGGAAAATGAATGAAACTTTTTAACCCGTTTCTCGTAAAAATGAAGTTAATCCATCCATAAAAAGAGCCCGAAAGTAAAAAAGAGCAAAGCGACTAGTAAACTTTGAGGAGATATCAGCTCAGTAGACAGTGATCGAGTCCCCGATCATTCTTTTGGGGTTCAAAGGTTTTTCTCATTAGCGTCAACAAAATAGTAACTCGAATACATAATGAAGAAACGTTACAATAAAAAAAAAATTCGGGATGAAAATTTGACATATCCCTATCCTATAGTTACCACCCGCTTTTTGGGGAACGGTTTTCTTCAACGTCTTAATTGGGATTAAGCTAAGCTCAGCGCCAGGCGCGATGTCCAGCTACAGCCTTTCTTCAAAATATTTCCAGCTAAGATGAATGTTTTTCTATGGCCCTAAACGGTTATTAATCACAAATTTCAATCTTGAGGGATTATGAGCTAAAAATTCCTTAAAGGCCGGATTTTCTGCTAGAGGGTTCTCCTGGTGCAGAAAATGACTCGCGACCGAGTAACAATAGAGAAGCGAGTCGTCTAAAAAATACGGTTCTCCTGGTACAGAAAATCGAGGGATAGGGGTTCTACCGGTGCAGAAAATTGAGATATGGTATAGTCACGTTAAAATTTTGGACCCCCCTTTTCGCCCCTAAACTTGGGCGCCCAATATTTCCTAAAGTACGGTTTTTCGGGACGGGTACAGAAACCCGAGCACTAAACATGCAGCAAAAGTAAACTATAGCTTTGAAGCTCAAGCAATAGCTAATTTAATAATCTTCTAAACCACAAATGCGTGTTGTTGAATACCATGGGGGTTAGTCTCGCCAATTGTTAGCCAAAGCAACACCAAACTGTCAAAGAATCAGTGGCGAAGTGTACTTTTGAGCAGAGGTATAGAATCTGAATTCAGTATAATAAACTAGTCTTTGAAAACCTTAAATGCCATTGAGTGAGGGCTATGGCTATATCACTATGTTGAGAAAATTTTTAAAAGAATTGTAGGCACATGCAACCCATAAGATAAACTTGAGGATTTTTGCCTACAGGAGTGAGAAAATTAATTCTGCACTTCATTGCAATTGTTTAAAAAAGTACATTTTAAATTAAAAAATAGAAGAAATTTTTTAATCAATCGGCTATATAGATTTGGATTCAGCGGAGTATTTTCTTTCAAAATCATATTTTTCCATCTCAGTTTTAAAATAAAGGGAAAGAGTTTTAGTAACATCCGAACTAGCACATTCGTGTAAGTAGTTTTTTTCTGAACCATCTAGCGTTAGTTGGTTTCATGAACATTCCATGGCAAAGTCTTATACGAAACAGTTTCTAATGAAACGATGGAGCACTATACTAAAATATTTCGAACCAATATCGTTAAAGCCGTACATTTGGGTAAAACTTCTAGTTTTACTGTTAAAAATCTCCCTCTCCCAGAGAGCTATATGGTTTCTAGAAACGTTTGGACATCCCAAAGAAATACTCTATTATGTGACTCTAAGGGTAAGCAAATTTTCTGGTGTCTACATATTCTTAAAACTCCCCAACCCCTGAGGGGGTTGTACTAGTAAAGGTGAAAATCATCACTATACTCCCGAGAATATAGAAAAACTATCCAACTTCTTCAAGTCACGAGGTTTCACTTCTGTTAAAAATCTACCTTCCAAATATCCAGTTCGAAGAAGTAGTAAAGTCAATGTTGTAAATTTTAAGAATATAACGGGACTTTAGAGGTTACCGCCCCCTTTTCGGAGAGTTGTTCTGCCAAGGCTACTGAGCGCGTTCGACGACAGGGAATGTCAGCCACTAACTAAAGGCCGCCGACAGGTTATGGCGGCGCTCACAGAAATACCTCTCGTAAATCCCGTATATATAACAAGGACTGCGCCAAGCTCGGGACCCATTTAGTGGTATTTCTAGAAGATTTTTGTCATTGCACTGAAAGAGCATCTCCCAAAAATTTCTGGGGTCCCCGCTACGAACAATTGTAGAAACCCATTAGCGACCGTGCCATATTACTTTAAACCCCCGCGGGCGGTACCGATACTGTTTTGACCCATTACTGTCACCCTCCTTTTTTACCTCGACAACTTTTCCCCGTATATCTTTTGTAATGAACGTATAGATTATAGGGAGCTACAGTGCGAGAGAAAAGCCATGTGACGTGACGTCATTTCTGGGGTCTTAAATTGTATTGCCAAAGCTGATGACTTCCAATATGGTTGCCAGAGCCAAGGTAAGAGATAAGAGGGTGTGACGTCACGACAATATTCCTAGTAGCACTCTACTGGCTTTCTGTTCTTAGACCTTTGGCACGGGTAAAATTTCAACTGACTTTCTTGTTCTTCGCGAAGTGGTCTCACAAAACTTAGGACTGCTGAACAGATTACTTTGAAAATGAATTCCAAAGTGTATGTATATGTTTATTGCTCGGGTTTCTGTACCCGTCCCGAAGAACCGTACTTTAGGAAATATTGGGCGCCCAAGTTTAGGGGCGAAAAGGGGGGTCCAAAATTTTAACGTGACTATACCATATCTCAATTTTCTGCACCGGTAGAACCCCTATCCCTCGATTTTCTGTACCAGGAGAACCGTATTTTTTAGACGACTCGCTTCTCTATTGTTACTCGGTCGCGAGTCATTTTCTGCACCAGGAGAACCCTCTAGCAGAAAATCCGGCCTTTAAGCGGATGCGCGTTTAGCTTAAATTAAGGAGCTGTAAAGCCTTCTCGTCTTTACAGACTTATTATCATTACCAGTATAAATACCAAGAGCTCTTCAAAGGGATAGTATCAAAGTAAACGCTGACATTCTCGTTAATTTTGGCATTTTCGATATTTTTAATTAAACCATACTATCCCTTTAAGTAAGGTTTCCCACAGTTCAGTTCAAACAGTTCAGTTTTCGGTTCAGTTCAGTTATTTTCGGTTTCAGTTTAGGGACTAAACTGATTTGATTGCTTCAGTTCAGTTTCAGTTTGCACATCTCCAAACTGATCAGCTTTCAGTTCGGTTCGGTTTATTTCTTAAACTGAACTGATAAAAACTGAACTGAAGAGATAGTTAACAACTCTTTCGAAATATCGCGAGAAACGATATCAATACCTTCCCGCAAAGATTAGTAGAACAATATAAAACTGGCATCGTTTAGTATTGCATGCTGTATGATATTTTAGGGGATGTGTCGCGTAAAGATACCTTATTAGTGTCGCGTATATTTCATCATTTATGTAGTGTATATTTAATTATGCATAGAAATATTAATTTAAGTCCCGTAATTAGTTGGGACCCTCTGCAGAGAGACACAGGCTAAAAGAATACCAATAATTAATAACTAAAAAGGGTATCTTAATTAGTCAAAGTTAAATTGTTCAATGTTAATAATTAGTAGTTAGTGAAATAAACATGACTCTTAAGGTATGGCACTTCACGATTCCAAAATACTTAGTAGTAGAAAATGTTAGCTGTTAATAGTTACAATCTGGGTATTTTGGGCCTCTGACACCGAATTTTTCTTCTTGATAACCTCATAAAGGGGTTTTCGGTTCAGTTCAGTTATAACTGAAAACTGAACTGATCAGTTCGGTTTCCTGGCTGAACCGAACTGATAATTTCAGTTCAGTTTCAGTTCTTGAAAATCTTAACTGAAACGTTTCAGTTCAGTTTCAGTTTTAGTCCAAAACCGATTTGAACCGAACTGTGGGAAACCTTACCTTTAAGTCTTGTCATATTCAATTAAAGTTTTAAGGAAAGTATTCCTTGACATTTTTAATTTAAATCCATAATTATTTCGCAAATTAACGAAGAGCTTCCCCCAATGACATAATGAAATAAAGAAAAAAAATCTTACAAAGGTTCACTCTGACAAATAAAAAAATAGTTAACAAATCATTGTCGAAATAAATGGAAATTTTATTTCAGTAAATCACTACTAAACCCGGAATAGAAAAAGAAATTGGTTGGTTGAAATCGTAACCAATTTGGTCGAGAAAATTTAATTATAGCGACACAAAAGAAAAGGGGATTAAATTCAATTTACTTTCCGTATATCTTTCTTTTCTAGCATTGAAAGAGAGTAGAAATTAAAGAGCGAAAAAGAGAAATTTGATACTACTCCATGAAAATTCGTCTAAGAACCGAACATACAAGTGTCGGTAATTGGGAAGGATTTCTATATATTTCTATCAAAGGCAAATTAAAATAACGGAAAGTGAGGCACTGTGGTAGGTGAAAGTCCTCCATAGTGCGCAGTTTACGACGTGATGCCTCTCTTTCTCTCGAGACTTTACGAAGTTACGTTTTCCCTCTCTCTGGTGGGTTCCTCCTAGTATAATATTTTTCCCTCAGCTCAGAGCTAGCTCTCATTATATTCCAATTTCTGTTCTTTGTATATGCGTTTGGTTGTATGCACTGTTTATTTTCCTCATCTCAATTATTCCATAGTATACAATACTACTTTTCGGAAAATGTTACGGTGGCGGTGGCCCCTTCAGTCATCAAAATCCCATTAGTCTCTTAATCAGACTATTGTGTTTGAGCTGTCACATTCGATGTACGTCCTCGACGAGACAGGCTTGCCGGAAAAAGAGGGTTATAGCTCGTTTTGGGGAGGCTAGTCTTACTTCTCGCTCGCGACACAGAAACGACATAGGTGAAGGACTGAGAAGTGTATGGTAGGGAGAAAAGCTAGCTCTTATTGGATGACCAAAAAAATAATACCGTAATAGTATTGATTCTTTTCAACTGATCTCCCAAGGGATATCCAAAGAAAAAAACGAGAATTAGGTCGAAAGAATTTGGTCTACTGACTGACAACAGAGCGAGTTACATTTAGTTTTCACCTATGATCTTATGAGGGTTTCACATCACAACGATTAATTTTTTTAATTAAGTGCGGTCTTCTTTAATACGGGGATGGATGTCTAGACAGCCTGTAGAACATGTAGGCAAAATTGGTCCAAAATAAATCAGCTGAAAAGCCTGAAATATATAATACCACTAATCCCAAATTGAGCTCATAATGTAAAAATATAGTTTAAAGACATGTAAAAGTGAGTTACACTTTACGGGAAAATGTACTTTCGGAGGTACTTTACTGCTTTTTAGATGAAAAAGGTAGACCGACCAGAGGGCATAACACTCTTACTAGCTTCTTTATCCGCGTTTCTAATTCGTTAAAAGTACTCAAAAAGCCCGGATAGAGCTTAAGGGCCAAATATGAAACGATAAGAGCTCAAATTAATTTATCGGGTGAAGAGTGCAAAGCCAAAAACTCTTAAAACTTCCGAACGAGTGCATTTTTTTCTCTTCTCAGAAAGTAGAAGCGTTTTACAAAATAAAAAGCTCTGAAGTTCTTTCTAAGCCTCGGGATCCCTTCCCGACTTGATGCGATCCCTTCCCCGTATATCCGTTAATACAGTTTTCCCAGGACGACGAAAAGTTGTTTACTCGAGGATAAAACTGAACCGGAACCCGGCGGTAAGCGCGCCTAAAGCCACTCCCGCTTAAAAGCTCTTTTGGATAGCTACGAGCGCCTTCGTTTCATTTCGTTTCGATACAGTTCTTTTGGTTTGCAGACCTAGAAGCGAATATATATGCCATAATACTCGGTAATATTGCTAAGAGCAAAAGAAGCTACATTTTTTTAGACTTAAACCTCGCTCTAAGCAAGGTTGCAAAGGACTATATATAAATTCAAAACTACATAAAACTCTTCCCATGATATAAACTTTTGCTAACGTTATCCGAGATAAAATTAAATTTCCCTGATTTTTCTGTAAATTTCCTTGGTTTTCGCACACTATTCCAATACTATTTAATTTTTCCCACCAATAAAAATATGTCCCTTGAACCTTTGGCTAAATTTCAAAGTCTATTTGACCTATTTTGTGACCTGTTCTAAATATCTCCCCTGTAATTTAACAACTCTCTAAGCAGCAGCTGGTGATTGTCGCTGAATGAAAATATCATAACTGCTAACGGAGAATATTCCTTTTTGCTGGCCGTTTATCGTCGCGTGCTTTTAATATTCTGGTGGATATACTTATAAAAGAGAATGACTGAGTGAGAGAATAGCGTAAACATAACGAGTGAAACGCAAACCGCGCTCCATTGCTTAAATTCCTATTAGCGTTTTTGGTTTAACAAAAGCCTTGTAGTCATTTGAAAGGACGCTTCGTACCCATTTAATTTAATATCTTCATAATGGATCGCCACTCTTTAAATTAATGAAGGCTCATCGTTTCTACCAGAGCGAGAGAGAGAGAGAGAGAGAGAGAGAGAGAGAGAGAGAGAGAGAGAGGAAGAGAGACGGACGGACGGACGAACGTCGGAACGACGATTGCGAACCGAGAGAGAGAAAAAAGCAAAAAATAATTAAACTCTATTCTTCTCAGCACGACTGCAATAAATTTGCCATAAAAGAGACTGGCGAAAGGAAGTATTAAAACTTTTTTTTCTTCTGAAATCTCTCTCTCTCTCCCTCTCTTTTCTTATTTCCTCGCCGTCGCCATTTTTACGAGGTCATATTTTAATAGGGAAGAAAGACAGTAACTACATTTTCCCGCTCCCGAGATTGCAAAAATGAGTGAAAAGCTTCCGAGAAAACGTCATCGCTAGAGATATTTCTTTTTAGGCTCTGATATGTAACCCATACAAGCCCTTCACACTCATTCTCATTTTCGGGTGAGTGCACTGAGTGGACAACATGGAATAGCTATAATCTAGGTGGGCCTAAGCATCCTGACCAAATTATAATACTCCCAAGTGTAGGATATATGCCGTAGAACCAACTGAACAACAATATACTTTGATTTTTCTTGAATAATCAAATGGATGAAATACGCAACGGTCTTAATTAAAATGGGACTGTTTTTTCAGTGTAAGATGAAACTAAACTCGAGTTCAAAGACACCGAAATTGAAAGTAAACTAGCACTCAATTTAGGCTTAGTAATGAATGAGATAAACCTTAGTCCTGAGGAATCTCTTCTATCTCTTAAGAGACGGAGTAAAATTAAACAGAAAAGGAATTAAAAAACTTCTTAGTTGTACCAAGAAGCAGAAAGAAGTAAAAATACGCCCTTATCGGTGAGATTCACTTCAGAATCTTCACTCTTTTAAGGAAAACGAGCGAATAAGGAAAGGAAAAAGGAAGACGCTTTGAAGAAAGGGTAGAGAGAGAGAGACTGGAGAGTTTTTGAACAAAATAGCTCCGTACGAAGAAATTACTTCCAAGCAATTGAAGCGTCTAATTTAAAAGGCACCGCGAACACAACCCCTTATTTCTGCATGAAGCTCTTTTCTCTTGATCTCTCCCTCCATCTGAGAAATGGTGATATCTTCCTAAGGCAATGGAAACCTATAATTTGGGAAAGCTCAAGAGTTCTTTTTAAACATCGCGCCGCGCTAAGAGGCAAAATCAAGGATGAATATATACAAGAACGGGTTAAACTTTGAACAAGGATTACGCTTGATTGGTATTTCATAAAATAACACGCGTGATAATTAAAGAAATAACTACACTTCATAGCAAAGACAGGGAGACGAAAGAGAGATTATCGAATACGTCTGACCGAATTTTAAAATTTATAAACAAAAGGTTTTAAAGCTAGCATCTGGTGTCCCTATTCTTCAGATTTGATACAAACTTTCATAATCAAGTTGCCGTTAGTATGAATAGCGCAAAAATATATTTTTAAAGCAAAGCGCTTCAAAACGACAGTAAAAGTAAGATGTCATAAAACGAGCAACATATTTAAAATCTAAACTAACCCCATTTACTCGTCTATTAGTCCTTTAAGGAGTTAGAGAGTGCGAGAGAGAGAGAAAGAAAGAAAGAAAGAAAGAGAGAGAGAGCGAGAGAGAGAGAGAGAGAGAGACAGAGAGAGTAAAAGAAGGCGGCAAGATGAGATAATGAGATCACAGGGACCAGTGTTCTAAAGTATAGACAGAAGTGAGATGAGACTAGAAGTGAAGGGCTCTAGCATTGGTAGTAGATCCTGGCACTAGTGAACAAATTTGAGGATTTTATGCCGCTTCCCACGCGCTAAAACGAGAGAGAAAAAAATTGGTCGAGTTCCAAAAACATTTCCTATCCCCTTCCCCTCAACCTAAAGCGGCCGAACACGGACGCGGCTCCTTGAATATAGTTCGGCCGTCTACCACCGCGAGCGTCTCACGTTTTGGAGGGAAAATTCAGAAACCGCTACTAGAGGGCTAACCGCTCTTGTGTTATCAAGAACATTCACCTTCGCCGAGTGAAGAATTTGGTTAGCTCAATACTTCTGGTCTCATCTCACTTCTGGTATAGAGTATATAAAGAGTGACCCCATGAGTTGGTTGCAGGCTGGAGTCGTGGGCGGCGGCGGATGTAATTTAAACTCCAAAAGCTTTCCTATTCATTTTCTCTTTCCTCCGCCCGGAGGACAATTTTAATGGACTCTCGCTATACAATATAGCTCGGGCATCTTTAGCTAGTTAACGTTTTCCTTGACATTTTCCTTGATGAGGAATCGCAAACCGAGAAGAGGGAGACTAGTTCGTGGAAAACTATTCATAGTTGGGTTAACGCTCTATTAAACCGAATGCGAATGGGACCATGGGAAAGGGGGGGAAGTTGCTGTCAAAGGCCCCAAATTATAAAGGTTCTAATGAAGGGAATGCTTACGAATTATCACTTAGTACAAGATCCACGTTATTCAATACCACCGCATTATCGATTCGAAGTATTTCAAGCTAACAATATTCCATGAAATTAATCGACGAGTGTTTTTGAATTTAGAGCTAATTTCAAGGAAAATTATATTTTTTGTTACACTGGAAATATCAAGTTAACATTCAATGTTTCTTATCCTTTGTGATAACAGACAATGGACGAAAAATCAACCTGAAGGCAATACGGACCTCGACGAGCCTAAAGAAGCCTTCACTATAAAATTATTAACAACTATCTCATATCAATGATTAATTTAAGACGACGTCCTTGTGTTGATCAAAAATTAAAATATATCCGATCCGAACGTAAATAATGTTATTTCAATACGCGGTTTATGTAACTTCATCTTACCGCGAATGCAAACACGAACCCGGGAAAATATATATACATATAGTTGAAATCAGAGATTATGACCGGGTCCAAGTAAACATCGCATTTCCATAAATCGATTTGCATTTCAAATTGAATTTTACACGGGAATGATTCTAAAATCTAAACACGTTCCCAATTTTCGACTTTAAAAGCAAATAGAAAAATTTCTACTGATTTTGAAGAAAAAAATAATATAGTTTGAAAACTTTACCACTGCTTGGTACGATATAATTCGGAATTATATTGATTCATACACTAGAGCGGAATATATCGCGCAAATGTACCATATATATATATATATATATATATATATATATATATATATATATATATATATATATATATATATATATATATATATATATATATGGATACAACTACTTGAACAATATTGACTCTAACCCATGGGCTTAAAAAAACCGATGAAATGGGTTACTCAGCTATATAACATCTTTCAAAAAGGTAAAAGTTTTTCAATAAATTTTTCATATTGCCGGCTTCATATTTGATTAAGTGAAATAATATGTTTTCGTCGATATTTGGCAAAACTATGGGTAGCCCATGCATGAGATAAGCTGAAGCAGAAGTGAGATGAGACTAGAAGTGAAGGGCTCTAGCATTGGTAATAGATCCTGGCATTAGTGAACAAATTTGAGGATTTTACGCCGCTTCAATCGCGCCTACGTTAGAGAGAAAAAAATTGGTCGAGTTCCAAAAAAATTTCTTACCCCCTTCCCCCGCAACCTAAAGCAGCGAAACACGGACGCGGATGCTTGAATCTAGTTCGGCCGTCTACCACCGCGAGCGTCTCACGTTTTGGAGGGGAAATTCTGAAACCGCCACTAGAGGGCCAACCGTTCGTGTGTTATCAAGAATATTCACTTTCGCCGAGTGAAGGGTTTGGTTAGCTCAGTACTTCTGGTCTCATCTCGCTTCTGGCTGAAGCAAATAATTCGCGCAATGATTAAAAATTTGTATTTTAACCTGCCTTTTAGACTAGGTAAAGAATTAACCTTAATTGTACGTCCAGCGTGGGCTCTTAGCGCAGTCCACTAAGAGTTTTATCGATTCCACATATAAAGTAATATGAAAGTTGGATGGTACTTACATTGAAAAATTAGGCACCGTATCAAGCTAGTAAATTCATTTTTCCGTTGAATCCCAGTTAATTCCTACGAGAAAAAGAAAAAAGGATTAAATACTCTATGAAGCGAGGGGGATAATTTTATAGCCTCCCTATTCCCAAAGCCATTATCAGAGGTTAAAAGAGAAAACCTTATTACTCGACCCCTTTTAATTTAAAAATTAGTTTAGAGACCACTGTTTACGTTATAGTGGTTAGTGATTTTGTTCATAGTAACTTAATTTAATTCCTCAGTTCCCTTAAAAGTATTATCTGAAAGACAGAGAAGCGACGTCTCTACTCTTTAAAGGCTGTTACACGGGTTACGGGCCTGCTGCATCTTTCCCATCCTTCAGCTTCGAGAGAGCTTGAAGGAAGCCAATGGTCGAGGGTTTTGCTTAGCCCTTTCTCTCTCCCTCGATAGCTATAGAACGGTGATTTATTTGCCCAAATTGGTTCGGACGCAACGTCTGCCCTAATTTCGTTAATGTTATTATTCCTTAGCATCAAGAAAGTGTACAGTTATGACGAGCGTAACGCTATATTCCCTCGATAAGAGTTTCACCAATATACTATATATAAGGGTTTTTTCATTTTAGCCTCATAGGTATGCATCTTCAGGGAAAATATGTAAGGCAATGGCTAAATTATGTTAGTTAAGCTATAACAATTCGGAGCCGAAGTAAAAATCCCATTTTTAAGTAATTTTTACTCTACACTGGATTTACGCGAGGCTTAGATGTACTTCCGTCCCGATTATCTAATGCTACTTAAAAAGAGGGTTTAAAAAATCGACTACACCGAGTTTATAGGCGTAGAGATTGCAGCATGATGGTGGTGTGTCAATGACAGGCCATGCATCAAAACATTTGCAACGGGATTGTCTTCCCACAGAGGGAAAGATTTACCGCTATGCATATTTAATACGCTACGGTTGGTTCCTTCCATGATTGGTTATTGAGCGTATGGTGCATAAGGAAAGTTTCGAAGAGTATTGGCAGAAACTAGCCTTTCCTTTCGTTAATTTCTACCAAAAAATAGTAAAGAGTGCCACTATACATTTTAGTATACCTCGGTACCTCTAGGTCCGTTTATACTTCATTTTTTATTGCGTCCCTAGAGACATAATACGTTTTTTATTACCACCCATAAATATCAAAAACAGGCTCGCTTCGGAATTTCTTTTTTTACTCTCAAATTTTTATATTACTTTTTTAATCCACGAAAAGTTTACAAGCCTAGGATTTTTTCAATGTTATAAAAATAGCAACCGATATCATCTGAATCTTGCATCGAATTTGCTTAAATACTAAATAGTCGAATTTCGATAATGCTAATTAATGTAATATCTAAATAATTTAGTATAAAGGCTAATGGACTTTTGGGTAATGTATGGAGCTTAAATTAGCTTAGGAGTCTATTCATTTTAATGAACTTAATATAAGTTTGGTTTCCCATGATTTATAAAAGACCGCGGTGTCATTATTACTTCCAAGAAAATGAATGCTTTCCTTTGAAGATCGAGAAACCGGAAAAGTTCCATTTAAATAACTTCCTTTTAAAATTATTAGTTTGAATAAGGAGCACGAAACCATGAACGCGGACGAAAACAACCCGATCTTAAGCTCTGATGACGAAATTGCAATATCCTATTCGCTAGTCTTTTAAAACCCTCGTTAAATAGTTTGATGTTTACGCAACGCCCGAAGCCCCGCGCTACTCTCAAACCAGTCTAACACTCTAGTACAAGCGGTAAACTAAAAGTTTTAGAACAAATTTTAATTGCCCGATGGATACGGGTTAGTTCGAAGAGCGCCTAGAACGCTACGTTGGAACCGCCGCTCGACTTTTGACGAATTCTTGGCGTTTGTTCGCTCGCTCTATTTACGGTAGCCAAAGTCAAACATAGTCAAAGTAAATAGAGCGCGCGACAATAGAGGCTTTAATGGATAGAACGGAACTTTTAGAGGCTTCGCCTTTTAACCCTTTTCCCCTTTGGTCCTTCCGCGAATGGCGATTTCCCGCTAGCTACCTCCTTTCGCTACAATCTCGAGACGTGACTAAACACAAAGATGGGAAGAAAATTGTCAATTTTGTTTTGTCACCCCAAATTATTTTGTCGGAAATGAGAGATAGAGAGAATGTTTTAATAACTTTAGGCTTAGATTTTACGGAAGAAAGTTGTTGATCTTTTCACTAGTTATTCTAAAACAATATTTACTAGCTCAGAGGGACATTTTAACACTTCTAAATACGATATTTTAATTATTTACATTTCCCTTTGATAATCATATGAACCATTTAAAGAGTGAAGAAACTATAGGTGTAAACTTCATGCAATGATTTACTATATTTTTATGGTTATTTAATGGGTGCTCCATAGGTTAAATATATTTCTTATCACGGGTGTGGTTCGATCGTGAAACACACTATCTTCCAAATATTTTGGAACTAAAGTTAGTTTTAACTGGTTTTTTTACACATCTCTCACGTATGGCTTGCACTAACGTAAAGAATTAGCATCATGGAAGCGTTGAAATCCGACGGAGGTTTTTTTTTGGTGTTAATTCTAAATTTACGAAAAAATCTTCATCGCGTGTCAAGAAAGATTCCTTAAAATGTGGGTTACAAGATAAATCGACGACGTCACGAAAGTATTTAACTTTTGGCAGAAACATTTTATGGAATATATTTAGATTACTATATTATGGAATGTAAAGGTAGCGTGATACGGAGAAATTGGGGTTTTTTCATCGATTGACAAAATTCTGGGGCTCCATCTATTGTTTGGACAAAGTTTAGCAATCCATTTTATATGCAAATTTAGTTTCTAATAACCTATACCTTCCTGAACCTTCAAATTAAAAATTACTATCACGTTTTTTTAATGATGTTTTTATAAATTTAATTATAGATTAGATTGATGTATTTCCTAAAGAGGTATTGATTGAGGTTTTCCGATACTCCTAAATTAGATTATGTTTAATTTAACTTAACTTTATCCATAAATATGTAGTGTCAAACCAAATTTAAATTCAATTTAAAAACGACTAGAATAAACGTAAAAATTATCAAAATTAAAATATTGATTATCTCAGTCAGATTTGTCAGTAAAAAACCGAAACCTTCAGGTAATTTTCTGAGAAAATATGTCAGTAACAAACTGCAGTGTTGTTTCAAAACCTAAATATTTTTACTGTAAATTAAAATATCTAACGCCACCTTTTAGGTTTATGTAGATGTCGCTTAAAACCATTTTGAACTACAATCAATATATCGACTTTTAAAGAAATCCAATATTTTCTCTCCTAGTTCATAGAAGCCGAACGACATTAAATTAAAACAAGTCGAAAACACTGAACCGTTACCATGTTCCTAAAATTATATAGACCATCTGTGATATACAGAATATATATATTAGCCTTATATTAACCTTATATTAAAACTAGCAAGAGCTATACATTCAATATTTCAGGGAAATTTAAAACAATTCTTAGAAATGAAATTAAAGTCCAGCAATTTTACTGCATTCGGAATTTGGGATTAAAAAAACATACACGTTATTAAAGAAGACTCGAGAAGAAAAGAAAAATTCCTTTAGAAAAAGAGAAGGGGTGTCATGAGTTTCGTAATTTCATCGAAAAAGCGAACGAGGTTTGAGAGAAAGTGCATCTCCATTGGGAGAAGTTGGTTTGTCCTTTTTCAATTTCCACTTCAGGCTGGGAGATATTAAAAAAAGGGGGAAGTAGGAAGAAGGGGTAAAATTAGAAAGTCGTCATTCTCATGCAAATCCGATCGGAAGCTCAACTCCAAGTTAACGACGAACAAATAAGCTTCGAGGAGGAAAGAACTAAAAGAACCGGAAACGCTCAAAAGAATAATATTCCCAGAGTGCACCACTCGTAATAGAGAAAGAGGAAAAAAGAACATATTTCCGATTCAATAAAAGTTAACAAATTTTAGAGATTTTGTCACAAAAGAATTAGAATTTCTGAAAACATTTGATTTAAAACGTTTTTTAGGAACCCAAAATTTAAATCAAATTACGCCTACAACACTACTTAAGACGTTTTTAGACGAAATGAATAAATTTTGTGGCTCAATTAGGTGATTAAGTTGAATAAACTAGTTAGGTTGTGTGAAATAAAGTGAATCACAAAAAAGGAGCAAGCGAAAAAATGTTTTACTCGGATACTTTAGTCAAAATGCCATTGATTCGCCTAAAAAGTATTTGTTTTTGCTTCCAACGCAGTTGAGTGAAGAATTTCTATGGGGAACGCCCACCACAAATATAATAATAACAATAATAATAGATCGTTAACGGTAACGAAGCGTAAAGAAACTCGCGTGCGACACTTATACGCTACCATGAAAGAGATCGCATGCCAGTATTTGTATAACTAAGGTTTCATGCAGCGTCAATATTTCTTTTTAGAAACAACACTCGAGATTATAGTAAAGTATTTACCTACGCACAAAAAAACCAAGTCATTTTCCCTCAATAAACATAAAATTCCCATAGGAAATGCGATGGTTCCTTTAAGTATATAAAATTGTTTAGTGTATGGGAAGAAGCAAACTCCGTATGGATTCATTGAATAAGCTTCAGGAATAACTTTATAGGGAAAACCCTTTTAGCTATAACATTTAAACGCTTTATGATTCCAAAACCATTTATATTCCTCAAAAAGTGGCAGCCACCTCACTGCATTCTACGGTGAACTTAACCTGGGTATCTAAGCTTAGTAGTATCCCCCTGTAGTCTAGTGCTTTCCTACTATTATGTAAAACATTTTCCCTTACTTTATTTTTGAAGATTAACTAGACCAAAGAGGCAGAAGAAAAGTATGTAAGTTTTTAGTAGGATAATACTACACTGGATACTACTAGCTAAACCATTCTGTATAAAAGCAAGTTATGGAAATGGTCTTTTCTTCCAGGCATGAGTAAGAAAAAAATCTAGAGAGCTTTCAATCTCATTCCTCGGTACCTACCAGCAGCGGGTCCTTCAGAAAACCTTTTAAAAATTGATCGCTCGCCTTATAGAGCTCCTATCAGCGTTGGTGTTGTCTTATCAGTTTACAACTTTAACTCAATTTGCATTTTAAATAGCCATCCTTATACATATCCTCGACACTGTCCTCTATTTCCCTTTTGCAAGGGTTGAGGTTTGACGAAACTTTTCCACCATCAACCCGGAAAAAAACTAGCAAGGTTTCCCTACCAGAAAAAAGGATGGAAGGGCCACTTTTATCCGGTTGGAAAGAAAAATTTCCATACAAAGAGATACATTTTTGGGGTAGGAAAAAGGACAGTGTAGTCAATGGACGGAAGAGCGAACACAAGATCACTAGTGGTGTATCTGTAAGACCCTGCAGAGGAACCCCAACAATAGCTTTATTTGCGTGATCAGCATCTTTGGCCCTGGATCAGAGAATACCCCCAGATATTTAGTTTCATCTATAAGACGACGGACGTTCTGTTGTTAATGATGGGGTTTCAAAGTTAGGGTTCAAATGATTAATTTATATCTCTTGAAGTGTGGGTGCCTCTAAGGTTCGCCATCAGTGTGGTCAGGTCTAAAACATATACACTCCTCGATCCCACCCTAGTTTTTAAATTGACGAATTCCAAGCGAGGTCCAACCAAAGATGGGTGCCATTTTAGACCCTGTACCTTTCACGGAAAAGGCTAGAAATTGGATATAACGTTGAAAAGAGAAACTAAAAGAGCATTCCTCTCTCCTAAACTAAAATGTCTCCTATCCTATCCTATCCACCCTTCCAATTGAGGAAAAATAAAAAAAACGACCAAAAATTTTTCCCTAACCCTTTTTCATCCTGGATCCCAGCAAAGTAAAAATATTTTTTTTCTTCCTTTTTCATAGTTCCTCTCCCTCACTCTCTCACTCTTTCCTATTCTTCTTTTAAAGCAATTTCATTTTCCAGCTAGGGTACCCAAAAAATTCTGGCCATCCAGCATCGTTGGCTTTTGGAACGAAGAGGTCTATATTCAGGTTGAAAATTAGTTTTTTTTTTAAACCAACGCGCGTTTTTCCCGTATAAGGGACAGGAATAGGTTACGAACGGTAGAGTAGGGCCCAGTTTTTGAAAAGCGCCATTACGGGAGGCTCGAATCTAAAGCATTTTTAGGAACTATTTCAGACCAAGGTGGTAGGAGGAAACGAAAGAAAAAAAAAACTAAAAGCTATCTACTTCTTTTAAAGTTTTCATTTCTTTTTTATCCTATCTGGAATAAAAGCGTCTATTAGGTGGAATCTCTTTTCCTCCCCAAGATTCCTCTTGCTCTTCCCAAGATTTTTAAGCGTTCCACTCTGAATCTAGTCTCGATTGAAGGAGGGGAAAGTGGAGTTTAAAAAAAGGAAAACTAGCGAAGGGCAAAATCGAAGCGATTAGCATTAAGAATCGAAATAGGGTTAACTCTTTCTTATTTCTGAATCTCTATCGATGGATGCTATTACTGCCTCAAAGACTTACAAGAAACTAGAAGAAGTTGGGGCGAGATCGGGGAAGAGGTGATAAATCGATATAATTATAAAGAGATGAAATTTTTAACTGCATCGGATCGAGAGAGTTTAAACCAAATGATTATAAACAAAATATTTAAAGGTTCCCCCTCCAAAACCCTTTCTACTATATGTCTATCATATATATATATTATATATATATATATATATATAAAAATCCCTGTACATTAATGAATAATGATGGATTGAGATAAAACTTTAACAAGAACTGCCATATAAAAAAATATAACTAAAATTGACTGCATGAGGCTGCCCGGCGCATCTTTTTTTATTTTCCTTTTATAGTGGGTTAACTAGTTTGGCTGAGGTCTTTAAATTTAGATCATCGTATAATAAGGTCATCCACACACACCATCTTCCAAATATATAACAGGATCGAGCTTGTAGATGAGGAGAGGTCGATCTTCCGTCCAATATTTTTTCATCACGTTGGCTTTTTGGGAAATATATTCAAGAGACACAGGCGTGGGCGTATAACTAACTGAACTCTGCCATCAGAGAAAAATAGTCAGGGACGTTGACTTTCTACTCTAGACCTACCCCTAATCATAAGTTTATGATTTACAGTCCGTGTAAGCCTTTGCAAAGCATCACCGGAAATAGAGTGAAGAAATTAAGAATTAAGGGATCATCCTTAAAACAATCTAATCACAACTCGAAAACGCTGTGATAATCAGGTTTGTAAAACATTAATTTCAACAAAGAGACGTTTGAATCTATGAATCACGCGACTTAGATTATCGAAAACTTAACTTATGCGTATGCAAGTCAGGCCGATTCATTTGCCAAAGAATACTAGCTACATTAGCAACGTATTGATTTCCATTAAATGAAAAGGACCAGGGAGAACTTTGGCTAGAAACTAAAAAAGAGAAAGACGAGAGAGAGTAGCCCCGATCTCTCAACTTAAAATACCAACGCGTAGGGTTTAATTACGTGCCAGTTTAGTGAATGTTCTATTTTGAACGGGGCAAAACATAGACAAAAACTTTCTCTCGCAACGATTTTCATTTTGCTAGGCCGCAAAACTTCATTGTTTCGGGGAGGATGTTCGAAAGGCCAGGAGAGGGCATATTGCTTTCAGTTTGCTTTTTTTCTTAGACCCTTATTTTAAGCTCTTTGTGGAGAAGAAGAAGCGGCAGAAGCAGAAGGGAGAGAGAGAGACGCTTTGCTTAGGTCCCTCGGATGTGGTGTGGTTTTAGCTGGCGGTCATCCTAACGACTACCCCATTTATCAAGCTGTATAAAGATAACGCAGCGGGAAAGGAGTTTGCTAAAAAACGGTGGTGAGACTGAGGACAGCCTTTTCATTCTTAATATTTCTTAATCTATAGTATAGTGCACGCCAAGAACAATATCATTAGAGGGAGAGAAAAGAAGTCTATTCACAAAACCGCGGGTTATTGGCTTGCTAAACCCCGCACCCGGTAACAGATGCCCTGCCCCAAGCTATACACCATAAGCCGCTTATAACTGAAGATTCCCGTAAGTTCAGTGTTAGCCCCCAAAAGTTTCAGACTCAACTTTCCAAGTCAATATTTCCCTTTATATACTATTAAAATTGGAAAAATAACTTTACCTTATGGTTTTTTAGAAGTCGGTGCTCCTAATTGATGGTATAATTATAAGGTATATAAAACGTGTTACGTTTAAACAGTAAATATAATTAACTTTTTTCTTGGTGAAATGACCTTTGACTTCCTGTAAGGGTTAGTGAGTATGGGTTAAGTAAGGTCGCGTCATGACCTCATGGTAAGGGACTGTAGGACGCGTGGCACTTGACGGTCTCTGATGAGCGTTTTCGACTACCTCATTAAACCTTCCAGATTTCGCTTAAGGTTTGAGATTATAGGAATCGGCGACCCCTGACCTCAACGCAGCAGACGCTACTCAGGCTAGCAATATTTTATACACTACTATGGGCGATGTACATGTATATCATACC
This sequence comes from Phalangium opilio, assembly GCF_054372755.1. Taxonomy (NCBI): domain Eukaryota; kingdom Metazoa; phylum Arthropoda; class Arachnida; order Opiliones; family Phalangiidae; genus Phalangium; species Phalangium opilio. The sequence continues at coordinate 8,234,955 of NW_028324182.1, read as the reverse complement.
TTGATTTGAAGAGTCTCTGATGACCGCAATTGAAAATACGCGCCGTGGAAATACACAAAGTTGAAAAAATCCGTAGAAAATTCACCAAGTTCAATAATTTAAAGTTTAACAACACGCGAAACTTAACGAAGTTCAATTAAATCCAGCCGAAACACTTCTCATCTTTGAATTGAGCAGACGTATTAGTCTATGTTCGCCTTTGTCCATAAGCTCACAAGCAGCCTGCGCCATCTATGGAAACCTATAAGAAGCTTTTTATTGGCGCCAAATTTGAAAGTGGTATTTCGATTTTCAAAACAAGAAATATTTATTTTCACGGTAATAAAAATGAAACTTTATAACAAGTTGTTTCAAACCTTCTTAAATTTTAAACCAGACTCCCTGGGAGATATTGACAACGTTATAAAATTGCTTTCATCTTCAGGGAGAGCTTAAAATATAGGAATTCCGACTAAAGATTTAAAGAACTATTGACCCCACGTTTATTATATAAAAAACAGCACGAACGTTTGGGGCTTGCGACCCCAGAGGAATGGAATGGGGCAAATTTCAAATTAGTTTACTGCATTATGAATAAAGGTAGGATGCGTTTAAAGTTAATTTCTTAAACTGAAATGCTCCGTTTTCTCCGGTGGGTTTTTACTTTCTTGTTTATAGACTCCATTGGGAAAAATAAGACTCCCTTTATAGGAATAGAAAAACTCGCGAGACACGTGGTTCACATAAAAAATTAAAATAAATGTTTTGTTGGTTCTGTTTGCGCGTCTCATTCGGCGAAACTCCAAGAAATGGGAAGACAATAAAAGAAAAAAAGAAATATGAAGCGAGAAAAAGAAATAGAGGAACGCGTGGAAAGATAAACTTGATTTACGGGAGACTTTACTCATAAATAAAAGCGTGTTTTGGGAAGGAGAAAAATATTTTATTCCGGGTCTAGTTGACTCGAAGATTGTTTTAAAGGGAAAAATTGCTTCTTTTTATATTTAATACACCTTTTAGAATGTATTCCGTTGCGGAGACTGGGGCGCGAAAAGCCTTGAGTTATGATCGACAAAAAGTTTACAAAAAGGAGAAAAAACGAGTAGAATCTACGCTATAACGGTTCCGGTATAAAATAGGGACATATCAAAAAGAAAAAAGGTCTACATGTCTTTTGAAAAATTCAGATACTTTTTTATATATATATATTTTATTCGCCCATTCCATTTCCCTAGTCCCGGAGTTGTTAAATTATAAAGTTTCTTCCCAATGGATGCATTTCGAATTCCGTGGCTTTGGTCAGGAGTTTGTGAAGCTTAGAGTTAGTAATTCTTAAGAGTTTTATCTCCAAATTAATCAATATTGAAACGTTTTAAAAGATACATATGTCGAAATGGCTTCAGGTCCTTAGAGCTCGCGTTATATCCTCTATCCAATGACTTAGAATTTCCTCAACCGGAAGTCGAGATAATTCGGTTTGAAAATTATTCATTATAGGGGTTTGATTATTGATCAAATATGGAGCATTACAAATTCATCTTAATAAAATATTCAGGAAAATCCGTTTAGGTCAACTTGTTCTCTAGCCTACATTTGACCAACTTTGAGACTTGGTAACTCTACGTTAAGAATATCTTCAGGAGATTTCTTAGTGTTCGTGATAGCTCAAGTTACCCTCTATAGAATGTACGAAACCTTCTTATATATAACATCCAAGAGAGGATAGAGAAAATAAAAATTTATTATAAAGCCAGGCGTCGATATAAATTATTCAATATCCCAATCGGAATAGAAAATATCCTTGACAGGACGGTGAAAGGCTGCTTGGAGTAAGTTCTATAGTGGAATACAGCCTTAAAAGAGGTAGATTTTAGCGTACAAACCTTAATTTAAACTACATTCCTTCCAAGTTTGCACATAGCCTTCTATCGTTGTCTGAACGTCGTAGCATTATTCCGATTTTTTTCTTCTGTACCTTAAAAAGAATACCTTGGTACGATGCCTAGAATCTTACGGTTACTTCGCCAAGTCTCTTCTTATTCATTAGTGACCAAAGAAGCAAGACCAAGCTGTCCTTTACATTAATTGATTTTTTTCTTTCAGCTATTGCTAGTTTGCCAAATTTTGGGAGAGCATTCTCGCCCATTTCGCTAACGAAAACGACGAGAAAAAGTTTATATAGTCCTTTAGTGGCCTGGAATTTTGCCAAAATTATCATTCAAAATCTATAGTGTTTAATATTATCCTCTTTGGAAAACAGGATTCTTTGATTGTGTTTTCTGACCAAAATTGCCCCATTGAAAACTCTAAATTTCGAATCGAACCAAGCCACATAAACACTATAGTGATTTGAAAATTCCTGGGCCAGATTGGGCCTTGCAAAATCTATCGCGCGAAGGCTATATGAGAAATCCGGTGGTGTTTTTTTTTTTTTTTTTCTTCCCAGCTCTCTTTCTCATCCTCAGCTTCTTTTTTCTCTATCCCTCTCGTTCTTCCGTTGCTAGGTTACGGAGCTGGACCCGTGAGGGGACAAATAAACAAGGAAAAACCCTCGGCGCTTATTTGATCTCTCTCTTTTATTCCCTTATTTTTCTTTCGTAGTCCGGGAATATTTCGAAAGGGATAGGAAATAATAGATCCAAACTCACTCCGAATAAATGGAGAAAAATAATTTGGAAGGGAACCCTTTACATGAAAGGCAAAACAGCGACAATACTTTAGAGGTTAATAACTTAAAGTAGTAAACATGGTATTTACGTAATCGCTTTTCTACAAATCTTTGGTTTTTCCATCTGTTTTGAAATTTTGGTTTTGGCAAATAAAATTGCTGTTTTATTTTTCTTACTTTGAGCTACTTTATAAAAACGCTAACATTGGTATAAGAATCTTACGGTTGGCTATCAAAATCTTAGGATATTACTAGTCGACGTGGCTTGCCAAGTTTTCCCCGGTTTTCTCTAGCTTGAAGCTATTTCACAGTTGACCGGGGCTTCCGACGTTAAGCTATTTTTTTCCCATTGGAGTTTCGTGAGTCTCGAAAAACTTTACACTTTCGTATACGGGGCCATAAGGTGAAGGCTGTCATAACCCGCAGTTTCCCCTTTATTTTCTAACTAACGGATATTACGAAACCAGAGAGGTGGTACTCACTATGGAACGTAGTTATAGACGAATTTATTTTTTTGTGTATATAAAAATTAACGATTTAATCACTGGTGGTTACCCTCTCGGAGCTTGGTTCCGTCTCGTTTATAAGGAGTGCGAACGAGGGAAACCGTAAGGCAGTGATGCCCCAATATCGAGTTCTAAAATTACACCGTTTCATCCTTGGCTACCTTTTTTAATACAGGGTGACTTAGCTATGGATAGTATTATTCTTCCATAATCAAGTCACCAACTCGTTTCCTTCTACAAAAGAAATACATCTAGCCGTCTTTATACAATTTAAAATAAGAAAATTGAACTAAATGTAGGTGAAATAGTTGGATTATATCATCAGCAAGAGAAAAAACCACTATATTATAGAAAGATAACACTACCCGGAAACCCACGAATACCTAAGCCACTATGATGAAAAATATTAGTGAAAAAAATACTGTCCGCTCCCATCAGGGCTTTGACAGTTGAAGAAGGCTGTAGGAACGAACCCGGATCTTTTTTTCATTACTGTCCGTCAAAACGAGCGTTATACCAAGAAATCTCTAATATAGCTCCCGTATCATAATCCGCCATGGCTCAACCTTTACGACATTTTCCAGAATCAATCTGTCGCCCCCTTTTGCTCGACCTTACTTCAAATGAATCCTTATAAGAAAAAACATTACAACTTTAAGTTGAGATGTCCTGACTAGGATCATCATCTGAAGCTAGAATTCAACCCGAAAGCACTGTAGAGAATAAATTAATTAAGAATAACCAACTTTAGATCATTCATAGTTAATGGTCTTTAACTTAAGTTAATTTTTTTTCTTCTTTCCTTTGATATTTACAGGTTTTTTTTTCGTCTCGAAGTTAAGGCTTAGCGAAATGTCCGTAAGCCCGAAAGATCCCTGGGAATACGAATTACTCTTAATTGGGCCTTGTAAGTCGGGTACCGGTAAGAAAGTCATAGCCACGAGAAGAGAGTCAGGGGATCTTAATACCGGTACGGACTTAAGCGGCTTAAAGAGAATCTCGGTGGAGAAGAAATGTTTGCTAATTTTGCGCCACCGAAAAAAAGAACTCTAAACCTCAACCAAATACCAAGAAATCCACCCAAAATAAAAAAGAGAGAAAAATCTTTCGGAAATTAAAAAGAAAATGGACGAAGGTACAAAGATAAGAAGCAAAAATGGCCAGGAGTGAACGAGATTAAAGAGTAAAAACTGATAACAGAGGTCGTATAATTTTAAAATGAAAAAGAAAAAAAAATTGGGGGCAGACAAAATGATTTTTATAGACGTTCATTATTTCGAAGTTTTGATTCCAACGGTATTTAAATAAGTGGATATGTATAATAATGTTTACTTCGAGTTACAAACTTTATTTAAGGTATATATATTAAAACTTTGGATCTAAATGGCACTTTTTCGGGTTTAACGATACTTTCAAATCGAGAACGAGAGAGAGGGAGAAAAAAATGATGTAGAAAATAATGAGATAAAAATCCCAGAGGTAAGTTATATAATTTTCTTTTCCTTGGAAAAACTGATTTCGGTTTTTCTATCCTGAAATTTTGAAACCATCAATTCCAGATGTCGACTAGCGACTGCGTGCGATAGAACAAAAGGGAAACTCACGGAGTAGGAGCAACATTTTTTTGTTCTTCTTAAGAGAAATAATCATATCCAGTAACGTTTTTCCACCCCGTACGATTTCTTTTGCTCTTTTTCAAGAAGGTTAAGCAGAAATAATCAAAAATAAAAACCATTTTCGCTCGTGCAACAAATTTGTAAATGTGAGGGTGTAAATATGCCTCGTTGAACCAACTTCACACCCGATACATTTCACGTGCAATGTTAAAATTTACCCTTGAACGATAAAGCTACATTTTTCAATCACGTGCAAATCAGTTTCTCGTGTTTAGGACGCTCTTTATACCTTACTTCGGTTGTATTTACTTTTATCTTACCTAGACGTAACATAAAAGTTTCTCTTTCGGCTCCTGAGGGAAGCTTGTTGCCAGTATACAAAACTGGCCCCTTTTCCCAAGCGCGCGTTTTTCAAATCAATCATCCGCTAACGCGAAAGACTCGTTCCTAACCTCCGCCCAGCAATGTACTAGCTCCATAAACTTCTGGTAGACGTTTATATATAATAATATTCAAGTTCAGTCTACTATACTGAATAGAGTATTACAACTTGAGTCGCGAAGCGGTGCCGGCCTTTCGATACTACTGTTTAATTACACTTAACTGAGTGGACAGAGTACACATAGTATATATTGGATCGGATAACCTGATGGAATAGCTATATATAGAGGCGGGTTTCAGTTCCCCCTCACTTCCGGTCTCGTCGGAAATACGGGAAATTCAATTTTTGAAATATAAAATATAGATAAATAAGTCCAAAATTAAAGTGAGATCTTTCTTAAATTTCCCGTTTTCTGTCAAAACCTACATGCTTTTTAAAGCGACGAGTTACAAATGAAAATAATTTTGAAAACTGCGTATTTAATCATAAGTTACGTTTCCCTCGGTTTAAATGAAATACAATTATTATTTTGATATATAATTCTACTTTATAATAACACTATTATAAAGTTAGTTAAATTAATTTATGTTATATACATTTCCTCAATGTCTTCTAGCTATGTTTTGTTTATGAAATAAATATTTGGTAATAGAAGGAAGGATGAAACTATGTGGAAATTAAACGTTTGTATCAAAATGTGAAAAAATACAGTGTAACATAAAATGTAAACTTTCCAAAACTAAAAATAACTTAATTCTTCGTTATACCCTCACTTTAAAGAGGAATATATTCAAATTTATCGACCTCCAAGCATCTTTGGCTTTAGAGTAGGGAATATTCTCTCTTCGCTTTTGATGTACTTAGTTTTCAGTCGCGCGGAAGTAAAGATTCCCGATAGATTAACTCCCAAAGATGCAAATTAAAATTCGCTTTGGCTCATCTTTCACGGACCTTCTATATCTACCTTGTACCACCGTTCTTCTATTTTACCAGAGTCCCCAAGGGTCACCGAAACAGGCTTTCACATAAACATTATACGCGAAATTTACCGCCAGGCATTCGATAGGCTTTCATTTTTATACTCTGCCTAACTTACTCTCTTCTAAAAGATAAGGGTTTTAGTGTCCGGGTGAAGCTCGCATTTAGGGTCATACCTCCAAATGTATTTTATATCTAGCGCCTGTAGTTACGTTTCACTCTCTGCATTTTGGTGTTAAGGGTATGGCTGACATCTAGGCGGATTGTTTACAGTCAAAATACACATCAGAGCTCGAAATTGGGTCTCTAAAGATATACATGCACGAAAGAGAAATTAAACTTTGAAAGTCATAGCTCTAGGTAGTCAATACTAAATACCGGAAGATGTTAGTTTCCTGTGACGTAGAAGGGGGAAAATATACAAGAAATAAGGCTTAAGCCTAATCTTATACACAATGTTATTGTTAAGCCTAGTTTAAATTCTGACGTAATTATGACGCAGAAGGGTAAAGAATGTAATTCCCGCGCATTTGGATTTTTGGGTGAAACTGATTAGCAAATTATTTCAAAAATTTGTATCTTGTTGAAATGTTAACCGATTTTAATGAAACTTGTCTAATTTTAAAGGAAAAATTGCTCCCTATCTCATTAAATTGAATTTAAAATACGTATTTTAAATTAAACTTGCCCTTTAAGTGGATATCCATTGAAAATAATATGGCCTATATTGTCCTCTATTCAATGATACTAAATACCTGAATCTACATCAAACAGACCGGTAAAAAAAACATCGTAACATTTATGATATTACCTGAATAGTTCTAGAACATTTTCTCTTTGAAAGAATTTAAATTCCAAGCGAATAAAATGCTTTGTACTTTCCAATTACGAAGAAAGCCGTGGCATTGTGGAATAAGTCTAGGTAATACGTTGTACAGTACCAGTAATAGTATTGTACCATAGAGAGTTTAGAGTTAGGCGCGAAGAAAACGGTAAGGGTGCGCGCTGCTCGACTATACAGAATAATATATTGGAGAACCCAGCGAGGCATGCTTCGAATAATAGGCGCGAATCGTATATCTAGGCTAGCTTCTGTCGCGGAACGTTTTTGGTCTCGATCCCCCAAAAACAAAGAATGTTTCAAATGAAGAAAGTACTCATTTACTTCATCACGAAGTAGTAGAAGCAATATTTATTTATTAAGACATCCCAAAGCAGATCTATTTGGTTCTATTATTAAGAAATTAATTCAAAATAATGATTACTCAAATAGAAAATGGCTGAAAGAAAATAATTTTTATTTTTAAGATACTGAAATAAAATAAACAAACAATTTTTTCAGAGTAAACCAAGGATGCTATATAAATTTATTTTGGTCTTTACCATCTTTCTTCCGTTCTCTATCTGACAGAAAAAGAAAGAGAGACCCTTTTTATGCCCTTTTCCCCGAATGGTCTTCTAACTTACTGCATCTTTAATGTGGCGTTGCCTTACGTATGGTCCGCGGCATGTGGTACGAGCGCCCATCTTCCCCTGTTGACCCCATCCTTAGCCTTTTTGAGAGAAAGGGAAGAAGAGAGGAGTCTAATAAAAACGTCTGAGGAAGAGTAAAGGCTATAGTTGCCTTCCTGTAAGAGAACGCGCCAGGAAGAGGGGGAAAAGCTTCCTATCTTTTTAGACCCCCGAAATCCACCCATAGCTCAACTTCCATGGGATATTTACGCTACCTCTTTTGCTTAAATCCCAGCTAAAATCATAAATAACACGATATCAATAAGTATGTCCTTAGTTGTTTCGAAAATAATCACGAAAGTGGGCAGAAATTTGGTCTAAAATGGTCATAACTCTGTGTGTTATTTTGCCACAAATTAAAGTAAACGCCATTTAATTTGCGACGAAAGTAATTAAGATTGAATTTATTGTCATACTTTCCTTTATTTGGATACTCGCTCTATGATGGAATTGAGAACGAAACGTGGGTAGTGGTTCAAAGAAAATTGTACCGTTGAGATTCGCTATAGAAAATGTCCCGGATTTTCCTCGGACAGAAAAGAAGGAAAGAAAGTACGTTTTCGTGTTTTATTTTCTAGAATGGATTTACTGGTGCTCAAAAGGATACCGTGTCTATATGGAGCTTTGTTGCTCCCTAGATAATTTACCATCTTAAAGGTTATTGATATTTGGTAAGTTATTTACTTGTGTACGGAGTAACCATCGGATAAAAGTTAACCATGCAGGCAATCCCCCACAGCTAGGGCAACATTTACTTACAGAAATATATCATTATAGACCTACGTTATTTCCATGTAAATTTGGTAAAAGATATACGGCAAATATCTTAAATTCCCAACAGAATTTGCCAGTCTATATACCGTATTTACATTTAATTCAGTTTTAAAATACGTTAACTTAAAGGACACCTTCAATTTAAACTTCGACTCTCGCATTATCAAGAAATTGTAAACATTAACACAAAAGCCTAACTCTGTGGCATATGTCCTTTAAAACCACAGTAGTTGTAGGCCAATTGCTTTCTCAAAATTTATATTAAAATTTATTGTCCACGGAAAACTCTTGGCAATGTTTTGATATAATAACGTTTTCCTGGCGTCCTTCGGAAAGTGGAACGTATGAAATTTCCGAGCCTTATTTGCTTCCGTCTTGTAAAATTCTTAAACATTAAAGATATGAAGGACAATTTGGCTCGAAGGGAGAGAAGGTTTTGAAGTCGACGTCGCCACAGTCAAGTGGTTCCAGTTCCCTAGCCACTGCTCTTAGGAATTTATTAATTTAGAAATTTCAAAGTGATAGAATATCATCGCTAAGCCTCGGCTAGAACCAGATTCTGCAGGCTATGTAAATGTAGAGAGAAAGTATACACGGTGTAACGTTCCTCATTTACGAAAATAATTCTCAGCTAATTTCCGAGAAAAATTTCAATGATGCTTCTCGTAATTTTTTAAAAGTAACTATATTCTTGTAAAATATGATCTGCTAACGAAAGATACATCTAGATAATTACATGTACGATGGAAAGATATAAATTAAAATATAAATTCGATGACTTTAGTTTTAATTACTTTTATCAACGTGAGCTAGCGGCCATGTTGTGCTTTTTTTCAAAGAAAGTGGTACTGTATTGGCGAAACACCCTGTATACAATGATGGCGGTACACGAGTGATGGAGAGAGGATACGGTTATAATCTATAGTTGGTAGTACACAGAGCTTATTAGCTCGGAAACAAGGGAAGTGCCTTATTTAAGGCCGGATTTCTTCTACCACTTCCCTGACTGACTAAATAAGGGAAGTTTCATGTCATATTGAACGTCTTAACTTACCCCAAAAGTTAACTCGCTTTAAAATATTCACGCTATAGCTCGCCGAGTCGCCGCATCTCGTCGTGTCGAGCTGACAAGAAAGCCCAGGCTGTACGCTAAATTAAGTAGCAAATACATGCAGTTTCTAACATACACCTTCAGTAACAGGAACCTGCTCAAAGTCCTAATTTTCAATTTATGCCTTGGCTCGAATGATAAAATACCTGTGAAGCGCGTGTAAGTTAATATCCGCAGTGAAGAGATACTTGCATTATATTTGGTGATATAGTTTTGATAAGCCTCAAGTCAAAATTAACCGCGGTCGTATGTACTTCCACCTAACGGTAAAAAATTAACTAATTCTTCATTTGTATAACGCGATGGGCTTTACGCCTTTTGAGGTTCGATTTGCCATAATCTTTAAAAATGGAAGCCCAAAAAGAAAAAAAGTAAACAAATGTTTCGACAAGCAACGCCGGGTGCCTTTGCTGCTAGAATTAAATATTTGGCGTTTTAATTTCTAGACTTTTTCGTCCAATTTAAAATTCCTTGACCTTCTCCAGATTTTTCCTAACCTGTAGAAATGTTGCAGTAGCAGTTTATCCATCAGCCATTGATTTATGTTTGTATTTCAAGTATAAAGGATTTGGAATGTAGGTAGGTAGCTCTAGACTTTAGTCTAAAGAGGCGCTTAAAAGCTGGTTCTTCAGGGAAAAGAGCTCGCGAGCCCAACAGAGAACAGATGCCCCTGGAGCCCGACCGACTTCTATTATTTTACCCGCGTTTAATGTTTCAAGCGTCGTTAGCTTTTCCCTTCGCTAAGTTGTTAGTGCTCCACCACCCGCGGAAATGGCGGGAAAGAATAGGAAGAGAAGGCGGGAAAACGGGCGTTCCCAACGCGATAATTTCGTCCCGAGAAAACTGTGCAATCTCTGATTAAACGTCGAATTAGACTTTCTTAGCTCGATCCTTTCGGGAAATGGGGAAGAAAGGGTGCGCGCCCACAATCAAAGACTCGCCATGGATTGTACAATCGTGAAAGGACAGGAAAGACCAAACTAAATAACGATCCTTAGCAAACTATAGAGATGCATTGAAGTAGGTACTCGGCTGTTTTGTTTAAAGAAGTATAGATTCGCTTATAAAATTGTTTATATTAATTAAAAAAGAGGTACAGTTTGAATAAGCACTTCACTAACTTTGCTCACATAGGCCTTGACAACACGGCACTGAAGTTAAAACTGAGAGAGAGAGCCCCAATTACAGTGAAAACCTATCCATAGTCCCATATTACCTTACTTAAATAAGGATTTAAATTAATGTCAGATGATTTCCCGTCCACTTATATCTACAAGTTCCTTGTCACAAATATAAGTCGACCTTTCCCCATCTTTCCTTGTAAGGAACTCTGTGTTTTTGATAAAGAATAGCCCTGGTCGCCTTTAAGATTTGTCTCGACCCTTCACCTCCCTCGAGGTTACGAACGAAAACTTAAATTTTCCTCATTTAGGTTCGCTACTTACTAAATTTAAAAGATAAGGAGGTAAAATATCTCTTAAAAGAGAGCAAAATAGAAGCGAGAGTGAAATGAATAAAAATTTTAATCAATAAGGTGTAAGTGTCATTAATAACCCGAGAGGGCGGACAAGGGGGAAAAATTAATTCAATCTTGTTTAATAATATTTTTTAAAAAAATTTTGACTCCATTATTAATTAGTTTAATCTGCGTTTTTTTTCTTGCTATATTAATATCAGAAGTCGTTATGTAGCCTCACCCCCAACTCCTAAATGTTGGTGTTATGTAGGGAAAATGTGTAGAGGAATTAAATGAGTAAAAATAAAAAATAATAACCATTTTCCTAATAAAGATATGTAGTTGCCGTTACAATCAGAAAATAATGACAGGCCTTACGCGATGGAAGGGAGACCTATTGACCTTTAGGGGCTGAAACCTACGACCCCTCTCTCATAGACGTCGGCTTTAATTTATCACCCCACCGGAGATTGTCAAAACAATAGTAAATTTTTCTATATGTTTTATTGACGGCTCGATGATGGATGAAGAAGAACGCCTAGCCACCAAAGAAAAAACGGTGGTATAACGTTGAAATATCTTTGAAAAAAAATAGGAGGGGCTGCTAGCTCCTGAAACCTACTTATAACTACAGCCTTACGCCATAGCGAAACATTAAAAGGTTAGCCCCACGAAAAGTGCAGTCGAGGGTAAAATACAGCATTGATTTCTTTACCCGTTCGAGTTCCTAGTAGGGCTAGAAGAAGGGAAGCTGACCTTAAAATTTGGGCAAATTATTATGCTGAAACATTTGGGAAAGGTCACCACGTAGATGTCAGGGTTGCAGGCATAAAATAGAACTTTGTACCGTAGCCAACACCCCTCCTTCCTCGTGCTTACAAAGCGGAGAGGAGAGGTTAAAGTTCGTTGGCATTGAAATTTAGACTCGTCGAGGGAGGGGGTGGCAGTACGATGATTCATTGCTCAGTTTCATTATCGGCTAAAAAAGTGGCACGTTAGTCTTAAAATTGTTACAATTGCGCGTTATTCAGTCGATTTAATTATTTTTTCATCAGTAAAATTGTTAAAATCATTAGCGAGATTAATAAAAGTAGGCCCAAGAAGAAGGAAAGAAAAATAAAGTAAGCTAAAAATAAGTAATTTTTGCTTTTAAATCCCTTAACGTAGATTAAAATGAAGTTAATTTAAGAGGTTATACAATAATTATCAGGGCTAGAAGACAGAAAACTGACTCGTTTTTACACTCTTTCGCCCGAAATTAAAAAACTAATTTAATATTTTAGAATGTAAACCCATTACTCCCTGAAAATTTATATTCGTGTAAAAATGTAGGCCTGGTTTGAGAGGGAATACCGAGGCATCTTTCAACACGTACGACTTAAAATCCTTTAAATATGTTATTTAAAAATAAACTCAAGCATAATATGGCATGACCCCTCCGCCTAATATTTATATTTTAAGTTTAAATTTAGAATGTATTTTCCACGGTATTTTCATTCCGTCCATTTATTTTTTATTATTTTTTAATATTTCTCAAAGCTTTTTTTACGAACTATTGATAGAAATAGCGCGACTCCCAAAATTTAAAATTATTTCCGGAGAAGAAATTGCTCCAAGAACGTTTATAAAAAGCTTTCGGAGGCTGCGGAACGAATTTTAAGAAAAGTCGGAAGAAACATTTTGTAAATGTAAAAAATTGCGAGGAAGTTAGGTTGTAGTAAGGGGAATGGAGAAGAGTCGGGACTTTGACACGCGGTTCGTATTTCAGCGCGCCTTCAAATTAAATTGGGAAATCATTTTTTATTCCCCGTGTCGAGCGTGATTTAGAATAGTCATATTTTATCATCTTTTTTTCTTAAGCCTTGGCTTCAAAACTTCTATTCCTTAACCCGGGCCAAACGTCAAAAAGATGGCGAGGATATTTTTTATTTTGAGTTGCGGGAGTGGGGGAGTGAATGTGGTGCTAAACTTCTTGCTATCTTACTCTTGGATCGAGGGGTTGGATATGTCTGTCTTAAAAGTACCGTAACGGAATGCTGGATGTTTAAAATATCCTATAAAAGGTGGGAATAAATGTTATTGAAAGAACATCAAGTAATTATGATAAATAACTAAGCCTCGTCGTCTGTTTTCTATCATTTGCTTGTAATTCCATTGGTCTATTGTTGCCGAGACTAGAAAAACATATTTATATACTATCTCCTCGTCTAATAAACGAGAGAAGCAATTTTTCTGAAACTTAAGTTAATTTAAACTGACGAAGCAATGAATGAATCTGTCCTTTGCGCTATAACATACAAAGTAAGGAACTGACCATTTCTCAATCTGTTAATGTCCAAGCTCTCAAGATGAAACCTTTCATGATATCGAATAGCATAGCGAGATTTGAATCCAGAAACTCCATCAATGGCTTAGGAGAATTTAGCTATATGTTTTTTTGAAACTTAACTTCGGTTTAAATCTAAGAAACTTTTAAAACATTTATCTTTTTTTTTTTTTCAAACTTTAACGTCTCAATCTCTCCAATTTCCATTAAGCATACAAATGTTCGACTTGATTTTTTTGAACCTATAAGAAACAAACATAGTTTTAAAAAGGATTATTTATATATTAGGGTTTGCGTTTAACCTTTTGAACTTTTGGAAAAAAAAGAACAACATTACAGCATAATTTCGGACTAATATTTTTTTTATTGCTGTACATACGTTTTAACATATTCCAAATAATGGTCAACATACAAATTCTATGCTCCGGCTGGTCTACATAGATGAGAATACATTTTTTTATATTTTGGGTTAATTTTTTTTATACTTTAAATATTTGGTTTTCATCATTTTTGAGAAAGATACTTGTTTACGTATATATAATTTAATAGATAATGTTAATGAAAAATTCGATACATTAAAGACATAAACATTAAAGGGATACTTAAATTATTTATAATTCAAATAATCTTATTAATGATCACATTCCCGCGGTTGCGCGGTTACGGTTTGAAATTTCCACAACAAAGAATTCAGAATATAATTTGAGTATCACTTTGTGTTTACTTTTATGGATGTAACGAATCCATCACCGAGGAATAGAGTAAGAGTTCGCGAGTACGCATGCGCGATGACTATTCATAATTTCGTTTCACAATAAACCAGTAAATATCGCTGGAAATACTTTAAAATAATTAACAAATTCTCCCGGCCTAGATATAATTAGTTCGTAGCGATACTTTATAAGGTTCAGGAGGTCAATTTCAAGGAAATTTGTATGGTTTTTTCTTCTTCATACATTTACAAATTAAAAACAGATCAATACACAGTCGCTTGTGTTACTGTTTGTGTTCAAAACTCGCGACGTATTTCAAATGAGCACCAACCGACAACTTCTTAATTAATTATGGTACACTAATAAGCACTTTGTCGAAAGTTATTTCAAAGTGTGTACTGTTCTGTTGTTGAAAAACATGGTAACACACTTCGTCATTTTAGCACTTACGCGAGAATTTCAATTTTTTGTTTTCTCTTTAATTTCGCGTTTCTCTAAAATGTTTCAGGTAATTTTTTTTAAATAAAATTTATCCGTTATTATATATTCTATAATCTCGATAAACACTCTGTTATATATTTATATTCAAGTATTTTTTCGTACTGTACAACGTGGATAAACTCTTTTTTCTCATTAGTAAACAATTTTTAAACTAAAGTAGATTTCAAACGATATTCCGGAACGACCTAGTGATATAATACATATTTAAATATGAAATATATTTAAAAAAATTAATATTTGACGATTTTAGTTTAATTTTACTTTACCTCGACGTTGGGAACTTTACGTCTCGTACCACATGTATTATGTATGGTGACGTCGTAACTTTCGGCTCCAACGGGGTAGCCATTATAAGCTCCCCATTGCGATGTTTCACCTGGATAACCCGTTTGAAACACTGGCAAATCTACAATTAGAGAGATGTTTATTTTAATGAAACGTTGTTTAATTAGAAACGTGATTTATGGTGAAAAGGGGGGATATGATATCATTTTAGTTCGTGTTTTGATCGATCGTAATATCGGCAAAATATCATCGAAGGTCCTTTCACATTCGAGAATTTGTTAATTTCCATCACAGATAACTTTTTACCTCGATTAAATTTAACGCCGATGTACGAAAACACGAAACAATTTCATTTAGGCCTAATGTTTTTTATTAAAAAAGAGTTGAAATTTAGAATTAGAGATTCTCGTGCCCTAGACATTCTACCTAGAATTATTTTCTGTAAATGGGCCTTCATTTATATCGATAAATGAAGTATGATGCGAGATGTAAAATCAATCTTGGACCCAGAAACACAATCGATGGGTATTAGCATTTACCTACCCTTCTTGTTCATCTTCCCTCTAATTAATTAAAGCCTATTAATTACCCCTCTCTCTCTCTCTCTCTACTCTCGTCTCTATCCTGTACATAAACGGGGAATCGTAAATTAAAGGTATATAGATTGGAAGCTTGGCTTGGCTCTAGTCATAGCGTGAGTCACTGACCGATAATTGGATGGATTCTTATCAGACATAACTAACAATTACAAAGCCCTAACAGTTATCCCCTACTCTATGGACGGGTGAGGAAAATCGGATTAGATGAACGTTGATACGTTTGTTCAGACAACGATACGACACGCGTTGCTCTTAATACCTAAATGTTGATGCAAACTTGACAAAGTATCCCCGATAAATTTATCTTTTATCCAAAGTGATACGAATGCTTACGACCTACTTTACCATGGGTTATTTTCGTTAATTATACAAGGCTTGGAATGAAATTTCGATATAATTAGTAACATTTCTGTGACCTTATAATCCTATTTATTTCCAAATTTCTTGACTGTTCCCAAACTTCATAAACTTTTATTTTCACATTACATGAACTTTGAACAGACTTTGCAAGTATAGCTCTACATTCCCCTGACTTGTAGCAAGCAACTTGGTTCCCTAGGTAACCGCTATTTCTTAGTTTCTAACTGTATTTAGAGTAATTGTAACGAGTGTCCAGTATTTTTGCAGCGTCCCTTTTCATTAGAGGACGAGTTGGTCTTATAGTACCTTGGAAATTACGTTTATAATGAATTCTTTTACACCGAGGGAACTCGGATGCTAACATTAAGAAGATGTAGAGGTCTAATGTCAGTTTCTAAGTAGAAAACGCTATTAGAAAATCTAGTTCTAGGGAATTACCATTCCACTCGATGGCCAAAGGAATGACGTCCGGACCGGGTATTCCTTTTCCTTGGGGGTCATCTAGAGGCTGGGGCACCGAAGATGCCGTTGAGCATGCTTGAGGTGGAAGACCGGCGATTCCTGGGTCCACGCATTCAGATTCTGTAATAATTTCGTATAAAAAACAGTTGAATATCGACAGTCATATTTTGAATTTCGGTGTTCAAATAACTCGGAACTGAAGCTAGGGAATGTGTTTTATGTTATTTCTGTTCAGCAAAATAGAGAAAGAGAGAGAGAGAGAGAAACGTTTTTAACGGCCAGGAAAAGTTTACCCCATTTCGGTCTCTTTTAATTTAAAGGTTTAAGAGATTAGTCTGGGACCCAACTTGGGGAAATTGTCCAAAGGAAACCACCAGTTCGCTAGCTACCTTGGAAATATCTCGATTTTCTATAGGGATCCGCTGCTTTTTAAAAGGTTTTGAGGTTGCGAATAACTGTAGAGGAACAGTTCCGCTCAAGGGATAATTTTGTGTTGAATAGCGGAGACCGCTTTCTAGGAAACGAAATTTCAGCCAGCCTTCTCAGTCTTGAGTCTCATTAAAACAGTTTAATTTTCACGGATTACTAGAGTTTTCAACTTCATTCCATCGGGGGAAGGGTTTACTTGGGTTTACAAACTTTATTCCCATCCCATTTAAGAGAACTCGTTCTTCCATCTTGGTAAGACGAATATACCATAACACTTAGATTTAAGGATTGAATGGAAATGCTTATTGCATTGATATTTATACTGCGTCAACTCTTCGTGGCTATGTGGACATTATTTAACTTTGATGACGGAGAAAAAATATAATTTTTTTTCAATTTGGAATTGAAAACCTTTTATTTTTAATAAGAAAATATTCATCGCCCAAGGGTTTTCGCCAATTAATGTACTTCCATACTCGTAAGCGAAGGTATTTAAATTTCAGTAAATTTGGTGATTACAAATTTAATTAATGAAATGTTCATAGATTTAATCAAAGTTTAAATAAAATCCAAAAAGTAAATGTTTTCCTTCTTAAAATTCAAACAATGAAGAATTGTTTACGTAGAAAATATTTTTTCTTTTATTTAATCTCTGAAGTGTAAAGTCGAATTGTTAATACTACGTTGACACGAAAATTACTGGCATTCTGTTTGTTTTACCTTAAGATATGCAAGACGTCTCTAATGATTTGATTTATCTATTTCTTCCGAAAATAAAAACTTATTAAAAAAAAAGTAGCTTTTTTTTCCTCTGAAGTTTTCCGCGTAGTTCGATTTTTCATTTCGATGAAGGGCTTAGTTCTTGATACCTGTGGGAAATTACGGAACCGTTTCTTTTTCGCGATACTCTTTCCGTTAGTCTCTAGAAAAAGGTAGGAGTGTAAACGTTTCGTATTATCTAGCTCCTTACCCACCATTTCTAATTTAGTTTCGGCTTCTGAGTAAACATAAAAAACTTCCTTTTTGCCTAGAAGCATTTTTGAGAAAGACAGAAAAGAAACGTATATAGTGATTCTATAAGAGAAAGATAAAAAACAGTAAAAACAAAATGATTCAAGACCCAAAACTTGTTTTGTTTCTAATAACTAGTTACTAACGGCTTGTAAAAAGTCTTAACAAAGTGAAATGCTACAATATCATACTAAGGGGTTAACGGCTATTTAAGAAAAGCCTTCAATGTGTTCTTCCTTTGCATAATTAACTTATATCTTTAAATATTTAGTTATTTTTTTTTTTTTATAATTGATATTTATTTTTACTTATTTCGAAATGGTCTAAAAATGTATTCTAATCCGTGTTATTTTTTAAGCTTTTCTAACTTGCTTCCCCTTTAAAAATGATAATATTAAGACAAAAATGGTTCTTTTTGTAAAGGAAAAACCAATTTATCTCCCGAAAAAAATTATACAAGGACAAATCTAATACTTTCAATGGAGAGACAAAAAAATAACGGATGACAATTCTCAAGAAAATACTCGAAAAGAAAAATTCAATCCCCTTAAAGAGATATATACCTAGCAGTAACTTCGGTAAGAAAGGATTTATGTATTGTAGTATAGGTGCCTTAGGGTTGGTAAGGGTTTTCGATAAGGTATAACCGAAACCTTTATTCTCATGCATTACAAATCAACAAATCCGACGGTATGTTTACTATTTTCAGTTTTTGGTGTTCTACCCTCGTGGGTAAATATTGACTAAGCCTCGAGGTGCATACGTCTTCCTGATTCAAAAGAATCAAAGCTCTAGAGCGAAAAAAAAAATAATAATAGAACCTTCGTATATAAAAACAAAGAAACCGTATATCTAAGACTAACTAAATATTTTTACAAGATAAATAATTTTATAATGGTAATCATCAAGCATCCCTTTGGTTCACATTCCCTAAACCGAAGCTAAGCTCAAAACGCACTAAAACTATAATGATAGGGTTACATTTTATTTTTCTTTCCATATGTGTTTTCCTTAAAAAAAATAAAATGGATTTTAAATCTAAGGCTTAACTAAATGATGTGGAAGGATTTTACTGATAGCTAGGTTTTGGTAGACGATGGAGAATTCATTGTAAATGGTTTGCGATTCGCAATTAGTTTTTTAGAATAATGACAAAAGGTAAAGCTTGTTGAGGGTTAATTTCCAGTTTACTTTCAAATTACGTCTTCTGATCAAAGTAGGAGACGGTATTTTTCTTTTGTTTTCTTCAGAATATGGTGCCGTGCGTGGGTGTACCCCGGGATTAAGGCTTTTAAGTATAAACGACAAAGGCCCCGAACTCTCGCCGCCATCACCAAAAAGGAACTGGTGCTTATTAAGAAAACTGTGTGAATTAACCCCTCTACCTCTTTCCTGATGGTTTTCATTTGGGGAAAAGGGATCCAACTTAATAGGACTGCCAAGAGTATGCTCGTCATTTTTGTTCTAAAGGCGTTTCCTATTTCCCTATTTCAAAGTGAATATGCAAAAGTGCAATTAAAATGTAATATTATCATAAATCGAATTACGGATTATGCGAAGAATAACTTAATGAAATTTATCCACTTGTGTTGGAATTGAACTTTTGTTAGTTTTGTGTACTGTTGACATTTCTCCTAGACGTATAATTTTATCGAGGATTGCATGTAGACTTTAAAACCTTGGCGCGCGCGATCTTTTACTAGCTTTCGGGGGTCCCATTTTATCCTTTCTCTTTTCGGACCAAACGCGTTTAGAAAACCACAGAGGCTCCTTTTCGCTCCCGCGATTCGTGTCACTCGGATCCGCACTGATTAATTTAATTTGCAACTGAATGACCTCGGTTTTCTCTTCTTTCTCCCCCCTTTCTCTCCTTCGCGTTACTTCCTTAATGAGTTCAACGCACACCGCCTTCGCTTGTTTAAGACGGGGCAATTTCCAATAATTGCGTTACGAGTACACTCAAACTTGATCAACGTCGCTCCATTCGCGTAAAGCCGCTTGCCAAGATCAAGATTCCAAAGAGATCAGCCGTTTCAGATCATATAGAACTAGCTCCTCAAAAAGAGTATAGTGACTGATTTTGAAAGAACCATAAATTTGGCAAACTCGCACGAACGATCTAATTGCTTAGGACCCTTAATTTTCATTTTCTCTGAAAAGATTTTGCTTCCAGCGATAATTTCCCATCCTTAACCTTCGGCTAAAAGTTTCACCATAAGTTAAATTAGAAGTTTATGTCTTCTTATTAAGTAATAACGTTGACACAAAAGCTTGTTAAACAAGTGTTAGTTCATGAACAAGAAAAAAGAATAATCAACAACAAAAACAATCGTGTCGTGTTTGACCAAGATTCTTAATTGTTATTGTTTGTGTAAATTACGAATAGACAATTTCTTGAATACTTAGAAGATAATTATTAACATATGATATAAGTTTCGCTAAAAGCGATCTCTCTCTTAACTCCAAATTAAAAATATTGAATGCAATTGAATAGAATCCATAATTCAAAACATTCTATAGCACTTAAATTTGAAAAGATAGAAACATAAAAAATGTAACTCACCCTTTGATTCATCCACTCGTTTGGCTGCAAATACAGTAATAAATATATAAATATATGTATTTACACGTATATTAAAGTACTATCTCTTTGAACATTTATTCTTAACCCTCAAACTGAAGAATTTTATAGAGTAATTAAATCGGGACACTAATGTCCATTCGGATAATTAAGTAGGGTCGTCAGAGGAAATTTCTAAAACGTAAATTGAGGAACTTGATAAATCGGAAACAATATTATGCCTTTCGTAATATAATGATAGGAAACTAAAACACGAACATACTACTTTTATCTTCGGTTTCAAATTATTCTGGAAAGGAAAAACTCTCTTAGGAAACATTTTCTCTTTAATCTTAAAATTGCCATTGATTATTCACGGTTCGCTTAATTTACTCCTTTTTGAAAATATCCTTTCATTCAAATTCGGTAATATTTATTTTAATTTTCAAACAAGCTCTCAGTATCTTATCGATCAATTCGAATTAAAACCCAGATTCATCTCTCTCATTAAAATTCCTAATTATACATATTTTTCTTTATTAATGGGAAAACACGTGAAAAGCGGAATCGTCTCTTGACATCTTTGATTGAAAAATATGTATTTGAAGTTATTTTAACTAGGCCTAAACCCTTTAGGCCTAAAAGTTTTCAGAAACAGTGAAAAGATGGTGAACATTAGGTTTTATATAAAAAAATACCCGATTCTTATTGCGAACCCAAAAAAAATCAGGGATCGGGTATTCACTATTGATCAAACGATGCATCTCTTCTTAATCAATATTGTTTTGGGGTCTGTTTTCTGATGATGGGGATGAAGAAGAGATGGAGAGTGAGGAGGAAAAAGGAGTAAAAAAGGGGAAAAAAATCAGTGAAAAATAAGTAGGCATTGTATTTCATCGTTAGTCTTTGGCTCGTTAGGCCTTAGGGGACGACCTTCTTCCCTAGTTAGTCAATTAAGGATTGGCCTGTTACACGTCTTTTGGCTTACGGAAATCATTAACATTTACGAAGGCATTATAGGAAGTAGTTTCCAAGGTTTTTCCCAATACTTCCTCATGTTAGCACCTTTCTTATACCTTAGAGTAACTAACTCGTACATTTTGAAGGTGTCCGCACCCTAAGAAATCTTACACCCTCAGATACATGTATGCTAAAATTTTAATTAGCGGACATAGTAGAGATTTATGTATATGATATAAAATTTTATTCCATGACGTCTGTAAGATTTAAATTTCACCTCTTTCCATATATTTGCTTATTGTTCAGGGTATTTTAATGTTATTTTACGATAAGCCCCAGAGTTATTTACACAAAGCTTCGTCGTACAATGCTAGGCCATCCGAGAATAATCCCGACATTTTGGACTCATTGAAACCTTCAATTAAGTATATATAGTCTGCGGAAGATCTCGTTCTTTTTTTCTGGTCTTCTTTTTCGTACCTAGCGACTTTCTTTAGTTTCTTTTTGGGGGGATATTTCTCTCTGCGGAGTCAAATTGCTGTGTTAAACCTTTCTCTTTCTCTCACTGACTGACCAGGAGCGACTTCCTTGTTTTGGGTCTTTTTTCCTTTCTCGGTTTCCCCGGAAGAGACACGAGAGAAGAGAGAGAGAGTTTCCCTACGTTCCCGTCGGTAATAGATTACGTGACCGTCCTCGTTCCAACTCGACGTGTCATTTGACACGAAGGAAACTTTTTAATTACGTGCCCGTCACTTTTACAGTTCGTACTCGCGCCTCTGTTAGGATAGCTTTCTTCATTCTTCTCTAAGAAGAAAAGGGGTATTGACGGACTTAACTCTAATCGAGGGGACAATCACTTCAAATTGAGAAACCGCGGATCGATTAAAGAGTTAAGCGTTTTTTTGGGAGTAATAGTTCTACGAGGATCCGTCCTAATTAGGAGTTTTTTGATCCGTATTTATCTCTTTGCGTGGTCAGATCAAATTTTCCTGACAGATCATATATCTAAATTGCATTGCAATAGTTTTTATTGACCAAATAATGTTTATTTGAATCAAATTATTCTTTAACCAGTTGGGATTAAACCTATCTAAGGATGTTCATTCCAAATTAACTGATCAAACCAAAATGTGATTAAAATTTTATAAAGTTTTGGGGCAAGCCATCACAATTACTTGGGCAATTAAACCTAGTTCTATTTGGAAAATTAAACGTAAAGGTTTTTTATAAGTTCAGCTAGCTAATTGGACCAAGTCATCTTGCGACTTATTGCCACTTATCTAACGCCTTTACAATGCATAGAGGGGTGGTGGCTAGCCCCTATGCCACAGCTAACCAACAGCGCCCTATACTAACTATTACCGTTAACCTCTGCAAGTTTTGATGGAAAGGAGAAACCTGGTTAGACCGCAGAGGAAAACTCCTTTAACAAGCGGGGAGAGAACTTGCAAACTCTACGCAGAAGGATTTCTTCCCAGATTTTTCACCCGGTGCCACAGTCCGGGATCGAACCCGGGATCCTCTTGCTGCGAGGCGAAAGCGCTAACCGCTACGCCACCCCACCTTTTTTCTTTTCAAATATATTTTTATACGAGTATCTGTTCCCTCGATATCATCTTAGGGCTTTTTTCTGTGGAAACTTTCTTATTTTATTACTTTTAACTCTAAGTGTCGTTGCTAGTGGTAAAACCGTAACATAAAAGTAACTAGGAACGTTTTTAAACGGACATTTGTCTTTGTTCAACTCGGTCTTTCGAATTCCTTCTTTTCTACTTGAAAAAAAAAAAAGAAAATAGAATAAAACTAAAACTATTTTATATATACATTTATAAAAAACAATTCCAAGGCTTTGTTTCTGGCTATATTGTCCTCTTTCAAAGGGTTGTCGAAAAGGTAGCGATCTTAAGGCTTGGTTTCCCTTATTCTCGAAATAAATATCTTTTGTAATTAAAATTAAATTAATATAAACAATAACTAGCGTAATATTGATTTAAGTGACAGTTTAGATATCTGTTACAAAGTATCAAAATTCAATGACAATGTTAATTTTTTTCCATTGGGTTTTTGATCTGAGCCTATTTATTTGAAAATTGAAACCCTGGATCGAAAGGGTTTTATATTTTGCGCTGCTGTTTAAATAAGTTTTATTTTTCTCTTGGGCATCTCTGTCCATAGTTCTAATCCAGGGGAATGCCTAAGTCCCTGGACTATATCGGTTTTGGTTCTTATGAAAAGTTGAGAAGGGTTGTAGGGAGAAAAGGGTCGATTATAGCTATGGGAGATAAATAAATAAATAAATAAATAAATAAATAAATGCTTTATTTAGGATATCCTTTTAAGATAATATCTTGTTTACGAAAGGGTCCTATGATTAAGTTAAAAATTTTTTCATGACAAAATTAAAAATTTTTCACAAACGTATTGCGTTATTCGTTAAAGAGAGATAAGTTTTAAGTTCATTTTTAAAGATAGTAATATTATCCAATATTTTGATAGCCCTAGGTAGTTCGTTCCATAATTTAATTCCATTTTGCATAACACTCTTGGTCCTGAATTTAGATGGGAAAACTTCCACCACAAAATCGGTGTCACTAGCTCTAGTATTTTTATGATGGTCATGTGGAGGGAACCGTTCGACAATATATTGGGGCACCATTTTATGTTTAATTTTAAACATCAGTATTAATAAGTTTTTCATATAAATTATAGATATAAAATATAGATGGTTCGAGAAAAGGCTATGGGGCCAGTTTTGGTCTACGTCTAGAAGTGATAGGCCCAGCTCATGTCACAGTCGACTATTTCTTATTTTTGGGTCCTTTCTATCGTATAAAGAGAATCACCAAGCTAGCAAGAATCTGGGGGAAGAGGGCCTTGATCAAGATTGACGCTTAGGGTCTGGTTAGAGGGCTCCTCTCTATATACTCGTCTATCTTTTGGAACTGTTTAGAAGGAGCGTACGCGAAGAAAAGTCCTTACAGAACCATTGGCGTTGGCCATCGACTGAGTGAAAACAATGTGAGGCAGACCAATATAGTTCCTCCATAACTACCAGGGAAATCTCTACAGAGGGTGTTTAATGTATCAACAATAATATCGACATTGAAATTTTGGAGGGAGAAGCAATGATAATATGGTGTCACAAATGCGATTAAGTTTTAACATCAATATCGTGTAACGCATTCATGGAACTCTCCAAAACATGGCACCACTGTAGGTAGTAATGAAATGTTTCCAAAGCTGTTCTCGTCCTATATGAAACTAAAAAGGCAAGGAACTAAAAAAAAAGAGGCTTCCGAGTGAGAAGAGAAATCGTTTTTTCGCTACAAAAACGGGGAAAACGAATCTTTCTCTTCGTCCACCCATGACGTTCCTAGCTTTTGAACCCCGTCCAGTTGGATGGAAAAGAAAGAAACAGTTTTAAAGGAAGCTAGCCATTCCAACTCCCCTACGATCTGTTTTCCCGGCGGGGCTTGACTCGTCGTGTCTCGGATCTCTATATTTCTCGATCTTTTTGTACTTTTCGCTCTCTTTCTCGCAACCATCAAACCTTCTGGCCATAGCCAACGCGACCTAGTAACACTCTCACTCTCTAATGGCGTAACTTTCAACAACTCAAAGTTCTAAACGAAAAAACACCTCAATAAAAACCGAAACGCTTGACGGTCGTACCATAGATATACAAAGATGGGTTTTGTACCAAGAAAAACTAAATTTACGAAAAAGTAGTCAAGGAATTCAGGAATTCACATAATAAGCTCTTCGGAGAAATGTCAAATAGAGTGTTTCATAAATTATCTATAGTTTTAAGTTATAGAATGATGTTGGAAGCTTAGCGTGTAATTAATCCAGTAAATTTTTTAAAGTTCCATATTTCCTAGATATGCTGGTAATCCAAACTACGAAGACATACGCTATCAGTAAGCAATATAAAATCTACAAAGAGAAGTAGTATTTGATGGATTTAGTAGCTTTTATAGTTAAGATATCCAATACACAAGAGGGCGATTCATCTCTGGTACAGAGTCAGTTCTTTCCCCCGTCCCTTTTCTTAACTTTCATGAATTCGCGTATCGCCCTTTCTTTCTAGCTATAGGAACTGCTACTTTCCACGGTTTCTTTTCTCATACTCAAACACCAAGATCCCCAATAGAAACTAACGTATCTGTATCTCTCTCTCTCTCTCTCTCTCTCTCTCTCTCTCTCTCTCTCTCTCTCTCTCTCTCTCTCTCTCTCTCTCTCTCTCTCTCTCTCTCTCTCTCTCTCTCTCTCTCTCTCTCTCTCTCTCTTTTAAGAAAAGGTTTCGGGTTAAATCTCTCCTCTTTTGCTTCGCGTCCTCCCATTCTTGGATGGGGAAAAGAAGAGAAATGGCCCCAAAAATCTTGCAACCAGCAATAGCCGAGTTGAGTCGCTCGAGGGAGACTGCGTTGCATTGCTTAAGGTCTATTAGGTCTTCCCTTTTCTCCCTCCCTCTCTCTCTCTCTCTCTCTCTCTCTCTCTCTCTCTCTCTCTCTCTCTTCAACTTTTCTCTTCTCTAAAGACGCTAGGGGAAAACTTTCTTCTCTACACAGGATGGCTCAGATCAAAAGAATCAATAAAGAGATGCAAATATGAATGTGGCTCCAGCACCAGACGAAAGTCAATTTTTATTAATCCGAGCCATGCTGTGCTATAAAAATAGAAAATTTCTCTATTCTTATATTAAAACGAAACGAAAGCCTATTGAAAATGTAACACTATATTTCGAAAAGCTATTCTTTGTGATCCTTTTGTGTTTATTTTACACTGGATAGCTCGAAATAGGGATCCAGAGAAGGCCTGCTATTGTTGGTAATATTTTGTCAAGGTGAAAGCGACAAAATTGAGGTTTACGAAATTTTAAATTGAAACAAAGCGTCTATTACAAAACCTTGCCAGTTTCTGAATTAATTGTTTGTTGTTAACACATTGTTAGAATGTTAAAGTTTGCAACTGTATAACTTTCATACTATGATATGTGGAAAATAAACAGTGGGGTTTAAATTTTCACAGACAATGAAAAATTCAAGTAGCAAATTAAGAGCGCCCAAACCGAACAATAAGATATAAGACTAAAAATGTGTAAAAGAAAATACAAAATAAGTTTTACCTTTTCGAGATTTCTTCATTGATCTTCTTAGTACCAATATTCCTGAGCAGGCCAATAGAAAAAGAGCAGTGACGCAACCCAGAGTAATCTCTAACGAAGTCCCCAAAGGCGTGAAACTCGTGTAGAAGTCTCCTATATGGATAGAATTACCGAAATTAATTTTGAGATACTAAAATGAATCACTTTAAGTACCATTCCCCAAGCTCAAAACAAGGCAGTATTGTTAGAAAAATAAAGAAAAACCATCATTCTTCGATAAAAATAACCCAGAATAAAATTTTTGACATTGATTATTCTTTCAAACTCTCAAAACAATACCAAATTTTCAACTTTTCAGGACCAGAATAATCTCACTTATTTTTCTTGTAAAATTATCAAAACACAACATAAATGACACAATTTTGAAGGGCCACACCTGCAAAACCTCGTGTGTAATAGATTTATACTATAACGAGGATGGTTGACCCCTTTCTATTTGACCCTTACGTAACATGGTGCCTACTTGTAAGGACTAAGCGCGAAGGCTAAATATATGTAGGAAAAATTTAGAAGCGCTCGTTGATCTCCGAACCATGAAAAAGTCATCTCCATCCCATCCCTTTTTAAAATGGAAGAAAAAAGTAGAACTTTTTTGCTGTTTCTCTAGTATTCTTCTTCTTCTTAAATTTCTTGCCACGAAGTCGCCAGGCTAAGGATTTTTCCCATGGCAACATTCTTTTTTAGCTTAGGAACCGGAGTATTTATTCTAGGGAAAACGCCCAGAATTTGGCTTTCGGCCTTTATACCCATGGGTAGATTTAATACGCCCCATGAATATTCTATGTAATGTTACTGCAATTGCGTTGAACATTTGATGAACCCTTTTCATTTGACATTTCAAACTATAATCAAGGAAACAATATGTTTTTTCGTGTTAATTCATGTTTGAATTGAACAGATTCGTGTTAGTATAGCGTGTAAAGACCGCCTCTATCAGCTTAGGCGAGGGAATCTGCTTGTTTTCGTATATATATACCTTGGATTCTTTATTTTTTTTTTCCTTACATCTTATGCTAGCAAAAAAAGCAAAGCTGCGACTCGAGGGAATACGAAGAGATGTATGAGAGCGCGACGGCATTTAGCCTCTAGAGAATTCTTATTCCTTTCCATCTCAAGTCTATTCCATCAGTTCGCGACTGCCTTGAATACAATCAATGGTGGTAGATTGTTCCGTTTTGCTTGTTCCCTAGCCCGCGTATCTCTCCAGCCTCCATTTACTCTCAATTCAATTTAGTCACGTGGACGACCTATAGGAAAAGGGCGCGAGACCGCTTGCTCTTTTACTTCTTTCACTTGATAGGCATTCTTTCTTAAGGCGAAATTCCATATTGGAGGCACGGCGCCTCCATCAACGCTTATTCAAAGTCCCTATTCTAAAAACAAATTTCCTATTCACAAATGGATCTCTTAGAAAGTATATGAATATGAAGTTACGAATGTTATTTCTTGAAAGAGAAGGAAACGCGCCGAGCGTTTTTAGCACAGCGCACACGCGTCAAAAGGGAATATTTTTTATCTAATCCAATAAATTTTGGAAGATATACAGGGTGTGTTTTTATAAGTCTGGTGGAAATTCAAAGATGTATTTTAGAAGTCAGAATGAATCAATAACGACAAGGTTCAAGATATGATCGTCCAGAAATCTAACCCTGTGAAATTATAGTGGAGATTTTATCTAATATTTTTAACATTTTAAAACATTTAGATGAAAAGTAGATGAAAATAAACTTCTCTGTCATGTTCTTTTGATTCATTCTGACCCTTAAAATACACGGAAGAATTTATATCAGATTAAAAAATATCACTCTGTATAAGAAAGGATCACCAAACGACATCTATAATTGATCTATATCTTTGGTTGAATGTTAGTTAATCGAACTAACCTATTTTAGACAAGGGTTGTCCCTTTGTTTTAACGGACACGGTGATGCTTTCGCTTTTCCCTAATGAGTTACTGGAGTACACGACAAATACGAGTGCCGTGGCCGAGGGTAGATCGTTGACGAAAAATCTCGGTACAGTCGAGCTCAAGTTAGCTTCCAGCTTGCCCTGCTTGTAGACTTCCAAGAGATACGTGTCACCGTCGCCTTCCCCGTGGCCTACATCACAGTTTAGCGTCACGCTATCCGTCGTAACGTTATCAAAGGCACAGTTACTCACTGGATCCGGAGGTCCTAAAAATATTTCGACACAACTGGTTAAGTTCACAGGAGCCAATACCGTCGTAGTCAACCTCTCGTATTCAATAACCTCGCGCTTACGATTATGTTTTATACAAAATGGTTTCGTCGTAAGGTAGGAGTAGTGACTGTGTCTCCTCGACGCTTAAATTTGTTCGGCTCGTTTCTCCCGGGGGGAAGATAATGCAGTGTACCTTTCTCCATAAGCTTGTTATGTAAGGTCCCTATAAGCTAGACACTTTTGGACATACTGCGTAAATATTTTGCTAGTTGTGTATTGAATTGTTTATTATCTGAGAAAAAACTAAGAGGAAGCTAACATCAGAATTAAAGATATTAATCCGGTCACACCTGGCCTGTCAAGACTGTTTCCCAAATCAGATTGATTTGTACTTAATTCACAAATTTCAAATAGCTTATTTCTATTTCACTAATATTTAAGCCTGTCCTCGGCAGGCATGGGAGATAGTGTTAATTTTAAACACACTGTCACGAAGAGGCAAGACCAGGGAATTTTAGAGTTGTTTATACATGTGTATCCCTTAAACAGGCGGGACAAATTTTTGGGCTTTTAGAATTTATCACATCATTGTAGGCGTCTTAGGAAACACTTTGCCGAATTTCGACCATCTACATCATCCGGAAGTAGTATAAAAAGACTTCGAAGGAAAAAAAGACATAATGATATCCCAGATTTTGAATGCGTGTCACTTATAGGAACCTTTCGTAATAGGTTTATGAATATACCTTCCTTTCTTATCTCCCCTCTACGCTCCGCTAGGATGGAATGAAGATTTTTTTCTCCTTAAAGCCATCCCTACCATCCTTAAGTTGAAAATTTACCCTGGAGAGTAGACGGGCGTTGTATCCTATCTACCGGGAACCTTCCGTTACGACGGGTTTCTGTAGAACTTAAATTGTAAACGACCCAAGGAGCTTTACCTAAAATGGACCTAATCAAATTTCCCCCGCAAACACAAATGGTAAATAGCCTAGGAAGATTACATTTAAATCCCGGCCTTTTTCTAGCTAAAAAAATTTCCATTATTAATGTCGTATATATAAAAGCGAGTTCTCTATTATACAATTAGGGGTGAGGTAGGGACGTGAACGCAATTTTCTCAAATCTAGTCTTTTTTTTTTCAAACTTTGCCGTCATTTATGAAGGAAACGCGGCGTAATTTCATGATTCATTGATCACTTTCCCTTTTCCGTTCAAAATGAATGGGAAAAATCTTTTCACGTTCTGTTCATAACCATAAAATGATGAAATTTCATTGCGAGAGAAAGCAAATATGATTGAAGGTTTTTACCTAGATAAATATGCCTAAAATGAAAATTAGGCTTCTAGTAGAGGCCTGATGATAAAAAAGGGGTCAGAAGTCAAAATAACCTTTTCAAATTTACCTAAAGGTTAAATTACAACCATTTTTTGTAAGAAGGGTACGTAAAAATACTTGAGTTTTTTTTCATACCACAAAAAAACCTCCATTCAAAAACCATTTACCCCATGTAAAAAGTTCGTTAAAAATCTCGCAAACGATATTTTAAGTCAAGCCTCTTTCAAAATAAATTACAGCCAAAGTTTCAACCCTTAATTTTTATCCCTTCCCTGGAATATATCCCTCAGAGACTCCACCGAGTGGGCGGGTCGCGTCTTTAAATATTAACCAAGTACCCAAAATCTCTTATGACCAAGGCTTAAGACCGTAAGTACTCTCTTTTTCTCCTAAATACTGGTTTTAAGGATTAACTCGGTGGCTTTCTTTATTGATAAAGTAACGCCTAGCGCGTGACCCGACACGTTCGTTAAAAATGAGTGATAGTTCAACACGCGAAAAAGCAAATCGCGACATTAGAGAGTGAATCTTAAACTGTAGACAAAATACCAAAAATCCAAAAAAGGAGGCACCATGTTTCTTTCCAATTTCTTAAAAAATAAACGGAAAAATACCAAACGCAAATTTGAAATCTACGTTCGCTTCCCTGGTATTGTATCTCAAAAATCTAATTTGACCTTGTTTAAAAAAGCAAACATGCGTAATTGCGTATTCTACCTGCGGGTATAACGGAAAATATGCAAGGTTCCTTTTGAACCCCGACGATGTTTCTAGCCCAGCAGTATAAACTGCCAAAATCTTCGTTCGTCTTGGGCTTGTAATTGGCGACGCTTCTTAGCTTACTGGCTAAGAAGAAACTGGATATGTGCTTCTTATGGTACGTGTTGTTGAAGACCCAAAAGAAGGTGACGTCTTCCGGGTCGGCTTCCACTTCGCAAGTCACTTTCAGAGTTCGACCTTTTGAAATTCCGTACACTATCTTCTGACCTTCCTTGCATACCGGCGAAACTAAAACACCGTCAACTTGTATATAACCCATAATACCGAACGATACCTACCTTTCCAACGCCATCGCGTCATATTATATTACCGATAACGCGCTCGAGACAATTTACGCGAATTTTCCACCCGTTTTCGTATCAAAATATGAAGGGAACATTTGGCGGTATACGATCGGTGTCTCCGAGATTCAGAAATTCACGAATAACACACAGAAATTTTCAAATAAGACCTTTCCATCATTGGGAAATGGTATTCATCTAAAGAAACGTGTTTTTTGTAACATATTTAGTCCCATATATTTCAAACGTTGATAAATGTGGAGATGCCTTATCCATGATAGAACGAGCTTTCACAATACAGACTCGCGCAAAACTCTATTTCCCAGTGAGGAATGATATATCCTTATTTGTTAATTTCAATGGATGGTTCATCAATTTCCGTTAAACTTCACTAATATGGTATTATATACCTTTTGGGAGAAATCAACATCTCCATCTCCCCGCGGCACTGTTTAACTTAAATTTTCAATTAGGATTGAACCGGAAGAGATTTTGCTCTCCCATTCTCTCTTGAGTGGGAAATTCAGCCCAAGGGTTGTTCGGAGACCATCGTATACCGCGGGTAGAATAAAATCGAACCAACACAAAGAAAAAGAGATTTTTACGATAAGGAAGTTAGTAAAAATAAAATGAGATTAGGATGGAGCCTAGGTCTTTAGGAAACGAGAGCGCTGGAAAGGAAACTTGTAAGTTTAGGGGCAGCACGTAATGACCTACACATTACCGACAGCGTCACCTCTTGACTGGTCTCTTTGCCGACCACGTTAGTGGCCGAACACTGGTAATGACCGCTTTGTTCGCGACTTATATTGTACAGTATCAAAGAAAAGTTTTTGATCACCACGCCTAGTTTTAAGTTGGGCCGCAAGGGCTTCCCGTTGAAGTACCACGAGACGTCTAATACCCATGGATTTGCGGTAATATTGCACACTAACTCCACTGAACTGTCTTCGTAGATCTCGCTCTTGTGTTTCAATTTGGGGATGCTTACGGAGACGATCGGTTTATCTGGAAAAAGAAGCCAAAAAAACGTGGGATTAAGCCTTGTTACAGTAACTTTGACACATTAGATTTACAAATCCTCTTCACCAAAAGAAAGAAAAAACGTTGCTTGTTAATTTTTTTGTATTTTTATATATTTGAGTGCAAAATTTCTTCATTTTCCAAAGAAGCCTTTGAAATTTCCAACCAATTTATTATTTTTTTATCCAAATGAACTAACTTTGCATTTCATTTTTGAAAGAGGTTCCAATCAATGTTCTGAGGAAAATGAAGCGTATTCCGTTCGCACTTGTGTTGCGATTATTCTATTTAACACGCATTCGTTGCGTAAGCTCGAATATTGAGATTGGCTAATAATGCTCGAATGTTTACAATCTCTAGTCCCTTAAGGCAATAATCCCTTGAGCCTGAAGGTAAAGTTGATTCTCGCGCCAGTATAAGTTTGTTTATATTTCAAACGTAACTTTACTTGTTATGGTTATATTCTTAATAGAAACCACTTTCTAATTAAAGGGATACTTGTGACTTTAGTGAAAACAAATCTTTGGTAACGTTCCCCTTCTCTTAAGAGTTATTGCCGCGAGTAATAATCCTAATGGAAAGGGGCACCTTTTCCTCGGGGATATTTGCATCGAGAGTCGATTCGTTCAGACGTTTTATCCTCGTCGACATGACAGTGAAAGAAACTTTCACTCTCTTCGTTGGGAACCGGAAAATCGAATGATTTAAAACAAGTGGCGAGAAGAACAAAACCGGAATCGATCAATTTTTTTTAGCATGGCGTAAAGGCGTCAAAGTCTGAAGGCACGCGTTCGGCTATCACTAGTCTCTAGATCCTATTCCTTTGAAAAAGTCATGCATCATTCCATGGCTTCCTGTCACTCTTTTATTTGCATTTCTTTCTCCTCGGATATAGGGAAAGATCTTTAACCTTTTTCTATATTTTTCCTTAAAAATTCGAATGTGTTTACTTTCTTTTCTTTTTAAGTTCCTTGTGGATATCGGAACGTTTCGGAAGCGTGCTATTTTCATTCCTTGCAAATAATCTCTGTAGAACGTGATAAAATGCATGAATTTGGACGGTGTAAAACCATTTCCTCTTATTATCATCTTTCAGTACCCACCCATATAAGACTAACTGAGCTCCAGGAAACGTCTTTTAAAAAAAATTTCGATCTTCTCGCCTTTAACCCTCGTTAAAGTTTTTTGTACTTTTTCTCTCGCGTAGACCTTAAGAGGGCAATCGCGTATAAAGATAAGAAAGAATTGATTATGATCAACGCTCTAAAAATTCGACGTCGCGACTAAAATTAATGATAGGAACGACCTGCCCGCTGTAAAAAGACCATCGTAAGCGTATTCGGATCATCGTTTTAAAGATGACAAGGGAAATTTATTAAGGACCGATAATTGAGACAAGATTTCCACCTATACTAAGGAATACGGATGATAGGGTATCAAAGGGAAAATGGACTGCTTGAAAATTCTAGTCGATTAGGGCTCGCACACCACGCGATTCCGCTTTAAGTTCAGTATGTTATCTAAACTATAACTAAATTAGTTTGTCATAACCCGTTTTTAAGAAAAATTCCTATTAAATCCATTTTTTTGTGATATAAAACTTTGCAAAACCAATTTGAAATGAATGAACGTTTTAGATCTTGATCTTTTAAGATCTCTGTATTTTCACTGGGAGCGGAAACATTGTAATTTAGGGGTTGAAACGAATAGAGCTATAAAGATAATACATTTTTATAATCTTTTCATCCGCTTGCTTCTTCTTTTTCGAATTTTCGCTACCACCATGACGGTTTTTCATCTTTTTTTTTTCATATTTTTTCGGATCAAAAGGAAAGGGCGCGAAGAATGAGCAAAAAAGGAAGGCGTTGGAATATAATTTATCATCATTTGCGAAGCTAGTGGGTGTAGATATAAAAATCCTTTGAAAAACAATCGTATATTAATCTCTCTGGGGGCGCCGCGTGTTTTTGATAGCGTAAGAATACGGGCTATTTTGTCATTTCCCGCTTCTTTTTCGCGCTCATTTTTTTCTTTGAAAGAAGAGGTGGCGCCCGAAAAAAAAAATAATTCTAAGCTAGGGTATAATATACCGTATTTTTCAACAAAGAATACCGTGACTAGAAGTGCTTCAAGAGGGATTATTTAAAACTCGATACGGTATATGGTTTGGGAGCTTCTCTGAACGCCCTGTGGATCGAGGCATAGCAGCTTCTTCGGCACGAAAATCGTTATAAACGAAGAGCTTTCGCACCCAAGAACCTTTCTTATCGGTGTCAATAACTTACACGCATTTTTCGAACCCTACCCCTAAAAATACTTTTCTATAATCATATTTTTCCATTTTTTTCAGAATTTTAAATTTAAAGTAACGATCTGAATGAAATGTTTTATTGCTTTATTAATACTACATGATGCTAGATTGAACTATGCAATTAGTAGCTCTATATTTTATAGCATTTCATTCAATCGGGTTATGATTCATGTAAGTTAAAATATGTATGCAACTTTGAAATTTTTAAGAAACACTATCAAAACAATAATACTCACAATAAACGCGCAAAAGTAAAGCGGCTTGCTTGGCACTATCTGGGATATTATGGTTGTCCGCGCGACAACTTAAATGTTTCCCATCGTCATCTCTAGTTGGTTTGATGACGAGTTTACTACTTGTCAAATTTCCTCGGGCCCAATTTTCGGCCACTGTCGTGGTCAACGGTTTGTTGTCCTTTAACCAAATTATTCTGGCCTGCGGGCGGGCGCCCAGGGCTTCGCAAACGATTTCGGCTCGTTCTCCCGCTGTCAAAGGACGACTGGAAGTTGATATGTGAACGTCTACCGGTTTCACTGTTCCGAAAACAAAAACAATGCCAATATAAGAATGAGCAAATAATTTTGTTTCTTCAAAGAATGTTTTGTAAAATAATTCATTTTTGGTAGTGAAAAACATATGTGAAGTATTTTGATGCAATAAGGGTCATGTGTCTTTGATTATCCTGGCTACATTCGTTGAGGGACAAGCCAACGAGATTGGTCCCAAAACATGAACGGGTCCCCTAGCTCTAGGTATACGAGTATCTTTAATAAACCAAACGAAAAAGGAGAAAGAAGGATGTTGTTTGCCTTTTAATAAAATACCGAAGCAGAAGGCAAACTTTTTATATACCTTATGGGACTTTCCGAAGTCATCCAGGTTTAATGCAAGGATTTTTTTACTCTGTTTTCTACGGCTTCGAAGCTCAAGAGATGACAAAGGGAGGATGAAGTATACGTATAAAGAGTGGTTTTTAAAGGAGATCATTGCAAGCTGTTTTGAGTGAATTGGGTGAATGAAACGGGTGTAGGCAAGTAAGATCCTGCACTTATAGCCGTATAGTGAAAAATAAGTAAACCTTCGTGGTCAACTGTTCTCACTGTGTCACTTGCCCTTTTAAAACACTTTACGTGTGGTTGTTAAGGGTCTACTAGTATAGTAGAAACCATTCTTACAATGGGTTAATTTTTTTCAGTACAAAACCGGTTTTATCTATATTAAACTCGACTCCTTTAAGACTGGTAGTTGTATAGTCAATGGAAAGCCAGCCATAAATCAAGCTTACAAAGTCCGGCAAACGATGCAGTGGCCTTGTTTTGGGTTTCTCTTTTGCCAGAAAGAATTTGATCTCCAGTTTTTCAAAGTGTTTTATTTATTTTTCCAAAGGATATGCCTATGTAATCATAGACCGTCTCCCCATGCATCTAACTGTCTCACTAAGACCATAGACCTTAATCTTCTTCCGCCTAGGCTTAGGGATGCCTCTAACATTAAAAACAATTCCTTCGAGGAATGGATAGAAAATCAATATTTAGTGTAGGGTTTTAAACAAGGTTGAATTCATATTAAATTGAATATATTATTTTATTTATCCATTTTTCAGTTATTGTTTAGCATATTAGCTGAATTGATTAAATTTTAACCTTATTTTTTTAGGAGCAGAACGATACGGAAGGATAAAACCGTATATATCACAGAAACCGAATATTCAAGCGACAACTAAATAAGGAACTGACGAAAATGGTGAGTTTATTTATTATTTTTTCACATAAAATTTGTTCCTTTTACAATCCATGTACAATTTGCATTATTGAAACTAAGAAATTTGCGTAATTAGTGGATCTCTTCATGAGGAAGAAAAATGTCAAAGTTAGTTTTGTTTTTTTAAAGGAATTCTTTGAGTATAGGTTAGTTTTACACCCTTCTCAAATGTCAAGTTAAACTGACTGCTGCCCAGACTTGTGTAAAAATTCTGCTTTTGGAAAATGTTTCGGCAGGGGAAACTACCATTACGTCATCACGGTTGGTTTAGCTGTAATATATACGTGGTAAAGTCTGTTTGAGGGGTTATTTACTAGGTTTAATCCACGATTATACTGGCTTTACAACTGAGAATTCCAGACAGTGGTTAGCCCCTCGAGTATGGTCTACTCGTAAGATCCAATATTTCATACTCTTTTAATATCGGGCTAAAAGTGAGGCTCCTCCTGGAACCACCAGAGGGAGTTTAGCTATGGTGAAATTAATGATTTATGAAGTAGGCGACCAGTTGGGGCCGATTAACAGGGGTAGGCGAGCGAAAGATTTAATCTTAAATATATTAGATCATTAAGTAACATTTTTAAGCCTCGCTCCCACTATTCAAAGCGAGTGACGCGTGTTCTCGTCCGATAGAGGGCCCCTGCTCGTAATTCGAGTTCCTTATCACCAACGATCCTTTAGGTCCGAATATTTTGGGGATTCTGTCGTCAAGCCTACCTCTAGTGGTTGGCAAAATGGCAGCAGAAGTTCATAGACTCACTAAAGAAGTCCTCAATTTAGATTTTTTTCCATACATCAGGAAGAGATACGACCAATTAGTTAAATAATCATTATTAGAATCAAGAAGGTTTGGCGAAATTGAACAGAGCCGTTTAAGCGGAAATTCCTTCCTAAATGAATATTTTAAATACTTAAATGACGAAACACATTTCTCATTTCATTGAAGTCAAACGAAATAAACAGTAAGATAACACTCTACCTAATTCAAAATGATTAGTTCTGTAAATTTTTAAATTTTGTATCTCAAACCGAACTTCGTAGGCGATTTTTATTTATTTCTGATTGGTTGCGGAGGTGTTGAAGGTTTCTTGGTAGTTATTCCTCACAATTCTTACATGGGAACCCCCTTGACAAATTGTCGGGTTGGGTGGTCGTCCGCGATCCCGACGTTCCCAGCGGGAAATGGGTAAGCTTGTTCAAGGCGACCTATTTAAGGCTTTTCCTCATCCCACTTTCCTTATAAAGCTAAGTTCGTCTTAAGACCAGTGAGAAGGAGCTAGCTCTACTACTTATCCGCACTCTCAGCGTAAGAGTCTAAAGAGCTGCCACGAATTAGAGGAGAGAGAGAGAAAGAGAGTGTGTGGTGGTGCTATTTTCTGTAATTACCATCGCAGCTGTCGAGGGCTCAGTATTATAGACGATTACCCGGCAATGAGCTCTCTCTCACCCTTCGCCATCCCATCATGCACGGAATATGTATTAGGTTTTTTTCTTTCCTAAAAGCCCCAAAAGCAACTTGGTGAGCGAGTGACCATTTTAATCAGAAAGGATGATAATATTCCAAAATGGATAAAGGTTTCAGCTCTGTAGCCCTATTTTAAGGCAAATCCTGCATCCTAAACTTCGTAAAAGCAGTTCAAATTATCTAATATAAATTTAGCTATTCAACTTGGTATAATCTATGGGTTTTAGCGGTAATCCCTCCTCTATCTTCAAAATTGCATAGAATCATGAACTTTGAAACCGTAATTTATTTATTTACTTAGTTTATATTAAAGATATTGATTTTAATCCTTATCTCTAAGCGCGAGAAATATCATCCTAACATCTTAAAGATAAAATAATTTCTTTCTTAGACGTAACTTCACTTAAACATTATTAATTTATTCTTCATCCTCCGGAACGGAACTTTGCTTTGACCTATTTTGTTTTTCCTTAAGGAATAAACGCTAATATGAAAATGGTTGCCTTGAGCAATATTTTAATGGAAGTTTTACGAACATAGTTTCAAAATTTTCATAGCTTTGTTCTGTAATCTTGTTTCTAGGCTCGTTTCGCTTCTGAATTAAAATTAAGATGATACTATTTTAAACTGATTTTAAAAGTGAAAAGATATTTAATATATTTTTAAATACTTTCTAAAGTTTTCATTGTTATATTAGCGCTTAACGGGGAAGATGCCATTCAGGCTGAAACTCCTCAATGTTAATCCTATAGGCGCCTGTAGAAATGTTTTTCCTGCTGCACTTAGATGTTCACGAAAAAGTAGCCTTCCAGGCGATTTCGAATAATTATTTTTTTCTTTTGCACATTTTGTTTTTCAATAATTTTTTTACCAATTAATTAAGAATGTTATTTTTATTAGAAGTATATGATAAATAGTGAGTTAAGTTATCTATATGGCAGGTATGATGGGAGAATTTTTCGGTTTTGCTTACCGTACCGTATAAAACTAATGTCTTTATAGGATTTTATTTAACCAGATGAGTAACTCCAGAAAATGAGAGAAAGAAAGGAAACGAAATAGAAATAATAATAATAATAATAATAATGAAGAAAAAATCTGCTTTATTTACGAGCGGTCGTTCCGCGCAATTTTCTGCGAAACGACTTTGGTTTCCTCTGCCCGTCCTCGTTTCGTTTAGAATGACTATACTGCACAATCCAAAGTATTCGCGTTATTAATGGTAGGGGAATAACTAAGGCATAGCTACCGATTTTGATATCAAAATAAGCGTCGTAGCATAGGTATCATCATTTTCCATAAGTATGTTTTTGAAGAAACTTTTTTTTCGAACCTGACACTGCAAATTTCAGACTAAGACATAAATCTCTTGACTTTCTATAACACAATTTAAGTAATTTGGTGTTAAATTGACTTAACTTACTCGAAGGCTTATAAATAATTAGAAGTCCAGTGACTGTCAAACGTTTTCATATGTTTAGCATTAGCATACTTATGATTGATACGCTGCTTATGGTTGTTTGAATAATGCTATTAAATCCATAAAAATAGAGTGTCCAGAAAGAGTACTTCAGGATTTAATGTCCAGCTGCGACTACCGCCAAACTAGCTTGATTTAGTGGCTAACATAAAATCCCTGGTGTGTTCAAAGTGGTTTGAATTTCACCTGATCGCGAAACAAATCGTGCTTTGTAATTCTGGTAACGAGACTCGGAAGAGTAAAAAAAAAGGAGATCCTAAGCAATTGACACTTTCTGTCAGAAGCCGTGCTATTCCTGTTTAGGCTTAACAGAACTATTCTCTTTTCCAACCTTTCCCCCACCTTTTTCGACAAGTAAGACTTTTATACTTCTGGACGATAAAGTGATTTTATGGAGCATAAAATTGAAGACAGAGACTGCTAGTAAGTCCCCAAGAAAAAAAGGAACCCAACCGCAAGAGCTTTCTCGGAATACCGAATAAGTGTACTACTACTAAGAACGGTTCTCAAAGGATTAATAAGATATGGACTTGAATCTCTGGAATCTAAGACTTTTATGTTCTCCCGCATTGCCTGGAATATAGTAATGTAACTAGTTTTTTCCAAAAGCATTACGACATGGTAATTATTCCATGTATATGTTTAAACTAGAATTATTGTTAATTTCAAAGCTCTTAATTATAACTAATATCGTAGCCAAACGCAAGTAGCAAGAGATTTCATAAATAATTCAAAGAAAGAAAAATCTACATCTAACTTATTTTGGGTTATTATTTATTCATAGCATTGCATGTACATGATTTCCATCCATAACCTAACAATCCTATTCCCTCATTCTATCTTCCTCGTAGTTGCCAGAGCGCTAGTGTCCCAGTTTTTT
The DNA here is from genome assembly GCF_054372755.1 of Phalangium opilio. NCBI lineage: Eukaryota > Metazoa > Arthropoda > Arachnida > Opiliones > Phalangiidae > Phalangium > Phalangium opilio. Next base: position 8,195,099 of record NW_028324182.1, on the reverse strand, counting down.
TTTCTTCCAGCAGCTTTTTTTTCTCCAGCATACCAACAAGCGCGTGAAATTCTTTCCAAGTCCCTCGGACCAACCCTTGATTTAGTGTCTTCTTTTGCTACGGTTTTTTTCTTTGAACTATTTAAGAGTTTCATCCGGGGATGGCTATTAGTGCCGGATGTCCAATAGTTCGATAGATGTACCCTACATTCTTCCATCTCCTCATTCAAATTGATCGAAGAAAGAGAGAGAGAACTTTCTCTTCATTTGCATTCTAGTTCTATTAACGTCGTTCGTCACGCGAAGAGTTTGAAAGTGGTAGGAAAGGGGAAAGAGTATGGAAGTACAAAAAAAAAGAAGTTTCCTTTTAAAGAGAATTGAGGGAAAGTTAGTAAGTTCGTATAAAAGCTACTCTTTTTCATGGTAGCTTGCTAGCTAGTCAGCGGAACTTGGTCGACCGCGAAATATTCCAAGCGAATATTCCCTCCTCCCCTCTCTCTCTCTCTCTCTCTCTCTCTCTCTCTCTCTCTCTCTGTCTACATTTTCAACTCTTCACTGACGTTTTCCTTAGTAACTGCCTCGAGGGATCAGATACTTTCCAATATGCCATAAGCCTTTTCGAACGTAGCAGATATCATCCGTTATTGAAATTCTATAGTTTTGTCCGACCTAGTTTATTATTTTTGTTTACTTAAGTTAATCTAAGATTTATTGAGGCACTTAAATTTATTTTGATGAAGTATCCAAACTCTCGATTTAGTTTAGGAATAATGCATGTCGACTTTTTCTCTTCAGAAAGTACGGATGAGCTTGCGTTCGCGCACGAAGAGAGGTACGAACTCTCTTTAAAGAGAGAGAGATAGAGAGTCTGGTAACTCGATTACGGAAACTGCGCGTATATTTTATTGGGAAAAGATAATTATATTAAACAGAAGGTAAATTGAACACCGCTCACCGATATTAACGGGATGCCTATATATATATTACGTACTTTTATTAACAAGGCGGTACTTTATTTAATTCAATTTGCTGGAGTACTGTGCCAGAGCCGCCAGTAAGAGATTTCTTACGTTAGTCTTTAATTTTTTTCATTCCTCGCTTGGGAATATTTCCTTCTTCTCATCGGAATTTTAGAAAATTTATATTTGAACTAGCTGCAAGGTGTTTTCTTAGATAAATATTAAATCGGACTCGGCGGTTTCTCGCTCTCGCTTCGAGTTTAATTTCCAAGTATCTTAATATGCTAATACAGAGAATATGTGAGAAAAAAGGGGTAAGAATAAGGAGATAGTTTGGAAAAATCTACAAAAGACGAGGGAATTAAATGAAACAAGATGTTAAGCCCAAAATAACGGAGCTCTCATGGATCCATCCGTGTATTTGATTTGTTTAGTGAATGTGGATGTCCGTGTAGGCAGATTGAGTGAGAACCTTTGGTATTAATTCGGTGGTCAGTGTTTTGACCCCTTACGTGGTTGAAAATAGGGTAGGGCAATGCCCCCTTTATTTATATATGGCGTTTTTCTGACCCTATACCTCTTCTGAAGTACAATTGATAACTTTAAAAAACCATAATCTATTTAGGAACATCCAGGAAACATCGTCGATCAAAGACTACGTGGTTATTAGATATTTATGACCTTCGTAAATATTCTTAACTACAGTTTATTCTAAAGGAACGGGGAACGATTACAACGCGACAGTTTAAACCCATAATAAGACACATCAATTAAATATTTAAATGGGGTGAAACTGAAAAACGAAAGATCCGAAAGTCGACTTTTAAAATTCCGCCCATCTTGCGAAATTCTTGTCTAAGGCGTGAAAGGAGAAATTTTCCAAATGGGAGTCAAGCGAGAAATATCTTATTTCCATAATAACTAGCGCGTTATAACCTCTGTTGGAGAAGGGAGGATTCTGCGGGTCTCATAATTTCTACGCTATTATCGATGTCCTATGAAAAGCTTTCCAAGCGGAGTTTTTGGTTTTACTCCGGTAACGTAACTCTATAGCGCGGTTTTATCGCCTACAGTGAGAGGAAAAATTCTGTAGAATTTGTCCTCGCTATCTCTACGTAAATCTGGGGGTCTTTTGAAAGGGTCCATTCATTTGTTTCCATCCTAACGAAGGATTTGCATAAAGCTAATTACATTCCTTTCTGCGCGAGTAAACAACTCTGAAATGGAACACTGTATGAATCGAAAATTAAATTCGGTGTAAAAGCTAGAGAAACTCATTGGATTTCTTGGTACAGTCTGCATCTCCAAGTCCCGTCTTCTAATCGAGAACGAACTGAACGTAAAGGAAAGGTTTCACCAAAGTTTTAACGATGGCAAAGCCTTCTCTTCCGAATTTTTGTTTAGACTAGGACTTTCCGCTTATTCCCCTCTATTCAATCTCTCTGGATGAAGTTGGTCAATGTCTTTCATCTTAATTGGAAATGAGTACCCCTCTTCTTCTTGGACTTCTCCCATGACCACCATTGTGAGGCGAACTCTCTTCACCTTAATTTAGTATTACTCCGCATTGATTTCCCATACAACGCAAAATCACTTGAACCTTGTGCTGCAGAAATCATCACGTATTGATAATTTGGTTACTAAGTTTGCCCTGCAGGTGAAAACCACTAAATCATGGAAGGATCATACTAGCCCATTTGGTCTCCTCGAATAGTTAAGCCCCCCGTAAATATACGGAAATTCCGAATTATATTACGGCATAGTCGAGTTTATGCTCGGCCCTTCGTTCTGTCATTCAGGGCAGGGAAGGGAAGCGGGAATTTAAACCACACTACCAAAGGGTAACTAGAAACGTACGGTAGCAAGAGGGATGTCGGAAAGGCGATGGAGGAAGGGGACTTTATTATTCGAGGCCGCAATAGGCCGGTGCGTTGATTGAGACAGATTCCCGCTCCACGGAAATCAACATTCTAACGTGGAATGTAACGTTATAGCCAGGGTATATAGAAGCTGGGTATTGTCGATCTCTCGCGGGGATTAGTCGCCGATTTCTCCAGGCGTCAAACGCGAATTAAATGCGCGCTGTTTCGCTATTTTCCCGTTTCTAAATTGCATAGTCTCGCTCCGCATTTGGTTGGTCCTTCACGGGCTACCTTTCATTGTTTCGGGGCTAAAGTTATTCGAGAATTCCCTTTCCTCTCGCCCTCTCTCGTCGTCGAGGGGATCACCGCCCTCAATAATTAGTACACTAATACACGTGAATAATTATCCCTAATAAATTAAAGCGAGGTGAAAGTTTATTCAAACCGAATAATCTTTGCCTATTGGAAAGTACAGAAATTGCGCGGTTTAACTTGAGTTGTTTTATTTACTTATGATACTACGCGCGTCTTTGGAGAAATTAGGATAGGCAAATTAGGCTTAATCTAAAGTGGCGTAAATTCACGGACCGTTTTCTCCGTGAAACTTGAAATCGTAATGAAAAGTGATAAGCCCCTCGTTCTCGGCATCGCTTCCTTACATCATCATTGATTACTCTTTCGAAGTGGGATTGGGAGCGATACATCGACGAGAAATTTAAGAGGGGAAAAAGAGGAAATATACGGCGAACCGAGCGATGTTATTAATTCAAATTGATTAAGAGGGAATCATCGAATGTAGTTTAAAATTTGAAACCTCTTCCTAATTAATAACGTAATTTAAATTTTGAATAATACATTTTCCGAAAGAGGAAACTGAAACGTTTTAGTCGGATGGCTGAGCGAGTGGTTTGCTTAATTCCATGAAATTCCTTGTTAACGAATTCCGATAAATAACAAATATTCAATATTATTTATGTATTTATATTAGACGTCTCTTTTAAAGACATGGTCACACTTCGTAATTTTGTGAACAGTTTTTGAGGAAAATGTTTGCATTAAACGTCCCAACGCGTAAACATGGATTTCGCAATGTATACATTTCGGGGTCATACAATAATGCGTGTTACTTTATCAGGGAATGATTTTATGTTTGGTGAAGGAGGTCACAGGAATCATTTGCAAGCGTGATTTCTGTCCTCGTATCTATGAACTATGTAGAGGTTCGTTCCCCGAAAGAGTATATCTAGATACGGATACGGTCATTAACGGCGAATACTTTATTGGGCATCATATGACGCGTCGTCTTGACGTCCGGCAACATTATATTCGACAAAGGCCCGGGCAATTAACCGTGGTTTGTGGTCACTCTTATAGGGAAAGCTCGAGCCGTCGCTTCCAGTCGTTGTCTTTACGCGTCAATGATCCCATTCGCGAGGTTACGAGAGATTGGACATTAAGTTATTTTGATTTCGGCCATTTCTTTATGACTTGGTGATGAAAGTTATATAGATCTATGGATGTTGAAGATAAGGAAAACAGAGCTAGGTCAGCCGTTAAAAGTGACGTTTGATTTCTTTTAAAATTTGATACATATGCAATTCTAACCCAAAATACTATTCAATTTGGCAAATTCATTTGATCAAGGATGTGCATTTTGTAACTTAATAACTTTTCCGCCATTTGATCACCTCACCGCGGAACTAAGGGGACTTTTTTTTCTCGCGCAAGTTGGGTTATGTCCCGTATGAGAAAAGAAAGGGAACCTTGAAGATATTGGTCTAATAGCCTTTAGTCATATACGGAAGAAGAATGCGTTACTTACGGTTCAGGTCGATAACCACGGTGGCCGTTAACGACTTTGTGGCGTTATTGTTGTTGGCTTCACACGTCAGTTGGGCCTTCAGGTCCGATCGATGCAGTTTCCGAAGACTCAACTCGTTCTCCGAGGTCCCGTTGGCGTCCATGACCACGTACGTTCCATCTATGATTTCACCCATCCTTCTCCACGTGACCGTAGGAGGCGGGCGACCTTAGGGGCGAGTAGCAAAGAAATTCCATTACTTCCTTGTAACTAAAAAAGAATGCCTGCCCTATGTCCCAAGATCTTAGTGTAATTAGCTAAAGGAGTTGCTCGTACACTTTCTCGTTATGGATACTGCAAAATGAAAATTTAAGAAGGAAAAATTCATCGTGGAAGGAAGAGACACGTTTCCGACGCGAATTATCTCTATCGGACCAAACAGTATTGGAAAGTGTTGGACAATAAATATGCTTTTACCAAGAATACTCCACATCTCCATTAGTTTATATCACCATGCTAGAGAAAATACGTGACCAGTGACCAGTAACGGTCCATTCTATTAACGCTCTTTATAAGATTTATCGACCCATCGGCATGGGAGTAATGGAGAGAAAAAAGGAAAAATAAATATTAACCGCGGCCCGAGTATTGCAATGGGTGTTTGACTTTTGTCGTATTGAGGCTCAAGACAGTGTTAGAGAAACCATTGGGAATTCTTTCTCTTATCCCTTTAAATAGGCGGGAAAGTTGGGCGTTACAGGCTGAGTAGTATATACAGATAGCGTGGCTCAGATCAAAGCTCAACCTGTTCTATGGGGAATAATATCATATGCCAGCAATTATAACTTGTTGTATAAGAATAGAAGATTTGGTTTTTACAACCTCTCCCTGGAACCTATTGAGTTGTTTGATTCTTTGATCTGAGCCACTCTGTATGGGCGTTTGGCATTGCTCTCTCACCTCCAGATGCTCTGCAGACCAGTCGAAGGTCGTTTCCTTCGTTAAATGGGCCAATGTCTCCTGAGACGGTGTCCCCGTGGGCGTCCACGATGACTATGTTTGTGGCGGGTACTGAATGAAAAGAAAAAAACAAACGGAAAAAGACATTCTATAGGTTAGAAGTGAACACTCGACGAGAGACCAATTGAAATAATCTAGTGGGAAGGGCACCGTTATTTCTCCTTTCGGGCTTATTGTCTCAGAAAGTCTCTATCTCGCTCTTCCTACTTGCCTTATAGTCCGGGAGCAAAAACTATTCAGCAATTTACAACCTATTCAAGAAATTAAGTCTAACTTGATTGTGTCTCAAGAAACAAAGGACATCACGCGATTATGCGAGTTGAGCACGAGAGATTCCAATGAAAATAAGCACAAAGATGTCAATAGAGTAATTTTAAACATAATTGCGCAAAAAGCCATATCTCTGTATATTTTTAGTAATTTCAAAGCCAGTGTGCTCAATTTAAATGGGAAAGCTAATATCATAACGAAACAAAAATTACCCCTTCGCTTCCGGACTAGCTATATTTTATATTTTGCAAGGCCTTTCTACTCCGGGGCTGGGCACCATTGTCGACACAGCGTAAGGGAGATAAATTAGGGCAAGGCGCTTGGGCTCCCATAGCCCGCGAGATAGAATGATGGAGACGCGCGAACAGAGACTATAATAATAATAATATAGAGAAAAGAGAAGAGCCCCTTCGACTCTAGAAGTTCCAATAATCCGCCTTTGCCCTGCCCTTTTCCTCTTCTCGGGACTCTTGAGCGAAATGTTTACTTTTTGAAGGGATACGTCTCTGTCTTATTTTTATATTGAGATAAATCCTCGCTAATCCTTTCAAAGCTTTCCCCTAAACTCCTGGTACTTTTTCTAGAGAAAAAGGACAGTCGTCAAAAAAATACAAGATGACCAAGACTAGATTATTGTTCCTTCCCGAAATACGATATGTTTTGAGGAGAACCACAGCCGGTTTTATTAGCTTGAACGCGCTTTTGAGATATCTTACCTATTTTAGTTTCAGGGGCAATTAAGTTTCAAAGATAGGCTCAATGATTTGCTACCTTGCCGAATAAATATCTGTTCTTTCTTACGAGGATTAACCTTAACATACACCTAGGTTAAGCATTGTTTTAAATCCCTTGATCGCCAATAAATATTATTATTTCATTTAAAATTTAAAGTAAACCAATGCCCCTCTATTACCCTTCACAGACCTACACATCAGGTGTAAAATGAATAATTTCCTGAATTTTTGTCTGGAACTAAAAACTTGAAAGATTCTCCCAAGAAGCGATTATTTTTCGTCGATTTTTCATTCTTTCTATCCTTTGAAAATTATAATATCTTTAAGAGAGACTAACTTCCATCAATATTTTTCACTGCACTCGAGGCTATATAGTTTATATCGTCTATTCTTTTTAACAGGATGTTTTCCAATAAAATTAAAAATAGTTTACGCCGGTTTATTTTTCATCGAACAGTTTTTCTAAAGAGAACTAATACGGATGTATACTTTAAGATTAAACTCTCTTCTTTTGTGATATACAGCAGACGTTTTATTTGCAAGAAAAACATTAGTATCTCTCGAGACCCACCTTGTATCAACTTTGGGATTAATAGAACTTAATGTTATTCCTAGTTTCTGCCGCTAGTTATCAAAGGATGTAACGGTATTTTTTCTCTCTCGGAAAGTAAATATTTTACTTCGTTCGGCGTCGGATTTCCATAATTTGAAGTGAAAGACAAACATTCAAATTGCAATACAAAACGTCCTTGGTATTATGGAAAAGCTTTATCATTATCAACTTCTGGAAAGTGATAAAGACTAGGATTATTACGTTGGAGAATTGTTTGTCTGCGGTTTTTAGAAGCTTTATTAGACACAGTGACAAACGCGTTTAATATTTTTTTAAGTTCTACATAATTGGGAATTGAATTCAAATAACACTCATGAATTCACATTTTTATCTTCCTAATTTTCGGAAATTTAACAACCCTGGGTAAATATCCTTCTTTTTTAGGTCAGTTTGAAGTAAGTTAAATACGCAATAACATTGAATTATCCAACGTATTAATGCTTATTTCATATTTGATTTATTTCGTCTTTCGTTTATGCTTTACTAATTATCTCTTTTCTCATTTATAAATAAAAGTAAACCTCATCCGAAAATATGCTTTTTGACGTGGAACTCTTTCCTTGGGTCTTTCATCTAAAACCTTAGGTCGCCTAATAAGGGGCCATTAGCCGGTCAATTCTTGCCCATTTACATTTTAGTAGACATTCAGGGGTCCCTTTACCCCTTGGGTACTCGACTACGCGATGCTGTGTACCTGTAGTGTTTAGAAGTAGTTGCTCATCTCTTTCCCAAAGAAGAAAGTGGGTAGAGGAAGAAGCTACGGTATCTTTTCTTTATCAACACTCGACCCAGGAGGAGATGCTTAAGAATACTTGTATCATCGAAATATACTTTCCTTTATTACTCCCCGTAATCTGTTCCGAACACCTTGTCGGTATACCTTACGCCCCATTCCGGCGCCGAAATGAAGTACGAGGGTGTGAGGGGAAAGGACTCCCAACGTATTTTGGGGTTCTACATGTAGGCCAACATTTTTGACTTTCAAAATATATCTCATTTTTTTTCCAGACCTTCTTTTACGCACTCGTTTGGGTCTTAAGTTACTAGGTGGTCTCGTACGGCTTTCACGCGGGTCTTATGAAAGGTGTAGCTTTAGTGGGTGAAGAAGATGCACTTTTTAAAGTGATAGTGTGTTAGATTTTGATACGCGTATTTTTCCCAACCTGAATGTGTCTGACAATTTTAAGCGTACTCTACAACTATCTCTTTAAGGTATCGAAAAATGCGGTGTTATATACCGTCACGCCATGCGGGGTACATAAGTTACGCGAAGCAAAAACGTCTCTCGACAAATCTATGGATAAGAATATCCTCGAGTTTTTTTTGCAGTAGCAGCTGTTATGGTAGAGTCAAGCTTGACTTTCCTTATCGAACGTTTTATAAAAGCGACTTTCGCTATCATCTTATACCCTTCGCGGATTTCTAAGCCAAGCTCACCAATATATATTTTTTACGCTCTCCATCCCTGATTCCATGCCATGGGAAAAGGAAAATTTTGTATTTCGCTTTTCTAGCAGGAATCCGATCTCGCCCGCAGCTTCGTCGAGCTTTTGTATCGTATCGTAGTGTTAGTTTGATCAGGAGCTTGGACTCGGAGGCTAGGTGGTTTAGGTTACGATGACAGGCCCTATAATAGCCCTGTCTATGATATAAAAGCTAGAAAACTAAGTTACCTAACCATCGCGTCTATTAACTTAGTCCTTTAAACCAATCGAAGAGCTAGAATCCGCGGGGGTCGTAACACAGTTTGAGAAGGGAGTGAGTTTGTGAGAAAGAAGTATATAGGTGAAAGCATAAGTGAATCTAACTGCAAGTTACGTATAGATTATCGCCAAACAAAAATAAATTTGCCTTGAAATCTTGTACTGTTCGAAAATGGCGGAAGAGTTTTCGAGGACCATGGAATAACACTTATTTGGTTTTTTATTTGCTTATGATGGTCGTATATAAGGCTTAAGGTGGATGCCCGAGTCTTAGTGGAAGGGATACATTCGTCTTTAAGTAAATTGTGGAAAGCTTACCAATGACACGCAAGTTGACTGCCGTGCTGTGCGTTCTGGCCCACCTGTAGTCCACTCGGCATCGGTATTCGCCTTCGTCGCTCTCTTCGATGCGTGATATCCTTAGGAGAGCCGGCACCGAGCTCAAATTGAAGAGGTATCGATTCTCGCGAAGCCCTCTGGGAATATGTTTCGCTTTCATTAAAGGACTGAAGCGGGCGTCCACCGTGTAGAATGGCGACTTGGACATTCCCCGGTACCAGAATATTAAGAAAACGGAATCGTCGGGAGAAGGCATCGTAAAATTGCACGGCAGACTGGTTTCTCCCCCGATGATGGCCACTTGGTCCGCTGCACCTGTAAATCGCGTCAAAAGAAAAATATTCCTTCTAAATGAAATATGCCAAGTTCCACAAAGAAATACGGGGAATGCAAAAACGACATTTTTTTATACAGCGTGGTCCAGATTGAAGAAACTTAATAGGCTATGCCGACAAAATAGCATGCCATACAAACTTGCGCTGTTTCTAACATTGCAAATACAAGTTTTTTAACTCGACCACCTTGTACACAGCTTGCACGTGCGTGCCGTGCGAGTGATAACCAATTTTTTTAAAGATTTGAAATGGCTTTGGGTTCGATCTTCATGATATTTCTTACAAAGTTAAACATATCCACCTGCACTACCATATCCATACGACATTCATAAGGTCGGTATTTTCATTTTGGCCGTATTTTCGCTCCATCTGAGTGATCGAGAGCCTCGATCCTTCCCTCTAGATTTCTCTTTTAGCAAATAAAATTTTCCCAACAGTCTAACAATGTCGTTCTTGTTTCTCGGTCTTTATTGAAACCCCCTAAGCCCCAGTGCTTGTTTGAAATAGGATTGATAATTTATACGGAGGTAAATCGAAAAATCTTGTTAATGGAGCTAGCGAATGAAAGTAATGAAAAAGTCGAAAGGGTGTTAGACCGAGGCTTAAGGCGGAAGGAAAAACTAGAATCGTTTCCTAAAGCCAAATTTATTTGGTGGGTAGACAAAGAATAGTGCGTGTTGCAATTACTAGATGTGTGCCTTGGAGAGGTTCTAAGCTGGGTCGTTAATATTTCACTCCAGTGTAATTTACGGTTTGATACTCCTTGTTTAATATTTACGTATGATATGGAAGCGTGACGGGATTAAAGAGAGTCTAGGGAGTACTTACCTAATAATATGGAGGAGAAGCAAAGTAGGCAGCAAGTATTGATGAACAAGCCCAACGATAATAACGAAATATATTGCTTCTTTTTGATCATAAGTCTTTCTGTTGGGATGATCAAGATCTCCTGACACCGCAAAATAGAAAGTCATTAATTTAATATATACCCGGAATTTCCATATATCTCTTAAGCCTAACCCTCCTGCCTATTAACTATTTCTCAGACCTATTACTCTTAACTGTTATTTATTGGGTATAGAACGAAATGGTATTTTTCTTTCGCAACGGTTTTGGGGAAAATACCGACGACTTAGGCCTACTTTTTATTGAACGGTAGTAGGGAATTAATCGATTCATATTAAACATCAAATGGACCTTTTTGCGCAGACAAAATTGGAGCGTAATGGTTACCAAATCACCCTTGCTATTTTGAATGATGTTCATAACAAATTTTATATCTCATTTTACTTCACGATATTTTTTAATTTCTAAACATTTTGACTTTGAATACATTAATATGTAAAGTTTTTGGGTGTAGTGTTTGAGTTGTTTGGGAGAGAATATAAAGTGAAGGGCAACATACGTAGACGTTATTGTAAAGGCGTTAGATAAGTGGCAATAAGTCGCAAGATGACTTGGTCCAATTAGCTAGCTGAACTTAAATTTAAAATTTCACCTGCTTTGGCTGCTTTTTATGGATGAAATATTTCTACAAGCGCAGTTAAATTGAACAAAAGCAATTGATATAGCTCTTCAACAATTTTACAAAGTCTAGATGTATGTATAGATCGAGTTAAAGTTGTCAGTGTTTTTCAGACCTCGGTAAGAAATGGTCGTAAAAAGACAAGGCGTAGCGGTCGTAGACAGCTTACAAAAGAGGAGTGGATAGACAAACGCTTTATTCTTGCCACGTTAAATCTTGGCAAGAATGATAAATTAACTACAGATTCCTCTTATGGGGAAATGTGTTTACATTGGGGCTTCAATGTTTCGTGTTTTAACATCCGCACCGGTGCCTTTTGAAAGATGGTTTCACTTTCAGTGGGACTGAGTTAATATAAGTTTATGCTGAAGCAAATTAAATCGAAGCTACTAAATCATCACTGTGACGAAAATCCAAAATGTACGACTTTAAACCGATATTTTTTCTATTCGAAATTCCTTACAGTTAATAGACGAAGTTACATCTAAGCTTTGTAAAAATATTTGTTATAATATAGCTCGCCACAGGATTCAGAAATTTCGTTTGTTGGCTCTTACGTAGAATTAACAAAATAATTTTAACTTCGGCTTAATTTACATCGCGTGTAATGTGAAAATGGGTAGGCGAAATTTAGTCCTTACTCGGGGAAGGTTTCGAGAGAAACGAGTGGGGGATTATATTCGGACGTTAGACAATTTGGCCGTAATGATTTGAGAAATTAGAGGCCTTGAAGCGCGGCTAAAACGAATGTCGTTTAAGCTAGCTAACTCTATATTATAGCCATTATTCGAAATGACGTTGCGTCTAGCATTGACTAATTTACCCCGTATTTACGTTGAGGAGCTTTCTCGCGCGTCCCGAAGATTACCATTAGAAACACGTAGTGCAATTAATCAATGGAGATCTATAATCCTTACTCTTGAAGGCAATATCGAACTGAACCATCGATTATAAAAGCCGACAAAATTAGTTTTGGACAACGAGATTCCAACCAACTTTCCCGAGCGGAATAATTTCGTACGTATCTCGTTAAAAAACGGAAAAACTATACTTTGAAAATAAACTAAATTAAACAAATATTGAGTAAAGAGATGCGTATCAATGACGAGGCTTAGTATCGATTTTAATTTTAAAAGAAACAAAGATTCTGATTTTGGGACGCCCTGCATTAGATTATTTGAAAGTAGCGGAGGATTAAAGGAATAATTCAAAAGAATTTAAGCCGTGTTAGAAAGAGAGGGTGGAGGAGTAAGTAAAAGGAACACTCTTAATTAAATGCAAACACGACCCAGCCCTCATGCTAATTAGGAAAGAGGGTTGGTACTGAAGGAAAGGTTGATTAAAACGGAAGACATCTTTAAATATGAACCACCAGTTTCAAAGTTTTATTGATAATCGATGGAGTACATTTGAATCTTTTTTCCTACACTCTCTCCCATCCCACCCCATTCCCTCTCCATCTATCCCCGCGCATATCCCCTCGGGAACGAACATCCATGAATTAATTTATGAATATTTTTCTGGCAAAGATGAAAAAATAAATTCGCTTTATATGAAGGAAAAAGAGAAATTAAATGATTTTAATCCCACCACATTTGAGTTATCGAAAATTCCTAGTGCTACCATTAATATTTACTTCATCTAGTCGGGCAATTTTTCTTCGACTCAGTTAAATATTCATAAGAGGATTAAATAAACCAAGAGAGAAGCTAGCCATCCGATTCCGACATCTCTGAAATTCTACGAGGGTATAAAAAATACAGAAATAAAAAAGATTTTTCTTCCTCCCTTTCCAGCTAGCTAGCTGTATTGACAATTTATAAAATTTACTCAGTCTCTTGGTTGGGTGGTGCATGGGTATTTGCTTTTTCAAACCGCTGCCTTTTAACAATGAAAGAAACTAAAGACCGTAGGGAGCGTGGGTTATCCAAAATTGGCTGCGAATATAAAATAAAACTACCCAATCGAAGATTAGAAGTACGTAATATGTAGAAATATGCAAGGTGATTCTCTTAAAAAAATTGTATTTCGTATGGAGACTGGGGGAATAGTTTTACAATCTATGAACTAATAGGGTCCATATAAGTCTAACTTCACATTATAAACTTTAAGTTTATTCTTAGTGCGGTAGAGTTCGGGTTTCAAGCATCCATTCCCCCACCTCTGACTGACTTTCCTTCCGTTGAAGAACGATTTTCGATATTTTGAAGGCAGCTATAGCAAAGTCGTTTTTGCATGCATTGTGTTTCGAGTTATAAGAGAAACAAAGTGAAGCGATTCATCACGAAAAGAATGCTTTTTTTTCTTCTCTACTCTCTTAGAGTCAAACTCAGGCACTGTTCAAACCTTAGACAAATAATATTCTAAAAAGATCCCGAAGACCTAATCCTTCTAGAACATTATCAAAAGTATAAACTTTCAATGCATTTTCTTCTGTTTCTTAGTGGGCCTTGGTTAGAGAAAAAGGCCCATTTTTTATAGATACTATATAGTAGCATAGGTTTATGTCATAAGTATGGATAGTGTGGCTCTTACATTACGCGATGTATACGCGAAAGGCTTATGTAATGTATTGATGATGTTAAATCTTCGAACAGTAGTCTATGACACAGCTCAAGAACTGAACAGGTAACTACGCTTGAATGATTTACTTGTCCATTTCCGTAACCTAATTAGAATTGAACGCGACCAGGAGATTGTCTTGTGAATCTTTGACGTTTGACCTACATAAGGCAAACTCCACGTTTCTCTCAGTGTGTAACTTATGAAGCATATCTTATGGTAGTCGTTTCCTTCCATACCATGACTCCCTGGATTTATTTTATACAATTTTTTGGAGAAGGTACTAAGAAATGTACAATGTAAGAAAAGAAAATGCTGAAGATTGGTTTGAAAAAGCTATTGACCTTACTGGAAAAGTGGATTTTTTACAAAACATCCTTGCTGAAGAGCACTTGAGCAAGCGTATTGGGCTACCGGAAAACGGGCTAGTTTTGTAAAAATTCGCTCCTTGAGGAAGCCACTAATAAAATTAAACAAGTTAAGTAATACTGTATTCATATAGTATTACATTGCGAACCAGCACCATATACTTTTATAATATTTTGTCAAATGCACTTGAACTTCAATGCGGACTTTTTATCCATTAAATCTATATATTTTCGCTACGCTGTTTCAATACGTTTCACTAGATTTTGAGCGAGAACATTATTCGCTTCATTTTGTTTCGAGTTATTTCCCATATATGGATTGTATTTCCTTTTTGTAAGTATAGTTTTTAGGGATTTTTTGGAGCCGCTGGCTATGCTGGACTTCAAGGGATGAAAACTTAAAAAATGCGCAGTTATTTTACAATTAACAAATATTAGTATATATTTTTGGGAGAAAAATCATTGATTACCTGGTTCTTTAGCTTAAATAAAGCTGTTTAAAACTTCGAATACCGAAAGCCCATTAATATACAATGTGCGAAAGTATAGCGTAGCTCTCATGAAATAATTTTACAGGCGCCATGCACGGTTCCCCGTTTAAGGCAAATTCTTCGGCTTAGAAATTAATTTTATGAGCTACGTATCGTTAACTTTGTTTCCGACACAAACGAGGTTAGATAGTTTAAATTCGTTCCTCGTTTAGAATTTTTGATCCTTAGCATACAAGACGTACGACCGTGCAAAGAGAGGGTGAAAAAGGAAACAAACTCTCTAATTAGTTCAGAACCATGTTGTTTCGCTACAAGCGAGAGCCTGGTTAATTTTAAACCGAGATAATTTAATTTCAAAGACCCGCTTTTGCACCTTACAAACCTAAATTTAATTATTCAAATTTAATTGTAGAGGAAACGTTCAAAATTTACTAAGAGTCAGGAACAATTTTTCTACTAGTATTTAAGCTGATAAGAACAAGTATACCGTGTTCTATTAGATACTCATTAATGCCAATTAATCAACCAGTTCAGTTATTTATTTCCTTTAATATTTCAATATTCAAATAACGAAATTTTCTTCATTAGCTTAATTTCCACATTTTTAAGGGTGTTCAAATTAACAAAAACAGTTTGGTTTTTCCTTTCACCGTCACTTTTGGGGTTAGTGTTATAGTCAGTATCGAATTATTTTGTATAACACGACACGACCTGGGGTTTGGTCCCCTTATTAAAGGGAAATTGATGACAGAGGATACCACCGTTATAACTTAAAACCTCCCATAATACAGCAGTGTGGCTTGGATCAAAAGATACACAAGATTCTATGGAGTAAAATCAAAATTATTTTGTTTATTTTTCTCCATTTAAATTTGCGCTAATTCTGACATCTCCGTAAAAATCTTGGGGGTTTTCGACCTGAACAACCCTGTATTCTTTTGTCTCATCAATATGTAAGCTCGTGTTACCGTAAACCGAACATAAACCAAGCCCAAAGACTTTTTCGCCATTTTCGCCCTTAATTTTTATTCGCGGTAATGAGGTTAGTTTTCGCGGACGCGGCAAGCAGCCTCGTAATTTATTAAAAATATTGTTTATTACTTTTTTTCCCTTTTTTTTCATTTGTGTTAGGCTTAGCTAACATTGGAAGGCGGGAATTACTAGCCAACTAAGTTATAGGCTCTTGTTATTCACGAGCCGTAAAATAATTACTAACTGGCGTGGTAACGATTGCGGGCTTTAATTAAAACCTTCCGGAAGCGCTCAATTAGATCCCCGCAAAATTGTACGTATATAATATTTGCTTTCCTATGTTGCTATCATCGCAGTCCGATAGCTTAATATTGTTGTTAAATTATGCTGAACTCGCATACTCTGAATATTCCGTTCCGAGAATGGAGCGGACAATTTTAGTTAGTTATTTAATTATATACGCCTATAAACTATAGCGTTATATCTTTGTTTATGAAAATTTGGGTTATTTCGGGTTGTATTGCATTCTCTAAACCAAAATTCCTCATCGTAAAGTATGAATGAGATAAAATTTGAATAGGTTCTTGCGAATTTTACAAAAACATTTCTCAGTAATCTCGTATATATTTATGAATATCTGTGTTCGTAAAATTGTCTAAACAAATATTATCCATAATTTATGTGTGGATAAAATTTCGTGAACTTTACGAAGAACACGGTTTGTTATTATTAAAAATAATCTCGTTGTATATCGTCTAAGAAAATTTGGATTCAGTCCGTTATAGACGAAAAATGCTAGGTTAACGTACCTGAGAATGTAAAGTGTATCCAACAATTGCGGTATTCTCATCACCATAAACCTTAGACTTTTTCTTTTTCCTTTAAAAAGGCCAAACCGTTGTTCTTAAGCATATTTCGAACCCGTACATACGAACTCCAAAAGAAACGTAAAATATTAAATATTTTCTCTCGTCCACCGTGTTGCTAGAAGGTCTTCAATTCCGTCGATATAAGAAAAACAACTTCTAACGTTAGTTCCTTATTCTTTTGGTCGCTATAGCTGGCTCCTTCGCTTCCCGGCCACGTTATTTCTTTTTAGGGAGGAAAATAGATTTCCGTACCTCCCTTCCGCCGGTGAGGTCAACCACGAATGAATTTTTTCTTCTCACGCTTTGATAAAAAATTCCTTTCCAAAGAATATACACGCCACCGTTCACCTTTCTCTTAAGATTTTCCTTGTAGGGTAAGTTGCCGAGCCTAAGGCAGGGTCTAAAACTAGGTAAAGTTGATGGGTGCGAACCTACTCAATCTCCGTTCGACGTACCACCGGCCTTTTTCCCCCTCTAATATACGGAATATTTGGCGTTAAACTCCCTTTTTCGCGTCTCTCTCTTGATCCTCTCCTCCGAATCTCTCAGTCGCTCCTAGGGATGCTGTTGCTTCTTCCTTCGAACGGCGAGAGAGAGTATGAGCAACTTTTCCAAGGGATCCGCTCAGTTCCTCTCGGCACAACGACTCGAGTTCGACTATGGCCCCCCTTTAGCGCCACTTTCGGTAGACTATCTACCTGGCCGTGTCGAGCATTGATTTTCTCCTTGGTTCTCTGTCGTTGGAAGCTTGTTTTCTAAAGCGCCGTTCGCGAATGATACTAACGCTAGCTAGCCTGGCTCCAAATGGAAAGACGTTGCTTTCAACTGAAGCGAAGCGGGCTTGCGCGCGTGCTCCAATCCAAATAACTCTCCTCTCTCCTCTCGGACTTTCCCGTCGTCGCGGTTTTCAAACACCGGCCTTCGAGAAAATTAACGAATTACTTCGCCTCGAAAAATTAAGGTCTTAAAACTTGGGTAGGATATTTAAATTTGTTAGTAAAGTCTCGAGTGTTAGCTCGGTACAACGTAACTCGCTCCTATCTCCCAGGAAAGCGGTTTAACGAGGGTGAATTAAGTTTTCGTAACGCTCTTTTAACTTCTCCTTCCGAACCCTGGTGACTGGAGTCTCTGGTAATCCGTTCACGTACAGGAAAGAGTTCGTGGCAGCTCCTTTCCGTGCATACCGCTTTAAATATTGAATTTTTTTCGTACCGGAAAGGGTACAGACCGTAGTTTATTTTAGCTCCACGCGACGCCGTTCGCTTTCCTACGCGCGACGACGATGATGCTTTGAAAAATAAGAGCCTCGGGAAAATTTCGCGTCTTTTCTATTCGGGAAAAGTTATACTAAACAAAGTCAGCGCTTGCGCCGTTCAAGCTCTCGGCCTAGTTGTCCGCCGTTTTCTCGCCATCCTCTTCCCTATCTTTCTCTACCTCTCTTTTCTTTTTTTAGTCCCTCCAAAAATTATTTTGCGAAAATATTGATTTACATCCACTGTGTTTCTGGAAAACAAGTACGACGCAAAGTACCCAGGTTCACTTTCGATTTTATTCAAGGGTAAATCTGTCAAAAACCATGGAAATACCTTTGAAATTTTCTGAAAGTTCATAGATTGAAACCTATTATAATCAACACAATTTACTCTAATGAAGGAGTATTTGTGAAATTTGACTCTCCAGTAGAATACACGGCGGAGTAATTGAAAACGCCCTTGGGTGCGATGGTGCTTGCGAAACTTCAACTTTAGCCTTTATTATCTTGTTCATCTTCTTCCATCCAAAGATTTCTTTCATTGGTTGAGTCGCCTTCGGTTATTGATTTTGGCCAATATACTGTCCATCCTCTCTCCGGCAACCCGTTTTCCTTTGGCCAACATTTTTCTAGCCTAGAGATAAAATAGTGATCCCGCACCCCAGTCCGGTATAATAGCCTGGTCTAAGTACCACCAAATCCCTTCTAAGCTCGACATTATCTTTAACCATTCTCTTTCTCCTCCCGTTCCATTACTCCTAGCTTACCTATAGTGGATTTTTGTAAATAGAAAATGTAATGATAGGTAAAGAATGAGAAAGTAATAGCTTTTATTTTTTCGGCGCGGTAACCTAACCTAAAAGTAGAAAAGAGTCTAGAGTTACTGGCTGTAGCGACACGATAGCGCCAACAGAGAGAGAGCGAGCGATAGAGAAGACTGGTCAAGCTCGAGGGTCTTTTATCCAGAGCTACTCCTAAATCCGTGAAGCTAAACTGAAATAACTTCGGGAAGAATATTAGAGCCTATAAAACTGGGCGTCGAGGTCGAAAACGGATACGCGGCTACGAATTGTAAGATGCGATCCTTAAACTAGAGGAGCAACTCACTCACTGGGCCAATAACTTTTATAAATTAGTCACAACGCCGAATATTTCGCTTTGAAATTGGGGAATTGATTAATTATTAATAAAACTTGCATTAACGTTAGTTTTTTAGGCTAAATATGAACAATATAGAAAAATTCTTAAATTACGTTAGTTCCTAGGGATCATCTATGCTCTTGGAACATTTCCCCAGAGTTGCTTACACTCGTAAGGTACACCGTCTCAAAAAGGTGCATTGTCCCTCGCACATTCTGCTGGTCCCAGATATTTTTTCCGCGGTGAAAAAGCTAGAATTCGGTTCTAGGGTATAGCGATTACCAAAAGTAAGCGAAAGGGTCCGATGATGGCTTTGGAAAGCGATTGGGGACACGTTCTAGCTCGATCCGCCTTCCTACTCTCACCCTTATACTCTTTCCTTTTTCTATTATGCTTCGACTTACAGGCTCTCTATAATCCCAGTTATAAGCAATGCTTTTTATGTTCAGGGCCATAACTGCGAGCCGTAAAAGCCTCCACGCTTCTGCGAAGTTTCGATAGCCTTTGCTTCCTCCTAGTATCTAGGCCGCGCGCGACGTGTTGGTGGCCAGATTATTTCTCACCACCGTTCTAACGTATACTACCAATGACGGCTATTTAAGCCTTTTCGTAATTAGTCGAGCTGCGAAACCAACCAGTCTTCGTTCGTCCTTCCATGACCGTCGTTTAGATTTTCGCTTTAACTCCCTCGTAGAAACTATACTTAACCCTTATTTCGAGTACGGATTACGCACGTATCGGTGATTTACCAAAATTATGTACAGCCGCGCGGCACTCATTTTCAAAATTAGCTAGGTCGATTTTATCTCTATAAAAAATATAAGAATATTTTACAGTAGACCGTTGATCGAAAGTGTTGCGAGTGGAAAAAGCAGGGAATTTTAAAAGTAATTCAGGATGAATGGTTCACTGCGTTAAAAACGAGGTATATTTAATAACTTTGCAAAACCTAACTTAAAATTTAGCCCAAAAAAAGTGGGAAGGTATATTTTTCTCGTATTTCCACTCTGAAGTGTTAAATAACAGTAAATAATTGGGTTTCTTTTCTCGCAGTTCATTCTTTACACTCTTAAATGGTTAAATATATTTCCAAGTTTCGCCGTAACCTGTTTAGAAACTAAACGAATTATATTTTCATTTACCGTCGACATTTTCGACGTTTCTTTTTTTATAATTTGTTCGCGTTGAAATCTTTAGGTCTTCTAGCTTTTATTCCTTCTAGCAGTTTACTTAACTCTTTTGTGGGGGAATTTATCTCTTGGAGTAGAAAATGAGATTTCTGATGCTCCCAGGTCGCTTCCTTTCCTGTAAATACACTGGATAAAGATAGCTAGATAGTATGTTGGCACCTTGAAAGATCCCCGAAAAGGTACAGTACATGATACGAGACTTGATCTCCTGCAAGCAATGCTGGTAACGATTCAGGGTTAATTCTTCGAGCATTTTTCGTCCAAATTCTTAATAACCACAAAACAGAACGGACTCTGTTGCTAAGTAGATTACAAAAGTAAAATCGACGCTTTGTTATCTCCATAGTGGTGTACAAGGTCACTGGAATTACTTCCTTAAACTAAGACGGTATTATCTACAAGTCCACGTCTAACTGACTACGTAGCATTGAATCGCTTTTCATCCAAGACACGAGCCCCTAACTAAACTAAGAGTATATAAAGGCTATAACACCCGTAGATGGAATAGCTATAATGCCCAGAATACAAGTATTTTTTATTCCATGGTAAGCCTAAAAGAAAAATAACAACGTTATTGGGTACCACCGAACTCGTTTATGTATTATGTTATTCTTCTGACCTTTTTCTTCGCTGGTCATTGGTCAGTACAAGCCTACGAATAAGAAAAGAATAGACTGGAGAGAAAGAGAGAGAGCTTGGAGTTAGATTAACTCTATCCCTCCGATATAAGTCTGGGAGAACACGAGGCTTTCTGTCACGTTTCTGCTAAATGGACTTCCATGTTAAAGGAAGGAATTGAAAGCGTATAGGGGATTCAAGAAAAAGGAAGAAGAAGAAAAAGAAGAAAAAATACAAGAAACGTTTGCAGTATTCTTTTCCATTTCATTTTTATTGTACCGATATAAATCCCAGGCCATGAAAATCCAATTTAAACAGAAACCAAAATTATAGTTTTATTTTCTGGATTTTACTATATAATAGAATCTAACCTGCGAAGTATTAGGCCTAAGTCTTACTATTTTTTCTGCAAAATGAAACTCAACTTATTATTGAATCTGTATTTCATTTGTGTGGGATTTTATAAAAGTGAACATAAAACAAATTGGAAATTTCACTGAAAGTAACAAAAGACAGTTTATACTCCATTTAATGGATAAATTTAGTTTTCCTTATTTTCATAGACATCTCTTACTAGGTTTTAAGGTAGGCACTGCAACTTAAAACATGTCTTTATATATATATATTTATTTTATTACAATTCAAAATATACAGTATTTATTATTACTTAAGATTTGATTATTTCGTTTAATGTTTCGGAAAGATATGTATATTTTCTTTTTGAAGCTATTATTTGATGCACAACTTTCTAGTGATAGAATTTTCATATTTAATGGGTCAGGAAATTATGTCTAGGTAAGAACCTAGACAAAATCCTTGAGAGACACTAAAAGTCCAAGAAATATATCACACTATCAATTATTAATTCCCGTATTTTGCAAGCACTATATATCAAAGTGTGTTAATACGAGAGAATTTTGTTTTTTACAAATCCAAGAGTGCTTTCAGTTCAGAGATAGTGGATTTTCGTCCCGTTAACAATTCAAGGACGGTACTGGATATACGTCGAAAATATTTTGCTGGAAAAATCCACTGTCTAAAACATTCGAGAAAAGTGGGTGTGAGGAAGGGATGAGTGTTTTTCAGGGGCTAATATTCTTTACAAATTGATAGCAAAAGAAAAAATTTTCAGTTGATCTACGAGCCCCGTTTTAAGTTTATCGAAATGGCCCCGAGACGCGAACGTCTAGAAGGGTAAGAGTTTTCAAAAACAGATTCTGATAAATCCTTCAAGCGAGACTTCAGATAGAAAAGAGATAGCTATAATATTCATAAGCAAATAATAATAATAAGTTAAATAGGGCCGTTGAAGTAAGACTGTCAGCAATGTCGTCCAATTACTTTAAGGTCTTGTAAGTACCTTAACTTATTGTGGCTCATTTTTAACTTATGATACAAGTGTAGCAGGCGGATGAGTCGAAAACTGGCGCAATACATTTGAGTAATATTTCTTATGCCTAGTTTTCTTTCTTTTTTTAAGAGCCTGGAAAACTAAGTCTAAGAGAATGGGGTGGAGTTGGGATGTTGGAGGAAGGATGCGTTTCCCGGGGCTTTGAAGCGTTAGACGGGCAAAGCCTAAGGGGCGCTTAGCGTCGATCCGCGGGACGTTATCGTCTTGAATGCGATCCGGGAGTGCTTGCTTTTGATTATCGAAGCTTTTTGGGAAAAAGCCTTGGGAAATTCTTTTTCTTTTTCTCGGTTCTCCGGAGTTAACGATAAGTTTCCACGGAACGTACAAACTCTTTTCTTTATATTTAGTCGACTAAATAGGTGAACGTACGACGGCCGGATATATCGTTTTTGAGTTTGTTCCGACTGCGAATATATCATCAAGGGGTAGCTTCTGAACGGGAAAGGAAGAAAGCGTCCCCGCAGAGGGACCAAACCCAAAACCGAATCTAGTAAATTCACCTTCTTCAGGGTTCTTAGACTTTCGTGTTCAGAATTTGCCTCTAGAATTCAAATTGATACTAATTCTCAAATTTGACTCAGTTCTCTTTACTCGCGTAGAAACATAGATAAGAATACGGTTACTTTTCGTCAAAAAACTATTATAATTATTGCGTGTCCTCGAAATGTTATAAAAGAGACCAACCATATTGCGAAATAACCTTGGTATATTTCCTTGGTTCGTGTCCCGTAGGTCGAGACAAAAGAGACAGAGGGAATGAAAAGAAAAGGCTTAAAGTAAACCTTTCCGTCCGGCTTCCTTCATATTGGAAAAATAATTCCGAATCCCGGCCACGGAAGACGGCTCTTTCTTAAAAGGCAAGAAAATGAAAGGCGGGTGTGCGGGCAGACGGTGGAATACGAGGAAGGTCATCTTTTTACGCCATGCACGGGTTAAAGCTAACCCGAAACGACCACCTCGGCGAGATAGTCAACTTCCCCAATCCCTACGAACTTTGAATACGCGCATCCTTTGGATCCAATGTACGAAACGAAGAAGGCGCTATTTAATGTTTGCGTTCTAAGATTTTATCGCCTCAAACTTTCGGAAAAGGAAATAACCGCGAAGACTCTCGGTTGAAGAGAAAGTAGCCCGAGGTCTCCTGGAAAACGTTTGTCTTCTATCGCTTTAAATTACTTCGGGAAGATTTTATCCCTATCGCAGCTTCATCCTACGTACTCCTCATCTTCTATTTAAACTAAAGAATCCTCTGGATTGATCCCTGGATGAAATAACCATTGAGAATGTCTACGGAGTCCATACAGGTTGGTGTAGATCTCAATTGGACCTGTGGCGTTGGCTAGAAAGTGTGCTTGGAATTTTAATATTCTACGTGCGAAGTGGTAAAAATGGACGATAATTTTGGCAGATGTTAATTTTTTTCCTGTGAATCACCAAAGTTATTTTCTCCTAGATTTCTCAAATCCTAGACTTTCTTTCCCTTACTTCCAAGTTAGTTCCAGTTCTAGAAAACTAATTTAGCTTTGAACGGTATTCGCCTTTTCGTTCCGAAGTTCTAGGGTAATTATTTTTATAGTCTGCGAAGAATATGGTCGTAAACATACGCTTAAAAGACATCGGTAATGTATGTATTCTACAATCTTTTTTTCTGATTTGGCCAAAAAGCGTGAAAGCTCGCTCTTCTTTATCTTTTAAATCCCAATGCAGACTGTTCAGAATTTTCACATAATGCGAATTTAGGTTGGAGGGGTTGATTTATATACCGAATATCAGGGTTTGGCAAACTCGAAACGCCTGCTCGTCTGAAATGGATCTAACGATAGACTCGCTCCATAAGGATAAGAATGGAAAGTGGCGGTTTGAAACGAAAACGGACGGACCGCGGCTTTCCCCAACGTTAATCATAAATTAATTCTCTATCTCCTCTTTACTGGGGTTTCCTTATTTTTCTCTTATGTATGAAGCCTGTTATAAAGCTAGTAAAAGATTTAATTCGGTTAGCTAGTACACGACGGTATAATCATTTGCCATCCTCTTTGCTTTCCCGGCCACCTTGCCGTTTACAGCGTTTTTGACTTTCCCCAGAAGTTAGTCTTCACCACTAGTACGCCCTCTCCATTAGGAGTTTTTGATGGGCGTTCGACCACGTTATATCTATTCTACTTTAGGGTTGGATGTAGTCACAGAAGCTCGTTTAGTTAAAGTAATTTAGTGGCATATTAAGAAGGGAACAACTATCTTTCTGACAAGGCATCTAGAGTAACTTATCACCAATGGAAATTCTTGTAAAACAAATTACTATTCTCACTTGTCAGGTAGTAACTTACATCAAATAATGTACATTGGAAAGGTAAAACCAAGACTATATCTTTGAAAGCTTCGCGTGCGAAACGGCGGTAACCTAGAGCTAAAGTTCTTAAAGAGTAGACGGCGCTGTGCCGTAATTTACGAGCTCCGGCCGTAGGGGTTTGTCGTGTTTGGACAACCATAAATACACCGTGGTGGAAAAAGGGTTTCTCTTTCTATACTCACCGTTCCTTTCTTTTAAATTTCCACGTCATCTGGCTCGACAGTCTCTCTTTTTGGGAGTCTAGTATCCAACGGGGTCCATACTGGGTCCTCAAGGGGTTGATCACTCCATGACTTTAATGCAAAATAAGTATTATTAAGGAAGAAATCGAGGGTAGCTAATTATTCACTTATGATAAATCTAGTAGTGGTGAGTCTCTCACGAACGTTACCTTAAATAACAAAGCAACGAGAAAGGCTTACCCTACATCCCTTTGGGGGAGATATCAGCGGGTGACTGACCAGTCCAACCTCTTTCGCCTTCCTCGAGGCCATTTGTTTTAGAAGTTTTCTCGCGAATATGTAAGCACCTCGCTTTATTTTTCCTCCCAAATCCTAAATGGTTATGTCCCTGGCTTATTTTATAGTCTAGTACATATATAGTTACTTTAGTCGTTAGAGAGGCTTGTTACTAACAAATGAAAGAGGAAATTAGGGTTTAGCACGACAACGTCTTTTGACGACGTTTAAAAACTACATCCCGGAGTCGTGGTTGTAAATTTCTGGAGAGAATGTCCCTTACCATCTTTCAGTTTTATTTCCAAATATTTACGAACGCGAAGAGAGAATTGAAAAGATTCTCTTAACTCTTTGTCGGTTAAGTCTTAAGATTTGTATATAACTATTTTATTTACTAATGAGAAATTTAACGTCAATTTATTCAATTTAGAATCACGCGAATATGTTAAAATGCAGCTTATTTCCTTAAAATTGTGCCCATTAGTGACACAATAAATTCAGAAATTTTTAACTTTTGAAGAGAAAATTGTTTAAATAGCTATTGATATTATAATGGAATACTTCTATTAGTTTTTTCCAACGGTCGCCTGTAAAAGTGTTGTCCATGCTAACCATTGCTGTTCAGGTAAACAGCATCTTGCAGGCGCTAGCACAATTTTTTTTAAATTAATTCAGATTAAATTGGTACTGTTAATCATGATACAAAATATTCTAGCCTAACTACGAGAGCTAATTTTATAAGCGGAATGGGTCGATGTCAATTTAGTTTTGTCCTAATAAAGGAAGCAAAGTAGAGGGCTCTTAAGGTCGTAGCTCAGTCACTGTCCCCTGGCGCTAATTAGACTTTAAAGCATCGTCGAGAGTTAATAATGAAAAAAGAAAGAAGCCAATGAATTCTTAAATACACGTATTAGATAGTGGACGCAACTCGGATAACTAGGTTCCCAAAGGACACGCTCGTGTTTTTCAAATTTTTCGATATAATTACGGTTGGGCTTTGCATTATTATCATACTGGAATTAATCAGGCCTTTCTAAAGAGATAATTAAGTAATCTGTCATTTAATTTCATGAATATTCTGATATATTTCAATATTTATATTATGATCAATATGTTATTAAAATATTATTTTTCAAAGATATGAAGAAAACTGCCAATGTCGTTGTTATGATTTTATACACAATTATTAGTATACTTTTAATATTTCTTCTCTGATTTAAGTACGCCTTGAAAAACTATCTGTAGGTTAGACGCGCGTACGAGGGGTTGGATAAGGGAGATTATGGGGTGAAATAATTAGGGGTTTTCATTCAGGCTCTCTCTATCTCTCTTGAGTTTTATCTCTCCTGGTAAAATTTAATAAGCAGTTTTTGAGCGCCCGATGAGATTTTTTCGCTTCCCATTTTTGGAGGTGTGTGCGTCTCCGTGTAATTATTTCGGCAAATAAAAGTGGAAAGGAGTGATACGAATATTATATTAGATTTCGACCCTTCTTCCATGCAGCTTTCTTTTTCAATAAATACTCCGTTCACATCACTAAACTTTAAACTATTCAACCCCTATTCAGAAGTGTTTTGAGAGTTTTTCTTCTTCGTTCTAAATGCGAACGGGAATACTTTTATCTCGGACGGTTTTAATCGATTTCGAGGAAAATCCGTCGCGTGAGAGACCAGAGATTCTCTTTTTCTTCCAGGCTTAGTTCAAGATTATAACCGGTAAAAATTCCAAAGAAAAATCGGTTCTTCCTTCCTGCATTGATATGTAGATGAGTCCCTGAAATCCGTTTTAGATATATCTACGATTTTAAATCACTCTCAACTGGTGCTTTGAATTATATTGAATATGGAGACATCCTTTAAAATTGCCATTTTAGGAAAAACAAACTTTGCTCTTCTGTCTTGGCAACAAGTAATTTACAAGCTGCTTCTGTGTTTTTTTCTTCGATTACCTCCAGGGCTAATGATGCTGCATTCCAACACCTCTCGTTAATCGCTATCTTTTATGGTTCAATGAAAATAAAAATACAGAAGGAAAAAAAAAATTAAAGAAGTGCCTGAAAGAGAAAGAAGGACGTTCTGGACTTGGTTTTGGTAGATCGAAGAAAGTCTCTAATTTTACCAGAAATTCGTTAATTGAAGTAGAAAATAATTAATTTTAATTTTATGTTTGTGACTTTGGGGTTAGAACAGCATCCTGCGTTCAACTCGAATTAAAAACTGAGGTTAAGATAATAGAGGAAAATTAAGATACTCAAATTACTTCCCAATAAACATTATATATATTTTTCCTTCAGTATTTATTTACGTCTTCCTAGTTGCTTCTGAAAACGGAAAAGAAGGCCTGCCAAACTTCAGCATCCCTCTCCTCTAATCTTTACTCCTCCTTGTGAAATTGATCATTTAGTAAGTTTGCGGCGAAGTAAGTCATTAAACTGTAAGAAACCACCCTCTCTACCATTCCGAGTCTGGTTCTGCTCTGTGTGTTTGCCAAAATCTGTAAAAGAGTATGGGGTAGGCGCGAAAAATGTTTGAGCAGTTCTAGATTAATAAAAGATAATTCAGTTTGTATTGATTTTCAATTTGGCGCCTTGAGCTCTCTCTCTCTCTCTCTCTCTCTCTCTCTCTCTCTCTCTCTCTCTCTCTTTCCCGCGCAATGTCTCAATTCTAAAAACGCCAACGCGTTTAAAGTTCATGGTGATTTGGTCAATCTTAAAGAATAATTCTTTCATTGATCCTTTTGGGGGGCTGGTTACTTCGTGTATCAGTGTACACTCTGTACTTACGACAATATTACGCGTAATCTTTAACCCGTTGAGAATTTTAATCCGGGTCTAGGTGATTTCACACTTCATTTTATAGCCTTTTAAAGTCGATACCTGTAGATTTCTTAGGGGAAAATATCCCAGATGTTTTTTATATATGTATACACTCGAATCTTTATTTCATTAAGCTGGCGTATCTCCTTCGTCCCCCGCGATCGTATAGCGTGCTCTTTTCCCATTGGCCCCAGGGATTCCCTTAATATCCGTACGCGAATTTTGATTTATAACGATTCCATACTTTCTTCGCGTGATTAGGGAAATTTCAAGTTTCATCTTTGAAAAAAAAATTCCATAAAAAATAACATCCATCAGAAATGGATTAAATCGAAGCAATTACTTTTAAGAAAGAAAGAAGAGATTTCTTTGTGAGATTCGGAGATAATTTTTCTCCTAATATGGAATTGAAATGAACATTGCAAAACTGAATTTTTATATCTTATGGTAATTTATGACTCTAGTTACATCAGTTTAATACACTTTTATACTTTCTCGTCACTAATTTGATAATAAAAACAAGAACAAACTATTAGGCAAATTATTTTGGTCTACGTCGTTGGTACATGCATTTTTTTTTCTCTCTCTCTCTCTTCTTCGTCGTTCCCTTGACTAGGAGAAGAAAATTTGACGCCAGCCGCTTAAATTGCTCAATTCGTGAAAAAAAACTCGTTCACCATATTCACCTCTTCCTTTCCGTAAACAGATTATTCGTATAATTTTTCTCAACATAATCAAAGCGCCATCGGATCGGTGTTTTTGGGAGGAGAGGATGGAGATCAGAGGGTGATTTCTCCAGGGGACGAAAAATGTTTCCGGGCCTAATTACGCTTACTACGCATTAACGTCGAATCATTTTCGAAAGAGACCCATCATCGGGCCATTTGTACCTCTTGAAAAATCTCGCCCGGTACCCATCCGCCCGCCTGAAGGATACTCTCCTACCTAAAAAAAAGGCTAATGATTCCAGGAACGAGAGCGAGCGAGCTTCTCTCGTTCCCGAGAATCGTCTCAACTTTCTCTCCCCCGTATCGCTTAGCTCGATTTTTCTCGTTTCGTTAAACGGTGGCGTTGGGGGAGGCGTTCTCGTCGCTCAAACTGATAAAAATCCATCTACGAATGAAGATTGGGAAAGTTATCCATTTTACTAGAAATTTCATCTTTTCTTTTTTTCTTTTCTCTCCTCTCGATCTCTTGTTACTTTTCTAGGCGGAAAGGTACTTTATTCTTCCCCGTTTCTCCCCCTTAATTATTTTTATCAGAAGTAATGACTCCTTCATTTCCTCGTCGGGTAGCGCTTCATCAACGGAACGGGCGTTTTCCAAACGCCAAGTTTAGACCAAAATAGTACGGAACGAAAAGTCGAGCTAAAAGTGATAACGAATATGTTTTAACAAAGTGGCGGCGACTTAGGGTAGAAAGACTGATTCCGTTCACTCATTACCGTAAATGAAAATATTCCGTGTTAAGTATCTAAAATGAATCTGCTCACTGATAATTCGAGAAGATATAAAGTTAGACAAGAATTATTATTTTTACAATTTACCTAATGTTTTCGTATATGGATGTCTCTTGGTTTGAGGTGTCATTTTTGTCGTTTAAATAACCGAGAACTTGGGAGTCCTTTTATTTCGTTTGATGAAGCTTGGTTTCTAATTTATTTAAATTTTTACCAATAGCTAAATCACATCATCGAAGTTAAGCATAAACTACACTTTCACGTACAATAGTTGGGTGTGGAGTCATCTTTCTGAATGAGGATAGAGTGCGGGCGGTTAAAAGCCTTCATCCAAAGTTTCCACTCGTTCTGCCTTGTCTCTCTTCTCTCTCCGTTCCTGGCATATCTCTCTCGCTCTTGAGGGACCTGTAGATGTCGGCAAACACCTGCGATGTTTCTCGTTATATCGGTTCGTCGTGGCAACTCGAGCGGGAGAGAATTCCGGAGAATTCTTACCTTTTCTAATTCGAGAGAAAGGAGAGCCGGCCAATCGCGGAATGCGCTTCGTCGAACTTTTCTATTAACGTCTTTTCTGTTTACACGGAGTTTTAGTGGATAGGATTCGTTTCTCCATCCCAGATTGGCCCCGGCCACGCGCCTTCCCCGGTAATAAACCTTAAAGCTTCCGCGAGCCCATCGCGGTTTCGCGGGTCTAAAACTCGCTCAACTACCTTGTACAACTCGCGGAGAAGAGCGAGTGAGAAATCATTTTCTCGACTTATTTTTATACGTGGTTGTAGGCTGGAAACATACGTTGAAAAGAACCTTTTTCAGAAATAAGGAATTGATGAAAATTCTTCCAGAAATTCGCGAGTACTTTTCGCCAATGTTAGGTTCACGAGAAAGTGATTTTTGTTCATTTCAAATATACTAGAAGTATAATAATATGATGTACTCTGTAGTGGTAGTAACAGTAAGACGAGTCGAGGATAATTCGCGTGTACCATGAACGCACTTTGTTGTGATATTTAACTTTGCGCATTTATATCTCACCCAAGTGCAAAACCGATTGAGAAAAACTATAGATAACATTGTAACGTTCCATCTTGTTTCATTCTACTTCGAAGTGGAAAGGAAAAATAAGCTCTAACCCCGAAAAGCTTAGGCGTTTAGGCTCATATTTTCCCCCAAGTTTACTCTCCATTCTCTAACACGCCGTCACCACCGCGAGAAATAAGTCCCGTTCAGCCGCCGGTGTACGTTTTCCTTTTTCTTCCGTCACACCTCCTTTTTCCCGAGGAAAACATAAGTCGTCCCTAAACGATTTTTATTTATTTTTTTCCCCTTCTTTGCCACGCAGTTCCAAACCCTACCTTTTTAGGGAACTTTCAACACGCTGGTTTTGGTTGCGCGCGAGAATTGATGAGGCATAAGTATACAACTAGCATCTCTGAAAATAGAACTCGGGCCTCGTCGATAAAAAAGCAGTGAGAAAAAAGATTGATAGAAATATGATCATTTTATATGGCTTTTCTCCTTTAAAATAAGATGGGGTTCCCTAGTGAAATATGCTAATTTTATATCATACAAACTGAAAGAGAAGAGGATGGTATTTTTAAAAGAAAAATAAAGAAAACTTGGATGGAGAGAGGAAAAAAAGAAGAGAAGTTATGGACCTAATAGATTTCGGAATAAAACCCTTCTTTTGAATTCAATAGCAAATTGAGTTAACCTACATTCTAAAAGTTTGATAGGCGGGAAAAAGGGTAAGAATGAAATGACTAAAAATAAATATATTTATTTTACAGTTTTAAATTGATTTTCTAGCATTTGACTTGATAATAATTTTCTCTTACTATTCTTTGTCAGAATTGTTATTGAAGGATTTAATATAAAATTTTCAAACAGAAAATCAAATTTCAGAGTATGCCTTATAGTTTTTCTGTTAAAAAAATGTAAAAATTACGAAATATGTTTTGTGAATTTTGCCTTTTTTCAACCCGGAAGTCGTGTGGTCGGCTGAGTAGGTTTGCTGTAGTCTGGGGTCATTCGTAAGCTACTGAGAGGCAGGAGTTGAGATTGCCTCATTTGCATTATCGAACCAAGGATTATTGAATAGCGTCTAATTAAAGACATTCCTATTAAGCTAGGAAATTCGGAGCGTATTTGTCGGGGGAATCTAGGCTAGCGAAACGCTCCCGCCTTAGTTGGTCGCGTGCATGGCGTGAATCTTTAGATATCCCTGGAAACTTCCCGTTTGGTGGTAGACTAGACTATATGGAAAGGCCTTGTTGCGAATATTCAATTTAGAAGTCCATGCTATGAAATAATTTTTGCTTAAAGAGATAATCGAGGATGGTTCTGGGGTATATTGACGCGCTCCCGTTAACAGCAGTAGTTACTACTACCCAAATATTATAGTTTCCAAGATGGCGTCTGATCAAGTGTGTTCTAACAGTAATCAAACATTTTCATCAACTTCAGTTTATGAACCAAGGTGGTTAGAAATCTCCCTCACTATTCGTGGATTCCCCTTGGTCATATTCGAGTATCGAATTCACCCGCGCGTATCCTTTAATATTATCGAAATATCGACGCCGAATTTAGATTTGAAATAAGAAAGAAAAATTCGTTTAATTTGGCCAATTTTCAAGGAGTCTTGTTTACAGTTTGGAGACGAAAAGGCTGCTCTAGAGAAGGAGAAAGGAAGAGGGCTACGTAAACTGCCTAGATTTAATGTAACCCCTCGTTCATTTAATCGCGGCAAAGACTTGGTTGCACTAATAACCATCCACCGGGCAACTTTAAGATTAGAATATACGTTGGAGAAAGGCATGGTGATATACCTTTATAAGGTCTAACTAGTCATGAATTAGTTCAGTTTTCCCACTAATATATATATTTTTGAACTGAATATAGTGGGGGTTCAACAATTGTTTATTCTTTAAACGAATTACGTAATTCTTTATTCGTGTGACTGTGAATCAATTCACGATCTAACGAATTCAGGTATATTATTTAGAAGATTCTTCAGTCTATAGTGAGCCGCGTATCGATTGATTTGATGGAAGGGTCTTAGGAAAGAGGATCCTCGAATATCCTTAGATGTCCAACTGCACACCCGAACTTAGATGGAGGGTCCCATCACTGTAAGGCCAAGCTAACGGGAGAAAATCACCATTACTTTAGACACTCGATAGCGGGCCAGGCTATAGCTAGCTTGGCTCTTCGGACATTTGCCTAATGTATGACCGTCTGGCGTTGACGTTAAAGAACGAAAGGGGAAAATTATTTAGGGATGCTCCATTTACCGCCGTCTTTCATTGAACGGACTGTACCACCTTTTGCTGGTACCGCTTCTTTTCTTGTTTATCCTATAAATTTGGACTAAGCTTCCTTGCTGGACCAACGTCGGTAATGTCCGAGCATTCCCTTCTCTTCCTTAACCCATTTTCATATCCTACCTATAGCGCGAAAACGAACGGATGGTAAAACTTTCTCCGTACATAGTTTGTCAGAAGGATATCTTATGAAGTTTTGACCTCTATAGAATAAAATCGATCGAATAACCGTCATATAATATCAATCAATTTCCACTTTCTTTCGTTTGGCTCCACTATGAATTGCCAAAGTCTCCTACTGGTTGGAAGACTCATCCAGAAATGGTGATTACTTGAGATATGGTTTCAATGGAGGTCTAATCTATCGGGATTAACAAAGTGTCACTTTTGGTCCACAGCTCCGGTCATTTTCTTCAATGGGTAGACTTTTACCGCTAGGTTACGGGACACGATTGGAAGGTTGGATATGTTCTCAGCGCACGATGGGCGTTGCCTCCCATTGTCAGCAGTCCGTACAGCTTCGAAAAAGAGATTCGAGCATTCACTTGGTGAATTAATAATTTGTTTGGGCTATAGTGCGTGGAAAAGCTGACGTAACCAATTGGAAATTTTCCTATGACGAACCTTTCCCATCTCTCACAGGTGTTGTTACTTTTTAAGGCTCAATTCGACCATATATTTTTATTTTAACCCACTTCAGAAATAAATTAATGCCAGAAAGTATCAAATTATTTACTTTTCTTGTTACAAAATCACTTTAAAACTCGGAACTATAATCACCTCCTTCCGCAAACTGGCGCACAAATTTAGTGAGTGATTTATTTCGTTCTAAAGATGGCTAGGAGCTGGAAGGGGTTCGTATACCAATCGGTCCATATTGATTTCGCGTTACGGGTTTTTCCCTCTTGGCCTATACGTGACCTAGGAAGAGTATTGACCAGGACTTCTCGATCTAGTCTTTGACCTTTATGGAATGTCCCTGGAAAATTTCCTAATTCTCTGGGGAATTATTGCTAGGAAACACGGAAATACGTCATGCCTTATTTATCAAATCTGAAACGCACCAAGGGTATTCAAACACCGAAGCTAGTAATAATTCCTGTGTCAAAACAAGTTATAAATTTCAAATATTCCATGAATTTATATTTAGTTTTGATAACCTATAGCCTGATTCTACTGGCTTATTTAAAATACATATCTGTGATACAGTTTAACGGGTTTATAAACCAAACATAGTTTTCCCTGAGTTTTTAAAGTGAAAGTGAAGTCCTTTGCAGTGTTTTCTTCAGTCTTAACTCTTTCCAACTATCCAACTATGAGAGATTTGGCTGTAACTAACCCTAAATTTCAGATAACAGAGAAAATAAATAACCGGTTGCGGTTGAGCGAAGATTTTCTGTAAATTCCCGTCTTGAAACAAACAAGGAAGCATTCGCCCATTGGGAGTGACAGATGGAGAGATTTTGAATCGCTTTATTTTCATTTTCTTCTTCTTTCGGCAATTCATATTTTAGATCCTCGATATAGATCACTTCAGTCCAAGGGAAGCTATCCTCTCTCATTCTCTCTCTAGATAGCATACTTTAAACTCTAATCCGCGTAGGAACATTATAGTATTGCGATAGATTTATAACTAGGCTGAGCCCTAAGTCTTTAAGACTTGTTTCCTTCTCCTCTTCTTTCCATTCCTTTCCTTAAAGAAACATACGGCCGCCGATTTTTTAAGAGCTGTCCTTAATTTTATCCCCATCCTTTGGTTCCATCGTATTCGGTGAAATTCATACAATGAAATGTATTGCAGTGCAGTCTCATGCTATGAAGGTTCTTACGGGGGAACTATTCGAAACTTTTTCAAACCATATTTCTCCAACCAGAAGTTTATTTTCGCTTTATCTTTGACCCCGCTTGCTACCACTAATTTGACATTCAAATAATGTATGATTTTTCTTTTATTTAAACTTATTTCTCGTTCGTTCATAGATAAAGTAATGAATCTAAATCTTGAAGACTGAGTATAAATTTCGTCTTTTATTTATATGAGCGAAGGTATGAGTGGGTGTTCAATATCCCCGTTCCACCGTTGGTTTTTGAAAGATGAACGATATTTTATCCGTATACCATCTTCATCTTTACGATCTTGAAAAATTAAAAAAAAAAACTGTTCCTCTGTATAAGTTAAATCATGATAGTATAAATTTTACGAGATGAAGTTTCTTTATCGGATCATTAAATCGCATTGCGTCTCAGTATGAATTTATTCAATTTCAGACACGAATATTTTAGGAATTTTGGAGTCGGATCTCTATTCTGAAATTAGATCCACTGATTTTTAAAAAAAAAATTTAAAAATTCTCTTGAAATGAAAAATTCTAACAACTTCTTAGTATTAAAACGTAAACAACCACATGAAGTCAGCGGTGTCTCATGCGATACCTATTGTCTATATGGCGATTATGGAGTTATGAACTTGATTATTTCTACTAACCTACTTCTGTTGATGGATGACAGTATTTTAAATAGTATATTTATAAAAGAGATATGGGAGGCCGGTAAACAATTACGGGATGTATAAAGGCTTGCTTATCGAAGAAACTTTACATTTTTTTTATTTTTGATAGTTTTGTTTAGTCGGAGCTCGAGGAGGACGCTTGGCCCTCTGGTGTTAATAAAGGAACGTAGGGTAGGGAGTTCTGATAATAAGGGACCCGTACAACTTGGGCAAGCTACTCCTTTTATTTATAGGAAGCGTTTTGTTTCCGTCCCCCCTTAGGAAATTCCATCAATTTTATTAGAGATGGTCTTATCTCAGAAACGCATTAGACCGGACTGTTTGTAAGAGAGAATAGTATGCCGGTGCCAAGGCCCGCGCGCGCACCAAAGGAGTGGATTGTCTTTTACAATGAGAATTTCGTCGGAGGAAGCTATAGGACACTGGAGCCAAAAGGGGTAAAGGAATAGCCTTGGACGAATAAAAATGGACGCGTGGAAAGCGCGACAAGTTATCTTAGTGACCATCTCCAATGGATACGTTGATTAATACCATACTTGTTTCCGATAGCTCAAAACTATACCGTTCAGGTTACAAAATTGGCATTTACGGAAGCGAACGTCAACTAATTTTGATTTCTGTTCCTTTCTTGTTTCGTCCAAGGTAGACAGACTTCTCTTATAGCTATCGGTGTTTAGGCTGGCGTAGGGGATGAACGGAAGCTGTGGTGTGGCGTATATAGTTTTCACGCGTCGCTATAGTTTTGAGGGACGCCTCCGGAACGCTCGCATACCAATTTTGATTAATGGAATTCCATGGAAAAGGGCGCGTGTCACTTGTCCTCATTACTTTGATTTATTGCGCGAGTTTTCTTTCCAGAGAGCTCTTTGTTTATTTCATCCCGCGAGAACCAAGGTCTAGAAAATGCGAGAACTCGACGAATACCGCAGTGGGATGAGAGAAAGGAGAATTAGAACCTCTTCCCAACAGAAATAAGAAAAGAGAAAAAGAGAAACGAGAGAGAGAGAGAGAGAGAGAGAGAATGGGGGGTGACAGTCCTTTAATATTTTCGCCTTCACCTTTTCACCTTCCCTTGATTAGGCGCCTGGGGAATATGATTACGTGCCTTCCCAACTAGCTTCCTTAGTCTTTTGATAATATGCCTACTTTTTCTTTGGATTGTATTTCTTCTTTTTTCTAAACTATAGGCGTCCTTGTGATGAAGTTAAATTTGAAAGAGAAAGGATCATGGTTATAATAGTCTTTTCAAGATGATATTATTTTTCTTGAAGCAGAGAACCGCGTCATTATTGTACTAATAGACATTTTAATATAATTGAAACCGTTTAAAAATATATCAAGGCGTTTTCCAATTAGTACTTCGTAATAGTTCTGTTTAGATCGTATTAACACTCGCTCGTATAATTTGCGATTATGTCCACGATTCGAGTATACTGTCGTTCAAAGAACAAGCTCACTAGTCTTTTAATAGACTGGGTAAATTTCTCGAGTTCTGTTCTTTGGGATATCTGGTCTCTTCGGGCAAACTATAATTGAAAGAAACGCTGACACTAGAGTGCAGTATAGAATTATTGTCTTTTTCCCCTAATTCGAACTCTCTATCTCGCTTTCTTCGTTACCGCCGGCTTATTGCCGCTTTATCGACAAGAGAGCGGATAATGCCTTCGTTTTTCTTTGAGCTCCTTTCTAGAAGGGTTAATAAATGACGTAAGGATAGCGGGAGAATTAGGCTACACTTTGATCAAGTTAGTGTATTTGGGAAGCTAAAGGTCTGATTCTATTTGTCCGCGAGTAGGTCTAACTCTCTTAATCGCTATTTTATTTATCAATTTAGAATCGAGAATGTCGGAGATTAATTTCCGATAAACCTTCGGTTAAAACCGATTCGATTAAAATGGGTTTTAATCGAATTTAGGCCAACCACTATTCCCGATATTGGCCTGGAGAGATTTCCCCGCGCTCATTACTTCAAAAGGCACTTTATACCTCTTTAATGTTGGATAAAGGGCTCTCCGTCTTTTCTCTCTATATCAAAGTCATTGCATCTATAAGTCCCAACTCACGTCCATCCCGATGTTATTGATAAGAATGAACTTTTCAGAGATAAAGATACATCAGTACGATATAGTTAACATAATATAATTTCCCGTATGAGTAAGGAGAAGGGTTTCAAAGCGGCAAGTTGTTTCTAAGCTACGAGCAATATTGTTAGAGGAAATTTAGACTCCATCTTTTTTTATCTAAAAGCTTCGGCGACAGATTTGTCATAAATTCGTAGTTTCATGAATTTTAAGTACGCCGCGGTTTCCCTTTAACACCAAAAAATATTGGGGATAAAGTCGTTTCGGTGTCTGGAAGTCGAAAGTTTAAAGAAAACTGCTTGGTGCGAAAAGCAAAGCGAAACGAAATATAAGAAAGTCGCCCAAAATATTCTTATAGGAGTTTGTTTTTTTATGGACTTGCAAAAATACCCTGAAAAGTTTTTCGACTCGCGTAGAGTTACTTACCTTTTTGGAACGTAAGATACTGTATTGAAAGACCTAAAGATATAAACAAGATTTCTATATATATTTCGGGCCGTTGAGAAGGGGCCAAAAAGACCATTTTCGAGCCCGATACCCGAACTACCCCGAAAGGGTTTATGGACTTTATCAGAAGTATATTATTTCGACGCTATATTTGACTAAAATATAAAATCTCGCTATATACTATGAAAATAGTGCGATGGTTTGATGAATTATAATATATTGCACCTAAGCAAATTTTGTTTGGAAGAAAGTCAATGGTAACTTCTTTAATACACTTCTGACATATTCCAAGAACTTATTTTTAAGAAACTACGGAAGCGTAGCGTTTTCCAAATACGGTTTTCGCGATATTTTCGCTTGGCGCGCGCGAAATAGTATAAGGATGCGAAAGATGCCTTTGAATTCCCCCAAGAAGGTAAATTGTAGGCAAAACATTAAACTCCAGAGTCCTATTACAGGTAGTCTCCGTATCTTTCTAGCTTATAGTCTCTGTGTTTCGTATAATAATGTCTGTCTGGCAGCTTCACCTTAAAACAAAAGGTATCGCCTTTAATTTTTAATTAACCTGACTATACTACGATCGAGATGAAAGGTATTTTTTTTGGTCGCGCGAGAGTATTGGATTTTGTTAGCGTTATTGTTCGATATCGAGGTCTCTAATGTCGACGTGGGTTGAGAACGAGTTCGCTAACCTTTTTGCCGTCGTTCTTAATATAAGGCTTGTTATTGGGTCTCCAGATTTTTGAACCGCGATCATAGTACAAAGAGAAATCTATTGTTAAGCTTGGGAGTTTTTCCATTGCGTTTCTTATATTTTGGGGATCGCGGATATGGTGTAAAACTGATATGGAAGTAAATATCGGATGTTACACTAGGTTTGACCATGGATGAAAAAAAACTAACAGGGATAAATCAAACTCGTAGACTTTACATTACTAAGAGGGAAACACGTTTGTTACCAACAAGGCTGCCAGATTTGATTTCGATTTTATTTTTTTAGCTCATTTACCGATTCAAATTCGGAAGTAGATTTATAGAAATTTTGCCATCTCGTGGTAACCTCGGGAACTTTAATTTAAAAATGTCGATTCCAACTTTAGACGTTTGAGAATCTTCGTATGATTTGTTAGGGTTGGTAACTTGCATACGTTATATTCAACGTTTTAAAGCTAAAGTTTCGAAACTTTTCGAGTCATTTAAAGTCTTCAACTAAATATTATAAGTTTTTTTTTAATTTCAACAGAAAAATAGCTCTGCGAATAATAGTAGACTTGAAAACTACACTAAGCCTTGACTAGGTATCAGCGGAATCCCGATTCCCGAGCCGCCGGCGGCTGAGCTCGCCGTAACCGCGAGAACAGAAAACATTCCTCGTAAAAAAACAGATACACGGCGTCTTAAAAAGTCCAAGCAAAAGCTACCCAGATTGATAAGATTTTCGTGCCTTACTCCCAAATAATCTTTCGTATTGTGAATAGTTTTAACAAAAGAATATTTCAGACACTATACTCAATATTTATAGTAGTTCCCTAATTCCAACAGAAAAATAGCTCTGCGAATTATAGTAGACTCGACGAAAACTACACTAAGCCTTGGCTAGGTATCAGCAGTATCCCGATTCCCGAGCCGCCGGCGGCTGAGCTCGCCGTAACCGCGAGAACAGCAAACATTCCCGGTTACGATTACGTGGGTACAAAAAGCAGACGAAACAACAACCGACTTGACCCCGTGATTGAATCGGTAAATTGAATGTTTCCGGTTCTTATAATTTCGGCCGCGAGGGTGCGTTTCGAACAAACATTTTACCGCCGTGATTTATCCCTGTTAGTTTTTTTTCATCCATGGTTTGACCTTGCTTCAAGCAGACAAAAAATCTTTCCACTGTCCTCGTAGTATAGGCCTAACTAGATTGCTCCTCGAAACATACTTTAGACAAGTATTTGCATGATTTTCATCATTGTTAACGTGGAAAGATAATGGTATGATCTGGGATTTTGTCTTTGTCATCTTGTTTCTTTTCTCGTATTTCTTCTTTTACGCTTTTTCTATTTGAAAGTGTATATCAGAAGCCGGGGGGAGGGTTATTGATTTGACCATCGGGGCTTTGATCAAGATCTTTTCTAGATAACATATCCTCTCTTTGTCGAGACTTGACGAATCCAACAACGTGCTCGGCATTTCACAAGCGACTGGGGCTCGATCTCAAAACCGAACTATACAGAAACTGTATCGATGTGGTCGGTCGCCAAGGGGGTATCCTATATCAGCAACGTCTAAAAGGTGTACGTTCCTCCGTGTCCTTTCTCTCTCCGCATCTTTTTCTTTTACACTTTCTCCTCTGTCTTCTTCTCCCTCCTTCTCCAACCACTCAGGACGTCCGTCCGTCCATCTCTACTTCACTTAGGTATTCTTCTCAAGTTTTTTCTTTGTACTTTCTCCACACACACCTCCATCCCTGAAACGCATTCGCGGAAAATAAGCGGTTTTAGAAAGGAGTTTTTCATTCCTGGAAAACGAACTCTTATAGCGGCTTTTTTGTCTCAAATATATCCGCGTACAAAAAGGACAAGCACCTAATACGATCTCAAAATCTCTTTGATGTTAAAAGGAAAGAGAGCTTTATTTTTTGGCCTCCAAAAATGGTTAAGGCTATCTTCCTGAAACTCTCTATTTGATGTGTTTCTTCTCGGCAGAAGTTTATTAAATGGAGATATCTTAACTATCTTTATAATACGCTGGAAAAAGGCCCTGCCAAAGTTGAAATAAGTAGTAGGTAAAAAGTGGGGCATCCAGCTCACCCGGGAGTCGGGAGTCCAGGTTATTTCTATGGGGAGTCGGGAGTTAATGTTATTTCTATGGGGAGTCACGACTCCCAGGTGAGCTGGATGCCCCACTTTGGTATACTATCTCTAAGGAGTTAATGTTATTTCTATGGGGAGTCTTCTTCTATGGGGAGTCAAGAGTTATAATGTTATTTCTATGGGGAGTCACGACTCCTACGAGTTGGATGCCCCACTTTGGTATACTATCTCTAAGGAGTTAATGTTATTTCTATGGGGAGTCTTCTTCTATGGGGAGTCAAGAGTTATAATGTTATTTCTATGGGGAGTCACGACTCCTACGAGTTGGATGCCCCACTTAGGTATACTATCCCTAAGGATAGGGAGGGGGTCAGACAGGGGGACAGACAGGTGGTAATATACTTCCGCGTTCTACTAGAGAATGAGTGTCCATAGGTGTATACTTTGCGTACGATCGAACAACATCTGTTTTAATAGGGGGAGGGGGGGGGACATTGAGGAGGAATGTTGTCTGGAAATATATTTCCCCCTGTAAGAGTGATAACAGTTGTTCTAATAAGAGTCTGATGATTGATAACATTATTGAGGGTATTTTAATTTGGAAGGAAGAATTTCTAGGAATTTCAAAGTTTTATTATAATGTTTTCCAGTTGATTACAATAGGTTTTTTGATCACACTACATTTTGAATTCTTGAA
Organism: Phalangium opilio; assembly: GCF_054372755.1. Classification (NCBI taxonomy): domain Eukaryota; kingdom Metazoa; phylum Arthropoda; class Arachnida; order Opiliones; family Phalangiidae; genus Phalangium; species Phalangium opilio. The sequence continues at coordinate 8,154,149 of NW_028324182.1, read as the reverse complement.
TTTCGTTCTGTTCCTTGTGAGGATGTAACTTGGTGATAATTCGGAATTAGTTAGTGCATCATCGAATAATTTTAATGGTGATTTACTGGTTTCATTCGTTTTTCCTGCTTTAATTTTAGGCTTTCGAGACACGTTGAGTGATTTTTTCCCCTTTTTCTTTTTTAAAGCTGTTTCAGATGTTGGAGTTCTTGTTACAGCGTTGTTATTAGGTGGGGTTGCCGTCTGTGGCTTAACATTGGGTATTATGTTTAGATTTGGTTGATGTGGTGATTGTGTTGTAGCGGTCGGAATCTGGGATGGAAGGTTATCGACATGAACTACATCTGGTTGCATTTTGCTTTTATTATGTAGGAAATTTTCTAGCAGGTTCATGTATCGTTTAGCCTTTTCCTGGGAGGACATTCCTGTCTCCCTCAATATATCATACATGTCACGATCTAACGCTGTCATTCGATTATCCAACACACTCTTGTTTGACTCCAATTGTCCATATGGTACTAAAACCATAGGTCGTGAGGATGTCATTTTACACCGAGTAGGGCTGATATCCCGTTTACAATGGAGGGTAACAAGGAGCTCAGTAATGGGAGAAAACCCCCGTTTTGTGATTTAGAAAGTTCTTTCCGTTTGTCCTTTAGTGAAACTCTCCGCTTTGATAATTTTCTAATTAGGTTTTTATACCGCTTAAATCTATTTTTTACTTTCACTGGTAGAACAACGTTCCCTTTCGTTATATTTAAGCAGATTTCACACACGGATTTTATTTGAGGGTTAGAAAGAGGATGAGAAATATCCCTCAAAGGGTGACCGTCTAAGGTGCTGTACCGTCTCATACTGCTGATCATTTAGAAAAACCACCGTCATTTATGTAAAATATCATCGACTCTTTCTCTAGAAAATTAGTTCTCAGCCTAAGCAGATCGGGTGTTTCTTGACGGGTATCTATGATAAGATAGGAGTAAGGTTTCGAAGTAGCGTGGTGAAATGCACTGGTTAAATGTTTGGGGTTGTGGCTATACATTTGATTCGCTAAATATTTTGTTTGCCCCTGATCCCTAGGATTCCGCATTAAAATTATGTAATGGGAGTTCAAAGAAACATCACGCATGATTTTCCCATTTTTGAATAAATTTTGAGAAAGCAATATGACTGATAAACTATTATGATGACAACCTCTAATAAATAAATTTCCGATGTTAACATTATCTTTGGACTCGTTAATTAAATCATCTATTATTATTAAATTGTTAATAGACGGATCGAAAAAGTCATCTAGATTTTGAGGGAGTCCATTGTGAAATTCTACAAGGGGTTCCACTTTCCTCAATTCCTCGAATTTACTCTGATAGGCCCCGTAACAATAGCAAACTCGTTGTATTTTAGGCGTGATGCTGTTCTCAAGGTTTCTTAAGATTTTGAAAACGAATTCCGACTTCCCACTTTGCGAACTCCCTGTAACTAACCAAGCTGAGGGGTGGATAAATTTCAAATACCACGTATCCATTTCATGACCCATAGACGAATGACATGGATTTGAGAGGTACCTATGCTTTTGTAACCTCGTTACTAAAAATCCAAGAATTGAAAGATTCGGGGTAACCCAACCATTTAACGTATAATTGAACACCATTCTTTGTTTTTCTTTTCCTTAAAACCTTCTCGATTTTAAACGTGCAGTTCTTAAGATCTTTCCCAACTTTCTGAATTTCATTTTCATAAAAAATTCCCTCAATTTTATCCTCGTTTAAATCTTTTAACCGGTATACAGGCGGGGTCCTAGGGATACGTTCAATTATTCTAAAAAGTTCTTCTGACCAAAATGGTAGATAGCGCTTATCAAACACCCCTCTAGTCTTGCTAATCCGTACAATGTCACCAACATCAAACTGATAATCGGTGGGTGGGGAAAAGTCATGATTGCCGTACAAGTTTAACCATACCTCCTTCGAATTTTTAGAGGATACCATTATTGGCTTCATCTTAATTGCTCTGTGATGCGAGTTATTATAGGCGGAAGTAAGTTTATCTAAGATATGAATGTATTTCCTAGAACCCGATTTCGTAAAATATCTATACATACGTGCCTTTAACGTTCTTATTAATCTCTCACAAATTGATGCCTTTGTATCTGTACTTGTAGAGTACAATTTCATTCTTCGAGAATGGATGAATTTCTTAAAAGTTTGGTTGTAGAATTCACTCCCCCTGTCTACGTGAATGAGACGTGGGACTCTATTGTTAGAATTGGAAAGTATGCACTTAAATGCCTTAACAAGCGTCACGCCTTTCTTATTTTTCAACGCCTTTAAAAATGCGTATTTACTGAAAGTGTCAACACATACTAAGATGTAATTGTTACCCCTGTTTTCGCGTGATAGGTTTCTTAGATCCATTAAGTCTAATTGCCAAATTTCATCTATTCCAAACACTAAAGTACGATTTCGCTTAAATTTGTGAACAACTGGTTTATGAAGGGTATACACATCATTGTGCTTCAAATAATCCTTCACGTTTTTTAGAGTTACTTTTATCCCATTATCCTTAGCGGATCTATATAGTTGGTTTACACCAGCGTAGCTTCCGGCGTTTGCTATATCATGGTAGAGTTTCTCGAGTTCAGGAAAATTCTTCATTTATGATTTCTTCTAGTTTTATGTAAAATACGAGGTGTTTTTGAACTTAATGTTCTTAATAAGGACTTATAAGAATCCAAAGAAATACCCTTCACCCCTCTACGTTTTCTAGTTTTTCTAGCTGCTTCTAACCTTTCCACGACTTCAAGAGGAATGACTAACGTTCGCCTCATCCTCCTCCCTTGAAATGCGTCCCACAACTAATTACTATCACATTATATACAAGATTCCTAGAACTAATTACCATAGCGTTATATACAACTACATTAAAATATGACAAGTGATTTTTTTCTCAAAACAAGAAATAAACCATATTTTATTAATGATCCATAATTTCATATATTTTCCTTTAACCATTTTTTTACATTTTCCAGCGAATCATCGCAATCAGAATTTCGCCATTCATGACAAGGACACTCGCCCCTAATTGTATATTTGAACCCTCCACAGTGTTCGCAAAAGTTTCTCTCATCCAACTGTCGACGGGATGTAGCTCGCGTGGCCATCCAAACCACCTTTTTCGTCTGGCTTAAAACGCATCGTCGAAATTTCACGCAGTTCCGAGTGGTGCAGAAATAATCTAACTGGCCGTCACCAGGCATATGTTTAAGTCCCCCCCCTCGCAGTGAGGGCAGAGGAGACTACCTGTTCGAGGAACAGGCGCGAATCCATGTTTTTTCAGGGTTTCAAGAGTGTCATTATCATTTTCCATGGCCCGGAAACTAGATTAATAAAAATTCCAACACCACCACCACCATCAGAAACTACAATAACCTGGTCAAATTTGAAATAGTGTTATTTCTAAAGAGGGGGGGGGGATTTAGTTTACAGAGATAATGGGACTAAAGGGGGAGGGGGGGGAATAGCGAATGAACCACCTCCGAATTAATAATCAGCGAATTCATCTGTAATTTTATAATGGCCAAATGCTAACGTCGTAATTCCGTCCTTTAAAACATATCGTTTTGAATCAAATGAATTTAAGCATTGTTTTTTTTTGATGGATTGTAAAAAGTTTATGTTTTTGGCTCGTTATGCGAATAATGTCCGTCGTAGTGTTTTTTCTTAAAAACAAACACTTTTTGTAATCCTCATGACGTACATGCCTTTGAATCATTCTTTTGCATATGCCTTTAGCTGTTTTCTTTTCACCCGCGAGGGATTTAATGCTATACATTTTTGGTTTAAGACCGCAGAAGGAAATTATTGGGATGGAATTTAATTCATCTTTAAACACACCCAACCTCTTCTTGTTAGACTCACTGAATAAGAAGTGGTTTTTTGGATAATCGGAGGTGTCCAATTTATCCATATGTTCCTTAAAATCCCGATATACATCCTCAGTTTGAATAGAATACAATAAGGAATCTGTATCCGTGAAATTTAGCAAAGCTCTATTGTTGTACTTCGCTTTGATAAAATCATAGTGGAATTTGTACATAGTGAGTTTTGATAATTCTAGAACACAGAAACCGGTATAAATGGGGCGATTTAAAACTAGCTTCTTCTTAATCATATGAACACCGACAAGGTTTTCATTAAAAACAGTAATTCTCTCAAAAGCTGGAGAGGCTGTTAGTTTCACCATTCTTGCGGGTGTATGGACTAGTTCGAAATTTACCCTACATCTTAGATTTTCCATTGTTTTCCCGAAAACTGAATTATTCAATAATTTATATAGATCTTTCTCAAAAGCGTTATTCGCACTCTTCCTTTTTAAGGTGTTAAAGTCAATATATTGCTTCAACCATTTCCCTTGTCTAAATTTAAGAGCTTTATGAATTACCCTAAGTTTCATCCCGAGTTCTAAGTAGTATTTTAAGTTACTGTAATGAACTACGTAATATTTTTTATCATACAAGTTAGGTACCAGCTTGGGGAATTTTAACTCCCCTTCACTCCCTGTAGCTTCTAGAATATCTTTCGATAATGGTGAGAGTTCATCGTAGCTAGTAATTTTTTTCTCGGGTGCGAGGGATAATCATTGTGAAGATCATGCAATTCGGGAGGGTTCACATGTTCATCGCACCTTACTTTCGCATTGATACCGCTAAATCGGTGTAGACAATATCTACAATAAAATGAAGGTCCCTTGTGTCTCGCGAAACCGGATAAAAGACGGTCAAGATCGTCAATTACACAGTAATGTTTCTTATTTCCTTCACCGAATAGTAGTAGGTCAATTTGTCGTCCTTTTTCGCATTTATTGTCAGAGATGTATAGTGGGAATATATTTTCCTCATAACCAAAGACATTTATAGAAAGATTATTTAATTCCTCAAACTTTCTAAGTCTCACGGAGTTTAATTCAAAGGGGAAGGTTATATTTGAAGTATTGAGCGAGTGTTCGTACCGTTTATATTTAGAAACCCGTTCTTTGTTATGCCCTGACACGGGATGGAGTTTAGCTAAGATACTCCAAAGAAAGCACTTATCGTCTTTGTTTTGAATGTTTATTAAACACTTTTTAGCAGAAAGTTTTTTTGGTAATTTAATGTACGTTCCACCTATAAGAGGTTTATACGAACAAATGTTCAATTGAATATAAATTAAGTTTTTGATTTTCCACCCTGACCCCTGATTTTCAAACGCTTCCATTGAGTTTAAAATTTTTACTATACATCTCGTTAATTGACCGTGGATTGCATCCATCATCATAGTAGTTTGGGTTAAACTGCGGAAATATGGTTCACACTCTACTTCATCAGTCGAGTTCGCTAATTGTCTATAAAATTTGACTTTAGCAACTAAATACCACTTAATTCCCTTTTTCTCCTTTAAATGTTTTTTTAGATAGTTAATTATTTCCCCTCTGTACTCGTTTATCAGAGATGTAAAATCGAGCGCGTCATTACCGTCAAAACGCGCCAAGAAAGCAGCACCCCCTAAAACGTTCATTGTTTCTATTCGAGGGTCGGTGTTCAGCTGTGTATTCGAGTTTTGTTGGGAGGTACTAGGAATAGGGGAAGAGGGGTGGGAAGACGTTTCTGTTACAGGTGCATCCGCTGTTACCGACTGTGAAGTTCTCGATGTAAATGGTACCGAGGGTGTTGCAGGGGTAGATAAATTTGAGACTTCGGGGTGTTTTTTCATGTGCCTTGTAAAAAGATAGTGCCGTTTAAAAGTTTCCCCGCAAATTTGGCAAACTAAAGGCGTCTTTTGATGAGTTTCTCGCTCATGCCGTAGACGGTTACAGTTTTTGGTGAAAGGTTTCCCGCAAATGGTGCAGGCGAATTTCTCCATTTTTTTTCCTCCAGTGTTTTGAATACAGGCTTACCTATATCCATGCATTATAATATCACGTGGTTCATTTCTATTTTCCCGGTTAGGGCGATTGTGGAAACAGAGGGACTAATGAAAATGTGAGACATACCTTAGGTTGGATGCTGTGGGATTCCCGGATGGTTTGCAGGATATAAATAATTAAGGGGAGCTGAATTCGATTATATAGGAAAAAACTGAATAATCAATCAACGTCAACTACATCAAAATACTTGATTCACATGTGCAATAGAATAGACAAAGTATTTGTTTAAGAATATTTATTTACTAGAGGCGAAGCATACATTTTCTTTTCCTATTTAATTCCCGGTAAATATGCAAAGTTATCATAATATCATTTAACATAGTATTATTACAATAGGTATTAATAATTTTTTTTAAAGACCACCCTTTAGACATTAGTAACAGGAAATATATTACGTGTAAACCGCAGACTTTAGTAGATACATTTTGCAGGTGATATTTCTGGTATTCGAAATGTTTGGTTAGTTTTCTTATAAAGCTTAGTTCATACACTTCAGGTGATAATCCGAAACTGTCGAAGAAAGTTGTTTTCCCATTTTTTACGTATAGTCCTAACCAGTGACTTCCGGGTTTCGCGCAATCCTCGTTGTTAAGACACAACCCGTATTCTTTAAGGTTACACTTGGGTATATGATTAGAGGGAAAAACACCGATCGCGCGTTTACCGACAGTACATTTTAAAATGTTTCTTATTTCATTTGAATTCATCCCTGTTCGTAAATAACACCACGATCCCGAGATATTTGTAGGAGTGATTCAAATTCAGCGAAGAGAATGACGGATAGGTTATGAGCTACTGGAGAGTTAAATTTCATATGCAAACGTAAATTCCCAGTTCGAACTGGTTCTCTATGACTTTCGCCCGATAATTGATCTGGAGTTAAGTCGATAACGTAAAGGGTGTTCCCGTTTATATAGTCATCGAATGTTATATTATTGCCACTGTCCTTCTTATAATTATTCAATCCCTCAGTCAAGCTCAAGTACTCCCTCTTACACATATTTTGCGCGAATGATGGTCTGAAACCCTCGTTAGGGAATCTCTGATTACCGATAGTCACCTCTAAGTAATTTAAACCTAAATGTTCAAATGCGAGAGGGTTTTGATGGTAGTGACCATTGAAAGCTGATGAGCGCACAATTCCTATGGTCAGTCTTTGGGGGAGTTTCCCCATATATAAATTGTCACGTAGGGTCTCCATGGAACCGGTGGGGATTGTAAACAGTTTACATTCTATTCGATTCAACAGGTATTTAGCTGTTGTTTTCTCTAAGGCCATTAAGTGGCCGAGTACTATATCCGGATTAATTTTAACCCTTCTGATATACAGTGTGCTGTCTATGATATTTATTTTATAACTCTTTGTATTATTAGTTGGAGTTAAGAGTGCGAATGCGGGATTACTTCTACTGAATTTCAATCTCAATGATACCCCGTTCAATAGAAATTTATCAGAGTTAAAGATTTCATGATGAATATTGGAAATTAATTGTACGGATTTTGATTCTGCTATCTCTTCCTGACGTTTTTTGAGTCCGCTTTCCGGTTTTGAAAATGCTGTATTGACGTTAATACCATCATTTCCTTCAGTTAGTAAACGTGTAGCGAGGTATGTTTTCTTCGCTTCACTACCGAAATTAAGAAGATCGCTTACCGCGCCTTTGTAAGCGTATGTTGGGAGACCGTTAGATATACAGGTGTCATTCAAATAAACGTCTAATTGTGATAAAATCGCGTTTATGAAATTATTTACGGGGGCTACTTGCTCCCCAGCTGGCAAATTATCACCATTTTCCTCGGTAACTTTAACAACAATTTCTATTAAAGATTGAGCTAAAGCTAAATAATAATCCGGGGTGCCATGAACTAAATACTCGATGGGTGCACCTGTTGTCGATAAATTACCTAACGGTTTGAATAAAACAGTCTCCGATTGTTCAATGCAGTGATTGGTAATCGGTTCGTTGAAAAAATCTTCTGATTGCGATGATTCGCTGGAAAATGTAAAAAAATGGTTAAAGGAAAATATATGAAATTATGGATCATTAATAAAATATGGTTTATTTCTTGTTTTGAGAAAAAAATCACTTGTCATATTTTAATGTAGTTGTATATAACGCTATGGTAATTAGTTCTAGGAATCTTGTATATAATGTGATAGTAATTAGTTGTGGGACGCATTTCAAGGGAGGAGGATGAGGCGAACGTTAGTCATTCCTCTTGAAGTCGTGGAAAGGTTAGAAGCAGCTAGAAAAACTAGAAAACGTAGAGGGGTGAAGGGTATTTCTTTGGATTCTTATAAGTCCTTATTAAGAACATTAAGTTCAAAAACACCTCGTATTTTACATAAAACTAGAAGAAATCATAAATGAAGAATTTTCCTGAACTCGAGAAACTCTACCATGATATAGCAAACGCCGGAAGCTACGCTGGTGTAAACCAACTATATAGATCCGCTAAGGATAATGGGATAAAAGTAACTCTAAAAAACGTGAAGGATTATTTGAAGCACAATGATGTGTATACCCTTCATAAACCAGTTGTTCACAAATTTAAGCGAAATCGTACTTTAGTGTTTGGAATAGATGAAATTTGGCAATTAGACTTAATGGATCTAAGAAACCTATCACGCGAAAACAGGGGTAACAATTACATCTTAGTATGTGTTGACACTTTCAGTAAATACGCATTTTTAAAGGCGTTGAAAAATAAGAAAGGCGTGACGCTTGTTAAGGCATTTAAGTGCATACTTTCCAATTCTAACAATAGAGTCCCACGTCTCATTCACGTAGACAGGGGGAGTGAATTCTACAACCAAACTTTTAAGAAATTCATCCATTCTCGAAGAATGAAATTGTACTCTACAAGTACAGATACAAAGGCATCAATTTGTGAGAGATTAATAAGAACGTTAAAGGCACGTATGTATAGATATTTTACGAAATCGGGTTCTAGGAAATACATTCATATCTTAGATAAACTTACTTCCGCCTATAATAACTCGCATCACAGAGCAATTAAGATGAAGCCAATAATGGTATCCTCTAAAAATTCGAAGGAGGTATGGTTAAACTTGTACGGCAATCATGACTTTTCCCCACCCACCGATTATCAGTTTGATGTTGGTGACATTGTACGGATTAGCAAGACTAGAGGGGTGTTTGATAAGCGCTATCTACCATTTTGGTCAGAAGAACTTTTTAGAATAATTGAACGTATCCCTAGGACCCCGCCTGTATACCGGTTAAAAGATTTAAACGAGGATAAAATTGAGGGAATTTTTTATGAAAATGAAATTCAGAAAGTTGGGAAAGATCTTAAGAACTGCACGTTTAAAATCGAGAAGGTTTTAAGGAAAAGAAAAACAAAGAATGGTGTTCAATTATACGTTAAATGGTTGGGTTACCCCGAATCTTTCAATTCTTGGATTTTTAGTAACGAGGTTACAAAAGCATAGGTACCTCTCAAATCCATGTCATTCGTCTATGGGTCATGAAATGGATACGTGGTATTTGAAATTTATCCACCCCTCAGCTTGGTTAGTTACAGGGAGTTCGCAAAGTGGGAAGTCGGAATTCGTTTTCAAAATCTTAAGAAACCTTGAGAACAGCATCACGCCTAAAATACAACGAGTTTGCTATTGTTACGGGGCCTATCAGAGTAAATTCGAGGAATTGAGGAAAGTGGAACCCCTTGTAGAATTTCACAATGGACTCCCTCAAAATCTAGATGACTTTTTCGATCCGTCTATTAACAATTTAATAATAATAGATGATTTAATTAACGAGTCCAAAGATAATGTTAACATCGGAAATTTATTTATTAGAGGTTGTCATCATAATAGTTTATCAGTCATATTGCTTTCTCAAAATTTATTCAAAAATGGGAAAATCATGCGTGATGTTTCTTTGAACTCCCATTACATAATTTTAATGCGGAATCCTAGGGATCAGGGGCAAACAAAATATTTAGCGAATCAAATGTATAGCCACAACCCCAAACATTTAACCAGTGCATTTCACCACGCTACTTCGAAACCTTACTCCTATCTTATCATAGATACCCGTCAAGAAACACCCGATCTGCTTAGGCTGAGAACTAATTTTCTAGAGAAAGAGTCGATGATATTTTACATAAATGACGGTGGTTTTTCTAAATGATCAGCAGTATGAGACGGTACAGCACCTTAGACGGTCACCCTTTGAGGGATATTTCTCATCCTCTTTCTAACCCTCAAATAAAATCCGTGTGTGAAATCTGCTTAAATATAACGAAAGGGAACGTTGTTCTACCAGTGAAAGTAAAAAATAGATTTAAGCGGTATAAAAACCTAATTAGAAAATTATCAAAGCGGAGAGTTTCACTAAAGGACAAACGGAAAGAACTTTCTAAATCACAAAACGGGGGTTTTCTCCCATTACTGAGCTCCTTGTTACCCTCCATTGTAAACGGGATATCAGCCCTACTCGGTGTAAAATGACATCCTCACGACCTATGGTTTTAGTACCATATGGACAATTGGAGTCAAACAAGAGTGTGTTGGATAATCGAATGACAGCGTTAGATCGTGACATGTATGATATATTGAGGGAGACAGGAATGTCCTCCCAGGAAAAGGCTAAACGATACATGAACCTGCTAGAAAATTTCCTACATAATAAAAGCAAAATGCAACCAGATGTAGTTCATGTCGATAACCTTCCATCCCAGATTCCGACCGCTACAACACAATCACCACATCAACCAAATCTAAACATAATACCCAATGTTAAGCCACAGACGGCAACCCCACCTAATAACAACGCTGTAACAAGAACTCCAACATCTGAAACAGCTTTAAAAAAGAAAAAGGGGAAAAAATCACTCAACGTGTCTCGAAAGCCTAAAATTAAAGCAGGAAAAACGAATGAAACCAGTAAATCACCATTAAAATTATTCGATGATGCACTAACTAATTCCGAATTATCACCAAGTTACATCCTCACAAGGAACAGAACGAAATTCAAGAATTCAAAATGTAGTGTGATCAAAAAACCTATTGTAATCAACTGGAAAACATTATAATAAAACTTTGAAATTCCTAGAAATTCTTCCTTCCAAATTAAAATACCCTCAATAATGTTATCAATCATCAGACTCTTATTAGAACAACTGTTATCACTCTTACAGGGGGAAATATATTTCCAGACAACATTCCTCCTCAATGTCCCCCCCCCTCCCCCTATTAAAACAGATGTTGTTCGATCGTACGCAAAGTATACACCTATGGACACTCATTCTCTAGTAGAACGCGGAAGTATATTACCACCTGTCTGTCCCCCTGTCTGACCCCCTCCCTATCCTTAGGGATAGTATACCTAAGTGGGGCATCCAACTCGTAGGAGTCGTGACTCCCCATAGAAATAACATTATAACTCTTGACTCCCCATAGAAGAAGACTCCCCATAGAAATAACATTAACTCCTTAGAGATAGTATACCAAAGTGGGGCATCCAACTCGTAGGAGTCGTGACTCCCCATAGAAATAACATTATAACTCTTGACTCCCCATAGAAGAAGACTCCCCATAGAAATAACATTAACTCCTTAGAGATAGTATACCAAAGTGGGGCATCCAGCTCACCTGGGAGTCGTGACTCCCCATAGAAATAACATTAACTCCCGACTCCCCATAGAAATAACCTGGACTCCCGACTCCCGGGTGAGCTGGATGCCCCACTTTTTACCTACTGAAATAGGCCTAACAATAACTATATACACTCAAAATATCTTCTCCAATGTTTCCGGATCCCATTTAAATAAATTCCAGTTTTACTTTTCTATAAGAAAATATCCCGGTTAACCTTTTGTTCCCGTCACTGCATGTATGCAATGGACTTGGCAATCTTTTTATAATTTTATCATGTTTTTTCTAATTAATAGCAGTCTTAAAGCGTCTTTAAAACGTTTTCAAATATTTATCTCCCAAAAATATTTACCAATATTTACTTCACGATATTTTTAGATTCTTGATCTCTTTTCTCTAATTAAAAATATTTTTGAAAAAATTCCATTGTTAAAACTTTCCTTCTTTCCATCCGTAGCATATCCCTTCGTAAGAAACGGAGCGTAAAAATCGGCTCCATCTTCCGAATATAACTTTGTTCTTCATCATGAACCCGCGAGCTAAGAAGTATCTTTTATAAAAGAAACTCGTTTAATGTCTTTTATGAACTCTTCGTAATGGTAATATTAAAGTAATTAACTAGGGAGATGAATATTGGTGTAGATTACTTGGAATAATAAAGTAATAACCCACTTTGAATGGTAAAACTGTTAGTTAGGTACGCCAAGGTAAAACTTATAGAATCTGGGCCATTTTGACAAAGGATCGAAAGAGATATTTTTTACGAGAACTGAACGTAATGTAATTCCGAATATTATGATCTTCAAACGTGTTTTTAGTATAGAGAGATCGATAATCTTTTTACGCAATTTGCGGAATGGCTTATGCACATAGACCCCCCCCCCCTTCCGTTCTCTTTCAGTGATGAATGACTTCGGCATTAATCAAATTTCTAGGAACCCCTATTCTCTTTCGTGTATTTTTCTACTTTGGGCATATTACCGCCATCCCCGTCATGATCAACCAAGGACAATCTATTGAATAAGAGGACAGACAACTATACCCTACAGTTTACTTAATCCCTTGGCTATGGTATATACTCGGTGATACTGAGAGAGTGAGAGAGGGTCCTTGAATCATTTTCTTCTCTCCATCATTCGTCAAGCGACGCGGACCGTCTTTTTCCGCGCTTTTTAAGTCAGTTTCCCCTATAGGTTGGCCCCCTTTGTTTGCGCAGGGATTATAATAGGCATCACGAAGGATGGATAACTTTAGTAAGGGTTATTCCATCTCCCTCATCCTCCTCTAATGATGAATCGTTCTAGTTTTTCCACAAAATTTCTTATATTCAACAAAATTCCTCTGTGTTTCGTTTAATGGAAACTCGTTCACTTAAACATAGTTTTTGATATTTTTTGTATGGCAATTTTTAAATTCCACAAAAATATTTATTTCCAGAAGCGAGTAATTTAAAGTGAGATTACTTTCTTCTTTACGGGTTTTATAACGCGGAATCACTCCGCCTATTCATACTACAAGCTGAGTATATTTTTTCCTCGTAGCTCGTGAAATTCTCGTAATCGTTAGAAATACATTCAAGAAAGGAACGATTTTTACACGTTTTTTATTTATTTATTTCAGTTTCCTTATAAATATAAATGTACACATTGCGAAACTGCAATTGTAAATCGAAGTATATAAAAAATAACATAAGCTTATCATTATTTTTAGATTTGAAAAATCTATATATATATCTGGAAGAGATCTCTTTCGCATCTATGGAATTTTGTCGCTGAATTGGAGTTTACGTTTAATCGACGGATGGATATCGGAAAAGCCGTCTCTTTATTCTATAGAGGCAAAAGTTTTCACTGCAATCCTAAGTAAGTTTTTTTTGCTCCTTATCAGTCTGTCTAGAAATAAGGGTAGAAATAACGATGTATCTCGGATGAAAAGAAAAAGGTGTTGAGATATCAGACCCTTAAATCCGCGTGTAACACGTATTCCTTCACCTTTAGGTGTCTATAATACTTCCTTGAGAATAGGATCGGTTCTTGGCAGATATACAGGGTGTTCTCTTAGCCATCAATAAGATTTACTATAAGGAAAGATATAATTTATTTATTAAAGAAATGACGGAATGTGTAACACCCTGTATAAATTTTTATCGCTGGGTTTGGGATTGAAGTTTGCCTCCGTAAAGAAGACGATTGAGAAGTGCGGAGTTAGTTGAAGAGCGCTTCGCTTGGTAGCTCATGAATGTTTCAAGAAACGACAGCAGATGTCATCTATCAGCCCAAGCAGCTTTCGTGACATAAGACAAGATACTCTAACGTTAGAACTATACTATAGAATACCAACCCAAATATCCCTGGACTATGGAGTATAAGCGCCAATATAATCTGAGCACGACTATATCATTCTCCTCTTGACATACAAGTATGAATTCATTTCATACTCGCACGCCAGTTAATCCTATTGAAAACTCTACCAGACCCAGAGTGTCTTAACATTTAGTATGAAATAAGATTCATGAGAATGAATTTAATTCTTTATCTAACGGAAAAACAAAGAGGCTTCATTCACCTTCGCATTTTTTTTGTTTATATCTCTTCCTTTTCCTTACAACTTTCCTTTCTTCCAAACTGTCCCCTAACTCCGCCTTGTCAATTTGGAGCGCGATATGGACGTTGTCCAGGCTTTCCAGGGTCCATTTCCCCTTTCGACACGTTCATTCTAAGCGCGAGTCCGCTCATACTCCTCTTTCATTGATATCTGGCTCGAATTTCTCCATCTCCTCATCCTCTTTTCCGGACATGAAGGATAAATGAAAAGGTAAAATTGAAATAATCTAGGGCGTTGGTTGCTTCAATCTTGGACGTACGTTTTTTTGGTGCGAGATGACGTGATGCATGAGAGCTAGGATGGATTGAGAGTTTTTGGTTGTATTATTTTTATTTTCCCTCGGCTTACATCTTTGATTTCCTAATATTAGTGGTGGAATGATAAATCGATGACACTTCTCAACTGCTCGTGATAGGTGTGATGTATTTTCGTGTTAGAGTACGAACAACAGTTATGATCAAAATATTCCCTTTGGGTAGATATCATTCAGGAAGAAATTTCACGTTCTGTTTTTTACAGAGAGGTAAAGATTTTTGTGGATAAAGGTCAAATTTAGTCATTAGCCTGTAAGCCCCGCCCCTTCTCTAAATAAGCCCCTATATTCTCTTAATTAATACGGTAGAAGATGAGGGGTATTAAATCCCCGATGAATATATTTGTATAAAACGTGTATGCCTTTCGATGTTTGCTCTCTAATAGAATGTTGTACTCGCTTGTATAAATTAGGAATTTCCAGGGTTATTCATTGTGTTTAGCTGCTTCCAAAGTCAAATATTAGCCTAGTTTATCAAGGAGGGATGGGGTTGCCTGATCCTAAATTGGAACGGAAAACTAACTAATACCCTATAGTCTATCTCCTTTATAAGAGAGAAAATAAGGGCTTAAATCAATGTTACGTAACTCAAATTTGTATCCGAAATTGGGAAGAGTGCCTGAATGAATATTAGGAAATATAGTTTTAGGATAAGCAATAAATTAACTTTCTCGTTCTTATCCTAAGTACAGCTTTATAGAGCGTGGTTCGGATCTCAAACCAATAGCGTTAGTTTGATTTGACGATTCCGTGTTTGCGTTTTTATCCCAAGTTGGGATGTTGCGTCTGAGCCACGCTGAGTCTCTGAGCCGCCAAAGCTTTTAGTCTAAATTATGAAATGTCAGAAAAGTATATATTTTCCCCTTGGATTGTCTAGCGGTAATCGATTGGCTGTTTCATTTTTCTACAGTACTGATATTTTTTATTTTCCTTCTCTCCGTTTTCCTCGAATCTTCCCTAGGTTGGCCTATCGCTTTCAGACTCGAGAGGAAATAATTCATCAATCGCTCCATAACCGCGCGTTTTCCCTCTGAAGAAACCATTTATTTTGTAAGTCTATTCCCGCTGCGCTTTTCTACAACGTAATATATCTTCCAACCGAAATAGCCTCACCATCCTTCCAATCATTTCCTAAACGTTGGTCGGACTTCTAATTTTGCTGTCAATATGTTGTCGACACCATTAAGTAGACCTAAATATTTTTGTGTAAAAGCAATTTAGAACCATTCAGAAATGTTCCCTATCTCGACTTCACTCTACCCTCTCAAATGCTCTCAAATGCTTCTTTTACCGAAGTCAACCCAAATTTATTCCTGCTGTATGCCAGAGACCTGACTTTGAGAAAAGTTTCGTACATTTCTTTTAGAACTATATTGTATTCCCTTGGACTTTATTTCTTGGTTTAATATTCGAACAAGCCATTCGAGAGAGTTAGAGATTTTTCCTCCATTCTACCTTTAACATCGTGGAGGTTTATGCTCGAGTTACTTGGGCGCGATGTTGCATCCATTTCTCTTCCTCGTCAGAGACCGGATGCGCGAAATGGTTGGTGGCACCGCGACGAAGAGGGGAAGGTGGCCGTGTATTATAGCTCGTGCAGGATTCAGTATGCCTCGTGTTTACCTAAACGCTGTTAAACAGTCGATAAGTATGGAAATATATCAACTCGAAAGCTACGTTATGTAAATATCCACGGTTTCAATAGGAAAAGATGGGTCTTCGAACTTTTCATACTTTATGGTTAATATATTTCTAACCCCCCCAATTTATTCCACCTTCTCACGCCAAAGGGAAAGATGAAAATGATGACTTATAGGGAAGTGTTAAATGTCGTATTTCAAGTAGGCTTTCGGGGTGAAGGGGAATTTAAGCGAACTGGGGTTTTGGACAATTTATCTCAATGTGGCTAAAGGAATTATCTATTTTATGAAGACAACCAGGATTTATTAATTTAAACTTTATTTAAAATGCATATAGTTATAACACCGCGTCTTGGGATTGATTAAACAACAAACTAACTCGAGAAATATCTAGGCTAGAACTGATGATTAAATTGATTCTGAGTTAGTTTTTATATACAAATGATAGTAATTTAAAAAACATCATCCGGCTGGTCTATTTTTTAACGATAACGTTTAAGTTTAAAATCTAATCTAATTTTTGCCAACATTAAATATTATTTTTAGATACAGTTCTAATCTATTTTTTAACATCCTCCCCCCGATAATATTTTGTGTTGAGAGTCGCTATCCTTTAGTTCCATTGGGTACAGGAGTTGCACCGGTCTGCGAAGAGTACCCTTTGCTGTTTTCACTAAGCATGCTCTAATTTTTCCGTCTCTGCCGGGATATAGCTCTTCAATTCGTCCAATTCGCCAAAGGTGTCGAGGGCACTTGTCTTCATGTATCAAGACCAGGTCATTGATTTGTAGATACATCGAGGGTTTGGTGTCAGAAGTCATATGGGCAGATCTTAGTTCGAGCAAATATTCGTTGCGCCAGCGTTGCCAGAATTTATTGAGCAATGATTCTCGATACAGCCATCTTTTTGTCATGTCGCTCCGGTTTGAAATTTCCTTCAGTTGAATCTTCGGTGGAAGGGAATTGAGGCGTCTTCCAATTAATAGATGAGCGGGCGTCAATGGAGATGGCTCGGATGGGTCGCTGTTGAAATAAGTTAATGGTCTAGAGTTTATAGTACCTTCGATTTCGACCAATAAGGTTTCCAATTCTTCATATTTGACTAAGGCGCGACCTAAGGTTTTCTTTAAACATGTCTTGACCGTTCTCACTAGGCGTTCGAAAAATCCTCCCCACCATGGTGCTCGTTCGACGTTGAATTTCCATTTGATGTTAGAGGTGATGAAGAATTCTTTGAGTTCGGTTTTAGATATCTTCTTCCAGAGGTCCTGTATTTCTCCATTGGCTCTCTTGAACGTCTTGGCATTGTCGGATAGAATTACTTCGCATATGCCCCGTCTTCCGATGAATCGTTTCAGCGCTAGTATAAACGTTTCCGTGCTGAGGTTGGTTGCAAGTTCTAAGTGAACTGCTCGACTCGTTGCGCATGTGAATAGTACGACGTACGTTTTCTCCGTTCTTGTTTCGGTGTTGACTTTTACGAAAATCGGACCCGCAAAGTCGATGCCCGTTGCTTGGAATGGGATTGTGTTGGAAATACGATCTCGTGGCAAGGGTGCGGTTTCTTGAGTGATGGCTTTCGCTTGTAGCTTTCGGCATATCCAGCACTTTGACAGGAGTTGTTTAACGACTTGACGCCCTTTTGGGATCCAAAAACGATCTCGAAGATGTGTTAGAGTACTAGTGAGGCCCAAGTGGAACATCCTTTCATGGCTGTTGATAATTTGTAGTTTGGCAAAGTGAGTATTCCCAGGGAGAATTATAGGATGAGAAACGTCGAAGTCGAATTGAGATTGTTGTAGTCGCCCTCCTACTCGTAGAATGAGTTGGTCGTCTAGGAAAGGTCGAAGGTTCTTGATCTTGGAGTCATGTTTTATTTCTTGATTGCTTGCTAGGCACTTGATTTCGTCGGAAAAGACTTCAAGTTGAACAAGTTTCATCCAATAAGTAGTAGCTGCGTCCAAGTCGGTGATCTCCAGTTCATTACTATGTCGTCTATTAGTTTTGTGTCTGAGATTGTGGTAATATCGCAGGACCCAGGCAGTGACGCGTAGAAGTCGGTTAAGGGCGCTAAAGCGTGTAGCAACTATGACGGGCTCTTGGATTCGAATGTGGCAGGTCGCTTGTGTAATTTGGACTATCTTCCTTTGTCGTCGCAATTCTGGATCTTGTAATTCTTCAGTTGGCTGCGTTGGTTGAATCTTCTTCGGCCAAAGATCGTTTGGTTTTGAGAGGAATTTGGGTCCATGCCACCAGTTTTCACTGTTGTGTAAAGCTTCTATTTTCATGCCTCGGCTGAGAATGTCGGCTGGATTATCGGGACCGGGTACGTGGGACCATTGACTGGGTTCTGAATTCATCTGGATTTCCACGATGCGATTCGAGACGAATGGCTTCCAGTTGGTGGCTGCGTCTCTTATCCAATGGTAGACAATCATGCTGTCCGTCCAGAAATGTTGAGTTGGTTGATCGTTCTCGAAACAGGTAGCGACGGATTTCATAAGCCGTGATCCTATTACGGCGGCTAATAACTCTAATCTTGGGATCGTTGCTTTCTTGAGTGGAGCAACACGGGTCTTTGCAGATACGATGTTAACTTCAAATACATTATTGGAAAATGCCGTTCTCAGGTAAACCACAGCGCCGTAAGCCCTTTCGCTTGCGTCCGTGAAGCAATGAAGTTCATGGAAAATTCGTTGTTTCTTCGGTAGCGCGTGATAACATCTGGGAATCTTTATTGCGTTGATTTTAGGAAGATCTTGACACCATTCGTTCCATTTCTTCAATAGATCTTGAGGGAGGGTTTCATCCCAAGTGCTTCCTCGTTCCCACATCTCTTGGAAAAGGCATTTGATAAGAATGACGTACGGCGATAGAAAACCAATTGGATCGAAGATACGAGAAGCGGTTTTGAGAACGAATCTCTTGGTGTCCCGTTTGAGAGTCAGCATTTCTAGAAGCGGACTTGCGTCGAATTGAAAGATATCTTCCTCTGGTTTCCATATTACGCCAAGAACTTTTAGAAGCGTTGTTGTTGTTTCGACTGCGTCGTTTTTAGTTTGGAGATGAATGGTTTCCGAGGGAAATACTTTGCTCCAATGTCCTTGCAATTCCAATGAGTTGGTCTTCCATTTTCTAAGAGGCATTTGAGCTGTCGCTAGGATTCTTTCTGCGTCCGTTGTGAGTTCCAGAGCTTCGTTGACGTCGTCCGCTCCCGCTACCAAGTCGTCCACGTATAAGCATTTCATTAACATTTCACAAGCTTTCGGGCGTCTTTCCTTGAATTGTAGAAGATGCTTCTTTATGGTGCTGGCGAGAAGATATGGACTGGCATTTACGCCAAAAAGAACCCTGGACATGCGTAGAGGAATGACTTTGAGACGTTCAGGATCATTTATGTTTCCGTCGATCCAAAGGAATCTTGCAACGTCCTTGTCTTGTTCATTGAGACTGATTTGTAGGTACGCCTTCTCGATGTCAGCCATGAAACCGATTGAAAATCTTCGAAAGCGAATGAGAATTCCCAAAAGGCTTGGATTAAGATTAGGTCCGGTGTACAGGCAATCGTTTAGGGAAGGGTAATTCTTGGCCCTTGAAGATGCGTCGAAGACGATTCGTAACTTCGTTGAAACTCGATCATTCTTTACTATTCCTCGGTGTGGCATGTAATAAACTTCTCCGTTAGTGGCGTGACCAGGAACTCTCTCTACGATCTTTCGTTGCAAATAGTCGTTGATGACATCGGAATATTGGGCGAAGTAAGTAGGATTTTTCTGGAATTGTTTAATCAGGTTACGGAATCGGCAAGCTGCGACGTTGTAGTTGTCACCCAGTTCTTTGCGGGAGGTCTTCCACGGCAAGTGTACTTGATATCGACCGTTTTCGTCTTGTGTTATAGAGTCTTCGTAATGTTGGAGTGTTTGCTTTTCTGTATCATCTTGCTGTACTTGATCGATGATTCCCAATGCCTCCACTTCCCAAAACGTTTTTAGTTGCTGGGTGAGCTGAATTTCTTCGACCGTCTCTTGCTGTCTGGACGTTATGATCGAGGATTGAGAGATTCCCAGGTTCATGGAAGAGATTGTCGTAGGGCCGTGAATGGTCCAACCCAGCATCGTGTGTACCGCCGTAAGCGAATGTGAGAGCCGTTTGACATCGCCGTTAACCATTCTCCAGTAGAAGTCCGCGCCGACAAGAACCATTATTTCTTTCGAGCAGTCAGGTTGGATTAAGGATTGATCGGCTAAGCGAAGACCTCGGGATTTCATTTGGACCATTATCTCGTGACCAGGTACTTCTATCAAGGCACTGCTGATTTTCGGTGTTTCTAGGGCTTCGATGCAAATTGATTCCGTGCCGTCTGGATTGCTCAGAGTTAAGCGGACCCGATTTCTGCTCTGTGGGATGACGTGTTCGCTTTCGAAAGAGTGAATGGAAACGGTTTCGACTCCAATTACTGGTAGATTTAGAAGTCTTGAAACGGATTCCTTTACGAATGTTCGCTGACTTCCTCCATCCAGTAGACAACGTACAACTTGTCTTTTCGAGTTGAATTCGGCGATGGCATAGGCTGTTTGTAGAAGAACGGTCGTTTTGTCAGATTCGCTTAGTTCAGAGGCGACTGCTTTCACGTTGACGTTTGCTGAGCTTGCTGATGACTCTTCGGTTCGAGGATATGTTATTGGACAGACGGTTTCGTGATGCCGGGCTTGACAAAAATGACATTTTGTCTTAGATTTGCATCTTCTCGATAAGTGTCCTTTCTTGGCGCAAACGAAGCATCGTCCAGTCTTCTTGAATTTTTCCTTTCTTTCTTCGAAATTTAGTTCCTTGCATTCTTCGATTCCATGATCTTCGGATTGGCAGAAGGTGCATTTAGTTTCTTCGTTTGAGACTGCTTTGACTTGAGTGTTGAGAGCGGATGTAGACGCATGAACCTTTGAAGATTTCCATTGATTTTTGTAATCTCGTTTCTCCCAGGGATCTGTTTTGTTCGTATCGAGGTTAGTATACGTCGTATTATGATCTCGGGTGGTTAATTGGAAGGTTCTTTCTCTGCTTTCAAGTTCCTTCTGTAGAAATTCCAAAAGTCGATTAACACTCCATTCGGCGTCCGCCTCGAAACTGCGACTGAACTGTAAGACGATTTCTTCGGGGATTCTTTGCATTAGAATAGGACATAACAGTGTTCCATACGTCTTAGATTCGATTCCCAACGAGGCTAAGCTTCTTATTTGTAGTTCGCAAGCGTCATGTAGTCTTCGGAGGCCAGTGAGGTCCTTCGCTTGTCGTACTGGTTGAAGATTTAGCAACTTGTTCATGTGGGCGTTTATAATCAGGTCTGTTCTTCCGAAGCGATTCTTCAGGATTTTCACGGCTTCGCTGTAGTTGTTGCCGGAGAGAGATAAACCTGCGATGGCATTGAATGCGACTCCACTTAGATAAGTTTTGAGGTAAGTGAATTTTTCGGTGTCTTCTAGGTCGGTGTCATGTATTGCTGCTTTGAATTGCGACCAGAAATCTTGCCATCGGCTTGCGTCTCCATCGTAATTTTCGATGGTTATTGTCGGAAGTTTGACGTTCATTCTAACGGTACGGTTTGCTTCTTGTCTGGCTTCTGGAATTGGAGATCGCGTTCTGCGGGCTCCGTCGTTATTTTCTCGTACGCTTCGAAGTCGTTGATCAGTCCTAGTCATAGTTGCCGTGATTCTTTCCGAATAGTCCATGTTTCTGCGGACTTCTTCTTCGTATGCAACTTCGTCTACTATCTCGGCTTCTATAGATTCATCAAGTTCCTTCATTAGTTTCTCCTTAACTTTCAGTTGTTCCAAGAGTTGTTCAATCTCTCTGATATCGTCGTCGGCGTAATCTTCAACGGTGATCAGGTCGTCCAAGCTTTGCAGAAGTTTCGTAATGGCTGTTCTAACTATCTTGCGTTTCTTCTTGCATTTTTCTAACTCGTTCATCGTTCACTGATTGTTCTGTAATTCCTTTGTCCCGGGTTTCGGCACCAATGTTAAATGTCGTATTTCAAGTAGGCTTTCGGGGTGAAGGGGAATTTAAGCGAACTGGGGTTTTGGACAATTTATCTCAATGTGGCTAAAGGAATTATCTATTTTATGAAGACAACCAGGATTTATTAATTTAAACTTTATTTAAAATGCATATAGTTATAACACCGCGTCTTGGGATTGATTAAACAACAAACTAACTCGAGAAATATCTAGGCTAGAACTGATGATTAAATTGATTCTGAGTTAGTTTTTATATACAAATGATAGTAATTTAAAAAACATCATCCGGCTGGTCTATTTTTTAACGATAACGTTTAAGTTTAAAATCTAATCTAATTTTTGCCAACATTAAATATTATTTTTAGATACAGTTCTAATCTATTTTTTAACAGGAAGCATTCATATAGTTGAACCCAACTTTGGAATTAGTATAGTTTAGCGTGTATACTCATGGAAAATTCACTCCTTCGTAGGTTGCAACCTCTAACTCGGAATTTGCAGCCCAGTAGTACGAGTTAAGATTTCTAAACGCGTTTTACTTCCCGCTCCTGGAAGCAGGTTTTTCCGCGTGACAAAAAGAAAATCGACCGCGCATAATTTTGAATTTACCCCTCCCTCATTCCCTAACTTTTTCTCGCCTTTTTATGCGTAGTCTGTTAGCAGCTTGTAAATATCCAAATGCAAATTTGATCGACATTTATCAATGCATAAAATGGTCACTGTTTACAATGCATAAATGAGCTTGCTAAACTTATTGGATGATAATTATTTTCTTATGTTTTCCTACGAAGGTGCTAATATACTTTTGAGAAATGAATCCGAGAGACCGAAAAAGATGGAGGAAGAAAAGCGAAAAAAAAAATTGAAGTGTTTTGACGATTTTTTAAACCTCCCTCGGGCGATTCGCATCCGACCGGAAATGAAATTATTATACCGAAACTGAGGGCCACCCTGGTTTTCGTATAAGTCGTTTTAAGTCTTCCGAAGTCCTTTATTATCTACGTGAGTGATTGTGCAATCTTAACGTAGCTTATGGGTATGGCTGTCTGTTGACATTTGTACACGTAAAGCAAGTTTGTAAGGCCCTTGTTAAGAAAAGAACAGTGCCTACCATCTTCCACCTCGTTTCTCAAAGACTGTTGTGATGGCGATTTTCTGTTTATATTCATTCTGAAATTTCATCAAAATCACAATAAGGTTGTATTTTTTATCAAATTACACACGTAGATATAATATTACGTAACCGTGATGTTTCTTGTTATTTTTTTACTAGGAAAACGACATTTTTTTTTCTCTGGGAAACTGATTTCTTAAACAGATTTTCGACCTTATAATCTCGCTTAGAAAAAAAAAATATCATTGCTTTAAATTTAAAGAAACGCAGGAACAAAATATAAATGGAAAATTTTTCTCAAATCCTTTGATAAACTTAATTCGGTTTTGAAAGTAAATACCGTAGAAGGGATTAAAGTATACAGAGTGGCTCGGATCAAAAAACAAAACTCAATAAAAATATATTAAAATCAATCTTACAAACTTCAACGTTCGAATATTCCTATTGTCAATCCTAATAAGCCCTTGCATCTCCAAAGCGAGTTTTTTTTTATCCGAGTTCCCCTGTAGTCTTGGGACTAAATTGACTGTAGTTTGTTTTACAAAGACACAAAAGATCAATCGTAATGTCAACTCTTCTATGTTACTCTGTCGCCAATCCATTTCGGATCTCTATTCTTCGTACACGGATTTAACCAAGCGAGTAGGCGCTTGGTAAATCCAGGACCATGATTCTTTTTGATCCAGGTTTTCTTTATACTTCCCAGGGATGATAAAAACAATGTACCCAGTGTTCCAATATCTGATATTTAACAAAACTGAACTGAACCGAACTAGACATCTCTCTCTATAAGACTAGAGAGAGAGCAACAGAACTAACCACTACTCAGTATAGTAGGTCAGGATTAGGAAGTAGTAAAAATGTAGATACCCGCTACCTCAATAAAGATATTTGTTAATCGTTAAAACTGACCCTCATTTAAGGCATAAGTAACACGAAAGTTATATAAACAAGTAGACAGAAGAGCATAACAAAACATGGTGTCAGAACGCGGACTTTTTGCTGCCGTACCCTGTTCCTGCTAAGCCTTGCCTGCCTTTCTTTGTTGGGATCCTTCGCTGCTCTTTGTGTCCGCCCTTTCTCTCTCTCGTCCCGGACATGTCTTTACACATCCCGCCTCCGACTCCCGTCTCACTTTCGGACGGGCAAGCTGTCGAAAAATGGAAATTCTTCCGAGCTCAATGGGCTAACTATGAAATAGCCACTGGTCTGGATAAAAAGGATGAAGCCATTCGCTTCGCCTCTGTTCTCTCTCTCATGGGTGATGAATGTTTCAAAATTTATCAGAATCTTCCGCTAACTACAGCACAAAAAGGTCAGCTTAAGGATATCTTAGATGCTCTCGATGTCTACTTGAACCTCTCTCTAATGTAATCTATGACCGAATGATCTTCAATTCGACCACTCAAGAACCTCATGAAACTATTGATCAGTATGTCAATAGACTCCGGCATCTCTCTCGGTCTTGCAACTACAAAACTTTTGAAGATGAACTTATCCGCGATCGAATTGTCGTTGGAAACAAAGATCCAAGTACTCGCGCTCAATTGGTCAAAGATCAAAAACTGACACTAGCCTCTGCTATCGATATTTGTCGTACAAATGAGTTAGCTGAGCGACAATTTACAACTCCTGGAGAATCAGCCTCTGCACAAGTTCATCGGGTAGAGAATAAGTCCTATCACACTTCAAGAAAAAAGGTACCACCAGTCAAGAAACAACAAGAAATGCTGTCACGTCCTTGCAACTACTGCGCTTTGATACACGCTCGTGATAAGAATCAATGTCCTGCTAATGGAAAGATTTGCAATGTCTGCGGTAAGCCAAATCATTTTGCAACTGTTTGCCGTCAACCAAATCGAGGCACACCTTCTTTAACTAAAAACAAGGCGCAAAGCTCTAAAAAACGTAAACCGCCACAAGTCAATCAAACCAGTTACTCTGAGGAAGTTGAAGCTACAGACTCAGATGGCACTCCTCAGGCTGATGAGATGGATGAAGTTTACGCCCTTGAACAAGTGAGCATTATTCCTGCGATAAATTGCCGTGGTCAACAATGGTTTGTCACGTTAAAGGTTTCTGGCCAAAATAGCGATTCAGACCTAATATGTCAACTGGATAATGGATCAACGTGTAACTGTCTACGTGAAGCTGACTTCAAAGGGCTACCATCAGACCAGAAGACATTCAGAAAGGTCAAAACTTCACTCAGATGCTATGATGGCTCACTCATGACATCTACGGGAATCGCCACTGTTAGATGCCTCTGCAACAATAAGCCATATGACATTGAGTTTCAAGTGGTAAAAGGACCGAAACCATCATTGCTATCTGGCTCTACCTGTATCCAACTTGGCTTAATTACCATGCATGTTCCTGCTGCTGATGTTCATGCAATCACCACCCCAAGACAATCAGTTCCCAGTACTCTCACTAAAGAGCGAATTTTAACTGACTATGCTGATGTTTTTGAAGGGTTGGGTCGCCTTCCTGGGGAATGTCATCTTGTCCTTAATAAAGATGTTACACCAGTCCAGCACCGTCCTCGTAACGTACCAATTGCATTACAAGAACCATTAAAACAAAGGCTAACTGAACTTGAACAAGTAGGAGTCATAGCGAAAGTCACCGAACCTACGGAATGGATTTCCAGCATGGTATTAGTAAAGAAACCTACTAAGCAAGTAGACCCTAAACAGCCGTTAGAAGCACAACATCTACCAGTCAAGCCCAAGGATCTAAGAATATGTATCGATCCCAAAGATCTAAACAAGGCACTTGAAATACCAAAGTACCCACTTCCTACCATTGAAGATATACTTCCGAAACTCAACAACGCGAAAGTTTTCACAATCTTGGATGCTAAAGATGGGTTTTGGCAAGTCAAATTAGATCATGATAGCAGTATGTTGACGACTTTTTGGACCCCTTTTGGTCGTTACCGTTGGTTAAGAATGCCTTTCGGAATTGCCACTGCTCCCGAGGAGTACCAGCGCCGCCAACATGAAGCTTTTGAGGGGCTTGAGGGAGTAGCAGTCATCGCAGATGATGACGTTGTTTTTGGTTGTGGAACCACTATGGCTGAAGCTATTGCAGATCACGACAGGAAACTGATCAAAGTGTTGGATCGAGCTCGCCAGATAAATATGAAATTCAACAAAGAGAAAATGCGTCTTCGGCTGACTGAAGTACCGTATATTGGTCATATCTTATCCGCTGAAGGAGTCTCACCTGACCCTAAAAAGGTGCAAGCTGTTGTCGATATGCCAACCCCGACCAATGTACAACAACTACAAAGTTTTATCGGGTTCACGACCTACTTAGCGAAATTCTTGCCGCATCTCTCGGAAAGTCTCGAGCCGATGAGAAGGCTTATCCATAAAGGTGTTCCATGGGTTTGGTCAACGGACCAACAACAAGCGTTTGAGACCATTAAAAAACTCGTCACTTGTGTTCCGGTCCTGCGATATTATGACGTACACAAACCAGTCACTCTCCAATGTGACGCAAGTGATGTGGGTCTCGGAGCTACTTTACTTCAGGAGGGCAAACCCGTTACTTTTGCCTCCCGAGCGCTGACCCCCACGGAACAGAGATACGCTCAAATTGAGAAAGAATGCCTCGCAATTGTTTTTGGATGCGGGCGTTTTCATCAATATCTTGGAGGTCGCGACAAAATCACTGTGGAAACAGATCATAAACCCCTGGAAACCATTTGGAAAAAACCCTTACTCAACGCACCGAAACGACTTCAGTGCATGCTGCTCAAACTGCAAAATTATAATTTGGATGTCACATACATAAAAGGCTAACAGATGTTTGTGGCTGACTGCTTATCTCGTAATTTTGTGGCACATCTCCCGAATGCCCACGAAGCACATGAAGATCGTCCCGTGTACCAACTCACTTCGGAAACCAGTCACCAAACCTTGTTGGAAACAATAGACCATTCTACTTATTTACGCGTCTCGGATCGCAGACTGGAAAAGATTAAAGTCGGCACTGACACGGACTCGTCATTGCAAGCCGTCATCCACATGGTGAAGCGCGGCTGGCCTCCACATAGATCAGCCACGCCTAGTAACGTTCGTCCCTTTTGGACATATCGAGATGAACTCACAGTGGACAACGGAGTTCTTTATAAGGGTCAACGGGTTGTTATCCCCACAAGCATGCGAGAAGACATCTTAAAAATTCTCCATACAAGCCATTTAGGCATACAAGCGTGTTTACGGAAGGCTCGAGATGTAGTCTTCTGGCCTGGAATCTCCGAAGATATAAAGAATACCGTCGGACAATGTCATGCTTGTAATGAATATCAAAAATCCCAAACAAGAGAACCAATGATATCTGTGCCTCTTCCCTCTCTCCCTTGGCAGAAAATCGCCATGGATCTTTTCACCATGGAAGCCAATAAGAAAAAGTATTTGATTATGGTTGATTTTTATTCTGACTATTGGGAAATGGATCTGATGCCAACTACTACTGCTGCCGCTGTCGTTGAGGTGTGTAAGAAACATTTCTCACGGTTTGGAATTCCGGAAACCGTTATTACAGACAACGGACCACCTTTTCAAAGCTTTGAATTTCGCGAGTTTGCTGATTTATGGGGATTCACCCACTTAACATCGTCTCCCTACCATCCTCAAGGCAACGGCAAAGCAGAGTCTGCCGTTAAAATAGCCAAAACTATGTTAAAGAAACTTGACAAATCGAAGGATGATCTCTATCTTGCTCTATTGGAGTGGCGTAACACCCCAACTGACGCTGTCAAAGCAAGTCTAGTACAGAGACTCATGTCTCGACGAACAAGGACCACACTGCCAGTTAACCAGAGTCTACTGACACCAAAAGTCATTAAGAATGTCAAGACTACGCTAGAACAGAAACGAGATCACTGTAAAGAGGGATATGATCAACATGCAAAATCTTTGTGTGAACTAAGTCCCGCAGAGCCCGTTTGGGTCAAAGTTTATCCAAACGAAACCAAGTCGACGTGGACTATGGGTTTTGTTCATGAAAAACTCGATAATCGCTCGTACGTTGTGGACATCAAAGGAAGTCTTTATCGCCGCAATAGAATCGATCTGCGACCTGCAAATCGTTCTTTTAGCAAACCAATGCCTTTGGCTGGACCAGCCCCTCGCATCATACCTGGAGCTGCGTTCGCCCATGATCACAACCAACGCACACCCGACCACACGACTCAACCACCGTCTCCCCACACTCAAACGGATACTAGAATACCGGAGAGACCTCCTATCTGTCGAGATACGGAGAGGTCAACCACAGAATCAGATAATGGATCTGTTACACCCGATCTCATCACCACCGACAACCAGAACCAAATCTCACGATCTCCGTCTGCACTTTCAACACTAAGACAATCCAGATCTGGCCGTATGTTAAAGAAACCATCCTATCTGAAAGACTATGCTACAAATTAACTATGACTATATTTAGTGAGAAGCTATTTAGTGAGAAGCTATTTAATGAGAAGCTATTTTTTTATTGTTACAGTAATAGTGATATTTTGTACTTGTATTAATTGTCGTTTAAACAAACGGGATGTTCCAATATCTGATATTTAACAAAACTGAACTGAACCGAACTAGACATCTCTCTCTATAAGACTAGAGAGAGAGCAACAGAACTAACCACTACTCAGTATAGTAGGTCAGGATTAGGAAGTAGTAAAAATGTAGATACCCGCTACCTCAATAAAGATATTTGTTAATCGTTAAAACTGACCCTCATTTAAGGCATAAGTAACACGAAAGTTATATAAACAAGTAGACAGAAGAGCATAACAAAACACCCAGGATGTTATTTGAAGAAACCAAAAAGGTTTCTTTGGAATGGTCACCATATATTCTCACATGAAAAATGCTCGATGCTAACAATCAGGGGTTACTTTTTGATTGTCCTTAACTTATCTCGGTTGTGTAAATCATCCAAGTCTTTTTCCTACATCTTACGTGTACTCTTTCTGTAGTTGTCAATTGAAAGACTGCGTCACAATGTTAAGGGGAAGGAAAAGAAAAATAATATGAGGTAGAATCTTACTCCGAAAGACTTCGCCATCGAACAAGGGAAGAGAAAAGGAAATAGACCAAGGAAATAGAAATTATTTGGAAGAATATAGCTATATGAGGAAAGAAACCCTACGATTGAGGAAATAGCTAAATAGATCCATGCACAAATTCCCAAGAAGACACGCTGTAAAATCGCGTATTGTTATTTTCTGTGAAATCTATTTAATCCTCTATTCGAGTCACTTTCCAGTATTCATAAAGTAACTAAGGATATTTAACTCTGCCAGTCCATAAATTGCATATCCGTCTATAGATAGAGTAAGAGTTTCAGCAAACAATATAGAAAGCAACTCCCCGATGCCGCTGTTACTTCGAGTCCAGCGAATGCGAGTATGACGAAGCGTCAGCGATCGATTCGAAGGGACAGGATGAAACAGCCCTTAAGCCGAGAAAAGACTTAGCAACGATATAGGAACCTTCGGTAATGGACAATAACAGGTATTTTCTCGATACGCCTAAGAAGAGTATTTTCTCGCGTCTTTGGGAAGAGCAACGTGCTTCAATAACCCGCACTTTCATCCTTTCCCGACATTCACTAAGCCTTTTACACGTCCCTAGTAACTAAGTTATCCCACACGTATCAATTGGTTGGTTTACATTATCTATTCAGGTCAATTTTGATCCAGTTTTTAGTTCATATGTTGAAGTACTTCAAACTCTCAAATTACAAACATCATACCGAAACGTATCACTTTGCTGTTAGCTGGAAGGCGCCTCGAGGTGTTATGATGGCCCATTCGTTTGTTTATGTATTATACCACGAAGAAATAAGTGTATCGTTCTAGTACAAGTTTCTATTTTTGGTCTCCACACCTCTTCCGTTCAACACCAAGCCTAATCTCCTTAGGACGTTGCGGTTGCTTTTCTTGCCGTTGCTCTTTGGGGATCGTCTAGCTTTTTTCTTCGTTCAATCTCTTTTCTCTCCTGTATCGTAATGTGGAGGGAGGTTCGGGTTTTTTACGCTTGTATATTTGGTGTGTGTGTGGCTCGATGATAAATGATTTGCCAGCGGTTGGGTTTTTGCGATGTGAGTACTTACCACTTCTCGCAGAGCTTATTTTTATTCTCTAGTCAATCTCTCTCCAGCACCTCTTACTTTCGTGGACCGGAATACGAAACGAGATACATATATTTCCAATTATTATGGACTATTGAATACGCCATGTGGGGTTAGATATTTGAGCTCAAATGGTTATTCCTAACTCAACCAACTCAAAAACCAGCTCTTGTGTAAATGGAATTTCTACTTCCTCAGTAATGGTTCGGAAAAACATAGATTATAGAAGCTTTCAACGCACCTCGGAATTCTCAAATAGCTAAACCACCCTCCATACGACGACCGTTAACATTCAGGAACAATTATGAAACTACTTTGGCTTAGTAACGACGGAGAATATTAGTAAAAGATATCCATGAGCTTACAACATTGAGAGCCTTGAAGTCAAGCCCGAAATTGTTTTGTATTTCCCTGTAAGATAACTTCAACTTTAACTTCACAGCGTAGCAGTTGAAACATTTCTGCAGGCGCTCGAATAAAATGTATTAGTTCAGTTTCGCCTGTGTTGCATCTTTACAGATAAGCATTCTGTATCAAGTAAAGGTTCAATATCAAAAATTAAATAAATGAATTCTAAAAATAGAGCTTTAGTTTTCTGTAAATTTTCGTGTTTTTTACCAAGCAGCTTAAATTTTTGATACACAGTTATTCTTCAAAAACAATTTTATTACGCCCTTAATGTAATAATCCCTTTATTCTGAATTTATTCGGTACAAAAACCTACACTGTCAGCTACTACTTTCTAGCTTTAGGATTTAGTACATAATAATCATCCACCCATGCTTTTTTATCCACTGACATTTTAAGATGTCGCTGACTAACAGTCTACTCTCTGTATTTCTTACATTAAATAGCTTCAAGGTTTGTTTTGCTTTTTGATACGCCTTTATTGTAAGAAAGCCTTTCATGGAGTTATTAAACGAGTGGAAAAGTATATAACCCACGAAGTGAAACTGCCAAGGAAATAATGTACAGACGGATACAGATACGTAATTAAAATGAAAATCTAATAACTTCGAGTTATAATCTACTTCAAAAAAGAAATTCTTGTTTCGCGGCCAACGAAGAAGAGCGCTAGAGTATATTTTTTTTACGAACCGGAGAGCCTTCCTGTTAATTACGTTCCAGCAATTATCCTCGTAAGAACTACGTTGTAAGAGAAGCCGGCCAATAACCTATAAATTACGTTTTGAAAGAGTAGCCCCGTCAAAGAACTGGGCACCCGAGTTTTCTCTCTCATAAACCCTGTCATTGTCGAAAAATGGTTTAGCGGGGCCGCCTTTTACACGGAGCTAGTACGAGAAAACTGATAATGAAAGTTGGTAAATTTTTAAAAGGGTCCTAGTAGTTAGTTTTTCGATGGAAGGCTTGGATTGGACAAGGCAATTTGTAGACTAGTGTAAGAAAAAGTAAAGTCTCTGCCCCGTAATTTCCAGCGAAAGCTAACGAAGCCAACTCTAATCTTCTTCACTTTTCCTCAAACACTCTTTACCCTTTTTCTAGTTCATTCGAGGGTGAAGGAGAAATAGTCCATGGAGGGCGGGTAAATATCGACCCCCTTCTTGCTCTTTTTCCTTAATTTTCCACGATAACTGACCATGGTCCGGTCCATTCCTATCCTCTCCCTCTTCCTGACTACTCTGATAATCCGAATTTCTGTCGGGACTCCGAGCTAGATCAGTTTTAGAAGAGGGTTGGAAATTGATGACGTCCGGTGCCGTCATCCTGGATCCAAAATAGAAACTCCAAACCCTTTCCCCGGCTGCTGGCTTCCTAAAAATATCCCGTCGCCAAAGGATGAGTAAGAGAAATTCATATGTCAGATCGCGTTCCTGTATAAGTAATATAACAATAAGAAGTAAGGTAGACTTCTTTCCAATGGATTTAACATCGCGTACGCTAAAGGCCAATAAAACAGATTCTTGTATAAAAGTTATCGTTCAGACGGTATAATGACCTTACGATTTTGCTAAGACTTATCCGTCAAAAAGAGATCGAACTAAATGTTACTCGTTGTTATTAGGTTACTTGTAATAGTTGCTGGCTGTTCTCAATTTCAAAAAGTATACGGCCAGCTTAGCAGAACGCGTGCGCGAATATAGATGTTAGATGAAGTATATACTAGACCGGAAATGAGAAACAATTTTGCTTCGGTAATATCATTAGTTTTCAGAGAGTAGCGTTGGTCGTCGTTCCCGCGGGAACTCAGTTGGTTCCTTATCTGGAATAATAGGCCAGTTAGAGGCAACAAACGACAGTTTACGTCTCTCCTCTTTGACGCCCGATTTTGGCGACACCACCGGTAGTTGATACCGTTGATTCCGGTAACGGTACGATAGGGAAAATGCCGAAGAGAGAAAAAAGATCGCTTCCGAAAGGGGCGGAGCTCGTTACCAGATGGGTTTGGGGCTTTGTTATCGGAATACTCACTTCCGGTCGACGCCGAGGGACAATTCCCTTCTAAAAACGTACAACTATTTTTATAACTCCTTCCTCATTAGATCAAAATAACTTTTCTCTATACATGTACTTGGACAGTCGAGTTATAACTACCTAACCATAAGATACCAAATATGCCCAAAGTTTACGTATAATGAAAAGTGTTGGTTCTATTACGGAATAGAAAAGAAATTCTTCCTCTACTAACAAGGTAGATATGGAAATTCTTTTTCAAATCTTTCCACTTTTTACGTTGTCATCTTAACTAGAAGAGGACACATCCATAGAATTATATTATGGAAATCCTTTACAATAATATACTTACAGTAATAGTTTATGGGGTTAAATCAAATTTCTTCAAAAGGAGTCCTTCATTCGTGCGTAGCCTTATTGAAAATAATTACCATTTCCTCTCCTTTCTATTCATCATTTATTGGAAATGAGGGAGAGTCTTTTAAAGTATTTCGATTTGGTTCCTGTGCCTTTTAGAAGAAATCATTAGAGCGTGTCCAAATTGAGGTGAGCGCGTGATTCGAGCTTGGAAACGACACGCGCCCAGTAGTTACTAGTACGTTCCCGGGGGGAAAAGTAGGTCCGGACACCCAACTTTTCGGTCCAATTTTCAGTAATCGATTAATAGATATTGACAGAAATCGCCCGAAGAAGCGCAGTATCGAATTTTTCTACTCTGAAGATATTTTTTATTCTTTTTTTCTTACAATTCTTTGTAAGGACGACTCACCTCCTCAAACTAGGAAAAGTATCACAAGTTCATAATTTCCACCCAATAAGTTAAACAATACAAATGACTTCACACCATAACTAATAAATAATTTTCATTACTTATTAATTCCCGAAGTCACAGATTCCATTAAAAATATTATCATTCATCCAAATTTCATTTATAAGTCTGATTCTGGCGATGAATTTAGTACTTTCGGAAAGTGATCCCCCAACTAGATTTGCAGATGGTAAACTTATTGTAGGTAATAATATTTACTTATAATGGCGTAGAATAGAAATAAAAGTGAACTAACCTAAAAAAGAAACGAACGCCGGAAGTCGGAAACTAATTCGGAATGGTTAAGTGGGTACTTGCAGGAATTCGTTCTTTCGAAGATTCGCGGGGACTGACTTTAGTATGATTTGAAGAAGTACTTCAACTCGAAGACGGTCATACGTTCAACGAACTTCGGCAAAGGCCCTATTAGAACTTTCCAACTTGAACTTGGCCTATTGT
The DNA here is from genome assembly GCF_054372755.1 of Phalangium opilio. NCBI lineage: Eukaryota > Metazoa > Arthropoda > Arachnida > Opiliones > Phalangiidae > Phalangium > Phalangium opilio. Next base: position 8,120,067 of record NW_028324182.1, on the reverse strand, counting down.
TTTTGTTTTGGAAGACAGAAGAGGTCGGCTAGAGTGAAAAAAGAGGGAGATATATCGTAGAAGAAAAGGGTAGTTTGAAGAGGTCGCGACTCTACCATGCCGACAGACGGACAGAAAAAGAGAAGATGGTTTTCGTTTCCTCCTCCAACTCGTTCCTTCCCAAGCAAAGCCCGTTTAATTGGATTTCTTCGCGGCCTTTCCGCCTCTGGTGCTTTAGTATAAGAAGCTGAAGTCCCACTCCCCAGTTAGTCACGACCAAAAATGAAGAAAAAAATGGAGAGACAAACCAAGCGAGTTCCCAACTACTTCACTGTACTTCGTGCAGCCGTGCACCTCTTATTAAGACGGCAAAATATCTGAACTGGTGAAGAAAGACAGAAATAGAATGAATCGACGACGATTTCAAGTGATAGTCGCGGACGGTATGTGTATTTTGAACCCATAGCACCGCGGAATTTTTCAATAAATCTTGTTGTTCGACTGCACCCTTTAAGAGATAGGATATGATTGTGTGAGGTTGAGTTCGTCATACCTACAACCAAGGCGGGAAGGAGAAATAATGGGTATTGTATCAGTCAGAAATAGCCTAACGCTGTCCTCTTGGAATGTCAGCATTGCTAGGCAATTGATTTGGAGTTTGGCATCCCTCCTGATTTATAAATGGTACCCATAAGATACTCGGGGACCATTTAGTTCTTGGTTTTACTTCTTTCTTTACTAAGTAAACCCGATAAGACTACGAAAGTCTAGCAGCAAGCCTGAAGCGGTGACGTGATTTCTCTTCGAATAATAGACCAAAGCAATGAAATGGTCGGAGAAAGGGTTGGCACGAAGGTCAATAAAGAATTTCGAGGGAAATTATTGCCCAACGAGGAAGGCCATATAGCTACCTCTGATTTATTAGATTCGGAGCGTATCTCTAGACCAGAGTTAGTTTATTGCTTACGCAAAGGCCTAGGTTATAGTCGACTGACCCGCCGTCGTTTGCTTGAACCCTTGGTCATTGCACCAATGGATGTATTATAGTTCTTGGAGATATTACGTGGGTATATAATCTCCGATAGAATGACGACACGTTTTAGGGCCTTCAACACAGTCGTTTCTGCTTTTAATGTCTGTATCAAAACTTCCTAAGTTATTTCCCTCCAGGAATATAGATTTAAGGAAACTAGTTCTATACTGACCACCAACCCCGGTTATAAAACCATACGAGTAAGGCGACAGGACATTCCAAAACGCCATTGGCGTCATTAAGCCAATCGCCATACGAAGCCAGTACTCTCGATTTCTCATTTGTTTTAGATCATTGGAGTTAGTAACCGTGCAGATATCATCATTCATTGCCCAAACCCGGCGAAAATGTTTAATAAAGAAATTGATTGCTGTGTCCAAGACCATAAATTCAATACAATTTTCAATATCTGCACTTGAATAAATAAATCTAAAAACTTCCGCAGTTAATTACTCCAAGATCGGTAGAAATATATTTATGATAAATTGTCTAATTCTAGAGAGAACGCGAATTTAGAGTTGGTATAATCGTAAATTACAAGTTTAATAGTTTCTTTCTTGAGTTTCTTGAGCGCTTAAAAGTTATAGCTCTAGTTTTCGTCGTTGACCTAAAACTGTTTGTTAGGCCTTTCCACCCTAAGGGTTTACCCTTATCTAATTTTTTTAAGTTTAGTTCCTCGTTCATTAATTTATTTCAAAACTCACGACAATTATATTTTTAAATTCTTAAAATAGTTCGGTATTGATTTTAAAAAACTTTACTCCTTGAACCACGTTTCGTAATTTGGCCTATTTCTTGCTTTTGGTTGGTCATTTGTCGCTAGATTTAACCGAGTTAAGATATCGATGCGATTCAAAACCGGCTTTGTGTTCAACCAACCTTTTCGGCTTTTAGAACGGACATCCAGTTTAGTAATTTACTAAATACTTTGCCACAAATTCTAAGTTTTCAAATCAATTTTGTCTTATTTTGATATTTAAAATTAGTAGGATTAAATATCTTATTGTTAAATGGTCAAGCATTAATTTTCAATGGTAGGGGATGAGTTGGCTTATCACTCTGTTAAGGGATTTTATTGTCATCTTTGATCACTTTTAGTAAATGGCAGAGATTTAAGTCATTCCCCAAATAATCAAATACAATTACATAAAACACAGCTGCACTTATCGAGCCAATTTCGGAACTTGAAAATCCTTTAATATTATTTTGGCTCGGCGTGAATTTAATTGGACTTATTGGAATGCAATATCAAATTTGGAACCAAGGAAACTGAAGGGAACGCCGATTATAGTTCGCCTGCACTTGCGCAATTTATACAACTCTCCTGAGCCTATTCTAAGATGCAGGATTAACGGATGTAAATCAAGAAGACCGTGTTCAGATTTTGCCTCGAGTCCAAGTTTGGTTTATCGAGATATTTCCTGAAGGTTTTTGAAGGGACGCTCTCGGAGGATTTCCGTAAGTTGTTGTGATTTCGGTTTCTCTTGCACCAAACCATAAGTAAATTAAGTAGTCTTGAGTTTTATGACATTGAAGGAACTAGTTTCTAGTTGAATCTCTTCATTACTGTAGATTAACTCGAGAAATTTGTCATTTTCTTATGACATAATGCATAATTAGAAAACCGCATGAATTATTTACTTCAAACTATGTACTTCCTTATCCTTGTCACATTTTCTCGCCCTCCGGATACTACCGCGCTTAATAATTAGTTGTAATCTCGGATGTCACGAGCGCTTTTACGTCGTTGCTGGCGTTTTACCTGTAGAATGGCGTAATTACAATTACCAATGGGTATAAGGGGTGGAACCGGCCTTGGCGAGCTTCGTTATTCCGACAAGCCTCATTATGCGATTTCGTATTTTAGTCCGAATCAAGCGAAATAGACCGTCAGATCCAGTTAAGATTAGAATCCGGATGAACACCGGGAATGAATGCGTGCCTAAAGGCGGTTATCTTCGCCTCAGCAAACGCAAATGGTGGGTAATTCTCACCACAAGCCTAAAGTTAAGACCAGGACGTGCGCTATGCCAAAATCAATTCGGTCTTCAGAGCAAAAGTTTAGATATCATTCTCTCAACGGTTTTCAATCAGTGTGTTGCAAACCGAAAGAGATCTGATCTAACATTCCAATGTTGAAACATTTCTATCTTATTTAAAAGAACCTACGGTATTTAGTATCAAAGGATTTCTCTTAATATTTTATAATACCAGAGTTTCGTCGTTGAGGTATCAAAATCCCCACTCCCTGATTGTTATAAGCCCCAATTAATTAGTATCGTTGGATTGAGAATAAGTAGGGCTATCACTATTTCCAAATAAGGAATTATCCGAATCACTTAAATGGGATGGAATATTTTTATATTTTGGCCCATTCTACGAAATTTATTATTAAACGTTAACTCTTCGTAAAAGCGATTAAAGTTTTAACGAAATATTTCCTCTGTCCGAAAAAGGAAAGAATCCATTTCCCTCCAGAGTTCAAAAATGAAAAGTTTAAAATATTCCCATTTCTCGTTTTCAAAACATTCCGAGAGAGATTTTTCCGAAATTAAATTTACGAGATTCAAAGCGAGTGCGGATCCGTCCTTTCTCTTTTCTTTTTGCCGAAAAATTTTAAATCCCGGGCCTTTCGTAGTTCCTAGTCTCTTGGCCGACTAATAATCTTGGCTGGACCTTGTTCACGAGAGGTCCTTGGAGTGAAGATAGCTAGATAAATAATTTTCGCTCGTCAGAACGCTAAGAGGTCCCAAGATGATCGCGTACCGGCAGTGGAAGTTATACCTAGCTTTCGTATGGGTTTTATAAGTTTTCCGAGCTTCGTTGCCCCCGTAGTAGAGAATGGTAGAATACCACCTTCTATCCTTTGCTTTTGATGCGAATAACGCCTAGTAGTATATACTAAGGCCGGCGAGGTGTTGGACACTTCCTTTAAAAATGGGTTGTTCTTGTCCTAGCAATATAAATTGAGAATTTTTCTTTATAAATAACATAACGCTGACTAACCTACAGTACAAAACAATTTCCTTACTGGCAGTAGGAAAGCGCGTGTCGTAGCGTAATACTACCCTCAATTTTACGTAGAAATCGAGTGTAATTGAAGTTATTTCACATGTTCTGAAGTCTGGCTCGATTTTTGAGCGACGTAGTATACCCCGCGAGTTTGGGCTCCTATCAAAAATATTTCTTCGCCGTCATATTCGCTCGAGGGACGAATTCCTTCTCCTCCGGTCGGAATTCCGTAAAAGAGGAACTTGTTGACTTTTAAAACTTCTCGGAAATCCATACTCTTCGCCTCATCACCACTGAAGCTGCTAGCTCTAACGCGCCACGGCCTTATACGACTTCTGAGAGACGAATTCCAGCGAGATTTCTGGGCCAGGCATTCAATTTTTAGACAGACCAGCTCGTTTTCAGTTTTCTGTCCATACCGGTTAGGCCTAAGCCTTCGCCAGTTCCCTTTCTTTATGTTGTATGGTGTTCCGAGTTCAGCTCCGTATCTCTTCAAACGAGCCCATGATTAAATTAAACGAGTTGGAGAGAACTATAACACTGTAGTGGTATCCATGACCAGTGAAACTTAAGCACGAAATAAACCAAATCTACCAGAATTATATAATATATAGACCTAGTTCTTGAAGAAGAAAAATATGTTTAATTGACGCCTTCGAAAAATATTTAAATACTCGATTTATAATTCAAAAGGCGTATTTCTTCCTTCGGACACATGGTATAATTAAATTAATTTAGGCTAAATTTCCTTTTTCTGAAAAGGGTAGACCTATTTTCCGGTATTCGTGTTATTTCAAGGGGTAAGGCTTTACGAGCGTGAAACAAATTCCAACCACGCCTTTAACGAAAATTTCAACGAAGAAAAAAAAGCGGAAAGAGAAAAAGAGAAAGCAATTTTTTGAAAGCGGGACGATTTCTCTTTATTTTTTTGCTTTCCGTTGTAAGACAGAGGGAGTGAGAGGTGGATTACGCCTATGGGAAAAAAGCTCACGCAATTTCCACAATCTTGACATCGTTCTTGGGAACCTAATAAGAGAAACGTGAACGGTTTTCAATTGTTCGACTCTCTCCTAGTTTTCTTTATCGTCCAAAAGAGGACGGAGCTGCTAAATGTACCCTCGATGCTTTCGCCGCTAAAATACTTCCCGTTATTATTGTTTTTATCCCCCATTTTCGTTTAAAACTAGAACTAAGGGCTCCGCTAGTCGTAAACAAAAGGCCCTTCTTTCGAGCTTTTCCGAGCGGAAAACGGCTTCAATTTTATTTCTCTTATTCCTTCGAGTCTAAGATGTCTAAAAACTACAGGACATTTTTAAAAATATCATTTTCGAAACCACCTTCAAGTTTCTTACACTCGAACAACGATTACTGTTTTATTTTTATTTTTCTTGTCAAATTCTTAATCTCATTTTAAACTCTTTGTCCAACCAGAGCCCACATAGAACCTGAGAACGTTCTGAGATGGAGTTTGGTCGTAATTCTGTGATCTCATTCCATGAACATGAAGCAAACAATAAGTTATCGGGTCTTATATGGGTTCTTGCTTTTCGCCTTAAGTTTCCAACGCAGGTGTTTTCGAGAGGGGTTTCTTGCTTGAATGCATAACCGGATCAGACATGAAAATAAATTACTTATTGATATTATAATCATACGCCCAATAAGTAGAAAATGCTCAATGAACTAATGTAAAAATTGATCCCCTGTAGAAAGGTTACACAAGCTACACATCGGTGTACAAAAGGCGGCATCTTACGAACCCCATGTGAAAATTCTGCAACTGCTGCACAACCATTTTTATCGTAATCCTGTATTCAGGGTTAGATTTTTTTCATTTGGTCTTATTTCCTTACTTGAAGGGTTTAGCATTATTAATACAGTTCTATGAGCAAATTCACAGCATTGATAATTGCGATCCGTAATAAATACACATCGTGAAAATGCAATATTTCCTAATATTTTAGAAAATTTATAGTGAAGAATATGATAAGTGGAGTGAAATTATAGAAAGAGATGAAAAGATTCCAGAGGTCGTTTTGAGGATTGAAAATGGAATTTTCCCTCGCAAAAGAGGATGGAGTGAGATTGTAAACTCGAATGACGGAGTCAAATGTCCTTATTATTCTTGAAGAATCCCCTCGAATATCTTTGGATGGTTGAACGGGGTAATGAGTCTATCTCCTCCTGTTCCTCTTCATCCCCGTCGCACTTCCAGAAAGATACCGAGTGCAATTTCAAATTCTAGATTCCAGAATGATGGTCATAAAGGAAAAAGAACTCCCGCCTTTTCTTCGTTCGCGGAAAGCTTTAGAAAAGATGTAATTGCAACGTTTTATAATGACTCCATTTTGTAAAGCGTATTATATATCTAAAATTTGTAAAAGACGGAGCGAAACAAATTCGGCGAACTCCTTTTCGCGTTAAAATTAATTTTCCAACAACCCTAGGGCGATATCATAAGAAAATAATAATCCCCAATAAGTTTTAAGGATGAATCTTCACTATCCTTTCCTTTCCTGATTTTTTTTCTTTAAGGAAGAGGCTTCGAATTTCCTTATAAAGTGGGAAATATCAAATTTCGATTATTATAAATTTTCTTAGAAGAGACTAATAAGGTAATAGAAATAAACTAATCCGATGTTATCACTCCTACCTGGTTTCATAATTATTTATGTTAAACTTTTCCCATTGGTGTAGTTATACATTAACGTCGGGTTAATTTATTTTCGTTTAGGATTATATTTCATAGACACCTATGGCTAAAAATTTTCCTTATTAAGAAATATTTGCGCGCGAGTAGCGAAACATAAATAAAAATCTGGCAGATTTAAAAATCCTAAAAGAAAAAACCAAACTTATTACCGTGGGGCTCATCTATCCAATTAAGGTTGTTTTTTTTACTAATTACACGAAAAAAATATCGAGGAGGCTCACTTTTGACTTTTACGATAAAGAAAAATGAGCCCTGGAGCGCATACAGAGTGTGCGATACTTTTTGCTTTACCTTCACTGTTTCAATGGTTTTAGTTTTTTCAATTTTAGAGAGCATGGTGAAGCGTGGCAGATTGACCACTTTTGCGTTCGTAATATAACCTGATCTTAAAATTTCTACTTTTAGAAATCAATCGAAAATTGTTAAAAAATTCTACAGATTCTCTTGGATGAATTTATTTACTAGAAGAATAATCGTGAATGGCTGTAACCACTTGAAATATCCTCTACCATATTTATATGCCTAGCATCGGTCGTATTTACCAAATCATAAACATCCCGGAATCCTCTTTATTTCAGAGTATTCTTCGGTACGTGTCCTTGTTATTATCTACCTATATATCTAAATAGGGTACGAAGGCTTGTACCTCTTATTTTGTCCAAACCCGCCGGATCTAAGCCGTTCCTTTGTCTTCATTAAGCTTTAGCTACCACGTTTTTTTAGGCCCCATCTTCATCGTTCCGAGAAGCTTCTTAACGAGAAAGGGGCTTAGTTTCTAGAGTACACTCGGGTGTTCCAGCGTCGACTAGCGCGATACCAAACTCGCTTGGGTTATTCCGTATTAATTAATGTGTCAGATTCGTGACAAGCTCCGCTCTTGTTGGGGGGCGCTATTGAACGCTAGCTTTTGGCGGCACGCGTTCAACTTTAGTCGAACATAACAACCTGGGAGGTGAGAAGCTAGTAAGGTTAGACGTTAGGCCCCGTTTCCACAGGTAGTCTCTTATTTATGGCGATAAATTACGTATTCCTACGAGGCTATTTTACATAATAGAAATCAGTCTAGGGAGGTATTGTAACCGGCGACCATACAGCGCTACTAAGTCTTCGTTAAAGCAGCGCTCGTAAAATACAGGAAGGCTTAGCTATTCGAGACCAATAGCTTCTGATTACTAAATAAAAAGAACATAATCTGGAAATAGGATTCAGCCCATACCTGTCCACAATCGCTTGGGCTCAGCTCAGCTCACGTTACTTTATAGAAATTGACAACGAGCTCACCTCAAGCTCAAAATTGAAACAATGTTTCCTTAGAGCTCAATGTGAGCTCAAGCTCAGTTAGTTTTTATAAATGAGCTCGCCTCGGGCTCGGGTTCATTCGCATAATTTTGATGGGCTAAGCTCGAGCTCAAGCTCTCTCTAATATCTTTCGCGGGCTCAGCTCGGGCTCAAAATCGATAGAATTTAAGGCTCACCTCGAGCTCGGGCTCATTCAATTTAGTAAGCTCAAGCTCGAGCTTAGTCTCATATTTCCGGAGAATATTTCTTCCAAACAGTGTAGATGTTGAAATAAATAATTTTGCAGCTATTTTTACGCGATAAATGCAAAACTACAATACATATTTACTATCCAAATGACTTGCACTACATTTGTATTAAAAAAAAAATTAAAACTTCATCTACCAATGAGTTACGCTAGTTTCTGTTGGCACTGAATACGGCCCTCAGCCAAGCTGAGCGCAGTCTCAAAACAGTGAGCTCCCTTTCAAAATGAGCGGTCTCATAGTTTTCAGTTGGCCTCGCTCGAGCTCAGGAAAGCCAAAACATTTGTAAGAGAGCTCAGCGCAAGCTCTCGTTGATTTTACAGTTGAACCTGGGCTCAGCTCAAGGCTCACTTTGTTTGTGACGTATTGTGAGCCCGGGCTCAAGCTCAGAAAACTTTTTCATAAACTTTCGGGCTCGGCTCGGGCTCGTGACTTTATCAATTATTTCGAAGAGCCTCGCTCAATTCGCGCTCCGGCTCGCTAAATTGAGGTGAGCGCGGACAGCTATGATACAGCCTCAATTACATTTTAATTGTTTTCTTTCGGTATCAATGACAAATATTATCATTGCATGTAGACACCTATTGGTTATTTCATGGATGCTGGTATCGCTTTCGTTCGCTTCATTCTAGCGTGAAGTCTCTGTAACATCGATTTTTTGGCTGAGTTTCTGAGTTGTGCCTTTTAAAGAAAGCTAGAGGGGAAGAAGGTTTAGGAGACCGTAAAGTAAAGCCCCAGTTTAGAACCGGGTGAGTGAAATCAACTGGTAAATGGCGGTGCCCGTCCTAACGTCGACGTTTCCCGTTCTACCCACAACTTTACTCGCCCGTTAACGAAGAAAAATTTATATCTTGCGCGTTAAGCCTCTTTCAGACGGTGGTCCAACTTATTCGGACAATTCTAGCTGAATAAATTTATTGAATTGTTTCAATGGAAGTTGGGGATTTTTCAGACGAATCGTATTTGAATCAACGATATGTTTTTGAGCTAAAGAATTTGATCGTCTGAAAAGGGTTTGACTCCTTGCAAAGCGCACCCATATCCCCTTTTTCGAGGAAGCGTAAACGCCAAAATAAATTTCACCCGCTAATAGAAATTTGCGGTCTTTTAATAGGCTGTTAAGAGGCGACGTTTTTGGAGCGAACCAGGCAACACGTGCGTATGAAAAGAAGACGTGAAAAATTGAACCTAAAAAGAGCTTGCCCATTCGACTGGAAAACGGTAAGCCAACCTCTCTTTACCACCTTATTTCGCTATTTACCTCGCACAGCGTTTTAGTTTAAAGATTTTTGAAAGAAACCGGGTATGTTTTCTTAAATTTCTTGCCATTAACAAGAGCCAAGAAGACGTAATTAGATATAAAATTTGTGAAAAGATATCTTTGGACTGTCCTGAGTTAGTTTTCGCATTCAAGTAAGAACTAACCCGAGAAAATTGTTTAGTCTGGTAAATAGAAAAAATCGCAACGTTTAAAAATAATTCAATACGAAGATAATTTATTTAATTCCACACTGTGATCCCCACAACGATGAAAGGCGGAATTTATTTTGATTATGGAAAATTTGGGAAGTTCTGATTTATAATTTACAATTCGAAAGTTATAATTTAAAATTTAGCTTGACTCAACAATATTTAATGATGAAGCTGACGTCATAGTCTAGACACTTAAAGCGATAGTGGTGTATTGAAACTAAATATTTCTCCGAAGCGAAAGAGTAAAACTAAGGTAGACTAGTTTAAAAATATGGTTTGTCATATACAACTGAAAATGGCAATGTTTGCTACGGAGTGTCCGAATAACTGCCAATTTTCCATAATTGATTCGCCATTTGCTTTATAAGCACTTTCGGAATATTGTTATATCTAATCCGACTGAAATGAAGTAGGGCAGTGAATTCGACAAAATGGCTTTTTCCATTCAACATCTCGAATTCGAAATTGGAAGAGATGGTGAAAACACGCGTGCCGAGTTTATTTCCGGGATTGCGGTTACTTTGCGTGTTTCCTTCCATATGAAAATAATACTATTTTCAAAGTTCCTAAAATATTCGTTCCAACATCTTTGTGGTGCGTATATCTCTTGGATTTAGGTCTAAAGTACGTTCTCTGTTGAACTTGTCGCCCTTAGGCAGAGTATGAGAATATTTTTCCTTTTCTTTTCTTTCTAAATTGTTAAGCATTTCACTAAAATGTGGTTTGCTCGAAAAGGTGACTTAGTGATGAACTATTTTACTTGTGGCGTTAAAAATAGATGGTATATCACGCTATAAACGTAATCGCGAAGCTCCATCAAATATACATAGGTTCTATAGACCCAACTGTATATTTTCCCATTCTCGCATTTAGAAGAACCTCCATTCCTTATGCGGAAAATGACATTATTTGCCTCTTGAATCTAAAAGTCAACATCACGGATTACTCTCTACAAAAATATAAAGGGTACCCTCTGTAAATTTCCCTGAAATTCGAATTTATTCACGAGCTGTACACGTTCACTCTCCAAAACTAGTTTTTACTATCGAAAAAATCCCTCGCATTTCTCAAAGCAAAACGTATCAGAAGTCTCTCTATTAAAGTCTCTCCGAAATTGACATAGAATAATACGATGGTGTTATTACAGCATTTACGCCGATATATTGGAAGGCATGACATTCTATAGAGTTACTCTTATACGTAATGTAGACATTAACTTCACGTTATCGTAATTTTTTTACTCTATTTCAAGTAACAAACGTCTCGCATATTGTAAAATTCCCTTGGATAGATTCTAAAACTAGCTGGGAATCGATTGTTTCTACGCGTGTTATTCTTAAGTAAAAGGAAACGCGTATATTCAACCAATGCCGTTTGAAGTTTTCCGTTTTCTTTCTTCTTTAAGATGATCCACTCCAAAGAGAAGCTTATCTCCGGTTGGGCAGGACGACTCCCACTTATATATACTGATATATACTCATCTTTTTAATATTTACGGCTATAGAGTACAGTCGAATTCGCATATAATTGTATGGCAATCGTTTTCAAATATGTTTTTAAAGAAAGGTAATATAATTCCTTGGGTGATGAGAATTGTACAGCGTGGCTTAGATCAAAAATCTCAGATTATGATGCGAAATTGTTATTGGTTATCTTGCAGGCAGTTTATTCTAACTTTTTCTCCATCATTTCCATACATCCTAGCAACTTATTTAGTGAATATGTAAGTTTACTTTGAATATGTACCCATTTTTTGTTTTTAAAGAAATGTTTTGAGTTTATTTTTCTTATATTATACAAGAAAAAGCTTAAAATTTTGTTGTAATAATTCATGCAAAATGTTTTGCGCTAGGCGGAAGATAGTGCAAAAACTTTTGCGAGAAAATACTAAGGGTAAAGAGCTTCGTCGTGTATTTGCCAGATAAGTTATCGCTCTTCAATTTCCGGTTTTGACCGTAATAAATTGTTCATTTGACCATTATTAAAATACCGGAGCGAGATAAAAATATTTCCTTTTTTTGTTCTAGCCTCGGGAGGATGCATTTTATCTCGACTCAAGAGAAATACTTATAATAAAAATATAGAAAAACAAGACGGGGGACAACTTCCGTTCGCTGAAAAGATATAAACGGGGAGAGAATAACCCGGGTTAAAATATAGTTATTCGAAGCGATAGTTCAGAAACCACTAGTCGCAAGATTAAATCGGTTAATTTCGTATATTTTTATGTAATGTAAAGTCAACTTGATTCTTTCAGTATACTTTCAAGAAAACCACAAATTTGAAATTATGAACTATTATTTAGATGTAGCTTAGAAAGGGTTCTGTTAAGTAGCTTCCAACCATTTGTCCATAAACCCTAGCTATTGAAACGAAAAGAAAGAAGAGTTCGAAGGAGTGTCATTTTTTAAAATACGACCTTTCTAAGTACGCGTTCGCTATTGAACTCGGCCGGAAAAATTTCAAAATCGCAATTGGTTTTTAACGTTTATTTTTAAAAACGGACGATGCTTCTAGGAAAAGAAGAAGAAACGGAAGAGTGGGGAGAGAGGAAATGGGCATATTTTCCGGTTTAGAGCTTTCATCCTCATCTCCCCATCTCTTTCCTCCATAGCCTCCATGGGAATAACGGTAGAGTAACTGAAAAGATTGGCGCTCGAGTGGTTCGGTTTATACTTACTCCGCGGATCCCGAGCGATGGAGAATTTATTACGACATCACCGGGGTCCTCCGCCAGGAGTAAAATTTGACTTCCGAAATTTCGGACATAAATAAAGCATTCGTTATCAATGCGATATCGTTGCCGGACGCAAATGGAGTGAGAAAGTTATTTGAGGTCCATTAAACTTTTATTTACAACTTCCACAATGCAGAAATCATTCTTTTTCATTGTTTTAAAAGCAATTGGCAGTTGCTCTTGTAACGTGCCTTCCGGGTTCGAAATAGACAATAACACCAAAGTATTTGGAATTCCCGGTGACTAAAACTCTATAATTTGTATTAAGATGTCCCTATGGAAAGGTGCCACAAAATTGTGGATGAAGCGAATCACTGACAATTTCGTTATTGAAACGTAATAAATAAGTCGAACAATAATATTGCAACTGAGAGTATTTTCGTCTCTAAGGTGCAATTATTCTTTCTCTTTCTTTGCAGACCTGCTCGGATTAGTTACCCTAAAGTATAGAACTTCTTTGGGTCCCTCTCTTAAATACGTTTACGAAGGAAGTAGGAATGGGCAGCTGGAGACGTATCAAATTTCCGCTTTTGCTCTCTCATTGCAGCGAGTCGAGGCTATGTCGACCATAGGTAAAGGTATACAAGAAGTAAATGTCTTTCTCGTAATCAGGATACGTGTGTAAAAAATGGCGAAGCTTGCCATGTAAAAGAAATAGTTATTGTAGACGACTTCTAGCGGAAAGACTGTTCAATTTGCTAAATTACGTACCCTTTCTCCTTCCTTTTAACAAACTGTGTTCCTTCCACACGATAGATTCTTTTGGGATACAAAACATCCACACGGACAAGATGCCAAACCATAAGGGAACGAATTCACACCCTCTAAAAACTCAGCGGGCGTCTTTCGTAGGGCTGTCAAAAACCCTAAGCTGAGAGACCCAACGCGCGCTTCCGTTTCCCTGGAACCTTCTGGAAAGTAAAACCCGCTTGACACGAATGCTCCTATGTACATTCGCAGTCTGGACTAGGCCTACATCGTGGTACAAACCAATTCAATCAAATCATAAGTAAATTATTACTGGCCACCAATAGGCCTACGCAGTGAAGTGTAATTTAATCGTTGACCATTTAGAGGGTCTCGTAAACGTTTCCTGGATATAAGGTCTTTTAAATACAATTACTTTCAATATGGAAGCAATTAATGCGAAAATTCAACCAAAATTGGAGCGTATTCGGAATACGGCATCTGCGTAACTTATGGGAGACTACAAATAACTTATGGTCCCAGCGAGAGTGAAAAGTGAGTGGAAGAACGCTAAAGGGTTGCGAGTAAGAGGTGACTGCTCGAATAGGCTCCGAGGATTTGCTACCAAACTGGAGACTAAGCCGAAAAACTGGGATTTCCAAGCTCGTCTATGTTTGGACTGAGCGTGATAAATGTTCCGAGTTTCTCGGCCAGTTTAAGTCTCAGAAACATTAATTCCCTCTCCTCTGACAGCCGGAAACGAAAGCGGCTAGCTTCGTCAGGAAAATGTAGATAGCATCATCAAAATCAGATTTATTATGCAAAATCGCGGGGATCGGAGATGAGAAAGAGAGAACTAGTCGATACGTAGAACGATTTCCAGTTAAAAGGCAACAGCGCCAGAGAATACCTCTACAGTAATTGTACTCTAGCAGCCAATTAAATTTTGAAGGAATAGTTAAGAGGTTAAGTCTTGAACCGGTTTTCATTACAGTTTTAGTTGCTACTTTGTAACTCTTACAGGATAGAAATCATCCATAGATATTTCTAATCACGTACGTCAAACGTTTGAATTTCCCTTCCATTGTCGTCTTGTCACAATCTTCATTAACGCACGCTTTTTTAACCGAGGCATCATTTTCTTCTTTTGTGATAAATTTGTATTCCGGCGTATTTTGGCCAGAGTTCCAGAGAATGGTACCGCGGGGAAAAGATGGAAAGCGCTTGTCAGACGCCAGCCATTCCGCGTTTCTGATCTCGCATTTATTTTCGGTTATTTACAGTTGCTAATTGCAGACGACTCCGCAATCATTTGCTTTGAAACTAGCATCGATCAAGGAAGAAGGAAGGAACAGTGGGAACGAGGAGAGAACGGAGAATTCTGTTAATAACACCAAAGAGAAACTGGCAGAGAGAGAGAGAGAGAGAGAGAGAGAGAGAGCGAATGAGGTTTCCTCCATATTGGAGAAAATTCGCCATTCCTTCTCCATGAAGTCCGTCTTGGTTAATTTCTCCACGAAATAGAATACAACTGCTCTTTATAAAAGAGGTATTCGTCAAGGGGCGTTTCAATGGATATTTTCCCATAGGGTATTTTTTCGGGGGCCATTTTTACTCTTGACAGATGTGCTATTTCTCCAAAAGGAGAAACCAAGATTCGTAAAGAATTTACGATTTTATTACTGAATTTTTTTCCCGTTGAAATTATTATTTACTTATGGCATCGAGTATGAAAGAATCTAACGAACGAGAGTCGTTAGCGTAATGAGGAAAAACGAAATTCCATTTGCGCGGTAGTCTCGTTTTTAAATACTCTTTACTGAGAATCTAGAGAAAAAAATTGAGTTAAAGGGAAAGAAAGAAAAACAATTCGGATAAGAATAGTAAAGTAGAGTGAGAGTGAGAGAGAAAGTCTTATCTCTCGGGGCGATGGCGGACTCGTAACTCGCTCGTTAAAAAAGTATACTGAAGAGGTAACTCTTCTCTAATCTCTGCAAGTGTGACGGTATCGAAAAGTTTACGTGTACGCCCGATTATCACAGTGTACTTTGGACGAAATAGCTACGCGTTGGTTGGATGGTTATGTTATAGTCTTTCGCTACGTATCTCGCTTTCGCGAGAAAATAGCGCCGTGTTTTTATCCACCAAGATTCGGGCCCTAACGTACGTTACGCTCGTCATCTTTACGGGACCAAGCTAGTTTCCGTTAGATCTTTGATAAGACGTTCCCCGATCGTTAATGATTTCCATATCCGAACAATGGTTAGTTAGAAAGTCAGGGAAAATGTCCGATGGGTTAAGGGAAAGAGGTGTGTAGCAAATAGTGAGGGCAAAAAGAGAGAGAGGAGAGATGCGAGAGAAACTAGTCTCTGTTCATTTTAGTTTTCGTTCGTTCCAATGTCACTCGCTCGCTATCGTCGCCTTTAATGGCAATTGTAATCAGACCGGTAATGAAGCAAAGGCCCAGGAACTTCTACTTCTAAAAAAAGCATTTTTATCTCTAACTCTTTCAAAACTTTAAAAAAAAACTCGCTAAAAAACTATTTTAACTTTAGTGTTCTTTCGACCCCCGATTCTTTTACTCAAATTTATTTGAGTTTTTTTTACAGTCCAGAAACAAATTTAAGTTCGATAACTACGAACACTATTAGCGAATAAATAAAAAAAAACAAATCGGAGACTCAAAGTTAACATTTAAAGAGATATATTCCAATTATACTAGAATACAATTTAAAAATGCGTTTAGTTTATTACTCGTAGTTTTAATTGGGAATAGGTTAGCAATTCTTCATATGTCGAAATATTTATATAAGGTGTTTTAATATTTCGAGGTTAAGCTACTTCTGGTTTTGGAAACTGCGTTTCGTCGAAACCTTCTTCATTAATTATTTGCTAAGGGCGTTGAGACTGTAACAACTGTTAAATTATAGGCTAGTCGAATGGAGGCGCGTGGCCAGTGCATTCCAATAGAGAGTCGCCTACGATTCTTGGACCTATTAATTTAATACATCAGAATTAACGTCGCTAAATTTAATTAATGACGCCCGATTAAATTTCAGGAATCGAGAAATGCCTAAGTTCGTTAAGTCGCAGTCAACTCCAATGAAAACCAACCATCGCTACTCCATATTGCTTATTGAACGGTAATTATTCATTTTCATTCATAAATTTCCTTATTTAATTCGTAGCGTCTGGTGGTAACAACGAAGTTGAGATGAATTAAGATGCTAAAAGGGGTAAAAGGAAAACAACCATTAAATCGAATTTTTCTTCAACTTGCACTCTAGAAAGACGCGGCCACACCTGGTGAAACGCGTAGAAGTTGGTCTGTCTGCCATCTTAAACAGAGCCCTTGATTCCAAAGAAGCCCGGGTTAATACGTTCCAACGTTGCCGGAGCGTAAGATTTCTCAGTTACAGCTCATCTATTACAACGTCAAAAGCAAGGGCATATTTCTCACGCTCCGCCGCTTCCAGAAATGAGATCCATTCAAATCATCTCCGCCGTAGGATAGAAAAACATCTTCAAGAAGGGGGTAGCCTCCAAAAAATAATACAAAGGAAGTAAAGACTATCCAGGGTTAGAGGCAAAAACCTTACCTTAGTATCAACAAGGAGTTCAAAAACCAAGAGTGTGTCTCCAAAACTAGAGGTTTACCTGTGTAGGAAAACCCAAACCAACATAGGGCTGAAAGTTAAACACTCTGGTTTACAAACTACCACGGTAACGTATGTTTTTAAAGGGTTTTCTCGGTGAGGTCGTTAGGTCTCTACCGTTCGGGTCATGACGGCATATACTTCCGAATTAAAGACACCCGGGTGCTTAGACGAGAAGGCCCTTAAAAGGGCAACTTTTTACGATTTGCCTAGCCCGCGTTAAACTTTGAATTGCGTGAAGTGGCAAAAGTCAAGGGGACTAAAGAGAATGTAGCAATTTTAGCACTTTTCTGTATTTACACATTGTGACTTGGCTAGAGTTAACCGAATATGGTTACACCATCGTTCTGGGAAAGCTTTTAATTATAATCAACTCATTAAACTTCTTCGGGTGAGCGAAAGAACTTTGCGCGCTTCCTTAGAGCAAACTGCTAAGAAACAAAGCCAGAACATTCTTAGAACAAGCGACTGTGACTAACTGAAACGAGTTTTTCATATTTACGCGTAGTATTTCTTTTGTCTTTATCCATAAACTCGCAAAGTTATTTCGTAATTTCCTGGGATGATGCATAATGTAAAGATACCTCTTTTGTTTACATCTTTCCATTATAAAAGACAATATTTCGTCACTCCATAGCATTTTTCAATGTATTTTTTAAGAAAAACTGCGGAATAATTTCAACTCATTTGAATTTGACTGAAGTTTCAGTTTATAGATTGATCTAGATCAGCAAATTCTTGGCAGGGTCTGTGAAAGATTTCGTAACAAGAAACAAAGTTAACTCTTTCTGTAAAGGATCGACAGGCCATACAATTGATCATCTATTAAATGGATTGATAGGCGATGCGAAACGGGGCTCTCCCACTCTCTAATAAAAGGAAAATAAAAAGATCGATCCCGGTAATTCCTAGATAACAAACTTCAAAAGTTTCCTAGGAGGTAAACAAATCTCAGAACAATAATGAAGTTCATCTATTGGCGTATCTATTGACGAAAATGGATAATAAACAATTAGTTCTATCAAGTATTTCGTCAGTGGAAATTCGATTGGATATTTTTTTCTGGATATAAAACGTGCTATCAGTTATAAATTGAGCCCTCGTTTTGACTATCCATAACCGTACACTTATCCAAAGACCAGTGCCCTGATTTTATGAGATTCAGATAAGATATTTTGGCTTCTATTAATGGGCTTCGGCCGGTTGTCATAACTAAAGGTTATTGGGGCTTCGCGGTGAAAAGGGGGAAGAAAGAAACTCTGATTTCTACCATTATTGATTCCCAGCAAGATCGGATTGCGAGCAACGAAGAGAAGACTAACCGCCAAGGGAGAATCTAACACGCGAGAAAATCTTACAAGAAGTAGGCGGTGCCAGGCACTCCGGGGTTCTAACCTCAACGCCCCCCCATATCGAGTCCCCTCTCTTTCTCTGTAGGTATATCAGCATCCTTACCAATTGTTTCTCCAACCTCTTTTCCCTTTTCTTTTGCTTTAACCTTTGCCTCCTCAATCAAGACCTCGAAACGATTCCTTTATACGCCAGCCAAAAGTAGATTATATATCGAAGATATGATATCCATCATTCATTTATGACCAAGGGAATATCGTTCCATCCACATTAGGGCTAACTTTTATACGTGATTTTATTATTTGAATCTAGCATATAACTGAGATTAACAATCATTAACTTTGAATTAATTTTCTCGTATACTTTTTCTTATCATTGTCCCTTTTACGAAGTAGGAAAATCCACGGTTCCTCTTATCCTCGGCCAGCAGGAAAGATGGCTGTACTTCTCGGCGCGTGAAGTAAGTCTCTAAACATTCTTTTCTTGACTCGATCGGATTCGTGGATCAGTCATTGCCTTTAGCCGGCCCGTTCGATAAAGTGAGCCAAACACCCTAATTAGGGCGTCCTTCTCCGCCACGCCGCTTCCTCTAATTAGTTTAAATTACTCGACTAATTATACCTTTTTGATAAGAGCAGTGGGGAGAAAAAGAGACTGGCATTCTTTACTCGCATGGCTGAAAAGTAAATACCGAGTTGTTACCTATCTAAGAGACTAAACTCGATAAACTGAAACGAACTAAAGCCTTCTTAATAAAGTATTAGATTGCTTAGCTATTGGAGGCAATTCCAGTATAATCCAGATGTCTTTATACACAGTTACAATTCCTTAGCGAATTTGACCAAGCTACATAGTTAATGTAAGATACACTAGGGGAAAGTTTTAGAAGTGGTTTGGTTGAGTTCCTCAAGGTCGGGTCCGCGAAACAATAGCCACGAAGCCTGCAAGACGCGTCCTAGTGCAGACCAGTAACTGTTTAGCTTTATGAAACTTCCAATTAAACATCGTTTTAGCGTTTAGTGTCTAAGTTAATTCGAAACTCTTCGTGGTTTGCAATAAATAACCGAGAAACTCCGGATAATAATTAAGTATAGTTTCTCGTTCATGCATAGTGGCATTAACACACCGGTCAATATTAGTAAGATAAAGTCGACAGACCCGTTTCGAATAACTAAGCCATTCTGTACAAACTTAAATACTAGCACGAGGTGTTTTTGGAGCTTAAACTAACTTTCCGTAGTATCCTGGAGGAGTGCAAATTAGAGGGTTGCTATACAGTCAAGCATATTGGAAAGCGGATGAAGAGGGATGGAGGCACACGCAGTGTCGTGAACTTGAGCGATGTTAGTTGGAATGAAAATTGATTCGAACTCGTGCACTCGCCCCTTTGCACGAGCGAGTACAACTCCTATAAACGTAGACGCGCCGCGATCTAGATAACGAGTTTATATTAGTGATTAATGCTTTAATTCCGCTTTAATTAGGCTTGAAGCGTAAAGGGCTCGGGTATCGGAACACGAATAGATCGGATGAAGGGAAACTCAAAGAATAATTACGCTGTAAAGAGAAGCCAAACTGGATCAACTTTGGAAATACAAAATATGTTTTCAAATGTAGAACCAGTAATTTAAATAATGAAATCTTATTGTGTTTATAATGGTACGTATAGACCTGTATAAATTTAAGTATAATTAGTTATAAAAACCAAATTTAAATTTGCTATCGAGTGAATATTAATCCTCTGTTTTCATTCAATTGAACTACTAATTTGGAGAGGTAAGATTCCCGCGCAATTTCTATCAGATTGAAAACTTATTAAATATTTTCGACAGATAGTACCATAGGCTAACGAGTGTAAATACACCGTCACATTCTTGCTGAAACGAATAATGAAGATATGAGATAAGTATATTTTTAAATTAATTCCGAAAAGGATGCCACGATAGCCGGAAGGTGAAAACGAAACTAGCTCCGTTTCATAACTCCATCCCTCCAATAACAACATTTCTCTCTCGCTCTCTGTGGGAACGAACAGCGGCTATTGTAACCCTTTCTTTAGAAAATTGGCCGTCTAAAAGTTGAAACTAATTTCCCCCTGTCGCCTTTGCCTTCCCAACAATAATAATCTATTCCATAACGATCGGTCCGGTCGTGCTCTCTCTGACCCAAAGGCCAAAGCAACTCCATCGAAGCGTAACATTTCCTATATACGAGGGAATGCTTTTAAGAGTACCGATATTTCATAAAATTTATTTACATAAAGAGCGGTAAGGGTTATTTCTGTAATGCGAGTCCAGGGATACAATTGCGAATATATATTTCGAGGGAAGAGATGAAAGTCCAGCTTCAACTAAAGTTCATAATCGCGTTTGAACATGGGGTATCTAAACGAAGTTCGCACTTGGAAGAGGCGTATGGTATGTACGAATTAGTAATATTAAGTTTCGCAACAAAGCGCTGCCAATTGCATCATTAGTAAATCAACCTGGTTTTTCATGGTTTGCCACTTTCAAGACTAGTAGTTGGCTAATATTCTCCCAGAGTCTAAAAAAACTGCCAATATTACAATGAATTTTAAACCGAAAACTAAATTAAGAATTTGGTGTGAAATACGTTTTACTATTATATTTATTCTCACGCATGGACGCGAGTATGAACGCTATCCGTTCTATGAATATTCTATTGAGACGACGCGAACCTAATGAGAGAGTAAACAAGGAAATAATCGCGACGGCCGATGGATTAGGCCCAATGGTAAGAGTTTACTCATCCCCGTAAATAAGTCGCTCAGTGCCGCGTCTTTTCTCTTTCCCCAACAGTTATAATCCTGGGTATTAAAGCTCGAGAGAACTATTTCTAATTAGGTAAACAATACCTAATTAACTCGACTGCGGCCCCATCAGACTTCCTAAAGCGCGAGGAGGTCCTATTTTTCCGAGCGGGGATAAAGATTGGTATCGGCCACATTCGAGTTCACAGGCATTTTCCCTAGACATCTTCCCACAACTCGGCTGCGTTGAAATCAAGGATATTATACGAATAATGAGACTAGAAATCAATTATATTGTAGTTGGCAGGAATATGATCCGAAATCAATGGATAAGAAACCACATGACTATATAGATTCACTAAACAGTTGAACTGTATGTTTCTGTGGTTCTCAAAGAGTTACAAATTGTTTCTAACACGGAAAAGATGTAGCTATTTCCTGTCTCGTTTGGTTTATCTTATGGTCCTTGCTCGAACTTAGCCAAAATCTACGCGGGATTATTTCCCCACAGCGTCCCCGATGGAGTTGAAGTGAGCGGTTGGAGAAGGTATGTCAGTCTGCGGGTCTGACTGTGCTCACTTCCCCATAAGGCAATCGATCGAAAGAACTGTTCTCCGCGTCGGTTTAGCCCTAGCTATCCGTAAAGTGTTGCGGAAAGCTCCTGAACATTATACTGTCAGTTAAACCGAAATAATTAAGGCGATACGCTTTTGTTGATGGACTGTATCACGGGTTTTCAAATGCTTCTTAACTTCGGATATATCAACTTTTGATTATAGTTCTTAGTAATCTAGGCAACGGGGTTGCGCCAAGATATATTTTAAAGCGCTGAAAGGATAGGCGGTGCATTCATCAAATATGCGCATGAGTTAACCACCACTAAATCCTTTAATTCAGTACGTTTGGCATAAACCCGAGCACTCTGAAAACTGTCAAGACGAAAAAGAAAGGTGCTAGTACCGTCTAAGATTTTACCAAACAGCAATCTTATAAGACTTCCAATTTCCTTCTTACAATTCCATCAGACGTATATTAAACTGAAGTCATATAAAGGATTTTGTGAGATAAGTACACAGAAAAAAATGGATTTTTTCTTCATCCAAATTTGTCATGAATCTAGGACCTTTTGAGTTAGTTTATGCGAACCACCCTAGGAGTATCTTCCCAATTAATTTACTTCTTTTATTGTATATTATAGCGTTGCTAGGTATATATAGAAACGTTACACAATAGAGAAAAATTCTAGGTTTTTGTTACCTCCTTTCCCTCGGAAATCGAAGAGAATCGTGGTGTAGTTTCGGGAAAAAAAATCCTTTCAAAATCCTCGGAATTCACTTCATCAATTCTTTCCGTATCTTTATTCTATTCCTTTAAGACTGGCTTTTTCTCGGCTCTAAATTAGATTTTGAAAGAAAAACGTTAACGAACGAAAACGTTTTTTCCGACACTAAAAATATCTCAATTGATTAAGCTTCGAGCATTTTACAACAAACAATAAATTGGCTTGAACAAAATATTACGGCAAAAACAATAATGGCCTTTAGATATAAATTCGACATTCATTTCTTATTATATTTAATGATCAATGTTGTGTAATAGGTTGATTTCTAAAGCTACTCTACATATTTCAGGTCAAAGGTCACTTGAGAGCCTGCCTATCATGCCTAGTTTGAAATTGTTCGGTTATTCTACAATTTGATACTCAGGGGATCTTCGAATACCTTCTTGGCATTAACGAAGTCGAAAAGAAAAAAATCGCGGCAAAGTTTAACGCGACCTCGTTGGGAAGATATTAGGATCATAAAACAAAGTTTGTCCTCATTATTGAATATCGACTGTCCCGAAATTTGATAGGAAGGTCCAGAAGATTATATTGAAAATCAATGAAGGTCGTCTTTAAATTAGTATAAATACAGCGCCCTAGCTAATAGAATTTATATAAGCGGGGTCAATCGCCTGTAGAATCTAACAGCCGCGAGGTGAAACCAACATATAGGCTGAAACATCCTAATGCATTTCCTACGAGCGCCTGTAAAAAAGTTTCACCCGCTGAGCGTTGGTACTCGATCAAGTCGTTCGTTTGCTTACAGATTGAAAATCGATTAATATTTCATTTGATATTTATTTAACACCATAAACACAGTTAATATTCTATGATTCCTCCAAGATGAATCTTTAAATAATTTAAAAGACTTACAGTAACTAATTGGGAGTAGCGGTTCACAATTCATTCAATATTTGAATTTTCCTCAAATTTTTATGAGGAAAATATTGAATTAATTTATATTAATCTGTGTATTTTAATATCGTTGAAATTTTATGGGAAAAGCTTAAATTTCTGTGTCATAAATGAGTAGGTATCTTAAATAAAACCTTTAAAAGCCAACAAGTGTTGATTACACGTCCACTATAATTTATGATTGCAGTATATGAACTTTAGTTATAAAAATAACGCTTGTAAGCTCAAGGTTTCAAATCTTACGGAGTAAACTGTACGAATATTTACAATAAATAAACACTAATTGCGTTTAAGGCAACAGCCGGTTTTCCAGTTAAGCCTACAGAGAGTGTGAGAGAGGCAAAACGGTTGGACTTAACAGGCAGGCCTAAATATACGCTATAAGCTCGCTCCGCTAAATTTAACGAGCGGGCTAGAGCAAAGTAGGCGTGTGAAGTTATGTAAATACGAATTCCCTCCATTTTCAAAGGTCCAGTGTCACGTGGAAGATATACATTGAATGTTTCATAAGAAACTTTTTAGAATTGAGCTCTATGAAAACATTTCATTGAAACGTTCTGCAACTTGTCCTTTCAAGTCCTCTTCCTAGAAAATAGGGGTAGAAGGGAACTTCTCTTAGAGAAAGTTAAAATAAATTAGATTCGGGGTGGACCGTGGTTGTATATGGGGAAAAGTATCAGACGCCTACATGGTTCTAACAAAATCAAGGCGTAGAGCGACGTGATAATCGCTAGGTTAGTCCTTCATTCCCTTAGAAAAACTAAGCATTTTATATTCAAGCCAAACCTCTCAAAGACTATGGTGTGTTTATTATAAAGTAAACCAGATTAAAAGGAAAGTACCTACACATATTTCAGCTCACTCTAGTTCGTTCGTGGCGTTAATAACAAAGGCTTTGTTTCAAATACTTATATCAGAGAAATGGCACCTGCCAGCCTTTACTCTATGAGAACTTACAATGGAGTGTCACTAAAGTTTCCTTATATAAGAATTTAAACCATGTTTTTCGGTACAACTTCCTAGAATTAATTACACCAAGGTTTAATAATAATGATAATAATAATAATATAGAGAAAGGGTGTCCCTTCTGGGGTGTTAGGGACACGGGGACACGCGTTTTAATGACGAGAAATCCTTGGTCCGGAAAGATAATTAGCGAATGCATATTTATATGACGGTACCCCTACATTTTAAAACTCATAAGGGGTCGAAAATTTTATAAAAGAGGCCATGGACCCCTTTCTGAGAATCCGCCTTATTCATTGCCAACAAATTAAGCTTATTGGAATGGGAACGAGTTGCGTTGCGAGGTTTTATGACCCGGCATAATCGAATTTTTGGCAACTTTTCGAGATATTTAAACGCCATAATTATGAAATGGTTTCCTCTCCACGTATTTAAATTGGGGCCTTGGCTCTCCAATTTAATTTAAATTGAAACGGCCCAGCCACGACAAAGAGATACGTTGCATAGCTAGAAGTAAATCATTTAAAGTATTTCACAATGGTTTTATTAAATACTTGATTTCTTATTTGAATTCGTAACTCTATGATATACTCTTGTTAACTCGTACTTGTAAGACATCTGCGAGGTTAGACATTGTTTAATTAGTCGCCTAGACCTTTTCTATTTTATGAAACGTGCGGGTGCACATGAGTAATAACGAATTGCACTTGAGATACATTAATTTCTCTAGGAATTCGATTTCAGACCTTATTGAAAACACTTTAAGAGTCAAAGGGAAATAATTATTTACTTCATAAAATAGACTTCCACTAGGTATATAGTAGAATCGGAAGATTTCCCTTCCTGGACATATAGAAAACGATAAACGGATAAAAGCTTTAGGAGAGAGTGAGGGGATACAGATTGCAGAATCGGTGTCTGTTTGTCTGAAAGTTAATTTCACGTGCTGTTACGAGCATACGAGATGAGTATCCGCTTTTCGATTTCGACAAGATGCGAGCCATCCAATGAGAAGCGGCATTTTTGGGTTCGTGCAGGGAAGAGCGGAGCGGGATGAGAAGAGAAAAGAACAGATTAAGATGGAAATGGGCGCCCGGGAAGTATAAAATACGGATGGAATATACTGGAGAGAGAACGGTTTAGGAAGGAGGATGGAGTCCATATATTGTTCGAGCCAATGATCCGTTTTTATCGCTAGTTTCTTCCATCCGACTCGAAGAAGAAGGGGTATGGGGTCAAAACTACCCCAATACTTTTTCTATTATTGACCCATACTATTTTTTATGAACCCCCACGAGAGAGAGTGGTGAAAGGTATCTACAACGATATCAAAACAAATTAACATTGTATAAAACGGGTTTTGTTTCGCAGACTTTAAAATACTGAATTTATACACAATCCCTGGCAAAACAAGGATTCTTTTCAAAAGCCACCAATGAACAGAACTTAAATATTAAAGAAGGTATTGCAATTCGTAATTAATTTTAATTGATATTATAAATTTTTATTTAATTGCGTAGTTCCAACATTCATTAAAAACGCGTGTAAATGCTAGCGACGAGTCTTGAAAACTGCATAGAAAACAAAATATTTTCTACGCGAAGTTTTACTCCTTTTATGGGTGAATTCTACTATATTCATCAAATAACACCAAAGAATGCACCGTGTATGTCATAATTAATACCATGTTTTCCCAACAAAATTACGCTCAATCCAAGAATGAATGAGAATATATAAATAGATCCTAATTCCTGAAAAAGAGGGTTGGAGTTCGCGTTGGAAAGAAAAATTTCCCGTCAATCTAATTAGTCTCAAGCGGACGGACACGTCCACATTATTAAAACGAATACAAGGAAAGGCAGTTATGAGAAATATCTAGTTGGAAGATGGGATAAAGTTACGGCATCTCTGTTTAATCACTTTAGCAGTATGAACGAAAAACAAAGTCCTCTGGAAAAAGTCGAAAAGTCGGAGCCGTCCGCTATAGTTAGAGCTCAGAGATCGGGGCGAAAGAGAGAGTTGCTGCAGTCACAAAGAATCTTCAATAAGAAAGAAGGGGGGCGAAGAATCGGGCAGGATCGGATTCTATTGTCGATATATCGATTCCCAATTTAGGCTCTCGCTGATATATAAAAAGAAAAAACTGGAAGGGGGAACGGTGGACTCAGACAAAAACAATACACAGGGACACAGGCGATTCTAAGTCAATACGAGGAATTGAATTGTAACAACTCATAATTTCCCAACTTACAACGCTCTTATCTGTAATGTCTAGGTAGCTAGAAGATTCATTCATTTTAACGCTCATATTTATTGTAGTATTTAAGCCCGTAAGGTAAGTTTAGTTAATAAAAGTATTTATTATTGTTATATATTACATGTACACCGCTTGCTTGTCATCGAGTGTTCGTTCAAGGTAAATGCTACGATATATATATGAAAGAGTTTGGGACTAAAAACAAATAAGTCTATTTTGGCCTACTGATAAAGCTTATCTATTTACACAACAGTTATGAGAGTAAAATTCTCTTCGGATGGTAAAACGCTTGATCCTACCTAAAATAATTTGTCTATGAAGAGTATGTTTGCTTGCTTATATGTCTACTAACTTTCTAGTGGCGCACTCCTCCAGAAAAATCCTAAAGCTGGATTGGTTATAAAAAGGGGTCGCCTAGCGAGCGACGTTCTTTGCTCCCTACCCAAGGATCGGGGGACTATCTCAATGACAAAGTCTCGGGGATAGTCAAGGTGACATACTCGAGCCTCTAAGATGATTTCCGGAGCAAAAGTTAGACGATGGAAAGGAGAAATTTGGGCTTTGACCCGATAGAAACCGGCCTTAAAAGTTCTTTCTTTTTGTACAAGAAAAAAAAAGAAAAATCTATATAGATAGGGACGAAGAAGCCAATACTTATAACTCTAACATTAAACGTCATCGCAAAAAAACGACGCGCGCATACTAAAGTGTTCTTCCATTCATTGATGGTAGAGGTTATACAGGGTGTTATAGCCTTATTGCTCTTTAAACTAGACAAATGTACTAGCGAAATCGTAGTTGTAGGAAAGAAAAATAAAGTGCCTTTATTTCAAAATTAGTAAAAAAATCTTTACGCAGAAGGAAGCAAAATTTACAATTTTTTAATACACTTTCAATCACCAGGTATTTTTTGCTATGTTAACACCCTCTACACGTGTAATAGTATTCGATAAAATCGGTCTTTGTTTCTTGGTTACCGATAAGAAGTAGAAACCAAAAGGAGAAAAAAAAATCCTTAAAGTGGAAAAGTCTCGATATCTCTTTTCAATTTGAAACTAGCAGTCGTTACGAAGATGTCTATAAAATGACTTGAAATATATACACGTATATATTTATACTGCTGCTCCTATCTTATTTCAGAGGACACTAGTATGATTTCCGCTATACCTAACCTAAAATTCTTCCTTCCATCTTTTTTTGTCACAAGAGAGAGAGAAGCTTGAGGGATTTTACAGTCCCATAAAATTATTCGACAAATTTTTCATTCGAGATCGAGTGGGAAGAAATATAACCCGCCTTTTCCATAAACACACGAAAAGACGAACAAGAAAATCTGGAAGATGGAGCGAAAACTACATGAAGGGATCGAGAAGAGACGGAAGCGAGGATAAGAACGAGGACGGGATGCTCATCCAAGGATGGGGAAGAAGAAAAAATTTTGCGCAAATCCCTTGTTGTTCAAACACAGATTTCGAAGCGCGAGTACGGGGAATCAGAGATTGGTCAGTCGAAAGCTTATAGGGGATTCTAGGAAGAAAAAATTGCCAGGAACCTTGAGGAACCCGTTCCTCTTTTTCTACAAAATACAGAAAGAGGTAGGGTTGTAAATGCTTATATCAGAAGGCCGTTTCGTTGAAGTAACTTCGGTCTAAACTACGCCTTAAAAGTAATTTTAATAATAATAATAATTTAGTTATCTTCCAGCTTGGGTCATGTATGTCCGGAAACGGATAACCAGTTATTTCTTTCAAGCGATGGACTTTGCACCTCCAAGAGTTGTTCATTCTAAAGGCCTTCCCGGATGTCGAAAGGCTTAAGAGGTACTTTGGTTACCAAGCTCTTTTTTGGGAAAAAAATAGGGGAAAATATATATATTTTTACATTGGGACGAACCATCTCTTACGTCATTCGAGAAGCGGGACCCGTCACCTCCTCCCCCAGAATCGATGGGAAATTTCCAATTCAAATTTTTTTCATCCCGCCCTCTCAAGCTATAGCGAGAAATTTCAACGTCTCTCATATTTTAGAATCACTTTTCCCAGTTCTATAAGCCCCGGGTCCCGGAACCCGGTTACGTCCCTGGAAGTTTATGGCTTTATAACGCGTACATTGGTCCTCACTTCACCCCAATACCACAAAATAGCAGAAATATCTCTCTAAGCATTTCACGTAAACCTAAATGGAATTTCAATATCACAAACACAAGAGTTTAAAATATATATATAGATGGACCATTTCGACGAAGAGAGCGGACAACATCTTCCGTAACTTTCAGAAAGTTAAAAGGAATTTGACCCTCGACATGTATATGTTTACATTTTTTCTTCCTTCTGGGTTATACAGAAAAAAATCCAAAATGGTCCAGTCTAATAGGTAATTTGAGCTCACCTTGTATAATATCAAAGCTCAGCTAGTAGACGTAATCTGTTAGCTTTATTAACATAAGTACTCCACTCAAAAAGTCTGACATTTCTCACTACACCATGCATTTTTCTCCTGATAAAGTCAGTGGCTTCAACAGTCATACTTTTCAAAACCATATTACTAGTGCTATTATATATAAGTCGGGAAAATCTAATAGGGCCA
This sequence comes from Phalangium opilio, assembly GCF_054372755.1. Classification (NCBI taxonomy): domain Eukaryota; kingdom Metazoa; phylum Arthropoda; class Arachnida; order Opiliones; family Phalangiidae; genus Phalangium; species Phalangium opilio. The sequence goes on along the minus strand of NW_028324182.1, from coordinate 8,091,068 downwards.
TAAGAGCAGGGATTTCGTATTAGTCTAACGACAGAAAAAAATATTTCTTAGCCCCCCCGAACTTATCATCAGCTTTTGATGGTCATTTAAGCCTAACGCGGTTGGGTTTATTTAGTTTTCCAAGGAATATTAGACCCAAAAGTTATTTCTTATCAAATTCATATATACCATACGCATCTCCCAAATACCAGGACGATTGTGCAAATCTTGACATATTAACAAGATCCTAATTGCTTAGTTTACATGGGATAATAAATTAAATTCAAGAGGTATTTACACCAAAAGAGTGTCAATCGCCCGCGATGCTCTTCTCTAAAATGGTCTGTTTAAAACTAAATATACTATAGTCTGGTATATGAAAGGAGAGAGCGATTAAAACAGGAATTATGAGAAATGGTTTCATTTCAAGACTAGTGACGTAAATTGTCATCCAAGTAATATTGAACACTTAATCTATTACTGGGAGACGAATGTAATGTTCCAACACCTAAGATACGCTCGCTTTATTAAGTAATTCACTCATTTTCCAAGAGTAGTCCATTCTTAATAAGGAATCGAGGGTTATTTACTGCCGTAGAAGGAAACTATACTCCGCTTAATTTTAGAGCAACGCGCGAAATGGTACCTTTCCATTAATTCTAATTTTTTCAGCTTCCTCGCCTTCTCTGGGATAAAATTTCATTCTCTTTCCGTTAAAGGACTAGTCTAGGAATTAAAAATAACATTGTTCGAATCAGTTGGTACGAGTTTTCGCGGATAATTGAAATATTTGCGGTGAAACTTTTAAACCAGAGAAGTCAACACCTTATAATATTCATAAAAGGGTCCGAACTCAAGAGTTGTTTGAATAAAAGAAAAAAAATAAGATTTTTTTTCTGGGTTTCGTTATATATTGGTTAGACTGGTCCTTAACAACTTTCTCTGGCACTAGCTTCTTGTAGCCAATGTCCCCCGGTGGATTTTAATGTCAGAGACCAGCATACTTTGCGGAGAAATGGACCGTTCTCTTCCTTGGACCCTTTTTTTTGCCTTGATAATAGCCATATGAAAAGATAAAGTTCTTAATGCTCTTCGACCTCATTTTTTTTACGTTCTTCGAGATTTTTTACGAGCTTCTCGCGATAAGCTTCGTCGTCACTATCGTAAAAATATAGCCAGAGCTATATGTCCCGAAGCGCCCCGCCAAATTCTTAGACTCCTTTTCCCGCTAAAACTGTTAGGACTAAAGAAGGCGAACCAACTAGAATTTCTGGCCATCGAGAAAGGAAAGGAAACAAGACGGCCCAAGGGCTCGTAATAGTAGCCATATCGTACGAGTGAATAGCCCCTCTATACCCTACCCTAATGAGTGGATAACCCCTCTATGCCCTACCCTAATGAGTGGATAACCCCTCTATACCCTACCCTAATGAGTGGATAACCCCTCTATACCCTACCCTAATGAGTGGATAACCCCTCTATACCTTACCCTAATGAGTGAATAACCCCTCTATACCCTACCCTAATGAGTGGATAACCCCTCTATACCCTACCCTAATGAGTGGATAACCCCTCTATACCCTACCCTAATGAGTGGATAACCCCTCTATACCCTACCCTAATGAGTGGATAACCCCTCTATACCTTACCCTAATGAGGGAATAACCCCTCTATACCCTACCCTAATGAGTGGATAACCCCTCTATACCCTACCCTAATGAGTGGATAACCCCTCTATACCCTACCCTAATGAGTGGATAACCCCTCTATACCTTACCCTAATGAGTGAATAGCGCTATCTTTTTCAATGCTTAATTGATTTACCGTGCATAAAATCAGAGTTAATAGCCCCTCGATTCCCTACTCTAAACAGCGATTAAATTACAACCGTATAAATTTACTTATGCTTTAATTGTAATATTCCGGCGAATCGAAGAACAGATAGTTTTTAGTGATAATCCCCTCGATGAGTTTACAACATAGACTTATGCCGATGCACACTCATTGCATCTTATAAATTTCTAACAAGGACTTATGCCCAGAAACTTTTGAAAGAGAAAGTTTAGTTATAGTGATTACGCATTTTAGTGATTATCCCCTCGAATTACCTTTAGCAATGCTAAAATGATCAAACGCATAACGCTCATTTAACACTATGTTAGCTCTATCTAAACCCACATTTGAATTAACCGCCAAAACGTTCCAGTCAAACATAACATAGATGACGATAGCTACCGTAGGAAACGGGGAAAATCGTTATCTATTTAATTAGCACATAAATAAAAAGAAAATAAATATACAAACCCCAAACATACAAATTCATAAGTATCCGACCCCACAAATAAAAATTCAAAAGTATCCGACCCCACAGATTAAGAGGTACCCACCCCACATCACCCCGACATTTTAGAGATAAGAATAAATAATAAAAAACTCGGGGTTTCTATCAAGTCTCTATGGTTCAGTGGTTAGAGTGTTTGTCTTCTGCACCGGCGACCCGGGTTCGATTCCCGGGTCTGACCTGAAAAAATTTTAATTAAAATTAAATCTCTAACCGAGCCCAGTAACCCCTATGGGTGGGTTGTGATAATATAAAGTTCCTTTTAAGCTAAAATCTGACGATAACGAAGCGAAAACTCCGGCCACAACTACTACTACTACTACTACTATTACGGCTCGGGTCAAACTAAGAGCCTATCGTATACTACGATATGGCTAAAAAAATGGGAAAAATTTCGTCTAGAGGATGAAGTCGCTCACTTAAAGCCGCTTCTTTTTTGGGGTTATAGGGCAACATTGTACCGTGGGGAGACGTTCTGGAGCCCATAAGGAAGAAGGAGACCAATCGGCCCAGGCGTCAGCTAAGAAAAACGTCCGGAGTTCCCGCATGATACCGAAAAAGGGTTTTTCGTTAACTCTTTTCATTATAGAAAAATTGTAATGAATAGAGACATGAACTGAAGTTAAACATTTGTGATAATTAAAAAATTAAACTCGGTAAGTTCAATGAAAATTTGCAAAAGCTGATGTGAAAACGGTGAAGCTGAACATTAAGTAGCCCATTCGATTTTGGAGTCGCCTTATTTCCTAAGGCTCGCTATTCTTTTTAAGATTTGACATTGTTGCGTTTTTAGGAACCCTAATCCATCACTCGAGCTATAGTTCAAGGAAGAAAAATAACAAAGGGTCACGTATACGGTACTATGAAAGCCGTTACAGTCTAAATTTTGATTTCTCTTCGAACAGAAAGCCAAGAAGAGAAAATAAAAGTTACACCGAGGATTTCCCTTGCCTAAGCGTTTTCTCGTTGCTCAGCTGACTCTGTTAAAGAATGAGTTTATTTACTATCTCAGACGAAGATAAAGCTATATCTTTCTTTTCTTCATGTCGTCCTATTTAACCATTGTCTTTTCATTTCAGGATAGCTACGTTTTCCATCATTTGCCGTCCTAAGTTGTACATTAAGATCTCAGAACAATATACATAAAGATTGACTAGATTTAATTTATATGTTCTTGATTTTCAAAACGACGAAAGTAAAATTGAAACGATCTCAAAGACAAACGTCAATCATTCCCCTGTTTTATCCAACAGCGATAAGAAAAAAAAGAGAAACTTTATAAATCCGTTTAAAACATTTCCTGGAGCAGATACAATTCCAGCTAATATACCTACTTGGCAAAAGAGCCCGTGGTTTTGAAAGTGTTTCGGGGGTGGACTCTTTTTCTTTCTTTTCCGTTATCGCTTCGTTTTCTATAGTCTATAGTAGATGCCTTGCCATCATCTATCCCTGAACCCTTTTAAGGGACATTCCCATGCGAAAGGCAAGGCCAGCCATTTAGGTCTTTTTAGGCCTAGTACGATCGATGGGACGGGTTCCCTCGGAAAACAGCCACGCGAGAGTAAGGGCGGGAGGGGGAGAAGTTTCCCGCCTTTCTCTTTGCTTCTAAAAGAACAAAGGGTGTATGAAACAAAAGCACTTGTAGAACGTACACTTATCGCCAAAAACCCGCTAAGCCGACCGGATATTCTTATAGGCTTCTAAACATTGGTGCGTTCAACCTGGATGCGATGAAGTAATTCACCCCTTTCCCCAACCGCTCACGTGCACTACTTTTCCGTTGTTTCCCGCGCAAATCCCCGTGATAAAACCTAAATAAAGTAAAACACCATCTAACCGCTGCCTCCTTTATCTTATAGAGAATATCCATAAATGTCGGTTTTTATCTTTTCTTTATATTTTTTGACAAGTACACATTAGGGAGAATAAATAATTCGAGCACCAAGCTGAATTAATTGGAATCTACTTCCTTCAAAATACACCCGAAAACTATTTGCGATGAAATCCAATTGCAACTGAAGTTTATTCGAACCTAAGGGTAGGGCTGTACATGTATTGACTCTTGAAAGGGATACGTAGGTTGGAGCAAGTTGTCTTGGTCTATAGCTTGATATAAACAGAGTTAGGAAATCTGCTTCGTAAACTTCGGTTTTAATCTTATTGCTCTAAAACGTTAAGGTAAAAACTTGCAACATTTAAAGAAAAGGTCATTATCTAATTTTATTTTATTTATTTTTACATTTTCTCTAGGGAGAAACAGCAAAGAAACTCTTCGCTTCTCGAAATGGTCTTTAACGTTTAATTTCTCAATTTTATACCGCAGTCTAGACTCTGGAATAATAATACGTTAAAATGACTGCTCTGGTAAATAAAGCAAAGCCTATTAAATCATGAAACGAGGAACGCCAGCCCACTTTGCGGTTTCCTGGGTCAATTTTCTTCGTAAACACCGGGCCTACTTTAAAAGCTACAAAAAGCATTAAATATGTATAAGGATCTGTTTTAAAATGCCAGACATTTATAAGGCTTAGCTATTCATAATTAGGGTTCCATTTTAAAAAGTTATTTATTAGTTAACGTAAAAACTTTCTGGCAATGTAAGACGGTAAAGCTGTCTATAAGTAGGGTATTATTTAAGTCAATCCCTACAACATTTTATTTTTTCCTAGTCAATCCATCTATTGCAACTTATTGGCGATGTTACGGAAGTTTTAATGTTAAACCTGATGGGGAAGAAACGACTGTGAAGAGTCGCAAAAGGGTTATCAGAGAAGAAAAACATGCTAATAAAATTTGTTATGGACGTTTTTACTGTTAATGGACACACTCTGTTGCTACTTTCTTGGAGGCAATAAGAATGAGCGTCAAAATATAAGTAAACAGAATAGTTGTTACGATTCAAATCATACTGTTAATTCCTCAATAGATTAAACTCCTTCCCTTCCACCGAAATCTAATGTATACAGTAGCCATATCGAATAAAATGTGTGTGTGGTGGCTTTTTTGTAACCAAGTACTTAAGAGTGAATTGCAATTGCCATACCATTTTAACTGGAGTATAACTCGAAAAATCTTTACTACTTTTTTTCTTTAATTAGGAAATGGGGTGAAATAAACCGTTTACGGAATTGAGGAAGGGGTAACTGCTGAGGATGGTGGTCTCTTATCTATTGGTATATACAGGATGGCTCGGGTCAAAACATTCGATAAGAGGTAAATTCACATTCTCCATCCAAACTTGCTCAAGCGCGACATTAAATCTTAGGGACATTTCTAACTATAGAAGCTATTGTAATTCTTTGATCTAAACCATGTTGATATCAGGTCGCTAACTGCCGCCTTCTCGATTAAGAAAGTTCTAATGCTTTACGAGTTTCGTCGTCAACGAGCGACCGGGGAATAAAACCGAGTTTCCCACCAGAACGTTTTCTTTTCTTAACTACAAATTACGGGAAGACGAGTGCTGGGCAAAAACTTTTGTCACCTCGGAATTCGTCGCCCATTTACACGAGAAGAGAACAAAAGAACTTTAAGACCCGAGACTCGGTCTCGGAGCTAAAGAGAAAAGATCTCCATCGCAATCCCTTTTTCCCAAAATACGAACGTTTCTAACTAGGGTAAATCTCGTTAGGTAGTACCGAGGGATGGAAGGGACCCTACTCCGTATTAGTAATAATTTCTAGAATATTAAGGACTGGTTTGGATGAGAAGATTCTGGGATAATGGATGGAGACGGTCCGTTCACGGGAAAACTTTCTTCGCTATTCTTTTCGAGGTGTTCATAATTAATTTGGGAATGCGATTGTATTCCCAGAACGCTCGAGAAAAGAGAATCTTAAAGGGGGAAATACGAACGTCTTACGAAAGAGGAAATCGTGTGAGAGAAAACTACTCGGGTGTGTGTAAACGGCAAATGAAATACAAAATCCAAGTAAATTACGCCAAAGTCTTAGTAAAATTCTTGAAGAATCGTAGTAATAGTACTTGGAAATTCAAGTCGTTGCAAAGTAAGTATACAAACAATTTCCCCCAGAGATTTTAATGTTATAAGACATAGAAGTATACCTATTACTTTTATTAGCTAGGATTATATGCCTTTGGAAATAAACACCTTTCACTTCACAGGAATGAGTTTCCAATTCCGATCCACGACTTAATAGTTCGATATATAAAATTATATCAAGACTCTTCTATGATGATATTACATCTTACTCGATTCTAGGGGTATTGAATTATTTTACGCTTCTTTCTTCATCCAGTAACCCAAACGTAAGAGAGACGGATCCTTTGAGGCTAATTTGATTTTATTTTGTTGGAAGGGTGAGACATCACGTACCTGCAGCACTCCTCGCAGTTCACTTCTCAGTACATTTCTTTTCAGGAAGTAAAAGAAAAATAAGGTTCAAGCGCGCAAAAAATAAATGAAAAGAATGGATAATGTCGTTATTTCTTTAAATATCAAAGTGCCTTTGGTTGTAAACATGTATCAAAAATCCCCTTAGAAAATTCCGAATAATATACTCGGGTAAATGCTCGTTTCCATCAGTGCTGATTGTCTCATTTTGGATTAAATTGCTGAAAACGTTCCAGTGAAAACCTGTCTTTAGTAGTTTCGCAAAATAAAACAAATCCTGTAAACATGGAAAAAATGAGAAAACTAGTCTCGTAGGGGTTTTCATTTGATTTTAATTAAACAATTTGCAGAGATATCAGCCTCAATTAAATTACGACGAACGAAAGCATGTTCATTTGAGTTGAAGGCATCACTCACCAATCGAAACTCCACTGTTCTTAGAGCAAAGAATTGTGAGTTTCATCCTTAGCTATACTAGGCCTACACATCCTTTCGGAATAAGTAAGGATTATTCAAACGAATATGATTTATACTGATATAAATAAAAATACTTCTCGTCATGCTCTTCATCACACATTGGGTTCTATGCTCTTTAATGTGTGTTTATGCTGTTTTATTGTGTTTTATGCTGTTTAATGTGTATTTATGCTGCTTTATTGTGTTTTTATGCTGTTTAATGTGTGTTTTATGCCGTTTTGTTGTGTTTTTAAGCTGTTTTATTGTGTAGTTTATGTGTGTATTATTGTACTTTTTTTAGAGTTTTATTGTAGTTTTTGTGCGTTTTATTGCAGTTTTTTGTTTGTTCCATTGTAGTTTTTGTGTGGGCACCTTTAACTTGTGATATTTGTTATTGAGTTTCAGTTTAAAATTAAATTGCTAATTAAAGCATTCCAAGTATTAATACTAGTGTTTATGACGATAATGAGTTAATAATGAACTTTTCTAATTTCAAAGAAAAATACAAGCATCTGCCGCATTATGCGCCTATTCACGTCTTCTTCCCAGTGCCAAGCAGAGGGGACGGGCTCGACGCCATTCAGTGATAAAGGAGGGCTTCTCATATCACACGACGCCAGCAAGTTTCAACGACGTTTACTTTTTGTTTTTATATCTATATACTTTTGTTTATACTTCATAAATGTACTATAGAATAAATAAATTGTTCGTCGATTTTATGAATCTCATTTTTTGTTCCTTTTCTTGTTAATTAAGTTACAGCAGGCATATATAGGATTTTAAAATGCATTAATTAGATTAAAAAGGATTGGGAATATGGGTTAATTATAGGTTCCCGGTAATCACTTTAGCACTGTTAAAGGCAGCGCGACGAGGGGCTATTCACTAATGAAAATTTTCTTTTATTGGTTATTTTTATTCACGCTTTTAAAAAGGATAGGGATTCATTGGTGATTTAAAATGGATGGGGATTAATGGTTGGGTCTGGATTACGAGTAATCATCGAGGGGCTACTCACTGAAAACTCGTTAGCGATTTTAAACGGGATTGGGATTGTGGGTAACTTAGGGGCTACGGATTGTTATTATTTTACTAGTTATGAACGGATTATTAAGAATTCACACATTTGCAGCTAGGGGAGATGCAAACGTAGTTACGTATTTACTGACATCTAAAACATGATAAATTTCTGTTAGACATTCGTGTAAGCAATAGGTAGTTCATAAATTGCCACAAGGGGCGCTGTGTACGTAGTTACGTATTTACTGACATCTAAAACATGATAAATTTCTGTTAGACATTCGTGTAAGCAATAGGTAGTTCATAAATTGCCACAAGGGGCGCTGTGTACGTAGTTACGTATTTACTGACATCCAAAACATGATAAAATTCTGCCAGACATTCGTGCAAGCAATGGATAGTTCATAAATTGCCGCTAGGGGCGCTGTATACGTAGTTACGTATTTACTGACATCTAAAACATGATAAAATTCTGCCAGACATTCGTGCAGGCAATGGATAGTTCATAAATTGCCGCTAGGGGCGCTGTATACGTAGTTACGAATTTACTGACATCTAAAACATGAATAAATTTGCCGCTAGGGGCGCTGTATACGTAGTTACGTATTTGCTGACATCTCATACATGAAGAAATTTTGCCGCTAGGGGCGGTGTCTATAATATCATATAGGCCTAACGGTGTGTTCTCTTATTTGAATTAGCGCCCACGTCACACTTCGAAAGGCCCCCAACGACGGAATTTACTATAAAACTCGGACGCCACTTGTCCAGTTTTCTTTCCTCTCTGCGCCGGCGACCAGTCAACATCGTTCCTCGATCAGCTCCTCGTAATCCTGACTTTCGAAGGCAGTATTGGATGGAAAGCCACGTTTTACGCCGATGTTGGGACGTGACTCTAAGCTCTCCGCCATTGAATGTCCATTAGAACGTTGAAATCAACGCGAAAGGTTAAGCCTAGTACGGTATGTGTGAAAGTCTTTCAGTAATCCAAAGCCATCCAGCTAGCATTTTATTATTTTATTTAATCCTAGAGTTTAAATTATTTAGGTAGAGTTAATTGTTAGTTAATTATGTTTATTTATTGAAAATTAACTACATTATGAAAAAATTTCCAAACACGAGGTCAGTTAGACAAGGCTTAATTTAGAACATCTTAAATCAAGTACTTGAGCTCATATAAGGGGAGATTAAATTCCTTATCTATTTTAAATAATAAACGTCGACTGTTTGCAAATTAGGTCTCATTTAAAGGCGCGAAACTATATTATCTAAAATGAGTAACGTATGGTTCAACGGGGCCAGATTAGGTTGCACTAGGCTAGGCTAAAAGTATTACAAATATTTATCCGGGCCTGGCACTAATCTCTAAGTTTTTACTTTATGCCATCGTTTTAATTTAAATTAACGAGGGTATTTTAGAATTATTACGCGTAAATTATAGATTTGAGAATCTAAAATTTCATTCGTGGCAGTATTTAATTATTTTAGATAATGAACTACGGTCTATTTAATAAATTAAATGGTTTAAATTAATTAGGGTTAACTGTTAATAATTTATCATTAATTATCGACATTAAGTCAATTTAATAATTATAGAATGAGCCACGAACGCGAAGTTTAGGCATGAGATTTTTAAAATATATTTACGGGAATATTTTACGTAGTTCTTTTCGTAAATTATTTTAATCTATGGTATTGTTTCCGTGAGTTGTTATTTTGTTGGGACCTTGAATAGCCGTTTAATTCTGATATGGAAAGTACTTAAATGTAAATTGCTTAATATTTAGTGCAATTCTAACATTATATTTATGGGAATATGTTACTTGGTTTTTTTCTTAAATTATTATTTTGCAAGGACCTTAAAATAGCCCTTTCATTCTGATTTGGCTTAATATTTAGTGTGATTTTTAAATTTTGTTTTTGGGAATATTTTAAAAGTTTTTCTTCAATAATATACGGAAACAAAACCACAGATTAAAATTATTTTTTTGTTAGGATCCCTCTAATTCTTATTAATATTTGTTATTAATATATTTTCATTTTTAGACGCGATGACGTTCTTGGATATTCTGTTGCTGGTCATTCGGGGAAGTTTCCTAGCAGATGATTTCAACCTTTGTTAGAGACGCTCATTCCAGATGACATCTTCCTTGGATTGGCGATACAAGATGTTTTCAACCTGTGGTGGCCTTGCAATCATTCTCTACAAAGATGCGATGAACATCACCGAATCTAGAAAATTCAAATTTTTATTAGAATTATTTTTGCAACTACTTAATTTCTTTTTACACGTTCAAACTTCAATTTACGGGACACTTTATATTATTTTTCTTTGAAAATTTTTGTAAACACCTTATTTTTTTACTGTTTGTTCAATAAATTACGCCTTAAACCACTTTTTTGTTTTCTTAAAAATTATTTGATTAAGAGGGAAGGTTTGAATTTTTTAGCTCTAAACAGATAGCCTATTTTTTGGGACCCTCTTTTAAGCTTCTTTTTGCTTATATCTAAAAATAAAACGATCAAATTGTTTTAAGAGAAAAATCCGCCTAAAACAAGCTTAAATTGTTTTTAAAAAGTAAAAAGCCTAAAAAAGGGTCCAAAAATACTACCCTAAGTCCAGACCCTAAAAAATTCAAGCCATCCCCAATATCGAAACTTTTTAAAGAAAACAAAGAACGTGAGGCAAGGCAAAAAATTTTTATTGAGAAAAAACAAATGAGGTTTTTACAAAAATTTTAAACAAAAAAATATTTAAAGCGTTCCATAAATTAAAATTTGACCGCGTAAAATTAAATGAGGCAGGCTAGTTACCGATTAAATTTAAGAATAAAGTTAAGTTAATTAGCGGTAAAACTTCACGGTCCAATCAGTTTTAAGGCCTCGTGTTTCGCAAATCCAAGAAAGACGTCATCTGGAATGAGGGTCCTTAACATCGGATGAACTTCCAAGTCTACTTGAAAACGTCTCTGAATGACCAGCAATAGTTTACCCAAGAAAATCATTCGCGTCTAAAAATTAAAATAAATTAATTTCTAATATTAAGGCAATGCCTAATTTTAAAATAAGTGCTACTTTAAGCCTAACAAAATAATAATTAACCGAAATAATCCCATATATTTAAATAATTAGCGAAATACTGGCGATATATTGCTAAGAAAACTTTTTTTAATAATCTAAGTTAAATTTCTTAAGCCTTGTTCAAATGTCTCAACCTCGTGGTCGTGGTTTATTTAATTTTAATTCAAAATTATTATTTATTAGACTGAATTTACGTAAATAATAATTTTAATTCAAAATTATTATTTAATAGACTGAATTTACGTAAATAATAATAATTAACTGCCTGTTTGATTAAAACCACTTAATTTATTAAAACAATAAGCTATTTAAAAAGACTTACATTTGCAGCGCATTAACAAGTTTGTTCATTCCAACATGGCCTTGCTGAATCGATTCCAAAAGAACATTCATTGGCGGAAAAGATCTCTAGATTCATTCCTCGACGGCGAAAAGAAAAATGGCTGATCGTCGGCGAAAGGCCTGATTTCCAAGAGCTGAGCAGGAAACGATCTTGAGTCCACGATGCCAATGAAAGAAAGAAATTTCGGCCGGTTACTCCAGAACAAAGGTCTCTCCCGCAAGATTTACACCCTCAAGACGTTAAAAGCAGACGACACTATTTGGAGTAATACCGTTTTTCCGTTGGCCAATTCCATGGAGTAGTTTTCTTGGAGCGAGAAGGAAACTTTCTTTAAAATTCCATAAAATTTGGTTTCTCCTACAATATTGCTCCATACCTTCCATTGTCCTTTCCCATGAAGTAATTTTTATGGAGCGAAAATTATAGTTTCCCTAAAATTCCATAAAATTTGGTGTCTCCTGCAATATTTCTCCATACCTTTCATTGTCCTTTTCCAAGAAGTAATTTCCTTGGTGCGAAAATTACTCCATGGAATTGGCCAACGGAAAAACGGTATTACTCCAAATAGTGTCGTCTGCTTTTAACGTCTTGAGGGTGTAAATCTTGCGGGAGAGACCTTTGTTCTGGAGTAACCGGCCGAAATTTCTTTCTTTCATTGGCATCGTGGACTCAAGATCGTTTCCTGCTCAGCTCTTGGAAATCAGGCCTTTCGCCGACGATCAGCCATTTTTCTTTTCGCCGTCGAGGAATGAATCTAGAGATCTTTTCCGCCATTGAATGTTCTTTTGGAATCGATTCAGCAAGGCCATGTTGGAATGAACAAACTTGTTAATGCGCTGCAAATGTAAGTCTTTTTAAATAGCATATTGTTTTAATAAATTAAGTGGTTTTAATCAAAACAGGCAGTTAATTATTATTATTTACGTAAATTCAGTCTATTAAATAATAATTTTGAATTAAAATTATTATTTACGTAAATTCAGTCTATTAAATAATAATTTTGAATTAAAATTAAATAAACCACGACCACGAGGTTGAGACATTTGAACAAGGCTTAAGAAATTTAACTTAGATTATTAAAAAAAGTTTTCTTAGCAATATATCGCCAGTATTTCGCTAATTATTTAAATATATGGGATTATTTCGGTTAATTATTATTTTGTTAGGCTTAAAGTAGCACTTATTTTAAAATTAGGCATTGCCTTAATATTAGAAATTAATTTATTTTAATTTTTAGACGCGAATGATTTTCTTGGATAAACTATTGCTGGTCATTCAGAGACGTTTTCAAGTAGACTTGGAAGTTCATCCGATGTTAAGGACCCTCATTCCAGATGACGTCTTTCTTGGATTTGCGAAACACGAGGCCTTAAAACTGATTGGACCGTGAAGTTTTACCGCTAATTAACTTAACTTTATTCTTAAATTTAATCGGTAACTAGCCTGCCTCATTTAATTTTACGCGGTCAAATTTTAATTTATGGAACGCTTTAAATATTTTTTTGTTTAAAATTTTTGTAAAAACCTCATTTGTTTTTTTCTCAATAAAAATTTTTTGCCTTGCCTCACGTTCTTTGTTTTCTTTAAAAAGTTTCGATATTGGGGATGGCTTGAATTTTTTAGGGTCTGGACTTAGGGTAGTATTTTTGGACCCTTTTTTAGGCTTTTTTTTACTTTTTAAAAACAATTTAAGCTTGTTTTAGGCGGATTTTTCTCTTAAAACAATTTGATCGTTTTATTTTTAGATATAAGCAAAAAGAAGCTTAAAAGAGGATCCCAAAAATAGGCTATCTGTTTAGAGCTAAAAAATTCAAACCTTCCCTCTTAATCAAATAATTTTTAAGAAAACAAAAAAAGTGGTTTAAGGCGTAATTTATTGAACAAAAAGTAAAAAAATAAGGTGTTTACAAAAATTTTCAAAGAAAAATAATATAAAGTGTCCCGTAAATTGAAGTTTGAACGTGTAAAAAGAAATTAAGTAGTTGCAAAAATAATTCTAATAAAAATTTGAATTTTCTAGATTCGGTGATGTTCATCGCATCTTTGTAGAGAATGATTGCAAGGCCACCACAGGTTGAAAACATCTTGTATCGCCAATCCAAGGAAGATGTCATCTGGAATGAGCGTCTCTAACAAAGGTTGAAATCATCTGCTAGGAAACTTCCCCGAATGACCAGCAACAGAATATCCAAGAACGTCATCGCGTCTAAAAATGAAAATATATTAATAACAAATATTAATAAGAATTAGAGGGATCCTAACAAAAAAATAATTTTAATCTGTGGTTTTGTTTCCGTATATTATTGAAGAAAAACTTTTAAAATATTCCCAAAAACAAAATTTAAAAATCACACTAAATATTAAGCCAAATCAGAATGAAAGGGCTATTTTAAGGTCCTTGCAAAATGATAATTTAAGAAAAAAACCAAGTAACATATTCCCATAAATATAATGTTAGAATTGCACTAAATATTAAGCAATTTACATTTAAGTACTTTCCATATCAGAATTAAACGGCTATTCAAGGTCCCAACAAAATAACAACTCACGGAAACAATACCATAGATTAAAATAATTTACGAAAAGAACTACGTAAAATATTCCCGTAAATATATTTTAAAAATCTCATGCCTAAACTTCGCGTTCGTGGCTCATTCTATAATTATTAAATTGACTTAATGTCGATAATTAATGATAAATTATTAACAGTTAACCCTAATTAATTTAAACCATTTAATTTATTAAATAGACCGTAGTTCATTATCTAAAATAATTAAATACTGCCACGAATGAAATTTTAGATTCTCAAATCTATAATTTACGCGTAATAATTCTAAAATACCCTCGTTAATTTAAATTAAAACGATGGCATAAAGTAAAAACTTAGAGATTAGTGCCAGGCCCGGATAAATATTTGTAATACTTTTAGCCTAGCCTAGTGCAACCTAATCTGGCCCCGTTGAACCATACGTTACTCATTTTAGATAATATAGTTTCGCGCCTTTAAATGAGACCTAATTTGCAAACAGTCGACGTTTATTATTTAAAATAGATAAGGAATTTAATCTCCCCTTATATGAGCTCAAGTACTTGATTTAAGATGTTCTAAATTAAGCCTTGTCTAACTGACCTCGTGTTTGGAAATTTTTTCATAATGTAGTTAATTTTCAATAAATAAACATAATTAACTAACAATTAACTCTACCTAAATAATTTAAACTCTAGGATTAAATAAAATAATAAAATGCTAGCTGGATGGCTTTGGATTACTGAAAGACTTTCACACATACCGTACTAGGCTTAACCTTTCGCGTTGATTTCAACATTCTAATGGACATTCAATGGCGGAGAGCTTAGAGTCACGTCCCAACATCGGCGTAAAACGTGGCTTTCCATCCAATACTGCCTTCGAAAGTCAGGATTACGAGGAGCTGATCGAGGAACGATGTTGACTGGTCGCCGGCGCAGAGAGGAAAGAAAACTGGACAAGTGGCGTCCGAGTTTTATAGTAAATTCCGTCGTTGGGGGCCTTTCGAAGTGTGACGTGGGCGCTAATTCAAATAAGAGAACACACCGTTAGGCCTATATGATATTATAGACACCGCCCCTAGCGGCAAAATTTCTTCATGTATGAGATGTCAGCAAATACGTAACTACGTATACAGCGCCCCTAGCGGCAAATTTATTCATGTTTTAGATGTCAGTAAATACGTAACTACGTATACAGCGCCCCTAGCGGCAATTTATGAACTATCCATTGCTTGCACGAATGTCTAGCAGAATTTTATCATGTTTTAGATGTCAGTAAATACGTAACTACGTACACAGCGCCCCTAGCGGCAATTTATGAACTATCCATTGCTTACACGAATGTCTGGCAGAATTTTATCATGTTTTAGATGTCAGTAAATACGTAACTACGTTTGCAGCTCCCCTAGCTGCAAATGTGTGAATTCTTAATAATCCGTTCATAACTAGTAAAATAATAACAATCCGTAGCCTCTAAGTTACCCACAATCCCAATCCCGTTTAAAATCGCTAACGAGTTTTCAGTGAGTAGCCCCTCGATGATTACTCGTAATCCAGACCCAACCATTAATCCCCATCCATTTTAAATCACCAATGAATCCCTATCCTTTTTAAAAGCGTGAATAAAAATAACCAATAAAAGAAAATTTTCATTAGTGAATAGCCCCTCGTCGCGCTGCCTTTAACAGTGCTAAAGTGATTACCGGGAACCTATAATTAACCCATATTCCCAATCCTTTTTAATCTAATTAATGCATTTTAAAATCCTATATATGCCTGTAACTTAATTGAATAGAGAATGAGATTCATTAAATCGACGAACAATTTATTTATTCTATAGTACATTTATGAAGTATAAACAAAAGTATATAGATATAAAAACAAAAAGTAAACGTCGTTGAAACTTGCTGGCGTCGTGTGATATGAGAAGCCCTCCTTTATCACTGAATGGCGTCGATCCCGTCCCCTCTGCTTGGCACTGGGAAGAAGACGTGAATAGGTGCATAATGCGGCAGATGCTTGTATTTTTCTTTGAAATTAGAAAATTTCATTTTTAACTCATTATCGACATAAATACTAGTATTAATACTTGAAATGCTTTAATTAGCACAGAAACTACAATAAAACACAAAAACCACAATAAAACGCTCAGAAACTACAATAAAACACACAAAAACCACAATAAAACGCTCAGAAACTACAATAAAACACTCAAAAACCACAATAAAACGCACAGAAACTACAATAAAACACAGAAACTACAATAAAACGCAAAAAACTACAATAAAACGCACAGAAACTACAATAAAACACAAAAACTGCAATAAAACACACAAAAAGTATAATAACACACAAAAACTACAATAAAACACACAAAAACTACAATAAATCGTACAGAAACTATAATGAAACGCAAAAAAAAAACTTCAATAAAACACATAAAAACTACGATAAAACACACAAAAACTACAATAAAACACACAGAAACTACAATAAAACACAAAATCTACAATAAAACGCACAGAAAATACAATTAAACACAGAAACTGCAATAAAACACAAAAACTACAATAAAACGCACAGAAACTACAATAAATCACACAGAAACTATAATGAAACGCAAAAACATTTCAATAAAACACAAAATCTACTATAAAACGCACAGAAAATGCAATTAAACACAGAAACTGCAATAAAACACACAAAAACTACAATAAAACGCACAGAAACTATAATGAAACGCACAAAAACTACAATAAAACACACGAAAACTACAATAAAACACACGAAAACTACAATAAAACACAAAAACTACAATAAAACACACAAAAACTACAATAAAACACAGAAACTACAATAAAACACACAGAAACTACAATAAAACACAAAAACTACAATAAAACAACATAAACACTCATTTAAAAGCATAAACACAATAAAACAGCTTAAAAACACGACAAAACTGCATAAAACACACATCAAACAGCATAAAAACACAAAAAACAGCATAAAAACACAATAAAACAGCATAAAGACACATTAAACAGCCTAAAACACAATAAAACAGCGCAAAAAAACACAATAAAACAGCATAAAAACACAATAAAACAGCATAAAACACAATGAAACAGCACAAAACACAATGAAACAGTACAAAACACATTAAACAGCATAAAAACACAATAAAACAGCATAAAACACAATAAAACAGCATAGAACAACATAAACCACTATAAAACAATTAACAAACAAATAGAACAATAAGGTAACAAATTAAACAATAAACGAACAAATAAGAGAATAATTGAACCCAAAAATCAGATAGATAAAAATAAATTATATTAAATTGGACAAGAAAAATCTACATTCTTCATTAGAACCCTATAATCTACTTTTGAAAAGAGCTTAAGGTTATATCCAGCCTTGGCGATACCTTTTAGTATCCCGTCACGTGATTACTGTCACGCGCTTATTTCAAAATCAAGTTAAGGCTACTTTTTAAGAATGGCTTCAGCTTTTTTTCAAAACTAGATTAATTTGTTCGGAGTTAAACCTTTGGGAAACCAAATTATCTTCGGATAGTTTGTATTGTTCCAGTTTACCAGATGAAAAAATAGAGGACTGGGTGAAAACGGGTAAGTTCAAAGTTCAACTATAACAATATTACGTTTTTATAAAGTAACCAAGGCCTACTTACGAAAATCGTCTGGCGTCAATGATATTGATAGATTTCATCGTTACTACGATCACGTCAACGCTAGATTTCGTAAAATGGGAGATATCTACCACCCTTGGGATGAATACGCCAATTTTATTGAAAATTTAAGAAAAGAGATAATCAAAAAAGCATCTTTCTATATCCAATCGTGCGAATTAGAGTATACTTTTAAGTCCAAGTCTTTTCGATACCGAAAATAGTAAACGTTCAATCCATAGGAAAAGTTTAAGTTTGTATGTATGAAGAAAGATGAGAATAAAAATTTACAAGGATATTTTTGAAAAATTGTGTACGTTTTTTCTTGAAGAGTGTTTTATGTCGCCAATGGCCAATCTGTTGAACGTGTAAACACTTCTTTCGTATAAGTCTTGGTAACGAGCAAAGGACTAAATAGTCCGGGAGCAAGGATTTTAGAGTTAAATAAACAATGTTACGTTTGTGATATTGAATACGATAATGCTCACAAGCAGCTCTCAGATGATCACTGTACCTGCGAAGATATGTGAATCTTGGAGATGAAAGCTTTGCATCGACTTAGGCAAGCACGCGTTCACCTATGAACTCAAAAAAATATACATAAATATTGACTATTTTTTTAAAACACTTGCTCACGGACTATAGCTGTGATGAAAATAAAACGATGAGAAAAGAAGATACGGAGTAAACATCTATGTTGCCATTTTGTTTGACTTCCACTTTAGCAACTTTAAGAAAAGTTTTTTATATTTATCCATCCCAAAAATGAGAGCGAAAATGGTCCAGGGATTCTGTTCGGTAGAATCTCTCATGGCAACGTCTAGCACCGCTACTGTTGGTCACGCTTGATAAAAGTTTCAATGACCTACGTTCCACCCAAGGGCTATCTCTATTCCTCGGCAAAATCTTATACGCGAGTTTTCTTTCTGAAAAAAGGACAGTTTGAGTTTTAAGCGTACAGTACCAACATTCTTATTCTTTATGCACTTGGTAAAGATTACATTTTTGTATTAGTACTTGAAACAAAAATATAGTCTCTTATTTCATTCTCATAAAAATAAAGTACCTGTATTGACTATAAAAAATTCGAAACTCAAACTAGGCCTAGGTATTTTGTTATTTTCGGTTTTTACATTTAAATTAAGAAACCTGAAACCTAACTTCTTTTCCACGAATGGATAATGTCTAAGATATTTGAACCTAACGGGGATGAGTTTCGATTCCCCAGTTTATTTAAGACGGATTATTGAGAAAACGTGCCTTTTACGCAGCGACATCTGCGTCTGATCCAGGAAAATTATTTGATATAGCTGTGTACAAACGTATTTCTTCGTAATTATTTAATTATTCGCTATTACGGCGTAAAAATACTGTTTTCTCAACAAGAACGTCATTAGCAATCAATATAATCATATCGATTCGAAAATGGAAATGACGAAATCGATTCAAGAATTCACATTAAAATCGATTTAAAATGCATATAAATAACATATTTCTTACACTTAATTAGGGTGCAAAAATTAAGATGAAGACAAACACCTGGTTGTCTATGGTCTAAATGGCGGTCCTCATTGGAGGACTTTGGTGGCCAGGGACGATCGATAGGCATAAAAAATCCAATTTCATATTGATTGATTTATCAAGTTATCGTTATTAATGACAATTCTAAAATTCCAACAACATTAAATATTGGAGGAATTTTTCGTTTATATAATAGAATTAAGGTTTTACTTACGGCTAATCGTGTTAACAGATTTCTGGCAACTTTACGCTTTAAACTAATCAACCTCGTCGGTGACAAAGACGTTCTGTAATAAAGTTTTTCAAATAAAAAATGTCTACGTGAAAGAAATGAACTTTTTTCTTGAAATATTTCTTTTTATTATTTAACAAGGAAATTGAAATGACATAGTCGATTTTTCTTAAAATGTATTATTCTTTGCAATATATAATTTACATAACATTTTTTACTTTAACTTCTAAACATAAATCAAAACACCGAATCTATACTACTCGTAGTTGGTGGAATACTATACTCTCTCTGCAAATTTCCTTTTTCTTTTAATTTCGCTTGGAGCAAGGTATGAATAGCCACTCCTATCCGTACGTCCATTTGACTAACTTCTGTTTTCAACCGTGATAGGGCTTTTCGCACGTTGACCAATGGTGCTACGCATCAACAAAATAAACAATGAACTTTCAAAGTAATCGAGAAATGAAATACGCCAAAGTTGTTGGTTGCGGACAATTTTGAAGTCAAGTGAAAATTAAAGAACTTACTTCCGTCCGTCATGCTAGAACCCTTCTCATCCATTTCCTGTTTAATTTGATCCATCTCTTCCGTTATCTTAAAACCAAAACCAAAAATATATAAATTCCGTTATATTATTTTATTTTTAATGAAATCCGTAATATTATCCTAATTACCTGCGCCAGAGTTTGCGATCTTTCAGTAACACCTCCACTAACCGACCTATACTGTTCCTTGGCTTGGGCTAATTGATCTTGGGCCGAGCGATACTCAGTCAGTAGCTGGTCCTCTTGGTTGTTAAGGTACTTTTCGCGAGCTCCGATTTTCTCCAAGGTCCGAGAAACCTCTTCGTATAATTTGTCCAGTTGAGTTCGAGTGACGGAAAGAGAGTCACCGATGTCGTTGCGATAGCGAAGCATTTGTTCCACGTGATTCCGCCAATCCTAGATTATAAAAACCGTAATAATCAGGTTATTGTTATAATTATACGATTTTCTGTGACATTGCTTACTTTAGAATCTGAATTTATCGTAACTTTAAGTTGTGGCATAACTCGTTCGACTTCCAATTGCCATTCGTTGAAATCAGATACACCTTCCAAAATCTTTCCTGGTCGGCTTGATTCCAAGTTCATAACCTTTGAAAAAAAATAAGTTAGTTTTTAACTTAATAACACATATTTACGTCTCTCACCTTGCTCTTGTTAATTCTTAGTTCTTCCAAATTCAACAAATTTGGTCCTTCTTCCTCTTCATCGTCATCTCCCTTTAAAAGCAAATTAAACACATAATTAAAACCAATTGATCGTATATTTAAAAATCGTAATTAAAAACTAACAGCAAGAAGTTCCTCTTCCACTTTTTCTAAAGTAATTTCGACGCTTTCGTCAACAGTCACTTCCTCTTCTTCCTCATTTTCAATATAGATTGGTCTAAAATATAAAATTCGATTCGAATATGTAGTATTGTCCTATTATGAAATAAATATTCAATTACGCCTACTTTTTCCAATAAAATTGGTTTTGTTTCAACGCCTGATCGGCCAATCGATCCAAAACGAATATAACGTGCTCTCCGAACCCAGATTTTAGTTTACTAGGGGGAAATTCAATTTGAACACCCTGGAATGAAATAATAATAAGGTTTTGTAAAATCAGATGAAAATGGAAAAAAAAATTACCAGCGATCTTAAAATGTCCAATATGTTAGTGATAGTCGAATTTGGATCGTCATACTAAGATAAAAATTAAAGAAAATGTTTTAAATATAATAATTTCATTTCAAGAGTTTTACGGAGGGTTACTTACCTCTTGGGGTGTTTCAAAACTAATCTTGCATTTTTTTATTAACCAAGCCGCAAGAGTGGTGAACATGTAGAACTGTTCTCCGGAATTTGTTTGCAAAACAAAGTAATGCCTGTAAAATAATTAAACTAAATTAAAGAACTCACGTCCCGATTCCATCAACTGATATTTACCTGCTCATTGGCTTAATTTTAATTTCTTTACGAAACTCTTCTTCGTAATTAAGTAGTTTTAATTTATCATACAATTCTTCCATAATGAGAAAAGACGCGTAAACTCCTCCGGGACCTGTGTCATCACCACCTTCATCTCTCAACCGCGAGCTTGAATGTTCATCCGTCATCTACAATTAAAACTACATTAATACAGATCAGTCCTACAATTTATACGACTTTTTGTAATTAAAATTAACTTATTTAAATAAATATTAAATTAAAAACGTACATTTAAACTAGCGCGTGTTACTTCCAACCACGTTTTCGAAACCAAAACAAACCGTTGCTATGGCAACGCATATATAGAGGATACAGGAGGATAGACTCTGAAAACGTACCGTTAGCGGCAGATGCCAGACGTCTCGCAACATCCCTATATATTTGACTTTTCACGTGTAGAGGGAATTTATTCAAATATAAAACCGGGTTTACTAATTGTAATATTTAGTAGACTATGAATGTAAAGGCATTAAAAGGCGAATGGCTATCTGCCTATTATAAGAAAGGATTGAACGAATTATTTATTTCGAGAATAAATAACTTAATGAGAAGAAGTATGACACTTTTTATCGAATTCACAAACTCTAAATTTAAATAAATTATTCTCCAATTGGCTCTAGCTTTCCAGGGGTCGCTTCCATGAAAGTTTTCTTAAGCAGTAATTTAATCGGCGTAACATATTTGATATATGGTCATACTTTTGGTTAGATTTTTATTATACGATTTGTTCAGGTTATTGTGATGGAAGAGATAATTTATACTCCCACAAGTGCAACTAAGGTAGTGTTAACCGCCTTTACATAGGTTTTAAAACACAGCTGTAATATGATGAGGTTTGAACCTGTTTTTGTTTTTATAAATAAATTTCTTTTTGGTCCTTTTTACATTGCAGTTGAACTTGAGAAATCATATTAGTTACTTTTTGATAATTATTTACCCGATTTCTGGATTAGAGTAACACTCATCGTTATAAAGCTATAAACGTATGATGTAGCGATAATTTTTATATCTGCTAGAAATTATTTACATCGCCTTGGCTACAAGTCGACTCGTGACAGCGAGAGACGAGGTTATAAAATCAACTGCATCCTCGCATCTGTCGCATTTTTTATTGAGATATCGGTCTTGTATCGAGTCTGAGAACTTTTCCATCCATAGATTAATTTAATAAAGTATATAACAAAGATTGCGAGCGCGCTTGGGCCACCTCGAACGACAATTTATTTATGGAAAATGATAAAGACGTTACCGCTAACGCTCCTTTGGGTATAAAAGCGGCTGAAAAAATACTACCATGCACCAAACTACAAAAAGAAACTCGTGAATTTGCGTAAGTTAAAACTTTCTTAATCTTGTGGGAGAAGAAGTCAAATTTAAATACACTTTTTATCCCTAAGTTTTACGTATAACCAACTCCGCCAACAATTATTCGTAAAGTCCAAGTTGACCTAAAATGTTGTAGCATATAACATTTTAGACGTTTATAATTTATAATAAAACAAAAGTGCCGTACATAAGTAATATAATAACTAGAATTTCCTATATTTTGACCAAATACAAAATTGTTTGAAATTGGTCGGTTTCCACATGGCCGAAGCAATACAGTATTGCTTCGTCCATGGTTTCCATGTTCATGATAAGGGTTTTGCATGAAAATGAGATGGACAATGTCCATTCAACTTTACCTCGCTAGTAGTCCCTTTAACGAAAGTTTTGACCAAAATTCAGTTGGTTGACGAGAGTAGTTTTTCAATCGGAAAACACCTGCAATAACGTATTTCATTGAATGTCATACATATCGTTGTTATGTTACTTATAATGCGAACGAAAAAGGCTTTGACATTCATATCAAAAATATTTTCGAATTATTCCGTGAAAAATATGCAGATAAGTTGGGCGTTCCACAGATAAAACTATCTTCCCTGAAAAGCTGTGAATTTTATAGAAATATCATCTACACCTACGGTAGATGAAATACTATTCGATTAATGCTTGTTGACATTTGGAAGCTCAGCATACGTGCGGTTTTACCTTGAGCAATAACTAATATAATTGTTCTGTTTTTATCCTGTTTGTAATATCTGATTTGTTGTTTTACAGGTATCGCTCGTTCATATTGTTTTTTACATTTATATCTTATTGCGCCTTTCACCTTTCTCGGAGACCACTAAGTGTAGTTAAGGTAATTCAACTAAATTAAAATTTATCTCAAGTGTACACCTATAAGCCTAAAACATTTATTTCTGGGCCATTTATAGAATGTTTTAAACAGAGATTGCTCCAAAGAAATCCCGCCACCAGATTTGATATTAACTAATGACACCATTAACACCTGGTGTAGTTGGGAGCCATTCAGTACGTTCAAAATATTATAATTATACATTAATATAAATGAGCTAACAGGGAACTACGCTTTACAGCTAATGAAAATGCAAATCAACTGTTGGGGTTCTTGGATTCCAGTTTTCTGTTTTCTTACGCCTTTTTCATGTTCATTAGGTATGTTAATTCGTTCTTTATGCTGGTATATAAAACTATATTTTTTTAAATTACCCCTAATAAACTAAAAGTAATATTTTCCCATGATAATGTTAAATGTGAGAGAAGGCTCTAAGGGCAGGATTAAAGGGTTTCATTGGTTGATTTAGGATCCAAAACAATTAGGACTTTAGGATCAGTTTTGGTTTATCTCTATGAGCTTAAAAACAATCGAAATGAAATCAAAAAGAGAATTTAAAAACAAGAAATTCACGTTTTAAATTATATCACCGATATTTTTAGACAAGATAGTGTTAATGACGTTAAACAATTATTACAAAATTCAATATAACAGGCGATATTTTAATTGAAACGATTGCTTTACCTTGTTATGTAAAAAATATATTGTATTTGGGATTTAATCTTTGCTTGATTAGAATTAGAATGGGCTTGTGATCGCGAGGGGTAAGTTATCAAATCAAACTCGTGGGGAACGATCGTTTATCTCACCTAACGTTGCTCTAGAATCAATCATCTTGACGTCAATATTTTATATCTCTCGCGATTTCCCATAACACGCACCTTAATTTTGTAATAGGCAAAAGAGATAAGATTCTTATCATCTCGCATTATGCCTTTATTTAAACAAGAGCGCACAGAGTGAATTAAATCTTAATGTTAGTGTTAAACCACATCAATTGTGCATACTGACTAGCAATCATGTAATTAAACAGACAGAGTGCTGCAAAGGTATATCAATGTTTAAAGTCAAATGCAATAATTACTAACTGTAAAATTCATAGCCTAGCCAAGCGCAAAACGTAGGCAGTAAAATGGTGTAAAAATAACCTAAGAAACCAAGTAAAATTTAGAGATAAAAAGGATTGAACTTGGTAGTTATAAAAAAGGCAAATTTTTGCCTAAATACTAACATTAAGATCTAATTTACTCTCAATAATGTTAAACTTGGACCCAGAAGTCAATCAGTATTCTTAATATGCTTTGCTATAGAGGAGTCCAGGAATTAACTAGAGTATTTTGATGAAGGGTTCTTGAACCAGACAAAATTAATAAATAAATCATTATATGTTTATTCAGTTCCTAATTGATTACCGTGAAATTTTTTTAATTCCATTAAAAAAATGGAGACGCCAATGAACTTCTAATAATTGCCTTGTTTTGGTGACGCATAAAAATACCAAAAGGGGGAAAAATCTCATTCATAAATTCCGGCGAAGTAATTATTACATAATTAATCATCTCCTATTTTTAATCGCAATTACTATTCAATCGTGGCTGATGAGAAAAAAGAAAGATACTCTATAAAAAAAAGTGCCACGATAATGACTGGCTGTTATCGCCTGTCTTTTAAGAAAGACTTCTTCGAAATCAAATCAACGTTACTAGTTACTAAGTAAAGATTTTCGATAAACTCAGAGGCCCATAAAATTCTCCACGATTTTGTCTCGTTTCCCACACGTGATAATGTTACCAGTTACTAGCGCCACGAGTTCACGGACAATTCTGTAAGACATCACCCAAGGATTGTCTAAGTGTACTAGCCTCGCTAAGCCTAACCATTATCCAATTTTTCAATTTCCCGATTAAGGACCCAGTTATCGAAAATACGTCATTGACGTTATTTTAAAACCAGCAGCTGAGATGAGGTTTAAACCAGATATTATCATATTACTTAGAGGAAGTGTTTCTCTTCTTAAGGTCCTATTCAAAGTCTAGGACCATGTTGGAGCCGTTGCAATATTAATCTTTATAAACTGTATTTTAATCAAATTTGTTATGGTAATTCATGTCTGCGTTTGAAAATGAATAACTTCAACTTTATAAAAGAGTAGGACACTATCTCGGACGATAAGGTCTAACATTAATGGTCAGGAAGTAAAAATCCTCGAAATTATGGTGTCACCCACCTTTCTCTCCCTACTAAGTAATACTTTGGATGAATTAACAAATCTGATGATAAAAATATGCAGTCATAAAAATAATCATAAAAGTTTTGTGGTTAATCAAATGTTTGTGGTTTAGTTAAGATTATACGATTATCTCGTGAGAATGAAGAAGTTAAGACACTTAAAGAGTTACAAATATACATCGTGTCCATGATAAATTTTATGACTTGGCTACAAACGGGGTTCTTGCCCTAATTGGACGATAGTGTTAGATTTAAAATATTAAAAATAACGTTCGATTTTCGATTTATTTCGATTCGATGAAGGACGATTTCTCAAATGAACTCTTCAAAAATGATTTGAAAATTGAGATGTTATCATTATCGTCTGAGTTCATTCGATGCGCTACTGAAATCATAAACAAATCTAGGACGCGAAAGCTCTTGAGAGAGAAAACTTTAGTTCTTTCGGGCAATGAAATCAAGGCCGTCTTTTCATAGAGACACACAGTCTGGTGTCTTGTTGGGCTATTAATTTGCAACAAACTATTATATTCCTAACAATTACCATTTAGGCGTAGATAATGTGTTTGGTAACCTTCCAAGTATAAAAACCTAAAGAGCTTAGAGTATGGAACTTCATATCCCAAAATAAATCTATTACTATAAGCTGGTAAAGGCATAAGTGTGATAGGTGGTAGTTTATATTCAAATCAGAGAGGGGTTAAAACCCGAGTTAAAATATGTTACATTGAAACAGTTTCATAGTGTATGAATGTTTAAATTTTCATTACAGCGGTATCATTGCCGAACGGGTAAACCTGCGTTACTTCCTAGGGCTTGGCATGATACTCAGTGGTGCCTTTACCATTTTATTTGGATTGGGTTACCCGTACCAAATTCACAGTTATGCCTATTTCATCGTTGTACAATTCTTCGGAGGAGCCGTACAAAGCTCCGGTTTCCCCAGCGTTGTTGCTTGCATGGGAAATTGGTTCGGAAAATCGAGGTTCGTTACGGGTATTACGTATATCTTAAGGAATTACTTACCATCTGTCTTCAACTCTTCATTGACAGACGAGGGTTGATATTTGGAATCTGGAATGCCCATTTGTACGTCGGTAACATGTTGGGAGCTTATGTAGCCGGAGTATTTGTCGAGGATAACTGGGGATATTCCTTCATTGTTCCTGGTTTGATTGTTGGCATCATCGGCATCTTAACCTTGTTCTTCTTAGTGCCTTGTAAGTTAATGCGCTTTAGGATTTAACTAAATAATCTGATGACTAATTATCTTACAATTACAGATCCGGAAGATGTTGGTTGTTCAGTACCAACTTATACTCCTCCTCCGGTAAGTTCCTCAAATGTCTAATGGTGCAGTGTCTAAGCACCATGTGAAAATAGTTATATGTAAAGAAAGTTTTGTTAAATCATGGTTGTATTTCACTTTTTGCCACAATTTTACCTTAAACTGTCTACTTCCGCAATTACTTCATGGCTTGCAGCTTGAAACTAGTACCCCAAACATATCCTTCATACATTTACCCGAATCAGCCGTTACCATACCAAACCCAGCTTCCATACCAACCCCCGTAAACTCTGAACCTATAGTAAATGATAAAGCCAATGTGGTACAGTTT
Organism: Phalangium opilio; assembly: GCF_054372755.1. Classification (NCBI taxonomy): domain Eukaryota; kingdom Metazoa; phylum Arthropoda; class Arachnida; order Opiliones; family Phalangiidae; genus Phalangium; species Phalangium opilio. The sequence goes on along the minus strand of NW_028324182.1, from coordinate 8,063,475 downwards.
AAATCCGAACTCGTTACGCAAACGCCATCCCCTGTTGTAAACACCAACGGCGTAACGCTTGTATCCGTCACTACAAACGGTGTGACAATACCACCAGGTGTTCCAGCTCAGGTCAAGGTGAGAAAGACAAAGTTAATTTCCAAACCTGAAAGCTACCACTGCATGCCCGCTTTGATAACTTAAATTGCATGTTTTAAGTAAATAAAACGCAATTGGAAGCATACTGATTAGATGGTTAACTTTTACAGCCCAGAAATGAATCCGTACCATTGATGAAGGCGAGTCCCAGCGCAGTTTCCTTAGGAGAAGGTAGTAAAGGGGCCATCACATTCTTAGGCGCGCTTAGAATTCCGGTAAGCTGTAATCAAACAATGGAACCACATTCGATTAACATTAACAACGATTAATTAATTACAGGGAGTATTGGAATTTTCAATATGTCTGTTTTTTGCCAAGTTAGTCAGTTACACTTTCCTGTTTTGGCTACCCAAGTACATCGACGTCAAAAGTAAGTACAAAGTGTACTAAAGAGATACGCCTTATAAACTTTCCTTGTAACATTCCTCTCTACAGCAAACATGGGTAGCGCTGAAGACTCGGCTTATCTCTCCGTACCCTTTGACATGGGAGGAATAATCGGTGGTGTTTTAGCAGGGTTAATATCCGACCGAACAGGAGCTAGTGCTATTACTTGCACCATTTTTCTGTTCTTATCAATTCCCAGTGTAAGTACTGCTTAAATTAAATACTGAAATAAAATCAACTAACCCAACATACATTGTACAGTTACTTATCTACGATCTATTTGGAAGCCTGGATACATATGGAAATATTGGTAAACAAAAATAGTAAAACTAAATAGGGGGATACATTAACTAACTAATTAATGTTTTTTATGGCAGCGTTGCAAGTCCTTTGTGGTGCATTAGTAAACGGACCTTATGCCCTGATCACTACCGCCGTAGCGGCAGAATTAGGGACCCATAAAACCATTCGAGAAAATTCCAAAGCCTTGGCTACAGTCACGGCTATAATAGACGGAACAGGCTCGATTGGTATGAAATAAACAACTTAAAACACCTTCATAGGAGTTAATATGTGCCTAATGCGCGTTTTAGGAGCCGCTGTTGGTCCTCTAATGGCCGGTGTAGTGTCCGAAAAGGGATGGGAGAATGTTTTTTACATGGTAATGGCATCGGCTCTTGTCGCCTTGCTCGTAAGTGGATTAGGAAAAATATTTATATTCTTATCAGTTTAAGGTACCTACTTGTAGAAGGTGATGGAATAATTTCTTTTTTTCAACTTTTACCGCTCGTATACAGGCTATCTCTCGAGTGGCGATTAAAGAAGCCAGAAGAATATGCCGAAGAAGAGGTTACACTTGTTGCGTATGACATCGAAAGATAATCCTTCGTATCTCCAGAGCCTTTTGAAGATAGCGCTATTTTTTCCCCTTCAAATCGAAGGCCTTATTTATTATAAAAGATCTGTGAAGCAACCACCCACGCACGTTTTAACTAATTAAATATCAATAATTAATTTTAATCAGAGTCATAATCACGTCACGCTATATTGTAAAATTTTTATTATTAATTAACGGAATGAAACTTCGAAGTGTAATAAAGAATGAATTACGATTGTCACTTAAAATTTTAAAATGAAATTTTTAAGAAAATATCTATAATTATATATATATGTTAAATCTCTTATAAGCAAAAGAACAGCGATACAGAGAAAATATATAAATTGTAACAGAAGTGAGATGAGACCAGAAGTACTGAGCTAACCAAATTCTTCACTCGGCGAAAGTGAATATTCTTGATAACACACGAACGGTTGGCCCTCTGGTAGCGGTTTCAGAATTTCCCCTCCAAAACGTGAGACGCTCGCGGCGGTAGACGGCCGAACTAGATTCAACGAGCCGGGTCCGTGTTCCGCAGCTTTAGGTTGAGGGGAAGGGGGTAGGAAATGTTTTTGGAACTCGACCAATTTTTTTCTCTCTAGCGTAGGCGCGATTAAAGCGGCGTAAAATCCTCAAATTTGTTCACTAATGCCAGGATCTATTACCAATGCTAGAGCCCTTCACTTCTAGTCTCATCTCACTTCTGATTGTAATAAACATATAGCTCACCTATACCATACCGATATCAGAAGTAATGGATCTCTTTTCATAAGATAACTTCAAATTTACTTACTTCTAATACCAAAGAATTAGTCATTCGTAGTATCGCATCATATAATAGATAAAAAAGGTATTTGGGAAGGTTACTCAATTTTTTTTTTGTTGGCAATAATGAATGATAATTTAGAACGTGGAATATTGAAAAGAAATATAGGCGTTGAAAGATAAGTGGAATGATCCCTTTCCAAGTTCCACAAAATAGGGGCGAACCGCCTTTTCAAGAGATGGTGGTGGTGTTAAAAAGAGTGATTCGAGGAATGCTTCGTTCGGAAGTTATAGATTTTACAATTACCCCGCTCTTTGTGGGATGAGAAAAGATTCCGCGGGAATTGAGTAGAGTTACTCGAAATCAGATAAACGTTTAGAATCAAGAGACAGAGTGGATCGGATCTCTAAATTCAATTGGGTCTGTATGTAGATGAAGATGTTGGTTAGGAATAGCGTGTGGAAGATGAGAAATGCCTAGAATAGAAAATCAATGAAAATTTCGCATTCAATGAAATTTTGGATCTCAGCCACACTGTATATACTCACAAAAGACGGGAGGATGCTGTATAACGGATATCTCTCTGAAAACGATACACGCTACATTGCCCCATCTCGAATTTGAAATTGTTTTGGAAAAGAAAACTAGGGTAGAAATATGCTCTCATGTACGTTTCTCCTCTCTGAGTTTTTATTTTCGGTGTAAACGGGGGGTGGGAGAATAAAATTGTAAATATCACTGGGCGAATTGGAATTGGAAAACGGCTTCCCATAAAAGACGATTCTCTTTCCAAAGAAGTCACAATCAACCAACACAAAAGAGATCGGAAAACAATAGGATATGTTACAAACAGATGGACCTAGTTAGTTAAAGGCTTGAAAGGAACCTAATTAAATATGTTTCCATATTTTAAATTCATGTCCTTCCAAGTATTTAACTTAAGAAAGAATTGGTGTCAAACAATATGTCCAGTAAAATTCGTAAAAAGATACTTTATCTCTCTCTGCCTCTAAAATTCAAAAATTTCACCAACAACATTTGAATTATTCACAATGAAATCCCTAAACTAGATTTGAATAGTTTTTAGTTTAAAATGGTTATACGAAGGTGCGTTGCCGAGTATACAAAACCATTTAGGAACTTGAGCGCGTTTGACTAATAAAGATTGGCGCGTAGAAACGTTTAACCATATTGGCTCTAGCGTTCGAAAACTCTAGTCCGTTTGTATTTTTTTTTTAATATAGGGAACGTAAAACCATTTTTATAGGAACATTGTTTTTCATTCGTTTATATTATCCGGTTTCAAGGAACTATTTTAGATAGTTTTGGTACCCAGACCATCATTTCAAGGACGTGGACATTCTGACAGAGTTAGTGTGGCTTAACCATTTTTATCTACCCTAAAGCTGTCTGGGTTAAACCGTTAACAATCCTCTATATAGGGTTAAAACGCCAGAAACGATTTTAGTTTCAAGTTCAGATTTTGCGGCATTAATCGTAATGAGAAGGAACTTTGGAATTATGAAACCGGATGAATCATTTAGGTTTAGGAACTGTTATTAGTCTTATATGAATTAATTCAATGAACGCTTTTTGTAGTAACACAGCGTGAGAAAGTTCTGTAGGATTGATTGGATTAGTAAGATACGTTTTAAACGATGCTTTCAGATATGGAACTGGGGAATGGACAAGGTACTGATGTAGGAAGAAAGTCAACTGGTTTATCACTCCCGTTTCCCACCACGTGTAGGAAGGGAGAAGGCTTGTTTAGGGCGTTTAAATTGTTCAAGTTATTCAGTTCGCACTCGGACATGGAAGGGATTGAGTTTTTCTTTGGTCTTCCTTTGGGTTTGGTCGGTGGAACGGTGCAACCGCCTTGCATCACCTGCAATAATGTCAGGGCGTTGGAAAACCGAGTTAAATATTCAAGTTCAATCAGTGCACTGACCATGCAGTCTATTCAGACTACTACAGGTTTTACACTACAAGCGATATCAAGGTTACTAACCTGTTTCTTCCATTTCATTCTTCTATTCTGATACCATGTTTTGACTTGTAATTGCGTCAACCCTAAGGCCCGTGCAAGTTCGGCTCGATCGGGCGTAGATAAGTACTTTTGACTGTCGAATCTCCTTTCTAATCCCATCAGTTGTAGTTCGGTGAAAACAGTTCGATTTCTTCGGACTTTCCGCGTTACGGATCCACTTCCAGATGATGAATTGACTCCGGATGGTGCGTGACTAACACAGGAAGTTGAATTACTCGGTGTCGTTGAGTCCTTGCAGTTAGGTTTCTCGTTGCCTTCTGAGCTCAAAGAAAGTTGCGAAGATAAGGGTGATTCACTCAATTCCTCTCGATTACGGTCGGTATTGGTGAAGATGGGTAAAGAATTGGAGCTCAAACAATTCCAGGACAGAGAAACGGGAGTAAGTAATGTTGGAGGCGTTCCACGGTGACCGCCAAGTACGCGGGAGTGGTTCAGGACATCTTAAAAAAAAACGGTTATTGTTATTTATGAAAACACAAGTGGCTTATTTCATGAAATAATCATTGATTTCCTCTACACATTTTCAGAACCCAACAATAATTTTGATCCGCACCACTCTGTATAACAACATAAGCTTTGTTTAGAGACTAGACGAAAATAAAAACCCAATTTTGATTAAAAGCCGACGAAAGATAAAAAGTTGGCGCCCGAGGAGCGAGCGCGATAAATGAAACTTTAGCGACGACGTTACCTTCCTTAATTATGCAAAACGTTACTCAAAAAAAGGTGCTCGGTATTTACGAAAGGTGATTAGGGCAAAAAGAAGAGCACTCAGCCTTTGTTAACCCTTTTAACACCTCTTTTGTTAAAAAAATCCAATTCCCAGATAAATAGATGAGCCCGAAGTTACGCGAATTCCATTTGAATGTTTGTTCTCTTAAGGGAAGAATAATAACTTCAGGGTGATATGTTCCCTCAGAGATGAAATTCGGTAGGCCAGGGTGTCGACTCTAATCTTTACGCTTTCTTTCTCGGCCATTAACTCGATTTACTCTATTACGAGGGCTCCACATTTCGCAAAAAAACCTCGAATAAAGGATTTCTTTGGGAATCTCTATTTTACGTCAACGTTAAATTAAAAGAGGACCAGTTTAAACCTGCTTATATTAGGTATCCATTAAAATCCCATCAAGGAATTCAACAGATAACGTCAGAGACTCTCCGGAGTACTCTAATTTGGGAAAAGCGATAAAAGGGATGAGTGAATTTAGGCTCGGGTATAATTGATTCATTTGCGGCTCGGTTTTTTTTTCGCGCTTTACTCTCTTCCGGAAGAGAATGAAAATACGGAACAAAAAGGGCAATAATCCTTTGTTCCCCTTGAAAAAAAATTTGTTTAAAAAGGCAGAGATGATTGTGAGAAATTCTTTTTTGCTTGGTATGGTACTAATTTTCTCCTACGATAAAAAAACCAGTCCAATTAGGGTCTACGAAAATGTCAAGTTCTTTCTCTCGGGGGAATTTGCAATATTATATCACAGAGAACTGTATTGTACTTCTAGACAAATTACTTATAAAATATCTTCAGTAATTTATGTTAATAACTTTAAATGTAGCTTTAGACTTAACGTTTCCATTTCCACGAAGAGAGGTTAATATTTGTTTAAAGCCCAGTTCAGACAAAGCGTCAGAAAAAGGACGATTTTGTATTTTGTTAGGTAACTTCTCTGTTATCTAAATAAAGTCACGGTTACTGAAAAGAGGTTTTTCCATTTGAATCCTTTGTGTATAGCTGACCCAACAAATTTTTTTTAGTTTTTAACTAATGCAAACTGAATAACCATTTCATATGTTAATTAAGAAAATCGGTTAGTAATTAAATCAAGTCTGTCAAGAATTATTCGATTAATTCTGGACAAGAATGTCTCTAACGAGAAAATCAGCTAAATCCAATTTTCAGAGTGAGAGAGGGGGTTCGGCTTTTTCTAAAACTAAACGCGATGTGGAGTCCTCTAATTAAATGGTAATTAATTACCAAGCCCCGAGAGATTAGATTTTGGACATTTGCATATTGATTTGGGTCCGCTTCTAGCCAAGATTTCCTCTAATGGCAATTCGATACGCGTTTCGTGAGCTTAAAATTTATCACTTGAATTTTAAAAGCTAGGGTCATTTTTTAACACGTTTGAAAACCAGTGAGTGGGCGGAGCGTCGAAAACCAATAAAAACAAACCAAATTCCTTCCTAATTGGTCAATTATCGGTTCCCCCATTCTCCTACATATTTCGATTTCAAAATAAAATCTAGGAAGCGATATTCTGATATTTGATATTAATGTCCTCTAATAATGGAAAGCGATTCCAATTCCGAATCCGAACGATTACGAGTACATTTAGAATAAAATTTGGGCTAAAATATAAAGCAAGCAAGATGATGTTTCTACAGAAGTGTGGTTCTAATTGACTGAAAAAAATGAAATCTCACAGGAGATAACTTTCAAAGAATAAACTGAAACTGATTTAGCTTAGATCTCACATTCAAAAGTGGTATATTTTCCTCTAGATACGGTAAATAATATTTAAAATTTTAAGAAACACGATTAAAGGCATAAAGAAAAGAGAAATGAAGTAACTAAAACGGTTGTACCTGAGTTTAGAGACGTGGCGGGCCATCCTGAAGAACATACAACGCAACAAACAGAACCGCATGATGATACAACTCTTCCGATTTGACCGATGGACGTTCTTCCTCCTCCGGGACTTATTAGATGATGGTCTGTGGCTCCGTTAAGAGCGGTCAAGAAACGAGCGTCCCAAGCAGTTGGGCGTATAGCGGCGGCGTGAAGCAACTCTAAACTACTGGCCCTCGAATGTGGAGGGAGGTTGGGTGAACGAGAAGACAGTGGGCGATTGATAATCACTCGGTTCGAAGAAGATTCGTTGTCCACCACAACCGGAACTTGGTCATTCTCGCTATCCGGAAGTATATCTCTAATTAGGAAACTGGATTTTCGAGGAGGTACTTCCCCGGGAAACATGACCGAGATGTAAAATTACCAAACCGACCGGACACGGTAAAGGTCCTCTGGACAATTAGGCAATTACCGACATTCGCGCCTAGTCATTGATTACCCAAAACCGGACATTCCATAAGGAACTGTTAAAATTTGGGTGTCCCGTGGGAGCTCCGATTAAAAAGGCACCTACACGAGTGCCCGAGACGTTTAACTGACAATGACCCCCGGAAGATGCCCCATTCCATCGCTTAGGGACCCACCGGAGAAAGCAAATTACCCCATAGAAGCATCTCGGCATAGAAAAGAATGTATAAAAAATTGAACAGGGGGGCGGAAGTTTAAAACGATATAGTCAGTCATATCGAGTAGTAAGGTGTGAATATTAGTGTAACCCCCGACCCTAAATGGCGGGGGTGAAAATAGGAGGAGGAGCAACGAAAAACGATTCCCACGAGAGTAGGCGGAGCTCCGGGGACTCATCTTTCCCTACTTGTTTTTCTAGCCACCACAATTTTTTTCCCAATAGAATATCCTCTTTCCAACATTTCTCCATTGTAAACTTCCCAACTTCCAACCACGCATCTCAGCTTAAAAAAGTCCATATCTCTTTAATGGGACCGAGAGTAATCAGGCGTCTTCCTAGACCAGAAATTCATTCATGTACCTAAGAACATGACAAGAGTAATATTAGAATTGCATCCTCTAGTGGTGATGGATATCTGTGATGATAAACCTACTAAACATTAAGATTTAAATTAACTCTTTCGGAATTAATATATAAAAACCCCAGCTCTAAAAATTTCAGTTAGCGATGAATTTATGCCGTACATTCTTGGTTACGTCAATGGATTCTTGCCTACATTCAGGATGAAGTTCAAATAAGAATGTGTACAAGGTTAGACTTTCATACAAATGCTTTGGGACAAGACGAGGCCAAGATACGAAGAGTTGCGAACACCAGTTTTTAAAACTCCTCTTCCATCAATGGGATGCTGGGGATCCATCCCGCGCGCAAGAAAACTGGGATGGGACTTACAGTAACATCATTGTACCCCCTCCATCTTTCTGCGCGCGCGGGGTTGTACCCCCAGAATTTTTTCTTCCATTTCTTTTTTAAATTTCGCTTTTATAGATCAATAGTCATAAGTCTTGGGCAACCATCCACCCTTAATAATGATTAAGCCCCGTGATTTCCCTTTTCGGTTAGCACGAAGAAAAAAAGCGTGGTTCGTTTTTTGGGAGTCCATACAAGATCTTTCCCACACGCCACGTTAGAGCACTTATCGGCTCTATTGATTAACTATCAATTCTTCATCAATGGGCGCTTCCCGGCCACCGTCTCTTTTCCTATCTATGGTTTTAAAAAATTCTCCTTCCGCGCTTTTTTAAGCTAGCTACTTGATCTAACAATTGTATTCCGGATCGAATTTTTTAGCACCCTAAAAAAACTAGTCGGAGAAGAACGAAGAGTGTATCTCTCTTATATATCCTAAGTTTTAAACTTTAAGAACTGTAGGGTTTTTGGTATTCTTGAATATATATTACTCAAATCATGTTAAAATCCACCAAACAACTCGGATGAAATTTGAATAAAATGACCACACAATAGCAGTTACAAAAACCGTGCAATTCCAAAAATTGTCTCGATTGCTTGAAAAAATTAATTCAAATAGCGCATTTTTCCAATTCAAAATCGAATTATTTGATTAAGGATTTCGGGCAATTTAACGGGATAATCTAATTTGGTTTAACCCAACTTGTTCCGGGAAAGTGAGAGATCAGAGAGTAAGGATATCGTGTATTCAGTGATGCCGGGGTCTTTTACAAAATTTACATTTCTGAACGGTGGGGAGTCACCGAAAAGAATTGCGGGAAATGAAGGGCAGGAGGGGGGATGTAAACGCTTTAGTAAATTATTCGTTCAATAATTTACATTATCGGTCGGGTCCTAAGCTGGTACGAGCACGATTGAAAAATTCCTTCACCCACCCGTAAAAAAACTCGGGTGTTTCGGTCGCTGGGTCTAACGGTGTTGAAGGAGGAAGAAGCGTGTCACATCTCTCCTCCTCTTGTTCTTCCTACGAAGAGAAGACGAGAGAGGATGGATGGATGGAGACGGTAGAGTAGGACGGCAATATAAAAATTGAGGGTGTAACTTTTGACTTTCTTAAAGAGAGAGAGAGCCATCTAAGGAGACAGTAATGACCCAGTCGACCTCATCAAGAATCCTTTTTGGCAGCGGACAAAGAAGACTGAAGATAACTCGGAGAGTGAGAGAGAGAAAGCTCTTCTTCTCCTTTGAATACAATGAGGTGCAAATTTGAGCATCCTCGCGCTGACAAGGACTTTGTATCTCTAAGGGGATATGTTACACTTTTTCAGGAGTCACGAAGTTATGGTATTTATTACAAGGAGGCATTGGAAGTTCTTAGGGGTATCGGTTTTTGGCTCGATTTGAAACAACTTTGAGAATCTTTCAAACTACTTTAGAATGTTTTGCGTCCTTGAAAAGATCTGTTTCTTTAAAGAGAGAATATCTGACCCCAATGATAGAAACATAGTCCTTGGCGTTCGACTTCCCTTCATCCATAGCGTAATGCAGAAAAGCTCCTTCAAAGGAATTATAAATCTATAAAAATGGTTGAAAACTCCCCGTTAGAGGCAGGGAAATGGGTATTAGGTTGAAGGGTGGTGAGGACGGAGGGGTTTGGAATCGCTAAGAGATAAAAACGTCGTCGTTCCTAACGCTAAAAAGCCCCGAAAGAAGGTTGAAGTGGTGAAGGGTAAAGAGGATGAGATGAAATTCGTTTTTATTGGAAGTCGCTTTGCGGTATTCGGCCCGGAATATCGTTTCTCCTCTAACTCTATGGAGGAAGACGAAAGCTATATAACATTGTTCCATTTTCTTTACCCAGTTATAACGATATGGTTTTTCAATAATGACCCTATCCTTATTTTTCGGCTCTTCCTTTTCAAGAAGGATATGAGCACGGATACGTAATCCTATTTTGAAACCAAGAGTTAATAACCAGAAGTTATGAAATGATTATCTAACTTCAAATGACACAAAAACAAACAAACAAAACATTTTAATGTTTCTGATTTCCAGACACCAAGTTAGGAAACCATTAATGGCGAACATTTTTAACTTCTTAGTACTTCATGTTAATGAACTTCACGCGAAATATTCTTACCAACTGGAGGTTAAGAAGAATCGCTTTTAGAAGAATCATTTGGAAGGAAAGGGGTGGGGGAGGGCAGCCATTTAATGATCCTTACCAGTGAATTAGCAAATTGTTCAGGGTTTATTAGCTTCCGTTGCCATTAAACCATTGAGACAGAAACAAGATGCCCCAAGCTATTCCTAAGATCAATTTGACCCTTCCCAACACGAGATGAACAATTGTTATTATCAGACAGACAAACTGAGAAAACCCATTTCCTACCCACAACCAATAGTCATCTACACATCTAATGGATGAATAGGCAAGTTCATATTGTAACAAACACTAAATAATATCGTATATTCCAATACATTGACCCCAAAAACATTTCATTACGCCTTATAAACTTCAAAAGCTTAATTGAAAATTGCTTCCATTTCTAACTGGATTCCAATAATGGCTTTTATTTTTTATCAAATTTTATGAGTAAGAATCTCAAAATTAAAAAAGTAACCAATACCTTTCACAAATGAGTCTTGCTATTTACCTTTGCATGTTTATGACACTGCACTACCATGGATGAAGGATGCGCGTGACGAAATTTGTTTTCACGCTATAGGATCGGCAACTCCCTATCTCGAACGACAGCTTATTCTGTATATACTCTGTTACAACGTCGGTTGTCAGCACGCGCAAAGCTATTTCTCTATGTAACGTAGCTTTGTATGTGCTGTCAAGAGACAAAAAACTTCAGGATCTTCAGGATTTAAAATATCCGCGAGTTTTTTAGCTGAGTGCACGGACCTCTAGGCCTTAGTTTCAAATACGTCACGTGTAGTAGGCTGTAGGTAATTTCACACGTATTTGAAACTAAGGCCTAGAGGTCCGTGCACCCAGCTAAAAAACTCGCGGATATTTTAAATCCTGAAGATCCTGAAGTTTTTTGTCTCTTGACAGCACGTACAAAGCTACGTTACATAGAGAAATAGATTTGCGCGTGCTGACAACTGATGTGGTAACAGGGTATATACAGAATATTCTGTCGCTCGAGATAGGGAGTTGCCGATCCTATAGCGTGAAAACAAATTTCCTCACGCGCATCCTTCATCCATGGCACTACAATGTAAAGCTATACCTAAAATTTTAATTTAAGAAAAAAAATGTATTATTATACATTAACATTAGACTTTAAAACAATTTGGTTTTATATTGTGAAAAAAATTTGTTTTTACTTCAGCAAATTAGGCTTAACAAAAACATTAAAGTAACGTCAAATGAGTGAAAAGTTTGTCAAAATTAAAACAAAATTTATAAGGTTCAATTCAATTTTTTGAGAAGCTATTATTTACAAGATGTCCCAATTTCTTCAGGGACTAACTCTTGTTGCTTTCAACTAAAATTCCGCCAGAAGACTGCGCGTTTTCTCCTTCACCATCCTTAGCATTAGTCGTCGGACCTTGCTCTCCCCTTATTTGAATATTATGCTTTTCTCTATATTCATTAAGTTCTTTTCCTTTGGCAATTACTTGCTTGTTTAAAGTCTCTATGACTTTAGCTAACTTAAATGTTGGAGGGAAGGGAATATACATAGAAAAAGAGGAATTAACTCAACGTAATTTCAAAAGGAAAGCACGCGGCATACCTGTTCTTTGTTTAAATTAACTGCGGGAAGAACTTCCTTCACAGTTCGTTCTACAAGAACACCTCCAACCATTCTATAGCAACGCCTTTCACCATCCACATCTTTAAGGGCTTCAGATACGAGACTGTGGGAAATTTAAGCATAATAAGTCGTAATTTAGTTTATAATTTACAACTGAACGATTATTAATTAAAAAATCGAAGCATGGGCGGCGGCATGCCATGCCTAAACTCCATAAAAGGATAGAAAAAGGTAAGACAAGAGCCAAGGCTTACGGCCCACGCACCGTGAGTGACGCATGGAAGATAAGTTTTGGTTAAAAGAAAATTACACTTACTTGTGTTCATTTAACTCATCTTCTAGTTCAGATAACTTCGACATAAAGTTCCTTTGATCCTGCCGTAATTGATTAAATCCCATAATAATTTGTTCATTCGATATTTTCTTAGATTTATCAGACTTGTCTTGTTGCTTGGTGGCTGCCATTTTTGTTTCTGACTGTACTGTGAATAAGCATAACTTATTATGGACATCAATCGATTATACAATGCTTAGTTTTAAATTCACCTCAAAATTTCAATATCAAACGATTTTTAATTTGAATGTACATTGAAAAACATAATTAAACCCGAATTTAAATTTAAATTTGTTTAAAAATAAAGAAGTTAGAGCTTATTTCTAGCTCTGTTACAAAATCCCACCGTAGTGCGGTGCCTATAGTTAATCTATCGAATGGAAGATTTTCACGGCCTCTAGGGGTATTAAGATAAACTATAAATTAAATAAAGCTGGCGGTAAACTTAAACATATTATAAATTCACCAAATTTAGGATTGTGTCTCAATGATTAATTTTTCACCCAAATTAATTGTGAAACTTAGAATAACTAGTGTACATCTGATCGATAAACATAAAAGAGATCAATATTTTTCATACGATAAGAATCATTAGATTCAACCTCCAAAATTTGAAACACAACACTAAATTAACATCGTTAAGGGTTTAGGTTCCTTTAAAATAATAATGATACACATTTCTTGTACACTAACCTAAAATTAGTATCATATTCATAGTAGCGCGAAAAACTGATACGAAAGTGACTATTTAACTACGCCCAAAAATCACCACCCACTCTACTTTAGTACATTGATGTTAGTACAACTCTCATAATTAATATAGTTGGTCCTCCCCACTCACAAAGAATGGTTTAATATACTGGGAGTTAAGCAGAGAAGGGCGGGATGATCGGAAACATAATTGCTAATATTCTGAAAACAGGAAGGGCGTTTAAAGCCGATGTACATTTTGCATAACCATTTTTCTTAATCAGTAAGGGTCCATCCGTAATTTTCTTTGACATTGATTGATTCTTCCTTCAATAATGAAACCCCGGCGATACAGCCTTACTCCTTTGGGCCATGTCCCCTCAGCCACCGCCGTCTTTGTGTCCACTAATACGCTTTATAATGCTAGTTTCATATTATGTAAATCAGTTTAAAGTAGCTTAACTATATTTTAGCTAAATGTCTTTACGAAATTTTTCCTCATTTTACAGCCTAACTAATGAATATTTCAATAATATCTTCCTTTTCAAAGGATCTAGCTCGATATCAAATTTTACGTTACAATTATAATTGAATGTCCAAAAAAACCTTGCCACTTCAGAAGTTGAGATAATACACTTTGAATAAATAATAATAATAATAAAAAACAATCCCCTAAAGTTAAATAAAATCAACCTAGTAAGTAACTTTAACCAAAGTTTACGACCGGAAAAGGGAATAAAAAAAGATAAATACGGATAATTTTAACCCAGTACATCCCTTATGTTGCCTCTATTGAAAGAAAAGAAGAGGAAAAAAGGTATAATGCTGGCCACCATCCGGATAGAGAAGCTGTAAAACACTGTTGTTGGGTTAGTAATTAACGCCGAACTCTCCTCTACCGATCCTTCGTGGAGGGTCAAAGTTACTTGTCGGTAAAAAAAGTGATTAATGAGTTTCAAATACAGGCTCGAAGAACAGAATCTGAGCACTTCGAGCAAGGAGCGGAAGATGGGAAGAGAAAGCGCGTGATTAAGTAGGCGCTGAACAAAATATTTTGGGAAGAGGATGGAGAGTATTGAGATGAAAAAATCGATGGTATTATCTTCCCGTTATTTGCCGCGATAGAAAAATGGAGGCTGAAACATTTTCCTTCAGGATGGAGACAGGAGAAGCTAGGGGAATTGAGAAAGAGAGAGAGAGAGAGATCCCGTCTCTCAATGATCGTTCATAGTAAACCCAATAAAGAAAAATTGACTCATCAAGGATGACATATTTAAAGGCAATTTGGGAAAGCTTGAACCATTTAGTTGGATTATTTTCCTTACGCGTATTGTTTATTCTTGTTTTCTAAATTAGAACTCAGAAATTTCACCAACGAAGAAGAAACACGCCAGATAATCACTACTTTAGACCAAAAAGGTCAAGAAGTCAATCAGATTCCAAAATTTCTATTTGAAATCGAAAAAAAAAGTTGTTTTACTTCCAAAATGAAATTGATTTTTCGCGTGTTGGGATAACATCCGGATAAACATTCTTTACAAAAGAAGATTCGGAATGCAACTGGGTTTCGAAAAACTTATTAACTTCGAACAACACAATGTTTAACCTGTTTCTGAGCTAATAGACGGAAAGGTAGAATAATAGAGGTCCTCCATCATCTCTATGAATCTCCAAGCCTTCCCAGTCATTGAATCATTATCAGTAAACTGACTTCAACACAATACAGAAAGATACAAACAGAACTAAACAAACTTTAGACGGAAACATAACACATTGAGAATTAGGTTACTTACGTCAGTACGTATTTCTAGACAGAAGGGGAATAAAGTTTACAAGTATTATCAGAAGGGAATAAGAGAGAAGGGAGACATTAGAGCCTGCTATGGTAACAAGAGTCCGACCAACCTCAAGAAAACCGCGAAAACTTTGCGCAAGTACACAGCTTTTAACCAATTTACTGCAAATATAGTTCTTTAAGTTCTCCGCGGTATCAGGCGGCCTATTTGTCTGCTAGATTTTCATTCTCCAAAGGCTTAGGGCTGTCGATGTTTCGTTCTTGTGTAATTATAACCTCAAGTATGTATTTTATTGAAAATAATTTTTATTTTTTAATATTAATTCAGAATAATTAGTTTTCATCTATTTATTACCTTCAAATTATCTGATTTTGGTATGTTCTCAATTCCCGTGCATCTAAATTAATTGCACAGCTTGATTTCGTTTATCAACATGAAATTCGGCCATTTTAATCTCCTTCAATGTAAAGTTGTAAACAAAACTACTTTTTATACGTCAACCGAGACGTCACCTTCTTATCTGACGTCACAGCTACGACAGAAGTTAGATAGCCAATCAGTGAAGGGTAGTTGATTTGAGGTTAGTAAGACTGTTGTTACGAGTGTAAAGCATTATAAAGATATAAAGTGTGTCCCTTCTCTCTTATTCCCTTCTGGTATTATGGTTACAATAACATACTTATTGTCTATATAATTTAGACCGAGTTAAAAGGCATAATCCATTGCGAGTAAACAATAGAGTTTCATAAATTGCGAGAGAGGAAAGGCAATTGTTTTCAAGTTGAAATCTCCTTAAATAATTTAATCACACGTTTCGACATAGTAAGGATAGAATTACTAACAAGGTAGTTCAAACATAATTACAGACAAGTTGGGAAAACCAAAATATTACCTCTCCGTGTCGAGAAGATTATATAAACATAAGTATCCAATGAAAACGTCGACCTTTTTGCCCTCATCCTTTCCCGCGCTTTGCGCTTCCTCATTTCATCCTTACTCTCAACATTATCTTCCTCCATTTAACATACAAAAATCAAATACTCACAAAAAGAAGCGGCAAAAACCTGATGGCCCTATACAACCACTAAATTTGACTTAATGTCCAATTTCCAACAACAATAATATACCGGTAGTTTAATTGACAACCTACTAGCATCGAAATTCTCATTAAGAATGGCTCCCGCGGATAAAAAAGGGCAATTTTCAACTAGGTGGGTGTTATCTCATTAGATTTGAAAAATATCATTTGTCTTTTTTACCAATGCCTAACCGTTTGGATTTTTTTAAAGCAATCTTAGCACCAAAAAATATTTTTTGATACAAAATAAATGTTTTATATTCTTATTAAGAATAAAAAAGGTCTGTCCTCTCGTAATTTTTTAAGCTTTTATCATGATTACTGTATACAACAGTAACAAGGAGTATAAACCCATTAGTGGAAGCAGTATTTTTTTTCGAAACAATATCGCTTATGTTTATCCTCTCTAGACTTCGCTAAAAACGTATTACTCCTACGTAAAATATTAATAGACAGGCAAGGATTCATACCATTAAAGAAGGAGCGCAATATTATCCATATTTTCATTTCATATACAGAGAAAAGAAATTATTATGTTTCTGAGAGGAGCTTCCCATTTTTGTTGTTGTTTTGAAAAATATATCGCAATGCGCGGGCCTTGATAGATATAGGAGGCAATGAATGAAATATATCATAATGCACGCGCCTTGATAGATATAGGAGGCAATGAATGAAATATATCACAATGCACGGGCCTTGATAGATATAGGAGTAATGAAGGAAATATATCGCATACACGGGCCTTGGTAGATATAGGAGGCAATGATAATCTCTCTCTTTGCACGAGAGGTTTATCTTTAATATTTAAATAAATATAATTATTTTTAATTATTTTAATCTTCAATAATTAACATTAATAATAGTTAAATCGTTTAAAATAAAGTTATACCTATTATCATCTCAAACTTTGCTAATATTGACGTTTAAAGTGAAGGGTACCCCTCTTGCCCGCTTTCTTCAAATTTTGGGGTATATATACGATTCGTTTCCATTATAATAGTAAGGAAAAAGCGCAATTGCGAAAACCTTTGGTGGCGATCCCACCTTAGGGAGGCTAGACGTTTCTCGTAACCCTAGCTGATCGCCGCGTATATCCTAAAACCAAACGATGATAATGGAGTAAAAGCCAATGATACAGATTGGTGTCTATGTGGAATAGACGGAAGACCAGTGGATGGTGGTGTTAGAAGCCAGTGTAAGTGCAGACTGGTGTCAATGTGGGATTGACAAAGAACAGAAGATGGTGGTGATTGGAAGCCAGTATGTACAGACTGCTGTCCAAGTCGAATGGACGAAGACCAGAAGATGGTGGTGATTAGAAGCCAGTATGTACAGACTGGTGTCCGTGTGGGATGGACATAGACCAGAAGATGGTGGTGATTAGAAGCCAGTATGTACAGACTGGTGTCCGTGTGGGATGGACAAAGACCAGAAGATGGTGGTGTGAGAACTCAAGTAGAGGAGCCATTTCCGTGACTGTGAAAGCAGTTCGGAAATGGCGAACACGTTTGCTCCGATACGCAAACTGCGAACGCGGTCACGTGGGTGTAACAACGGACAGACAGACAGACACACAGACAGACAGACAGACAGACAGACAGACAGACACACAGACACGGCCGTTACAGAACCTCTCCTGGACTACGTCACACGGAGAGGTAAAAAGATCATTAAGAAGTCCTATTTACCCTCTTAGTGATTCAGCTCTCGTAATTTTATCTCTCGTATGTTATTAAATTTCTGTTTCGGAATTAATATTAAATCCGAAGGCGCATCGATTATATTTCGTGAGTTTGAGGTTATGTCGCTCTATTTATTTGATCTCGCGAAATTAATTCAGATAAGGTCAAAAACAGACGAACTCAGAACGGACTATTCTTTAGTTGAAGACGTTGAGATCTCTCCTTGTCAAGAAACCTTTCAGATGGACGCTAAGGAAACTCAATATCACGCTTCAACGACTTTAATAAAGCTTAAAGTCCATTTTTAAAGAGAACTTCTAATCTTAACACAAGTCCTTATTCGAACATAGGCAAAAAGATTTGGTAAACCATAACACGTGCCAGACTCTAAATCTCTTGTACGAGTAAAGATAAACCAATTTCTTATTCCTCAGTATTTCAATCTGTCCAAAGTATAAACATAAGTCTATATCTTACATAACATAAGGTTGCTAGAGTATAGGTACATTTTGCATTGTACTATACTGCTTACTCAGATTACAGATTACATCTCAATATCAAAGTAGCTTAAAACTTTAACGACCCGATTCAGTTTTCCAATTGATTAGTTAACTTTACTTGGGTTTTACTTATTAATATAGAATTTAAACCCTTGGTTTTTGGTTACAAAACCCTTTTTGAACTTCCTTTTTTTTAATAATAAACTATATCTTAATGGGAAAAGTTTTCTTTCTATATGGGCATAGCCTAAAACGGTCGAGTCGTTCTGGAAGAAATCACAGATTTTTCAAAAGGAAAACCACTTCCGCTTCTATTCAGTTCCGAGACAAATTGTTCCGAACTTTTCGATGAATCTTTTTTTTTATCCTCTCTCCTCTCCCACAATTACGAAACGTTTCCATCGCCCTCGAGTCCCAGAACGATTAGTTTCGGCTTTAGTGGGTGTTTCTTAGTTTTTTTTACGGTACCCCACTCTTTGGTGGCGTTAGAGCAAGACGTTTGTAAACCTCCTTCCTACTACCATCTCCCAAAGTTCTTTCTTTCTTTTTCCGACATCTTCTCGCGCCATCCTTGGCTTCTCCGTGGGGCAACCTGGAGCAACTCTTTCGGGGTGACGTCCCTATGGGAAATGCCGGAAAGCGCCCTTTCCCTCGCCATCTCAGTGTGCCCTTCTTGGTCCCCGGCGTTCGATAGTTTTTCTAAGAAAGACAAAAGGAGGGATTACAAAGAAGGAAATATTTTACGGGAATCAACCGGCAACAAAGGAAAGAGTAAAACGAAACAAGTTGGAAATGATCGGTAGTAAAGTACCTGTTTCGCCTTTTGCATCTTATTCCAATGAATCACAAATACGTCTGATTAAAGTGTAAAAGATGTTTCGTAAGGAGATGGTGTCCAACTATTGCGTTGGATTAAAAGAAAAATGCTTGCAATATTAAAAGATTCAACTCTGAAACAGGGATGAAGCTAAATATGTCCCTTCCTTTCCAAGCGAGGTCTTAAACTCTCAGGATAAAGCAAAGCAATTAGCTAAATTGAAAATCTCCTCACCGTTTCGGTTTCGTTTCAAAATTTCATCAGTCTCCAGAATTATTATTTTTTCCAGCCTTTCACTTCCTGAACTACCGAAACTACTACACTTATCGATGCAAATGGAAATGATTAAATAATATTTTTGATGAAAAATTGTTTGGCTTCCAGAATATGAACCGAAATTCTAACATAGAAAGAGGCAAGTAGTACAAGGACTGGAGCTATATAACAATCTTATATCAAGACATTTTAGACAAAAAAGCCGTCCTAACACATTCGGCTTTCATTAGAACGTTAAAAATGGGTCTAGACTGAGAATCGGAATAAAAACAGCGATTTTTTACAAAGAGCAACAGTGATAACGATGACCATCAATTCCCTTAACTCACTCCGCAATTTCTTGTCATTATGTTTCACTTCTTCAAAAGATAAAAAAATATCAAACAATGAATTATGTTCCATAAAAAATACTGTTCCTGATTACGTATTCTATCAAATTTGAAGATGTAGTACTTTCCCTTTCGAACAAGGCTTAAGATTAAAGTTGTAATGGTTGTTTGTAGAGATCCCACTCTCGGTGGTGGTATTTGGGATAGACATGGGCCAACTAATAAAAGTTTTATTTTCCTCTTATTTTTATTCGCCGTCAAATTAGCTAGATTAATGGCCGCTTCTTGATTTCCCACGGGCCTGAAAAAACAATTAGCGAAGACGAAGCCGGAGCCGAAATTTTTTCCAAATTGAAATTACATTAAAACACAAGTAAAAAAAGTTAGGTGTAAAAATATAAATTCTGATAGTAAAACTTCAAAGGAATTTAAAAATATAGGCATTTGTTTACCTTAAAATAAATGTACTTTGTGAAACATAATCAGAGAATAAGCACTGACTTTTTAAATGAGAAAATTGCGTTATAGAACAAAGTGAATCATTTATGAATATCCCTTCGCGAAAGCAATAACAAACTTTATTAATAATTTATACAAAGTATATTCAACGAAACTCATATCGAAGATCAAAGGGAATACGTTCCTATTCCTAGAATTTAATGTAAAAGAGTTCCTTTCGGAAAGGGAAGCGATGAACGAAACTTCTGAAATGTTTTAAGAAAGAGAAAGCCTTATTGAACTTTAAGATGGATCCCAACCAGGTTTTAAGCTGAAGGTATGCCTTCCATTGAAGCTTAAAAATACTTGATTGAAAACGCGGTAACTGCATTCAAACCTCAAATGACGAATTCCTTCGTTAACAACATTGGTAAATTCCCGCGCGACGTCACTCTGCGTTTGTTAATTATATGATTTATCTTCATAATTGCAAAGTCCTGTAAAAGCGGGGAAGGCAGCGAAGCTTCATATAGGTGGAATTTCCACGCTATTAAATTTGGAACAGTCTTCCGCGCGGATGAATTCGCATATACGCTTTGGTTCATTCAATGATTCAATGTTGCTCTTCGAGGGTTAAACAGCTGTAAACATGACCCCAGGGACATCGATACGAGTACTTTCTCCGTTATTAGCCCAACAAGTACCGTTACAGGGGTCATTTTAAGTTCGTCCTAATGCTTGGCTAGTAGTATAATATGAGATGTTGTATTAGTGATAGGTGCATCGGAGCAAAACATCAATTGGATTTCAATGTAACTCATTTTCTTGGTCTATGCCAATATTAATCAAAACAGGGGATTCGAAATCCTCAGGAGATCGAGTATGTTGAAAATATTTACTTTGCAAGCATCTATAATTTTCCTATACTTACAATTATTGCTCATTAAGGAAGGTAGGTAACCAAATACGAATTCGGCTCCAGTTCCGGGATAGCGTGTATACTGTAGCTCTTCGAGCGTTATAAGCCGTTACGGAAATTCCGGATAACCTTTTGTATTTCAAAGAATTTGAGGAGAATATGCCGCTAATTAAATACCTGAGAAATAGCGGTTAATTCCAACAGAATTTAAGCTTTCCGGCTGAAATATAAGCTCAAAGGGAAAGACGAGGGACTCTATAGATACTGGAATAGAAATAGAATCGTACCTTACCATATCATTGTTGCTATGGATACGCTCCATCTATAGTGTGGCTCGATTCGAGTCCCGACGTCGGGAAGAGATGGAAAATCCCTGTTAACGGAAAATAAAGATCGTATGAGATCGAAACCTAGCTAAGCTTCGGTTCGGCGTTCAGGTCAAATGATTAAAATCCTTAATTAATCGAATAGATCGTACGTAATTACGACCCGCACGAGTCCAAAGAAGGATCGGTGACGCGTTCCAAATTTTAACGATATACCGAGTAAATTACCTCTTTAGATCTTAAAATATATAGTCCTCGTTTACTGGGAGCGAAAATAAACAAATATCAACTTTAGGAAATGCAGGTTAAACCTTTTAATGAACCGCATTAAACATCCGAAGGGAGTCGAATAATTAATTTCAACGAAAAATATAAACAGCTATTTACTAATTATAAATGAGGTTCAAACTAGCATCTCAATATACCTTACAATCCTCCCTCTCTTCATCCAGTGTTGCAACTTAAAATTAGATATTATACAAAAAGAATTTTGGTAAAAAATATAATTTTTATCAGTCTAACTTTTAGCTTGTTTTTTTTGGTGTCGAAGAAATTTGTATATAAGTAAAGGTAATTTTACAAGAAAGTGTGATGCAGTTAGGAAGCAGTTTCCGTTTCTCCTCAATATTATGTCAAGATCAATTAGGTTTAGTTAGTGTTTTTAAGTATCAAATGTAACGCGAGTCAATAAGTCTTTAAACATTAAGTTAAGATAGCCGTCTTGATATACCACTCTTATCCAAATATTATATCATATAAATAAATATTCATATCGAAGTAAAGACGTAACATCCAGTGATCCTTATCATCTCATCTTGCCTTCCTAATGGCAAAAAAAGGGCTCCTGGAAAAATTCCTGACAGCTCGGCTAATTTCTCCTAGACATCTATATCTCGTTTGCTTTTAGTTTTCCCGGTAATGCTGGGGTATTTCAGCATGGGCTTAGGAAACGCATAGAGAAGAAGCTTATGATTTTTTTTAAAAAAAAACCCGGCTATTTTTCAAACGAGCTTACGACGCCAAAAATTCACCCACGGCTGGATGACCGGTTTAACATATTTTTTAAACGACATTCATTTATGTACGCGTAAAAATGGGGCTGATTTTTTTATAATACCCTTACAAACGATGGGATAGAATACTTTACCATCGACAATAGAGATAGAATATAAGCTGACAAGAATAGCGAAACATCACCTTTTAGGCCCTAAACTAAACTAAAATCTCTTTCTATGCAAATCAGTCTGACTAAGTCTAAAATATGTAGTAGTCTTAGCTCTATGAAATCCCTAGCGTTGACAAAAGGTAGAGAAATAAAGTTAAGTATGTCAATCTTGACAGGCAACAGCGACTATAAAACAAACAAATTCTATATCATTTGTACGTTTAGCTTCGTACATTTTGGTACCATAATATTTATGGTTTCGCACTTCAAGCCTTTTAAACTGACGGGGTCAATGAGGTATTTAAGTTAAGTTGAAGTTTATAAGCAGCTTTAGGGGCCGGGAAAACCTGTCAAGTTTCAAATCAAGTCCCAAAGGGAAACCCGGCAAGATTACTGATAAATGCCTTTTTGAATATTTAATGAATAAAATTATTAAGACAAATAAATGTATTCGCGTTGAAACAGTGAATATAAAGGAAGGTAATATTATGAAGAAATAAAAGCAAAGGCTGTAATAACTCCCCATTTGTGACCTAACCACGCATAAACTCTTTCATTTCACTTAATGACGATAATAATATATTTTATTTCTTACGAAGCTATTCATTTTCGAATTCTCTAGCTAGTTACAAGAGTTGAAAAAAGTTTAATATTTAAAAAAAATTTGCTAAAACACCACATAAAACCTTTGCCTCGTAAAGGTTCTCTCATTTCTTATTTACTGAATGTATCCATGGAAAATTTCTTTAATTTTCTCAATTGAACTAAAACGCATCTTGGGAATTAACGTGGCGAGGAGAGGGGGCACTAAGCTCGTCTCACTTAAGCTAATGCGCTTCGTTACTTAGAAAGGGAAATTAACAAGATCAACAAGCGAACTATTTTGGAAACTATAAAATAATAAAATGCGGACTTTAAATTTTTTATAAGGTAGATTATTTGAAATTGTTAGCTCCCTGTACATACTGAACAATAAACACCGTTTGGATTAGCTATTCAAGGGCCAATATGCGTAGTTTATAGGGCATGATAACTTACTATTTACACGCGATGTTTAATTCAAAGTGGAATACTAGTGTTATTTAATTATGTATCAATGGTTTTCAATGCAACATTAAACATTTAAAATTCATCATGATTATTTTAGTATCATGTTACAACAATAGTGTATCGTACTTCTTGACGTAAAGACATTCAAGTACCCAAAACTTTGCAAGGGATTTAAAATTGGTAGGGGTGGGTAGTTGCGGAATTTCCCTAATGGGCTGTAGTGTCCGAGAAGAAATAAATAGGCTATCCGAAAAGCTTCTAGGTCCTTCTTCAAAAGAGCTGAGCGAGAGGAGAGAGAAGCTCTTTCCTCTTAAGCGGTTTTTACTGCGAGACTTTGAAATTCTTCTTTTCTTTAAAAGTTTCTTAAAAGTTAGAAGGCGCTAAGCCTTGGCTATAATTAAATTACCAATACGAAACTCTTAAAAAAAAGCATGGTTCATGGGACCAGTAAAAAATCTCTTTAAAATGTAAATAAAGCGTTAAGCGACGACGTCGGAATATGGAACGACGACACAACAAAGGACGAACGCCCGCTACTGATGGGAAAGAAATAAGAGAGATAATTCTGGACCTCTTCTGGAAAAATACTTTTGGCTTCATTAAACGTTTAGAAAGTACTTTCTTCTTATATAAAATTAAGCCTTGGTTTTTACTTTCTTCCACCGGAGTCCTAATTAGACAGGAGCACAAAATGTACTTTCATAATAAAAGTACGGTGGCGAAAGCGATTACCTAATTACGTCTAGACATTTTATAGAAAGTCAATAAATAAGGAGCACATTAGGAGAGACAAAATTATGATATCACTACGTAATTGGTCTTGAAGTAGTTCCATAAGTTAGATTCAGTCATCTATACCAAAGAGCTTCGTCTCGTGGAACCAGGAGATACGATAAAAGAGGTAGTGGTCACCGAATTATCGATATAGAGGACCAATAAGGGGTCCAGACATTAACCAGGTCATCAGAGAACGCAAACACAGTTTCCTTCAAAATTTCCGCAATGGGGGAATGAAGCACCACTTACATTAACAAATGTTATCATCATATTCTTGGGGTTACACGAACAAATTCTTAATGACGTTATTATATTTTTCTACTTGAACTTTCATAGAGTTTACAAACTAATTTGAATATCCAAATGAATCCCATCATCAAACTCAAGGCTTAAAAAATACACCAAAAGTTTCAGGGTGGCATAATTCCGGTTAAAGAAGGTGGTGTCTAGACTAGAGACGCCATAAATCATCTGTTAAAAAGGAAGTTGGT
Source organism: Phalangium opilio (assembly GCF_054372755.1). Taxonomy (NCBI): domain Eukaryota; kingdom Metazoa; phylum Arthropoda; class Arachnida; order Opiliones; family Phalangiidae; genus Phalangium; species Phalangium opilio. Next base: position 8,038,809 of record NW_028324182.1, on the reverse strand, counting down.
AAAAATCTACATCGAAACAGCATTAAGGATAAACGTACCCTCTCCTCTACACCCAGCACGACAAACAATTGAAAACCCACTATACGGTAGAATCTCGTTGATACCCAAATCAAAAAGTCTACCCTAAAATATCCGTGTCAACGGTTCTTGTTCGTGCATTTAAAGTCTCACGTTTTAGGGAAACAAAAACGCTTCCGCATTGGTGTTAACGTGGGAAATCCCCGAGAAGATTCGTAGTAGGCGAAAAATCATTGATGGATCAGAGAGTGCTGGCATTATTTGGCTGAAAGTGGAACTAAAACCAAAACGTTGTTTCACTTTGCGCATCGTTTTTCGGTTAGATCTTCCCCGATTTTTATCTTTTCCAATGTAAGCGGTGGCTCACTGGAAAAACGGAGAAAAAAGACTAAACAAGTTCGTGAAATCAGCTTAAAAACCCTTCAAAAAGAAGCTAGGAAAACTAACGAAATGTTACACAATTCCATAAGAGCAATAAACCTCAAAATTTCGAAGTTATTGTGGGTTTAAACATAAAAATAAAAGAAGATCGAGCTATAGGAAAGAGCACGAAGCTTGATATAAAAAAAAACTCAACTTTGGTCGCTACGCCACGCGAAGGAAGATGACTAAAGAAAAACCTGGGATATGTTGAAATCTCGAGGGAACTAAAGATGCCCCTTCTAAAAATGTGGGGTGTGTGGTATATACAACCAGAAAGGTCTGGAGGAAAGTCAAACCTAACTCTATTTCGAGAGAAAGAGAAAGTGTATCGAAAAAAAGTATCGATTGAAGCGTTTAGGAATACTGGTATCAGCAAGCTGATGTTCAAAATACCTAAGCATTTTTTTTATCGGGTGAACCTCAGGCTCAGATGAATATAGTACGAGCATGAAATTCACCTACTGAAGTTCATAAATAATAATAACACTCCATCCTTAAAATAGGCGAGGTGCTTTTACATTCTTTGAAAATCCAAGATGAACCAAGTCAGTTTACAATTTCCATTGATGCAACTTATATTTCGTTAAACATATCTCATGAAACCAATCCCCTAAATTTTCGTTTACATCAAGTTATGAACCGTTTCTTTCGCGTAACAAGCTTACCTTGTATCTCTATTTTCCCCTTTTATTTTCAATAACCAACTTTTCTCGGATAGAGAACCGGGTAAAAAAAAGTTGGGTAGAAACTTTAGATCTACTTTTCTAGAGCGTTAGGCTCTGTTGTATTATTTCTACCCCATTCCGGGGATTTTTGGGAATGTATCGTGAAAATATATAGTGTACTACCGTATATAGAATTGTATCGATAGAGGGGAGGGAAACGAACAAGCGGATTTCGCGCGGTTTTTTTTCTTTGCTGTTACTTTTTGTCGAAGCTTGCAAAACCCATTTGCTGATTCGGTGCAATGGATAAAACCTCGGAGTTTCCGTCCGTTTCGGAAATGAAATTTTCGGATCTGGTGATCCACAAACTGAGGAAAACATTGGCAAATTCTCGCCTTTCCCCTGTACCACTATTTTCTCCAAACATGAGACTATTTGTGTAGAATGTGTACCAATCCCTTGGAGTAAATATCTGGAGCAGTTGTTGAAGAAATAGGACATCCCAAGTTATAGCTTCTATCGAAGGAAGAACATTACGGAACTCCCCTAGTTAATATATTCAAGTTATAATCCTCTGGCGAGAGCTAGAAATTGTATCGATTTAAAAAAAATCCGGACAGTACATAAGCTACGGAAAAAAGACGTTGTCCCCGGTGGCGTTAAGCCTAATTAGGTGTTTTATTCTTTCTTCTAAAAGGAATGGAATATTCTCTAGCTCGGAGCAATGGAGCGGATGGGATTTACCGAGAAAAATAGGCCTGTTTGCTGGTGAAATTGCTTTATCTCGAGATACACGATGAGAATAATAAACATTTCATCTTCCGAGAATCAGTCTTTCCGAGCCTGAAGCGAATTTTCCATAGTTAGAGCTACAAATCGATAGGCGTTAATAAAAGAAGTAATGTAACTGACAAATACTAACGTAACAAGTTTTCTTCGTTTTAGGTTAATAATAGGATAAAATGAATGGTTCAGAACGAAAAACTCAGTGCTGGCAAAAGAAGAGGTGCCCTTTAAAATAGCGCGAGCATTATTCTGACGAAGAAATTTATGTATGCACAATTTTTAATTTACTTTTTTAAAAACAGTTCACGTAAAGTTTGAAAATTTAAACGCTGTGTGGACGTTATTTTTTATCTGGACCACACTGTATATATTTTATAAGGATCAAATAGATTCTATTTAAAAAAAAGGTATTTTCCGAAAAATTTTTCGCTTTCAAACTTAAGACAATTTACATCACTTAAAGTCGTTTGATAAGGCTGAAATAACGTTTTCCGATAGGGTGATAAGGCAGATCTCTTTATGGACTTAATTTGCATACGAGGCTAGAGACGTAGCTAGCTAGAAATCTTTTTATAAAATTTTCTTTTTCAAAAACTTTCTTTAAGAAAGTATATCCAGGGTGCCTTGGGGACATAAATTATTGAACGAGAAGAGAACCTGGATTTTTTTTTGAAATTGGTTGAAACGCGAGGAAGGAAGGAGAAGGATTCGATTTAACCCTTTTGTTGTAAGAAAGACGAGTAAACCTAACGCCATTTCGATTTCGCACTTTTTTGAGAATCGTTTCGAGGAGGTAATCGCGAGAGATGAAATTCTTGCACCGAAATTGAGTGTACGAATGATTTTTCTAGTAAACTTCTATAGATTTTTAAAGGGTTATCAAAAATTTCTAATCATTTTACTTTGATTTGACTGATATTTGTTATTACTCTTAAAATTAGCATATCTATACTGATACTACCGATATCTTCTCTTGAAGTAATTGAGACTTGAAGAATAGTTTTACAAACTTCCTTATTGACTTGCCAAATTTTCTACAGTTGATTTGGCGAGTGATTTTCCCCTTTAACCTTAGGCCTCCTATTTCCAGGAGATGGACGTCCACTCCTACCGTTCTGTTACCAAACATTTCCCAGAATCCCGCCGCTAACCCGTATCCCACGTACTTTCCTAGACGGTAAAGCAAAGCCGGAATCGATCAACAGATATTTATAGAGAACCCGGATGGAGAGAACGAACGAACTTTCTCTATTTTTTCGGACGACTAGGTTCGCCGCCAAAGATTTATACTATAGTGTGTTTGTTCTTTTCTTTTTTGTTGTTGAGGAAAACCGGGCCTCAAAAGAATAAAGAAGAGGTAGGTATATAGTCCCCGATAGCCTTTTTGGTCAGCTAAAAAAATCCGATCACAAACGGTGAGAAAACAAGAAAATCACGAGGTATCGTGGTCTTCGCGTAGCCACAATTATTACAGTACAACAATGGATGACGTCACTCAGTTACTTCCGGAATTTTACTACCGCAAGCAATAGGCTCGTGCGCAACTACGGAAAATTTCACTTCCTCCTCTTGCCAACGGATTTCACAATATATCACAAACATACGGTGATGTTAACGTGGAACGATAATGAGAAACAATTTTACTTCCGAGCCATGTTTTTCATTTCAAATGTACCACAATAAGCAATTCAACCAGCCATGACTATTAGTAGAATAGTCTTTGGAAGAATATATCTTTAAAGGAATGAAAGGATAGGTCGGAATTATTGACGAAGGGGTACACCAGATATAAAGGATTCGGAGAGCGGGATATCGCAAATCGTTGACCGTTTCTCTAGCTCTCTATAAAAATGAGACGGAAGCACCTGCGAGCCCACACTTCCTTCCCTGGAGTTGTACAATATGTCGTTAAAAAAATTGATCCGATGCTAGCGGGAATTTTCCAATAAAAGACGGGAAAAACAGCTTCGTTTCTAGGACTCCATTTTCGAAGATATTTTTATACGGAGAATAAATAATACAGCGAAGCCAAGCGGGAAAAGAGAGCCATAGTTGCCACACCCGTGACCACGGAAATAAAGAAAAAGTATTGTTTCTAGAACCTTATTATCTCAAACTATATTTGATGTAATATAAAGATTTGGTATCGTTATATGGAGAAGAAGTTGGGGTTTAATTTAATATATTCAAAGTTGACCATCTCAACCCTTCATTGACGTAAGCTACAAGTATTTAGGCCTAGAATCGTTGGGAAGAAGTCTATTGCATCTATCATAACCTATTGGAATTTCTCTAGAAGTGTTGGTGAATTAGAGTTGCGGTTCAATTCCATTTTTACACGCTGTATTCTTTTTTAATTCGCTTCCTTTGAAGTTCAACACGTTTTTTTTGCTTCGTATCTTTTTATGAGTCAAGTATCTTTCTTTTTTTCGTAACAGAGGAACCTAAATTAAGTTCTCTTTGAAAGATAGCCCGGATGGGAGGAGATTGAGACGGGTAGAACGGAACGGAATCGGCCATTTAGGGAGAAATTTTTTAAAATTCCATTTACATTCATTTTTGTGGGCAATAGAGAGAAAGGAAAGTCTTGTCTAATAAAGCTAGAATCATCGATCAAATCAAATTAAGGACTCTCTTATTATTCATTGCAATGAAGAATCCAAAAAAAATCTTGGGGAAAGAGAAAAGTGGTCTGGGAGCAAAGAAAAAATGTATTTCGCTTATCCGTATCATTTGGAGGAATAAATCTAGGGAGATTCCGCTCTGTAACGCGTAGTAAGTCTTATTTAAACCATTGAAGTATCTACGTAATGATGGTCAACTCCTAAAGTTACTTTTTTACGCTTTTCCCCAAAACGCAGGTTTTCCGTCGTACTTTTATCAAAGCCATAATGGTTCAAAAAGAAACCGCCTTTTCATCTCGTCTAACTCATCCATCATTTGAACTCGGGATATTTCCTTCTTCTGGAAAGACCACGTCAAAAAAACCTCACAGTGAACGACGAAGTAAAAAATGAAGTAGTAAGCTTATTTCCCTAGTTGCAAACTTATTACTTACTTATTTCAAAAACTCTGTAACTCTCCATGAGTTTCGTAAATACATGTAGAAAATATGTAAAACTTTCACAATGAAGAAAATTCATATCTCAAATTATTTTGATTATATTTTAAAGTAGGCCTATGTTTTTCTGAAATTCAGTTAACTACATTTGGAACTACTGTTGACGTATATAATGTACGTACATAGCCACTGATTTTTCATATTTTTCTAGCCATCCCAAGAATTATAGCCAAAAAACCTGGGGTAATGAAGTATGGGGCCTAATCACTGGTTCTCACAGGACTGCCCCAGGGCGGAAGACAAATAGTTCCGTCGGGACTTGGTTTATCTAGTCATACCTATAATAGGCATCTTCCGTATTTTCCCGCTATAGTAGACTTCCTCTCTCGCCCCACTCTTTCTCTATTATCTATCGCTCTTTTCCTTGTTCCGCCAAAATTCAGCTCGCTACTAAATCTTCCCTTCACGAGAATATCCCGGGGCTGTTAGGGCCGAAAGATCACTTTCATATCATAACCGAAACGCAACATGTATTCCGCATTAGAGTTTTAGATCAAGCAACTGTCGAACACTCTAAGGACATTTCCAAATATACGACGAGTGTTACTTCGCAGACTTCGCGCGCGGTAACATCAGTTAAAGGCAGTGATGTGTCTTAAATATATGGTTTCGGGAGAAGATAGCTTACAGGCTGAAACTTGTCAATGGATTTTTAACGTAGAAATGTTTTACCCGCAACACATCAAAGTTCAGGGTAAAGATATCATACAGGCTCAAAAGACCTAAAATGTTTTTTGATAGATGCTTAAAACCATGCTTGCGAAATTACAAAAAGGTGTAAATGGCACATGGCTCAAATAGCGAGTCTCTCCACATGATTTTTAATCATTTCTCGCATAAAATAAACAGCGCGTGACTTTATAAGATGCCAAGAACGAGACTACTAAAAAGATGTGAGCTAGTTGACCCCAAATCAAAAGAATTTAATGCCCGACTCTTCGTGATTTTGATCAAGTGTCCAACCATGCCAGAGAGGGAGAAGAAAAATGTATTTTTTAAAGACATGCTGGGATAAATGGGGACAGAACCTCACGCGTGGAAATGAGAAGAGAAATAGTTGAAAATGGGAAGATGAAAAGAAGGGGTTTTTGTGGCGACAGGCAAGAATTCTCCCTCCCAGGGTGAGGTCGTTAAGAGAGAGAAAGAGATAGACCGAAGGAGCCAAATGAGAAGAGACATTAACGAGAAAGTAAGGAAGCCACTCTCGCGCGAAACTCTAGGCATAAACCAGCGTGCTCTTGGCCTACGAGACACGAGCAAAAAGGGCAGCCTCATTACCGTACGTAGGTAAAGAGTCACTGCGAGAGAGTGAGAAAATGGTAGAGAGAAACAGCACCAGCGCCTAAAAGTGGTAAGAAAAGCCAGATGACCCAGGCAGATCATTATTTTTACCAAAATCTCAACCCACCCACCCCTACCTTGGTTCGTTCACAAAACTAAGCCGAACAAAGCTTCCATCTATAAAAGCCCGCGCAACGGAATTTACACTCTATTCAGTTTTTCTCAATGGATAGGTTAAACTGCTGGAAAAAGTTGCGTCGTCTCTTACTTGAGCTTCATCCCCAAAAAATTCTTCATCTCGGCTTCTTAAATATGCCGGAAAAGGCGCTTATTAAAGAATAATGAATGCCAGCCAGAAAGCTTGCTCGACTTCTGAACTTCTTTCGGAAAGACACAAGCTTATATGCCAAGAAAGTTTCCTTTCCCGGAGAAACACGCTTCTTGTTCATAAAAAAATAATTGTGAGACGACGAAGTTGGGAAGAAAATAATATGTATACTAGGTATCATGGTTTCGTATCTTCTTTTGCAAATCCGCTTTAATATATTCCCTTATTGGCTTCTCGTAGCAAAAGTCCAGAATTTAAGTGAAGGCACGCATCGAAGAGATTAAAGATCTATTGTTTTTACTTTCTTTCAATTCAAGAAAAAGCATATATTTTTAATTAATCCCTTATATAAAACTTGGAGGACTTTTAATTTGGGGATTTATCAAAGAAAAAATAAGGAAGAAACAGCATCAGGTCATGTTTGTAATAAAACAAGATGGGTAAGTCCATCACGAGGGTAAATTTAACCACTTCTAACAACAAATCAACTTCAAAGGCAACACAAAGGGCTTTTTATATTATAGAAAAAGAATGTATTTAAGAAGGGAAAATGGGTATAAAAAGTCAAGGCGTTGAATATCATCATTTTTTTCCCTTTACCCAGAGACATTTTTGGGGTCTGTAAACCCCTCCTGAGAACAATATCTTACGTACGTGTGACGTTTAAAAAGTTTTCTTTTTTTCTTTTTTAATTTTTTATGATGGAGTTCTCCGGAAAAAGAATCCAAAATGCTTTGCTTAAAAGTAACTGATTTCCCAGTAGAGCTAGGCATACTTGAAGAAATACTTTTAATAGGGTATGATAATTACGGAGTAAGGAAGAATATTCCTTAATTAATGGAAAGTATAAGGAATTTTCCATTGTTTATTCCCAGATGGCGACTATACCCTTTCGTTTGCAAGAATGCTTTCGCTTTTTCGATTCCGGAAAAGCCACAATGGTTACAGCGCCATGGATGAAATAAGCGGATGGAGTTGTGACTGGCATCATTTAAGCTAGGTGGTCTTGGATGATGAGAAGATATACTAAAGGAAATTAATACCCCTTTATTTTTAACTCCTTGACATAAGTTGCAACGAAACGACCCCGTTCAAGTCTACCAACAAGATATCTAATCAGTTTTTGAGTCTCTGCTTTTTAATAATTTTTTTTTCTTGTGGGTTTACTGTCGGAAAATAGGGATGGGTGGATTAATTTAGTGGGCGTTTCTGAGATACGACTACCTCTTACCAACCTCTCCACTTTCTCCATGTCTCTTTTCCTCTAGGCATAGTATTTCTCTTCTTAAATGCATCGAGAGTGATTAATTCTTGAACTGTCATTTTCACTCTCCATACTGGTCTAATTTGAAAATGTAATAGGAGAGCTGGTCTTTCTGCGTAGGAGTTCAGTAGTTTCTGGTTTAATGGAGATTTATAAAAGGTTGGAGGTATAGTAGAATAGCAATTAACTAATATATTTCGAATCGAAATATGTAATATAAAACAGAACATAAAATTAAAAGCTACGTATATTTTAAGAAATATCAATTTTAAAGTTTCAGTAAAAATATTTTGAAGAAATTGTCAAAGTTATGGCTTGCTCCACTTTCTCTACGTCTCTTTTCCTCTAGGCATAGTATTTCTCTTCTAAAATGCAACGAGGGTGATTAATTTTTGAACTGTCATTTTCACTTTCCATACTAGTCTAATTTGAAAATGTAATAGGAGAGCTGGTCTTTCTGCGTAGGAGCTCAGTAGATTCAGGTTTGATGGAGATTTATAAAAGGTTAAAGGTATAGTAGAATAGCAATTGACTAATATATTTCGAATCGAAATATGTAATATAAAACAGAACTTAAAATTAAAAGCTATAGATATATTTTAAGAAATATCGATTTTAAATTTTCAGTAAAAATATTTTGAAGAAATTGACAAAGTTATGGCTTGCTGTGTGCCTAAATTTCTGATGGGGTTTCGAAGTATTTACGATTTTCAAATACCAAAACTAACTTATTATTTACAAACTATCTAAACCTAGATATTAGATAGCTAGTACAAGAAAGTGGTTGCGAATCGGGAATGTCGTAGATTGTACGGTTTTCGGGGCATTTTCGGCGACAGGCAACCACAGAATGGAATCTATCGATAGTATGGCGTGCAGGCTATTAGAAAACAGAGTTGACCAGAGAAGCTTTTCGACGCGCGTTAAGGTTCGAAGCCACCAAAGCAGTAGGGTTCACCTAAGATCCAGGGTTCACCTAAGATCCAGGGTCTTTCAGTAATTACGAACACTGAGCCTAGCTGAATCTCTCGTTAAGGCCGCAACGTCCGACATCATTAAGTTTCCAGCCTACCAGAGAAAGGCGAAACGAGTTTGAAGGATGAGCCTACCCCGAAAACGTCTAGAGCTAGCGCGAGGGCAGGATAGATGTTGCGGGGGAGAGCACGGTCCACGGACGGCCTTCCCATTGTAAAATGGTCTTTGATTAATGGGGAAGAAAAATCACGTTTCCATACAAGCCAACTGCAGAGAGATCCAGGAGTGCCCAACGTAGAAGGAAACTTTTCCTGGCTTTTAACACAGCTAGTCTACAATCTACTTCCAAAGCATTAAAGCAACTAGGAAACCGGGAAGATTTAGTCCCTAGGAAACAAGGTCGACAAGAAAAAGTAAAATACCATAAAAATATTAATTCGTTTTAAAAGGCTACTTGAAACTAGTACGAGCAGTACTACGAAGTATTAAGTTTTGAAAACTGTTTCAATGCATTAGAATACATCTACATCTTGGGAATCGACGACCTATGGCTCACTCCACCATTATCTCCAATGTCAATCTTATGTCTCGTTATCTTTGTAGTTCAACGTATTAACCATGTAAATTAAATTCATACGAATTCAACTGTGGTGTCTCTCAATGTAATACCCTCTACCACCTTTTTTAATTTCCCGGGTTTAAAACATTCTTCAGGACGAATTTCCCAACAGTACGAAGCCTAATAGTGTTCCGACCCTTTTAACGAAGGGTACCGACGCGGGTACGGCCCATTTTAAAATCGTTATACACTATACCCAGGTTCAGGCGCAATTGATTAACGCAACTTGGTTTTCCATGAGATTTAACATTGCGTATTCATCCGCCTCAGCTTGCATTAAACGGCGTTTTCGCGTTGAGTACAGTCCAACATGTCCCAGCGAAGGCGAAACAACCGAGGCTCTCGTTTTGACAAATTAAACGAAAAATGTTTGGGAGTTGCTTGAACGTTTAGCCCATTTACCCGACTATTTAACGCGGGGATACGAAAGGTAAAAGCGCGTGTCGGACCCGGAGGGACAGAGGTAAAAGGGAGGGAAGACTTATACGAAGGATCAAATCTAAAACAATGCGAGACATTGAAGGATGGGCCAATATTACTTTTTGACGTTCGTGTCAAACACGTTTGAAGTTATTCTTTATACTCAAAAATGGGCAGGGCGAATACTGGGTGCCACGATACTGGTTTATAAAAAAAAATTCGCGTGTTACACTTTGTTTACTCACATAAATACGCTCTCCGTTTCTGAGATCGTAAGAGACAGAGGGGAAAATTGGATGGTTTAACTAGGAAGGTATCGTTCATCTTTCTACATTTAACACTATAGCGTAGGAGTGGAGTATAACTACGTTGAACTATCTACTTTTTCCAAGGTTGGAATTGATCATACACGATATCGTGAACTTGGGCAAATTAAGTAACTATCTCGGAGGATTTAATTTAAGATGTAGTTGCTAAATATTTCAGCTATAACTGTTTGTTTGAAGATTTTACACTACTTTGAATTATTTACTCCAAGAAAGATAGAAAAAGATTTTTGCGAAGACGAAGAAGCGAGCTCTTCTTCAAATATTGGAGAAACTTTAACATATAAAGGAGCGTCGGGCATCGTGTACCCTATCGCGTACGAACTAAGGTCCAGTCGAAAGAACTCCGTTCGAAAGACAGCCCTTAAGAATTTCCCCATATATCCCCTATTTCTCACACCACGCCGAAACTTTGAACTTAAAGTCACGAAGAAGTTTTTTCCGCCTCGTCTCCCGGCTGGTTTTCCCTTCGCTTATATATAAAGATTACGAAAAGATGACTGCCCGTTCGTTCAGTTTGCCCAGGAAAAGTCCGCTACCCTCTTTTCCCCTATTTCATTCCACGCCGTATTTACCGCGTACGAAATGCTCGTACGAAGCCAAAATAAAAGAGTCCGGAGCTTCAAAAGCGTGGACTTCTCATATGGAATGAACTGTCGGTTGATCCGCATTTTCCCCAGTTCAAGTTAAGGCGAGGAGAAATCCCTACTTTCCCTATAGTTTCCCATATCCTTTTTTTACTTCCGATTCGAAGGCCATTTACCTCCTTTTTCTTTCAAAACAAGTTTTGTCATTTTTAAAAGAAAGAATAAGAAACGCTAAGTTACTCACTTCTAAAGGACATCAAATTCCACTTTGTTTTCTAACTCGACGTGTCGGAATCTCTCGTACCGAGTTCTAGTTGAAATTCCTCGAAAAATCTAGAAAGAAAAGAACCAAAATAACATTTAGCCAAAACAAAATGAAAACCGAGTAGAGTGGAATGGGATTAGTTTTAAAACTAATCGGAATTGCTTATGACAAGCGAATAAACCCTTCGGTACAATGATTTTGGTAAAACAAAAACCATTGACCTATTTCGGTATTTAAATTTGTGGAAACATAGTCAAAAAATATATATCGATCTAAAAAATAGAAGCTAAATGCTAAATAGTTGCTGCCTACAAAGCTGATGAAAATCGATTCGACGGATTAAAGAGATTGTTTCCCGGTGACAAGAATGATATATCTCACGCCACCTAAAAAGCAATCGCACCCATAACTTGACGTAATATAGACTGAAGTCTATCTATAGACAGTGGATAAATTCACCTACTGGCTTAATGTCACTTCAAAGATTTAAACCTCTAAGTGAAAGATAATAGCCAAAAACGTAATAATAAGAAGTTTGGCATCTTTATTTGTTTGCCGTCATTCGAGCAAAAAATTGTCGTTGGATCAGAAAAGAAATTCGTGGTGTTAGAAGAAAAATGGAAAAAATCCGCTAAAAATGATAAGACGATAATTTATCAAAAGCTCACTTTCCACTAAGGCTATTACCAAACTTCATTAATTTGAAATATTTTGTCTCCGAAGCAAATCTTTAACGAAATTAGATTGATTAGAAAATTAATACGCTCTTAAAGAACAAACTCATTATTTCTCTGGCGTAAGGCGATTAATTAAAAAGGAAAATTCTCAGTTTAAATTAACTAATCTTTCAGAAAGTAAAGTAATCCTATTTTCACGAACACCATGTTCTGTCTTGGTAACATTTAGGCTTAGCAATAACAAGAAAACATATTTTGTAAAGATATATTGCAACATCTAGATTAGTCTTTATGTCCACAAGCTACTGTCACCCCCTGTATGTATTTTATCTCTGGAGGCAACTGCTGTCTCTCGTCTATCCTCCCATCCCCTTGGACGGTCCGTTCCTAAGCATCAAAACGATGGACATTCTTTCATTCTTTGTCCAATCACTTAGCAATCAAGTTGTCAAACAAGCTCTATATATCTCTCTCTATCTGATGATCATCCGGGACCATTTTTGAGACAAGAAAACGCGAAAATCTTATTTAGGGCTGGACCTAAGAGAGTGGGGAAAAAGATATAGATGCCATGCCATTTCGTGGCTGGCCCTAACAATAAGAATGTGTCTGCACAGTCGTGTGATGGTGGTGAGTTTTCTCTTATTTTTTTCTTGCAAGAGAGACACGGAAAAAGTAATGAAATCTTTGCAATCCTCCCCAAAAAAATGATTCATTCAAAGAAAAAATTGTGACCAGGATGGAGTTTAGGATCTTGGGTTTCTTGCATTGAACTTTAACTCTGGACGTTATGCAACTATATACATTTTCGTAGTTAATTTCTCTTATAGAAAGATAAAGAGATATAGAGTCAGTCGCCTTAGTAAATATTGCCATTAATTTTCCAGTCAAGACTGCGAATAAAAATCAGAATAAGATTGCTGGCTGGAGTTCTAGCGTTTCCAGTTGGAAAGAGGCGATATATTTATACGATGGATTTCCGAGGGTGAGTTAGTATAGAGTGGGCTGCTACTATAAGACTTATTGTAGCTTTCGCCAGTCTCTTTCGTACTATTCCATCACTAGTTACACAAGCGCGGAAGCGAAAACAAAAGTGAGAGGAAAAAAACTAAAAAAAATTCACGGAGAAATTATTCTACTGGAAAAATATGATAGGCTTGAAAAATACTCCGAAGTATTTTCTACCCCATGAGATTTAACGTTGAATTCTCCAATAACAACTGAATTTTTGGGGTAAATAAAGATGGATATCAAACTCTGAATGATAATAATTGCAATTTTGTTAATAAAATGCCTGAATTAATAGACAGCGAGATAAATTTAGGTGGAATAATAATGACCCAATATTTTACAACTGAGGGGATGTTCGTTGTTTGTTTATCGAGTCTCAAAAGTGTTTTTATTTACATTTATGGTTATATCCTTATTCTTCAGGGGGATATAATCGATATAATCGTTCTAAACAGCTTATTGATCGCGAGGGCCAGTCTGAATATAGGCTGGGCATCGGCTAGTCCAGGAATGATGGTCCCGTCTATTCTTATCTCGAAACGAGCACACCTCCGCTAAGAGATAATGGTAGGAAATATTCCGCTTTGAAAAGGATGGACAAGGCTTACGGTCGTATTTTTGAGGCCTCTGTTTATATAGTTAAGAAATAAACTCATAAATTTGACAGGCAAGCATATATCCCGCTTTTGGATGAAACAAAGTCAATAACGATCCTCATTCATATCCAAGTCTTATATTCCTGTACCCGTCGTTATTCTCGTTTCGCGCATATTAGTTCCAATTTAACGAACTATTTATAACACCTGAAGTATATTAACTGTGGCTCTAGTAAGTAATTAAAATAGACATATTCTCGGAAATTGGATAGGGCAGGGCAATCCCAAAAGGAAACACCTTTCAATGGCTTTAATTGAGCTGCGTATGCTCATTTAAATATTTTTCCGTATCAGAAAATAAGAAAGTTTATTAATCTTGGCATTATGGTAGGGTATATAGTTATAAAATAACATCAAAGGAAATTGGATAGCGCAATTACGAGCCAAGAAATTGCAAAGAAACATGTGCAAAATCACAACGAATTTCGAGGATTTTTCATATCAAAACTTTGCATAAAGTACACACTCTCTCCCTCCCTTTCGCTTTCTACTATATGAACTTTGCAACTATATTTCTCTTCGGAACGCTTTCAAAGCCCACTTTCCGCCGCTCCATATTTTGTTTACAGTCGTTGCCTTTTCGAAAGTGAAAGCTCGTTTACTCCAAGCTTTATCCCCCTTTAAAAATGATTGAAATCGCGCTGCTCAAAGTAACAGCCTACAACGTACGTACATCCCACCCTTTATCTATTAAATGTTACGAGGCTTTCTCTTTAAAAGTAGCAGTCTTCTCTTTCATCAGCGGCGCCTAATACGTAACATCAAACGTTCCATTCGAAAGATCCAAGGAGTATCCGCCCATAGATAATTAGGAATATAACATTTTAACGCTTTTAAATAGGCCCCAGTTTTAGATCTGCGCGGCGCCAATGCGCGGCTTTAATTACTATAATGTTAACAGAAATAATTATAAGATTCTAGAAAGGAATTTTGATACAACCGTATTATTAGTTTGAGCACGAAAATATGAAATAGTACCTAAATGGATAATTATACCAGCTTCATAAGTACTATAGTTCTTCAATAAATTTCAACGAAATATTCGAAAGTTTTAAGTCGTACATCTCCAGTTAAAAAGCTAAATATAATAGCATGCAAAAATTGCACTTTCAATCTTTCTCTTAATACAACAAACTTAAGCCTATTCACGATTATCTTCGCTATCATGGCATAGTAAGTTCCAAACATTATTTGGAATTATTTTACTTATGTCATTAGTATCCGATCAATCTTTAGAATTCTTCCTCTCAACTATAAGTTCTTTCAAAGCATAGGAAGGAAGTTCTTTATTGATTTACTTTTTACGCGAAATTAATTGAAGTCATTTATCTATAAAGATTCCTTTGGTCTATTTTAGAAAGAAGCGATGAGAGTGCCCATCAGACCCTTTAATGATCTTAGTGGCCGAAAGCTATAAAGGAAGCTCGATCCATAGAAGGAAGAAAAAATAGCGGAAGCAATAGGAGGGGTCACTAATTTTCTTCTTCTCATTGGGCAGTAGCTCCATAACAGTCAGTAGTTATTCCTTCTCTTTTTATTTCAACGTCTTCTACTAGGGGCGATAAAAATAATGAAAGTGAACTAGCGAAATTAGAGGGAGCCCCAAAAACCATAATATAAAGGGGCACCCGAGAAAAAGAAATTATAGCCCAGAACAATCGAGTGTTTCTCTTCTACCATGGAAACCATATCGTACTGCGAACTGGGCCAATGAATACATTTCCTAATCTACATTTTTTAGCTTAAAGTTTTTAAAAAAAATGGATTAGGGCTTCTAAGAGAAGAGGTGAAATTTCAAGCCATATTTGAACATCTTAAGAAAGAGAACATAGCCGAAATTTTTCAACTCCAGACTAAAGACGAAACTTTTCTTTCAATGAAAAGATTCACCTATAGGAATTTATGCCTAGACGTTCTCGTGATCACTCTACATGGGCGTGAAAATTTAAATTCGAAGGTGTTAAGGCGGGCGGGGTGACCCGGGAATGAAAGAATAACCCGGAATAACCATTAACGGGCACGTGGGGGTCACGAGGTGATTAATCAGAGTGTTTGATTTTAGGGTACGGGCTTCTATTCATTTTGAGCGACGCTTTTAGGGGCAGAAAACGACCTGAATGGAAGTAGGTAGGCACCTACTCCCATGGAACGCGTTCAAAACACGTTATTAGGCTTAGCTCTAACCACAATGGCGCTCTTTAGGTAATGAAGGTCGGGTGACGCTCTCAATCATATCCCCTAATGACTGATGGACGACGTTCCAAAGAGACCGAATCGACTTCTCTAACGTAGATCTTTTCGTTATAAAGGCGGAAAGAGTTCCAGTTCAGACGATATATTACCTTAATAATACGAGAATTGAACTGGCCCTGGCACCAAATCGAAATAGTCCATCGTATCGACCCCCATTGGCTTTCATTCGATCTCGTATAGAGAAAGAGAGAGATTGAGTTTGGCGGAGGAACCTCTATTATTATGGACTGGCACACACTATACTAATGTTCATCCAAACTTGATAAATACTACTTCCTTTCTTATGGCATTAAACATAATGTATCCATACGCCGGGACTATGGCGCGAAGCTCTACTAGCGACTAGAGTAAACAATACAGTCGCCATTGACGCCATTTAGAAGCGTAATAATTCAACTTGTTTACGTTAGTCTGTCTTTCGATAATAATGGATTACGGCTATACCCAAAACATTTAGATAAGCGTTGAAACAACAGGAGTTAAAATATCTTCACGCTGTCTATTTGATTTGATAGTTTAAGGAATAAACTCAATAAGAGTTATTGCTCTCGGTTAAATAATAAATACATACAATACACGCAAATTGATGTATCAGTATTCGTAATTATATTCAAGGTGGTTCGGATCAATAAATGAATATTTTCAATAAAGGCGATTCGAAAATCATACGAGAGTGTTTTGATCCGAGTCAATCTGTTAAGTACAACTTAACAATGTGTCTATAGCGAATATAATTTGAGTTTTATATTTTGAAAACAATAAAACCAAGTGAACTACTTTTAAATAAATTTGTTCATCCACTGTTTTGCTTCATAAATGCGCTTACTGAATCGAAAACTAATCCGCAGTTTTAATTGTAAATCTCTAACGAAAATGTTTCATTTCGAATTTTGTGGAGAGGAAAAAAGAAGAGCATTCCAACGAAGGGATTTACCGCCATTGTCAAGTCAAGCGACCCTTAGCCGCGCGTTCAGGGCCTGAAATGGGTTGGTGTACTAGGGCGAAAAAAACAATGCTTGGAAAAACTACGCGACGGGAAATAAAAATCAGAAATGGGGGTTATTTCCAGGCATTGCTATCTCTTGGCTCCACGCACCGACTTTTACAACCTAGCTCATAAAGGGTGCTTGCTCTCGTGCTCTCATTAAAAACGATAACAAGCGACCGAAATGCGCCTTTTAAAAATTTTTCCTACTGCACGAGAAAAAAAAAAAAAAAACTAAAACCATCGCGAGAATTTACGGATAAGGAGTAGAAAGAACTGTAACATTCTTCCCTAAGCCTTGCCCACTAAATTCATCTCAGTCTTTCAAATGCAATAGGAGTGTTGATGAATTTTGTTTAGAAGAAAAATTATCCCTCGGGAATTAACTATTAGCGGAGAATACAAATGTTAGGATTAAAAAGCGTACCAAAGAATAAAACCAAATTGTATCAATATCTACGTACATTTAATACACAAAAAGGAAACTAAATTTTATGCTAGAGATGAGAAAGATTTGGCTGCAAAGAGAAACAATGTAACTACCAATGAAGGGTCAGTTTATGAAAATTCAACACTTCGCTAACGAGTTTTATTTTTCGTAATCTCTCTGGACATCTCATCGCTAGACTTATTCTTAAGATGTACTCTCTAAGCAACTTTCTCATCTCATTATAATCATTTCCGAGAATTTTTTTCTTTCTTATTTTTAGTAACCAGCCAGAAGATGGGATGGAAAAACGAGTTGAAGGGGTAACTCTGTCCAGCCTCTAGCTTCTTCCATTTTCCTCACGGCTGATGAAGCCCGATTTAATATCTAGCCTTTGCATTAGAAACTTCCTTAGCTCGAAACAATGGCTTTTGCTCAGAGGTCGGTAAAAAAAATGGCACGAATTTTCAGGGCTTTTGTTCGTGGAATGACTTTAAAAACGGTTCTTCCTCCTCGTCACTAACATCCTAGTCCGGGAAATAGCGCCTCTCATTGCGTACAAAAAGAGAAACATTCTTTTGGTTATGGCTGAGAGGCATTTGCTCCCGGACTATCGGGGTCCACTCCAAATTATGGTTTAGGCTTAAGGGTTCTACTCATTATTAAGCGCGAAACTTGGGGGCGCGAATTTCTTTTGTTCTCTCTTACCGCGATATTTTTACTCAGTAATTAATCGCTCACACTAAGAATT
Source organism: Phalangium opilio (assembly GCF_054372755.1). Taxonomy (NCBI): domain Eukaryota; kingdom Metazoa; phylum Arthropoda; class Arachnida; order Opiliones; family Phalangiidae; genus Phalangium; species Phalangium opilio. Next base: position 8,020,971 of record NW_028324182.1, on the reverse strand, counting down.
AACGCTCACTCTGCTATTTTTTTCCTCACTTTCTAACTTCCTTTCTTGTAGCTAGAGCTATCTCCTCCAGCTCTTCCTTCAAAGGTTGATAGAAAAAAAACCTAGCCCGAAACTAACTTCTTTGAAATTTAAAAGTAATGCTTATAGAATTCTTGATGGCCAGTTGTCTAGTGTCTGACACCTTGTTCGAGGAAAGCCAAGTCTTAAAAGGATACTACCATATGTTACCTCTTGTTTTAATCTACAATGTTTATAGAAATTCACTAAACTATAAAGATACAAAAGAATTAAAAGAAAAAAAAACAACACTAAAATGCTTCTCAGCATTTTGTTTCGTGGAAGCTTTTAAAACATCGGGAACGCTTAACGACAATCCGATTGGGAACCATCCTCTTGTTTACGAAACAATAAAGCATTAGCAACCTAGCTCCCCCGCCTTTTCCTAGACGTACAAGAAGATAAGGCAAGGTTTGTAAATACGCGGTGGTTTACGTAACGTCTGTGGTCTAGGTTTTCTCATATCGTTTGAAATTTTCCCCAATAAATAATTGGTTTCAAAGATACGGTAAATAAGAAAGATACCAGCCTCCTCTTACATATCTATTGACCTTGGTTTACTGGACATAGCAAGAAAGTTTTACGAAAAGTTTTAAGACTTGGAGGCAGAAAGTGGATTTAAAGACTTTTCCTACTTCCTATAGTGCAACGCTTCAAGCCGCGGCAAAGAAAGGAAAAAACACTACCTATAGCTGTACGCTTCATTTACTTCGCCTGTTTGGAGCTAAGCCTTTCTTTCCATTTAGGAAATTGCTTTACAAAGCTTGGATCTCTAAAACATACCGCTTCATCCTTAGTATTTTTCTGCGAAATAAAAAAAATCTCCACAAAATCTTACATATGTTGTAATTATAAATTCGGTATCTCTTATACCTTTTAACCAAAATATACATTGGATCTTTTAAATTTGTCTACCTCCCTTTCATAGATTGTAATCAAATATAATTTCCAGGAACGCGTCATTAGCCAAAAGAAAGATACCAATCTATATATACCTTCAGCTTTAATAATGAGCCGATTTTCATAAATCAACGGTAGCTTGGCATTTTAAAAGAATAAATTCCTTCCATCCGTGGAATCTCTCTCTAGCTCTAGTTGCACCATTAATCTACTTTAATTGGCATAAAAATGAATCCCATTTTTACTCTTTTTTTCGCTGACCAAACAAAGGGCAGACAGTATAGCTTCCCATTTCCTGAATATAGGATGTAAGGTAAAGATCCCTGAAGTTATCCTACACGCGTACGGAAAAAGAAGGGACTTAATTGGATCTATCCAAGCGTTTTTACAAATGAAGCGTACATTTTAATTTATGAATGCTTCATTACCGAGTTACAACGTTCCTACGTACAATTTTTTAACAATAAATGGTGCTTTTTTACATTACCATCAGTACATAGTAAAGGATTCTAAACGAAAAGCTAACAAAAATTACAAAAAAAACTTGAAATATAAAGCCAAATTGTAAATTGTTAAAAAGAGTTAGAAATACATTATGTCAAACTATCACTGCACTAATACAAAAAAGGTAAGTGTTTACTATGTGATTTATCCTTCGGAAATCATAAATTCTCACAGGTAGAGAAATATTTCATTTGTTGTGCGAGTGATTTACCTCTCTGTTCTCGGATTAGACTTTGGAAATAAAAGTTACAGTAGACTTTAATCCGTACCACAAATATATAGAAAAATCTTAGGGTGGCAAAACTATTAAACAACATTCGTTTAATTAAAACCAATAGAGGATAGGTATTATCTCCATCTCTTATCCCTCATAAAGAACTACTCCAACATTATTTCAAATTCGATGAACATATACGTAAGAAGCTTTCTGACTGGAAATTTCCAAATCGACTTTAAGGAAAGAAATCGGATTAAAACTGGGAGGGAAAACTAGAAAACGAAACGAGAAAGAAGAAGAAGAAGAAAGGAAGTAGTCTTTCTAAGGAAAAAGAAATCGATTGTTCCTTCCTCAAAATTTCTCTCTCTCCTTTTTTTGTCGGTGGTATAATACTACTGTTACAATCCTGGTTGGGTTGGGTTGAGTTTCGTTGGTTCTTTTTCGGACAAGTGGAAAAGTTTCTTCTCCAACTTACTCTCTTTTTTTCTCTCTTATATTTTCTCTTCCACAGTTTTCGTTAGCAAAGAAAGAAGGGAAAAGGTTTTGACCCCCAAATTACGCCGGTTCGCATTAAAAGCGAGATCTTCTCTCTCCCTCTCACTAGAGCCACTCCTTCGTCGATCGTTTGTTACAGAAGGATAGAATACCAGAGAACTGGAGAAAAAGATATCAAAGCTACAATCCCCTTCATCCTAGAAACTTTCAAGGGAAGATATCATACTTTTCAAAAAAAAATCAGTTAATTCCTCGCATCGGTATTAAGCTCGGCCCTCAGAAAAAATCTAAGAAAGAAGGGCATCTACATGTAAGCTACATAACGTTACTTCAATAAAAAAAAGAAGGGTTCTCCGTCTCTCTCGTTAAACTCATACTGGGAAGAGAGATTGAATTTATTGTAACATTTCTTTATATTACTGAATAAAGTTCTTGCATTTCTTTTTATATTTTGTGGTATACTGTTCGCGGATGAATTGAATGTTTTATATTATTTATATTCATAAGATTCGATTCAAAAATGGGCCATTATATTTTCCTTCAATAATCGTGAAAGTAATTGATACTCTAAAAGTTGGCTCTGATTGAAAGAGGTTTCTTTTAAATTTAATCAAGCTAACATTGGCAAAATTTCTTAAGATATGCAAGTGGAGGAATGGAAATTCAGCAGGGACCCGGAGGAGAACGGTGGGAAAAAAACCATGGTATACAACACTATCATCGTATCTCTGGGGGATATATTCTTCTTTATTTTTTGTATCTCCCTTCACGAGCAGGTTAAACCTCCATCAAGATCCCGAGCTTCTTCGCCTTCGCGCGCTCTTCTCCCTATAGCAAAATCCCAGACTAGCTCTAGCTCCTATCCTCCGATTTTCTTCTCCGCGTCGCTGGCGCTCGCACCCTCAAACCAAACTAGACCAACAGCATCTATTTTTTTTCTCTCTTTTCCATCCTCGTAGATTCGTCCGAGCGAACACCCTGAGTGAGAAGGTATGGAGAAGGAATTACCGTTATTCCAATCGATACTCATGAAAGATACATGAAAGTGGCCCTCCCTAAATGAAGAATAACGTCCCTTTTTTTCCTCTTCCAACTTTTCTCACACTCCTTCCTTCCCGTCTCGAGAGAAGGAAAGAAGAAGGAAAGAAAAAAAAAGGAATCGAGATCCGACCAACACGCCCGGCGAGTAAAACTTTTTTTTGGAACGATCTAGTATTTTTAAACCCTAGGAGATTCCACGTTTTTTGAATTATTTATTTCAGGAGTTATTTTAGAAAGTAAATTTTAGTCGTGGAGTGAAAAACAGTGACTTTGTAACGTTTACGAATTTATATAACCGTACTATCCTACACCCGGATAACTTAAATTTTATTTTTGTCTTCCAGTACAACGTTTTATTTGGGCTTGTCAATATTGTTTATATTTTTACCTCGTTCTTACAAGAAAAAAAGAAGAAACTTTGTCGGAATCCGGAACCAAAACGACGAAACTAAATTCAAATTTTCTTTTATCGTTATTATGCCGTATCCAAGTTTACGACTGAACCGATATGAAAGATGTAGGTTTTTGAAATAAAACAAAATAAGGTTAGGTACAACGCCACCGATAACCATTTTTCCATGCACATAAAACTCTGCAAAACGAAAAGCAAAAATCTTTTGGATGGGAACTACTTGTACGTTACGGGTTCCTGGTTTTTACAGGAGGGGTTCGGGTCAAAATTTAACGAACAACGTCATTTATATTCTAACCATGGTCCTTCCATCTAGAGGTCATACCTCCAAGATTATCTCTCCCGTGTAAACGTCTAAATAAACATTTGTCACAATATTTAAGATTTAAAACTAGAAGGCGCTTTCTACCACACATTAAGAGGCTGGCGCTTGGACCACCTACATAGAAGCACACTGTCCTTTCATCATAATCAATTAAATATCACCAATTTAACTCAATGCATTTGAAACCAAAAGCTTAGTCCATTGGTAATTTTAAACGCCAAGAGATTTGCTTGAAAGGTTTTCCAAAAATAGACCATTTTAGACACGTAATCCGATCCTGCAAAGTTTCTCCTGACATAAAAAAAAGAAAAAAGTACAACATCAGCTCGATAGCTTTACGGTTTTTATAGAGGACGTTACTATAGAGACGGCCCTCGCCCTGATACGGAAAAAAGCGGTATTATGCTAAGGGACGGATGGATCCGGGAGACCGCAAAAAGAATATTTAATTTCCGATCGGAAATAACCTCGTCACATGACAGCTACCATCATAGTAAGAACCTTGAATATAATCTAAGGTGCATACACTGTCATTTAGGTACACGTCGATACGATAAATGTTAACAAACTTATCAGGTAAAGGACATTTTGATTTTTAAAACCCCTTGAAAACCTATGGTTCCCATACATTTTTCCTAAAAAAAAATGGGAAAAAGTGTTAAATTACAGTCCTGAATAATGTTGTTAGTAGTTGTGGAAAGTAGTTTTTTCATTTAGAAAGACGATTTTTTCTGTTTCACTCGCTTTAATTGAAAAATATATGAAATAATCAAATTAAAATCACGACAAGCCGAGAGCTTCGTAATGAGCCAATCCGTTCTGCTGGTAAAATTTCACGGGCGTCCATTCCCATAGGGAAAAAATTCCAATAAATCTAAACCCACAATGTCTTCAAAATATTTTAAATGAAATAAAAGCCTCAGAAAACTTTCATTTCGATGGTTTTAGGAGCTCAAATGTCAAACTTGTTTACAAGGCCAATTTACCAAGGAGCTCGCACGCGTTTGTCGGTGTTTTTACTTTGCAAACTAGTTTAAAAAAGATAGGGTATAGCGAGAGGGTGGCCCTTACAATGAATAGGAAATGGATTTTGGGCCCATCGCTATCGGTATTAGATTTCTTTAGGACGAAATTGAATTTCCCACCATACGTCAGAGCGAATTTATCGAAATATCGCCCAGAAAAAGCCCCGCAGCAGCGAGTATACGTAGATATCCAAGACAATATTATTCGTACAGGGAACGCTATACTACATCGGAACAACGCCGAGCGGAAAAAATCAATAAGATGAAAGAGTCGGGTAATGCGTTTGACAGTCATAAGCCAGGGTCGGAATAATTCCCAGCTGAATTAACCGGGTAAAAATGCCAATAGGAAGAAGAGAATTCACCCAATCTTAGAGTGAGACCTTTAGCGAAAGGGAATTCGTTTCTAGGCCACTAGGGTCAAAATGCTTAGAACAAGAAATATTTCTTTTATTATTTCTTTTTAATGCAATCGTTTTGTTTTAAACAAGATCGACTAGATGCTATAAACGGAAACGTCTCATTATCCAAAGCTTCTTAAAATGAATCCGAGCAAAGAGGATGACTGTCTCGTATTGATTCATTTTACCAAAAATATCTCAAAATAATAAAACACAAAACCTAATTATTTCTAAAGTTTAATACCATAACTTCAATATCAGATGGTTTTTCCTATTGAAATACCTCAATTCAACTGCTTCAAAATGAAATGTAAATTTTACTTCTTATTTCGTGTGTTATGGGAAATATTATTCAAGGTTGTTTCCATGACAACAAAAATAACTTACAACTCTATTTTCGTGCAGAACAAAGAAACGAGCGAGCCCAGACGGTAAACGATAAGAAATATTACAAATAAAATTGAGTCTAGGATTTAGGAAATTATTTTTAGCAACCTTAACTACAGATGTCTGTAAAAATTAGATTTCTTTTCTCATACAGAAAAAAAACATTACGTCACTATACTTCTTCCATCATTCTTAGATTCTTACAGTTAAGTGCCTTTCTTTTCCAAAGGCAAGTACCAAACAAAGTATGGAAGTAATATTTACAAGGGTGTTTCATTTTCACGGGGAACACTCCCGATCCCAGACATAATGGCTAAGTTTTTCCTCGTACCAGCGCGTGTTTCTGGTAAATCATTTATTCGTTATTCACCATAAAGCAGAAGTACATAAGACTAGAAGTAAACAAGAATATTCGTAGCTTCTAGAGTCATAAACGTTAAGAAGAATGAAGGTAGAGACTATTTCTCTTGATTGTCTTTTTTTTCTATCTCCACGTGCGCCTCCTCCCTCATCGTTCTTCTTCTTCTTCCCTAGGACCAATGGTCTTCCCAACAGACCTTCAATCGTCCCTATGGACTAATATTTTTCCGCATTGAGAAACGAGGCGAAAGCCCAGACACCGGACCGATTTCTATTACTCAAGGCTTTTCCCTCACCACTTTCTAGCAAAAGCCGCGAAACGATCTTAGGTCACACTATGACCCGGGAATTTCGGAACATAACTCGAGCGAGAGAGGAAGATTGAAAAGTCATTTACATTTATTTCCTTTCAAAATTTTGAAATAAGACCCGTTAATAATTATTGCCTTGAAGGAATATCGCTCAAAAGGATTCGAATAATTTAATGGGGAAACGTAACAACGAAAAGTAAGACAGATAAAAATCAATTTACACCTTGTTACCAAGTCAAAACTTAAACTACGCTGATGCCACAATAATGTATCCTGTTTATTTTAGAAAATGAAGGCGAAGTCCAATTAAAATTGGTACCAACAGCGCCCAAAATAGATATTTAATGTTATTGCCGCGCTTATTGCAATGGCGAAAATATATCTAAACATTAGCGGGAAACTATAAATATATATACTTAGAAGTAAACAAAATTAAACCCTAGGTAAATTTATTGCCACAGACTATATTGTTAGATGGATGCGAAATACATGTAAGTTTCGCTAGGGATAAATCCATTCGTGTACTTATTTGGAAGTAAGCGATACGTATAGTCTGTGGTTGGCCCAAATTTGCACCATTCGAATCAATATTAAAACCGCATTGCCCAATGGAATTACCGTAGCAGATTTAAGGGGAATTATTTAGATGTTTGGGAGATAAATCAGAGAAAATAAACGAAAGAAGAACTTATCTAATATATTATAGAGAATTCTACGACTGTTTGCTACGAAGAAAATAGGGTTTCCGTTTCCTTTCAAGTATCTTTTGTTTGTCCGTATTGTTTCCATTCCTAGAAAGAGTTCTTCCGAATCTAAAGTGACATTTTCTGGTTATAACAAGAAAAGGAACGTTGAAAACTTTCAATTCTCTTAGTAGAACCAGTTCAACTAATCAGTTCCGTAATTTTTCTTTGCCAATTCACTTTTTGATAAACGGATTGGTTTAAAGCAAAAAGAAACTCAATTTAGGGAATGGCGTCTCTTCTTACTCTTTCTTTTGGTTTCCTCTCAGTGACCTTTCAGCGATTTCTCGGGAAAGTTTTTTTCGGTTCATTCTAAGAGAAGATTGTCTCTGTTTCTCTGCCATGTAGACCATGTTCGACGAAGAAAACGAAACGATTCTGGGATAAGAAGTCGGTAAACAACAAGAACGGCAAAGGTAATAGTACCATGGATACGTGTGCGCCGAATAAGTTAGTATTGTTACTTTGAATTAAATGATATTATCCTTTTAATAATATGATTCTAAAAAGTTTTCATTACTCTAAAGATTGAATGGCATTTCAACTAGTGTTGGAAGTGGGATGAAATAACACCGGGGAAAGGTTACAACACATAAGGTGTCATGTTACGAGTACACGACCCACAAAAACAACAGTAGGAAGTTGTTTGGAGAGAAAAATAGGCAGAAAAGAAGAGTCCACCATAATCAATAACCATGGACGAGGGAGGCTGGAGTGGAACCAAGAGTGGCTCGTGAAGGGTGGGCGGATTTAACACTCCGTTTACAGTTGGTGCTTTTTCTTATTCCGGTCGACAATGCGAGAGAAATTCGTTTCGACTTTGGAACCGTTCCGGGCATGTTGGTCTCTTGTTGCAGGAATGTTTGACGCGAAGAGACGGGGCGGCGAAACAAAGCGACCTGACGATTTAATATCGAATGCCGACGGAAAAAATAAAAAAGATGGGGCTGCAAAATGGATAGAGGGATCTTTAGAGGCAGTTTCGACACGCGTAAAATGAAGGCACCCCTGATCGTTTCAATAACTTTATATAATATGCCCTCGCAATATAGCGTAGTCGTCAAAAAAATATAGGGATGACGCGAAAGCCTTGTTTCAGCTATAGAATAGCGATCCATACAATTTTCATCGACTTTTAAAAGAAAAGTTTCCGATATTTTATCAGCTGACATGGCCAGAAAAATAAAGAACTATGAAATATTTTTGTCCGACATTTCTTTTTCGTTGTGTTTGCTATGATATTTTTAAAACCACATATTTGGAATATGTAACAATAACATGCAGAGCATGAAGTTATTCCCTTCTATAGTATTTTCAAATATTTTTATATCTATGGCTTTCAAATATATTTATATCTATGGCTGGTAGTTCCCCGCGTTGAGGCTGGTTACTTTCCCCAACCCGTGCGCGTCATCGGGGAAACCAAAATCCCTAAAACTCTCTCCGCGTGTACGTTCGTGAACCCGAAGATGAACTCTTTCAAGAGCCCTTCACGAACTTTGAAGACCCCGTAGCTTCTGGAGAGAGGGTATAAAAAGACGGCGCCTTCTATTATTCGCTCTCAGTGTTGTTCTTGGTAGTACAGTTGTACTTTTTTAGTACATTTTAAAGTCTTGAGTACGAAAAGTCCATTTTGATATTTGAAAGTACATTTTCAAATTCCATTTTTTAACATTAGCGTCTATGGGACGAAAATTACGCCGCAAGATGGCGCCAAAAGCCTTTCGTGGAGGGGGAAGGAAATTTTAATACCCCCAAAGGGAGAAAAGTACGTTTTCAAAAACCTCCCATTGGGGTAGTACGTTTTACTATTGGGGAAAGTATGTTCCCAAAAATCCAAGGAACAACACTGTTCGCTCTCTCTCGTTACCCATCTGCAAGGCCGGACTCTGCCCGATTTGTCCCAGGACCGAGGCCGACGACACGAGGTCCAGCCCGAACCACGTTACCGGGCCTAAACCAGGATGGACCTTTGGAGGACCGAACTTTAACCGGCCGAACTTTATCTTTCGCTTCGAATCCGCGCCCTCGATGAACTTCCATACGGTACCGTACAAACAATTATTTTTATAAAGAGCTCTCGCGAAATAATGCGCGCCATTATGGGAATAACCAGCCCACCAATTTTTATTAATTAAGTAATGCTTATCATGAACTGTTAATCAACCATATTACCTTTTAAATGAACCTTTCAAATATCAAATAAATCTTAATGTTAATTTTAATCATGCCGACAGTCCATTTTAATTTAATCCCCCTAGACAAAACGAACCTATTTAATTACAATTTATTATTCACCTAAGTTATCTATAAAATCTGTCGCAATTGAGGACTCCGTCCGGGATATGTTTCCCTTTGTTTAAAGTTATGAAAGCCTAATTTTTCGCCCCTCATTACGTCGTATTTGAGATATAGTTCTTGTTCGTGGTTAACGAACATTGATTAATTTTTTTTTCTTTAATGGTTCATGGTTAATGACCTAAGTTTTTATTTATCACGTGGTTAGCGTTGATTTTAAATTATTTTTTATTACATATCTCAAATCGACGAATTTTATAGGTAGAAATTAATTAGCTTTCAGTTTATAACCAATTCTAAGTCGCAACTTGTTACATAGAATTGATTTTTGTTTTTAGTTAATAGTACGTAAAGTACGTAATTTTAGTTAATAGTACATAAGTACATAATTTTAGTTAGAAGTGTATTATTTTAGTTAGTAATTTTGTTAGGAGTACATAAGTACATAATTTTAGTTAGAAGTGTATTATTTTAGCTAGTTTAGTTAGGAGTGTATATTCTAGTTTATTTTAAAATTTTACCCACGTGGTTTATTAAGGTTGGTCATCCTACCCCAAATCTAACGTTAAATTTAAGTTGCATTTGGTACTAACTCATTGTCTCTATATAGAACCCCCTATAAGTTTAAACAGTAACGTAAATTACTCCATGAGTTTATACCGACCTGAGCATAGTGAAATTTGTCAGCCAAATTTGGGTAAATTTTCTAGCTGCCGGGAGTGTTACGAAATTTTTTCAGCGACTCAAAGGAGCGCTAGAGAACAAAGGGTTGCTCTTAGAAGTGTAATCCCTGATCAAACTAGCCAACAGCCTAATTTGTCCAATATGAATAATCCCCACCCTAGGGATGCCGAAATAACGGCGCTACAACAGCAAGTCGCGCAATTAATGGCGCAAATAATAGCAAACAATGGGCAGGCCGCAGCTCAGCCTCAAGTTTTACCCCCCTCTTGGGCACCCCCCATCACGTTGCCAACATTCTCAGGTAGTTTTACCGATTCGAATATTAAAGAGTTTTTAGTTAAAGCCCATCAGGTGCTCGCTTCTCGGGACTGCCCCGAAAATCTTTTTGTAAGGCACTGGGTCCCCAGCATGCTAACAGGTGTGGCCGCTGAATGGTTCGCGCGCCAAACCCCTTTTCAAACTTTTGCCGAATTTTCCACGGCTCTTAAAAACGAGTTTCAGGGTCAAGGGAATGACGATTTAATACTAGAAAGACTGGATACCAGATTTCAAAAATCAGGTGAAAATGTTAGTAATTACGCAGAAGCCATGAATACTATTATGCGTAAATTAATTGACCCCATACCAGTAGCTTCGCAAATTAGGTATATTAGGAAAAATCTTAATCAAGAATTAAGAAAAGCCCTGGCATTAACTACCGCTACCTCGGTGCGAGAATTTGTAGATAAAGCCATTCTTATTGAGCAAGCTTCAGCCCCCCGTCGCGGTGAAGATGCTCCAAAAAATCCCCCCTCCTTAAAAATAGTTAGGGATGTTGTTTGCCTTAGATGCTCTGAAAAGGGTCACTATCAAGATCATTGCCCCACGAGGTACACTAACCCCAGTAATACTAATAGTGCTTCGGGGTCAAATTTTCCTCAAAGAAATGGAAATCTAATCCCTTCTCAGAATAGGACTTTCCAAAGAAATACTTTCACGCGTCGATTTAACCCTAACGGCGTAGTATGCCATCACTGTAACGAACCGGGTCACACTCGACCAGAATGCCCTCGACGCGCCCCCATGCTACCCCCCGCTAATAACACACCTGTACCATCGGGAAACGCAAGCAGGGGAGGAACTGGTCCACCCAATCCTCCCCCCAACCGCTCCTAAAGCCCATTATTTGTAGTTCAGGACCCACAATTGACTCTTTTCAAAATTTAAATTTACCAAATTTAGCAAAACTTAAAATTTCAATTAATAAATCCCCTTGTATAGCTCTTGTGGACCCTGGATCTACCTTTACTTTAGTAGATGAACGTTTTAGAAACTCTATCCCAACTACATCTAATAAACAAAAACGTATTAAATTAGGATTAAAACTTGCCAATAGAAGTCGAGTGACCACAACCGGCTGCGGCAAAGCAAACATTAACCTTCCGGGGAGAAACACAACGCATAATGTATATTTAGTTAAGAATTTAATTTTTCCCTGTATTTTGGGAATGGATTTGTTACAATCTGAAGGAATGACTTTAGATTGTGGCGCGATGCAGTTTTTTTGGAGTGACTCCCCCACGGAGAAACATAGTTTTCTTCCCAATTTGATTGATAAGCCAGTGATCCCCTCACCAGCTGTTTGCTCTGCCACACCCCCTTGTGAAATAGATGAAGAAGATCTTAAGAAAGCCCTAATGTTAGCGAAAGTGACCCCCGAGGAAAGAATACAATTAGAAGACTTAGTTTCAGAATTTCAATATTTATTTGCGAAAAATGCAGGAATTACTAATACCGCCACGCATTATATTAACACGGGTGATGCATACCCTATTTCCTGCGCTCCCTACCGTTACGCACCTCACAAAAGAGATCAAATTGACGCTATTATTGACCAAATGTTAGCTGATGACCAAATTGAACCCAGTAACTCCCCTTGGGCAGCACCCTGTATATTAGTGTCCAAAAAGGACGGCGGTTCTCGCCTTTGTTTCGATTATCGCAGATTAAACGCGGTAACAAAGAAGGATTCCTACCCACTACCCAGGATAGATGATATCCTCGATTCTTTAAAAACCCCCAAATTTATAACAACTCTAGACCTCAAAGCTGGGTACTGGCAGGTGCCCTTAGACATAAACAGCCGTGAAAAGGCAGCATTTATAACCCATCGCGGTTTATTTCAACCCAAGGTCCTCATGTTCGGGTTGACCACGGCTCCGGCTACGTTTCAAAGAATGATTGACCACTTGTTTGGCCACTTACGTAAGTCTGGAGTCAGTGCATACCTTGACGACCTCATTGTAATTTCCTCCACTTTTACGGAACATATGTCTACCCTTAGAAAGGTTTTTGGTGTTCTTTCTGACGCAGGCTTAACCGCCAAGGCAAGTAAGACTCAATTTTGTGCCAAAGAAGCCTATATTTTAGGTCATTTAGTTAACAGGGCTGATACTGAGTCACTTTTTTCACTAAAAGTTACTATTTTTGAAATTGGTTACTTAAAGTTACTTTTTTTGAATTTTGGTTACTAAAAGTTGATTAATTTAAAATTTGATAGGCCATCTCTTAAAAAAATATGTTTTCCTTATAATTTCCGAGTGAAAAAACTAAAAAGCAATTTTTTTTAAACGATCAGACATTTATTCCCATCGAGGTAGCCGTATTATTTCCAGCCCCTTTAAAAATCTGCCTGTGTGATCGAATGGGCTATGCTGCAGCTGAAGGACCAGCCGCGCCCGCCCAGGGCCGGAAATAAGAAAAATTTCTTATAGGACATGTGTCCAGTGACCCCCTGTTTGACTGGAAAATTTATAGGACATTGTCCACTGGAATGTGCAAAAATAGTGTCGCATATCCATAGTCAAGCTATCAAAACTTGGGAAAATTTAATGGTCAAAATGTCCAGTGACCCCCTTAGTTTTTTAAAAAATTATGGGACATTTTAAAATTTTATTGGACAATGTCCAGTGTCCTGTGCTTATTTCCGGCCCTGCGCCCGCCAGCGCGTTACCGTAGCCAGGGGGCCGCGGCCGTTTAGTACGTTTTTCGGCTTTCGCGCAGTCTGCTATTTTTTCAAGAGCGGTTCTAGTTACAGAATGGTTACACGTCAGGGTACAATTTCGGTATGAGTGAATAAGGTCAAAAATCATTTTAGAGCAAAATCAAGCACACCATTCGATAGAGCGTAAAATTTAGATCTAAAATGGCCGCCGCTTTTTTCAAATTTCCAAAAAAAAAAAAAAAGTCTTATCCCTCATAAGAATTGCCACCTTTTCCAAAATATCGATGTTTAATGTTAGGCCGAATAGAGTAGTGGCACTCCATGTTAACTACCCATAGAGCTTAATACAGTCAAAGGCAAGTAGGTGCCATTACTCTATAGGTTAGGTTAGGTTAGGCTACCCTAAAGTATTAAACACCTGTGTGTACAATTTTAAACTGAGTTTTACTTCAATTGTGCATGTTAAATATTTAAATTAAGTTACTATTAAGTTACTATTTAGTTACTTTTTTCAAAGTAGTTGGTTACTATTTCAACTAAAATTCAGGCGAGCTCTGAGTATCAGCCCTGAGTTAATGAACAAGGCGTACACGTAGACCCCAGAAAAACTTCTGCAATTAAAGACATGCCAGCCCCTAAGACAGTTAAACAAGTTCGTAGCTTCTTAGGTGCCGCCTCGTATTATAGGAGATTCATAAATTCCTTTTCAGACAAAGCCGCTCCCCTTAACGCTCTTTTGCATAAGGATACAGCTTGGCAATGGGGACCGGAGCAGCAATTATCCTTTGATACCCTAAAAACCGCACTGGTTTCCGCCCCAATTATTGCACCACCTGATTTTTCAAAACCCTTTATCATCCACTCAGACGCATCCAACACTGGTTTGGGCGCTGTTTTAAGTCAAAAACAAGATGGTAAACCCGTAGTAGTGCAATATGCTAGCAGCACCCTAAATAAAGCTGAACGCAACTACTCGGTTACAGAACGAGAATGTCTCGCGGTAAAGTGGGCTATTCAAAAGTTTCGCCCCTATATAGAAGGCGGTCAGGTAGAAGTCTTCACTGATCACAGCGCTCTTCAATGGCTTCGAACAGCTCGCGACCCCACTGGTAAGCTCGCCCGCTGGCGACTTATCATTGACCCCTATGTTTCGGCTATACGCCATGTCCCTGGTAAAAATAACGGTGTAGCGGACGCGCTTTCCCGTATTCCTTGCGATGACGACCCTGATTTGCTGGACGAATCAGTGTCCGACCCCTCGGAACCCCTTATCTTGGCATCAATCGTAGACCCTGATTCAGAAATTTCTTTCGATCCCGATCGTATAATAGCCGCCCAAGAAGCCGATGAACAGCTGTGTGCTCTAAAACTCTACCTAGATTTAAAAACTATACCAACTGATGCCTCATTGAAGGACTTTGTATTAGCTTCCGCTCCAAAATGCGCTATTATCGAAAACATTGTTTATCGTGACATTCTCCGTTCCCCCGATAATTCGAACTCATACCGAATATGGATTCCCCCCTCTCTAATTGAGACGGTATTACGTTTAACTCATGACATCCCTATTTCAGGCCACCTTGGAATTTTTAAGACCTTACGTAGGGTTCAAGCCCGTTATTTTTGGCCGCAAATGACAAAATCAGTCACTAATTATATTAAATCATGTTTACCTTGCCAGAAAAACAAAAACCCGCAAAGAGCCCCCGCAGGGCTCATGAAATCGGCTTTGCCGACTGACCCTTTTCAGGTTTTATCTATTGATTTGAAAGGTCCTTTTGTTCCTAGCAAAAAGGGTAACACCCAATTATTGGTAGTAATCGACACTATGACCAAATGGGTCGAGATGTTCCCGCTCCGTCGAGCAACGGCAAAAAGTATAGTGACAAAACTCGTTGATGAGGTTTTCACCCGTTTTGGGGTCCCCTCCACTATTATTTCCGATTCTGGTAGCCAGTTTGCTAGTAAACTTATGAAGGCTGCGTGTAAGAACCTAGGAGTGAACCATCGCTTTACGTCATTCTATAGCCCTAGAGGTAACCCCGTTGAACGTAGTAACCGAACTATAGGTACTATGATCGCTACATATATTACAAATAACCACAGAGAATGGGATATTGGCCTACCTCAATTAGCTATGGCAATTAGGACAGCCCCCCATGAAACTACACGTTTCACCCCAGCGTATTTAACATTTGGCCGAGAGTTGCGGACCCCGTTTGACGTTACCCCGCAATCTAACCCTGAGTTTAATATGTCCCAAGAAAATACCACCTTATACGCTGATAGCATTATGGACCGTGTTACGGTCGCTATAAATCAAGCGAAGGAAAATATTCTATTGGAACAGACTCGGCAAGCTGGATATTTTGATCAAAAACATAGAGATTTTGAGTATGAAGTGGGACAACATGTACTGCGTAAAACGCACCCACAGTCTTCTGCAGGAGACTATTTTATGGCAAAGTTGGCTGACAACTGGGATGGGCCGTTCCTCATTAGTGAAAAATTTAGCCCTCACACCTATCGTTTAGCTAATTTAGAGACCAAACGGGTTTTGAAAGGCACGTATCACGTGAATCAGCTTAAGCTATTTATACCTCGTGACCCTGAGTGCGTACCTTTGCCTCCCCCTGTTGTATCAACCGTAGATGATTCTCCCATTGAGGACCCTTCTGGTCCGGACGTTCTTGTGTCTAACAGTCGTCCTTGTATTTCCCCTAGCCCTAGCTCTGATTCTTGGAACGGTGACCAACCTCCTTATATTAGACGGCTTCGCCCTAGAGATACAATTACTAAGAGGGTCCTAAACCCTACAAAGCAGAGTGGTTAACTCAAATGCTGTGTATAGCGTAGTTTATTTTATTTTTAATTCAATTCAATTTTATATTGTTGTAGCAGAGTGGTTAACTCATATGCTGTGTTTAATTTTGTTTCAATTTTGCATCTCGAGAATTTTTTTTTTGCCCATATTGGATATCCATGTATATAGTTTTTATTGTCTAGGCCTTGATTTGATTTTGTAATTTTTTTTTTTCACGTACCCCCTTTCTATTATGTGTTTTTTTTTTACTCGTTGTTTCTTATTATTGTCGAACGAGGACGTTCAAGTTTTGGTTGTGGGGAATCTGTAACAATAACATGCAGAGCATGAAGTTATTCCCTTCTATAGTATTTTCAAATATTTTTATATCTATGGCTTTCAAATATATTTATATCTATGGCTGGTAGTTCCCCGCGTTGAGGCTGGTTACTTTCCCCAACCCGTGCGCGTCATCGGGGAAACCAAAATCCCTAAAACTCTCTCCGCGTGTACGTTCGTGAACCCGAAGATGAACTCTTTCAAGAGCCCTTCACGAACTTTGAAGACCCCGTAGCTTCTGGAGAGAGGGTATAAAAAGACGGCGCCTTCTATTATTCGCTCTCTCTCGTTACCCATCTGCAAGGCCGGACTCTGCCCGATTTGTCCCAGGACCGAGGCCGACGACACGAGGTCCAGCCCGAACCACGTTACCGGGCCTAAACCAGGATGGACCTTTGGAGGACCGAACTTTAACCGGCCGAACTTTATCTTTCGCTTCGAATCCGCGCCCTCGATGAACTTCCATACGGTACCGTACAAACAATTATTTTTATAAAGAGCTCTCGCGAAATAATGCGCGCCATTATGGGAATAACCAGCCCACCAATTTTTATTAATTAAGTAATGCTTATCATGAACTGTTAATCAACCATATTACCTTTTAAATGAACCTTTCAAATATCAAATAAATCTTAATGTTAATTTTAATCATGCCGACAGTCCATTTTAATTTAATCCCCCTAGACAAAACGAACCTATTTAATTACAATTTATTATTCACCTAAGTTATCTATAAAATCTGTCGCAAATATCAACAAATATTAGTATCAACATCAATAAATAATGCATGGTTAGTTGAAAAAACTCTATATTGTATAGCGTCGAACAGATAAAAAAATTAACACTCTAATTATCATTGATTTTTTCCCACCAAACCAACTGTGATTTAAATGTTACGCTTATACTTAATAATAAAATAAATTTAAGGAATAAAATGTGGAGTTGAATCGGGGGAACGTAATTTGAAACAGTCATAAATAAAATACGAGCATATTTCCGGGGAAAGTTTCCGTTTTCAAAATGTGTAGACATAAAAAGAATTATCAAAAATAGCAAAAGAGAATCCCGGGAAGCTTTTTTTTATTAATTAAATTCCTTTGTTATAGAGAGCGAGCAAAGAGTTTGAAATTCCACTAACTTCTCTTAAAAACTAGGCTGGCAGCTTTCGGACGGAAAAGTATAAAATAAAAGTAGGAGAAAAAGGATCGGGGAAAACGCGACAGCGGTTAAGTTAGCGCGGAGAAATAAAAGTTCGCCTGTGCATTAAGTGAAACTAAATACCTCGCGTCGGATTTTCCGCCTCTTCTTTTATTGCTCTTGAGCTTCCCTTCCGAGAGTGAGTTCTCCTGGCGCATTCGTTTGAAAGCTACGCTCCCAAGAATAAGAGCTCTCTCTCAAAAAGGGAAACTCTAAACCCATTTCAACCCAGACAGTGAGATGGACATGTACTTCCTCGAGCCGAAGGAGAGGTAAAATTTTATTTTATAACCATAAGCAAATATCATAGCTGGGTTATGACTATTCCAAGAACTAGAAATAAAATTGGCGTAACTTTATACAGTAACTTTGGAAAATTACATAATTCATTTGATTCAATCAGATTTTTGAATGGCTAAGATTCAAGAACTACATTTTTATGGAAATGCGGGAACGCGACACACACATTCAGAACTTGATCTTCTTGATCTGAACTACACTTGATTATCAATAGAGCTCTTTTTCCCCCATCTAGCTTTATAGCACCAACCAATAACGTTAAAGTCTTTCAGTAAATTTCGTTTTTCACTTCTTTTCGATTGGAAACACAAACGTTCCCTCAGTGTGTAGGGATCTACCTCTAGACTGATTGTCACGATAAATTCTAATATCCCGAGGCGAACTTACGGAAGCTTACCCTAAACCCCTTGGAATCCCGGAATCCACGCGAACTCCTTACAATGGAGTTACCAAGTTGAACCGCGAGCGCCACAGTTTTTCTTCAGAATGATTGCGAGTAGGGGGACACATTCTTGGGCCTATTATTGAACGGAATCGAGAGGGGGTTCCCTGGCCTAGACGTTGAGGGACGACCCACGAGGTTAAATTAAGTCTCAGATATACCGGCACCGGGAATTCTTTCTTTCCTTCCTCTTTCTCCATCGAACAACTCCCCTACTGCTAGTACGGTATAGCCTGGCGTTATCAAAAAAGAACTAGGGGGGGGGGGTCATATTATAAGACAATAACACCTTTGACGTACGTCTCGAGACAGACTTAATAGGAAGCCAGAAGCGCAAAGATTTCAAACGCGAGGAGGCGGACATTAAAACTGATTTCGGATGAAATGTATCGGGAAAGGGATTGTTGAAGGTGAGTGTCCGACTGCTTGAATTGGTCTACCATCTCCCAGCGTTCACTCTCCCGACTTATTAGGCCTCGTTTCAACTGAACCATTCGGACTCGGGTGTATAAGGCTTTTACCCTTGGGCGACGCGACTCTTAGCGCGAGAAAAGGAAAGCGTTGAGGATGGAGAATTCGCGGGCACGCTCCTAATTAAGAACGTAATAAGGCACCGACTGTGGCGTGCATCTTTGCTTTTCTCGGCCTTACTGCCATTCAAGACGACGGCTTAAGTTAGCCGAGAGGAGGACTTCGCGTCTTAAACGAAAGACGAGGGAAATCATAAATTAATTACATTAATGGAATCTTTATTCGAAATCCTGACGGCTAAGAAACGGGAAACGACCACCGAGTTGGAATTAGGACAGAGTATTTGCAACTCCCAGGCAAAAGAAGGGACTTTATGACAAAAGTTTGAGAAAACTTTGAAAACTGTTTGCGTAAGTTCTAAAAGAACTAATGGCGCATATTTTTCACGTATAATTTCGATATGTTAAATTAAAAGTGGTCAGTTTCATTGCTTTGCTTTCTTCGGTGCAGTGTTTTCCGAAACTTAGCATTGAATTATTTACGTAGGATCACAGACCCATTCTATAATATATTTCCTGGATTGCGTGCTCATCTCAGATAATCACCGAGTAAGGAGACACGACAAATAAATAAAACAAGACTTCATAAGTCTGATAAGGAAGAATTAGAAGCGCAGACTGATGAGAGCGAAACTAATTGGAAACATAAGATCGCCGCTATAAAATAGGATAGGGAGGATAAAATGAATTTTAAATTATGAAATGGAATTAAGTTATAGTTGGGCCAAGAGTTCTTGAGAAATCAGGATGTACTACTAAGACTGACCAAGATATAGACAAGCTTCCAATGTCGAGACTTACAGGAAACGTGTTATCACGTCAATCAAGACTGGTATAACGTTATAAAAGCACAAAGATATAAAAGGACACCAATGTCACGACCCAACCTAATTTTGGACCCGAGGTCCCCTACATCCATTTAATCGAATTTCATTTAGAATCGTGGCCCGCTTCAATATAGAAGGACTACCGAGGACCGTTTCCCAAAAAGGAAAATATTTTTCTTTCATCGTCCAATCGAAGAGGGGGTCTCGAAGGAGATATCTGGAAGCAGACCTACTCGAGAACTAACTCGCAAAATCTTCCTAAGGTCCCACTGGAAAGCTTTGAAACGCCGGTCGTACCGTTCCGTTCCGTACGTAGCTCGCGTATTAAAACGTTGGGTAAACACGGTCCCTAATTAATAAGGTTTGTTGGTTCAACTAGAGGGTTAAACCCCTAGAATGTATAGAATAGATATGGAAAAGAGAAATTTTATCGATTTTAAAACCAGGGAAGTGAAAGAAAAGTAAGAAAAACCTTATGGAAACATTGCTATAGCAACTCGCGATACGGGGAATTCAGTAAGAAGTTGAGGATAAAATCAATTAAACATGGGAATTAATTAAACGAGAGGCTAACCACCCTAAGATTATTTTTAGCACTACGCGCAATCTCGCTTGTAATATAGAATTTACATCGATTAGCCCAAGTAAACAAACCCTCGCATTTTAATCATGTCCTTGAGTGTGTCGTCCGTCCATCGACCATAGAAGTAACCAGTCGCGAATCAATGCCTCTCAAATTTGAATGAGATAAGAGGGAGTCATAGAAACTGATTTCAAAGCACACCGAAGCATATACTGTTTAATGTGGGGCGCGTTTTAATTATCGGATCTCCTAGTCTTAATGAAGTTTGCCCGAAGAACGCATCGAAAGAAGAGACCCGCCTCGAAAGACTTTTCTTACTCTTTTCCAAAAGGGTTTCCACATCCTTTACCTTACTGGTACAGTCCATAACATACAGTTTTGAATCTAAAAGATAGCCTTAAGATTGGGCTCAATTCTTGATTGGGGGGTACCTTACTTCAATATTATATATTTCTATCTGGAGGGAAAAGGAGTTGGATGATTTGCCGGGAGAGAAATGGATGACATACAGGGATCGGAGCTGGTTAATTTTGTCCTCAGGCGCGCATTTTTCGTATTTTCAGTCAAGCAAGCAGTTTTCTTTCAATGAATCAATTGCCGGTAAAGAATAATTGCATTTTGACTCGAGCTAAACCTTTTTCTCCCTGAAGAAATCTTGCAGAAAGAGAAGTAGATGAAGGGCATTCTTTTAAAAAGGTAGCTAATTTTCCCGTTCTTTATGAATCCGTCTTATGAAACATAGCGGGAGAAATCTTACATTCGCTTTTTCTTGTCGCTAAAGGAGAGTAAATTTTCTCGGTCAAGATTAAAGATGGATTCCGACGAAAAATTCGGGTAGAATTAGGAAAAGGCAGTAAATGAGCTTAGATGTCTTGATTTGGGAATTAAGAGGCAATTATTTACACTGAAATAATTTAATTTAAGCAAATCCATACCAGAAGTAAAGATTTTTCTATGATTTTGTGGAGCGTGCGCACTTGCGAGTTGCGAACGACGCTAAGAATTAGTGCATTCTGAATAATTTTTTTAGATACTTTCTTAAGCCAATACTGAATTTTTAGTTCACCGAGGTTTTTTTAAAAGACAATGACAAATGTCTATGGAAGAATAAAGAAAACTTAAATGAGTTACGCTATCCTGACCTTAGTGACCTCTGAAATTCTTTCTTGAATCAAGCCCTTTTTATTCCAAGATGTTTGACAAAGAGAAAGAACGGATCTCGGTCGACAAAAAGGAACCATGTTCTCGGTTAATTATATCTACACCATTACCATTAAACGTGGAAAGGGAATGACCCAACTGTGACACGAACATCTCGAACGTTTCAAACTACATCAACTAACTACTACTTTAATTTCAAAGATGAAAAACTTATTTTCAATCTTGTAACTTTCAATAAAAAAAATTAATTGGTTTTCAGATGCAGCTATAGCCAGAAGCCAGACGTATAGGGTGAATGAAATTAAACAAAACAAATATTTTCACACACTTTAAATTCCCGTGGGATGTTCAAGAGATGATCGCGACTAGAATCATGATCGAGCTCTTTTAAAGATAATATTTACTCACGCCACGCATTAAAAAAATAGGAGGTAATCCTGGATGTTGGAGAAGAAAAAAAACCTAAAATAAAGAGAGACGGAAAGCCTGGAATCGATGGAAAAATTTTGTTTGCTCCTCAAGGTTTAGCTCAACTCATCTATCTTTATTCCAATGTCTGTTCCGAAATTTATTTCGCCTGTAAAGGTATTCGAGCTTATCTGTTGACACGTTTTGGTTGAGAATTTTCGCGCATAAAGGATATATTATACATTAAAGCCGCTATCTAGTTATCTTGAACGAATACAGACTGTAAGCAAAAACATTAATTCCATAGTAATTGGAAGCAAAAAGTTCCTACTGAGACGGCAAGCAAACGTGTCAGTAGGACTTAAAAAGAGGCAAGTCTATGTTATTTTTCTCTTCGTATCCGTTAATTCCTCTTTTTTCACTTCTGTCTCTAATTTCTACGCTGGGTCGACTTTTTTTTTCCTAATTTTTTTTCTGTCTCTCTTTCCGGGCGTCTCTTCCGTTGAAGGCTCTCTTCCGAAGAAAGAATGTAGCCTCGACCACGAGAAAGGAAATGAATGAGCCGTTTTAGCGGGGCCAAAAGGGGAACGCCACGCGAGGAAAGAAAAAGTAGAAAAAAATATTATGCAGCAGCCCTGTCGAGTGTACGCGAGAAACATCGCTTCAAACACACTAACTACATTAGCATGGAAATTTAGTATAAGAAAATATCACCTTCAAATGACACTAGGAACGAAGTTGGGCTTCCTTTTATCTCTAATCTGCTCTGAAAGCTCGATAAGATTGAGTCTAGTTGGGTACACCACTAAAATTTCAACCTAGAATTTTGCCTTATTTTTTTTCATACGCCCACGACGTTCGACGCTTTTCTCGAGACAAAATAAGTTAGCAAAATGGTCGAGAGGTAGCGTGAAGTTCAACGTGACTAGGATCGCGGGGTGGAACGAGAAATATAACAACGAGATCGGCACGTGAATAACGCTCCCTCAGCTGAATACATTCTAATAACGACTACCATAATGGGAACATACTAATTTCATAGCACTTAAGCCCAACAGGCAACAGTTAATATTTTAACTAGTAGATTATGATTATCGAAGCCTGAATCAATCATATCAATAAACCCTCAAAACCCCAACTGATATCTGGGTTTAAAACTGTAGGAAAAAAAGTTCGCGAGCCCCCAAGGCTCGCCAATGAGTTGTCTTATTACCTAACTCTATCTAAAGACGGGTGATGGGAGTAAGATCTCTCCTTCATACAAGGCACACACATCGAACGGAAGGGAAGGGAAGGGAAGGAAAAAAAAGGGAGCTGGCGAGAAAAATAATCCAATCAATCCCGGAATAACAATGAAGCGTCTCTTAACTCATAGGCCTTGGCTACTTCTACGGTCACCAGGCGCCGGTCGCATTTGCAAGTTAAGCGCTAACACCACTAAAAGGGTGGCCCGAAGCGGGATGTGGAGGGATACGACGAGAAGATGTTTGAAGAGAAAATCTTTTACTAGTTAGCTCTGAAAAGGAAAGTCAATAGAGGAACGGTCCGAGGCTTAACTCTCTCATTGTATTAAGGGAATAGTAGCCCTGTTTACTTATTCGACAGGCCGGGATAAGAATATGGTACTTTAATTGAGACTGACGATATTGAACGTAACGAATTTAATCCGCTCCCGCAAGGAACCTTTTAAAAGAAAGTCTTTATATTGTTCACTTAAAACGCGATGGATTGGAGGCTAGAGAGTTTGCGTTGTTCAAGAGAAATAAACTATATCGACCCGAATGCCTTTTTAAAGACAACGAGCGAGTTTGTTTTAGGATTGGGTAATTTAAAGTAAATCGCTAACCAAAATTAAACTTTTGCAATTCAGACAACTTTAAAGCATCTATAAAATAGTTAAATTAGAAGTTCTCTCATCGAACTATCGAAAATAATTTCCTTATATTAAAACGTACACCCTTGTTAGATCAAGAAAAAAAATCATTCGGGAAATTAATAATTTTTATCATTTTGTATCCTTTGTAGCAAAATTTCTCTTCCCCTCATCATCTCCGTTTCTATACGCTATTCCCTTTATCCTAATAGAATTTCAGCTTGAAAAGCTGGAAGCCGTGGCAAAAGAAAAAATCAATAAGGCGGGGGACGACTAAAATCTCGTAAAAAACTAGGGAACATTAATTTCCTTTCATTGTCTCTCTTCTTGCTCGATTATCCGTCAGTTTTTATTTCAACCGACCGCAAACCCACGCTCGTTTAAGCAAATAAAGGGGTCGACTATACGCCCCTAGATAAACGCTCCTCGCTATCATTTGTCTCTCTTTTCCCCGTCATATCTATGTCTATTTTTTATTATAAATTCTTCCCGTACCTCGAAGTACCTTTACTATAAATAATAAGTGATTGTCACTTACCATTAAACTTTCAAAGTCACGAGGTTAATGTCCAAGGGCGTTGTAATGATGTTAGAAGTCCGTTTATGTAACTTTAACTTCGCTAAATAGACATAGACGTGATTCATTTCTATAGCCGTACGTTGGGAATTTCAGCATTTTCAATAACCTAAAATGAAAAAATCAAATCAAATTACTTTCTATCAAAATTCGGAATCAATTCCACTTCATCAACAAGACAATTGTTTCCTCGAATTTATGTATAAAGTACGAAAAATTCTAAGAGGGGTAAAATTTTTTGCGACAGAAATATCATATATTAGTACTCCAAGTTCCTAAGAAATGGTAATGTGGAAAGCAACCTCTAGAGTGTTTACACAAACACAACATTACTGGTATTGGCAACCCTAGATGCTATGAACTTAGTTCAAAAGTACAGTACTTATGAAGATATTACGTTCATTTTTACTGCACGAGATAAATTCAAACGCCCCATTTCTTTATTTTATAACCAAGTCATTCTGTATTTCTTCGTTTCTTGACTCGTTTCAAACGCCAGAAGCATATTAAGTCGGAGTTTTCAAAGAAAATTGTCTCATTTCTGTCTATAGATGACCACTTCGAAATAAGGAAGCTGTACCATCCCTTACAAAAACATTCTAAAAGAACTCTAAGAAGTCCTATAGAGCTCTAAAGAGTTCCTATGGTGCTCTAAAGCATATAGATTGTGCTATAGAAAAACCTTTAGAATTTATTTTTTAAAATTCTAAGAAGCACTCTAAACAATGTTTTTCAAAACAATTCTATTAAATCTGTTTAAAATGCTGAAAAATATTCTTTAAAATGCTGAAAAATATTCTTTAAAATGCTGAAAAATATTCTTTATTTTTCACAATCTTAAGAATCAAAATTTATTTTTCTCAAGAGCTTTAACGAATAAATTTTAAATATTTATTTTCACCAATAGTATTTGAGTTATAAAGATAATTTAAAAAACTGAAATAGCTATATTAAAGAAATTTTACATCAATTAATCACATTCATAAAAGTTGGGCATTTCGATTACATAAATATAACCAGCAAATTTTGGAGTGTTTGTGCCAAGGACCAAAACTTTTTCTTTTATATCCGATACTGGGTAAGCCAATATTTTGTTGGTAAATTTGCATTTAGAAGAAATTTGATTATTCATTTGCGACTGGTGATATATTCTTAACTCTTTCACAATTGCAAAAAAATTGAAACTACAGGAACAATTAATTGAAAGACAGTTGCAGATGCCATCCTTTAACCTGTATAAACCTTGAACTATACCAAAGGACCCATTCTTTAACTTTATTCCGCAGTTGCATCTTTTGGCTACTTCGTGAGAACAAATTGTGCGACCAAAAGTCGTTATTTTTGTAAATTCCCGTGCAGTTTTCAAATTTGAAATGTTTCCGTTTCCCAAATATGGTTGAAAAGCTAATTTAACAGCGCTAGTTATCACACACTCTCTTGGTAAACCGTGAGCGAAACTTAAATCATTCACTATACAAATTCGTTTCAGCAATGGGTACCCTCTAAGCAAATCAAAGAAGTAATCTTGAATGTCTGATGCAGAAGTTGAAAAAGCTTTGTCAGATATTACCGAGATATGACTTAAAATGGCAAATTTTTCAGCTATTTGATGGGGCACTTTCTGTGTTCCATTAAAGAGTTTCATAAGCTTGCCATTCATGTTTTCAAACTGAAAACATGATACAGCCCATAAAGGTCCCCAATTAGTTGCAGTTTCGTGCAAGTGAAGAAGCAAATGGACATTGAAGGTCATAGTATCGTTTCCGTACAATCCAGAATATTGTTGAACAAATATTCTCAGATAGTTGGCAGCTTCTAGAATCATTTCAGGTGAAACTTTGGCTGATAGCAAAATTTTCACACTGAGCACTAAATTTATCCAATGTTTAAAATATATGTCAGGGAGGTAATTCTTTAAAATTACAGGTGAGTAAAAAAGGAGCCACGAACGCCATTCATTAGCGTGCCACTGTTTTCGATCTTTTATTGTTCTCGGTGTTCTTGTAATCTCGTCGATGGGCTTTAGCGAGAGAAATATGCTATCTATCTCATCAATTTTCCTTCCAAGGTAATATTCACGTTGATAGCTAGACGAGTCAAACCACATACATGACGTTGCTTTCACCACACCTTGACAGACAGAATGCATATAATCTACTACGAATCCATTAACTACGTTAAAATAATTAAGGAGCATTAATATAGAAAATCCTTTGACTCCGTTAACTGGTTTTTTAATTTGTATCGCTGTTTTTGCATTTCTTTTCATCTGTGCCTCGTCCCTTTTCTCAAATTCTCCTGCTTCGTATATTCTTGTATGACCGTCACCTCTCAAAACCATTTCGCCTTGGTTTAAACACCAATTACACCCGTAGGCTCCATTAAACTGATTTAAATTTTGCAAGGTACAACGTGCCACTGAATCACACGTCAAAGGCCCTGGGAATACTTTTATTAGTTTCTCCTTATTTGCACCTGCACGTTTATACTTGAAACCCTCGGATGACAGCTTATTTATTTGGTCTACAAATGGTTTTAAAAAAGTGTTCATGTCT
This sequence comes from Phalangium opilio, assembly GCF_054372755.1. Classification (NCBI taxonomy): domain Eukaryota; kingdom Metazoa; phylum Arthropoda; class Arachnida; order Opiliones; family Phalangiidae; genus Phalangium; species Phalangium opilio. The sequence goes on along the minus strand of NW_028324182.1, from coordinate 7,994,233 downwards.
GGTTTACCATTTCCAAACCACAAAGCAGCCAGCTGAACATCTTTTTGGCCGGAATATTCCAATTCATTGAGAACGTACAGTAATGGCCAAATATTGAAGTTAGATGAGTGAAATACAGGTACCCCGTCGGTATTCCATGTGATTGAAAGGTCATTCTTTCCCAAGCCCAATTTTTTGTAACAATATCCCTCTTGCAATGGATGCAAATTGGTTCTTGGCTTAAATTTCTCTTTGGTAGCCTCATGTTTTTGTAAAATTGTTTGAATTTGATTTTCAATATCAAATACGAGGAAATAATTTCCATTTTCCAAAGCTCTTTCATAAGATACCAAACACTGGCAAAACTGGCAACATTTTGACGTTTTTCCAATGTACGCACAACATTTAGCACAGTACATGTGAAATGTGAATAACGACTTTGAATGATCAAAATTTTTATAGAAGCGATATAAAGTTTGTGGTAATTCAGTATCGCTAGGCATATGAAAACTCAAAAGCTTTAGTAACGAAGCCGTTGCTTCTTTGCTTTCTTGGAAACGTATAATATGCGCCATAGTCAGCAACAGACTTTGTCTTAATGTGATAGATGAACCAGCATAGAGCTCTTCATCCTAAAAGAATAACATAAGAAAAGTATATTTCAAGCATAATAATAGATTTTTGTGTAATGGCCATAAAAAGCTTGCGTGCGTATAAGCATCCTTAATTGAATGCTTGCTTTTTAATCCTAACCAAAAGACCTCAAAGTACGGCTAAATTTGAGATAATTCTCAAAATTCACCCTCTGCACTACAGCTTTTTATCTCGGGATATAGCTTATATAATTTGACTTAATCTATCGTTACAAATAATTATATAAGATAAAAAACTTGAGCCTAGAGGAAATTTACTAATATTTGTAAACAAATTAATAATAGCATATAGATTAAGTCACATAATACAGCTGAAAGATATGTGGTTCTGCTTTTACTAGAGTGTCTTCATGATCTTGTTTCTCATCAACCCCTTCGGAGCCTGATTCGGAAATTCTATCACCCTATAAATAGGAAAATTACATTTTTTAACTGAACTTAGCGTTCACATGTCAGGTGTATATTTATTAAAAAACAAATTCAGTAAATAACTAACTCCTATTTCAGTCACCTATTTTTATACCATGACAGACTTACATCATTAGATTCGGTGGGATCTGAATTTCGAACATCGCAATAATTTGTTTCGGGCCCAATGTCATTAAACTGTGGTTGACCATCGAATGGAATGGAATGATCCGACGTTTTTTCAGACCCAGATTCACAATCATAAATACTGGAGTTTGTCGATCTAATAATATCTATAAATTTTAAAATTATAGTTTTAATTAAATAATAACCTAGGGTAAACAATATTTCCTTCTTGTTTTATACCTTGGGTAGAATCCACCAAACTGTCTGAAGATATTGTTGAGCTCGCGCGCAAGGTCATATGTTTGAGATGGTTATTTACTCCGATGGTAGATGTTGAGGGCTTGTTTAATACATCGAGAGGTTCATGATTCTGAACATTGGGATCAGGTTCAAAAACTAAATTCTTGCTTCTCTTGTTTTTAGCATTTCGAATTCTATATTCAGTCTTTCTTGGAATTCGGAAAACTCCAGTAAAATACGGCTGTTTCCAAAGACTTGACTTCGCAACTTTTCCCATTTCGTCTAGTGCCAAAAACCTCAACTGGACATTAAAATCTTGTATAGTCCTTAAACAGCTGATCCTTTCCGAGAAAGTTCCCGATGATATCTTCAATAATTTACACTCCAAGGCTTACTAATTCCAACAGGCAACAGCAGAAAATGTTTATTCAAGGCTTACTAATTCCAACAGCAGAAAATGTTTATTAAACATTTATGACCCTTATCTTACTTTATCATAAACTATCAAAAGTTTCGTTAATACCGGTTAATACCAATTAATTTTGAAAAATTAACTCTATTTGTTAAAATTAATAATATTTTGCTGGCAGGAAATATAAGGACCGCGGAATACTTTACAATTAAGGTTTATACGCAAGGAGGATTCATACCATTTGCACAAGGAGACCAGGCAATTTGGAGTGTAAAATAGCAGACGATTTTACACTCTAAGTCGCTTGGTCTCCTTGTGTTAATGGTAGGAATCCTCCATGCCTGTAAACATCTATATTCTATATGCTATATATCCTGTTCCAGTCAGCTAGTATGCGCGCGCCGTTTTACCCCCCAAAAAATTTCGTATTTCCTTCTTAACGGATCACGTGACGTCTGGCTCCTCGGCTCATGAACGCTGGATCTCTATATATCTGGCTGTGCCGTATTATTAACTTTTCCCGCTTTTTCTCTTGTACGGGAATCCCGAAACTACGTGTCCGACGCATATTGAACTTTAGAATTTATGCTATTTCGAAGCAAAATTTATTTAGGTAAGTTACGTACAAATGTTCACTAATTATTTATTAGAAATTCAAATTGCCTACGTTTGCACTTATGATTTTGTCTTTTAGATTAACACACAATGGCCAAGGCTAAAACTGTTTACTTTGTTGTAAAATGGAAAGACGATGATATGTGGGATGTTTTAAATGTAGAAGATATGTTAAAACATAATCGCATAATGAAAAGAAATGTCTTGGAAAACCCTGATAAATTTATTGGGCAGGAGTTGGATATTAATTGGAGTGATGGAAAACCTTTAGCTACGGGACTTTTGCTAGCCCATGGTAGGCCATTGGATTTTTAATGATAAATAAATCAGTTTCTTTACTGTTATCAAAACCCGGAAATTTTGTAAACAAATATCCTTATCGAGTATCGCCCTTTAATCCTAGAAGTCTAAAAATGAACCCTCATCAGGTCTTTAATTCTTTTTAATTAGGTAAGTTTTCCGATATGGAAGCTAAAAGGACTGAAATTGCTAACAGCAATTTGAGGAGGCTTAGTGATGACCGACCATCAATTAGTATTTCGACTGAAACAGCTGGCATTAGCAAGAATGAGGTAACAAATTTGGCCTGAATTTTAAGCATAAAACTAACAATTATTCTTGATTATAGAGGAAGAGAGTTAAAGAAGATCAACAAACATTATTGATGCAACAAGTATTGAACACTAGCTCCTCAGAGTTAAATTCTGACTCTTTAACTAAACCATTAAGCCCAATGCCTTGCAAATGTAATAAATATCAAACTTTGAAAAAAAAATACAAATTGTTGAAAAGGGAAAATTCAAGTAATTTGGAAAAAGTTGAAAGAATGAAAGGTTTGAATAATTACTATCGATCATTTAAAGAGTTCTTTTAATTTTTGGCTTATTAACTTATAAATATATCATTTATTTTATGTAGAGGGGAAAACACTGCTCTCCGAATTAAGAACATTAGTCGAATCTGCCAGGGAAATTATCTCAAGTAACGAGAATACTTTTCAATCATCAGTTACGGCTGGCAATGTATCTGCTTTGGATGATACCATCTCCACAAGTTCATCTCCTACATCTCGACCAAAAAATTCAGATGATGCTCAAAATGTAAGAAATCTTTAGCGTCTGATTGATATTATGATAGATGTCAACAAAAAAAAATATTGTTTCAGGTTATGGTTTCAATTGGAAACCTTGTAAACGTTAGTAAAGGTATATTATCCATGATGTTAAGAACTTCTACTGGGCCAACAGTTCTAGCCAGATCCCTCCTTATGCACTTATTTACAACAGAGGACTTGATAGGGAAGTCACTAACTGGGCGGCAAAGTAACGCCCATAAAGGGAAAGCACCAAAGCCAGGTCTGGATAAAATCAAATTAGAAGCAATTATTGGTAAGTTTAAAGGCTGTTGGTTCTAATCTAAAATTAATGAAAATACAAAAATTTGTATATAACTTTAAAACTTTGAACGGAATCTCGAGAGCAATGGCCATATGGTATATATGTGTTAATCTCCTGATTCTCTTCCTCTGTTGTGATTATTTCAGTCTGTAGTTTTTATTTACAATTAGCCTGATCTCACTCTCTTTGTGGTGACTATTTCCGTCTAAAGTTTTTTATTTACATTGAGCCTGATCAGGATCACCCTAAATATTTTTTAGGATATACAATGAAAAGATATCCCACTGCGACGAAAAGAGAAATTATGGATTCATTGTCAAACAAAGTAAAGGAGATAAATACTAAATATATGGTTACTTGAAGATAAAATGTAGTTTTATTTCAAAATAAACGGGTACCTAGCATTTTTAAACATGTGATGGTTTTTTATATTAATTTAAAGATAAATGAAAATTTATTTCAAATTCAGGAAACTTTTTAAACACAACCTAGAAACGTTTTAAAATAAACCCAGAAACTTCTTAAAATAAACCTACAAACCTTTTAAACACAACCTAGAAACTTTTTAAACACAACCTAGAAACTTTTTAAACACAACCTAGAAACTTTTTAAACACAACCTAGAAACTTTTTAAACAAAACCTAGAAACTTTTTAAACAAAACCTAGAAACTTTTTAAACAAAACCTAGAAACTTTTTAAACAAAACCTAGAAACTTTTTAAACAAAACCTAGAAACTTTTTAAACAAAACCTAGAAACTTTTTAAACAAAACCTAGAAACTTTTTAAACAAAACCTAGAATCCAATCTATAGAATCTAAAGGAATTTCTAAAAATAATCTAAAATAATTCTTTATAAAAATGACCCATTTGCTAAAGACATTCTATTGATGTGTTCGATAAAAATTCTAAAAAATACGCTATAGATATTTTATATAGCTACTCTAAATAAATGTCTATAGAATGTTTTTGTAAGGGATCGTAACTTCCTTCTGTACCTCAGAGTTAGAAGCGGCGAGGAAGCAGTGGTAAAATAAAGTAGACAAATAGCAAGAACTTACAAGGAGTAAAAAAAGAAGCACACACACAAACTGCGATTCATATAATTTTACGACTAGTTTCACGGCGTTTTTATAGCAGGCATTACAGAAAAGCCGAGCTATACAACTATAGTATAACGCGTTGTCTACCGCTACAACCATTAAGGAAGTAAGAAGAACAAAAAACATAAGAAATATGAGGGGAAGAGGATCAAAACGGAAGAAGAAAACCGCCTAACCAAAGGTGTAGAGATACGGAACGAGAAAGAATGCGTTCCAACGGCGCGCTCAGGGTTAGGGGTTAACATGACTTAGTTCAAGGAAAACGTCTTGAAAATAAAAGAAAACTCAAAGGGTTTTCAGGCTTAGCCATAAATGAAAATCTAAGAGACATTTCTCCTTAATTTAACTATTTTTTTTTTTTTCAAACTGAAAACACAAGTCTGCAGTATGTCATATATGCTGCGTCGAAACAGAGGTCGTCCGCACACTGGTATGCAAAGCGTGCTTTGAATGAAACATGTCGCTTTGCTGAGAGTATTTCGGTTTTTGAAACATGCTTGATTAAACTTGAATTTCTAAGGCCTTCTATTATCCGAAGTTAATTCTGAACAAAAGAATACTTCGCGTCAAGGCTTAGAAGATTTAGAAGCAATTAAACGAATCCTAATCGATTTTTTACGGGACCCAAGTGACGCGATTTTATCGAAAAATACGACGAACAAACCATAATCTAGGGTTTTTCCCGAGGAAAGTCCGAGGTCAGTCTTATTTTTTCCTTCTCAGATTTTTTTTAAGTAAAAGACCAAAAGAAAACAATCTTTGGTAGCTTAAAGTCGGATAAAAACTATATAGTGGTGTAGAGGAAGATGGTGGGAGATTTTACGAGCAATGCCAGGTAAAGCTGTCCACCTTAAGTCTTAAGGCTTTCTTTCTATAAGAGACAGGAAGATGTTCGGGCTACCGTTTCGACCAATTCGTACAGTAAATCAGTTCGTATCGTTGCAGTTAAGGTTTGCCCCAAACGACAAAGCGAACAGATATAATAAAAAAAATAAGAAGAAATGCCAGGACGGAAGGATAAGGCAAGGACCATCTACGTATACCGAGGTTAGAACCGACACATACCAATTTATGAAATTATTAATCACATAATTTATTTAAGGAATATCTCTTGATACAATTGCCATAATGTATTAGAAACATTTAATGTTGCAAAATTACCCATCAGCACCAAGAGTTCTTTTGTCGCTTCGATTCCAGTCGCGCGTATTTATATTGAAGGTCCATGGTTAAGACCAGAGACGAGGGACCAAAGAAAGAAAGAGAAATCTGTGAGAAGCGAAATATAGAGCAGAGATCGTAGCGAGAAAACACTATTTTTTCGGTCTCTTACACGGAACTTTACGATCCCTTTGGGACAAATAACTCAGTTATTTGAGCGCAGTGGCCGCGCAAGGCTATAAATTGGCTTGCATTGTTTTTTTCCTTTGGTGTACCTATGACCCCCTCTCCGTTTCCTATGGGTTGCTTTTATTCCCTCGATCGAAGCACCTACACATTCTTGGGTGTGGGATGGGTTGGCTTCACTGGTCCGCCTTTTTGGACGGCTTCTAAATATTCGATACGCAGAGAAAGAGTGGCGCAAAAGGTCGTCGTCACCGAACTTTGGAAATGTTTTTATATCCTCATAGGAATCCGTTTATACAACACTAACTCCTTCATAAAAATAACACGGGTAAAATAAAGGAAAACTAGGAAATAGCCTAAAACGAAAAATAATCCAGCATTTATTTAGGGGAAGCTCAGACCCTTGCCTAATACTGGTCAATTATGAATTTGCCATTTATCATACCTTTGAAAGTTAGTGTAGTCTATTATTCCTAGAGTTTTGCCATCCCAAATACTTCTTTGAGCAATAATTCAAATTAAATTATTCATCCTAACAAATATCACAAAGTAGTTTTGCGATGGTTGTACAACTTGAACTCGAAAACACTAGTTCATAGAATTACTACAACTAAATGAATTTTGAAAACTGTAAAGTGAATGTACTTTCAAAGGTGAACTAAGGAGTAAAACATTCAAGCAACATATTTTGTCCCTTACGCCATTTGACTAGAGGGTCCTTAAATGCACCAACTGATTTAGTTGGGAATGCAAATCACTCTTATTCGAAACTGCTGGTGGCGTTACCACGAAAAGGGTATCTAACTCAAAAAGAACAAGCGAAAGAGAGATCGCTTGAGTAATTACACCAAATCTGTTACAAACGGCCAAAATTAGGGTTCTTTCTTTTTTTTACCTTCAAAGGCGAAACCTCGCTTTGCGGTTGGCACGTCGGCCGGTGGTTTTTGATATTTTCAAAGAACTAAAAGAGTAAGTGAGAGTGAGAGAAAAAAAGAGGGAGAGCTTTCTCTCTTTGGATGGAAAGTATCCTCGTTGTAAAAAAAGCGAATGTTTCGCTCCAATGGGAAGACCTCCTTAAGGGAGTAAGAGGTTGGGAGGTGGAACAAAAAAAAAACGAAAAGTCTGGCGAAGAAAAGTAAAATTATCGCGCTGGGATTTCCGTAAGAAAAAGAATTTTTCCTAGCTTCTTATCAGAGAGCGCATCCAATTAATTCTATAAATTCCTACCGCGCTCGGAAACTGTCCAAGAAAAATTAAAAGACAAAGTATAAGATAAGGTATTGCTTGTCAAACTAGTTAGGTTTCTTTGTTTGATAGCTGAATGGTTTTACTTCGCAATTATAGACATCTAAACCTTATTCACAAAGGGTTAGGTCTTAGACTCTATATAAAGAAGTCCGCGAACTGCTCTTGGTTTAGCTTTTGGGTGGTTTCTAGCGGTCTTTTGCAGAAAACCAAGAACTTGGTCGTGGAAAGGAAAAAGCCATACCTAGCTCTAACCCAAGTTCTCTTTAGCTCCAGCCAGGCGTGTAATGAGACGAAGGTAGTCCGCCTAGTCTTTCTTCGAGGTCCAGTGGCTTTTAAAGAACACCGTCTAGAAACCCTTCTCTTAGACTCATAGATACCAGAAACAAGGCACTCACCAGAGATGACACTACCGTTCTCCTTTTAACCCAAGATTTGTTTATATTTCTCATAACCATGACAGTTAAGGATCTTAAGGATCCACCAGTCCACGAACCCAACAAACTCGCAAACTTATCGCGTTCGTGCCCGCTGGTTATGTCCTGTCTTGTCCGATTCACCCATTCTCTTCATTCAAGCCAGGGCTACTTCAAACGGCCTCCACTTTGCCCTCGAGATGAATAATCCCCTTTAATTTACGTGGAAATACCGTATAAAAAACTAACTAGTCTTCACTTCTAATATTAAAGATCTTAAGCCTAAAATACTCACCACCACAGGAAAGGTTTCACGTTAAATATACCTCAGGGTTTTCCAAATAATTTAGAACTAACTTGAACTTGTGGAAGAAGAACTTTCAAAGTAGTCCGAGGGCAACTAAAGTTTCAACTCTGCTCACGTGCAATACCACAATTGTACACTACTTTCTTTCCGGTGAGTACTAACATTCCGTAATCATACGCCATAGCTTACCCTATTTTATCAAATGGGCTTGCAATAAACTATAGCTGAAAAGTGTTTTCATTTAGACCCACTCAAGTTCGATAATTGAAGATATCACCCTTTTCAGGAGAAACTAATTGAGTAAATTCATAATGAATTAACTTTAAAATCCCATTAATACCATGTTATTGTTGCTAACTGCAATAACCAACGCACTCTTTTTCAGGCCTAATTGTCGATTCAATCAAAAAGGGAGAAATATAGAGTGCAACACGAGAACACTTGTCGCTACTACGATAACCGTTAGAGTCTATATTCATGAGAGAATGTAGACGAAAACGCCAGTGCTACCTCCACCTCAAACGATGGTAGAGAATCCACTAATTTAATGGACAAATTAAGAGTGGGTGGGATGGATAGCTCAGGCTTCGCAGCTGAACTCTTCAATTCTTTTATTCGTTAGTGAGGCAGTGAGCGAGGGTTGCAGCGGTTCAATTAGCGAGGATAGTCGGCGAGTTTAAGTACTCTCAAAGGTGTGGGGGGTAATTGTTCCTTTTTCGCGACATCAGAGGCAGGTTGGTGATGTGGTCGTGCTTAATGTCACCCCTTACAGTTGCGAGTACGGGGGAAAAAGAGAAAGAGAGAATCGTAAGTGGTTGATGGAAACAGGGGAGGAAATGAGAATGGACCTGTAACCGAATGACCATTTTCTATCTCTCTCTCTCTCCCCCCTCGCAACGCCATCCAAAAAAGAATTTACTCGTTCGTCGAAGAGGGAGAGAAAAAATTCGCAGAGTGAAAGCCTACTGATGAGTTTTTTGTTTATTGATTGATGAATTGGCATTAGGAGAGGAGGTTAGAAGAGAAAAACGACCCGGAGAGCCTAAGAGCTTTTTCCTCTAGTATAATGACAACAGAATTTTCCCCTCCTCTTTCCGAAGCGATCACAGGTAAAATACTCTGGGTATATTAGTGAATGACAGAGGCCTGGAAAAAAAAGAAAACAAACAGGACACGAATGGGAAATGTTGGAAGCTTTATGGAAGTCGTTTCGAGGAATGATTCTAACCTAAATTTCCGTAATCAACTCCTTGTCTCACCGACTAACTCTCTCCCTTTCTGGGCCACTTGTAAAATGGCGTAACGAATCTGCGAGGATAGCAGTTGAGTTAAAATAGAAAGAAGTAATTAAGGATGAAGAGAAGTACTTGGGCTGAAATGGACACGAGGGCCTTTCTAAGAGATTATTCATAAGCGAAACGGGAGCTCTAGGATTAGAGGAGAAAATGACCACTCTATTTCCGTACACGGAGAGCAATCGTCAAGGTCGATTTAGGAAAAGGGATCCGCGCGTATGCAACGAACCGAGTCCCATCTAGAATATCTTCCTAGCTAACCCGGTGCGGATTGCCAGGCACTCAGCATTAGAAGCTTAAGGGAACGTAGAGAGATTTAAGGACAGGCTCGTCCTCGATTACGTATCCGGATATTATACGGGACGAAAGAGATATAGGAAGAAGATGCTAAGATGGAAGCCGAAATAGTATATAGCCTTGGAAGAATCAGGATGGATTAGAACCTTAATATATTACTTAATCCTTCTTTTGACTCAAGCGGTTGGATCACAGAAAGAGTAAATTGATAAAAATAAAATGGTTCAACCAAAAGTCAAACCGTCTGAAAGGTGTACGATAAACATTACTACCTCCATCCGCGTTTCGATGCCACGATGATTCTTCCAAGATAAAAACCTTGGGCAAAAAGAGATTGAATTATACCGCAACGATACGTCTCAAGGAAAAAGTAAGAAAGCTGCTGTTTCTCATTTTGGGAGAAAAACAGCTGCGTAGGTGTTTAAGTGGGTTATTTGACTTACACCCTACACTACAAGCCTGGTATTGCACCATTCCAAGCTTTTAGGGACTTGTTCCATATAAAGAAATAGTATTCAGTCGAAAAGGCCTATTTGGAACAACATACGCGATACAACTGGGTCAAAGTAATGACGATTCATCAATACGAAATAGATATCTTTCACCCAAAACCGAACGATTGTTTTATGTGGATGGTATAATATCGCATTAATAGAAAGGGAAAAATCTCCAGTGGGGATAAGGATTCCTTAATCTGGTTTATATTGCCCGCGAACGCCACTACGAAAACAGAGGAAGAATTTCGTTACCCGGGAAGCAATATATATACACCTATATAGGTTTCTGTTCGGTCTGGTCAATCTTTTTGATGTTAGGGCTAGCCAGACTTTCACTTAACAGTCCGGCATGCCATTGTGACCCCTGTCTACTTCCTAAAACAATAACAGCGTTGTTATTAAGAAAATGGACGTTCACACCAGATGATCCCTTTATCATTAATTGATTGATTCAATGCAATAATTAAATAGGAACCTCGTGCATGGATATTTTACACAAAACGATCGTATACAATTATGGCGTTCTTCAATAGACTATTTTTCATCTAACCTTGTTGTGTTTTTCTTTCCGTATATAAAAACATTGGCCAACTTTTAGACAATGCGTGCTGAGAGTCGTTTGTCAACTTGACCGACGAGAATATAATAAAAATGGTAACGTTTGCCACATTTTTCGCTAAAAATATTTTCCCGTTATTCTACGCACGACAAAAAAAATTACAAAGACCTACCAGAAGTACATTCACTCGAAATAAAGAATGCTCAGATCACTGACATGGGTGAAAAAGTATTTGGACCGCAGATAAAAGAAGTCCCTAATGACTAGAAGTAAATTCAACGGAGTTAATTTTTTTTCCCGATAGTTAGACATAAAAAGATTATTATAATAAGTATTTGTCTTCACTAAGAGAAAGAAATATATTTACAATTGTATAAATATTTCTGATATCTAATGATACAAAGCTTAGAAATTGTGGGAGGAAAACGCACCAGAAAAGAGTTTAAGAAAAGGAAGTCACGACGAAAGTTTGGGAAAACGTAAGCGGAAAGAGCGTCGTTAACGGTGTGTAAACAAACAGAAAAAAGCTAAGCCACTAAGCGCTAAGCCTACAGTCTCTTCCTATAAAAGCGAATTTCTTCTCCCGGACTGTTTGGAACGTCGTTAGACCAAGTATACCATTTTACAGGGCGTGAATTGACCAGAATCCTAAGATGAGCGTGCGAGCTACAAGCCAGAACTACTTTGAGTGGTTAGCTGCCTTCCGTTTAGTCTAATCCACACTTGGTAAAATGTTCCGTGAATTCGCGGATACCCAAAGAATAGAGAACTGAGTTTTGCAAATACATATTTCACACGCTAAGTTTCTGGGGTGTCTTTCGTTAAGTTATTCTCCGCGTACAAACTTCCGCGAGGTGGGCCAAGGTTCTAGAAGGCAATAAAACCGCATTTCGGATGATTTGTCGCTTTCGGTGCGCCCATCGTTCGTTGTTAAAGAAAAATTTTGGCGCGAAGATTCAGCGAAGGCTACACGTTAGGCTGCGGGCTACACTACACGTAGCGAGTACTCCCGTGCAAGGACTGGGGCCCATTTGTCACTAGAACGCGGGCCCTCGCCCCGTTTTCTGTTTTCTTTCTGGTAGCTCTCTTCAAACTATTTTTCTCCTACTTTTCTTTTGAGGGTTTAAGAATATTTTTATATTCAGTATCATCATCCCTTTAAATTTAGCACAGTTCCATTTATTTCTTGTAATACCAGGGTAATGTCATGCTAAAACATTGATGCTTGGTTATGGACCCAACAGGTCATGCACGTAGTGACAAAAGTACGTTAACATAAATTAACATAACTCAGTTTGAGCTTGTTATTATTTTATTCTAAAACAAGCCTGCCTTGGTTATTTATACTTGCAGCATAATTTGTAATTTCTATCAAGGTTCTATCTTATGAGTTCTATTCTTTTTACCTCTCCGAGTGACGATGACGTCACGGAGAGGTATTACACCGGCCGTGTCTGTCTATGTGTCTGTGTGTCTGTCTGTCTGTCAGACCCCACGTGACCGCGTTCGCAGTTTACAAATCGGTGCAAACAAATACCCGATTTCCGGAACGCGTTCGCGGTTCACGGAAATTTGGCCATTCATCTACCAACACCAGTCTTTACTAACTGGCTTCTAAGCACCACAATCTGCTAGTCTTTGTCCATCCCACATGGACACTAGCCTGTACTTGCTGGCTCGGAAGCACCACCATCTTCTGTTCTTCGTCAATCCCACATTGACACCAGCCTGTACTTGCTGGCTCGTAAGCACCACCATCTTCTGTTCTTCGTCAATCCCACATTGACACCAGCTTCTATGCACCACCATCTTCAGGTCTTTGTCCATTCCGGCTTCTTCTCCATCGTTATCGTTCGGTTTTAAGATATACGCGGCGATCGGCTAGGGTTACGAGAAACGTCTAGCCTCCCAATGGTAGGGCTTCCACCAAAGGTTCACGCGAATGCGTTTTTATCTATTATTATAATGGAAACGAATTGTATATATACCCCTAAATTTGAAGAAAGCGGGCAAGAGGGGTACCCTTCACTTTAAACGTCAATATTAGCAAAGTTTCGAAAGATAATAGGAACAACTTTATTTTAAACGATTTAACTATTTTTAAAGTTATTTTCTGGCGATTAAAATAATTAATATCATTTATATTTAATTAATTATTTAAGATAAACTTATTTCTATGTAATGACACAAGTGAGAGTTTATATAGAACGAGTAATGAAAATTGCATCCGAATCGAAACACTACACGCATATCAAAGTTAATATAAAGCGAGTAGGATGATAAGATCTCTTACAAAACGATAACATTTCCTTTTCGCAGAATATTAAATGGAAATATTTTAAATATTTTTCGGCATTACTATTCTTTAAGTAGTTGTGTAGCTATAAAGCTCTGTTTCATCTTAATATTCCAAGAACATCTTTTGATGTTAACATTTCAAATTTGGTGTTTACTTTTTAATTCAGCTTTACTACATTTATATATAGTGTAAACGCATTTTTTATAGACATTAGATAATATGGATGTTAATTCTTCATCTATCCACAAACGATTGGGTCTGTGAAATAAGATATCCTAGATTTAAACTAGAAATGACCTTGTTTCGCCTCCTCTTATAGGAGGTGTTAACGGTTCAGAGTGAGCCGAAAGTTAAATACACCCTTCAGTGATACATTTTAGGTCCTCATTAGAATTATTGAGGATACAAAGGAAATTGTTAAACGCTTAAGCCTTTGCTAAAGAGCTTGGCAATATTTCGCCAATTTGAACTATGTACTTTCGGTTTTTCTCATTGGCTGGTGGACCTGTGTTTAGAAAGTAAATTCGTCTCGGCTCGGAGAGGTTCATTTTGGTTCCCCAACTTGTTATTGTTACATCACTGCCATTCGTTATTAATTTAAAAATTTATTTGCCGAAGTGTTAGAACAAAATAAATCCCTAAGGCATGAACCTTACGATTAATAATTATTATAATTATTTTTTAAAGTCTGCCACATTTCTACCTACTTCGACTCTACGCGAGAAATCTGAAACGTGCTAAAATGAGGAAAATCTTCTATCCACTCTCATTTAATGCCCCAAACGGCACACGTCCAGAAAGAAGACAAATAGTAAGATACAGTTTTCCCTCTAAAACCCCAGGTTTTATATTCTGGATAAAGAATAGGTAGTTAGCTACTACAAAGATGGTACGGTCGCTACACGCGATATCTTTTTTCGAGATTGCAAACATTTCACATTTAAATAATAGATCTGGATGACTCCTTCCCAACCCAACCCAACCCCAGAAACAAAGAACAATGCGAAGGTACGCGATATTTTCACAGAGTAAATGTACCAAATCTTACAAACACATAGCTCTAAGAGATAAAACTTCACCGGCACGGAGGCTTGACTACCGGGAAACACTTGTTATATTAAAACAACCAAGCCTTAGCCACCAGTCATCATTTTTAAAATTTCATATACATATCCCTGAAACTTATTTTTAATACATTTTTCCATTAGGAAAACGTAATATTGTTCAGAGAAAAATGTTTCCTTAAAATATTAACTGGATGAACTAAAGTTTGTTATAGGTCGAAAGAATAGTACGTGGCCAGAGAAATCTCGAGTCCCCACGCGACATTGTTTCCCCAACTAGAATCGCTTAATCTAAGTCCTTACAAGCTGTTACCCTTTGGACCCAACTTACGGGAAAGCCGCCTTTAGTTCTATTTTTTCGTTGCTTTCACTCTAAATGGATTGATATTGGAATGAATGATAGAAAACAAAGGCAACGTCTGGTTTCGCATCAGAGACAAAAGTAACTCTTGCTTTTGTTAATGTTTTTAGTAAAACGTCTCACGTGTTGCTGAATTACATTTAATGTTTAACAGCTCTGTATATCTAATTTTTTATATATATCTTATTATTTTCAGTTTCATCTGGAAATCAATTTCAAAAATATGTTTATAACAATAAAAGTTGTCTTAACTTCATCATGTTCTACCCCTCTGAGCTCCCGTACACATACAATGTGTCGCCTATCATAAACCAAGCATGAAATGGTTTGTCCAATTATATGTCTATTATGTCCTATACTGTTTAAACAAATTAATTATAAATTAAACTTACATTTTTACCTCTCCGAGTGACGTATGTCACGGAGAGGTATTACACCGGCCGTGTCTGTGTGTCTGTCTGTCTGTGTGTCTGTCTGTCTGTCTGTCAGACCCCACGTGACCGCGTTCGCAGTTTGCGTATTGGAGCAAACAAATACCCGATTTCCGGAACGCGTTCGCGGTTCACGGAAATTTGGCCATTCATCTACCAACACAAGTCTTTACTAACTGGCTTCTAAGGACCACAATCTGCTAGTCTTTGTCCATCCCACATGGACACTAGTCTGTACTTGCTAGCTTCTAAGCACCACCATCTTCTGTTCTTCGTCAATTTCACCTTGACACCAGCTTCTATGCACCACCATCTTCTGTTCTTCTTCAATTCCACATTGACACCAGGTTCTATGCACCACCATCTTCTGTTCTTCGTCAATTCCACATTGACACCAGCTTCAATGCACCACCATCTTCAGGTCTTTTGTCCATTCCACATGGACGCCTGTCAGTACATTCTGGCTTCTTCTCCTCCGTCATCGTTTGGTTCCAAGATATACGCGGCGATCGGCTAGGGTTACGAGAAACGTCTAGCCTCCCAATGGCAGGGCTTCCACCATCGGTTCACGCAAATGCGTTTTTATCTATTATTTGGTTTTAAGATATACGCGGCGATCGGCTAGGGTTACGAGAAACGTCTAGCCTCCCAATGGCAGGGCTTCCACCAAAGGTTCACGCGAATGCGTTTTTATCTATTATTATAATGGAAACGAAACGTATATATACCCCAAAATTTGAAAAAAGCGGGCAAGAGGGGTACCCTTCACTTTAAACGTCAATATTAGCAAAGTTTCGAAAGATAATAGGAACAACTTTATTTTAAACGATTTAACTATTTTTAAAGTTATTTACTGGCGATTAAAATAATTAAAAATAATTATATTTATTTAAATATTAAAGATAAACCCAAGTACCGAAGTCGTTAAATCATTGCCTCCTATATCTATCAAGGCCCGTGCATTGCGTTATATTTCGTACATTGTCTCTTATATCTTTTTAGGCCCGTGCATTGCGTTATATTTCCTACATTGCCTCCTGTATCCATAATAATTTATTTTCTTTGTTATATGAAATGAAAATATGGATAATATTTTCGGCAATTCGATTTGAATGGCTCTTTCTGATGTATCATTCTCTCAGCACTGTTCATAATGGACAGGAACGTAGAGATTCGAGACACTTGGAATTACGATAGTGTTTCAAATCCTCTGTAATGAGGGCTTAACGACTTGGAGTGACTGGAAAGATAGATACACATCCTTTTTTTTAGTTGCACCATGCGTACCACAATGTTGCCAGGCGTTTATTGAAGGATGCTTGGGTACTTGGTACAGACTGTTACGTCTACCAAGTTTCCTAGCATCCAAGAATATATAGGATTCATAGAAGCCAGTGTTATGGGCATGTCATGGGTCAAGTCGTTAAATATATCGACGCAGTTAAATAGCTGATGTCATTATTTTATCCACTTTCTCATTGCGTTTCGAGTGGAAGTTCAACTTTGGCACGGACGACAGATGGCGCTCTTAACCTTCTACCCCCAAAAATCGCTGTTGTCTGCTCGTTTTCCCCTTCCGCGTTTTTTCGTTATAAACTTATGATTTAACGAACTGTTAAGATAAAATTTCATATTTCCTAAGACAGATAAGCTTCTACTCCTTTCATCTTACTCCCAGTTAGATTTAACCTTGTTAAAATATAATCAGATGAATTTGAGTTACAATGTCGTAAAATCCTGTGCCTACAGTTACCTAGGAGTGATAGAGACATTTTTACCGATGTCTAGAGATGTTAAGCTTAAGCGAAATTGTTTTACGTTTGAATAAAAATACCGCTTCCAGTAGTGGGTTTATAGTACTCCTTGTTTGTGTAAGATTAGTGTAGCTGTAGAGCGTTGTTGCTGTTTAGTTCATACGCCCCCTAGGCCTATTTGTGAAAGACCTTTTTTACGCACTTTTATCATTCTTTATTTGAAAAAAGTGTTGGCAATGTATATTTTTTAAATATGACGGAATTGCTGTTGGTATGATAGCGCCCAATTTGCGAAAAAAACCTTTTTTTAAACAGTTGATTCATTCTTTGATAGAATTTCGAAGGCAGAAGTTAAGTGTTAGATTTGCTCGATTAATTTTGTTCGGCAAATAATATAATTAAGCCTTACGTATTACTGAAGGAGATTGATTTTGCCAACCTGTGTGAGTATTTAAGGAGATTGATTTTGCCAACGTTTGTGAGTATTTAACTGATTAATAAGTAAATGGAGGAAGATAATAATTTAAGTAAAGAGGAAATCAGAAAACGAAAGGCAAGGGAAAGAATGAGGGCAAAAAGGTCAGATCCTGAATTTAGGAAACGAGAAAATGAAAGGAGAAGAGTGTTAGCAGCTGAAAAAAAGGCTGTTTCGGGAACAGGTTCTAGCACACCCAATGTTGGTCCTACCGCGAGGCCAGTTGGCCATGATTCTGCGAAAGATGACGCATTAAATAAAAGCTCTATTGAAAGTACCGTAAGCGTAGGCATATCTATTAATGAGGAACCCAATAATGTACAAAATGATAATGCTAATATTAGTGAAATAATCGAAGGCTATGAACAAGTACCTTGTACGTCCCATGGTAATGTCTATCCCTTAGAAAGATTAAGAATCTTGAGACAAAATGAAGAATGCAGTAAGAGGGAGTCGCTAGGTAAGGGGAAAAAGCGAGAGAATGAGTCAAATTGTGAAATTGAAAATCAGGGTGGAATATTTACCAAGAAATTAAAAAGGGTTGATGAATGGTATAAAGCAAGCGAACGTGTAAGAAATCAGATAAGTAAGGCTACTGAACGCCAAGATCCAAATTATAGGGAAAGAGAACGTGTCAGAAACCAATTGTATAAGTCGGCTAAACGCCAAGATACCGAGTTTAGAGATGTTGAACGTGATAGAAACCAGGCTTGTAAGGCTGCTAAACGCCAAGATCCCGAGTATAGAGATGTTGAACGTGCTAGAAATCAGACGGGTAAGGCGGCTAAACGCCAAGATCCCGAGTATAGAGATGTTGAACGTGATAGAAACCAGGCTTGTAAGGCTGCTAAACGCCAAGATCCCGAGTTTAGAGATGTTGAACGTGCTAGAAACCAGACAGGTATGGCGGCTAAACGCCAAGATCCCGAGTATAGAGATGTTGAACGTGATAGAAACCAGGCTTGTAAGGCTGCTAAACGCCAAGATCCCGAGTTTAGAGATGTTGAACGTGCTAGAAACCAGACGGGTAAGGCGGCTAAACGCCAAGATCCCGAGTATAGAGATGTTGAACGTGATAGAAACCAGGCTTGTAAGGCTGCTAAACGCCAAGATCCCGAGTTTAGAGATGTTGAACGTGCTAGAAACCAGACAGGTATGGCGGCTAAACGCCAAGATCCCGAGTATAGAGATGTTGAACGTGCTAGACAAAGATCTTCAGCCGCAGATAGGCGAGCAAACCCCTCGCTTATAGAGCAGACCTATTTTGATAGCATAAAAGATGGCCCAACGTGGCCGTGTGAAGGATGTTCAAATCTTTTTTTTAAGTCATCTGGCACCATTGTAAAGTCCATAGATTTCTTGTCAGTCCCTGGTATTGAACAAAGAGAGTTGAATGATGAAATATTTTTGTGTAGTACTTGTAATAAAAGCGTTAAGAGAAAGCAAATTCCAAAATTTTCAAGGGAAAATGGATTTGTGTTTCCTGAAATACCTGCGCAATTAAGTAACATAAGTAATTTAGAAGAAAGAATGATATCACCACGAATACCATTCATGCAAATACGAAGGTTAGGGTGTGACCAACAACGTGGTATTAAAGGAAATGTGGTTAACGTCCCTATAAATGTAGAGTCCACCGCCTCGGTTTTACCCAGGTTACCTCGAGACACGGATACTATTCAAATTGAGTTTATGAGAAGAATGCAGTATAACACACCCTATTTGTACGAAACTGTGAGACCCAAAGTCATTTTAGAGGCCCTTAACGTTCTGGTAAAAACGCCTTTGTATGTTAAACATGGAATTACCGTTAAGAGTGACATATTAGACCCCATTCCTGAAGAACTTGAATTTATTGTTGACGAAAATGACCGTCAGGTAAATCAAGTTGATGTATCAGGAGATAATCCAGTAGCGAAAATAAACGCAGAGAATGATAGCGATGATATGTGGAATGAACCCAACGAAAGTAGTTCGTTAACAGTTGGGAATCAAGACACATTATTAGTTTCTTTAAGTAATTTCTTGCCAAGTAATACCATGCATGTTAAGTTTGCTCCCGGTGAAGGTCAAACCCCAATGTCTTTACTCTTTGACGAGGATGCGGAAGAATTGTCATTCCCGAGCATTTACGTAGGTCAAAAAATGAATCTTAAGGTTAAGGGAAGTTTTGGTGATATTTTTAAATGGGAGCTTCGTAATATTGATAGGCGCTGTGCTAAAAATCCTTCGAAATTGTTTTACTCTTTTGTCAAATTAGAAACCTTGAAAGTTAGTCAATCTATACAGGTTTGCATGAGGAAAACTAAAAGAACAAATGGGTCGAATTATACTGCTGGACTTTTAGCTTCTGCAGGTTCTCTTGATGCTTTAATTAAGCAGGATGATGGTTTTAGGGTTTTAGAAAGACTACAGAGCTCGCCTTCTTATTGGCAACACAGACAAAAGGAATTGATGGGTATGATTAGACAGCTTGGTACGGCTACCTTTTTCATAACGTTTTCGGCTGCCGAAAGTAAATGGCCTGAGCTACTGAATATTTTGAGACTAACCTCTGGGCAGGAGAGTTTACCTAACGATGATATTAATAATTTAAGTTTTTCGG
Organism: Phalangium opilio; assembly: GCF_054372755.1. Classification (NCBI taxonomy): domain Eukaryota; kingdom Metazoa; phylum Arthropoda; class Arachnida; order Opiliones; family Phalangiidae; genus Phalangium; species Phalangium opilio. Next base: position 7,974,348 of record NW_028324182.1, on the reverse strand, counting down.
AAAGGGCAAAACTGATTCAGGATGATCCTGTTACTTGCGCTAGATATTTTGACCACCGTTTTCGGGCTTTGCTTAAGGCTTTACAGAAATTAGGTCCTCTTGGCGTTATAGAAGACTATTATTTTAGAGTTGAAATACAGCAAAGAGGTTCGCCCCACCAACATGGTTTGATTTGGATAAAAGATGCTCCAAAACTTAAAAATGATCTCTCAAATGTTAAGGAAGTAGAGGAATTTATTGATAATGTTATTTCTTGTGCTGCTGAGCACAATGACGAACATTTAGATTTGTTAACACGATTACAAATTCACAAACACACAACGACTTGTAGAAAGAAGGTCGATAATAATTCCGTTTGTCGTTTTGGAATCCCGTTTCCACCTATGCCCAGAACCATAATTTACGACCCTAGTTTAAGAGAGCCTGGTAGCGTACAGGAAGAACTCAGATCTAAGGAAAGGTCAAAGAAATTGTATGAGATGTTGCAATCGAAAGAAAAAGAGTTTTGGGTAGATAGTTTTGAGGAGTTGCTAGCTAAGTTGCGTATAACTGAAGACGAGTATATTTCTGCCGTTACTTATGACCTCAAAAGGAAAACAGTTTTGTTGAAAAGACACCCCAAAGATACTAGAGTTAATCCTTACAATCCGTGCGCTTTGCGTCTTTGGCAGGCGAATATGGACATTCAATTCGTTCTTGATGCTTACGCACTGGTTATGTATATTGTATCATATATAGGAAAGTCTCAAAGAGGGATGTCTTTGCTTCTGCGCGAAGCTTCTAAACAGGCAAAAAATGATAAATGTTCAGTAAAACAGAAGTTGAAACTAATTGCTAATCAGTTCTTGAATGCCCACGAGGTAAGCGCTCAGGAAGCGGCTTACTGTGGTTTACAAATTCCTGTGTCCAGGTGCAGTCGCGCCTGTGTTTTTATAAACACCAATGCCCCTGAAAATCGTGTACACATTCTTAAGAGTCAATCTGAACTTGAAGAACTACCAGCAGACAGTAATGACGTTTTTGCCTCTGGGATGCTAGAACATTATGTTCAAAGGCCAGAGGAACTAGAGGCAATAACGTTAGCTCAATTTGGTGCCTGGTACGAATATTCCAAAGCCCGTAGAGTGACTAAAGCCGCCCACGATCATGTTGATGAGGGAGAGAGCAATGAAGTTGAAACTTGTGGTAAATGGCTGAAACTTAAAGATGAATCAGGGTTTATTAGGAAACGTGGCCGTGCTAAAATTATTAGGTACAGAAGATTCAATTTAGAAAAAGATCCCGATAACTTTTATCGTGAACAATTAATGTTGTTTAAGCCTTGGCGCGATGAAAGTAATGATATTTTGACAAAGGATATGAAATCAGAATATGAGCTTTGTCGCGAAACTATTAATGAAGTTAGGAAAGAATTTCACAATGAAATTGACGAAGAAGCCGTAGAACAGGCTGTAGCAGATTTTGAAAATGGAGAAATTCAAGTGGATGTTACTAATATCCAGCCTGAATTAGAACATAGAAATGAAGTTGATAGATCTTTAGCTATGGATGATTCCGATTTTTTAATTAATACGGTTCAAGAACCTGTAGGAAATATTAATAGAGATATTATTGATGGCAATGCCGAAAATACTGTTGCTCCGTCAATTACCTTAATTAATGACTCTGAGTACAACGCCCTTCTTAGAAAATTGAATTCCAAACAAAGAGAGATATATTACCATGTTTTGTATCATGTAAAAAGCAAAGAAACTCCGTTGCGTCTCTTTGTTACAGGGGGCGCTGGTGTGGGGAAAAGTCTTTTGATTAGTGCTATATTTGAATCTGTGTCAAGGTTTTACAACAAACAACCTGGGAGTAATCCATCGGAAGCGAAAGTAATCCGTTGCGCACCTACTGGCAAGGCTGCCTTTAACATAGGTGGGGCAACTTTGCACAGTACTTTTAGTTTACCCGTTAGCCAATTTGGTGGAAATATATCGAGATTGGAAAGTGAAACACTTCATAAATGCAGGTTACTCTATGGTCAAGTAAAACTAGTAATAATTGACGAAATTTCAATGGTTGGAGCGAAGGTGTTTAATCGGGTAAACGCTAGGTTACAAGAGATTATGGGTTGTCCTGATTATTTTGGTGGTGTGTCTGTCGTTCTAGTTGGAGACTTTAACCAATTGAGACCAGTTTGCGATTATTTCGCATTTCAAGGTCAAAGTGAGAAAGATAATCCTTACGCGTCGTTAATTGGTAACCCAATATGGGAGCAATTTGAATTTGCCGAACTTGAGGAAATTATGAGACAGAGGGATGATAAAATATTTGCTGAAGCTTTAAATAGAATGGCTGTGGGAAGTATGACTCAAAATGATATTGATTTCTTTAGTAGTCTGGAGGTAACGCCTGAGCGTGTACCCCCAAAAGAAGCGATACATCTTTTCGCCACTAACGCGGAAGTAAACCAATTTAATCAAAATAAGCTTTTAAACATGAATACGGAAAAGGCTGTTTCGGTTTCAGTAGATGTTGTCAATGGTGATCTTAGTAGTGAAGTTAAAAATAACATACTTTCCCAAGTTGAAAAGTTAGCAACGTCTGATACGTATGGTCTGCCCAAACAATTGACTCTTGCGTGTGGCGCGAGATATATGATGACCAACAATGTTGACACCTCTGACGGACTAACTAATGGCGCGACAGGTTGGTTAAGAAAGATAGAGTACGGCACAAATAGGGTCGGGGATAAAATCCCGTTCAGGGTATGGATGGAGTTTGACGATCCCAAAGTTGGGAAAATGTTGAGGCAAAAATGTCATGGTTTATATTTGAATAGTGATATTAACGCTTCGTGGACGCCTGTTGAAAAGGTCATAAAGTCGTTTAATAGAAAATGGAGACAAAATAATGCCTCAGTTTCTAGGAAACAATTGCCTTTGGTTGTTTCTGAGGCCATTACGATACATAAAAGTCAGGGTGATACTTACTCCTCGGTAGTGGTTCATTGTAAGGCTACAAAAAAAATTGAAAGAGCGCATTTATATGTGGCTTGTAGTAGAGCGAAAACCGCTTCCGGTTTATATATTGATGGAAAATTTAAAGTTCCTAATTCACCCAAAAACAACCTAGTAGAATTGGAACTTAAGAGGTTGCGAGACACAAAAAGCATCGAACTACCTTTCTTGCATGATCCCCTTTACATTTATGTACATAACGCGCAGTCTTTAAATGCTCATTTAGAAGATGTTTTAGCAGACAATGTAATAATGAAAAGTCAAATGTTATGTTTTGTTGAAACGTGGAAAAAAGAGACGGACGATTTTAGAGTGCCATCTTTTAAGGAAGTAGGTGGTATTTACTTGCCAAGTACGGCACGCAGAGTTGCTTTTGGTTCGTCCATATATTTAAGAGACACGCCTAAAAACGAAGTTAAAGAGATAGATACTAGAGTTTTACGAAGCGACATTCCTGTTAGAAATTCTCACGTGGAACGTTGCTGGTTAGATGTTTACATAGAAGGAGAACTTATATCTGTGGTATTGTTGTACAAATCTCCCTTAGGAAGTTTGAGAACTGTGTTTGAGGACTTTAACCCTTTGTTTGACATGAAATATGATTCGTCTATTCCAACAGTTGTGGTTGGAGATTTCAATATTAACTTTTTAAAGAGCCAAACGGCACTGAGAATGTTCTTTGATTCACATGGAATATCTCTTTTGCCGGGTCTAGAACAAAAGTATTCGACTGACTATCATTGTCAATTAGATTTGGCGTTTGGTAACAAACTTTTTCGAGACCGATACGATGCATGTTATAGAGAGTCTTATTATTCTTACCACAAGGGTATTTGCATTTTTAAAAGAACATAGTTTGAAATGGAAAAATTTATTTAAAGCAAGGTGGAGCTCCAGTGCGCCCCTTATTGACGACCTTTCTATTGTACATTGGGTTTAACTTGTTAGGATAATTTTCAGATCCTCCCTAATGCATTAAGTTTCATTGTTACCTACCTACGGCAAGGTAAAATTATTATGTTTATACAAGGTTAGGCATCATGGTAGGGGCGCCAATGGAGCCGCATGTTGCTTTAAGGGTCTAAACTACGAGAAATAGGCTTGGGATCCTTGGCTAAGAAACCCACATATGGCTTGGGATCCTGTACTAAGAAACCTAAAATTAGGCTTGGGATCCTGTACTAAGAAACCTAAAATTAGGCTTGGGATCCTGTACTAAGAAACCTAAAATTAGGCTTGGGATCCTGTACTAAGAGACCCACTTAAGGCTTGGGATCCTTGACTAAGAGACCCACACAAGGCTTGGGATCCTTGACTAAAGAACCCACATCTGACTTCAAGATTTGAAAAAAAAGGGTAAGTATCATTATTGGAATTGACGGTCATATAAGTTTGGTATTAATCCATTTAAAAATATGGTATATTTTATGAGTAACCTGGAGGATTGGCGTAGTTCATGAGTAGCCTAGAGGATTTGCGTAGTTCATGAATAACCTAGAGGTTATGCGTAGTTCATGAATACCCTAGAGGTTATGCGTAGTTCATGAATACCCTAGAGGTTATGCGTAGTTCATGAATACCCTATAGGATATGCGTAGTTCATGAATACCCTACAGCATTGGTTTAGTTCATGGGTAACCATGGAGGACAAGGCCAACGAAATTGTAAACAAGGTATGTAATAGTGATAATTAGTTAATGGGGATAATCGTTGAGGTGATTTATTGTGGTTCTTCAGAAAATACGTCGGGAAATATATCTCAAGGCTTATCCTTAGGCTTAATAAAGGTGAAATACAACTCTCAAAACGTTAAAATGGTTGCGTCAGATGACTGAGATCTGGAGCGGCAACTGTGGGTTCATGTAAAGGCGAACCACTGAACAAAGTGTAAGTGTTGCACCAAGTTTCATAGGTTTGGTGAAGAATGGAGCAATTTTGTATAGCGTACTTTAAAAATGTTTTAGGTATGGCGAAGCGGAAATGGCTGAATAATCGGCGACAATTCAATAGTCCTAGTCGAAAATCCCCTTTTTTCGGCAAAACGCGGCCGAGGTGATTTTGAAAATGTTCCTGGCTGCGTTTTCTGCCGTTGGTAACACTGCAGCGTCCTCAAAAGTTGGCCAACGCTCAAAGCGGAAGTTGGACTTCGCCGCAATTGATCGACTAGAACTATAGTTCTAGCACGTTCAATGTTATGGGAGCAGCAAGTAGAGCAATACAAGGGCGGGCTGCATAGCGGTCTAGCAGTGGAAATACAGAAAGGAGAAAAACTTAACGCCAAGAGGCAGAGTTTTCCTATTTTGTGGAACTGGAGTCGTCTTGGTCTTTGTTATCTGAAACGTACAGCACCAATACACCTATGTAATAGTTTCGAAAAAACGAAACTTTATGAACTACGCCTCATCTACTAGGTTATTGCTTTCTTTCGGACGCTATCCACCAAACATTCATCCTTAAACAGTCTGAAGAAGTTTTTAATATTAATAGTCCTAATTTGATTGTGGTTTTTTCCCAAATGGGTTTTCCCAGAGCCTTTTTTCCCACATGCGCTGTGGGTTTTTATGGTTCGAATTAGCTTGTATTATGACATGAATATTTGACATCCATTGCATCGTTTGTTAATGCTATTAATCAATTTATTCGTGGATAGCTCAGACGTCAGAGTGGAAAATCAATAATTTAAAAATAAGTGTTTTAATATTAATAATTCAACTGTGATTATGGTTTTTTCCCAAATGGGTTTTCCCAGAACCTTTTTTCCCATATGCGCTCTGGGTTTTTATGGTTCGAATTAGCTTGTATTATGACATGAATATTTGACATCCATTGCATCGTTTGTTAATGCTATTTATCAATTTATTCGTGGATAGCTCAGACGTCAGAGTGGAAAATCAATAATTTAAAAATAAGTGTTTCAATATTAATAATTCAACTGTGATTATGGTTTTTTCCCAAATGGGTTTTCCCGGAACCTTTTTTCCCCATATGCGCTCTGGGGTTTTATGGTTCGAATTAGCTTGTATTATGACATGAATATTTGACATCCATTGCATCGTTTGTTAATGCTATTAATCAATTTATTCGTGGATAGCTCAGACGTCAGAGTGGAAAATCAATAATTTAAAAATAAGTGTTTTAATATTAATAATTCAACTGTGATTATGGTTTTTTCCCAAATGGGTTTTCCCAGAACCTTTTTTCCCATATGCGCTCTGGGTTTTTATGGTTCGAATTAGCTTGTATTATGACATGAATATTTGACATCCATTGCATCGTTTGTTAATGCTATTAATCAATTTATTCGTGGATAGCTCAGACGTCAGAGTGGAAAATCAATAATTTAAAAATAAGTGTTTCAATATTAATAATTCAACTGTGATTATGGTTTTTTCCCAAATGGGTTTTCCCAGAACCTTTTTTCCCATATGCGCTGTGGGTTTTTATGGTTCGAATTTGCTTAATGTTAAATTATACTGAAGGTTCCAATATATAATGTTAAATAACTATTCATTGTTTTATATAGATAGAAACGTTGAAGTATTATAAATACTGTTCTGTTAATGGTTTTTCAAGAACCTTTTGTTCCCATATGTATTGTGGGTTTTATGGTTTTAATTAGGTTATATTTAACTTTTACTGTACAGTTTAATGTATTATGTTATTTATTTCTTTGTATATATTGAAGTATTGTTGAAGTGTTATAAATACTGTCTTCTGAGCCTAATGTAATATTATAAATACTGTCTTCTGAGCCTAATGTACTTTCAGAATGTTATGGTCTTGAATTAAATGAAAAGTAAATAAAGTGAACGTTAAAATATATGACATCGTCCCTATATTATGTAAGATGAACCTCGTTCGGCCGTCGAAGGTAATTTAAGACAAGTAATGATGATAATATACAAGTATGAAGTCGATAAGTTTTATAATATAGGGGTAATTAAGTGACTATTTTAAAATTCAATTCCTGCACTTGCAAAGAATTAAAAAAAGCGATAGATGCATATATTTAGGTTGTTTAAGGGGTAGTGATAGTCATCTCCACTCGGAGAGGTAATATTTTGGCTTTCCCAACTTGTTATAAGTGACTTCATTATTTCATTGCGGCTTTTAAATAACTATAATTATTTCACTAACGACCGTAAACTAAAATGATTGTATACATGCATTTTAAATCTGCAGTAGGCCAGAAAATAAACTACGGTTGCAAAATAAAAAGATGACGGATTTTTTAACGTTGTCTTTTTAAATAATTTGCTCACTACTAAAAAGAGGGAAATTAAATCTTAAGTTTAAACAAGATCGATGAAGCAATTTAGTTTGAAAGATAAATACGAAATTCTTTAAAATAGCAATTAGCAAAGGAATTACTTGATTCGTAAAGAGAATAGATAAGTAATGAATTACTTCATTTCTCTTAAAAAACGAAAATCAATTAAGACGAGATGAGGAATGAGTTTTAATATTAGTTTTATGGTTTATATTACGCATTTAGAACGGGAATTTCTTCACCATATATTATATCTACATTAGGATTATGAATTAAGAATTAAGATAATATTCAAAGGTGAAATGAATAAACGTACGGTAAAACGATCCTGCATGAAGCTGTATTTTAATTAGGTAAATGACGTCAGCTCTGCAAATCCTCAATTTCAGGAACCGGTACGTGTATCATCAAAGTAAATTCCTTGTTAGGGAAAGAATATTTCCAATTAAAAATGAAACACCGTACTGTAACCATAGAAACTGTAGCGTACTAGATATAGTCTAGTCGAATCCAACTTTAGCTTTTAAGATGAAATACTGTATATTTACTGGAAAGGTTTATATAATACAAAGTTTGGATTCTAGAATCAACGCGAGGATAGTTGTTCACAATTAGACAAACTTACTCTAAATAAGCCAATATATTCTACAAAGAGATACACGGAAAGGTGCTTTGGAAATGTTTGATAACTTAGAGACAAACTATTATAGTACGCCATCCGCTACACCAGTCCAGCGCCAAAATATGTTAACTAAATTTTGTACTATTTTCAAGCCAGAATATATCCGAGTACTTAGAATAACCGTAACTTGCGCAAGGGATAATAGATATAATACATTTTGGCACAGACTACCCTATATGCAGTTCCATTTTGGAGGGGAACTAGTATTTGTACACTAGAGGAGGCTGGTTGCACGTGGAACATCACATCTCTGTTTGCTAACTTCGTTTGCTCGCGCCACGCGGAATATATGGATTTATACAGCGAAGTGCGGGGAAAGGAGTCGGCCAAATACGGCTATCCTATCAATAGGACAATGGACCCACTACATAAGCTACCAAAGAGAGCGGATAAACGAAGGAGCTGGCCACAGCTCTGGTTAGAATGCTGAAATGCTCCGCTCGCGCAAAGAAATAAACCAAGCCAAAAAGGACTCGGGGAAACTGATGAGAATAATGGAGTTTACTAGCTACCCTACTCTATATACAGGGTGTTTTACTTTGTTAAGATTGGTAAAACGATTATGGTAACATAGGACAACAGAGAATCTTTGTTCACATCAGTCGATCATCGGTGTTTTCGAAAAGGCAGAAGTTGTATCTGCGATAACAATTTTACACCATTAGTTGTACAACCGAACTTTTTTAGAAACCGATGCATCTTAAAGCTGGATATCGCGCATCAAATACCCTGTATCTTTGCTGTCTTTGTATTAACACTCTAGGTTAGAGAGACGGTCTGGTAAACTTCTTTCGTAAGAAAACGAAATATTCGTTTATATGGGTCGACAGAATAAAACAGACAGGCAGGCAGGGTGGAAGCCGTCCGAAGGGATGTAGAAAAAGAGATAAGGAAAGGATAAAACCTGACGTTGGCGTTGTGCTCCGGGCGACAGAACTAGAACGCAACACTCACTCCGTATCGAGATCCGCAGCCAGCCGCTTGGCAATTATGGCCAATTCATTTCGTTAAAGCTTTTCTCGGGCGCGTATAACCGTGACGAGATGTTTTGATCGCTTTTCTACCAATAAAGCTCACGAGGCTAAAAAGATACGATAGAGAAAGCGAGAGAACGTTTCCGGAATAAAGATAAAGATCGCCGGGATAATAAAACCAACCGAGATCTCAATCAAGCTTAACTACGTTGCGATCCGACACTTCCACGAACCTAACGAAAGACGAAAGTTTCTCTTATGATTATTTACCATAAAAAATACGAAAAATCTCGTGATCTTACAGAAATAGATAGGGAGAAATAAGACAACAGTACGACTAGTCGAGTAAGTTCTATTATTGCTTGGTTCTTTCTCGGTTTTTCTACGCAGATTTGGAATTCTGTTTTTGTCACTTTAGGGTTGGAGTCATCGAGCGTCCTCATCTTTCTCCGATTCCCCTATGGACAGGCCCGTTCGCCAACCACAATCTTCTCCCTTTTCCTTCACCATAAGATGAACCTGTCATTATTACGTTCCTGAGTGACTTAAATAGGATTTTTATTTATTCCATCCCGTTCGGCCCTCATCTTCCATCAAGTTGATTCTATTCTTTTTCGTTCATAGCGTCTCTATTCCCAGTCTCATACGGTTGTCTCGCGGATCTGGAAAACCTTTCACGAAATTGCGTGGCGACAGAATAGATAAATCTCGAGCAAAGCCCGAGGCATTCTAGTAGTCTTTGGCCAAACTAAGTTGGTAGTTACTAACTCTATTCTAAACAACAACTCCATACATCGAATTATACGCCACTGGCCGCCTTTTTACCGGATTAACCGTACGTGTGTACGAAAATATCCAGAATTACACTAGAGCGTCCTCAATTTGGGAGTAAGAGTTATACCTAGAATTGAGGAAGGAATAGATGCTATACGTATATTCGCTAAGTACATTCGCGTGTCCGCTATATAATCCTTTCCCAGCATTAACTCATCTCCTTATATCTTAGGCACTAAGGCCCGTATCTTGGGCATAGCAATGAGCCGAGCTAGTGATAATACCCAAATGTACAGGAAGTACTAATACGAGACAAAAGACTATGACTTGAACCATAAGAATATTATGTAAAAAGTGAGACTGAAGTATAGTACTGAGAATCGTCTCGAATATTTGTAGGTACAGCAAAATGTGTAGTTTATGAAGTGTTACGCAATATGCTTATGAATGTACATACTTAGTTGATACTTTAAATTGTCCAGTCACTTATACTTGCTGGCCATAAAAAGAAGGCTTATCCATAGAAGGATAAATATCTCGAATTAGGCTGGTGGACTCACTCCCTTTATTTTTAAAGCGAGTTATATATATCTCTTCGTGTTATCTACTTGTATCTCCTTGCTCCAATCCCCTTTTAAACGTGTTTCGAGTTAACGTGTCGAAACAAAACGAAACCAAAACAAAATGCCGAGGGGGAGGAGACACTTTACAATTATTTCTTCGGTACATTAGTCTTGCTGAGAATGGCGGTCGTTGTTTTTGGCACCGTTGTATAATGCCAAGGCTTAACGAAAAAAGGTGCGGGACGTTTATACTTTCGAAGGAAGAAACTGTTTTATAAACGACTCACGCTAAAAAGGAATCAATCGATTCTTTAGGAGAAAAGCTCGCTGCCTTTCTCTATTCTAACCTTCCTCTATTCCACCAATAAGTTGATTCCAGGACTACCACGCTAGACCTACTGTTTTTTACAACGGTTTTTTTTCTTATTTGAAAGTCTTCTTTCTTTTTGGCTCTGAACTCCTTCTTTCATAGCTGCCACCCTCCCCCGCCCCCGAAAAAAAAGAAGCAAGGAGCTACCAGAAAGAAGTTCTTTTCTTCGAAGTTAAACTAAATAAGATAGCGATTTCGCATTAGAAAAAACAGTATATTCCCAGTATTCGGAAAAAAGCTTTACGGATGGCTGCGGACCACGGGAAATGACAACCTTTTCGCGAATTCTTTTCCATTGAAAGAAAAAAAAATTCATCCACTTTTGCGAATACGTTTTTCCCTAGTTTCTTGAATTGGTTTTCTTTTCTTTCATTTTTTCCGTTCTTGACGCAAATTTTTCTTATTGCGTTGTATGTTTTACATTTAGAGAAAGACGATCAAGGAGTTTTAAACATTGAAAATGGGCATCTAGTACGATTTTCCTTAATTAACCATAGGCTTATATTTTTTCCAATTATTATTAAAGAAAATTTAAAGATTTTAACTTGATCTGTGATCCATAAAATAAGCACTAGACAGTCTGTTTGGAAAAGCTCGATGATGTATCCATGGAATTGCAATAGCATCATTTAGGAGGTTACTAGCTCTGTATCTTTTCTCTCCCCCCCCCCAGACGATGCAATTATCCCATGAAGGAAACAAACAAGGAGTTTCCACGTAAAGAATGATCTATTCTCTTCCGAAACTTACAAGGATGTCTATTAGGGTATATGGCTTCCTTATTTTACAACACCAAGCAAGATTCACCGGGAATTCTCGATATATTTTCCCTCGCCTCTCTCTCCATGGACGTAGGAAACGAGAAGCCCGGCCTGTTCATAATCAAAAAGAGCTTTCGTCGGCTTCTAGATGAGCGCTAATGTTTCTCGGATCGTTCGATAGAGAGGTCATCAAAGACGTCGATTACCCAGAAAGGGCGCTAGAGACCAAACCAGATATCCTTCCAAGAGAAAGAGAGAGAGAGAAAAAATACAACACTTTCTAAGATAGGAACGCAATCGAAATGGGTTCTTCGGACATTGCTTTTGACAGATATTCATTTAGGAAAAAGGAAGAAGAAAATTATAGAAGAGCGTGAGAAAAAAATAAGGAAAAAAAGGAATGTTTTCATTTGGCGTGCGAGCCGCGTACAGTGGCGGCTTTCCGCCCTATCTTACATCTTTAAGAACGTCAAAGAGCCGAATCCTCCCCACTCAGTTTGAAGGAAGTATAGGCTTAGTACTTGCTGTAGTAGTTTTTGTTGTGGCAAAATGAGGTTAATGGAAGCTATTTAAATCCCTCTGGTGCCCAACGAAACCTTTTTCTCGCCAAGGTCTTGGAGAAAATAGCTTAATGCATTTTTCATCTTGTTTCCTCTTCCTCGATTCTCCGCCAAAGCGGAAGTTAGTTGAAGGAGGGTTGAAGTCAGAGGAGGTTGGAAACCAGAAAAAATCGAAGATTCACTCTCGCCTTCCAAAATTGGACAAAAGGTGGAAGAAAATAAAAACTTTCTTTAAAAGAGAGACTGGCCATATACGGGCGGCGAGATGAAGTCTCAGTTCAAGGAGTCTTTCACGGGTGATAGCAGTGTGGGTGGGGGCTAGAGAAATCGAGAAAGCCCAGCGCCTGGGAATTACGAGTTGGAAATTGAGCCCTTGGAAATCTTTTACCTCGAAGTTATAAAGAAGGAAGGGTGCCGACGTATCAACGAAATACGATCAAAAATAGACCTTTTGATAACTTTATTAAAAGCGTGTAAAGAAGGAAAGAAAGGTTTGACGTATTTTTCCCACACTCCTCGAAGTGTCACGCGGCATGCTTTTAAATAAGCGCATTGGCCATTCACGCTCACGGGACAACTAGATGTCTCTATTATGGAAAATCGTTGGTTGTGTCGGACCACGCGAAAGTGCCATAAGCGCCGCGCGTTTCGCTAGTACGCCCGATTATCGATTTGCCCATACACCACGATTTGGCGGAAGGTTATACCCTATCCAACAGTGAGAGGAAAACGTTTCTTAGCGGGGGTTTCGTCTTATAGGACTCCCCTCCGCGATACCTTACCAGTGTTAAATTGGAGAGCGAGGCGTCCGGAACCAACTATATTCGGCCAGCTGGTCGAGTCGAGCGCGTCGTACTGGTACATCCGGGCTAAAATAGAGGAAGCTCGGGAGTTCGTCGAAAGAGAAGCGAGTCTCGCTCGATCTCTCAGTAGCGCGAGAGACGTCAGCGAAACAAGTTCACGGACGGTACTGTCGGCCGGTCGGTGGTAGTAGATAGCTCTTCCGTTTTCACTGACGGTACCGAGAGAAAAACGGGATCGTATCTTCAACGCCGTTACAAAATTGGTCCCCATCGCCATCCTCAGGATTTATCTTATAGGAACGCGAGCGCGGTCCGATGGAGCGCGATGCCGCTTCCTAATTTCCAGCCTTTCAACGTGAAAGAGTCTAAATAAGGGCCAGGCCCTTTCGAAGGGAGAAATCTTTCCGAGGGAGAAGATTCCTCGCTTCTCTTAACAATGAGAGAAATACACTCTCCGGATCGCGGTGGCGGGAGAGAAACGATAATCGCCCGCAGAGCCGCAACGACGCTACATTGCTCCGCATCAACTTGGGCCGCCGCCACCGGAAATTCCAGAGGCGGATTTTGGAGGGCGTTTCGAGTGGCCCTCATAACCGTCTCACTCTTATCCCAAGCGGTCAAGTCCATGGAGTTTCTAGCAGGTAATCTTTCTTACACTGTTAGCGAACTATACGGCTTAGATCAAATAACTCAATATGTTATATATGGCCACTCGAATTGTCACTACCCAGGTGGAATATTAATATTCCTCCAGATTTTTCCAACCTTTTCCTTTCGAGTTTTTTGTCTGAGCCACCTACTTTATACGTACAGACACTCTTATGACAATAGAAAATTATCCTGTCAAACAATTTAACATATTGAAATTTGGTATGAGAATGAAAACACGTGGTATTTTGACTTTATATGGCCTTATTCTAACGTAAAATATTACCATTTACAAAAAATATCGTATCCTTTCGTTCAAATTTTTAAGCATGGAACGTTTTCCAAAATAAAAACATTAAAAAAGTGATTCTAAATTTATAATCAATATTGGATTTCAACTGCATTATCATCTAAAATTCATACCAGACGCGATAGACCGGGAGAGAAGCTCATTAAAGATAGTGTTTATTAAACGAGCTATGAGAAACAAAAGCAGTGTATAGACAATCATTCTACAAATAGGGGAGAGTTTGAAATTTGCGTTGTAAAACACTCGCTTTGCTTCGACCATGCACGAGAGGGTCGCTAATTCTCGTCGTCTCCCTCCGACAAAGTTTATTTCGTGTCAGCGTATTCGGTACTAACAATTAATAACCCGAGGCTGTGCTGACCGACTTTGTCCCAGAACTAAAACCATGGGCAATACTATTTTAGAAATGATTTCTATTACAGGCAGTCATTTCATTAGGAATTAATTGTTTACAGAAGTAGCTTAACCTTCAATGCTCAAATTCACATTATAAGTAGATAATTACTGCAGGGTGTTTCTGATAAGTCTGAGATAAAAAAGGGTGTATTCTATGGGTCAAACTGAGTGGACAGCGCCAAAGAACATGGGTATACAATATTTTGTTATACAGAGATATGGGCTCCCAAACATTGCGTCCAATAACAAGTAATGTTGAGTAATTAGGTTTACGTTACCAATGCACTCTTCTGCTAGATAAAGGTTTCAATAACGATCTTAGATTGAAGGCTCATATGTCTTAATCAACATGTTCCTTGACACTTCCCACGCAGTTTCACCCCAAGAATACACCCTTTCATTAATGACAGACTTATCAGAACCACCCTGTATGTGTCTAACAAGATGGAAGAAGATCATGGAGAACTTTTTGAATCTAGAAAGAGGTCTAAGTTAATCTATTAACAAATAATAAATGGTGTGAAAACTTAGGGTTTATCCATTTCTGACAATGTACGGTTAAAACGCGGCAAGGGTTAGATGCAAGACCTCTATTCTCATTATCGAGGCATCAACAGCTCGAAACCGACGTTCAGTGTTAGAGCGAGTAAGAGAGAGTGAGAGTTGAAGAGGGTTTTAGGGGCAGAAACCTTCAGGCCCTATATATGTATATATATACTACAACAATGGGTGATAATTAAGATTAGGCCTAAACAGCGCGCTAGCTATTTATATAAAGAGGGTGGAAGGGAAATCAAACCAGACATTATTGGTGCGGAGAGAATTCTAGGACGCGGACACAGAGAGAGAATGCTCAGCGAAAGGGAAATAGAACTTTACAAGCTTCATTCCTCCGTTGGGCAGGGTGAGTTATTAGGTAATATAAGGGCCGGAGAGCGGTTTGTATTTCTTTCGTGAAGCCATAAAAATGACCCGCTAGTGGTTTCCCAAATTCCCTGATGGTTTGATTAAAACAGCCTGCCCTCTATAAAATAGCAGGAATAAACGTGCCGTCAATATTCACTTAGGGAAAATACCCTGTCGCTTCATGGGGTACAGTGTTTTCCTCCTATAATCTAGAGCTTCCCCCCTGCATTGTTAACCGATGATGTAGAATTTTGATATTAAAAACGATAATTAAATTCACAAAATATTTTGATTATTTTCAATCCAGTTGTGACAAGGTTTTACTTCAAAAAATGGGCGTCTAATATTCAATATTGCAAGCGCGAATTCAGAACAAAAATTTTTTCGATGAATAAATGATAAAAGAAAGTAAAATATTTTTTCATTTCAGACGTTATGTCTTCATTTTATATTTAAAGCTCCATTTGAACACGTGTATATAGAATACTAAGCTATCTTTTATATTATTCTTTAAACACAATACGTTTATAAATCAATGATTATTATGATTTAAATTCTGTAAGGACGTTTCTCCGATCATATCATTTTAAACGTAATCTGATTCTTTACCCCAGCCTGCATTTCCATAATACACGAATATAAATGAAAAATATATTTCAACTCTCCAGTGACGCATTAAATATATTGTTGAATGGGTTTAAAATCAAATTAATGTCTACCATATTCTTGAGGAAAAATCATCCCTTCTCCAATTCAGAGAAAGTGCTCCCCATTAACCATAGATATCAGAAATACACTAATGTCCTTCCTTGAGTTTTGCAATACACTTATGGCATGATATACATTGACGACAATTAATCTATATATATTGCGTAGATCTATGCGTTTGTACTTTTCACAACTGTTCGAAAGACACCCCTCTCTCTCTAGAGAAAGAGAGAGATTCTGTATTAAGGAAAGTTCGGGGAAAAAATTCGGGATGGAAGGAGAAATTCCCGTGAAGGAAAAGAAGGGAAAATGAAAAAGAAGAAAAAGGAATATTTTTGGCAGACGATGTATGCCTTGAAGAACGATTCTAGCATACGTTAGAAACGACTTTGCATAATTGAACCAACTTCCTTTCCCAACGTTTCGGCTTTTTCTTTGCTTTCTCTTTAAGGGGGAACTACTAGTTTCAAAAATTAGTAGTTTTACCGTAGTTGATGTAGTAAAGGTTTAACGATCCATGGAGGGGCTCAAATATTTAAGTCGATCCATGGAGGGGTTTAAATATTTAAGGCGATCCATGGAGGGGTTAATATACTTAAGTCGTTTCAGTAAAATGTTATCTCTTAAAAATAAATTTACTGTATATTCCAATGGCACATGCGCACTTGGTAAATGAGTAGGGTATTCGTACGCATTGTTAAATGAAAGAAAGAGTTGTCATTATCAAGGGTGCAAACCATGGAAACAAAGGTTTTTGAGATACAGAACAGTTGACATACCTTCATAAAATTTGCCTAAAATTGTTAAGGTTTTAGCCATTTTGTTTGTCAAGAGAAACAACAAAAAAACCCAAGTCTCAATCGCGCTGTCAATGCAATTCTTGGAAGGAAAAATAATGTTGGAACGCGTCCGTCGAAGCAAAATAAAGCATATTCTCCCTGCAGTCATTTGGGCAAAGGCTACGAGGTCTGCTTTATCCCCTCCCGTGTCTTCCAAAGAATTCTTTTGTTTAGACAGCTCGAAAGCGATTTCTCGATTCATCCCCCGACAAAATCTTATTTTATATTCTCTTTCTGTTTAAGCTGAAAAACACGCGGAGAAATCCCAATTCCATTGTTTGGATAAGAGGTCAAATCTTTTCTTTTTATCTCAAGGAGTTGTTTTGCTTCTTTCGTCTAGCTCCATCACAAAAGGCGATACCGAGCGTCGTCTAAATTGGGGTTAAGTGCAAATATATCTGCAGCATAAACTATATACTTTATTTACTAAGGAGTTATAGAGATCTCTTAATATATCTTTGAGTCACATTAATTTGACTGATTTCGGAAATGAGAGAATGTCTATTGACTTAGAAAGATCCTTTTTGTAATAGGCAGGAACTAACTTAAAACTAACAAGGATACTGACAAAGGAAGCAAAAATAATATACTAAAGTCCCCTTTAAAATGTTTTAACACTAAACACCGGTGTATTGAGTGAGCAACACTTCTACAGGAGCTAGCCTTCCTACATATACGCCTATTAGTTTGCTTTCCGTCGTACTTAATTGCATTGTGGCTAAAGAGATCTACAGGCGTTAACGTTACATTTGCTCAAGCTTGGTTTACTTCCGAACCCTCTTTCTGATGGGTCATATTTTTGAATTTCGTAATTAAACTTGGAGAATTTGACCGAATAAACTTTAATATTCAATACAATTTTGTTTATAAAAACTGCAAACATTAGAAAATGCAATTCTGTTTGACATTAACTAAACTGTATTCGTGGCAAACACCCTGTACACGAAATAAAGATGGTCCGCAAAATATATAAGATGGGAAGCGTACCTATATATATCACCTTATAAGCAGCCATTCGGAGAGTCAAAATTGTCCGAGTTGCCTAATCTTCCGAGCGAAGTCGGATACGCCTTGGGAAGACTAGGAAATTTTCTCATATCGTTCTTATCATAGGAAGAGGCCATTAGGCATTTTTTTTCTATTTTTTTTTCCTGAAAAAAGGAAGAGGAGGATACGCTCTTTCATATCGCAGAGATTTTTTTCCTCAGCCGTTTTTTCCTCGCAAACCTACTCAACCCACGAGACTTGGCGTTCGCTCGCGTTTTCCTCAATGTATAAAGTAGATTAAGGCGAAGTTATTTGTTGATAAAATCGAATTAAATTTGTATAGTTTACATTACGTTATCCTCCTAAAAACTTCGAAATAATTTAAGTCTACAAAAAAATAGGCTGGAGGAACTATTTTATTCTCCTAGACCACTCGGCTATAAGAGCCCCAGCGCCGGCGTCGACTATTATACCCAATCACACAGAAAATTACGGGCAACTTTTTTCCTTCCCTAGCTCGTGAAAGAAATATGTTTCCGGCTGGGTTTTGAAATCAAATACGGAATCTTTTATCACTTTGACCTCGTATATGGCTATTTCGACGACGGTGCAAAGCCTTCCTGATTGCTAACCGAGCTAGTCGTTTATATACTAGGCCTACCCTCCTTTATATCAACTCTTTCACGTAAATAACAAGTTTGATGAGGAGAAAATTTGATAACTATACTTGCATTTTGGAAATCAATAACACTGGCAACCAAGTTGGATATAAATAATTTAAATAATAGATGATGTAACTTAATAAAAGACCCGCTGTTATATGTATATTCAACAATATTATATTACTCGAATAATATTAATCTGAAATACAATTAATTAAACTTAATTTATGTCATAAACATTTTAAAGGGTTCCACCACAGGCTTGCGGGGTCTCTATCCTTACACGTGCAAACGGCAGACCGCCTTTTACCTCTTCCAAAGCTACCGCGCCCGCAAGCCGCTGGTGGAACCCTTTAAGTCTTAATACCTGAACTTTTGAAGAAGAATTTTTAGTATCTAACATATAAAGAACTCAAAAACACCTAAAACCTATGATTTCTTGTGTCAAAAAATGTATATAGCCTGATTTTGACCTGAATAAGGGCTGCAAAATATCCCCATCATACCTAGCCATCAACAAATGCGTCTAGGAGATTTAACGAAATATCGTATATATACTTTGAAACGAACATATAGCGTTGCTGGTATGAATGGGGAGACAGAAAAAGAGATGGAAATTCGTCCCTGAATTTTATGAAAGACTGAATGATCGTAATAGTCACGCCCAAATCGAATGGATTGATGACCAAAATCGGAGATGCAATTTTTCTTAAATGGATTGCTTTTTCTCTCCGCTATTTTTCCCTATTTATTCCAATCCTCAGTTCTTCCTTTCAAATAACAAAAAAAAAAAGAAAGATGCTTTTATCGCTATTGGCGGAAATAGAGAAACACGAGGTTATGTCACGTGACCGTGCACGAATGCATAAATGTTCCTCACGCGTAACCTTGATTAATAAAAGATGTTTTCTAAACTATTGTTTCGCGCATCTTAAAATATTTCATTAGGAAAATTTGGACATAACAAGCTAATGAGCGCGAAGTTATATCTTCAAAGTAGGTCTGAATCATAACTTCCGGTTAATAACCAGTCAGATATAAAAAGAAGAGTGAAATTTCCTTTCCCAGAGAAAACGTCATATCATTGTGGGAAAAGATTTGCCGAGCGTGTAAATAGCCTAGAGGCCAAGGCCTATGTACACCTTAAGCCTTTGCACTCTCGCATTTCATAAAATTTGCCCTAAAGGAATATATATATGAGAAATCCCCGGAGGTTTAAAACCAGAAAGAAAGATGAAACGATTTTATCATTTTGAGCTTATAATATGGCTTTGTTTTCTCCCCGTCTCTTTCCAAACTTCTTTCTCTTCCACAAAAACGTTTCTCTCTTTCTTTCTCTCTCTCTCTCACGAAAGGCGAGATATTTGGCAAAGACTAAATACAAATGGACATATCAGTAAGGAATTATATCCCGGAATTCTTTTTATTTTATTTACAAAATACTTTCGCATTAAACATACCTTCCCAAAATAGCTATAAACGAAACTATCAGTTCACGAACTATGTGCCGCGTTATGTCCATCTCTGACTTCCTCTCTGTAACTAGTCCTATTTTGGGGCGAGGCTAGTTCTATCTCAATCCAAGAAAAGAAAAAAAAAGGAATAAGAGGCGATCTCCTTTTTTTAACACAAACGGTATGAGAAAAGAGAATTCCAAAAAAAAAAAGAAAAAAAAGATTCCTTAGAGAAATCTCAAGTTTTTATTTCGACAATTCAGACTTAAAAAGAAGAGCGGGGAGGGGGGACAGTGGCAAATAGGAAATTATTCATAAGAATCCTTTTTCCAAATTATAAAAATCCGTAAAGGGAAAATTTGAATTTTAAAATAGTACGATTTCGATCATCTTTCTCGAGTTTATTCTTAAGTGACTCTTCCGAGGAGTTCTCATCATTTTATTCTAATAATTACATTAATAACAACTCAAAACCACGGTGTCATCTTCGTTTTGATATTTAATATTTAATATGACAATGGCTTTCAAAAATATGAAAACTGCGCTTAAAACGCGCGGAATTGCTTTTATTTCGAGTACCAAAGGTTCGAGTTTCTCTACGCTCAATTTACTTAATTAAAACCGTACCCGTACCTTCATTTCGAGGGAAAACGCGAAAAAATGGGGTGCTTAAGTAACCAAAGTTTCGACTCGAGCGTTCGTTAACGGGAAGCTCCGGAATCGATTGAAATCGCACCAGGAAAAATTCAAGCCCCGCTTGCTAGAAACATAAGTGACATTCTTATTCATAAGTATCTAAGGTATCTTAAAGGCATGTAATGATGATTTCATACTGAGTATCCTGTATCAGTTGAACCAAAGATGACTGGAGAACCGATAGATTTTTCGGTATTATAATTACTTATTAGTAACATATTATTTATGATATTTTCATTATATTCTTATATTTAATATAAATTATAAAGCGAGGGAAAATTATATCGAGTTTCCCTAACGAAGTTTTATCATATAGGTCGGTGGTTTCTGCTTATTAAGCTTTGAGGGTTCTCGCATAGGGTTTGGTTTCTTCTTAAAAATTATGAGATTTTAAGGAAATTTCTAAAACATTGCGTTAAGTATCCCGTCGTTCTTGAGTTTTGGCTCTTTAAGGCAAGAGCGACAAGGCGTTACGATACCAGGCAGAAAAATGGATCGATACCAAAATAGAAGATGCAAAAGAAGGTTGAATGGGGATAGTGCTTAAACCCTGGTACGACGGAGAAACGATCATCTAAAGCGGTTGTACTACGGATAGAGTAGCGCAATGTAGTAAAACAATACCCATAATAAAATTAAACTAGGTATCGTATGTCTTGACGCTGACGGTTTTCCAAAAGGATTAGTTTCATGATGGTTTTATATCAATTAATGTACAAGCAGCAAAAGAGTTCTTCGCGCATGATTGCGTTTCATTTTTTTAATTTTATTTCGGGTGCTAGATAGCATTAAACAGGGATACGAGAGGGTAGGTGTAGTCATTTATAACGGCGAGACAAGACGCCTTGTACCAGTATGCCATACATAAACAAGGGCATACTTTGGACTAAGACTAAAATTCAAGGGGGGAACCCTGCATGGGTTTTCTAAAAGTGGAGCATTACATTTCTTCGTCGTTAAGTTATACCAGGTCGCTCGTGCAAGTACAGCGTGTCATATAGAAAAGAGTGCCTTAATATAAGTCGGTGCTACACCACCCTGATGGAGGGTAGGAGTGTGGCGCTTGTTTCGTCTAAAACGTTTAATATCGCTTTCCGCCTGGCTCATTTTTCAGCAAGTCGTGGGCCCCCTTTTGTCTAGAGTTGTTCACCAGTAATTTTCTCTTAGCGTAAAGCATGGCGCAAGGATATGTAACGTTGAAGTAAAGCCTTTCATATATAGGGAAGAATTCGTGGAACACTTTGAAGTCTCTAGACGGGACAGACAAAAGACCAACGACCGCGAGCGAGCGGGGTCCACTTCGCTTTTAAAAGAAGTAGGCCAATGTTTTCTAACGGTCTAGTTTCGGACAAAAGAGTCCATCGCACCCCTACGCTATCTAAAGCGAGTTTCTATTTATACATAGAGGATAATAAAACACACAGAGCAGACGCTGGAAGGTCTAGCGTTTCATGAATTAATGGTCGCTAATGCCTACCCTAATTCCAAAAATATTAAAACAACTACTGTCTAAAAGTCAAGACTGAAACGCCTTCCGATTAAAGTGGATCATTTTTCAAACAGTCAAAACGCGTCACGCGCAGCCCTTGTATTGAAAGATTAGAATTGTAAAAAGTTTGGGAACATTCACTCCTCCAATATCGATTCTCTCTATTCCATCTTATGAGATTTATCATTGGGCATTCATAAAGTAGCCATATGGATAATACAGTTATATTTAAATCGCCCTTAAAAATAATTCATTAGGAAAGTTTCGACTATAGCGAAGCCAAGCCCCAAGTCGTAGGTATATTAACTTATTAGACTGTAAAGGGGCTAGACATAATCCATTCTTTGAAGTTAGAAACTCTTCTAATAGAGCCCCATATTTTCTTCGTTAAACCGTACCATTTCAAAGGTTGGAGCATCGACTATAGCTATCTATTCTATGCACCATCAATATGGATTATTTAGCGCAGCCCTTTTTTAATCTCACTTAAGCTTTCTAATCAAAATATGGGAAAGTTTCAAGAGTTGGGGGCGAGAACTATATCTCGAGCGAAACTAATCCGCGGTTGTTATCAAATTACGCGGTCACAGATGATGATGATGATGATAGTCTAGGCTTCGCTACTAGAATTTTTACCTTTACGGACTGGTAAAGCTTTAATACCTGGAAACTTTCCCAGGAGGTAATTGCAGTTCGTACGGCGACAAACGCCCCATGGCGGTATTTACTGCACCGCATCGAGAGACGGGCCTCAAAGCGAGTTAGGAGGGAATGTTTTTAGATTAAACCATTAAAGTATGAATATTGAATGTCGTAATGCCATAAACCGTTAGCTGGCGCGTGCGTGAAAGTAGAGATGTTTCGTTAAACGAAGTGCTACGCATCATGATGGTAACACGAAACGTCATTCCAATTCTTCGCTGCGACAAAACTTTAGGTATCTTGGTCACTTCGCTAAATCATACGTGTTTGCTAGAAAAAGGAGCAAATCTAATGACCCCCGTTTTGAAACGATATACTAACCCGCTTCGTAAACTAAAATTTTACATTACAGGAACGTTGACAGGTGCGGCTCTTGTTTGGGTTTGGTGAACGTAATGTTTCTATATACTAAGCCTTAGTTGATCGGTATAGAAATACGTTTTGCAATATGCATGAGTCTTCCAAAGTTACAGGGCGGTTCGGGTTTTTAAGCCATTGTGTGTGTGGAGCTTTTTCCATTGAATAACAGCTGTATAGTTGATATTTTTCGTTCAATACGCGTGACCGTACGACTCAGTCGTTTTAGGCGCATTAAAAAAATCAATTTTTTTCTAACAAAAATATTTCGAAGCGGAGCGCGTCGAAAACCATGAATCTCTCTACGAGAATCTAATGGTCTTCTGTTTCGCAACTTTTGGGATTAAAGTTCATTATTTGAAGTAATAAATTGTCATATTGCGAGGATTGTTTTTCTATACACAAGAATGAATATGTTTTTACGTCGTTTGCACGACCTTTCTAAATAACGATTAGAAAAAGCTGTTTCAATTCTATAGATTCATTTTGCATGTCCCATACGCTATAAAAAACTTTCTTCAATTTTCTTCTTACCAAAAAAAAATGGAAATTCAGAATTGAAAGAAGAAATATGAAAGACCGTTTCAAGAAAGAGAAAAAAATTTCATCTTCTCCTTTGAAAGGGTCAATCGAATCTTAACCAAAAAATGTCCTAAATTATTGAAAGAAAAAATTATTTTGAAAGAGGTTTATAAATAAATTGGAATTTTGTTTTTAAACCTTCTTCCGGATATAAACATGGCAAAGAAATGCCATACTATATTCAAGCACAAGCTAGTACTGCGAGAGTTTGTTAAATGAAAATAATTAGCATACCTGTAATTGTTGCTGATTTAGACAATTTATATTTGCGTCACAAAGTTTAATCAATCTGAACGAAGCAATCTGCAAATGAAAAGTGTTTGTTTTAATTGTTTATACTATTTTTTGGGGTAAAAAACAAATACAAATAACCCTAGAATCTTACTAACCAAAGTTGTTTACAGATGTGCTTAAGCCGAAATTGATTACAATTAATGGAAATTCGTCTTATTACAGGTAGAGAACACATTGTGGGTGGACGAATAGGAGACGACGTTTATTTACCGTGTGACGTAGATCTCCGTTTGTGCGGGAAAATATATTTCATAACATGGACTAAAAATTCGACAAAGGACTGGGAACGCGTCTATCTTTTCAGCGACGCCTATGAGAAGTCTATGGGTTTCTTAACAGACCCGGATCGAGCCTCCTTTACGTTGGAGGAGAATTCGGCATTTCTCCGAATTCGATCATTGTCCATCGAGGACGAAGGCACTTACAAGTGCGACGTCACCTACATTCAGGGAAAGTGCCCTTCGCTATCTTACGTCCATCTCTACGTAGTAGGTAAGTAAACCAAATACACGTCGGCAATTACCATCAACATATCCATCGTATCAATGACTAAAATCTAGATTAGAGCGAGGAAACTGGGGGTATTTGTTAGTAACTTACGGAAGAGACCTAATTTACGTATACGCTTGCGCTTTATTTTCACGCGCATTAACTGGTAATATGAGTGAGATTCTGGTGTGGTTAGTACCGCTAAAAAAAGTCAGTGGCCCAATTTTTGGCAAAAGAAAGCTCCGCAAATTGGTAGAGCATGCCCCGTGTCAAATATTCTCCACTCGACCAGTCGCCGGTTTAGTAATCTTATTAGTAGGGAAACTACCTAGTAGAAGGGATGACGTTCGGCTAAGATTTGGGTTGGGTCCTTTCTCTCTTCCCCGCGAGTAGATAAGGGATGGAGGAAGTCGAATGGAGAAACGTCTTATTCGATCCGTTCGTTCCCCGCTTGGTATAGTACTAGGTATAGTAATTAATTATCCAGGCGAGCCGATCTCCGAAGCTTTACGTGTAAGGAAAGTGAAACGAAGAGAGAGAGAGGGAAGGAGAGGCGAGTCCTCACTCCGATATAAGCGTCCGGAAGTTATCGCGTTAAAGAGGATTATTAAATTTGCGACGCGACCGAATGCGTACGGATGACAAAGATGAGGGAGAGAGTTCGACGACCAAAACTTTTAAGTCGAATTCTATATAAATGTTTCCATAATTCAATTTTGTAAGGGAATATTAAAACCAAAGTCCAAAGTTTCTATTATTATTTACAAAATTTGAATATTTATTCCTATCCCGTGAAATTACCAAAGTTAAAGAGAAAAATTACACAGAGTGGTTCGGATCAAAGATCATGCACTTGCAGCCATGAGAAGAGAAACAATTCACGCGCGACCTACTGTAATCGAAGAGAATATACCAAGAGGAGCGGAAGCTCTAGCATTTTTTGGTAGCCCTGAGTTTTAGGGTTCTAGTTCCGGTGAGTCACGTGATCGCGAAATTCGCGTCGTCTATTCCGTAGTCTGCTAAAGTAGGGTTAGCTTCCTTAGATCATTTATTTATTTATTTATCGTTAACACTATGGGATGGTTTAAAAAATGTTGAAGGTAAGTTAATAATACAGAAATATTACAATTTAAAAAATGTACTTAGTTTTCTCTCGAATACTAGCGCAATTGAGCGCATTAATCACTGTTCTGTAGCTTCTGTTAACACTAAGACTCGGCTCTAAAATTTTGACGATATGCAGACGACATATTCTAACCAATGAGAGGTGTTGCGAATAAGCCAATCACGAGAAACCGGATGTAGTTCTCTAAAACTCAAAGCCACCAATTTTAAAAGCCTTGGCAAAGGCTAAAGCTTCCGCTCCTCTTGGTATATTCTCTTTGCTGTAATGCTATTTTCCAAACAGTACCAATAAATTGGTCCAATTACCAAAAATCTAGATATTTGTGTCGTAACAACTGAGATAGTTCTTTAAAACCTAATAACAATTTCCATTTTTATCCTCACCATCCTGTGTAAAAGTGAATATAATAAGCCATAACTTTTATATCTCATTTCGGTAAACACGAGGACCCTAAAATTTGCATTGCGTAGAAAGAGGTAGAAATATTACGGAATTATAACTATGTTTGGACGACGTTATATTCAAGAATAAAATTGGATATGTCCGTGAATAATTTGCAAAACTACTTCAGCCTTTACCTTTTACGTTTTTGTTTATATTCGCTATGTGCACGTGGATTATCTCCATAGACAGAGATATATACAGAGATGGTTTAATTACCGGCCACTTGGGAAATATTAAAACGGAATATGTTCCGTATTCTTTGCAATTACGGGAAAATAAAAGTCATTAAAGCGAGAAACGCACGCGATATTACACTTGGTAGTCCATTTTTATATAACAACAATTGTTATGTGGTGCGCTGTCACTAGGGAAGGAGTATGTTAAATTTTACAACTAAAAAAATTTTTTTTAACTAAAACATTGATTTTTCTGTAACATGAAAATCAATTAGGCCAATACTGTCTAGTATTCCCGTTTCATTATAAATTGCGAGTCTTCGAGACGTTTTCTTTTATGCCACGCTACACTTTGACCAAGAGATTAAAGAGGTCATTCTTGAATTGAGAAGACAACTAGAGAAAGGACTCGAGGAAACGACACAGAACCAGGATGAATGATTCCTGTTTACCGTTTTACACGTGTGGCGAGATGTACCTGCCGAGTGCTTCCTTTTAGGTCCGACGAAGTCCTTTAAATTAAAGAAGTTGTGGACGCTGTAACTAAATTATCGGAGATAAGTTATGGTCATTTTAATTGTGAACATTCGAGTTCACGCTAGAGAATAAACTCTACAGCTGTTATCAGTTAAAATATGGAAACGCGCCCTACAATATTGAGTATTAATACTAATAAAACGAATTAACCTTTAACCTATGAAGACATAAATTCCATAACTAATAAAATTAATGTATACGCTTTTATTAAAAGCAAAAAGTGTCTCATTATATCAAGCTGCAACCTCAGGAAAAATATTTTGGGTTGTTGGTCTAAACTGTCCTTCGTTAGGTTGAAAGAGTGGCCAGTCGGTCCATCGATCCGGCCTTAGTTCCTTAGCGGTCAGGGCTCAGGCGCGAGCCAACAGTGGTGATTCTTCTATCGGAAAACGCCTAGCGGGGTCTCCTAGCACCGTTACCGGACCGTGATGGCCGATAGATATGGATTCGAGATAAAGCTCAAAGCTTTCCAACGTTGCTGCATGGCTAAATACTTAGAATATTTTGAGTCTACCTTGCAATGTTTGAGTTTCGCTCGAAGCCGATAAAATGTTAATGTAACAAACTATTCCATTATTTTGGGGAGGTTACGTTTACGTAATTTTGCTTTAGCAATCGCGAATCTCTTCCTGTAAAAGGGATTATCTAAGCGTAACGGACTAGTACCTATAACGCGGGACGTGAGCGGTCAGCCACAAGCCGTATTAAAATGCCCTCCTCGCGACGGCTTCTAATTACCGGGCGAAACTTGGCGGTTAGAGGAGGAAACCACGTCGCCGAAGAAGGGGTTACTCACTGACGGCTTAATATCACTCTTGTGTTTCGGAATCACGATACGTAACCACAACCCCGTAGTTGATACTTCGATGTAATTTCGAAAACCGTCTCTCTTCGCGCGACACTCGTATCATTGACTTTACTTCAAATGTTGAACGTCTAGTCTGACTTTAATATATTATATAAAGCGAAAAGTTCTCTGGCAATTCCATTTGTTCCCATTTCGAGCAAAAGGGATCAGAAATTCTCCGAATATACACGTTCAGGATAAATGTTTTCCGGTTAAGTTCTTTAATTAGGATTTACAGCCGAACCGCGTCTTACATTTTAATCCGGCTCAACTTCCACGAAGAAAGCTATTGCACTTGAGAAACACTACTTCATTTCCTATGACCTATAACATTATGTACCAATCCGCCTGACCACCACCAGCGTATTGAAGCCGGACGTATCGTGAAAAATTATATTATCGCGAGACTCAACGCTTCATAAACACCACGACCGCCTCGACAAAATACAATCAAAGTGACTGTGAATTACACGAATAGAATTATTCCATACAATTGACGGTTAAATTACCTGCTTTTCATCAGCCCTTTAAGGTTTCGTATTAAATATACAATGAGAAAATTGTTTTAAAACTAGGCATTTGAAGACTTTATTCGCGTCGCTATACTAACCACGCGTTGCTTTCGTGCGCCCCAAAAACCGATAACATAACCTGGGCTAATTACGTTATACGAGCCAACTCATTTCCATTTTAATAGTTTGAAAGAAAAATGAGCTTGTTTTTCCCCTTTCCATAAACCTACTCGCGGAGAAAATTTACGTGTACAAAAGTACATTTTTATTTAATTTATTCGAGCACTCCAAAGCTTTAAGTTAAACAAATTGGCAATTTTTTAAAGCAAGTTCTGTGTAAATTAACTTTGACCATTAAAATTAAATTGTAGTAGAGTACTATTTTAAAGTCAAACTCGGTTGAAATACCTTTTAGCTACTCGGGTCTGAATAATTTAAAACGTAATGAGCGAAATAAAAGCGCCGACGAACAAACTCAGACTCAGAAAGTACCTAAATCTAATTTTAAATAAATACTTACAAAAAATGAAATAATTTGACGAGAAACACGATAAATTATTTGTCCCTTCCATTAACGATTTAAAATTAAAAATCTAGTTTAAGCCTCGTCCGTGGATCCATTTTCACGCCATATCGATCGCGACTTTGACGATAGCTGCTATCCTACATACATGGCTATCTCGCTCGTCGGTAGCTTTTAATTATTGACGTTAAAATTCGCTAAGCATCGGCGTATAACGAAAGGGAAACGAGGACGCTGCATCGAGGATGAAAAGGAGTTTTGAAAGAACGAGGTCATCGCGTTAACTTTTAAAACGAATAAGAAATATAGTAATTCCTATTTCCTAGCATTAAGATAAAATATTAACGATAATGGCAACTCTGGTCGGTTCGATAAAAACGGGTACTCATTTATAAAGAATCCACGGTGCCAAGAATGACCTCGGTCGGGTCGGGTCGTGTCGAGTTGGTCACGGAGAGTTTTGGGGGAAAAGGCCTATATTTATCGGAAGGAAGAGTGATCTTTGAAGGCTGAAAAACTATTTCTTTTCAGTGGAGCCAGGGGAGCCTTATATCGAAGTAGAGAAGGAGCCGATCCCCAACGGGACGACAATAGGACCTTACTACGAAAGCAGCACGTTACTCTTGCATTGCAAGCTACCCGGTGGTCGGCCCGTGCCCGCCATAAGATGGTGGAACGGGACGCAAATCATGCCGCACAAAATTGGTGTCAAAACTAATCCCGATTGGACTTACGACGTCACGTCCACAACTCGATTCGTTTTGTCGCGTTACGACTTGGGAGCCAAATTCGAATGCGCCATAGAAAATAACGTTACCAGAACTTATCACAGCATGTGGCTCAAACTAGATATTTATGGTAAGTAATCAATCAGTCATTCGCTAAAGACATGCATGATGAAAGTTTGAGCGCACGTTTATTTAGTTCTAGATGTCATGTTGGCTTTGGGAAGGTAACTGTTACTGATGAGATACTATAAATTAAGGAGTTCCCAGAGGGCACTATGTTTTCATCCCATTTGAGAAAGCCCCTGCCCTATTTGCAATTCAGGATTTAAAAAGTCTAGCGAACCCTATTTTATTTATTCAAGTTGTGTTGTGTTGTTTTTGCCGACGATCTTGGTTTTAATACGAAGAACTCGAGGGAATTTTATGTAGGAAAGGTCGTCTACATAAAAACATATTTTTTTAAGACTGAAATAATAGCTAGCTGAGAAGGACGGAGAACTTTAGGCCTTGTTGAGTTAGGTTGCTAAACAAGATCAGATATCAAACTTTACGGCTTCCGCGTATATCCGCCTTTAAAACGGAGACTCTTGGATCTTAATATTTTTATTCCAATTTTTTCTTTGCTGAGAGGTGTAAAAAAACTCCGTAACATGACGAAATATTATTGCCCTTGGAACTAAGTCCGTAATGATGCCATGGTCCAGACACTAGTTAAATATAGTATAAAATGGAAGTAAACGAATATTAAGATCCAATTTACTTCCAGTTGAAGTCTTTTGGTACTTGGAAAATGGTATTCTCGCCTACGTCTAATGAGACGGCCTATTGTTTCCCATCAGAAACAGCTGACGGTATAAAAGCAACCCATAGTCGAATCGCATTAAGGCCAAGGCGTCGTCCTCGTCGCGTATGCCACGAAATAGTTCTCTCTTTTTTCTACACCCTCTTTCTCTCTTCTGGTCCAGATGAGCTTCCAAAGTCGCCGTCCGACTATTCTCTTTCCTTTTGCTTTGGGCTCAAACGACGAGGAATTTATGGGCTTTAAAATCAAGGCATTACCCCCTTCATTCGTTTCGGCAAAGAACCTCGGGTCCCTTACCTAAGAAAAAGCTTTCGAAAGTAACTTTTGCAAATGCCAAACCATTACCGAAAGACCGACCGACGACTGACTTCGTGGGAATGGGATAAAAAACGAGATGGATGATTTATTTTAAGATATACTCGAAGAAATCCCCGAATTACAACTAGCGGCTTGTTCAGTTATTCCGTAATTGTTCTTGAGAGAAAAAAATAAAATAAAGAACCCCTCCTAGTTACTGTAAAGGGTGTAGAAGAGGTTTAAGATTAACAATGAAATAAAACAGGAAAAGTTGTATTTCAAATGATGTCTGCAATGTGGTTCAAAAATTCGAAGATAATATTGGTTGACAAAAGTACACGAAATGCGGCCTTAACTCCACAGCTCACGTGACAATAATTGCTTTTAGAATTATTGTAGTATCGGTGTTACACCCTGTATGACAATCCCCAATGGAGCTAAGAACAAAGTAATGAGTCTGAACTTTTATGGAAAACAAGCTTTCTCATTTTGACCTTATTCTTTTCCACGGTAATGATCGTCTCTTCTCTCAACCTAACACTCCTCTCCTTTGCTCTCGGATAAGACCATAAAATTGCCATGGCTTAAAACGTTAAACGTAATCTTTTACGGGCGCGTCCCCTCTTTCAGTAACTAAAGGTCTATTTTTTAACGGCGCTAAAAAACTTTTAGACATACTGAGGGGGTTGGTGCGACCCAAATCCATTTTACTCCGTAGCGTATACGAAGTTTCACAATTATAATAGAAAGGTAGAATGGAGTCGGTCCCAAAGTGAATAGTAACATTCCCAATTTAAAGAAAATAATGATGTTCAACTCACAAAGAATAATCTTAATGAGAGACAAGAAAATATTAGGACTATTTTTACTATACAGAATATAAATATGACGAAACCCTTCCTTAGTTCGAATTAGCATATCAGATATTAAAAAGAATATTGTCAGAGAAAAAAATTACTATTGAATAAAAGCTCATAGAGAACAGAGATAGGTGTGAAAACAATGGGTCGCCAAAAATAACTCCATCTTTAAATGAAGGTTCAAGGTGGTAAAAAAATGGCTTTTTATCCAGAAAGCCAGGGGTGGGCACTGAGTATTCTACGTGAGTCTATGCTCTAGAGTAAGTCCCGGAAGAGGGACCAAATAGAAGGTGGCGAAATCGATAGAGCGATATTTTTCTTGTCACGAAAAGCTGCCCATATTTCATTCGTTTCAATTTAAGCTTCATTCTTGGTTTTCCCCTCACTTTTTTGTTATTTTCGGCAAAATTTTATCAGTTTTTTTTTGTTTCCTCGTCTTTCTAACCTAAAATTTTTCGGATATCACGGAAGTGTTTTCCCCGTTGCTTTGGGGATTTCTTTTACGGAGGGGTTATTTCCCTAGTAAATGAGCTGAATGAAATATGACCTAGATTTTACTGACAAGTATTACGGAGGATGTGAGCCAAGGAAAAAAATATCTTATTACAGTGTAAGGAGGAAATCGATTCGTTAGATTTTCTTTTTTTTTCGTTCCATCGGATGTGAAAAAGATAGGAGATTTTTCGGCATATGATTTTTTTTTTGTGCGGATGTGAAATTGGAGGCATAATTAAAACTTAATCAGTAGGCCTCGGCTAGTGTTTTAAACTTTAGACGCATCAAACGTAAAAATGGGAGGTTCTTCAACCTTTGAGAATAAATATCAGCTTCGTTAGGCCTTGGCCTTAGGATAAAGTCGCAAATTCACATATAATCACAGTTTATCGAGAATCAATAGCGAAAAGGAGTCGGAAAGAATACGGCCTCTTTTTCTATGGCTTAAATAAGGCTGGAGAAGATTCGGCCTAGGGTTTTACGTTAACCTAAAATGCCAGGAATAACTTGGCGTACGAGACATAATAAACAAGAGAAGGGGTTACGCGCTAGAGTAGAACGAGGTTGGAAGGGGGCGTTGCCTCTCGCGACTGAAGTAGTTACTAAACACTTATCGACTGCAAAAGCGGCTCCATAAACTCTCATTAAGCGAAACCAGTGAACGCCTCCGCTGGTCAGCCTCTCGTACCCGAAATAGTCCAACTATATCCTACTCTTTCGTTGTTATTTTACTATGAAACTTGGACAGAAACGTAAAAAAATATTGACTAGGATAGATAGGTTAAATGTTATGTTACTTTCAAAATATTTCAACACAGTTGGACCTAAAATAGAGCAAATATTGTATATTTCTTAAGAGAAAAACTGATTTCGCAATATTTATTTCCAGTTAGGCCAAGGAGTATTACTCTACGGGGTCCTACGACGGAAGTAGTAGCTGGAGAAATGGTGTCTCTAACGTGCACGGTGGATGGAGCGCGACCATCAGCCAACGTGACGTGGTATAACCGTACCGACGTCATTATACCTCAGCCACCGTCGCACCGGGATTTAATGAGCGAAGGAACATTTCGTACTTCGAGCACTTTGGTTTTTGTAGCGTCCCAACACGACCACGCCAGGGAATTTTTTTGCAAAGGAACCAACGAGGTCCTTCAAAGAAAACACGAGGCTCCTTTACTTCAAGCACTTAAACTCGAAGTACTTTGTAAGTTACAAAAAATCAACTGTTTGATTTAAAATAACCGAACATTTTCATTAAATCCGAGGCTGAATTTTCTTAAAACCATCGGGAACCAATAAACCTATACAATTAGAACTAGAATTCACGCGCCAACGCCAAATTCACTGGCAATAATAACCAGGAAATAAATTATTCGCTTTTCCAACAGCTTCTAGTTTATTTATGACTTTCAGGAATGTTATTTTTATTCAATGTCAGGCTAACCCCTGGCCGAGCTTTTTGCTTGACTAAATTCCGCAAGCGTACGTCATTCCTCAATCCATCATTTACAGTAAATCCGGGCGTACCGCCCTATCAGTTTCCAAAAACTAGGTTTTCCTTGGCTGATTTTCATGTATATTTTTTATTTCGTATGCCCACGTCTTTATTTCGGGGTCCATTTGGCCCCTATGGTTTACCTACCCAGAAAGAACCATTTATTCCCAACTTATTTTTCATACGCAACCATTATAATCCCGACCCTTTATTGTAAATATACTCCAAGGATGAAAAGGACACAAAGATAGATAACCTTTCGAGGACAACGGTAGATAGGGCTATGGAGTATTTATTTCTCTTTAGATAAATTTGTTCAGATTCGTGGTAAAATACACTTATTTTTAATACCGCGTTTCCTTACGATATGTTAATTGGTAACGATGTTTCATATTTTGTCCCTGATGGTTTTCTTCCCGTTTTCTTTGTCTTTAGATCCGCCTTCGGTGGCCATCAAACCGGAGGGAGTTTTGACCGTTTCAGAACACGGCACCGCAAACATCACCTGCTCTTACGACTCGAACCCTCCCAACATTACGGAAATTATATGGTACAAAGATAAAATGCCCGTTTCGAGGAACAGGAAAGGAAGTTTGGGAGGAAGTGGCGGAGGCGGCTCACCAGGGGGAGCCTCGGGAGGCGGTGGAAACTCGGGAGGAAACCCCTCAACGACGGGAGGCGGAGGAGGGTCGGCCAACTCGGCCCAGTCTGGTCGACGCCCGATTCGAAAAACCTTGACGTTCAAAAATGTAACGAGACACGACGCGGGTCTCTACTCCTGCCACGTCAGAAACGCTTTTGGAAGAGCCAATTCCTCCAACTTTTTACAAATCAACGTCGTTTGTGAGTATTTTTTCCACAATCCTCAACTCGTACCTTGGATGAATTAAACTGGAATAACCCAAGCCAATTCCCCTTTTCGATGAAAATTATCGCTCATCCCATAAAGAAGCGGCGCCACTTCATAGTTATTTACACTCACCCATCCATTTAAAGGAAAACCACCGAGGCTTGTTTTTGTCATCAAATTAAATGTTGACCCACATTTCTTTTTGGATTGTTTTTATTTATGCTCGTTACTTACGATAATCACAATCGCTTCCCTTTTCGAAACTGTCCACAATGATTATCCGCGAGTCGAATGAATTGTTTTTATCCTTCCGGTGCGGTTTTAACCGGGGAAGATAAAGCGCTTATTATTTCTATCTTAGCTGAACCGAGTGGATTATTGAAACCAAATGTTAAAAGGGTAATTTGTAAAAGTTGTTATAAATAACAATGAAAAACGTCATTTCCTTCTACGGAATAGAATGACGCCATATTATTATTGGAGGTGAATTTAAATTTGATTTTTCTCGATGACCCCGGTTATTCCAATCACGAAACTTCGAGAGATATAAATACAGAAAGAAAATCTTTTTACTAAGGGTATTTTCTTTCGAAAGCCGAAAAAGCTTTCAGTTAATCCGGATGTGGATCTTATATAAGCCTCATAAATAGTTGAGGCAATTGGCGTGGATTTTCCAGGGGGTCTCTTCTCTCATTCTGGCTTAGAACAGCGGTATAAGAAATTGAGAGATAATGAAAAGATTTAGGAAAAAGTGAAAGTACTATCCTTGAGGGCAATGAGATTCCGAGAATTTTAGTTTTTCTTCCTTAAACTTTATCCGAGAAGAAAACTAAAATTAATCCTATTTTTGGGATTCTATTCCTCATACAAGGGATTTTTCAAAACCAATTCAAGAAAAGATTCATAAAGAATAGAAATGCTAAGCAATTCTATACATTTGGAAGTTACCTTTGAACTTTAAATTCAGTTCTCTCTTTGCGCTATCGCTACATCTCCGAATGTCTGATACTAGGCCTAGTGCGAGACAGGTTCCAATTCCCCTTGCGAAAGATAGCTTGCACTACGAACAGAAATAAGATGAATTTTGATTTGGGGTTTGAGAACGGTAGTTTAGAAAATCAGAGCTAGATAGAGGTGGTGATTTGTTATTTTGAATAAATTAGGGAATAGTGAGTGGGTCAATGATGAAAGACAAGTTTTTATCAGTTTTTCATTAACATTTTAGAGCCTGAAGTTTATAAGCGTATCATATTTAAATTCATATTATTTTTTCCGTCTCATTCTCTCTCTCTCTCTCACACACACACACTCTCTCTATTTTTGGCTGCATATAAAGTTCCGCCCGAAGTGAACGTTCGTATCACGTCAAACACCGTAACGGAAGGAATCGATCGAACGGTTCACCTAGCGTGCATCGTGGTTCATGGCAACCCTTCCAAGTTGGAACGCGTCAAATGGTTCTTCAATGGCGAACCTTTTAACAAAAGTTTGGTTCTACGCGCCGCTGGTAGTAACAACAATGCCACCAATGTTTCGAGCGACCATCTATCGTCCGACATCAAACTGGACGGTCTAGAAAGACGATTCAGCGGAGAATACTCGTGCCAGGGAAAAAATACAGCAGGATGGAGTGCCATATCTCCAGCCGAATCATTAACAGTTTACTGTGAGTAAACATTTTCTTTTCTGAGCCGTTTGCAATGGAGTAAATTTAATCACAACCACCCAAGAAATAGCAGGCAAAAACAGACCTTATATTATTGAGAATCTTCCATGAAATACAAACTTATTTAGTGGTAGCGTAGACATAAATTGATCTAAAAATTCTTCCTGTTTTGGGAAAGAAATGAAAAAATATATATGAAGAGAAAATACTTGGAAGATAAAGTTTTGGAAGATAGTATTTCTCTATAGCCGCCACATTCGCAGTCCCTAGTGGTTTCGTGGTATATCCTGGCACTTAGGGCACGAAAAAGTAAGCGAAAAAAACAAAAATCCAACTAAACTTACACCTATTATAACCCATCACTTGAAGTAAAAAAATTAAAGCTCAAAAGTTTCAGCCTACAAAAATGTAGAGATTTACTGGGCTACTTCTATTCTTAAACTTCTGTATAAAGTGACTTTTAGAAGGAAAGGAAGCTGGAGCTAGAATCGTCTCGTAAAAGCAACACCAGCCCAAGGATGGAGATCTCCTATTACTCTTCCCCCACATTTTCCGATAGCTATATCTTTCTCTCGTTGGCTTTTTACGTATTTAGGAGCTCGATCCGCTTCTCTCCCGATCTTTTCATAATAGAATCCCGGACAGAGAGGGAGAGGGGGAGGTGGAAAAGAGACGTATATATATTTCCTTTTTTCCTCTCGGACCATGGCAGCTCACTCCTTGAAGCCTCACGCGCCAGGAGTAACCCTAAACCAATTTAAAATAATTCCCCTGCCCTCTCCCTTGGGAGTTTTCCTATAACACAGCGCGTGCTTCCCTTCGGTTCAACTCTGTCTTTCGGTTTAAGTTTAAGAAATCTGAATAAATTTTGGAGAAAAATTGAAAAGTAACCCCCCGTTTCGGTTTTAAAGGGAGTATGAAATTCAAAATTGTTCATTCCCTATATATGTTAAACCGGCATACCAAGAACACGGACAGCTCATTAGTATAAAAAGACACGGACGGGTTCCGCTATTCAATTTGTTATAAAGAGCGACTGAAGTTAATAATTACCGAGCCTTGTTTTGTATAATAATGTCGAAGTCTCTCGCGTAGTCACTCGCCCCCTGCCTTTTACCAAAATTTGCTTAAAAGAGGATTTAAATATTTTTCCTTCCCCAAAAATCAATTTAAACGGTGTCGGAGGTAGTTAACAACAAGAAAAGGAGGGGACGATAAAGGATACAAGTACTCCGGTCCATTTATCATTCTGTACTGTTTACCTGCATGGGAATTTAATTGAAAACAAAATTAAAGTTTGCTTCGAAGTTCGAGGCTTCCCGTTTTCAAAACAACTTTGCATTTATCAAAAACTAATAACACGAAGTTAAAAATCTTTGATTTTTCTTCTCTTTTTAACGGCTGAAGATCCACCAGGAGCTGCCAAAATAAGTCAACGAGAGAAGATGGCGGTAAAAGGGAAAACAGTGACTCTGGAGTGTCAATTAGAAGAGACTGGATTTCCGCCTGCCACCGTTTATCGTTGGGAAAGGGACGGTGTCACCGTCAACTGTAGCGCGCAGATATGCGTCACGAGCAATGCCACTCAAAATACTCAAGGGAACTATACCTGCGCAGCGCAGAACGAAGTCGGAGCGGGAGAAACCGCCGCGTACTATCTCAAAATCCAAGGTAAATAGACCAGAAGAGGGAACAAATATATATATTTTTCCTTCGAGCGCAATGAAACGACACCGTCACGCTCAGTAGAAAAGTTTCCTTACGAGTTTTATCTCATAGATATCCGAAATATACGAAAGAGAATTCCACCTTTTGAATTTTAACCCTGTCAAAATTTACTGGGAAGATGTATAGTTCGAGTTTTGGGTCGTGTTTCTTATATTTATGGGTTGTTTCTAGAAACAGACTTCTTTGACACACGCGAAATCGTATCTCCGTATAATGAACTTTCCTTTCGAAAGAATCTTAAAAGTCTTCTTGCAAAAACAAATTCTTTCTCCATCAACGTAGGAAAACTAAATAAAACTCGAGTTTTCCAAAGTATGTTTTCAGGAAAACAAAGTTTTGTCGTAACTTTACATCGCAAACCTAATACAGACCGTTGATATTTCGCTAGAGTAATAGTCTTATTTTGGGATTTATCTCAAACTTTATTTGCCTGGGTCAAATTTAATAAAATAATCCAAAGGGAGCACCGCTGACTTATGTTTAAATATAAATAGAAACACAAGTTTATCATACTCCCCATAAGTATGAAACCAAAGTGTAGGTCAAATTGGTTCAGAGAACCTATTCAGCTTCTATTCGTGTTAGTTAAGCCCGATCCGCCCAACAGCAGGTATGAAACTAACAGAATGTTTACGGGAACGAGACGCGTTGAAACGTTAGCGGACATAAATCAGAAGCCCCTGCAGCTAGTGTGACGTCACTCGCGTAAGGGAACTTTCCTCGGGTCTGATAACCTTTCGGTGACTTATGGCGGAGATTTTCTTGTCCTTGGACAGCTCCACCGACATTTATCAACAAGCTTCCGCCGTTCAGCGGGGCTTTGCGAAACGAGACGCACGTAAACCTAGTATGCCACGTGGAGTGCGATCCCCTCTGCGAAGTCTACTGGATGAAGAACAATGAGCCCCTGAAGGACTCGCCCATCTTCAGCCAACGTAGCGAACTGAGGCAGGAAAATTACGCTCCAAGTTCGTCCGACGACGATCCTACCTCAACAGCGGGAAAGAGTTTCCTCTCGGTGACGAGTTACCTGACTTGGAACATGGCTCAAGTGTCCTCCGTCGAAATGGATAATTCCACTTTCTCTTGTCATAGTTCCGGCAACGATGCTGGACCCGGAGTTCAGAGCGTCACTTTATTCCGTGTGGAATGTAAGTTATTTCTTAATATTTCAACCTCAGGGATACCGACATAACATCAGAGTTAGTTGTATGAACTCGATACTAGGTTAATTTTTTTTTGCGGCTTTAGTAGAGATACTCGCTTTAAAGGAAACGGGAAGGTATGACGGAAAACGTCTGGACTCGGACCATATTACGAATTTTAAAATTTACGAGTGCACTTTCGCTTGTCAACCTTGTACAATGTTTTTTTCTTTCCAAGTTTACAAAGATGACGTTTTTGAAACGCCACTGAGTAATAGTTCAGGAATTTTGAGAAAAACAAGAGTTACTTTAGCTTTCTTAGCGGATGAATTTGGTAGCATCGTTAGCTCGATAGAAAAAGAGTAGGATCTTTTAAGATAAGGGAGAAAAGCTTTTTGGGGAAAAATTTTAAAGTCCTTTTAGTCGATCCTATGTTAGACGAATAGCGTCTGGAGAGATACCGGAAGAAAAGGTTACTTAAAAGCTCTTTCAATTTACTTAAAAACATCTTTTTTGTTCGGTATGAAACGTCCCAGAGTACTCTACCACCAATATTTACATCCTTTTCATCTAGTGGCGGTTTCTTTCGCGGAAAAGAGCCGACAAAATTAAGGAAGTTCCAACTCTTAGACTTGGGAATCCAAAGAATTTACCGGTAGAAATAAAAACAGCGAAGGAAAGAAAGAAACTTAGGAAGGAAAATACTCTTTAAGTGGAAAAGCGGACAGACAATCGTTCGTTCCGCGCGCAACTTTAGCAAAATTTACGACGCACTTTATATGCAAATTACCAACGATGTACGATTTTAGCGATAAACCTTTTCTAAGATAAACATTTCCGAGTCTGTTTCTTTCTCGAGTTGAACTTGAAGAGAGAAGCGAGGGGGGTCCTTTAGTTACAACCGATTTATAGCTCGTTGAATATAACGAGATGCTCAAGCCACGCTAGTTTTTTGTTGCGGAAAAATTCTTTCCGCACGGTGGAAGGAAACAGCCGAACTTTCAGCCACCCAGCCATGACTTTTAGAGTAATACTTTCTGTACAGGAAGAAGAAAGAGATAAAAAACCGATCGTTTATGCTGAACAAGAATATGTCAACGAATTTAATTTACTTAGATCTTTTGTTGAATCTAAAGTATATAAATAAATCATTCGTCGTTCTTGTCTTGGCAAAACACACCTCCCACGTCCTTCACATCTTTGAATAACCTAACCTAAAGAAACTCTCCCCCACTTTTGAGTCAAAGAGTACAAACCGGATAAAAACAATCAAATAAAAATGTCCACCTAACGTTCTATCATCATACAGCAGTTGGATAAGTTATAGATTTCCATCGCGTGTGTGGTCCAGATCACGAAACTCGTCAAGTTCTGTGGAAAGTCGTAAAAACGAATATTGCGGGTTTCTGCGTACGTAAAAAAATAGTAGTCCAAATTAAGCTATTTTCCCATTCAACCAATTTAATCTGAACCACACAGTATAATACAACAAATAAGGTAGCCATCGTACTCATCTTCAAAAGAATATTTCAAAAAAATGTATCCCGGAAAAAGAGAGCGAGATCTTTTTAGGAGAGAAATGAAAGAAAATCCAGCAAATAGCTTTGAACCACTAGCGGCAGACTGCATTTAATTTAGCTTTGCCACACATTCTTTCTAAAAACCAATGCTTTTTCTCTTCGTTCCTATATGCCCTCAATTGCTATACGTATGACTGTCCAGAAACCAACAGAGGCTTCGGAAACTCAACGGAATTTTATAAATCTTTCAATAGAAGCGTTCAAAGCGGCTAGTGAATGTCCAAGCTCTTGATAGCAAAATCCGTTCCGTAGAGAGCCTCTAAAGCTTCTAGCTACGACTGGTACTGAAAGCTTATAAAGAGGTTGGAAAAGTGAGATTGAGTTGGAAATTTCGCTCATTTGTCACTGGCGGTCGAAGTTTTTCCAGAAGGGGGTTAAAGTGGGAGGGGGTGTAAACTTTGCCGCGGATGAGAGGACCAGAAGCCTCTTTTGGACCATTTCGAAGATTGAACGTTCTTGCGTAGAAATCTACCGGCCGAACGAAAGCTAACTTAAAACTTCTACTATAAACATTTCATAGGGACTTCCTCGATGCAGCTGCTTCAAACTAGCATTAAATTTTCCACGCAGCTAAGTAAAGGTTTTTACAAAAATCACTGATCTAGTCTTGCCTATGAAGGATTATTTGTCGAGGAAATCCATTCCGAAACCTATACATTTCTCTTCTGTTGACCGTATTATAGCCCCTTCGAATAACGCGTAGGATATTTTCTTCGAGGGCATTACTGCTATGAAAAGGTTCTCCGACCATCGAGTCATATCAGAGTCACGGGGCAGGACGAGGTGAAACCGACAGGAGGAAGAAATCGCGAAGGGGGAGATGAAGAAATTAAGTTTTCGAGTGAAAAGAAATATAGCAATGCCTAGTACATCATCTGAAAGAGACGTTGCTAGCCTACTTACAGAACCTTTTAGAAGAAATTCCATTGAAAGGAGAAAGGGGAGGGGGAATCGTTTCGACTCTCAACTCCAGGGGACTTCAGCTAGGTAATCAAGACGAGAACGAAATGATATTTCTTTTCTCAGAATCCTTCAGCAAGGTTTTCAAAAAAAGCTTGGTTCTTGACAGGATTTTTTTAAAAGTAAATAATAGATTGCTCTTTTTCGAAGTAATCCAAGAAATAACAATGAATACTAAAAATAAATACGGTTTGGATAAAGTACTTAGGCCAAATCGAAGTTTGGTCTAATTTTAGCGAAGGAGTACGCGGGACTTTAGTTTTGGCGAGCGAATCCCAGTTCAATTTACGTTTCTGTGTTTACAATCGATTCTAAAAGGAAAATCATTTATTTATCTTACAGATCCTCCCGAAAATATTCGTATTCCCGCTGTTGAGATACTGTTGACCGAGGGCGATGCCGCGGAGGAGTTGTTGTGCACAGCAACGGCGCATCCGATGGGCGAATACATGTGGGTGGCCGGAGAGAAAGTGGTAGCCAGAGGACCGACCCTTTTCGTCAATTCCTCAGTTAACCGTAACATGGAAGGAAGATACACGTGCGTCGTCTCCAATCGACACGGAAAAGCGGAAGCTGATCTCCAGATCACCGTACTGCGTAAGTTTCTTCTCATCTTTTCTATCACCTCGCTCTGGGAACTGAACTCAACCAGATATATCGAGCTCTTTGGCTAAGTGCAAATAAAAAGATCACGCTTCGAAGTAGGAGATGCCCTGACCCACCCGGCCGCTTTTACCAATCATAACTAAAGTTCGTATATGGTAGGGTTTTCACATATCCAACCACACCGTATCGTCATTGCATAAACATAATTCTTTACAAACTTCTATCGATAAACTTCGTAGTGTATCTAGCTCTTATCCAGGGAACCCTTATCAAAAAAGAAAGTTGCCTTCCGTTTGTTTACCGTATTCAGCCGTCGACAAACGCTAGAAAACTCTATTCAACCTAGATCAACTTCCAATTGCTCGCTAATCCAAAAGGGGATTAAACAGAGACACTACAAGCTGGCCGAACACGAGCGCCTCTTATCTTTCGTATTTACGGAAAAAAGGGGGGGCTCGGATAAAAAGAACTCCCGATAAAGAGTAGTTTTTAATTCGACGCTGCAAGATTGGTTCTTGAAAGAGTTCCCATCCGAAGAAGGGAGAATAGAAAGAACCTTCGGTTTCAAAGTAATCAATTAAAGATTATTTACGAGTTTCTTAACGTTCGTACAAACTCCTGTAAATGGCACTAAAAGGAAAAAAGATATACCCTATCGAAGAGTGGTCAGGAGGTTGTTAGCTTTTTAAAATTGATGTCCTATCGATTTTATTTTCCCAATAATTCGCCATCAACCTCGGTCCAATGGCTGCCATGAAGAAAGTTGTCAAACGCAGCTCGAGAAAAGTTACACCTGACTGCCCTAAGCTAATGTTTTATCAGCCATTAGTTAAACTAATATTCCTTCCAAGATGAAAAGCTTTCAACGGTATATTTCGCTTTTTGGGCATATGCTTTAATAACAAATTAGTCTTAACGTCAACGCTAAGAAGTTAGAGCAAATTCGCGATCGAATAGCTTTGACTTCAAGGGCCAAAAACATGGAAGGGATTCAGATTTCGGAGAAGTTCAGTTATGCCTAAGGCGAAAATTATGGGATATCCTAAGAGGGCATCCATATTCTCGCGCATATCATAAGCGTAATTATTTTACCGCTAAGTTTATCATATGACGTCTTAGTAGTCGAGAGATTAGCAACTCGCGCGAGCTTTTCTTGACACCCCTATCATATATTTATGACACCCTGCGTTTAAGCGATGCTCGAAGGGATAGCTTACTGTATAGCTTTTCTTATCAGTGTTAGGCGCTATAAGCGAGTGAAGGGTAGAATCGAGAGGTCGAGCTCTTTTAAAAGAGCCGAGTTGTGGAAGGTTAAGACGTTCGGACGCTTTGGGTCATTATGGACGTATAAAGTACGGTTATTTCGAATCTCGCCCAGTGGCTGCTCTAGCGTTATTGTGACAGCTACGCTATCCCGCCACAGTTGGCTCACGCACCGGCACAAAAGGGTAAAATCGCTAGCCGTGAAATCGATAACGGAACGTTCACCAACTTCCCTCGTCTGCTATAGTAACTATAGCCATACACTATCCTTCTTCCCGAACTCCCTTCTCCACTCTGAACCTCTTCCCGCGGGTACCTAGCAATTTGGCACCAAAGTAAGGTCAGAATTCCGCAATTTATACTTTGTAACAATTTCTCTGCATCGAAATAACATTCCCGTTTCGTTTACGGGGGCCAAATAAGATTGGAGGCGGGCTTACTTCGGCGCTCATCTGTCGTTCATAGCCCGGAGCTTCCTCTCTATACGATATCGATTTGTGTACGCCAGTGGGGCCAACGGAAGATTAGGCGGGCGTGGTAAACAGCTGTATTATCCGTTTTCTTCGATTGGAAAACTCGGTTCGCGATTCCTAAGGATGGAATGCCGCCGTCTTCACCACGACTTTGGTATCGAGTTTCGTTAATAGGAGCGCATTCGCATTAACCTTTCCCTCGCCCACCCTCGGAGAGCATCTTCTATCCTTAGTAGGGCAGACGAGACAACCTGGGGAGGGCGGGATAATAAAACTGCGGGAGATAATGAATAACCTTTACGCGCCGCCACCCAAGACCCGAAAAGCCAGTCAGTGGATCACCAATTTCTCACACTATCTTCCGTTTCCACTAATATTAACACCCAGAGAGCCAAAAATCGAGTTGCAAAACGAACTACTTATTACTAGATAAATGATGTTTCTCTTTCAAATTCACTCTGGGGTGTAAGTGTAATCGATGTCTGACAACAAACTCTTTAGCGATACAAATCCCTGTTTAGTGTCAGTATCGAAATGCTACTTGGGATAGTACAGTCTAAAATAAACCCGACACTAGGGTAAAGTAATGAACTAAGTGTTTTAATTTCAATCTGTAGAATTTTTCATCATTACGTTCTTTCAAAATTAGCATATTTTTCCCGGTGGAATTTTTAAACTACATTCTTAGGCAGTCATAAGGGGAGAACAAGAATGAATTGGTATACGTGTACATAAGAAACAAAAGTTTTATTCCTGAATGCTGCAGGATGTTTATGGATGAAAGCACTTAGATTTTAGCTAGAGTGTTTTTGTGTAGGATATAACTACACGGAACGATTACGGCTGTTTAAAAAGACAAAAGTCGTCCTTGCTAGTGTATGTCATTAAATTCCGAATTTTATCTTTCACGAGAGTAGAAATATGTTCTGTGTTTAACATTAAATATAAAAGATTGCCGAGAAATTGTTTTGCTTAAGATTTTTAGATCTTAAATACACTGAAACTTTAATGCGCTTTTAATTGAATAAAATGACGTTAGAATTTATATTATTAACGGTTTAAAATAAAACGCCCGAACTTCACTTATATTGAGAATTTCTCGAAATTACTTTGAAATTTACGTTCCCTTCCGCTTCTTGTAAAGACGACAAATATAAAACTACCTTTACGTTATCCACCTACTTATTAATTAACTGTAACGAGTCGTAGGTAAAGCGACCCATCCTGGTTCTAAGTATTAACCCATTAATGGATTGGCATTCTCAGAAAAATATTTAGGCCTAAAAGTTTGGAATCCGAGAATGTTAAATTAAAGACTTGAAACAATAACAACTTAAATTTTAAACCTTTCCTAAAAGTGTAAGAAAAATTCTCAAAAAGTTCTACACTTAAACACAATCGTCTTCCCATTTGATGGAAAAATGAAATATTACCCTCCTTATGAGAGTATTTAGAATCGCGCAC
Organism: Phalangium opilio; assembly: GCF_054372755.1. NCBI lineage: Eukaryota > Metazoa > Arthropoda > Arachnida > Opiliones > Phalangiidae > Phalangium > Phalangium opilio. The sequence goes on along the minus strand of NW_028324182.1, from coordinate 7,929,487 downwards.
GCTTTTCCCAAGTGCCCTGTCGATTGGCGTACAAAACTATAATTAATAACAAAATTATATTTTTCATTTCTCCCCTTTCAAATATTCTCTTAGATAAACCGGATTGCATTTTAAAGAAGGAATACGACGCGCAAGGCAACGCCATTTTATCGTGCACCGCCTCGGGTGTGCCGTCCACTTTCAACTTCACGTGGCTAAAGAATAATTCAACTATGGAAGTCATCGTCGGGCATGGCGTTGAGAGCGTTAGTCGATACGTTGTATCGCGTCAAGACGAAGATAGTTTCGGAAAGTATTCTTGCACCGTCACTAACGCCATCGGCACTTCCGAAGTCTGCTCCATGGAAATTTATTCCATGCCTTGTGAGTTGAACTTTTAACTTTCGCATTCCTCTAGGGGGAAGCCCTAGCCGTCGCCGATAGGCTTTTGAAATAAGTTCCATTTGCATTCATTAGCATTTCGCTCCATTTTTTAAACATCCCATACTCGAGTCAAGACAAGACTCTTAAATATTTAGAAGTAACATAACCTTACCGATGTAAGTTTTACATTATTAATAGAAGCTTTTAAACTAGTTCTTAAGTCCACGGCCAAAATATTTCCCGTAGAATAGTTAACTTAGTTAGAATGTCTGATCAGAATTCAATTTAACGACGTTTCAAAGAGTGAAGTTTATTAAGACGTAGTTTCTCCATGCACAGACCAAGGGAAATTTAACTCGAATAATTATTGGGTTAAAACGGGATAGTAAAGCTACTTCGTACGCGAGGTAAAATATTCACTTAGGTTTACCGGAAATAAACACTCGAGTGGAGCAAGTCTTAACTCCCAAACAAACACGGCTAGCCGTCAAATTAGAGACGCGACGCTCGACACTATACACCGAAGATACGATGAAATGAGTTAGTTCCTCCTCTTTGAAGATCACTCTTTCCGCGTATTTATTTCAATCCAATTAGAGTTTCGAACGACGTCCAATTAGTCACTTTGGTCGAGGAAACACGTTCGGGAATCAAAGCGAAAAATCCTAGAGACTTCGCAAGAGTCTTTGTCGAGTGCGAGAGATATTGCCAACGGGAAGAGAGAAGAAGTCATAAACCTCATTATTCCGGTATAACACGCTACTAAGATGATAAATTCAAAAGTAGATTTTTAGAAGAAAAAAAGTTGAATATAAATTGATCATGACGTGCTTCGGCTAATAAACGAAGATACTCCAGTAAAACCTAAGTAGCTATCAGTAAAATTAAAGGATCCTGAGCGAGAGAATTTAACTAACGTGATTGTTCGATTTAAAACAGTAAAAATGGTCCAGTAGCCTTTCTGATTGGCTTAAAATATGTACGTCCACTTCAATGTCATTTATCATAAACACATTCACTTCAGAAAGAAGGCCTTTATACATATGTAGAAAAAATGAGACATACTAAGACAGCGTTTAAATCAAAAAGTAGTTGGTCTAGAAAACGTAAAACGCATCAAAAGGAAAGAAGGTCCTGAAGACGAAAATTGCTCGACATTCTCTCTGATCCATCCAAAGCCCAAAATGGGCGACAATGCAATCTTAGAATATATCCGTTTTATTCGAAGGATTTCCGTCGTAAAAAAACACACAACACACACACTAAAAGATTTACGCTTTTCAACACCAAAAACGCGTCGGTCGACTTCAGTCTTTTCCTCGTTATGCCAGCTCGTAGAAACTTGGGTCGTGATTTAAGAGAACAATTTTATTCCGGGATTTTTTTATTCCTCTCTCTTCGAGGTTGGCGCTATCATCTCCGCATCCTTTTTATTTTCACTCTCGCAAATCATGGTCGGTAAAACGTGTTTCAGGGCGCGTCGACAGAAATCTACCTAATGACAACCCGGGGGTTCAAGGCTTTTCTTTTCTTCCCATTTCCACTATTCATTTTCTCGAGATTATTTTAGACCTAATACGGAAAACTATTTGCTGAAGTAATATTTTCGAGCGCGATGTAGTAGACAAATGTTAACAGTCGCGCAGTCCCCATTCCTTTACTATTCCTTTCATCTCCATAAAGCCCACGAAACTCTATTTTGGTCTTGAGTATCTTGTTCATCTTGTTCTTAATATAACAATCCCATTTCCTTCTTTTCTAGCCCAAGCCGGTTGGGTGCAGCTTCTACTTCAAGAAGAGAGCATGATCATTTTAGCGTGCGTAGTTGGGGGAGTTGCCGTCTCAGGAATTCTCATCATCGTCACTTTTCTAGCGGTCCTGACCCGCAGAAGAATGCGTGGTAAGTAATGACCGAGGCCTAGCCGCTCCTTTATATCCTACATAGACACATAGTCGAAACTATATTGCACCCACATTATTATCTCCAGTGTAAAAAGAGAAATGAACGGTAGTAGATTCGCAACCGTTACAACTAATTCGGTTAAATTACTTTAAATATACTATTTACTTGTTATTTTGGATAGCGGAATATCTCTATTAGTTCTTTGCAGATGTACTTAAAATATACCCCTTTTTTGTTAGCCGTCAATTCGTGCAATATGGGAGAGAGGCAGAAGTAAGTAATACGACATTTTATTGCCTTTTTATTGGGAAAATCCTTAGAGCTTCGGAAGCAGAAAAAAATCTTTCCCACTAGTGTGTGTAAAAAAACAGTGAGAAGAAAAAATATCGGATAGCGAAGAATAAATTGGATTAGTCGCAAACGTCCGGCTAATAGAGGCGACTAGCATTTCGATCGTGTTACGTCGCGGACTTTCTATCCTTAACTGGACAAGAATCCCCGTAATATAAAGGACACTATATCGACCCATACAAATAAAAGAAGATTTAAATCAAATAGATTCACTAAAATCCTTTAGACTAGTTTATAGGGTCTACAACCATCTACTTGGGTTTAGGTTTTTTTTCTCCTGATAATGCCATAGGGATCAAGCTAGTGAGAGATAGTGGTTCGAATAGATTCTTTCTTTAAAAGGGGTTCATTTTTTTTTCTCTGCCCATTACGATCAAGCAAAGGCCTTATCTTTTATTTGCTGGCGTGTCTCGGCGTAAACCCATACGATCGAATTTGTCTTATACTTTAGACCCAATAGCTTCTGTTATGTTCTGGTCGGGATGAGAAAAAAGGACAAGTCAGTTCATTAAGGTATACGTCGGTATACGCAAACACGGAGTAACTTGTTTTTACCATTTTCTTTTTTTTTTCTATTCTCCCTTCTTTCCCGCCATTTTTTTGCTCCTTTCCCGCGTTTTTCTCTTTCCCTCGACTCGTAACGCTACGGACTCTATGGTATGCGTGGAACGAAACGACGGTAGTCCAGAAGGAAGAGAGCCAAGCCCCGAGCACGCCATCAATGGTAAATCGCCGGGTCCAATTACCGAAAAACGTGACTGGACTCCTTTACTGAAAGACGAAGAAACAGGTAGGGGCAGAATTGGCCTATTGATTCCTCTTGCACTTATTCTGGTATGAAAGTCAGGGAGGCCCCTACTGGCATTAACACTCTGGGGTACATATAAAATGACGAGGGCGCCTATCCGTATCGTTCTTTTCACGCCCCCACATTTTTTTACCATTCTCAGTAAGTCCAGAAGCCTATAACGTGACCTATTTAAGGCCTAACTTTAAGCAGTTGCGCTTTGTAAAAACACTTCGATCTTTCTTACGAGATTAAACATTGCGAATGGCTTCGCCAAAACTTTTAAATGTGTAGTAGGGTGAAGCTTCAATTCAGGCGAAAACCAACTAATGCTAATTCAACGAGCGCCTGTAGAAATGTTTACCACGCAATGAATGAATGAATGAATCTTTATTTGCTTTCTATAAAGAGATCCCTTTTGAAACAGGGAGGAGCCACTACTGGCTCGCAAGCAAGTGGTACATACCGTTACAATTTGTTAAACATTCGTAGGTAAAATTAACCAGATTATATACAAAGTGAAATAGTGTATGAAAATAGTTCAATGGTAATGATACAATGATTTTTTTATTATTATTATTGTTCTGCCAACAGAGTGAAAGGAGGCGCCGCGCACTAGCAATTAGCAATATAGGGAGAACTGTTGGTACAACATGAGTTAGAGTAAGACGCTCATGAGCCAGGCGAATGGTTTCAACTTGAGTTTCAACAAAGTCTTCTAATCTAGCCTTAATGGTGACCTGATAGTGGAAGTAACGCTGGCCTGATTGCGGTCATTAAAGAGACTCCTGAACGGTATTTCGTCATCGCGTAGGCAGGATGAATGAGTGCCATCATAGTACATTTGCTCTTAAAGCTCACACCATACTTCTCAAAGTTGCCCCCTCCTGTAGATTCAGTACCCCCTCTTATTCTTCCGTTGACATAAGGACCATTATTCTGCCGCCGGTGGTGCACCTCGACGCGCCTTTTGGCGCTCGCGGTATTTTTTACGTTCCCATTGGGCTCTGCGGGTCAGATCAGCCTGGATGTAAATTGCGCGATAGCCCTCCTTATCTTTCAAGGATTTAGCCTTCCTGAGTACCAATTTACGTTGGTTGGGGTTCTCGAGACTCAATTTTACAGGGGGGATGCCAGACCCTTTCATCCGAGTGCAATGTAGTACTTTAATTGGCTCGTCTGTCAAGTCCAGTGCGTCATTCAGCCAATCGGTTGCAAGAGATGGGTCATCCAGGGGAGCAGAGGCAGCACCAAAGATCATGACATTTAGCGCCTTACCTTGGACTTCTCGGGCTTCTTTTATAACTTTTGCAACCAATGAATATTGTAGTCCATTGGCCACAGGTGCCGTCAAGTCTAGCGCGAGTTTTTTCATTTCCGATATCGGCGCCTGGAGTTCCTCAAATCGTTTCTGCATCTCAGCCTGTGGTTTAGCCAATTCCTCCCGTAGTTGTGCTATTTGAGATTGGGTAGATTGGAATTCAGCGGCTATTTCGTCGAAAGTAGCCTGGACGTCACTAAGTTTCTCTTGAACCTTCCTAGTAATCAATTGCTCGCAGTGTTTTTCCAATTCAAGTTGAAGCAGTGAGAATTTGGTACTAATACACAATTCGATGTCGTCTTTAATAGCTGAGACCTTCTCCTCTACCACGGAACCCAGTTCTGTTTTTATCATCTTAGCCAGCGAGGCAAGAAGGGCGTCCTGATCGAAAACTGGGGTAGCTTTGTGGCTGGCAGAAATTGCCGTGGCTCCAGACTCTGTCCGTTTGTTCTGATCTGGACTGTTAGGCGTGGTAACAGACCTCCCAGTAGGCGATGACTTGGAAGTCATAGTGGTCTTGGCAGAATTATTCTGGTGCTTCTTATCTTGACTCGACGTAGAGGTGTTTAGCTTAGCATTTAGTTGTGACTTCCCCCTAGCCATGGTCTGACAAAAGAATTGAAATTCCCGCCAGTGGTAAATACCGCCTGTTGTCAAAAGGTGGCGCCTTAATCTCCGGGTTCCCACAGAGACGCTCTTCCACCCTAAGACTACTACTCAGCTAAGCCTTGGTTAGTAATTTAAAAATCCCAAAATAAATCTTAACATCGCGGGCCAGAGTCAGTTTTTTGTTACCGTTAGAGGGTCAGGACCCTTAGTTAGAAGAAAAATATATCGTACATAGAGAAACCCATTGAATCACAGTAGAAATTTAAGGCAAGGCGCAGCCCGATCACACTAGACGCGACGCTGTTCTACATCACCCGTGTTCAGCAATACACTAAAGTTCAGAGTGAAGCCATCATACAGGCTGAAAACTATCTAAATTGATACTTAATTTTCTACATGATACTAACTTCGAATGATCACCTTTAGACGGTACACATATCTACTACAATTTCCTACAATTCGATAGAGTAAATTACAGTAGCGAGGGAGTGTTTATTCGACTATACTTTTTTAGTCGTCCGTAGCACGCGATATGTTAGTACTTACCATAGTATTGGGTTGAATACGACAGTCTATTATACCAAGGGGAGAGAAAGTCAGAAAACAACCTAATTTCGCGTCACTGGTCATACGTTTGACCAACTACGTAAAGGACGCCTGAGCGGTCACCCACCGGTCCTTCCTGTATATTGAATAACACACGAATACGATAATGAAAAACAACACACTAGAAGGATATACTCGGACATTAAACAGCGCGTAAGCTTTTTCCGGTATGAGAATTATCGTAATTTCTGTGAAAGGTTATCCAGATTATTAAGTTGTAATGCGAAGATATTTTTCCAGTCATTACTCTTTGAGCTCCTTGGAAACTATAGTAACCGACAATAGTATCAAACCAATTTTCTATTATTTCTGCTAAATTTTATGTAATTCTGTGTCTACCCAAAAAGGATAACCACCATAAAGAAGAAATATACTAGATAGGTTTAGGAATATCTGTAAGGAGGAGGTATGGAGAAACTGACTATAAAAACCCACCATAAATTGTCTTGGAAATACACTACGCGCGGGGATACGCGTTCTCCAAAATGACAAGAAGTAGTATACTTTTCTTTCCAATGGCCTATGCCCTCTTTTCCATGATCCTCTGTTCGTCTAGAGGGACTATATATTCAAATTTATTCTTTTATACCCAAAATATCGAGGCCGGTCGCTTTCTTGCTCGGGGTATACACATAACCGGGATGTATTAGACCCACGATATTCGACTGGGCATTAAATGAGACACTTGAAGATCTATTTAACGTCGGAATTGACTGCGTCACCCTCCATTTCTTGACAGAGTGAGTTAGCTAATCGAAACCGGGCTGTATTATCCACCTTTCTCCAGCAAAATAAATTGTGATGAATAAATTCGAGAAAATATATTTTAAAAATTATTAAGTTTCCGAGCTACTATTTGAACCTCGACATAAAATTCTGGATATTTTCGTATAGTAAGAAACCACTATAATATAGTATTACAATACTACAATCGAATAACTATGCCATCCTCTACGTATCGTACGTCGATTGCCTAGCCAATATATCGAGTTAGTTCAGATTTAAGAGAAAAAAATAAATAAATCGAAAATACTTGGCAAGAAGCCGACTAGATCTCGTATATCTTAGCTCGTAAATGGGATGGTTAAAACATAAAGGAATTATTATAAATATCTATAGCATTACTATTACGATTTAAAGCCGCAACCATGCCATCTACGAGTTAGAGGTATAGTGATATCAACCTGTGGGGATTTTTCCTAACTGGAGAGAGAGACGATTCTCTGATGGGACTCGACTCGATATAAAACTCTAAAGTTGATCGTGACACAATTTATCTAGCTGTCTGTATTTCCTCCTTCCTTTAGAATCGTAGATTATTCTCTTAATGCCCCGGATCTGTTACTCAATTTCTCTCTCCGTTTCTACGTCATTCTTTTTATACACGTATACCCTAAAGTTTGAGGAGGGTTCGAGACAATCTTAATGATGGACGAGCTTTTCTAATATAAATGTAAATGATCCGTACACCCTACATGGAGATCGAGTTAACTCTATTTTTTACTCTACTACGGTAGGTTTTTTCCCTTCTCAATCAAACCTTAGGAGTACTTCGTCATATGGAGTTTTAGTTTAGTTTTTAGGGATGGAGAGGTTTCGTTTAAAAAAAAAGAGTGCGGAGAAACATCAGTACATGGACGTTGTATCTTTAACAGGACAGGAGTTTGGAGTGTTTTTTCCTTAACCAAGTGGATGGTTCCTCTTTTTTTGGATTTAAATGCACTGTTTTCATTGCCTTAGAAAGCGCTCGATAAGAACAAGTTATTGACAAATAGAGTATTACGCGTCCCGTTAGATATAACGTCGCTAGATTGAGATAGAGAGAAGAGATATAGACTAGAAAAATTCGGGAGTATTGAGCCCCCGAAAGTCCCACTTTTTTAATATTATTCTCTCCCGGACCTATATGCAAATAAGGGAAAAATCAAATCGATAATCGCGTGTCGAAGAAAAATTCTAAGGAGGAGAAAAATAAAAAAAAATCGATGCTAGGAATTTATCCCGAGCTTCTTTGCCTTTTTTTCCCATCGCTAGATAGAGAGGAAGAACTACGGAAGTTTTTCCCTATTTTATAGCTTGTTCCGGGACGAATATAGTAAGACCTCTCTCTCGTCTTTGTTATCTGGGAATGTGAGTAATGCCAAATGCCGAACGTTCTCTTAACCCTATTTTTATAAGATTCCGTTCTCGGAGTCTTCAATTTTAAATGGATGGAAAAAAACGGGTCCATCATGGGATAAGTCTATTCGGTTAAAAAGAATACTCGTATACAGGGTGTTATAGAGATAATATACGTCCAGAGTTTATAGACTAAATGGCCGGGTAATATTTAATACTTATTAGAAATTTGGTCAAAGCTCAACCGCTCGAACAGTGGAACTCTCCCAAAATCATTCTATTACCACCTTTTCAGAGAAATACTCCCTGTACATGTCGGTAATCCATTCAAGAATCTTTATTCCTTCGCGGAGGAAAAGGGCTTAAATATACTCCTAGTGTACAAAAGTATAATACCTCGACTACGCAACCCCAACCATAGAAGAGGTCAGGCTATAATAAAAAGAAAGAAGAGAAAAATCGACTCTTTCGCGTAAAAGAGACAAAGGATAAAACACGAAGTAGTAGTCCATCGAAATCGGTCGGAGGTACCTCTATCAGGTTTAAAACCCTTTTAAATCCCTACGATTCTTTTTCTTATACGACTAAAACCAAATGTCTCTTTTTGCGGATGGGAAAGAGACGTAAGATTTAGATGGAACTATACTAGATAAAAAGGGTACGAATACCCAATGTTAAACCTCGTAAGAAAGAAAAAAAAACCCAATGGAATTTTATCAAAATCCAAAGGAAAAGCATGAAGTAAATATTTAGTTGAGGCTCTTGTAAATAGATATATTGTATATGTGTGTTTGTTAACTGAAATTAATAAGATCTGCGCAGTAATGGATGTTTTGTTTACTGTGTAACTCTTAAGCACACCTATGTGCAAATTTCCATAAAATAAGCAATTAAAACCACCTTTCTCGTTATAAAGATAACCTAGCTTAAACTCTAGTTTTAACTGTCAGTTGCTATCATTGTAATCCGTTTATACAGCTAACTTAATTGTTAGGAAGATAAAATCAAAATAAACGTTGCATGTTTTATACGAGGAGGACTTTTCTAATATTTCAGGTTGGACAAAGGATGATTTAAGAAATCATCACCACCATCCGATGGAATGTAGAGCCATCGGTTACAACGACTATACCATTTGCCAAAAGCAAATCAGGTGACATAAACGGAACAAAAAGCCGCCGACAGTAAGGCAAGTAATTTTTACACTAATTTTACTTTACAAACGCGCCATGGGAATTAGTATTACCCAATATAAGGCTTAGCCTTGAGAATTTCTAGCTAACTAAAATAATTTCAATCCAAGCATATATATCTTGGAAAGGTTTCGAAATTAAGATTTTAATTTTAGCTTAGCCCCACGTGCAAAGCTTCGTATGCCCTCCCTCGAGGACATACACAGTGGAATTTACTGAATTGGCGGTTTCAATTATCTTTCCCTTAGCCAAGAATCTTACGTATGGAACTGCCGAGCGGAAACTCAACTGTAAATTTAAAAAGAAATACCACGACCGAATTGGATGGATATGTTTGGAATGGTCGCCGCATTTTCGATGCTCAAAAACATAATTAACTCCCCCCCCTCCCCCCCCAAAAAGTTGAAAAAAAAATAGAAACGCGCGAGAGAGAGTAATATATGAACGTATAAAAAAAAAAACTGGCACAAAAATATTTAATATTTATTATCCTAACAAAAATAATTCTTAACGAAGAATGTAATATCGTTTTGATACTTTGAAAGAAAATAACTTAAACCTTGGCTAAAAATGAATATATCTAAAAGAAAACTGTATAAAAACTCATCCGTTCTGATATCAAACTCAGAAGGGAATACTCCCCCAAAAGAAAGATAAAAAAACCGAATCATCGCAAAACGTTGAACATTATTGAACAATATCAGAAAAACATTCGCGTCGCGCGGCAATTCCCATAACGTAATATATACACCTACCACGAAACAACATGGAAGGAATTCTTCGCGGAATCGGGAGAGATCAGTGCCGAATGATAAATAAATATATATAAAAAAATACGACATTTTTTGTTCCATCTCCGTGCTCAACCGTCCATACCGTTTGGACTTTTTGAAGATAATATAAATCTATAAATATATATATATAAATTGTTTTTGAGCCATATTTTCCTTTTGTTATATTCATACCCCCTGCCGGTAAATAAATATATTCGCCTAACATACAACATCAGAAGACGTTACGTTCAAGCACGTCAGCTATAACCTATCGTGCTTTCTATACCTTCACTAACATCCCAAAAAAAAGCTACATTTTGAAAACTTCAGGGTAAACTATTTCTGTCTGAAAAAATAAAACAGGGCTAAATTTTAACATATTTTCATCGTTTTACGTCCCCTTCGGCATTTCATCAGTAAAAATAATAATTTATGACGCTTTTGTGTTTCTCGTATCAATTGAAGTCTCCCCCAGAAAGAATATAAACCAAAAAATTATACATAAATACCATAAGGTACGAATTGTCAGCAAAGACAAAAATCACCCACCAACATTTTAAAAGCGTACAAGTATATTTGATAAAAAGGATTGAAGAATAATCACACGTGTGGAATGTAATCCATAAAAAAATGGTAGAACTTACCACGTGTAAGTGAACATTCCGGTGAAGTTTTTTCATCGTCTCGAGCCAATAAGAGTACGGTTCGCGAAACAAAGTCCTCCGATTCGTTGTATATTGCCGATATCTAAAAAAAAAACAAGCAAAACAAAGGTCCGTCGTAAATAAAGTATAGAAAAATTCACAAACTGCGTCAATTAATTACAGTAATTAACATTTAAATTAATAAAACCCGTTTCAGAGGAGTCGATTGCTTCATCAAATAGCTCTAATAAATTTTTCCGACTTCTGATAGAAATGCAACTATTAAAGACTATATCTCAGGGGTAATCTATTGATTTACTGCACTTAGAAGTTCATTTACAAAGGTAAATTTCTTAAAACAAATAATATCCGGAAGTGCCAGAAGAAGCAACAACACATTTAGCACCAAAAGTAAGTAGTAACGCCTATATATCACAACAAATAAAAAAAGTCCCTCGGAAAGTACTTCCTAACCCTTAATTAAAAAGAATAAGTTCCTGTTATTTTTGCTGCGAGTAAGAAGAGAGTTATGGAGTTGGCAAAAAAAAGAGTAAGAAAAGAAAAAACCGAATAAGAAAGAGTAAAATTGGATCTTCCGGAAAACGTTGCTTTAAAAAAGTAGATTTTTTTACTTTATTTCTTGAGAGGAAGGGAAAGTGATTCTTAAACGCGGGGTTATACGCCAAGGCTTATTTGTCCCTCCTGGATAGGAGGCCTCGCTCACGTCACACCAAAAAGGAAGGAAAAAAATAAAAAGAGTTACGAGGTAGCGAGTAAAAGGGAAAAAGAAAAGCATCTGCTTGTTTCCCATCGATGGAAAAGGCCAGGGAGCGAGAGAGAGAGATGAGGAAAAAATCAAAGCGCTAGAGGTTAATGTCGCTTTCCGCACCCAGTTAAAAACGACCGGAGGAGGGAAAGAAAAACGGAAGAAAAGTGCCCAGGGAACTTGCCCATCCGTTTTAAAAAGTATACCTATATTACATAGCATAGCTATCGGCAAAAAACAACATTGAATCCCCCTTGGAGAAATTAACTATGGCGACGTTGTTATATACATCTTCGAAGATACGCGGCGATTGTTTCTCTATTTTTGTTCCCTTGCGCGGAAAGCAGTGACAACTTGTTCAGTTTATTACTCAAATATACCGATAGCGGTGGCAACTCACAGCGCACGAATCTATCGAAACACGAACTGAGATGTCCTCTGGAATACCAAACATTCGGCCAAGGGGAAGGGAGGAATAACTCTATAAAGAAACGTGGACTATGTCCATAGAAGGGCTGCCCATATTTACTTAGGGTCTGATAAAATTTAATATCGTAGGAGCGGCCAACATCGTGTTAGTAACGAAAAAAAAAAAAACCGAAAATAAAAAAAATATAATTTATAATATGAAAATCCTGAATTCGGTAATTAATTTCCTGAAGTTTTTTAATTTCCTTCTAGGCCTACATCTAAATGAACCTTTCCTCTTTCATTTAATCTATCCGGCTTCGGGTGTAGATTAATTCGAAGTTCTTTACGTCATTGTAAGATCAAGATGAGGCGATCGAAGAATATAGCCTAATGTTTCTACAACATTGCGTTTATTTATTTCTGATCCCCAGGATAATTTCCCGGGTTCGGAGCTCCACGAGCCAAGTAAGAATTTAAACCGTCTATCTTTAGTAATTGAATTTGTAACGAAGCTCTCATTGTTAAAGGAAGCGGGAAAAAGTACGATTGAGTAGAAAAAATATATATCTCGTGACTTTAAGAAACAGAATAGCTTAGAACCGGAATAGGAGAAGAATCAGAGAATAAATGGAATAGGGGGAGGGACAAGAAATCTTCAAAGTTAATCTAACTTTTTAATTCAAACGCCAAAGAGAGAGAATGGAAGAAAATTCAACCGTGCTCCGTAGATTTTCAATTACATTATAGACGCTCTATTTGACATCTTTTACTCTTCTCTCTTGTAGACAACCCTCCGGGGACTTTTAAATTAAAGAGAATCGAACCAAATACGTTCGTGTGAGATTACTGGTAGTTTTCGCGATCTAAACCGTAAATTAGGAACGTCATAACCCTTGACTACAACACCTTTAGTGAGCGATACCCCTGATTGATATCTACGCAATGATAATAAACATTTGGGATTCCATAAATAAAATTAGGGTTGAATAGATCCGGACAAATATCTGTCTTCTCATTTGGAGTAAAAACTTCTGTTATAATTTAGTTCGGACACTGATAAAATCATCCTTTAGTCATACGGGGTACTTCATTGTATTCGCAAGCTGCCGAGATAGAGAAAAACGGAGATTAGCCTTTAGATTCGATTTCTTTCTTAGGCAAAGGCTTAGGATCTCCACATCATTCCTCGAAATAATTGATTGAAGGGCGCAGGGCGGGCATGCCAGTAATCAAGCTGATATATCTAGACCAGAATGGTTAGGAAGATCCTATAGGAAAAAGCATTGAGAAAGGAAGAGAGAAATCGAATATTTATTTTGCCTGAGAAACCGTCTGGAAAAAAAGAGTTGGAAGGGTTATACTTGGTTATACGGTAGCTAGCTTATTCCCACGCGCGTTCCCCCGTAATTGCTTAGCGATTGCCCCCTCCCATCTCTAGAGACAAATTCTTTCGCTAGGCTAAGTAGAAAACCCCTCAAAAAAGGCCTGGAATATCTATCTTTACGTGTTCAAGAGAAAATGCTAAAATTTGGTGAAGTTACTGCGTTAACAATATCAAAATGTCTGAAACATTCTTAAAAAAAAATAAAATTAAGAAAACTATTTTGTAGAAGAATTATAAAGAAATCAATTGTAGTATTCTTAGCTGATTGGGTCTAACGAGTATGGGAGGAAAAATGTTTCGAATTTTTGCCACTTCCTGGTATTGAAATATAATCTCCTCAATTCCATGTAAATTTGACCTCACTGCATAGATATCCAGATCTCAATTCTCTCATATACAGGGTGGCTCAGATACAAAAATTTTCAATTTCCAAAGAAACAATGAACATCAAGTCGTATTTCTACCAATTTTTCTCTAGCGAAACCTGAACCATCCTTTTAATCCATATAAAATAAACGACCAATCCTCCAAAATTCGAGGGTGCAATTTCGATTTCGAATAACCAAACAACCGTTTATGAAAAAAAAAAATAATAATAAAAATAAAATAAATAAAGCGTAAAGCAAATTCTTTTTCTTAAGCGAGAAATGAAAGGAATTTTATCTTCCTTTTGATATTTTCTATTTGGGTTCATCCCCGAAGGAAATAAACAAAAAGCCAATTTTTATTCCTTCCTTCGTTCCCCAATATTTGGAATTTCGGATTTCAATCTACGAATCGTCTTTCCAAAAACGAGGAAATTTCAGACTCCCTAACTCCAGCTAAAGAAAAAAATATTGGAAGGATTGGTTCAGATCAGTTTTTTACTTAAGCCTTTCATAAATTCCGGTAATTTTTTTCTCCATCCTTCTTCTCTTTCCTCAGATTGAGAGACTATTGGGAGAAACGGTGGAGTGAGTAACTTAAGGAGATAAATATTCACGATTAACTGTTATTACTTAAGAGCATAACTGAGGTAATCTGAAGAAGAACAGTGTGATCTACATTATTCTCGGGTCACAGAATGACACTGTTTTAATTACTTCGTCCAAGGAAGGATGAAGGGGTAAAACATTTCAAAATGGCCAGGAGGCGATCTGGCCGAGCTCTTTTTCTCAAACGAATCAATCAAAACTAGCGTGCCATAAAATCTGTTACGTCTGAATTGAAGTCCATATATTTTATATAAAAGCTCATTAACTAAAGTAGTAGACAGTCTATATTAAAATTACATTTTTTTAATCTAGGCTCGAGATGATTAGATAACTTATTTGTTTAAACAGAGATGTCAGAAAGAAGTTACACTTCTTTTAACCCAAAACAAAAACTGGTACAATCGTGTTAGGCTACGTGACAAAGCATTGTTTCGCCCCAAAATCATGAAACAAAAAAATGTGGCCTAACCAAAGTAATACATTTTCGGCTTAACTCAAAACAAAGTAAACTTGACTCAAAAAGTCTAATCTACTTTATTATTCGAGAGTATAAAGTCTGGGAGGCGGTCTATATTTTCTCTTTTTACCCCATAGGGAAAAGAAGTAAACAAAGCTACTAGATGGAAAAATACGTCTAAGCCTTTTGCTCTAATTTTGGGATTTCCAAATGTTTTGGGTTAAGTACACAGTTTGGAGCAAGCTAACTTGGTAAAATAGGGGAAAACCGAAGCGTATTAACATACAATGTTAAGTCTCGTAAGAAATAAAGTAGCGTTGCCTGAACGTGAGCCTAAAATATTTATTTAAAACCGTAACACGTACACTCTTTCAAAGTATAGAGGAATCAACCTTAGAAAGAGAAACGCTTAGCGCAGAGAAAAAAGGTGTGTTTACGATAAAAATACCGGTGTAAGATTGAATTTTGATGTATTAATATTCATATATATTACATTATCCTTTTAAAATAGACCATTTCTCTTAAACAAAAGGTAGATGTATTAACTTATATTTAATTTCAAAATGCATCTCACTGAGTATTCCATTGTTCGAAAATGGGTTAAAAAGCGTTACAATGGACCAGCCTCCAGCAAAGGGTTAAAAAAATGGGCCTTCAGGAGTGAGCGACTCATCTTTGAGTCTTTTGTTTTTTTCTTTTTTCTTTCTTTCTTTTCCACGGTCCCTTTTTTATATAGCGTTAAACGAAACTTGGAAGCGATCTATCATACGGGTCAGTTCACCTAAAAAACGCCACACATTCTCGGCACGGTCCTGAGAAAGAGGCGTCGCAAGGAAGGGGGCAACGCTTAACCTAGCACGAATGCGTAGGCGAAGAAGCTTCTCTTATGGCCCAGAGATCGATGGAGGAGAAGGAATAGGTCCGCCTGGCCCGGAGGACATTCTGGATATATGGTACTATAACTGAAGTGAATAACTTGGGGTCCAGAAACGATATTATAAACAATTGGAATTCAATTTTCGTATTGTACTCCGGGAGGAAAATTATTAAGAAAAAACCATTGCTGATGAATCATACGTCTCCATGTTTTGCTCTGTTTATAAAGACGCAATCTATTTATTATACTTCGAGTTATGACCATCTGATACTAAACATGGACGGGACTGGTCGAGGAAAGAAGAGAGGAAAAGCTGTCGAGAAACTCATCAGAGAGAGGAAGTTTTAGAAGTCGTACGACTAAACTGTCTTCTCGTGGCGCGACTACATTTCCAGATAAAAAAACGAGTACACTAGCTCTTTTCGAACAGCACAATTTCGAAGATATTTCTTTCCAAAGAAACTAAAATGAAGTTAAGTAACTTGAAGTTACGAATTTAACACCTTCGAACTATCTAAACCTCTAGAAGATATAAAATACGATCATCCTCTTAAAAATAAAATATTACGATCTCAAATAAAAAGTAAATTTATTAAAAACAAAGAGAAATTTATGATCATCATTTCTGTAAGTGAAAACACAACACTTCTCTATATCATTCTATTTTTATATTAACTACCTATAGTCTTTGAGGGGTTTATTTTTCCTCTTTACGAAAACCTGTTTTCAATTGCAATTTAGTAAGAAACTAAGACTCTCAGAGAAAGGAGAATTGTAGGCGCAGAAAAACCAATATATTACGTGCAATTTTCTATAAGTATAACGACTCTCTTAAAGAAAGAATAGAGCGAGAAATAGATTTCGAAATCATTTAGAAAGTCTATGGATATCCTATTTTTATTTCAAGGGAGAGAAAAAAAGAAGGCTAAAAAATAGACGCGATTATCTTTCAGGTAGCTATTAGGACCTTGCTTTCATTGTAGAGAAAGGGGGAAAAGAGTGATGGAGTTATCGAGGCAAAAATAAATTTTAAGGCGCTCTTCCTTCTTCCTCTTCAACGTTTAAAAGATACGAGAAGAAAACCAACCGGGGATATTACGGCAGGCGAACAATGTGTTGATGTTAAAAAAAAAATGTTTCCATCAAATCAATGTTAACGTAATAAAAACATGGCACATTTAGGCTTAGCTTATTTTTCGCGTCCCTGGAAATTCCCTTTAAATATTAAATACTTCGTTGATAGTCATCTCCATCACTCTTTAGGGCTTATAAGGGGAAGGAGAGAGTTTCTAGATTATCGAATATTTCTCAGTTCATCGTCCGAAACGATTTATCCTGGCGATCCGTAATTAAACGAACGGTTGGACGTATACTAACGACAAAAAGAACAAAACCAAGCATATTTGCTCGGAAGATAATTTACCAAATGAGGTCTTTAAAGTTTATCCATCAAGCGATGAAGATGGAATGCATTTCATTAAAGGAAGATACCATTTCAGAATTCTTAAAGGAAAAGGTCAGGGTAACGAAAGGCCCGGTTTAGAAGATATTAAAATCGATAATTTAAAAAAATAAACTTTCCCTAATTAGGATTAATATCCAATTAATTGGCCATAAAATTGAAAAGTAGGACCGGACCTTTTTTGCGTCAAGTGAAAATCTCGCACAAATGGGATTAACTAAATTGATTAGACTGATCTGCTCAAAATAGTAGACTTTCTACCTTAAAATCCAACTCTTCAATTTTAGGGTTAATTAATTGGATAGATATTTTAATAGTAATTAAGAAATGTTTAATTTTTTTCGATATCTTACTTAGCTTTAAGGTCTAATGTTAAGTACCTTGAACCTTTCCCTTTAAGTCTTAGGTAAGGTTCAGTGCCTTTACTTTAATTTTACAATAATTTTCACGGAATAAGCTTCAAAGGATATTCTAACTTAATTGCGGAATTTTGAATAATAATTAGCGCTTCAAATTTAATTGTAATTGAGAAAATTCGTATGGATACGGAATATTGATTCCAGCGGAAAATAAAGTAGTAGTACGCAAGAGTACAGTTGAAAATTGGTAATTTCATTTGTTGCAAGTGCAAAAGTTATAACTTTAACATAAGGTCTTTTCTTCCTACTCGTATCCACAAAACAAACTTATCATACTTCAAAGGGTCGCGAATTCTTACTGGCTAACCACGTAGTGTGATGTAATATAAAAGGTCACGCGAGAATATTGGATAAAAGTAATGGCTCTTTTTAAAGTGATACTTAAACCGTCGAAAATATTTTGAATAGAAAATCATTAAAATCAATAGAAGTTTCATTGTTAAGTGCTTTGATATAATTAACCGATGGAACAAGTTCAGTACCTCTTTAAAAAGAACCTCGTTACAACTCGCCAACTCTTACTATACGAAAGAAAACACTGTTTTCATTCGAAATAAGGTACGTCCTGCACACATCAGTGGTTTCCCAGGAGTAAACCTTGTGTAAACATGATTTGAAGGGTCCCTGGTTATTTGTTTATCTTGACTCACACTTGACCGACTATTCCCATATTCCCTTTTATTAAACACTTAAAGCGTAAGCGTCTAGCGCATTCTCAAAATAGATTTATAAAATTACCATATATGTATCGCAACATTTAATCATCATTTTGGTCCTAGATGAAAGTTCCGTTTCTATTATTGAAGTCCTGGAAAGTAAATAAAGCTGGTTTGGTCGCAGATCAAAGTTCACTAAGGCGCAAGGGTGTTAGAAGTACGGGAAGAATATTGGAATTGAGAAAGTATGGATAGAGAAAATCAATTTTGATTTCAGACAGAATGTTGCAACGCCTAGCTCGTTTTTATTTTGCATAAAAAGTTTAGAGCGGGTGCAAAAAAATGCAGTGACTTTTTGAGCTTATTTTCATTCCAATTTTTAGGACAGCATACTTCTCGGAGAAAGAGACGCAGAAGAGAAAAAAGCGAACAAGGGATAAAGAAAAAAAGATGCAAAATAAAAAAGGACGACGACTTTTCACCTAACTCTTTTTCTTGAAAGCCTTTTCCGAATTTTTTTTTTTTTTCAAAGTCTCGGAAAGAAAAAAAAGTCAGAGAGTAAAGATGTATATTTTTATAAATATATATTTTGGTAAAGTTAAAATGGGGGGGGGGACTATAGGAACCAACGCGAGGCTAGGGGTACGTAGTGTGGCAAAAAAGCCCATTTTGGGCAAAAACTCATACATATGGATGACCCCAGGGCAATCGGCGAATAAGACGCTAGAAGAAGAGCCAACGAATGGGAAAAAAATCCCTAAAAATCTTTTCCTCTCATCTTCTTCTCAAAAAAGAAGGATTTTTTTATGTTTTACGCCATCAGAAATACATTAAACCGGAAGATAGGAATCAGATAAAATAAAATCATATATTTTTCTTCTCCAAAGCTTACTGTATTGAAGACATTTGATCATTTCAAAATAGTAATAGACGAATAATTTCGTAACTAATTTACTTCTGATCTTAAAGTAAAGAGAAAAAGCTTGTTTCGCGCGTGGCGAAGAAGCGTCAAGCTCGGATTCAAGAAGTTGAAGAGAAAAAATGTAAAATTATTCAATAAGGTTTTGGCAAGGACAACTGTTTTTAAAGAACGTTCGTTCGGTCGTTCGCGACTGGGCTGCTTCAGAGAAATACACACGGATTCATTTCCCGGGAATTTTTCTTTTTGAATTCGCGTATGTCTCTCTCTACATCATTAGAAACAGTCGAAATTTTCTTTTCTTATATTGTTAAAGAAATTCCGAAACAAGAAGCATAAATTTAGTCTTATTTACAATAAAACTTCTTTGAAATGAATTTTTTTTAAATTAGAATCCTCGTTAGAAGTTTCTCGAAGAGATATTGTTCTCTCAAAGATAGATTTAAAATTTTTAAATTTAATAATTCCAACAGAAACTACTGCAAGGGACATTTTATAAAGGTATATATGTATATCATATATGAATTTGTTACGAAAACCAATACAAAACCTCGTGGAGAAACTTAGTTTACCCTTTTCTAGGGACCAAAGGATGAAAGCTAATCTATTTTGCTTTCATTTCGTGCCCTTTTCCGTAACAGTCAGTTACGAGATTATCCTATAGTCGACGTTGACGTAATCCGATATTTCTTTGGTTGAGATCACGCTTCGTGGTGCTTCCTTGGCGTCTTTATTCGCCATCTCAGACGTAACATAAGGGACGAGACGACAAAACGGGCCTAAGTCGTTAATGGGCGAATGGAAAGGGCCCTAATCCTAAGAGAAACTAGATACGCCTGATCAGTTCCTCTCCTCATATAGCACCTTTAGTCCGTCCGTTCGTTGGCGACCCAAGGCGTATGAAATATAAATTGCGCGTTAAGAGCTGAGAAACTCAGTTAGGTATACTACTACCGCGAGAGATCAGACGACGTATCTCCCTTCTATCCAAACCAAAAGGATAGATAGATGGAAGAATATAAACCTGCCGATAACCCTATCCTATCTCCTAAAGTCCACCTTAAAGCTGAAACTGTTCTTGGGATGATTCAAAATTTAAACGTTTTAAGCAATGTATATACTGTATACTTTCGCTCGAAAACATACGGATGAGAAACGTTCAATGCTTAAGGAAAGTTGCGGATGAGTTTAGCTCGCTTGTGGACTTCAAGTTCAGGAATCCCAGCGGGTCACGCAGCTGGTGTGATAGTGGGGTGAATTCGCCTTCGGGAAAGCTTTCAATATTCATGCGTAGGATTCGGGATATGTCCTTAACGGAAACCGGTGAAGCCTATTGTAATTGGACTCCACGTCGCTCAAATTCCTTGGGGCAATTAGCGCGCGCGAGTTCGACTAACGTAGCCATTAACCCACGGACATTCTCGACTTGGAATTACACGTGTTACTTTGATCCCCGCAACGTCATCCAACCCTTTCCGGAGGCCATCTTCCAAGGAACCTAACAGCTCTCGTTCGATACCGTTATTATCAAATACCCTCGGTCTAAAACTCGCCAGAAATTGATGAGGCGAAGCGAAATTTATAATTTAAAGAACCACGTTCAGTTTAGCTTAACACCAGAGCAATAATTTCCACGATTTTAGTTTCCATAAACACATCTACAAATATGACAAGGAATACAAGCTTTATTTGGTTATTTCTCTTTAGATGTCATCGATTTCTGGCTACTGGTTTTCCGCACGGATGCTCGAGAGCGGCGGCGACACCGGCCGGTGTTCCCGATCTAAAACCACGCTAGGGCGCCCACCCAACATCCGGTTGGTTTACAGCGGACCTACTCGAGACTTCTGGCCCTTTCGGGTAAGGCAGTGGTGTCATTTATACACAATAATCTTATTCTAATCTCGAGACAGGTCGAGTGGAGAAAGTCAAGCTTGCGAAAGTACGATATTCGACGCTCGCACGAGTGACGTTGATAATTTCTGGCCTAGCATAGAATATTCCGTATTGGTGACGATTTCCTAAACTTGGTTTGTTTGTAGGTAATTGTAATAAGAGGCATACTTTGTCTTGGAACAAATGTGGAACAGTAATGTCAGTGAAAAAATAAACATCTAACCTCACGAACATCTTAACTTTAGCTGGACAAAAATTCCTTATCACCATTTTGTTTGTTAATTATTAGAATGCAAAGGAATAAAGGCCGTGGTGTCGAAGCAAAGAACTAATTTAATATTAGATAATTTTTCGTCCCTTTAGAGATAAAATATCCATTAGTATGAAACGAATGAGGGAAATGCAATTAGCAGGAAGTGTAGTCTTTGTTTTCACAATGAAAATGACCCGCAGTTTTGTTGTTTCTCCGTTAATGAAAATGTTGCCTCGAGTATATAAGGTTGGAACGTGTTGAACGCAACGCTCCACGTGTGGCTCGGGTCAAAAAACTCAAAACAAGGGTTATATAGAACTATCATCTGTTTAAGCAATTCATTGAAATTATTTATCCGTGCCACTCTAAGAAAGTGAAGAGAGAAAGAGAGTATACAAGACTGAGTCGTTTGAAGACACGTGGAAAAGGAGTGGAAACGTTTACCAATTTTTCCTTTTTTCCGATCATAACGCCGCTCGCTTCGTTGCCCTTATGTCTTGCCATCGCTTCATAAAGCTCACATTTTCATTTAGAAGCTTAGGAGATCAATTTTTCGTTTTGGGCAAGAGGTCGAAAAAGGGTGGAGTAAAAGAGTTACAGTACTCGAGAAAACAGCTTGCATAAAAGTCAGCCTTGTCAGCGATTTCGGATACACAGAAACGAGTCGACTTTCTCTTAAAACTATAGATTCCTTTTTTATTTCCTTTCTCTTTCTCTCTTGGGTTCCATTGGCAAACAAGGTGAAACAAACTACGGAAGGGAAATGTGAAGAAAGGTCCGATGCAACATAAACTAAAACCACTTCCAGACGGTGCAATATTTTGACTACTATTTGGTTGAATTGTCTCGAACTGGGTTAATTAATAACAGTCGTCTGAAAAGGACTTTTCACGAAATTAAGACATAGTTATTCCCGATGAAAACTACCTATCAACAAACAGACAAACATTTCTAATAATTAAGCACGGTAAAATAAACTCCTTAAGAAAGTTTGTTTCTTCTATGAACATACTCCCTGAACGTTTTCTTCCGAAAATAACTTCCCGTTAATAATTGCGATGGCGAATTTACTTCCCTCTAGTAAAAGTTTCATAGGAAACGAATTGGAGGAAGAGAAGAATACGAGATTATACCCGTCCGTATGTTGCCAATCGCGGAGGCTGGAGAAAATCTAGCGGAAGCTAGTTTGGTAATCCTAAACTCGTTACCGCGCAACGTTGATGTTTTTTCTTCGCCTTTGATGCCCTGATTCCTACCTTAAGGAGGTTATGGGGCGGCTTATTAGTGTCGGTTTACTTTGGTAGCATCTGCTGTCTTTACCTAGTCATTGAGCGGTTTAATACAGCCGTAATTTGAAGAACTGTTGAGCTAGGAATCTAAGGCCCTCACATACTAGATATTTATTTCACTAAAATACAAATAGTTCTCTTTTCATATTTACTTCCTCGCGGCGATTCGAGACTTAATTTTTAATTACAGAATATTAAATTAGTTTTTTAATCCTATTATTGTTAGCTTAGTCGAAATTCGGGTTTTCTCTTGATAAAAGAGTTTTGAAACATTAACGACAACAGCTTATCGCGATAGGTAGGAAAAACCATCATTGCATGAGGTAAAAAGAATATAGTTACAGTTTCTAAGCCTTGGTCTTTAAAATGATATTCTGGACACGAATGCAAGTAGCGTGAGATTAAAGAAATTTCTGCGGGAAAGCTGCGCTCAGTGATGAATGTAGGTAAATATTTATACAAAGGGTTGAATGGAGAAACAGAATAAGATAATCGGATAAATACACTCGACTATATTTCTCCAGATTTTTATCTTTGCATCTGACAAAACGAAAGGATACTATATTTCAGGCTAAAGAAAACAAAGTTTTTTTTCGGATCAGCGTGGTTCAGATCAGAAGACTTCTAAACTGGTTAACATTCCTCCAGCATTTAAAGTTATTCCCTGCCTCATGTTTATCTTCACGCAACCTAGAGTTTATTTGACCTAAGCCATACTTCCTTAACCATATGGTTTTGCGGGTGCCTGGGAAGGCGTATTTTGTTCCTACACAATGTTGAACCTCATAAGATAGAAAATTTGTGTAGATCAATTGCACATCGGTATAATTGCAGCAGATAGGAGTGCAGGAACCGGCATGATCATGTCATTCAGAAGATAATTTATCTTAATGTTTTAGTTCAACTCTAAAAATAGCAAGTGATATATACGTTTCTTCATATTATAATAATAACAGGAGTTCATACCGGAGTGAAATACATAACACGCGGGCTATTAAATTCGCATTTGTAGACGCCTGACGTCACAAAAACCTCTCTCCTCGCCTCTAAAATCAAATTTGGGGTGGGAAGCTCTTACCGGTTACTAACCTCGCCTCTCATTTCTTCCAAGGGACTCTGGGTAAAAAACGTTTTGATCACATGAACTGCTCTGACCAATCGAAAGCCTTCTTACATTTTGTTTTTGTAAAGACTAACTAACATAGACTGGCGACACCAATATTTTACTGGCTTCATAGTGCAATAGCAAAAACCTTCACCCGTTCCCTATCTTGTTGGGTTTCCCTAAAGAAGCCTGTCTACCTAGCAAAGAGGCTAGGTAGTCTATAGTTTTGTGGGAGCTGAGCTCGGATATCGTGGAAAACCAGCTGGTTAAAGTTGTCGGTATCGGACTGTCGGTATGGCGTACGTAATTAGGGATAAGATTAAATTAAATAAGTTAACGCAGTGCAACTTTTGCCTAAAAGAAGATCCAATAAAGTATAAAAGTCAGTCTAGTCAAACCGTTCAAGTTACTTCTTTTAAACCTAGTACGCCTTCCGAGTTAAGCCTTGGCGTTGTTTACAAATCAAGCCAAGCACATTTGTAACAGGATCTATGAGTGGCCTATTATTACGGAGCCTACCCCCGCCCCTAACGCTAGGTGTCGCTTTTCATGCTTTCAATCACATTCCTATGGTAGTATTTGATTCTCCCACTAGAGAGCGTAAAGGTATCGCGGAAACGTCACGCGTCGGTAAATGCGCGCCACTATTAAAGCTCATTTCATCACTCCGGTATGAACTCCTGATAATAATAATAATAATCTAGGCTTTGTCTATGAAGGGATTTCCACACTAAGCCTGTGGCTTATTTACAGGTGGGTCCCTTTACATTGCATAGAGGGGTGGTGGCTAGCCCCTATGCCACAGCTAACCTATACAACGCCCTATACTAACTATTACCGTTAAACCTCTGCAAGTTAAGGCCCTAATTAAAAAACTAAATAACTGGTCGACAATATTCTCCATAAAAAATTACTTGATTCCTAAATCGTAAACTTTCAATTTAAAATACTTTAAGAAAGCGGCTTTCGATCAACAAAAGAAAACTTATTTGAAATTGTAGTTTGAATAAGGAATTGCTTTGGGAATTAGAATATTTCGATGAAAGTTTACAGAATAATATTTCGGAATTGTCGAAAATAGAAATTGCTGGTCCCCTCTCGACTCGCCAGGCTTAGAACACGCACTCGGATGATTATTTTTTCCCGCTTTTTTCGCCTAAAGCGCCTAAAATCGTTTAGCTCGTAAAAGTCTCGGGAGAAAGACTACTGGGTAGAAAATGTTTTTTCCTTTCGAAGCTGAGATAGAAAAGGAACAATATATTTTATCCGCGGTAATGCGGGTGCTGGATGAATGATATAAGAACCAGGTGGTAATATCCACGTTAAAAGAAATGGGCTTGAGTAGATCTCCCAATTTTAAGTTTGGATGATTGTATTACGGAGTTGTTTCCAAAGACTATTGTAAATCCGAATTAAACATTCTGAGTTTTGTCGCTATCATGTAACGTAAGACTGTAACTGATCTGTAATCGTTATGTATTGCATGGAACATAGCTATGGTATAACTTCTAAACGTGGTCACTCGCTCGCCACAGAAAGAGATTCGCGAAGGAAGAGGATAGACGAAGGAAGAAGAAAAGATAGCCCGGGGAGAGCTTTGAACGTTTGTGTATTACACGCATACACAGTAGTTATACGCATTTGGGGAAAAATGATTGTCGCGGAGGCAACTTTGAGAGGAACGCGCATCTTTCTGAAAAGAAGGGCTCAACACGTGTTAGGAGCTAGCCAGCTAGCTACAAGATCGTCAGACTGGAACCCTAGATATACAATAAAGAAGACCCTATTCGCTTTTAGGGGTAAAATAGGCTTTGGCAATCTCTCACACCCACTCGTCACAACGAGATTTTCAGGAGAACCTTTTATAATTGCGCTTTTCCGAGTCCCCCAACATGAAGACAAACACCAGAAGTAAAACCCGAGCTTCATCAGTCTAGAATATGAAACTGCGAAGTGGGATTCATGTTTAGGCTGTATTACTTTAAGTAATTCTCTTTTATCCCACTACACGCAGTTCAAAGCACATAGCGTGGTTTAGATCGAAAAAATCAGTATGTTCAATGGAAAACATAGACGTTAAAACTCCTCGGGATTGAAACATTTGGGTTTTTTAATCCAAGAGACCCTGACAACTCATGTCTATGAGTCAACTAGGCTTAGCTCTTTGGTTTTGTGTATAACAGCCAACAGGGAACGGGACTTAGGGGTGCTTAATAATTGATAGAAGGCCTAATCCTGCAAAGGCCCGTCGCGGTGCAATATATAGACCCTTTCTCTTCCTCCGATATTTTTTTATTCTTGTCAGTTGGTTCTCTATTTTCCCGGAATCACACCGGGTTGATAACGAATCAAAAGGAACCAACCTTTCGTTCTCTTAATATTATTGTACCCTGTTTTAATCCGCTTCCCCAATTTCAAATTTGATACGGTATCGTTATTGATATTAAACTAAGGACTGGAAAAATAGATGTACCCCAAATTTCGCATGCTAATGGAATTAGATCTAATTACGAAATAGACATGAACAGGGGGAGAGAGAGTCTTAGCCGGAGATGAGTCAACTCACCGCCCTTTTATAAAACCCGTTTCCCATGAAGCTGTACTGCGAGATTAAAATCAACTATATGGAGGCGTGCAATTTTGTTTCATTTGCTGTACGAGAAACGACAGATGGTTAGTTTGCATCTATGCTAATGTATATACGAAACGTTGCGTACTGGAATTAATTATGAACATGTTACTCGTATAAGGGAAGAGTTTTATCATTGATTAAACTAAGGGGAAGGTGACCCTGAAACTAGATCGAGCTAAACTGTTACAGCTTAATTGATTCATCCCCAAATTATATAAATTTTAACCGTAAGAGCCAATAGAGGATAAGCTATGACCCTACAAGTTCGTAGCTCATTCTTCTCTAGCTCCCGCATAATAACTCAAATGTAGTGAAGACATGAACTTATTCCTTTTAAATCAGAGATAATGGAAAATTAGTGATACTGTCTCTTTACTCGTGGATTGGGCCGCATTTCATTTGAAATTTAACATTGCGTACTCCGAATAGAAAAGGCATGGAACTAAAGAGTCTGCGAATTAAGGCCTGCAACCCTGAACTCTTTTTCTCCTCTTTAAAAGAGCGATGATTTCATCTTCTTAATCGTGTCCATTAACTCCTGGTTAAAAACTAATTAGCGTTTCATCGCTTATAGGTCATCTTCTCTCAGTTAAAAAACGAATGATAATAGGAAGTCTGCATGAATAACAAAAAATTAGGATGGAATGGTGCACGGACCCTTCATTAAGGATAGGCGGGGTCCTTAAAGAGAGTTGGGATGGTTCTCCTAGCCTCTTTTGTGTTTCGTGTAATGGCTAGAATTTAGTCCCAATTTTTTTAAACCCTTTGAAGGCAAAAAAAAATTGCTCATGAAAGATAGAAAGAAGAAGGTCATGGAAAATAAAGGCAGTATTCTTTTGTGTCAGTGTTTGGGCGAGGCCGTATGTCACGCTTCTCAAAAAGACATCGATCTTCGCTCGTATTAAAGACAAAGAGCTAAAGAAACTCGTCACGAAAGAATAATTCTGGAGAGCTCTTGAGTACTATGAAAATCATAATGTCCGATGGTAATTTTTTTTCTACATTATATTTAAGCGTAAGGATATGATTCTCAGTCGAGATACGTTCTAAGACAATGGTATAATCCATTTTGGTCAAGTTAGAATTAGGTTAAGGTCAATTACAAATATTATAATTGGAAAAAGATATTTTATCCAAAGAAAGGATGAATTTTGAAATTTATTTGAAGCTTTTGACACACATGGTTCAACTTTTCCTAGGCTTCAACTAGGAATTACTTGAAGTAGTACTGATGTAGTATTTTGACTTTTGAACCATATTCTTCGCTGTTGAAACCATTTCTCTACTCTTACTATTTTAGCATTCGGTTAGAGTATAAGTTATTCGTAGATAATGATAATTGAACTCATGATGGAAAAAAACCTAAATTAGGGTTGAATATATATGGGGTTTAGACACGCGTAAGGGGCCAAAAGAAAGGAATTATAGTTAGCTATCCCTCAAGAGAACCTTTCAACGAAGGCGAGATTCCTTCGCACGGAATGTCAAGCGAGGGAAGGCGTCGTACTCATTCGTCCAACCAGTTGACGCGTAAAAACCTTGCGAGATTTTTTACGAGTCGCGTATTTTTTTACACGGGGCTTGGCGCGGAGCTGAAGACTGAAGTCCTATGCCTATATTTCCTATAATAAGGCGCAGCTGCTGGGAGGCTTCGAATAAATCTTTTTCACGCGATAGTCTTGTCAACAGCGACGCTAATAACGTCCAGGGAAATGCGTACCGGAAAAACCCGGAATACGAGAACCTAACAGTGTAGGCAAAGACCTAACTTAAGCCTTGCCCGAGTATAATATAAAGAACCCCCCTTATCGAGCGAAGAACGCCTTAAGAAAACAAGTAGAGAATGTCAATTTAAAATACCCTTAAAACGAAGGCAGGACTAAGTAGGCATTTCAAGTACTATTTTCTTAAAGAAATCACGTATTGATCTAAACAAAATATTATGTCCCAGCTCCAGTTATCTCTACTGGTTTCAAACAAAAAGAGTTTTAGCATATTTTTAAAACCAATATATCCCTTTATTATAAACATAAAAGGGTTAATAACATACGCATTGTTGATCGTAATTAATAGAGTGGCTTAATTAATCAAGAAATTTAACTTAAAATTATCTAATCAAAATCTCGTAGCCCTTTCAATTGGATCGTAATGCTTAAAAACCTATAATTTTCAGGGGTTTAATATCAGGCATGACAGGGGTAAAAGGCCCTTTTTTGTTTCTCTTCGTCCTCGATCACGAATGTATAAATTATATCGGTAAATAAGCGATAAAGCTCAACTTTCCCGGCAACGTCAACACCCCCTAAAAGCACAGGCATTTCTTTTTTTATTCTCTGGTCTCCTGAGAGAAAAACATGATCGATTTATAACCGGGGAAAATATGAAGAGAAAAACATAAACTTCCTTAAGCCGAAAGCGCGACATTCTCTGAATTTTAACTCAGCTCTAGGCTTAATACCAGGCTTAAATTTGTGATGTGAGAATAAACATTCAAAGAAAGAAGAGATGATACAGAAAATGATATTCCAAACTCAACTTGGAATTGAAAAAAAAAAAAACATCATTGACATTTGCTAATATTCATTATTCTTTCATTTTGTTTTTGATCTGAACCATTCTGCGGCATAATAAAGAAGCTTAGCAATTTTAGGGAAAATAAAATTGGAATCCCCATCTTAGATCTGTTTTTCTTTTCTTCTAGACTCTGGAAAAGTTAATAAAACAATTCTTCTAAAACAAACACGAAAGAACAGCCCCCGGATGAGGAGAAAGAGAGAAAGGGTTGTTTTTATACTATCCGATATATTATTTCACTTGGGGCTATGAACTAGGCCTACATCTCCCTTTCCAATAACGTTATTGTATTAGTTAAAGGGGTTCTCTGTACCACGGATTTTTCTCTCTCTCCCGCCCCCCTTCAGAGAAGGATTAGGCGTGACACTGAGTTTATTTTTCTAGATTGTGTAAATTGAATGGGAGGAAGCGGACACGCGCCTTAATTAGCAGTTGCTTCTCCCTTCCCTGTTTTCCCTTGTGTAATTCTGTCGCCGCTCGACACTCCTCGCGGATTGAATGAATTCCCTGGTTTTCTAGCTTTTCCTATTGCTAAATTTTTCTCTTCTAGTTTCTTTGATGAAATATCTGCAAGGAATTTTCGAAAATTTCATTGTCATACTTGATATTACAGGAATTTAAAATCCTCTTCAATTATCTTCGTTTAAAACACGAGGAGAGGTCACTAATACGAAACCAAATTAACATTAAAATGCCAGATTAGAGTATGAAAGGTGTGTTTATTTTTAGACATGGAAACCATTGCCTTAAGTTGTTTCGTCTAAGATTTCTCCTGGCAACGTTTCCATCCGGCGATTTCTCTAGTTTCCAGCATATATTTTTTTGGCTTTATTCTTCGTTTTTCCCCAAGCGTGCGGTATCCCCTTGGTGACGACATGGTGGCAAAGGAGAGAGGATGAAGAGCAAAAGAGAGAGAGAGAAAGAGGATGGAGAGAAAAAGATGCTGATGCCCGTGTTTCGACGCCTCGGGCTCTGAAACTAATTTAAAAATCTTTGTACAGAAACGGAGGAAAATGTAATACGGAGCGCGCGGGGCATTGTGGATAAGATGAATTGGTGATGCATGCCGCGGAAGACTGGGATCGTGAAGGAAAAAAAATATTTTCCTAGATTTTTTTTTCTGCTCCTCCCGTTTTACGATGCTGGGATCGTGGGAGGAAGATCCTTGTAAAAAAGGGATTAGAGTAAGATGAAGGGTGTGTGGGGTCCTCTCTGGAATCCTTCGAGGCTATAGAGAGCCGTTTTCCTCTCGTTACATTGACGACTTCCTCTCATACCCAAGTTAGTCTTACAAAAACACTTTCCCCTGTGTATCAAAAGTGCCGTGCTGCTATCTTTAAATTTTAGGCCCTAATTTAAGGTAGGTACTGAACCGTTTCTTTTTAAACATTCAACCAGTAATTCCCATAGGAAAAATCTATATTTCTAAATTGGAACTATTTTTTTTCCATGGAATGCAATACTTCGCTGTAAATTTCACTTTCCATTGCGAGCGGCAAACATTTACACAACTGATTTTGTATAAATTGTGTACCATTCCATTACATTTCAAGGTGAAAAACGCCTTAACAGAAAAATTGGGTGTCATTAACAACCCTACTGGGAATTCAAGAAACGTAACGTCACAAACGGCGCTAAATTTGTAGGAAACGAAATATGACGTGATTGGGGTATGAAGAAAAAAGCAGTCAGTCAGTGTTGGATTGACGGTAAAAAAGCGATTAAGTGTAGGGGAAAAAACCCGTTATTAGTGGTTTCCGACTATAGTCCTAGTGGTAAAGTTCCCTCTCTCTCCCTTTGGTTCGGTTAGATCAAGTCAGAGGCGAAGAGTTGGGAATTTTTTTTTACAACCGTGTTATATATTCCATAAGGAAATGACAGGAGCGCCTGCTTGCTTTTTGTACATGGCTGGCAGCACAACACGAGACATACTTCTATAAAACTTCCCAGAGCTTTTTATTTTACCGTTATAACTAAGATACGTTTTCAACTCGAAAACCTACTGAACACGAAGGTGTGAAGTATGGTTTTTCCTTTCGTATAGAGAATTATAGGAGGGCTCGCCTTCAGCTACGGGACCGACTGATGAAAGAATCATTTCGTTCCTACCACGAGCGTAAGGATCATTACCAAGCTCGTGCACTTTCACTCAAATATCAACCAAGGCGAAATTGTTCAAGCAGAATCCAAGAATGGAATGAAAGTGTTTTAGGATGAAGTATAGGAACACCGTATAGCTTCAACTGTATTCACGGACGTTGCGTGAACAATGAAAGGTTAGAGTAGTCAGAGAGTGGAGTTAGATGATTGGGGAGAAAGAGTGAAAATTCTCTTCATTTACAATGTCATTACGTTTCATAGCCAAACGGGGCCTTCTGGGAGCCATATCACGATCCCTGCTACGAAAAGGAACACTTCGCCTCGTGATTCCTTCATAGAACTATAAGTACACCACTAAGAGAAAGACTCCACGGAAAGTGACGAATTCCAACGTAAACGCGGTACATAATCTACGATTCTTAACCGAAGTCCCTAACTTCTACATAATTCTCCTGAGTCACAGCGCCTTTTCCTTTGCAGTTTCAAAAGATATGTCAACTTACATTAAGTTACGCATTTCTAAAGACAGTTTTTCACGCGAAAGTATCCTTTCCATTAAGACTAGATCAGAATCATTAACGAGATAATGAAAGAAACAGTATATGCTTTAAGGAAACTGACTGGGAAGCGTTTCGCGTGTCTTGTAAGCTATTTTAGTTAACAATGTTTAAGGGTAAGCTTGCAATATAAATAGACGATTATAGCGGAAGTTATCGATTCCTGAAAAGGTTTCCTGCCTGGATTGTTTTGAATATTTCCGTTTATGTCTTAGAGGAGTTACAGAATGTTTTTTATGCGCTACGTGCAGTTGCACTTGAACAAACTAGATAAGAGTTTCTCAAGTGAAAACGAATAGACTGTTTTCAAATATGTCGTGGACTAATAATAAAAAAAGGTTTAGAAATTCTTAACCTTTTCCCATCCCGAGACGAATGGGGTACTGCGAATTTCTTCTCTTTTTTCTTCTAATTTTCGGTCATAATCGGAAACCCTCGTGTAGTCGTCATGCGAAACCAATTTGGTGTCAGCGATCCATTATGTTCGCTGACATTTCTTCAGCACCTTCGTGAGCGATTCTCTTAATAGAACGTTACTTATATAGAAAGGAAGGGGAATTGTACAGTTGTATACGTGTCTGCCCTCCTACGACCGCCCCATTTATAGTTATAGGTGGATCACGTTTCATTTTTAAAAGAAAAGAAAATAAACACGCCTCTAATAGAAGTTGGTTTTTGGCCTTTGCCAACCTAGGTAAGAATTGCATTATCTGAAATGCGTACGTTGCAGTTAAGGAAAGGTAGTCTTCGATAATTAAACAAAGAATTTTTTATAAATTAGCATTGTTTTACATCAATTAATGTACTTTTATGCAATAGATTTTTCCAACCCTTTTTCCCCGCAAAAATCCGCCCCTTGCTAGACCCTTTGGGCAGGCAATTTCTCGAACGACTGGCCAGTACTAGTAAGGTAGTAGGAGGAGTTGTTAGTGCCTACGTAATTGCCCTATTGACCCGCACGTTCGAACATACCACGCGGTCAAGCTAGCCCCTTTTACACACCTCTTCCATTCTTCGCTGCACCTTTTTAAGCCCGATTTACGAGTAAGCGAGCGAATCTAAAGCGCTTACCTCGCTTAAAAAGAACGCGTTTACGTGTTCCGTTTACGGAATCTCCTGCGAACTAAAAACGGAAACTAAACTATATAGTCAACGCTAAAAATATTGGTTTTTAATTGAGGATGACGAATTTTAACCATGACAAAATAAGCTAAAATAATCCTTGTTACGTAACCTATTGTCGTACACGATTACGAATAAGATTACCCTCAACTAGACGTTCATAAATTTCGGAACCTCCATCTCTTTCTCTATCAGAAAGAAAAATAGAACTGAAAGAACAAAGAATAGATGAAGTTCTAAATGCGAGGCTTCCAGACAAATTTCACGGAGCAATACCTTCTCAAAACTCGACGCAACTAGTAATGGAAACTCTTCTCTAGCTCTTAAATGCGGATATATCACCTTTTTATTCGCAACTTGGACGAGGAGCGCTTCCCTTTATTTTGTACTTCCGGCTATCGTCTAGTTTTGAAAAGAAGAGAGGTTTCTATTCGATCCCGGGAACAATAAAGCTCGCGTTCGAGGTTTACACAATGGAATCTTCCTAGCGAATAAGGTCCTTAATAATTTCCATATTTACGCCTCAGGTTTTCCAAGGTTTACGACCCGATAATATTTTTCGAACCAGTTAACAAACACTCGGAGGCAACCACAATCTTGTTGTCTTTCGCTCGAATTCAAGCGGAAATTGAAAAATCTTTTTCAATTTGTTTTAAGATTAAGCCTAGAGTAGTCAAGTTCCAGCAAAACCTTATCCAAATCTTTTTAACGTGCTTCGTGAGACATCTGCGGTTTTTACGAGATTTAACAAAACATATTCAACTATCATACAACAGGTTTGAGATAAACGTCAAGAGTTAAATTATTATTTAAATTCCATTTACACTTCTACAATATGAACTTTAAACCTTTCTGTTTACCTAACTCTAGGTAGAGAACCTATAGCTTAGTTTGCAATTCGTTATAGTACGCGTATAAAGCTACTTATATCTTAGCTGGAAGACAAGCTATAGAGCAAGTACAATGCCCATTTTCTCTGGCTTATACGCCTTCATCTTTTAGAGAGGTAGATACAAGGATGGAGAAGGAATAATCTATGGAAATGAGCGTCACCTCCCGTAAATTATTCAACTGTGCCTTTTATAATATTTCTAGACTTCTAGGCAAACAAACACAACGATAACAAACCAAAAATAAAAATAAAAAAGAAACATGTTGAAGAGAAACGACACGTTCCGTTTCAACCAACACAGTGTCGTCCTAAACACGCCTGAGCTGGGCTAATTTAGAAACGTAATACAGAAGGTAGGATTTAATGAATAGTAAACATGCAGATAATTAATTGGTCAAAACTTATAAACATATCTAATCCATGTCAGAAATTAATCACGATCTGGTTCCTTACAGCAAACAATCGATTGAAGGCATAGAGAATGTATTGCTGAAATAGAAATGAGTTTTTTAAAAATAACTATTTTAACTCTACCATAGGTGATCGAAATTTAAAATTCAAAACTCGAAAATAGGACAGTAAGTATTCTTCGATATGTTCAGTTGCACTTGATAAGCGCTACTTTCTTTTCTACGCGATTTAACAACGCGTTTCCATACGCTTCAGTTTTTCCAAGTGCTCTCGAACTTGAGTATAGACGGGAGAAGTTTATGAATTTGAAGTGAGTGAAATAAATAATTTAATTTTTCTAGCCTGGAAGATAAACTTCAAAAAAAGTTTCAAGAATGCATATAAATTTTTTGAATTCGTCTCTTGACAGTTTTCGTAAGTCTTTTGAAAGATAAAGTTAGTTTTTCGTTCCAAGTGAATATTTAAAAATGATGTGAAGAAAAAAGGTTGAACCAAGTTTAGAAATGACCCCGAGGAGCCAAAAAGTTTAAAGGCAGTCATCATCAATTTTTGAGAGGAAGGTAAGATGTTCCAACCGTCCATCTTTACCCTATCTATACTAATATCGTCCAGGGGAGACCCATACTCTCCTTGAAAAAAAAAGGAAACCGTAAGTAAGCGGTATTGGTCGCGTCTAAAGTATATTATCACAAAGTGTTTCGGGTAAATTATTGTAACATTTTCCCGAATTGCGGTTATGGAATATTATCTAATAATTTCGTGTTAACTTACGTCTGTTCGTGTCCGAGGTTATATAGGTATAAGAGGAAAGATTGAAAAGGAAAAAATGAGGACAGACGAGATAGAGAATGGACACGAAGGATGGATTCGACCTAGAATAACACCTTTTTTCGTCCTCCGGTGGAGTTATAAGATTTTTTCTACTCCTCTTTATTCGCTTATCCCTTCCGGCGTCGGAGGGGAAGGAATCTACTATGAGAGAAAGTCGGGGAAAAGAGTAGAGAAAGTCAGCGCTTCGGCGGAACAATCTGTCACATCGATGTAAAAGGCGCATCCCGACAGCTTAGCCAAGGAACATTTGGCCTCGTTTGCGCGAGACCCTCTCTGTCCCTCCAAGATATGTACAGGGAATGTTTGCTTCCCCCCATTCACTAATAAAACATTCTACCATTTTCCTGATTACTGACAGGTTGGTCTCGGATCTAAATTCTACACATAATTTAAAATGTTTACAAGTAGGGAAGAGTTTGCAGTCCACAACAGCAAATTCCTCACCGGTCAGCAAACGATTGAGAATAAGTATGTCGCACCCTGTAGAGCGTAAAAAGAAAGTAGTTCTAAGGAGGAAGGGAGATTTGATTTTCTCCGTCAACGCCAAGTCGGCTAAATCCGCTGTCCGCGCCTATAGGGGCTTTTATTCCAAAAGAAGCCAATGGGTGTGAAGAAATAAGAGAGATGGAATATGGGACGGCACCCAGAGAGAGGGTCGAAAAGACAGAGAGATAGAGGCAAGAAAGGCGTAGACGGACCAGAAGAAGAGATGAGAGGATTCCGCTATTGTTAAAGAATATAAAAGACGTAAGAACCGAGCTACGCTCCGAGCTTGGACTTAAGAAAGAAGAGAACTTTTTCCCTCTCTCGCTCCGTCTCGGACGTCAGTTTAAGAAATTCATCCCAACATATAACTGATCATAAGTGTATTATAGCTCCATTAAGTTAAACAGATGCATTTAACTAAATAGTGCAGCCATGGGTTATGTCGTTTGTAACTAAACACAGCAAAATTGCTCACTACATCAAGACAAGTTTTATAGAGAAATAATTCGAGAGTCAAAAAGAAATTTTCTTTTTCTCGGAATGTTTCCTTCACGGAAACTTTAGAACTTCCGAAAGAGTTTTTAACTTCTTGAGGCGTTATCATTTACCTATGAAGAGACGCAGTCCACTCTTACATACATATAAGGGAACGGGGAAAGAGCCATTTCTCTTAAATGCCTTAGTTCATCGATTCGTCCGCTCGCCCAGAAAACATTTCTTCTTCGTTCTTCTTCTCGCCTCAACTCCGTATCGCAAACAGAATAAGCCGAAAAAATTGGTTTGGAGACTTTTTGCGCAATGAAAAATGACGCGAAAAGAATATGGGGCACCAGTGACCAATAGCGTTGGGCCTTTGTCGTGACAAAACTAATACAAATACTATACCAGAAAGAAAAACCTCCATTCCGTATAAATCATTTATGTGAAAATAAAACGTTGAAAGAGACACAGACTTTAGAAAGATATCGAAAAAAGCTGTATGTAACGAAATGACCATAATTAAAGTATATAAGAGCGACCGGATGGTTCAGATCTATAATTTTAAGAGAGGTTCGAAATATCGCCTACGCAACTTCGGA
Organism: Phalangium opilio; assembly: GCF_054372755.1. NCBI lineage: Eukaryota > Metazoa > Arthropoda > Arachnida > Opiliones > Phalangiidae > Phalangium > Phalangium opilio. The sequence continues at coordinate 7,893,267 of NW_028324182.1, read as the reverse complement.
TGGAGACAATCAATGATAATTGACCATGATGTTAATGTCTAGTATTATTTATCTGAACCACGATGTAAAGAGAAAAATTAGTTAGTCCTTTCATCCAAGAAATAAGTCTAAAAAGTAAAATATATTCAGCGCAGTTTTCGTCAATGAAACCAATAAGACGTTTAGAAATAGATGTCCGATGATCTCCTTTGAATCGATCCCTTTCCCGATTTCTGTCTCAAAAGTTCTTCGATATACTTTAAGCTAAGCAGAGAGTCGGTCGAAGCCTTTAGTGGATGCTTCCACAGAAGAACGACAATATCTTGAAAGCCCAAGACCAATACACAAAAGTGAGTGGGTGAGGGAATGCCTGAAGAAATAAAGGACATAGAAACAGGAAGGGGGAAAAACCTAATGTCTTTACTCTTTAGAAAGTGAGCGCCCCAGAGAAAAATATGACGACATTGTAAAAGTGGTCTACCAGAACTGATACTTCAGGGGTTTTTAAGAAACAACCAATATAATGCTTAAGACATTTTTAAAAGGAAAAACATCGCACTGCACTCAAAACATATCCTAGAAACAACTCAAACTTGGATGGTTTTTCCACCTCACAAAAATTACGATACCTTGGACAATGAAACGAAGAAAACAATCTTAAGTTGTAAGTAGCTAGTTGAAAGGCGAGAAAGAGAATGGATGCGGGGGTGGAATGGCTATAAGGTGAGTTTTTCCTCAAGGCGACGGACGTGAAAAGAGGGAAGAGCTATTCCTTCTGGAAGAAAATGAATCGGTGAAAGGGGGAACTTGTCCCGGGTAAACAGAGAAGGAGAGAGACGGGTGGCTGCTTGCCTGTCTGCTTACAGTTTGGTTGGCCACGGAGATAATTGGCTTGTCAGGAGCCAGAAATAGGCCAAAGGAACATTCTTCAAAGATATAGGTTTATCCTTCCATTCCCTTCTACTATATGGCGGGCGGACGCGTCATTATTCGTTACACGAAGAAAGCGAAGTTCGATCTGTAATCCCGCAGATAGAAAAGCGTTTCGAGGTTATTGGCCCGCGTCACACTACGCTACCACTTCCTACCATCTCCCCCAAACAGAAGACTCACCCTTTAAAAGAGAGCAAAGTGTCAACGACATGGCATAGCCACCCTTAGTCGGCAAGCCATATATCTCACTCGTCAACCCGAAAGCTAATAGAGTGGCATACCTTGCCAAAGAAAAAAACCGAAGAAAAAAATCACCTTGACGGATCCGGATTTATCACCTAGTGAACTAACGTGAAAATACAAATTCCATTTCTGTTTCATACAGTGTGGCTCAGGTCGCTAAACTCGCTAGATTCTATGGCTTTGCAGAAAGTACAGACTCTTGAAATATTACAAGTTTCAGCGAAGAAAGAAAGCATTTCATTTTTATCCAATGATTTTGTTTGATCTATATACCACACCAAATAGTTACACCAAATGAATGTCTGTAATTGACGCAAGTGAGCCATGATAAATGTTTTAAGGATGATATGTCAAGCATATATATATCTCCCCCTCAATATTAACAAATATCTGCCACGTGCTAAAAGAATTTCAAATAGTCTTGTTATAATAGGAGAGTGGCAGAGAAAAGCTTTATTCTTCGCATTCAGATTTAGACATAGATCATTGAAGCGAATGGTTTTCGTTGCCTCCCGCTATCCCAGATGAAGAGAGATGGGTGGGTTCTTATGGGAAAAGGTCCATATCCCGGTCACCCCGGTGGTAAGCATTGTGGCAGCTTTTAAAAAAGGAGAGAAACTCAATGTAAAAGATGCAACGGGAAGAGGAAATACTCTTTCTTACTGCAAGTGCTCCCGCAAACGAGGAGTATGGTGGTGGCTCTGTTGCGGATCGACAGAGTGACGGAATAGGGCCGGCTGTCGCTCGCACGTGTTGGCTATACGAGACAAAAACACACCGCCCCGCGATGTTTCCCCGTCATTTCTGACAATAAGGGACCTAAAGGGGAGCCTCGCCTGTCTCCCTCCAAGCATCCCAAAAGAGGGTGAAACGTTATAAGGAAAGAGTGAGAACTTGGAGGAAGTATCCGAGAGATTCTATTCCATATTTTGCTATAGGCAGATTAGAAATGGCTTCTGCGGTTTGGTATCATATAACTCCTTGGGTTAGTTACTTCAATTACAGAGGGATCCGCGCCATCGGGAGAGCGGGACCAGGGCGCGGTTTCAAAGCAGCTGTCGTCTGCCAAGCGAATAAGCGCGGCACCATCCTCTCGTTTGAAAACAACCGAATTTCATTTCATCCCCGGAGTAGAAGGAGGAAATGGGAGGAAAAAGACAAAGAGGTTCCTCAAATCGTTACTAAATAGCCAAGAAGCGCTCTAACACGCGTATCAATGCGGAACACGTGACTGAAAACCTCTTCAGGATATTAATGTTCCGGACAAAGCACTCTTAAAATTTCGCCTCTTGGGTAATAGAACCTAATTATTTCACTTCTTTCAAAGAGAACGGGGTTGAAACCGACTTTTTTTTTCGTCACCGAGTGTGTCCCCCTGAATCCGACCCGGGAAATTGCAAAGGGAGAAACAAGAGTACCACGATATAAAGGAAGAGGTTGTCGCGTTCTTTGCCAACGTCGAGAACTTGGTGAAAAAGCTAACTTGTCCCTCAAAAGAATCTGCACCATAACATCACGATCTTATCAGAAATGTGCGGGTTTAAGAAAAAATGTCAAAGGTCGTTAAAATACATTTATAATTGCACTGGAAGTCGGTTAAACGCTTTCGTTCATCAGTATTTTCCAAGACAATATTTTTCCATTCGAGAAATTACACGGTGTATCCCTACGCCTGGCTTTATTTTACAAGACAAACTAAACACGGGGTGAGCCTATTTCAGGCCAAAACCAAGAATGAACTGAAGGCAATAAAAAGGAAAGAGAGAGAAGGATGGCAAAAAGATTAGAGAAGACACGACACGACATGAGCCTTCCAAATATTCCACCAAAAGGGTGAATCGTTGGCAAAAAGTTTAAAAAAAAGAACGTTCGCCATGATGATAGTCGTACCTTCATTGGCGACTTTAAGAACATATAGTAGTCGTGCGTATATAACCTTTAACCCACGAAAATCTGGGTCAGGGAAAGCTATTTCCGGAAAAAGGAACATATATCGCAGAAAAATAAATCAGTTTTGAAAGGGAGCTTCGCCCCCGCTTACTTGAAACCATAGAAATCCGTTTACTTTGGATTTTAATTTACTCGACGTTGTTTTGAAGTTGGGAAAATAAATGAGCTAATTAAATTTAAACAGCAAGAGAGAGGGAGAAAGCCATTGAATTAGTAAAGTAAAAATAAATTATCAAGATATTCCTTGATGAGCTTCAAAAACTACGTGAAAGTGGGATATAGAGGAACGGCACTAGATAAGGTAGGGAACCTGATGTATAAGGTTAGCATTTGCACGTCAAAAATGGTTTGTTAAAAGTCCATTGGCTCCAGGTCAATCTATCTTTCCCCTAGTCTGCCCAATTCACGTGCATGTTAAGTTAAAGACTGAGAAGGTAAATTTACCTTCCTAAAAACGGGGCAAGAAATAATGAGCGTCGGGCAATTAGAGGAGTGGGCCTTGCCCATTACGGGACACAAACCTTAAGGTAGCGTAAGGTGAAAGAAAGATCCGGTATACAGAAAGTTAGGTCCCTGGTCCCATAGTTGCCCTTTCACACTAGGCACGGCCCTAATGCTTTTCTCGCGTGTAAACAGTGCTGGCGCACGTGCATGAATTAATCATTAACCGGCTTGTAACAACTTCATTTGGGCGTCAGGAGTCGACTCGACGCCTCAATTCCACCCCTAAAGTACAGCAAACAGCGTATAGGCTACAGAATTGCTACAGAGATGGTTAGTTTAACATACGAACGTATAAAATAGACAGAAAACAGAGTTCATTCGAAATTTAAAAGTCAATTTCCTGTTATTTCCAGGCTTTCCTGAGTTCCTATGATAAACATTAAGGTTTGCTATATAAACAATAGCGAAACTAAACTCAGGGTTTACGTGGCATGGAAATTTTTTTCAATCATTCTGAATTTACGCGATATTTCTTCCTGGTTTACCATGTTTGTATGAACCCTGGAAAAGCTTTGCCCCAATACATTCCGGAAACCATTTTTCAAAGAACTATACGCCTGTTATGGTTTTCTCGGGGTTTTTTTCGGTCGAGAAAATAAAGACGTTAAGCCTAACTTGAACCAGGTCCCATTTTTCTAACCCTTTTCTACTATAGTCATCACTATATATTTCTCCGGTTCTTTTTTAGCTTTCAGGGATCAAGGACAATTGGCAATCGAAACACGTCAGCGAGAAAAAGGGAGTGATGCTAGAGATTTCGATTGAGACTTAAGCCTTGGTGAAATTCTTCTAGCATTAGTATCACACCCATTTTATTTTATTTTTTCTTACACCATACGGGCTTCTTTTTCACCGCAAAACCTATAGAGAAAATCCTAGACTCGGTTTCTTGGATTATAGTGTCTAGATGAAATGTGGTACATTCAAAAAATTTTTATAAAGATATTTAAAAATATTATCAATTTACTGAAACCATATTATAACACTAGACCTTCATTTAGAAGATTAACTGGAAATTATTCAAAAATAGCGCACAGTCAATGATTTAGTATCTATATACGTCCATTTTCCGATAATAAATAACTTGTTCTCCGTCCGTTGCCTTGTTGGTCAGGGAGTCGGGAGTTGTAGTTACACGAACAAAGCGTGCGAAACGATATGTCGCGAATTGCCCCTCCTACTAAAGCTCACCTTTAAGAGTTTCGGGGCGGGAAAGTTAAGGGACTGCTAAAAGTAACACGTCAAACTTTTAGGGGCGAATGAGTAACAAAATTACTATATTTTCGAGATACGAGTTGTCGGGGGAGAAAAGGGGTTAGGTCTAATTAGCATAACGAAAGGCCTCAATCTAATATGTATACCCCTACGTGTTTATATTCAGAAATGATATGGATGGTGGCAACCGACAAGGCTTCTCATAAAATTTAGGTAATTGAGTCTAGAAAATTAGAAGTGAATGAACAGAAGTTAATAATATACAGAAGAAATGTTATTATTTTCAAGTGCTCAACTTCACTTAATAAATTATAAAACCAGAAATAATACTTATTGACTGATGTTAAACCTATTTTAGTGAGAAAAACGCCGCTGCAACACTTCCACTTCACTTCAAATAATAAACTTCATTAAAACAACGCAAGGACAGAAAGAAAACGACTGTGTACAGTTTGGTTGTTATCGGAACAACCTGGTCGAAACTGCAACAAATAATATTCCCTACCTTAAAGACGTATAAATTAGGGGTAACGACTTGAGAATGGAAACTTAGGTGATGATAAAATACGAAGGGAGGTTATTCGTTGAAAAGGCGCCTTTCGGAGTCAAGCTCTAAATTAACTTGTCAAAACTCGATATTGATTTTCTCGTGTACCCTTTTACTCGCTTCGTTTACCTCGTTGGACCAATTTAGTCCGAGTTAGGCACGCGATCCCGGCATTAGAATACCATAGCTACATTTCAGAGACGAACATTAATTCCAAATGAATCCGAGATGTTTATAACTTTATGACTATAACTGGCGGAAAAGTCGTTTAAATACCGGGTGTAAAAGGCCTTTTTCTAAAAGAATCTTGCCTGTGAAAATGGAAAAGGTTAGAGTTACACCCAGTACATACACTGTTACTTTAATTTTCAGAAATTCAACGTTAGAATGGGTTACATTTACCATAGAAAACACGTTATATTCTATTTATTATGAGTTTTCAAATACGAACTATCAGAACCTTTGGTGTAACCTCCCTACGGATTTTCATACAAAATCGTTAAAAAACATACCTATACTTTTCGAGAATTTTTCGTCACTCGTCATTAAAGAGAGCGATATGGCTAAATATTTATTTCTAAAGCCTTGCCTGATATATCCATTAAGCTTAGGGATATTTTAAGGTACGTGCATGTACCTGTTTGTTTACATAGTATTTTAAAAGCTTTCGCTGTTTTTAACCAAAATACATCACGGCTAAATATCGATCGAAAGTCTTTTAAGCAACATCGATATGGATACATTTCTTTACTACCTGTATTTAAAATTATATAACATAATCGTAAAATAAAGTGTCTGACAATGCGTATTAGAAACAATTATTAGACTGCATAATCGGAATAAGGGAAATTATTTGTCTAATAGCGGTTAGGAAAAACAAATAAAAATTTAGACGCAATCACTGCAAATTATTTTCGAAAATTATAATCTAAAAGGTATTAGGCTAAATAATTAAAGTCCTTTTCTTTCACGTAATAACAATATTGCAAATATTAAACTTTTAAAATAACGCCTGGACCAGAAAACTAATTAACGAACGAGTTCACGCTTTCATTATTCGCGGATGATAATTTCCTCCCTCTCCCTCTATAGGCAACGGAATAATTAAGCGAAAGCATTTTGATTAATGCCGACAAAACGCCACCCAGCTGATATATAAGACGAGGGACAACCCCGAAATTAAAACGCGCGTACTAGCAAAATTTTCTCCATTTTAATAACGGTTTTCTGAATAATTTTGGAGGACGTAATTAAAGAGATATTAAGACGTATAATGTACGGAATTCTATACCCTCGAATAAACAGCTTTCTTAGAAAGCTCGATTCTTCAGAATCTTCTTTAAGCATTCAGAAAGTATTCTAAACTATTCTTAAAGGGATATGAGTATGATCATGATTTTTTGCATCAAACCATTATGGTAGTCGAATTGAATGAGACTATTTCTTCCAGAGATACCATATTATAAAAAAAAAACGTCCGATGGCCGTGTCGTAAAGAACGATTTTGTGTTACAACTACGTATCTTCAGAATGAAGAGTATCGCTTCTTGAAGAATTCAATCTCGTAAACCTCGAGCATCCTCTTAATTTGGCGATGTTTCTCTTCTTAATGAAGGTCCTTTCGCGAACAGAGACGTGAAAAAGAGATAAGATCCGTAGAAAAAAACTTGGGTGTAATTACACCCTTTTTTTCATCCTCGGTGCAACGTTAATAGGAGAGAATTAGGGTTATTTTCTCCAGGATTGAAGGGGCATTGAGCCGTAATAAGAAATGGCCGATTAAGCTCGAATTAAATCGGCCAATTATTTGTACGAGTGTTCCCTCTTCTTTTTTCTTTCCGGATTCTTCTTTTTTCACGCTGTGACACCGGACTGACTGACAAAAAGAGGACAAGATATACTGCTAATTGCAACAGAGATTCAAGGAAAAGAAATACTCCGAAAGGTGAATTAAGATTCCCCGTACCACAAGAAATCTAACTGCTCGTAAGTGTGGTTAGGGGTAAGTTGTACGACTCTTCATTACGTTCATTCTTCAGAAACATTATTTACTTGTTTTGAAACTATTTCAGTGTGCTTAACCAAAGATTAAATGTGTACATCGTGAGATTACATAAGAAAATCTACGTTTCAGATATGAAATTTGAATTTTGAAACGTTTCTACTCTTGCAGTATGCACTCTCGGTATGGTAATCGCTTAGTCTTTTGGACTAACTTTAAAATCAATACCTTTTACGATGATTAATACGATTAGGCATAATGACGCGCATTCTATGGCGTGCAAACAACAAACACTCCAGAGTCCCTAAAATTTCGCTTACCTAAGCGGAGGCGGTGTTCGAATCTAACAACGGAAAAGAGTACCTTGGAAAAATAGAGTTAACATCCCACGAGAGCAGAAAGGTTATAAGGCCCAGGGGGTCCACTATTAAAGTGGAACACAGAGCCAGTGTGTATGAGAAAGAGAGAGAGAACGGAAGCTATAAGGAGAGATTGGGCGAGCCTAGTTTTAATTACGGCTATTAATCAACGCCTGGAGCTAGTCGCTAGTCGCCACCCGTCAAAAACGTGTTGTGTTGTTGGTAGGTCTATAACTTTAACACGCCAAAATCTAGGCTCGACTAAAATTGTTCCCAAAACGGGTCGAGACTTGAAGCCTTATTAAAGAGAGAATGAAGCTAAAACAAAGTATCGTTGTATGGTTATCTAAATGAATTGTTTCCTTTAAAAAAAGGTTTCAAAGCAAGTCCACCAAAAAAAATTTCCCATTGGACACTTGATGACAGTACGCTACCTTAATATAAAAGTAAGCCAAAGGTGTTTAGAAACACGAGACCCATCGTGTCGACCCTTGGAGGAAACAAGGCGACACCGAAGAATAAAAGGAAAATTAAGCGTGGAAAAAATCTTATTCCCAAGTTGCTAATGGAAACATAGTCGTAGCGCGTGACGGAGTTAATAAAACAGAGTACACAGCTTTTCAATCAACTAATGATGAAGATAACCATTCCCTATGAAAGGTTTAAATACTCAGTTTTATAAACTCTACGAGCTCATTTCGAAGCCTTGCCGAGATCTCTTATTCCCTCATCCATTTATAAAATTATTTTTCCCCGAGTCGAGAAACGGAACGACGCATATTTAATTACGTGAAGGGTTTCGTTTTGCGGACCTCGGCGGATTTACAGAGGCGGAAGAATTTTACACTTATCCGTAGAGAATAATTAAACAAGTTAACAAAAGTAGCCCCCGGAAAAAAGGTCCAGGGCTTTTAGACCTTAATTAATATCGACAATGATCAAATAATTAAAATTATAAATTTTGAAACAAAGGAAAAAGAGAAAATATAAAATAAGCGCATACACCGGTGTATTCCGGGTAAAGACTTTACAGGCGCTCGTAGAAAAAGCATTACAAGGTTTGCGCCTAAATGTTAGCTTCCCCTAATATTTTTATATCAAATAGAATCTAAAATATATAGTACTTAAAATTTAATAATCTAGTTCAAACCCTACGGATTTACATTTTTCCTTAACAACTGCGCTATGTTATTTTGCATAAAATACTAGGAAATATATTTATTCCAAAGGAAAAACATGAGAATTTAAAATAAAGGGTACAAAATTATTCATAAGACTAAAAAGGTTTCCCAGCCTAAAGCTCTTACTTCAGTGAAGGGAAAAATGGAATGTATTTATGATGAGTTTAAGCTAATTTTGGACAATTTTTTTGATACATGGTGGAATTCATCACCCAGGGGTTATACCGGAATAATTTGAAATGAATTAAAGGGTGCAAGTAGCAAAATTAAATGAGTAGCTAAGAGAAGTATCTATACTGATCAACGACATAGGTTTAAATCATGTATAGTAGTTAATAAGAGTTAATTTCAAATTAATTTTTACTTCAAAACACTAATCTAATAGAACAAATCCCTAATGAAATTCCATGCAAATTTAAAATCCTCTTCAAAAATTAAAAACGACTCCCAGATATTATTTTTAGTTCAAGAAAACTAAGCCGACATTATTAGGGTACGCATTCTAATATTTGAAATTTCACTCTGAAATGATAACACGTTTGAAATCACATAAATACGATTCAAAATCAAAAATTTAAAACACGTAATCTCCGGCTATTTCTCGAGTATTTTTTAAAACCAGAAAAGAACTATAACCGAACAAGAGGTTGGTCACTTATCAATTTAAAGAAACGGAGTGGTAATGTAAAGTTTAAAGAATTTGGATCGGAAAGTGTCCAATCTCACTGATGACTTGGAACGTGACATTCGTAAGACACCATTAAGTTGAACGGGGAGAAAACCTTTTCTCTCGGCCCTGTTGCAGTTAGTTTCTCTCCATACTTCAATATATATAAAGATGAGGGAAATATTCAAGAATTTTAAAAGAAGGTCGAAGAATCACGTTTTGGTACGCCCTTTAAATCGCTTAGACTCCCTTGTCATTAACTTGACAAATGATGTCTAAAACCATGACTCGCTACTGTTGACCATACAGTTCGTATCAGTCTGGGAATACAATACGTAACAAATCCCAAGCATATTTACATAATAATGGCAATTTCGGATGGGATGAACTCAATATTAAACCATACATGGTGGTTCAGGTCAAAAAACACGTGCAAATGCAGAAGGAATTGGTGGTTTATATACTCTAGTAATAGTTCTAGATAAAAACAAATGCAAGTTCTTTACGTTATTTTGATCTGAGCCACGCTTTATTTTTTAGACCATTTCTTTCTCGTAAAGCTAGGGATTAACGTCGAATTTGCTGAGGGCCTCACGCGGTATAAATATATATATAAAATCAGACAGAAGTAGATGAACTCAAAGTTATATAGCCCCTGTATTACACTCTTCTATTGAGTACAACAAAGAGAGGAAGAATCTTTAATACACCGACCCTTCGACAAAAAAAACCCTCTCTGCCAATGAAACTCTTGGATTATTGAACAATCTTTCTCGACAGGAACTATCTATATCAGAAAGTGAGAGCGGAGTCATACAATAATTTTCGATCTACGGTGTAGTACGGTTCGTATGACCACCATCACCCGATCCGTGGCTTTAGAGCTTTTGAAAGCTTGTCTCTCTTTCTATCCCACCTTCTGTATCGTCAATTTTCTCTCTTCCAATCTTAAAGAATAGGTGGACCACGGCGTCGGCGGTAGCACCCCATCTCATTACTCTCGCGCGTCACGCTGGCCAATTTCATTCGTGACTTGGAAAGGCAATGAGGGTGGTGACATGGTGAGAATACACGTACTACTTAGACAAAGCAAACTTGGAAGAGAGGATAGCGAAGAGGGGAACGGATCAGATGAAAAAAATATATGAACAAGGTCGACAAGAAAATTTAAAATCATTCGGGATGGAGTAGAAACTGGTAAATATTGAGTACCAAAGTAAACTCTGTCTGTTTAAGTAGTATCCAAGCTTTAGTACTAATTATTATTTAATCCCAATTAACTATTAACGTCTATAATTTCTCCACTCCAAACAATAAACCTTAAAACTTCCAAACATTAAGGGTTTTAAAATAAGAACGAAAGAACCCCAAAACAGCCCGGGTCTATTCTAGCGGCTTTGATCCGTAATATACATTTGCTTTAACGATAAAATGGTGGTACGTCTAGTCCCTTCCTCTCCCGAACGTGTGGACGTGTTTAGATAGCGGGGTTCGCAGTTTATAAGAGCTCAAACAGAAGCATGACGTAGAGTCGTTACGGTACATAGTTAGGTGAGCTACTTTTTGAAAACAAGTAAATATTTATAGATCGCAAAATAAAAATTGAGTTTTGGAGTTAACTCAAATTCAAGGTACTGATTTTTCATAAAATTTGAATGAAATTTTACTACAATTATCAAAATGAGCATTGCAATCGATTATAAATAAATGTACATTAAAGAATATATTATTTTCAATTAGTCAAATTGCTTGTCCTTCTATAAATTGAAAAAAGTGTACCTTAAAACTACCCACTCAAATGGCACCCAGAGAAAGAAAAAAGTAACAAGAAGTTCGACACCAAACTGATAGCTTCTTCAATGAGCTATCACAAAACCGGCATTTTACTACTACTATTTTATCCCACACAAAACTATCTAGCAGTGGGATGAAACTAAAAATGTCCTAGATAAAAAAGATGAGCTAATAAAATTAATCGAAAATACGAGATGAAGGTACGATTCTAGGAAAAAGATGAAAAAAAAATGTTATATTTGATGAGAGTTGGAATAGCTATTTCATGATTCATATCAACAGAGAAAGAGAGATATAGAAGGAAAATCCTTTTAAAAACATCTCTTCCACTTCAAACAGGAACGGATATTGAATTTTTTTATAACGTCGCCGTCACCCTTAGGGGAGGGATAGATCGAAATTAAAATTTTATCTCAATAAAACATTTATTTGACAGGAATCGAGCTTGCGACTAAGTAAAAATTAAAATTACTCTGTTAAACGAAAAATTCGTAGAAAATTATCATGAATGATTAAAGGTGTTATATTATAATTGAAAATTTAGAAAGGCAATATTTGAAAGCAAAAAAAAAGAAAAGGTTCATTAGCCAACAGTCTGATTAAAACCTATAATGTATATTTCACATTCAAGTTAGTAAGGAATTTATTGTTTTGACCCGAAACTCCTTTAGAAGACAGGGTCCCTGGGATTTTAGCCGAGATAGAAAGGATGGTCTCTGATTAACCCTGTCCCGATTCTAGAGCAGGGAAGAGGAAATTGCTGGGGGGTCAATCGTTACGCTCGGCCGCTTATTGTCAATTAGAGTGACGGCCCAAACAAAGCTCGAGTCAATGCTAACTCTCGCAGTTTTGTATTATATTTACATAATTATTTTAGGCGTCGCTTCAATGGGGCGCTCCTAGATGCACGAGCGACTGACTCATTACAAGTCGACGCGCCTCAAAACCCCGTAAATCTCGTCTAAAGGGTAGCTGTAGAGATACCCACATCGAGTGAACAAAGATTAATTAATACTTAGTCATATTAAATCATGGTGCATTCCTCTACATGGATTAAAACAAAGACGTTTCGGTTCTAAAGGACACTTGAACAGATACTGTTTCCTACTTAAACATGGATTAGAAGGCGAATTTCCCGGGCGAAAATATAGAAGTACGCGTCACTGCCTAGCTTCTAATTAATTACAGATTAAATGCGGTTACCGGTAAATAATTACTTGGTTAATCCCCGAGAACTTGGTGATAAGAGGATTAAAAGCCCCTACGATCTACGATGTTTATCGCTACCCCCACGTATTGCCGGACAGAGGCTTAGCGCTCTCTTTCTAAAATAGCCAGAATAGCGTCTCTCCTTTGTTAACGATCACCGAGATTGCCAATTCACTATCTCTAAAGGAGAGCGCATCCCTCGATGTACAGTACGTACACCATCTGACAGAGAAAAGGTACTCCAACTGACCAAGGCTCAGAGAAGTAGGTCGTACTCGACAATGTTAAATTATTTAAGAACAGATTTTATTGAAAGGCCACTCCGGATTGTGGTTTGACAGTTACGTTATAGCGTATTTATAACTTCCGAAATTAGGGTAACGTCCAAGCTCGGATTATGGAAATATATGCAAAATATTTTCCCTCCCGGCTATTGTCGGATTTAAAACTATTTGACAGCGAGTTAACTTCTCAAAAATGAATACTTATCGAGGAAGGGACCGTCCATAAACTACCTCACGCGCGAAAATTCCGTGTAAAATCTTGGCAATAGCCTTTAAGGTGCCTTTTCATGGTAGGTGTAAAGGAGTTAGAAAAAGCAAATTATAATAATTGGCCCATTAAACGAAGCTTTACTGGTCGTTCAGAAGCTCGCTCGGCGCTAATGACGCGAACTAAAACTAAAAGTGGTTACCTCGCTAGCTGACCGAACGAGTACTTGGTCTAATCGCCCGGTAAAAAAATATGGAATCCAGAGGAAAAATCAAGCTTCCCAGGAGACCTTTCATTAGCGAATTACGCCCGCTATTATACACGTTCCAAATACTCCGAGGGATTTTGCCAAGCTCGGCGTTCTCTTGTCCAGGACACAAATCGGAGCCGTGGGGCGGTGTCACCTGGCAGCTAGCTACTCCGTAATGACCGAAAATAAAGTTGTCAAAGAACAAGGCCGGTAGTGTTGGATTATTTATACTTTCACCGTCGAATCGCTCAACACGCGAGCCTTTCATTAAACCATTCCATTCTTCCGTCTCAATTGCGACGTTCAGAGAATAACTTATTCCTCGGAATTTCCTCTTAGTTCGACTTTAAAATATTAGTTGAGTAATTATCGCCTGCCGGAATATTAATTTAAACTCAATAGAGAGGAAAGCGAACTATATAAGAGCTGAAATAATTTAAAATTAAAATATTATCGGAAACAAGTAAAAAAAAATTATTAAGAAACGCAATCTTATGTAAAAGAAGAATATCATTTTTTCACGTTCAATCGAGACAATTGGTCAACACTACTGTTCTTTCTTACGGGATTTTACCTTGAATATTACTACGCCTTAGCTTTCACTATTTTATCAAATGCTTCTGAACAAAACTACGGAAATATTCCATAATTTTAATTTCCCCTGGGGATAGAGATTCACTAGAAAACGAAACTAAAGAACAAATACACGAAAGAAAAATAGAAACGAATTGAAACTCTATTAGAAATTCCGAAATTGGGTGAAAAAAAAAGTTCTCAATTTCAAAATTATACTTATATAAGGAACAAGGGGGGTCTGCCATAAAAGATGTCTTCATAATTCGGGAGTTTCCCCCATCAGGATGAAGATTGATGATGATTAAAGCTATGATGTACAATAGCTTATTATTTCAAATCTAATCTTGTACCGGATTTTTAATAATATACTTCGGTGGTTTAACCGTACATGTCGGACGTGTTTAGGAAGGGATTTTATGGAAGTCATTCGAAGGATGTTTTAGGTTAAATTAACTAGGAAGGATAACGTTGGATGAAAAACAGGGGAAACAAAACACCGCGTTCTTCTCATTTATGCAAAATTCAAATGAACCTTCGCGTATCCCAGGCTTTTCTAGACCCCTTTTCTAAGTCCGGCTTGAACAAAACGAGATGGGGTTATCCATCATTGTATCCGACGTTCGGGGGAGAGGGAAGTCTACTACTAAAACTGGCTATATGTATTTCCTTAAAGTGCATAACCGGAAGTTGTTCCATCCCATTTCGTATCTATGTAAGTTACGCGAGATCTAAAGTCGAATATTTACTTCAAGTCATTTGCCACCATTACAGGGATTTAAACTATTTTGTTACTCTACTTTTTTATTCTATTAACGATATTTGTTCATTTCTTCATAGGGCTTATGGAAAATTCAGGCATTAAGGTTATTTTTAAATAAAAACGAGTTCCACGAATTTTATATTGGTATATATTTTAACATCTCTTTGGGACTGGTGACAAAAATATGACTTCGTGGAAAAACGTCAGGATGAGAATGGTTCAACGATAATAACCTTTTCTAGGAAAAAATAGTCAATACATTAAGATTAATTTTTGGAAAAATGAAATCTGAAACTATCTAATATATCATACTCATTTGAGTTAAACATAAAATTCACTAAAAATATCTGAAATTCTAGACAATCTAAACATGTCATATTAATTAATATGAAATGTTTATATTGCATAGAGTTTCGCGTTATTTCGTATACTTTAATAGGAGCATTAGGAAATTTTATTAAATTGATAGCGGGGGTGAAACATGAATATCATTAAGGTAAAAACCTCTGGGAACAGGGACAGGTTTACTTCACCCATGTTCTATACAAGGCACACCGATGTTTCGCAAATCGATAGATTTTTTTCTTCTCCCCTGGCTCGGTCCCGAGGCGCGATGGCGGTTCGTTTACGCGAAAAGAAGCTCGTGGTAGCGGAAAGAATTTCAGCCGCGCGTTTATTGCATGACTAAATGTAAAACCGTTTTATACACGCGAACTAAAGCAGCCAAATGGCAGAGGGAGTGCTAAGGGGTATATATACCCAACCATGCAAGCGTCCAGAAAGATAAAGCGACGCTAAAACAATTCGCGCTCTTCCCCGCTAAAAACCTTTTCCCCTAAACTACGTAGTACGCCATATGCTCTTTTAAGAAATCCATTCGTGATGAAACGCCGCGACTCTTCCGCGCAGTGTTCTTCTTTTATAGGGTACTTGTTCGCTGTCGTCGTACACAGCGTGGCTAAGATCCAAAATACTCCGTGTGTTGTTTGCGCCTCAAATTTGCGCAAATGCAATAATAATTTTTCTAACGACGTTTACTCGAATTTGAAACATTATTTCAAACAAACGCATTATATGGTATAACTTTCTCTATTAAAATAAAACCAGAGCTCTATCTGAACCATGATGTAAACCAGTGTGAAAATTGAATGTACACAGACCCGTTAGTGAAAGCCTTTTATTCGGTACTTGTTGAGAAAGAAGCGCGAGCTGGCGAGCACTCGGATAAAATTAAAAAGAAAAGGAAGAGATATAAAAAAGGCGCGCGCGCGGGCGGGAGATGGGATGAAGAAGAATAGATCATCCGTGCAGTTAAGCAAATAGGGTTATTAAAGGATAGGCGAGCCGGAATATCGGGAGGGCCATTTCGCGTGATATAGAGAAAGAGGGCTTCGAACCCGTTTCATTAAAGAATAACGTCAATGTGTAGAGGAGGAAGATTTTAACCTCCAATGCTAAAACGGGTTTTCACCCCTCTAACCTCTCTTTCTCTCTATTGGAAGTTAGAATCCGCAGGTAGGTAGGCATAGGTTGATAGGTCTTCTCGTGTATAACAATCTATCCCGTTCAGTACACACTATTACTAAAGGGAAAGGAGAAGAATATTACGAGGTCGTTTGGCCTCAAAGGTTCTTAATGATGGTCGGGGCTAGAAAAGAGGATCGTCGTAAATTACAGTTAACTCGCTGGGCAAACCGATCCATTTCCAAAAAAAAGAAGAATATTATTTTTTCTCTCGCTCTCTCTCTCTCTCTCTCTCTCTCGCTTTCATATGGAAGTTGCTTCGACCACGCGAGACGAATATTAAAATAGTACAGTCAATGTTCAAAAAGGTTTTACTCTGATTGATTTTATGGCGTGTCTTTTGTTTTAGTTTCATCAGTCTTTCGTTCGTTTTCCCTATTTTTCTTAACCATAATGTTTGCGGCTTTTTAGTAAGTGGAGATGAATTCGCGTAGTGTTAATCGTTATATTGTTTGAAAACAGGGATTTCTAAAGAAAAATTTACATTTATATTGAACGGGATAAATTTCCAAAAGAAACTATATTTTATACACACGCTGGACTTTACAGAATCAATATTTCCTTTTATATCTATCTAGATGAGACAAGTCACAAAATTATATAGAGTCCAATGCTATTCTTATATTTTTCTATTCGTTTTCATTACCAATTCATTTTACAGTTCTAAAAGAGACTCACGCAGGGTAGGCTAGTTAGTCCTTAAATTCAAAGGGGGCATTGATTTCAAAGGCCACGTTTGGTCGGCCACTAGCTTCTGTACGTGGTTGGTTTTCCCTTATAGCGGTGGAAGAGAAAAGCACCGCGAGTATAAGATGGGTGAGAGAGGATGAGATTCTTTGGACCCTGACTGGTTTCTCCCTCCCATTGTCAGATGGCAGCCGGGAGAGAATATAACTCTGAAACAGTTGTAGTGGCCGGGTCGGGAGAGCTAGAACTCCACTCGACTAATTAGCGATATCTTCCGCTGCCATCGATTGACTTTTCTATTTTCAATTCTTCGACATCCCATGAGTTAGTTCCCCCGAACAAGCGACATTCCCATGCACTACCCCGAAAAGCGCAGCTGGGTATCTTTTCCTTCTGTCGACCCTCAAACCGCCACAGCTAGCAATTCACCTTATATGTGATCACCGCGTGAGATACGACATTAACATCACCGCTATCTATTGTTGAAAAGATGGCAGGCGGTTTACTTAGACATAAGGTTATTTCGCGAACTCGCGGAAAGCTTGGTTTAAATTTAAAACAGAAAACAAAACTGTATATTTGTGGTGTCGAAAACTTTCCTTCCCCATTCCTCCCCCCGCTCCCATTCGGGAAGGAACCCTAATTCAATAGCCGTACACCAACTGGCGTTTAGAAGTTACAAACTAAAATTGGGTTTAGAAGCTGGTGGCTTCAACAACCCCTAACTCTTTCTGCCCACTTTAGAAGCGTACATTTTTAAGCGTAATCCGGCTGAAAGTGTAAATATAAATAAAGAGATTTGATAACCATTTTTCATTTAACACAGATTGAAGGATCTTATACACTTAAAACTGAGCGGGCCTTTTAATACCGAAGGATCTTTCAAAACTCGTTTACTCGTGAAAAATGAAGGTAGAATTCTAAGAGCGTTCTAATAAAATTTTCCCACATCGATCTCAATGTTGGCTTTATAGGAAAAGATTCTATGATACGATGATACTAAATTTACCAATCAGATTTTATAGAAGGTAATTTGAACCTAGAACAACAACAAGAAAAATAAACGTGTTTTCTACGCCAAAATTTCCTATTCGATCGTCTTATTTTAAAAGTGGTTCGCCCTCAAACTTTAACTCCATCTGGTTGCATTCCCGTTCATCTAACAAAAATATGAATGAGTGCGGTCTCTTTTCTCTGCGAATAAATCAATAAAGTATTTCCCTTGATGTATTTTTATTTATTCCCTTGCATTTTAAATTAAAAATATAATTAAGTTACTTTGACATTATACTTGAATTTAAATTTATTCACTTTAAGCTTAGATTAATAAGTAAAGTTCTATTTGGTTTCATCTTCTTAAGTGGAAAAAAGGAAAGATACAAGCATACCGCAAACCTTGTTAAAGGGAATACGATGAAACGAGATAAACTAATTCACGTTCAAGGATGTAAAAGGAGTAAATGAATTCACTCAATCTTCATTTGGCTCTTTCAAAAGGAGAAGGAAAGAATGGAAGATATCTTTCTCGCGTAAGAAGCTTTCCCATTAATCACCCATGTTTGGCAGACCATTGGCTAGCGAGTAATTTCTACTTAATTTCAAACCGATTCAGTTTTCACATCGGAACGGAAGCCGCTTAGAATCTTTTTCGCGTTCAGGAGGATTAAAAAAAGTAAGTAAGGTACAATAGTAACGAATAGCTAAGCCTCGGTGTGTCTTCCTTGAATGAACGAATAAGGCTAGAAAAAGAGCGAGGGCAAAGTTTGAAGAAAAAATATTCGCCCAACTATCTTTTGAGCAAGGCGTTATTTAAACCATTGAAAAACTTTTTTTATCCTATAGTCATGCATAAAATATGTTTTTCATAATTTGGATCGCGGAGCGCCTACCTAAGAAGGCAATCCATCACATCTTATTCCCCTTTTCCTTCTTCACTCCCCCAAACCGGCCACTCTCCATCTTCTTCTATAGGAATGAACGACGCAAAACGTGCCATCTTTGGCCCATTTCATCCTCACCTATCTCCTCCCGTTCTTCCTCAAATGTTTTAGCCCCTGGGTTATTTGTCTCCGGGATATATTTTTCCTTGATCTAAATCTTTCCCCGGAATATAACGGTCCACCAGGGAATAAGGAAACGTTACAAGGAGACAGACTGGCAACCGAGAGATGCCCAAAGTTTGGTCTAGGGCTTTAATCGCTTGAGAAGCTGATGCTGATCACGTGTAGCAAATTACGTCATAAATCCTCGTTGAATTTGTCCGAGTCTTTGAAAATTATTAAAGAAACGCAAGCTAGGTAAATCTCGTAGAACAGATCGTAGAGTATGGAATTTAACCACAATTTCCACTAAGGACAACACAGAGTTGGTTTATAATGATATTACTACGCTTAAACGAGCAATTTCGAGTTTAATCACGGACAAGAAAATATAAGGAGATTCCTACACATATTTACAACAGTTGAGCCTAATTTTCAACTCTTCCCAACAAAAGTTTGGGCCTCGTATGAAAGATAAAATTTACGTCTCGTATTTTCACAATCGTTAATTATCCCGAGGAGAAGTTTTGCCCAATTAAAACGGAGCATTACCGCGGAAATCGCTTTAAATTTTCTGGTTTTTAGGAAACCGCGCGCGCTCTCTCTCTTTATGACGAGTATAAATTAGTCAAAAGTTTCGAGAAAAATTTGGAAAAAGGCGCGGACGGAAAAATACTACCAAGAGGAATAACGTAGCGGTTTGGGGCGGTTTGGGGATAAACGAAATGGGGCTGAACGGGGCTCAGGGTTAAATACCAGGGAGGATCGGGGCGGTACATACAGGAAAATTCGAAGAACGCCAGTCTAAGTCCTTGGAATAAATAACTAATGGAGTAATTTATATTAAATCGGTTAGGAGTTAAAATAGATTAAACCGTGGTTGCCCGGGGATGTAGTCTCCGTAGCTTATTCCTCTAAGATACCGGGAAGGGGGCGCCCGTTAAAATTTAACTGCGCGGCCTAGGAGTAACGACCCTAGGAAAATTTTTATCTCGCGAGAAATTGCTCGTAAAGGTCTTCTTTGTTTTCATTCAAGTCTTTTGGCTCGGGCCTTTAATGACCAATTTTCGTTGATTTATCCCGTTCGAGCCGAGAATCGTGGTCGAGAGATATTCTCTCGTCTAATTTAAACAGAGCCGAAATATCTCTCGCGCGCCAAAGGAAGACGAAAGAAAAGGCACCCGAGTCCAAACGCTAATCTCGTCTTAAGACTGTTAAACAATGATGCCAAGAGGGGAGTACAACTTCGCAAGATATAAAACCCGTACAAATATAAAAGATGCCACGGTTCATCTATGGATATTGCCCATCCTCTCTTCCCCCAATCATTCCGTGGGCGATAATCTTCATTTAGAAAGTAGTCCTAGTGATTGCGAATTCAAATGAAGGTCATTAATAGTGGCGCCACATTCCAGAGGTCTTAATCTAAAAGTTGGCGAGACTCGAGACAGTAATATATTTGCCGAATAGCACTCCTTTGGATAGTCTAGAAACATAAATTAATACGCGAACAAGCAAGGCCTAAGGAAAGCGTACACGAATAAGCAATAAATAAAGTCGTGTGAATAGTCGCCACGGTTAAAACCACGGTCGCAAATCAAAGCTATAGTGCTGAAATGTTCAAGTTACACGTCTCCCACACTCACGCACGACTGTCTGAAAAAAAATCAAATCTAAGGAATTTTTTCGCTTCACCCATTAAGATAGTTAATGCATAGACAGGTTAGCAATGGACCAAATCCTAAAGAGTCTTTACGATACCCGAAAAAAACTTTTCATTGTACGATTCCTGGGAATTCAGTCTCCGGGCCGAGTTCAACTAGTCTCTGAGCACCCAGGATATACACGCGTGAAGCTTATGGCGGTCACGTAATTCCAATAAAAAGAAAAAGAGCTGGGACGCGTCAAAAGTAAAGCGGCTCTCCACAAGCAACTTCTCTCCGCAGTTTTTATCAGACCAGCGAAAAGAATAAAGGGGTTCTTTCGTTCGAAGAGAGAATAAAAACTATTCCCTCCATTTTTCGTTCGCATTCTATAGTGGTATCGTGTTTTATCCCCTTCAAGATTGGCGTTCTCCTCAACGAAAGAACACACGTCCACCCTAACATGAACTGGAATAAGATTAGAGAACACTAAGCTAAAATACGCTTCGTGATACAGATACAGAAGGATAAAGGCCTGATGAACGTCTTCTTCAGATACGCGTCGTTCCCGTCTCTATCCAATGATACTAAATAATTGGTCTTAACTTAACCAACCGAAACAGTTCAGACAAGTTCAGCATAAGTAGAGAAGAGGCGCTTGGTAACGTCCAGTAATTTCAGTACATTAGCTTCGTTGAATAATTCCAATGATCAAAGGGTAGCCAAGACCATGGATTAACCCAAGGCGTAAGGCACCTTGGGCATTTTCTCTCCCCTCGTTCTATATGGGTCACGGCGGAGTTTCGACACTTCGGCCTAAGGTCTACAATTAGCCAGGGATTCCAGCTCGACTAATGTTTACCAAATATTTAATAATCCGTGGAACCGTAAGTGCTAATTAGTTTCGAGCGAAGGTAATTAGAAATCTTGCATACAGTTTTCTCCTTATTGTTCATCCTCGGTTGAACTCGAGTTCCTTTACGTACAAGGACGGTGGCGCTGACCGGGCGGAGCTACGAACGAGTAACAACTCTCGGTCGTCAATTCTCCGGACAAAACGTCACTGGTCCGTGAGAAACGCCTCTCTTAACGTCATTATCCGTTTAATGGAACGAAACATTTTTCAACAAAAAGAAAAAAGGAATCCAAGCTGCTAGGCAACTAGAATATTTCTTCGAAATTCGTCCTTCAAAGTTGATAAACACGAAGATTTCCTTCTTTGTTTTGCATATTTTTCATAGAGATTAATTATTAACGTCGGTTAAATTTGCTTTTGTGAATTTTCTCCTAATCATAAACCCGAATCGTCGCTTTGAAATTCTTCTTGGTTACTTATACGTGCCTGAGAAATTAAGTTACGTCTTTTAAGGGATTATTAGACTTCATCTCTTCCGAGAGTTGAAGCGTACGTTGTATCTAAAGCTATCTCGACTTCACGACTCGAGATTAAAACTTTCATTTTCTTCCATTAAGTGCTAAGACATATACATCTTCGAAAAACAAATTGTACGAAGCAAACAAGTGGTAAGAGTGGTATAATTTCCGCGTAATAAGGATTTCAAAGTTTATATCTCGACTTCTTCCGCTATGGTTTGGTTTCTTTCTGAAAGGATGGCTCAGATTAATAGAATCTATGTGCAAAATGAGCGTGCCTAGCCTACGAGTCGCCAATTCATCGAATTTCTGGCGTTTTCTGACCCGAGCCACCCTGCCTATAGTTCCGGAAACAAAATGACAAGCTAGCGTACGTTGAAGAAAGTGTCTCCGTGAAGCTTCGGAATTTAAGCTTTGAGGACTATTGCTCTATGGGAGAAAGGAAGAAAGACGAAGACAAGGAATAGATAGGGATGGGGTGGGGGGTAAAAAGAGCCATCGCGAGCGGATATTTTTCTTTCTCGGCCCTTTCTTTATCTTTCTGGGCGCTGTGCTTACAAAAAGGCCGGTGGAAAGTATTCCAGCGAGAGCTTTAAGAAGGGAGTTTGGCTATATAGCGGAATTGGTTCGCTCCCTTTGTTTCGACACCTTTCTCTACATTAAAAGGGATCCGCGTCACTTCACCCTGGCGCCGAATAAAGGCCAAATACCATTAAGGAACGCCTGCCCGTGTTGACCCAGGAAGGCCTTCTTCCCTTCCTTGACGGACCCCGCACCCGCCGCTGGCTTACGCGACAAACTCAATTGCCCAATCCGCTTTACGGCCATAGGAGAGAACTAAAAGCGAGAGGAAACCAGCGGCCAGCCGCGACGTAATGGCCGCTATAATGGAAGAAGAACACGCTCATATTTGCCCGAGAAAACTGCCAAGGAAAAAGTCGTTTCCAAAGAACAATGATAAAAAAAACTTCCAACCCTTTTTTCGACTAGCACTTTTGAATGACTAGAGTTACATAGACTTACTTTAGTTGAAAGACCTCGTCGTATCTTCTGACTAAATCGCATTAAGTTTTATTCCCGAAACTAATTACCAGAGATTATCATCATATTTTGACGGTTTCAAATACCCGCAAAATCCATTACCCATAAAATAGCGAAATAATTCCCTGAAAAATCTGAATCCGAGAAGAGATCTTCTCGTCTTCAACCTTTTGGAAAACTGAATTTTTATGTAGATGGGAATAGCTCCGATCTCTGAAGTAGCAGTACTGAAACTCTAGAGCAATCGTTTGCGGAAAACCATTTAAGTCTTGGAAGGATAAAATGGGGTTGAGCAAAGACTTGGTCAGCGAAATTTTCGGATTAAATATCGGGGATACTGTTTCGTTCTTGAAAAAAAAGGAAAAAGTCCAAAACTGATTGTTTTATAATGGAAGATAAAACTGAAAAATAAAAAGACCAAGAAAGATTCTTCCAAACTCCGTAAGTGGAAATTCTTACCCTAAAATTACCTGTTCTACAATGGTTCAACTCCCCATTCTAAGGCTGAATCTTATACTCTTAAAGGAACTGCAAAGAGGGCATCGGCGGGTGGGTAAAAATTATTTGAAATACGTCGCAGACATCACGTGATGCCAAGATACAAAGACTCCTCATGGAGTGGAACTGGACATCTAGTCCTTTTTTTTCGCAAGATTGCAGCGCCAATTCCATGAAGTGGTAGTTTTCGAAATAAAACGAACTAAGGTTCTTTGAACCACGCCTCTCGTCGGTCACGTGCCTCTGACGTATTTCAAATAATTTTTACCCACCCGCCGATGCCTTCTTTACAGTCCCTTTAACTTCCATGAAAATCATCTGAGAACTAAAAAGGCGATCCTTTTTTCATCGTTAAACTTTGGATCCCCGAATTTTTATTTTTTATTCCCAGTATAAAAACATCTCAAGAGCATCGAGGGCTAAAATCGACTCGGCTGGTATAACGATTATCGACAGTTTGACGTGTATGATTTTCTAAGAGAAAGATTATCGTGAACTTCACGCGTCATTCTTAGCGAACTAATAATATTAGATAGGATAAGTCCTTATGTTACGATAATACTTGAATAGAACGCGCTCGCTTCGTCCATTCTTACGACGATGTAAATCCTTTAAGGAGCCCATGAGCATTGGGAATTATACCTTGACTAATTAGAGGAGTGTTAATGACAGCGTCCCGTGCAGAACACCACATCACTCGATCGATTTCAAAGTGATGGTTATCGATACATTGAACCTGGGCGCGTCTACTCTCCAGTTTGACCTACTATACCTATAAATGCAACGTCTGCCGGAAGTTAGTCCACTTCCGTTTACCGATAGGTCCCGAGAATTCGGGATAGTTAGATTTATTCCCTCGGATCGAGATGACGACGTTGTTTATCCGGGTTTAGCTCTCCTCCGGGACACGCGGGAACCCGAGTTAAGCGCGGAAATGTACGCCTCTCCCCGTGTGGCTTTGCAGATTCTAACATCCATTTGTCGCTCGATAGAATGCTCTAAAACCTACCCGTATAGTACCGTACCTATAGTACCTTGGAGTACGTAACTACTGGAGATAAACAATCGCCAATACAACTGCCTCTTGGATGAACCTCAATCTTTTCTGAGGCAAATAAATTGACTTAGTCGTCGGTGTCACACATAACCCGAGTATCGCGATGTTCGACGAGGTATCCGGACGAAATGAGATAAACGCGAACTTTGCCGAGCATCGATTTATTGTGGCTGCGACAAGACGGCAAATAGTAGCCAGGAAGACTCCACGAATACGTCATGATAAGCGTCTTTATAGATTTAACGTATTTTCCTTGAATATCGTAACACGAATGAAAATACCGCAATAAATATCTCCAAGATCTAGTCAATGCATTTAGGAGAATAGCGGCCGGTAGTTTCGGTGAGATTCGGTCAATACGCCATATATAGCTCAGGACGCCCATAAAACTTGGTAAACTCCAAAGATGAATTACGGTCAATGGAAAGCCGGTAAACTCGGGAGGCACATGGTAATCCCCTGTATCAATACACCCTGTATACGTTATAGACCGTCTCTTAATCCCTGATTCGTGGCTCAAACGAGGTTAGGTGCGGATTAATACAAGTCAGTCTCATAGGAGAAATGAATTTGGCAAGGCTTAACAGTTTTAGCACCAAAAATTAAGCAGAGTCAAAATTCGTTCGTTCGCTTAGTGGAGCGTTAATTGTGCAGAAACATTTTCTACCATCTTTTAAAGTAGAGTTGGACTACATAAACAAGTAGTTATTATTCCACAAAATAAATCACTGCCTCGCGGCTTTACAAAGAGGCAGAAAGAGTGAGGGGCAGCACTTTCCTAATTAGTTACTACCAACTTCCACTTGTTCAAATCAACGGACGGTGAAGTGAAAGGAGTTACCATTCAGGGGGTGCAAAAGGTCACCATCGAAGGAGTCAGCGGTCGTTACGAGAGTGAGTATATAGGAAGAAAAGGTCATGGAGTTTTGGACCCGACCGTTTCATCGATTAAGGGGGTGAATGCGGCGCCCGCGTTATTAGGTGAGTACGGATAATGAATATTCAATAAGGGCGACGAAATCTGTCAGTTGCTGCCTTATTCGCGATTAATAATTCAACTGGGTTCCGAGGCGCACTGTGCCCATGGTTCAGACCCTCTGGTTATATCAATGTTCCCATCAGGTACAAAATGTAACTATGAACGATACCGTTGAACCACACAACCTAAGAACCGTGAAAAGATCCAGTTCAACTAGAGTCATCGGTACCGTCGACTCGCCAACCCTTCTACCTAACGTTCGCCGCAAAAGAAGAATTTATTCAAGATGCAAAATTGAGATATCGTTTTGAGGAAAAGTGCCAGCTATGAACAAACTAAAAGGGCTACTTTCTTTGCTACGAGATTAAACATTGAATATTAATACGCCTCAGCTTTCCTAAGTTATAATCCTGGGTATTGCAACGAATAACAATTTTTTAGAATTATTATTCTCGGACGTCTTAATAATACCTCTTGCACTCTTTCCTTCGCTAAGAACTAATTTTTCAGACCGATTTCCGACGGCTCTTTAAACGCTATGCCGAGTTAACAAGCTTGGAAAAAAAACAAGAACGAGTTTTGAGGGAGCTGGGAATTTACCATGTTGAAAAAAAGAGTCAGAACTGCTCATGAATATTTATAGACAACGGTATTTGTATGTTGACTTACGCCTAAATCAGGATAGATAAGAATAAAAAGACATGGCGGACGCGAAGACCGAACTAGTTTCGTCCAAGTTTTAGCAGCACGCGATGCATTTACTGATAATATAAGAGGAATTTCTAATCCTCATTAATTATTGATACAGGTAAAATATTTGGAATAGCTAAACACGCTCGTGCTTAATGAGGTAAGATATTCATCAACTAAGGGTGAATTATAATTAGAAATATGAAATTATTTAGTTAACCCCTGTAATATTATTAACTTTGAAGTTAGATGATTTCCATGCTCTTTCCTGGAAAACATCGACAAATACAACCTTGAAAAGGAGTCATGTTTCACATAGGAAAAACAGCTTTCCTAAAAGATATTTGCCCATTCTAAGGATGGATTCCCATCCCCATAGCTTGAACAGGGAAAAATTTAATATTCAAAATCTTGATTGAATATTGAAAGCAAGTTTGAAATAAATTCATTGAAATTTTGTTTGAATTTGGTTGCTGGTTTCATATATTAAATTATCAATCATCGTTCATTAAATGAAGTTCTCAGAATATAAAATATAAAATTTTCCTCTACGAGAAGTTCAGTCAGATTGGAATTAAATAATGGACTAACTTTCTTCAAACTTTTTAAGAATGAATTTCAACGCACCACAAACACCTATCCTATCCTCCTTTCTTTCTTCCTTTGGGAGATGTGGAGATAATTTTTAAGAGGAGAAAAGGAAAAAGCCGATGAGAACATGGGTCGTCTGGGAGAGTGTCCTGCAGTAGGATGCAGAGTTCATCGAAGCGTGTACCTTCATTAGCAAGGTTTTCCCCTAAATGAATCTTTACTTCCCAGATTACGCTTCGCGGGTTTAAGTGGGGAATAAGACGAAACCCCAGCATCTTGAAAAGGAACCAGGCAAGAGAAATGAGAGAAAAAACAAGATAGTGAAGGTGTCTATAACGGATTCACAAAATTATAAAATTCTAGAAAGAACTTCGGCGTATACTTTGGAGCTTGAAAAAATTACGTGTTATTTATTTTCCAATTCCATATCTGTCTTTATTTGACAAAATAAATATTAGTCTCCCTTCTTACAAGGAAGTCTTAGTTTAGCACCAACGACAGCTATTCATTTCGGAGGGGTGTCGCTGCGTGGAACATTAAAAATTATATATTGTCTCGTTTGTAAAGAATACACGACAACACAAACTGCTCCAAATTAATGCTTTCCCGATGAGGATATTATTTAATGAGTCTTAAAGAAAGGGTGAACACGTAGATGCGCATTTAGAAGAAAGCGGATATCGGAAAGCTAGCTAGGTAACTTGAGGCGCATCTTTGTACTGGATCTATGTAGGTGGCGCTAAGAGAAAGAAGAGATGGACTTTTCCAAAGAAGCAAGGTCTAATAATTTCGCGAGTAGCTCTTTTAAACTCCGCGGGGACGAAGGAAAGGGTTGACGCTAGAAAATTAATTAAAACTGGAAATGGAATTCTTGTACTTGGTCCTCGAACACCGACCACTCGTTCCTTAAAAACCCCTAGGATTAAAAGAGAACACCGCGACCTTCGTTTAAAAGAATAAGGAAACGACAACACACCTTTTGTCGAGCCTTAAGGCACTGCGCTTTTCGACAAATTATAATTCACCAGAAGATTCAGCGGTGACCAAGCAACTAACTACAGAAGATTTCTTCGAAAATTCTTATACACCACAAACGTTAAACCCATTTCGCGGATGACTATTTGTCTACGGAACGACAACGTTCGGAAGTCTTCGCTTCGAAAAAGGAACGTACTTGCGCTGAAGATTAAGAGAACCAAATAATTAAAGAAAAAAAAGGAAAAACTCCATCTGACTTTTCTTATTGTTTTCCCCAGTTTATTCCCTAGCGAAATTGTAATGGGAAATCTTCCCCCGAAACTTGACGGATAATATTTTGTTTTTGACCAGCTAAGCGAGAACCTGAACTTTACAGGAACCGGTAAAGTTTGTGGTGGCAAAGGTTTAGAATTCTTTAGAAGGAATTTTAGAAAATATATTCACCAATAAATATAAAAGTGGAGTGCAAATTTTCGTGGCAAAAACGTTGCTTGGTAATATCGCGAAAGAGCCAGCCTAGATATCAATTTTTCAGCGTGACATGTCTATTTGAAATTCTTCGAATGGAAGATATTACCAAAAAACCGACTGGTTCGAAACTTTTGTAAAGGTATCACGATTTTCATTCGACCAAGGGAAACAAAAAGGAAGAATTTTCCCTGATATTAGGAATTTTGAACTGGGCTAAAAAGAAGTAGCGAAAACCTAAAGTTAAAACAAGACTGCCTTGACTTTATAGAAACGCTTATAAGGGAAATTTTTGGCTTCACGAAAATGAAAATGTTTAAAGAAGTTCAGCCACAAATTAGACAAAACTTTAAACTAAATCTCAAGATCCTAAACCTAAACTGAATTTTGTCCTTATAAGCCCAATAAGATTGTTCATTTATAGACATCAATGGATATCCTAAATACTTCAGCACAAAATTTAACTTCATGGTGTCATTAAACATACTACATCATTCGGCATTGAACTTGCCACCATCACTGGGGGAAGTCTAAAAAAAAGGGGTTCCCATATAGAAAATATACTTTTATACATAATAGGGCTGAGAACCGAGTTATTTAACGCCGGGCCGATTCCTGTATTTTTCCTTTGGAGGAAAAAAAGTTTTGGTCTGACAATGTCTTCTGGAATATGCGTATATTCTACTATCCGAAAAATAAAAATTGAAGGTATCAGTTTCGAGAGCTATTCAACTATCATTTTATTGGATTTTCCGCGCTAAGGAATAAAGAACGTTTTCATATTTCCTTTCTCCTTCATTCTTTTAAATATACCCGTACCTAAGTCGGAGAGGGTGAGGGTCAAAAGAAGTTATAAAATATATATATATTTTTATAGTAAGGAAGGGCAGAACTGGCGTCCTAGTGGTTTAGAGAGATTTTATTCATGGATAGAAGAAGAGAAAGGGAGGGAGAGAGAGAGAGACCCTTCCTACAATTGCACCCCTACTATTATTCACGGCTGATACATTTATATTTTATAAACGGGTTGGTAGCCAAGGCCTAACCGGGGATGAAAAAAGGAAAAAGCTAAAGCTGTGGAAGAGGGGAATAAAAAAAAACACCTGTCTCGCTGCTACACTAGTCTAGTCTCTATATACCAACAAGAAACATTACGATAACGTAATATTACATCTACGTGCGTTAGCGTCGGATTAAACTTAAAATGGTAATCATCATCACCACCAAAGTCACCAAATTACAATATTAAACCAATTTATATATACATCTCACGTCTCTTGGGTTTAGAGACGCATTTAATTGGATCCAATTTGAAATCTACTGCCATTTATGCCTAATATACATCAATCATTTCCCCTTGAAATCAAAAATGTCTTGGCATTATGCAAGACATAATAGAAAACCAGATGAGATACTAAATCTTACATACTTAACTCTACTAGGAATAGAAATAGAATAAAATAAAACGTTCAGTTTTTTTCATCTATTTTTAAAACAATACTTATTGAAAGTCAGCATAATATTACAGTTTCTCCGTAGTCCGTGACTTTCAGAGTGAGGTGGAAAAAGTTATTTAGAGATGATATTCTCTCTACGATTCCATTTCGAAAGTTTTAGCATATATTACCAAAGAGTTCCAAACTAGCTTTGACCTCAAAAACATCAAACTCTTCGCTCTTATAGGTTTCGTCAAGTGCACTTGACAAGGTGTACGCTATTCGTAGGCCATCTCTCAAGACAGAAAGGCGGAACTCTTTATGAAGTGCTCTTGAGTATAGGCATAAATTCCAAGGAGGTTTTTTTTCCATGGACGACTGTTTTGGAAAAAGTTTCTGATGCGTAGAAAACTACGACGATACCATGTATATTTTACGTTATTTTAGGGCAGAAAGATCTTCAAAAAAAGTAGGCTTTACGATACTGATTTAAAAATACGCAGTCACTCTTGGGTTGTTTTATAAATATAAAATACAAAATACAATATTCAAAAAGAAAATACTCGAATACTATTTTAGACCTATTTTAAAATAACTTTAAAGGTAACTGCGCATTCAAAGAGTTAAAATGGCTTATAAACTTTCAGAGTCGTGGAATTTTAAATTATTTTCAGTTAATTATTTAAAATACCGTTCCATAGCTAAGCCTAAACAGGCTTAAAATAAATAATAATAATTTTGAATTGAAGTTACATAGTTTTAGTATTAATAATTCTCGATTATTTTTTGAGCATAGCTAAGCTTTAGCGCACAGAATTAAAATTTTCAAACTAAGCAGCCTTAAAAATTTTAATTTTATCTCGTTTTTCATATTTGATACTTGAGAATTTTTAATTTAATTTTAGCATTAAAATAACCCGTATAACATTAAAAGAGATATCATATCTAATAATACGTCAAATTTAGATTTATTTTATTGTCGTGCTTCATATTTCAGATTTAGAGCAACAACTCTTGACGTAGAGTAAGGGTGGGATGTGTAGTTGAAAGGCAATTTTCAAAACTGTCAACATTTTGGAAAAGGTCGTCGGTCGCTTGACTTCAACCCTCCCAATTCACCAACTATATCCTTAAGCGACTCAAAAAAACTTTTTCCTTTCCTATTTCCTTGGTAGGGCCTTGGAATAATTAACAAAGGGTTCATATTCATAAACTTAAGCAAGACTTATACTTATTTTTTCTTAATGTACATTTCAGGATTAAAAACCTCTTCAGTTAGTTATTCCAAGGCTTTCTTAGCTAGAGGCTAAAGGAAGTCGTCCACTATATGAGCTTATCCGGAACGTACTACCGTACGAAACTGTCCGTGAAATTAATGGCCGAAAAAAAAATATTATTTCTATAAATATTTTATATTACGGACTAGAAAATTATTTTTTTATATAGTTTGGGGAATTTAAGTTCGAAAATGATGACGTCTCCAGTAATAACTCATAAAATTTAGACGGAAAACAGCCATGTTTAAGTAAACATCAAAGTTCTTTCCACTTTTAATATAAGAATAAGATGAAAAAGTGATATAAAAAAATTAAGTTCTAGAATTTATCATTATATAAGGGGGTTAGAAATTGCGAGAATGAATGATGAAAATCATTGAGTATTTTTGCATCATAATTTTCATTGGTTTTTCTGATACCAGCCTCGATGTATGTATTGTACATAGGCTATATACCTTTGAACGGTTTAATTCGAAATGGTCACAACAATAGCTTGAGGAAGTAACATCTCCCAATGCGCTATTGAAGCTATAGATAATTAGACAAGATTATATTACGACCTATCAGACTTAAAGAGCCAATACCAACCACCGATAGCAATAATCGTAAAACCGGTCTGGAGGTTTCCACGAACCATCAAAAATTCATAATTGCCCTTCCTTATTTTATGACAATGCCTTGAGACGCCTTGGTTACCCTTTATGACCGCTAACTCTCCGCATTGTAATATAATTACAGAAATCAATAACTTCTCATTTATGGGCTTCTGTTTCACGATATTGAATTTACGGCCTAGCCCAAATTATGGGATAGATATCCATAAATTTGTTACGATAATTGTTCAAATGATAGGACACATAGTGGCTTAGCTATTTAGAGACGTAAATTGTGATTGTCTTCTATAACCCAAAGGTTTTCCTTCAGTGTCGCACATTGTACACACCAAGAAGTCCATTCCACATTATTCCCTCATTTAAATAATAACTGTATTACATTTTCCTAACACAATCAGGAAAACCACTAGATTTTAATTAAATAATTCAAAGTCATTGTCCCAAACTCAAACAGCTAATCCATCCTGTAAAAGAGTTTAAAAGGCAAGCTAGATAAAATATTGCCATGGTGTATCGAAAAGTGGTTATCGATCGGCATATGAAGGCCAAAAACATCATCTTTATGGGATGAGGATGAGAAGGACAAAGTTTATTCCTCTGCAAAATAAAAAGTAATCGTTTCCCCGGATACTAGAGATAGAGACTCGGAGAGTTGCGACTGCAACGTCAGTTTAGATTATTTATCCAGTCTCCATAAATAATTTTCCCTTTTTTTCTCAAGGCTGAATAACCGGAAACTTGGCAGTACTTTTCCACTTTTCCCATCTCTCTATTTCATCTAAGTTGACAGCCTAGTAATTATTTATTTTATTTTACCGTTCCAAAAAGAGTCAAAGTCCCCGGAAAAGTTTATAAAAGTTGGGTGAAGTATATGGTATTACCTATAAAATTGTCCTCAAACTTTACGATGAGTTCAGTCGCCCGTGATAAGGCTTTCCACAGAAATGGAAAATGTGGTAGATAGAAATAGAAGGGTTAAGTCCGAGTCCTTAAATTATATACCCAATCACACGCATTATTTTTCAGCAATACATACGCTGGTTCCATCTATACATTATAGACGGAACAAAACGAGGTTTATTTTTACGTGAGAAAACTGAGGCGCATGAATATTCAATGTTAAACGTCATAAGCAGGAAGTAATCTTTATCAAGCGCCGTTGTACACGAGTATATATCCTATACATTTTCAGTAGAGCAAGGTATTTCATCCCACTCTAACAGTGCAATTCAGAATCTTAAGAAATTATTCAGAGCTTCCTCCCCTTAGAATAGACTTTGTGCTCGTAGACAACTGAGAGTGGATCTCATTATACATTATAGATCGGGTATGGAGGAGAGATTCCCAACTTATAGGACCGACCTAACCGCCATCTTTTCCCTAACCTAATATTTCCTTAATTATTCCGATTCCTTCAATTAAAATTAATTGCGCAAAATACGTAGACACGATTAATATCAATAATCTTCCAATGAATGAGTTGCTTATCGGGTAAACTTAATCTCCAATTAATCTAAATTTTACTTAAATTAATTATCATCACAGGCGGGAATAAGAATATTCGCAGGTCAAGAATTTTGATGGTGAAATTAATTAAATAGTAAATACCGGGTTGGAAACCGAGATATTCCTGAGCTAGTGTGGTTTTAAAGCTTGGGAAATTCTTCATTTTAGAAATAGGGGAATTTTAGAAACGGGTCATTTAACACGAAAATATAATAAAGGCATTAGCATCGCATCACATTACGCTCTCATAACTCCGTCCCACTCCGTTGGTCTGTCTCTATTACAGAAATGACAACAAGATAAGGAAAAATAATAACAAATATAAGGCCCAGTATAGTATCGGTCCCCTTTAGAAGGACAGGACAGGAGCCTTATTAATTTCTCGTTATCGGAAAAGCAATAAGAATGAAGGAATGCATGGTAGCAGCCGCGCCATCTAACTACGAGGAGTCAAAGTGAGCCGCTGTTGCAAGCGGAATCACTAGGAGGGCACCACGAGTTCCATCTCGAGAAATAATCCACTAAGGATTATAAGAGGTTGGGAAGAATCTGGAAGAAGAGAGATCTATTGGAAATATTTTTTGGATTATAGCATAGAGAATAATGGGAAAATACCGTGCCTTTGATTCACAATTCAATTATATTTAAAAATAAATGAAATAGGAAACATAACCCCTGAATATGATACTCGCGACTTCGGCAGGAAAAACATTTCTACAGGCGTTCTATGGGAAATACACTATAATCAAAGCGCCTTAATGTTGGTTTTCTCGTCAAACATGAATCTCCCAACATTAAAATGGAGAAAATTCATTAATTTCACTTTATCATAGGTACATATTAAATTCATAAAATTTAAATATTAGCGCCTAGTACTAGCACTTAATTTATTATTTTTATTACTAACTAAATGGACTTAAGGTATAATAGAAGAGTTTCATTTATCGTGGTTCATGTATCCAGAAACCATAAAAAGAATACGAAGTCATTATCGTTAAAAAATCCCTTTTAAAACCTTGAGCACTCAAGTTTTCATGGTGGGGCGGCCATTAACCGGGCATCGATTTTAATATTTTGAAAGCATTTGGAGAAAATGGCTGTCATTATTTTTAAAAGAAAAACAGCCAAAGAGTCGAGTTGCGATGGTCCAAATATCACCCCAAAAATGAAGACAAATTCCTCTTTGACGAGCTGTATAACAATGAAAGAATGAAAACTAGATATTATCGGAAAAAATCGTGATTGAAAATGGCCCGGAGTAATGCCATCTAGCTATTAGAAATAAGAGGAAAGAGGGGAGAATGTCGCGGCTATCCGTTCGATGGCGGGAGAGGTTTTAACTCGGTTTCAGTTTCACCTCTAGGCGACAGAGAGAGAGAGAGAAAGAGATCTAAAGTCGATGTCGTTAGAGAAAACGTCCTAGTGTTTTTGACACCTAGATAAAAGAAAATGGAAGAAGGGGTTTGATGGGTAGATGGGTGTGTGTATCCGTGCCCATTTTTCCTAGGGTTAGCTTCTCTGCCCTAGGTCGAGAAAAAGAAAAATTCTTACTGCCTCTTTTGTTAAAATTGGGTCCTTTTCGGTGAAGCGGCCCGATAATATTTCTACATCTGACAAAATAGAAAACGGCTCAGAGTGGAAAGACGATAAATCAAACGCTTAAATACAATCTCGATGTATAGCGACGCCAAGAAGAAACTCTCCTTAGAAAAAAGGAGAAGAGGGGGATGATGGGATCGATGGATGGTCAGAATTTAAAGGGAAAATATCCTTAAATAAAGTGTAGCTAATTAAGCAAATTCTTCAGGGAGATGGACGTTACTAGTAGCTATAATTTAATCAATGCGCAAATATTGATACCGTTAACGTTACAAGTTCAACGAAGCACGTCAATGCTGGAATATCTCACTCGTTCGAGCTGCAATAAGTTGCATTAATTTCAACTCATTCTGTACTGACCCTCTAACGCCATGAAGAACTGATATAAAATCACAACATAAGACGAGATTGCAGGGAAAGTTTCGTCAAACAACAGAACTTGCTCTTACAAAGTAATTAATGATTAAGTAGGCTAAATTCTTTGAGATATAAGGAATGGAAATGAAGCGATATTTGTATCGCGACACTCTTCCTTTATGAGATGAGGAAAGGACGAGGTTGGGTAATTCTGAAAGAGATAGCTAAAAGGAGAGGCCCCACTCGGGCAAAGACCGAATGATAAAGTTCTTCTGGGCGGGTAATACATCGGGCTAGTATCGAAGTCCCCCCGTTTTGGAAGAAGACTGGATGGCGGTTTGGGAGCTAAAGAAGGAAGAGTGATAGCATTCGGGACGGGCCAGCTAGCCCGTGGAAAGTGGTTTCCATGTTGGCGGCCGAGCTTGACCAAAAACGCCCACGCAAAAACCCAAGAATTATTTCCCCTTATTTTTACTCTTTTCCCATTTTATAGCCAGGCAGAAATCCAAAAGAATCCAGAGGTTACCAGCTCAACGAGAGATATTGTTGCATTCGGGGAAAGTGGACAAACACGTTACTATTGAGTTCGGTTGCCCGATTTTGTCGAACTAAAATTTATCATTTTCTAATTTTCTGCATAGAACTTTCCCAAGATATCTGAAGACCTACTATTTAATAAACACCTTGATTAAACTTAGCTACATTAATTAGCTTTTTACACGAGAAATTATTGCCGGATTCATAAGTTAAACGTGAAATAAATGATTGATTGAAAAGAAACGCGTAAAACAAAGAAAAATCTTTTTCTCTACTTGGTACTTCCAATCCTCAAATATACCTTCACCGAAAATAACCATAAACACTTTCTTTGCAACCAGGACGAGCGTCCACTTTTTCTCGGGTGGACCATTTGTTTCGAAATAGCGATTTTGCGCCCCGGATCTTCATCGAAACATTAATCCTACTACTAGGCTAAAAAAAAAATGAACCGAAAACATTTTTTCAGAACGTAGGACATAGCAGTATCTCTTCGGTTGCGCTACGGGAAAAAATATTTTTTCATTATACGCCTGCCAAGCCCTAGAAAGAGGTTGACCACCACCCACAATTCCAAAAAAGCAATCCTCAGGACCATACTTGACCCAAACACGAGCCCAAACAAATATAAAGAGGAAGCGGCGTCGTAGGATAACGAATAATAAACACCATCTCCCCATCTTTCAGAAATGCCTTCGAGACCATGAAACAGAAAAACTAAAGTCAACAACAGACGCGAAGTTCAAAGAATCTTTCATTTTCAACAACCTCCAAAGGCTGAAGGGATAATCGCGCTATACAAATATTATGAAAAAATTTTTTTAATTATTTTGAACGTCACCATATATCCGTTTCAATAAGCCTTGGACTAAGTTGCCTTACTGTTAACGAATTATGTAGAACTAACTTCTCTGTCATGTTTTCATTTCTCGACTTCGATAAATCTTCCTGACAACAAGACGAAAAAACCAAACAAGAACCCTTCTTTAAGATTTTCAACATATTACAGTTTCTTTGACAAGTTGTTTGGGTCTAACATTTGCTAAGCCTCGTTTTGTATACATAAATATAAATAAGATAAGCTAGAAAGAGGAAGGGGGTATGAGTGACCGAAAACGTCGATGCATCAACGCCGATGGACGGGTGATTGCTAGTCTGATATGTAATGGTCCCCGTAACCGCATCAATCGAATATTCCAGAGAATAATGGAATTTGCCGACAGTCGGTTCAATATCGCGAATTTTTGTGAAACCAAAATATAAAACTTTTCAATTTACAAAGGTACTGCTTGGCGTTGTACGTATTTTTAAATAAAATTCATAATTGGGGCGTACGAAATGGGGCCCATAGAAAAATTTTCCCCATCCAAA
Source organism: Phalangium opilio (assembly GCF_054372755.1). Classification (NCBI taxonomy): domain Eukaryota; kingdom Metazoa; phylum Arthropoda; class Arachnida; order Opiliones; family Phalangiidae; genus Phalangium; species Phalangium opilio. Next base: position 7,856,340 of record NW_028324182.1, on the reverse strand, counting down.
ACTTTGCGAGATAACTTTTGTGAAAGAATATATTTTCTCCCGGAGTTCTTGAATTAACTTTGTCCAATTATGGAAGACTAATTTAGGCTTGTATCTTTCTGGCCCTTGACACTAGGAGAGTTCGCATTAACGCTAACATTGAGATCAAACAAATATTCGTAGCACATGAAGCAACAAATATTAAAAGCTGGGTAACAAATTGTAAGATAGGATTAGTACTATTTAGTCTTTCTCTCAGATACCTTTCCGTCAATTGGTTCCTACAATAAACGCGATACAAATATTTTTAACTTAATAATAATCCGAATGAGAACAAGGCGTCTAAAAAAGAAGGAGGTTAACTGAAGGAAAGTGCTTACATTAACGGGAAACTAGGGCTGTTAACGTTATCTGCCCAAAGAGAGAGAGAGAGAGAGAGAAGGGCCGAGTTTTAGAAGAGGAGCGAGTTGTTGGAAGTGCAATTTCTGGCCAGGGCTTCGCTTCTACTTGTAATTGCTCTTAGGGATAAAAAATAAAAGAGGGAACAGAAAAGGCTTGCTGGAAGAGCGAGTAAAAAAATAGCGGATGGTTGTTCGTTCCGTTAATGTGTTGTTTTTTTAGGACGCGATCGTCCGTTGATCGCCTCCGGGGTATTCCGTTCAATCTGGCCGTTGGGCCCTTATCTTCCTCCTCCTTCAAACTCCCCTTCCTCTACTCCAACAGAAACTCTTGGACGGGTTTTTTTTCTTCCTATTCTTTTTTCTATATATTTTCGTAAGCCCACCTTCCTCCTATGAAAGTCTGTCTTATGCCATGTATATTTACAAGTATGGAGTATATATAGCCTTTTTGAGAGACGAGAGGAACGACAATGTAACGTTTTCCAATTCTTTACTGACACGCTAGGAAAGAGGAGGGTTTTCCTTTCCTTTTTTTCGGCGGAACGATACACGGCAAAACCCGGACGGGCCAAGACAGTCGCGGTTGTCGAAAGTCAATATTTTTTTCCCTGGGTTTAGTTGCGGGTGAAGTGTTATGGAGAAGCCAATATACAATGTGGCTCGGGTCAAAAAACCCGATAGGTTCCATGAAAAATAAATGTATATATTCCTCGAAAACCATGCTTCTTACATCTCCATTCAGATTTTTGGGCTGTTAGTGAGGAACGAAGAAGTAAAGAGATATATAATTTCTAGGTTAAGAATTGCTGTCGATACGGGGACTGTATTTCAAGGACTTAAGCTCTGGTCATAAGGACTGTTGCTTTCTGAGCAACCAATAAGATTCAAGATTGCGTTCTAAAACCTCGTTAGCGTCGCGAAAGTCGATGGTTCCGTTTAAAATTTTCTCTAAATTGAGTTATTACAGTGGGTAATAGAGCGACTTACGAAACAATCTCGGAGAAAGTGAAAAAAAAGGCGACATTTTGCAAGTCCAGCGCGTCAAACTCAATTTAGAAGTCATATTTAAGCTCTAGTTATAAAGCAATTATCCTCGACGACGTCTGGAACGGTTAATATTGAGATTAAGCAGGCGTGCAATGCAGACCCCTATGGTTAAGGTATGGTGAGAAGGGGGTCAACCAAGAGTTGTACAACGCTACAAAATGGGTAAAACTACGGGGGACACAACATGTCACCCCCGTTTAGGCCAATTAGGCCGAGACATTTTCATTAAAAACGTATAAGTTAGTCGTGTAGCGCGAGCCAAAACGCGAGACCAGAAAACCACCATGTACACTAACTATTCCGAACCGAATTAAGCTGATTCTACACATTTTTTACCCATAGATGAAACTTTAAATTATGTACCGCAAAGCGACAGTCAATGCCTTAAACTATTAACAAGTTCTATGATCACTTACTATTTTAATCAGAAGTTTGTCAAGTAACTTTTAAGGCGAACTTTTTGAAGTGATTTGTGGCAAATGATGGAGAGCGGGTTACTTCGGCTTTGAGTACAGACCAGTAGCGTACCACTATTAAGGGCTACCTTATATGCCATTTCGGTAATTTTGTTCTCGCCGTCTAAATTAAGTTGTAACGAGGAGTGCGTGTCAAGCACGAAAGCCCTCGCTTACCGAACGCCCCCCGTTTCATCCCCCACGCCTTCAATTTCCCCGTCGCGAGGAACTCCTATTTGTTTTTGCCCCGACACATTTAAGATTTTCTGCCTTTTTCAATTCACTTTCCCGTTTTCCCATCAACCAGAAGTTCATTACTGGTCTTTTCATAGTAGTTAACATTCTATTAGAGCTCCAGATACTCATACGTAAAGCCCATGGTCAAATCAAGAAATAGAGAGTTACGAGCATCTCCGTAAATGGTAGATTAACTTCTAATAATGTTCTTTCGCTCGTTTAAAAGGCAAAAGTTAGGTGTATTGAACCGCGGATGACCAAAAATTGTAGACTAGGAAGTTAGGAAGAAATAATTTTTGGGCATAGGAGGAACTAACTTTGGTACAGGATTTAATAAACTATTCGATGTCCCGGGGATGCTTGACGAATGAGGTGTCAAAGAAACGTGTCAACGATAGTTTGGGGGCGCCCAAAATCATTTGCATTCCCAAGAAAACGCGCGAGAGCCCTTTTTTCCCGCCCTAGACACGGATGATAAGAGCTTCATATTTATAAAAGCAGCAGTAAAAAGTCATAACTAAATTTTACGTTTTAGAAGGGTTGATTCAAGGGTTATTTCCGTATTCAAAAATCTCGCCCTTCAATACTTTCTGGACAAACCATTAGATTCCGGGAATACGTAATGCTTGCGATAAATATATATCCGCCGTTTTTCTTACGAGTAAAGTTACTTACTTTTTGAATTGAAGTAAATCTCCCCACCTTCAACTTCCATATCCCTTTTTCCAACGAATCTTCGCCTCATTAATAAAACTTTTCGGTATATCCTACGTATGATAGTAATAGCCCCGCCATGGCGCATGCATAGACCAATATATAATTTTCCGGAAAAGGTCGTCTCTACGTCCAGCTTTGAAGTAATATAAGTTCGGGTGAGGGTGACCAGGGGTATACTTTCTGGGACGTAGCCGAGCGGAATCGGGCGGGACAAACTCACGGGGCTTACGAATTTACGACTACATATGACGACAAGTAGAAGGAGAGTTTTCCAAAAGGAAACGCGCTTCCATACTTTACGACGGTGATTTGTCTTGGAAACTTTCCTTTGGCCAAATTACCCCTAAGTCTCGTTGCTTTCTCTAAACCTTCCTTAATACCATGAGTTGATAGATAAGAGTAACTTTACATTAAAACGTAATTCATCAACTTGTCTCCGATTTGGAAGGAATGAAGAAAATGTGTTCTACAATGGGGGTGTGTAATTCGCAATACAATGGGGGTGTGTAATTCGCATTAGGATGAGATAGTTTACATACTATTCAAGATCATGAAAGGAACACAAACAAGGATCCACTTGCACTCTTTCATAACAACTCTTGATATTCTTTCCAGATATATCGGCAGTGCAGCGCGTGGAAAGAGTCTCGTTTTTACGACTCAATTTTACCTCGATGGCGGGATTATAAAGTTACTTTTAAGAAGGAAATATCCTCTCACTAACTTCGTTTACGACTTTGATAATGCGCTACTAACTTATCGATTACGTATTATATTTCTTTGCCATAAATTCTCTGGCCTATTTACATCTAAACTATGTTTAACAAAAGAAAGACATGACGTAAATATAAATGTAAAGACTCACTGTGCAGCAAAATTATGAATTCCACATTGTTGGTCCAACTTGATATCGCAATAGGTGTAGATTCATGAGATGGATTCATTGAAGCGATGTTGAAATTGTCCACCGCTACAAGAGTAAACAAAATAAAACACAATTCATTGGCTTAAATTAATCAAATTTAGAACATAAAAAACTGATAGGCATTTAAGAGAATGAGTGAGTTCCTAACTTCTTTTAGAACACCATGGAAATGGACCACTTTTTATAATCGCCTGGAAGCTCCGCATTTCGCCACTATGGTGGACATAATTTGGTGGCGATAAGCGCCTTGCATTTTTTTTTATTATTATGCGAGGGCGTTATTTACGGGTTAGAGCAGATTTTTGGGGGCGAAAGAAAGCGTTTGTCGGCCGGCGCCGAGCGACTGCTCCTAATCACGCACGGAGAAAAGTTCAAAAAGGCGCGTGTGGACGCCGCCGCGATAAAAAGGGTTTCGCGTGAGACTCGCCAATTACAATATTACTTGTAAAATCCCCACGCGGCCGGAGAAGGAGGTGGTCGCTAGCGCAGAGGGTGGAGGAATAGAGAGTCCAGCCGCTTTTGACCGGGGTTTGGCTATTTAATGAGACGGGACACACAAAGCCAACTATCCCGAGAGAGTTTCGTTCGCATCCTTTAAGAAGCGTTTCTTAAAAGGTTAAGGTCAATCCGTAAGAAATTTTCTATAATGGAAAATTCTTTCTCTCGAACCGGCACTCTAGGTTTAACACTAGGAACATATTTAACTCGATTCTAACAAGCTATCTTAAAAATCCAGCTCAGGGTAAATACACATAAGGTTTCGGAAGTGTTAAAAAATGTTAAATAAGGCGTTTTCTCATTAAGGACGACAGCTAATAACGCCTAATGGACAAAAAAAATATTAAAAACCAATCACGAATCAGTTTAGGGGTGGTAAGACATAAAAACGGCATTAACTTCCTCTCCCTTTAGGGAAATCCCTCCAAACAATTATTGGGCGTTTCTCATTAAACACGACGGAAGTATGTTCTATTTCCTGGCTAATTTAAAAGCCCGGAGCTTTTAACCCAACTATAAATACATCTTTTGTTCCGCTAGATGCCTAAACCTTTTTTGCATGATACAAAGCACGTGACCCGTATAGTGTTCTCCACATTCTTACATCGTTAGTATTGCACCATTGATATTCTTAAACAGCAGTGCGAACGGGACTTGACCCCAAGAAAAACAGAAGAAAAAAAATTATATTTTTTATCGTTTCTTCGACGCAAAACTCGCTTTACTACCAAGTCTTAATGCGCATTGTTATAAATAAAAGAGTTTTCAGTTAAGTTTGTAAGAAATTATCGTTGTGCTAGTCTAGTTTTTGAGTCCCAGGGTCAGAGAGCTTGTTGCACCTCTCCCCATGGCTTTAGAAGAGATGAAATCACTGAATCCAATCCACCTTTAGACAAACAATCATAGCTAACAAAGGACAATAAATACAAACTTACTGACGAACAATTTACTTATGAAAATACGTTCACAAGTCAGGAGAATTAAGGAAATCGCACCACGTTAAGTCCTGTTATTTATCGCCATTTTTCCCTTTTCTTGGTTTCTTTCCCGGACAGAAGTTAACGTATCCTATAAGCTCTTTCCATATGCTTTCACTAAAGTAACTCCCGACTCATTAAATTAGAAAAATTAATAGATTAAAAGGTCCTTGACTATATACTAATGGAATGCTGGAGTCAGGGCAGGGCTGAACTCCACAAGTTTTCACGCGCGCGCCAACCCTAACGAAGAAAGCGCGCGACGGAAGCCTCGTTACCCTAACCCGATTATAGATTAGAGGGCTAGAAACAAATTAGCCAAAGCTCATCCGGTGTGCAAGGGTTGTAACGCTACCAGAAAGAATAAAAATGAAAGCCATTTATTTCCTCTAAGAAAAATTCTTCGTGGGTGGAAAGAAAAACCACAGGCGAATACTTGTAATGTATTATATAAGCGCCTGTAAAAGTGTTTCACACGTTCAACAGGAAAAATATGTGGTTCCAGATTAATAGCAAATATTGTTATTTTTAGGCGCATTTCCGTCTTCATTTAATTTCCAAGATGAGGCGATTAAACTATTAATTAAATAAAGGTGCTCAAAAGAGAAGTAGGAACTTTTTGGGGAAAGTTTTAGTTGCACTGGCCCTCGTTTTAGTTAACGTAGCAATTTCGGTCCTAATTTTCTATCTCTAATTTTTCACTGCAATTTTACAAAGTCAATCTCGCTACGTATCAATCATTTGCGCATCACATACACTACAATCGTCTCAATTTACTCAGGATTTAAGACAACCATCGAGCTTCAGTTGCTTTGGAAACTTACCTTAACAACACAGAATAAAAATAAAAATTAACTCAATTATTCAATTGTGATTAAAGTTTTCATTACTTTCATGTAGTTTCGGACTAAAATTTAGGTCGGTCTACAACAAACCATTATGGAATCATTATATTACACGCCAAACAAAGGAAGATATAAAAAAAATTCCGTTTTCTACAAGGAAATTTAATCCATTAAAAGCTTTATGTAAGAAAAACTTCAAACAGCGGTTCCCTTTAGGCGGGAAATATAGACTATTTTCCTTTAATAACCGCGTTCCTGACGAGAGCCATCAAGACATTATGGTTCTTACTTGGAGGAAAGAACTACGGACGATATCTTAACCTAAAACCTCCATATTACCAACATTAAACCATACCATGGGTTCACAACACCTTCGTAGTTATTTTTTTCGGGTTCTATGTGTATAAAATAACAGTGACAATGGGGGAAGAGGTCGCAAAAGCGATTATATTGTAAAATCCCCCAAATACTTTGCGTCTTTAATGTGTTTATCTTAGAGGGAAATCTCTCATTGACAAGTCATCTTTTAGGACGGTACTTGGCCCATTCCGTTGGGAAGATTAGATGGGAAAGACCGCTTAACTCATCGAATACCAAAGTCAACATTAGTCCATTATATTTCTAAGGCGTTCAAAAACCCCAATAGCTTTCGAACAAAATATTTAACATAGTTGGCAAGAAATTTTAGACTTTATTTTGACGTTGATTCCCCGTTATTTCTTGTCATTAATCAGGTAAACGCGTACGGATTGAGTGGTTTCTCTTTATTTCCCAAGTGCGAGCGAGGGTAAAAAGCAATGATTATTAATCACGGTCTGAAAGACTAGCTGTAGAACCCTAACTCCGAGATGAAGAGCGGGAGATGGTTTAAGGAAATCCTACTAGATCCTGATGTGGCGATCAAGTGTTAATGATGAATTTCTGCCGTGTTAATTCTCAAACTAGATTAATTCACGAAGGAATATCGTTCGTTAAAGACAATCGATGTTAGCCTTTCGCGTTTACATTTAATCCCGAATTCCCTTAGTCTCTTGTCAGTTGTACACTTGACAACCTCGCAGAAATTGACCATCTTTACACGTTAACACTAGTATGTTATCCGGCTCTAACCAAAATCGTGGGGAGTCCACGACATAAATTTGGCCTCTCCTGGTCCATGAGCCTAAGAACCTTCATTTTTTTAGGGCCACATTTCATTGATTAAGGCGAAGGGATATACAACCCTCTTTCCCGTTAAAAGAATAAGTCTCGATCCCCTTCTCCTTCGAAGGTTTTTAGCGAAGGCCGTTAAGAGAATTCTTGATTGATTTTTACCAAACTCACGTTGAGTCCTGGAAAACTACTCCAGGGTGGGTAGATTCTCATTTCCCCTGTATAGAATTCCCAGCACGAGTTTAATGACATGATGAAATTCCCAATGTTCAATCCGCAAAAAGGTATAGATTTACACCATCACAGGGATTCGGATCGCAAAATGCAATAAATTCTATGTGAAATATTATTTCGTACGTGTTTCTCCATGAGCAATAATTCAAAATTCCCGGTGATCCCAAGTCATCCTATATTCCCATTGCGACAACCGATTCCAAATCATAATATTTCTCCAAAATTTCTCAATTAAAATACCACAAACATTAAATCCCGGTTGATTCTTTCATCACAATTAATTTGGAGTACTTTTCAAGTACAGAACCGGTTATTAAAATTTACGTATTGTTTCAAAAATTATATGGCAAAAAGAAAAGAAAAACGAGATGAAGAGCTAGAAGAAAAGGCGATTGAAGAGGAAAGAAAAACGAAGCCATTTTTCAAATTCATCCGCGTAACATCAATTAATAAGGCTCGTTCGCGTCGTTTCCTCTTTTATCGGCGACTGGAGATTTATAATTAATTAACGTTGACGCATCTTTTCTATTAACAGTGTTCTGTAGGGTAAAAGCATTGGCGTATGAATACCCAATGTATAAGCGCGTAAGAAAGAAAGTAGGTAGGTATATCTTGTGCCAATGGTGCACCGAGTATGGCCTAGCGGAGGATCATTTTTTATCTTCCCGAATACAATGAAACCTTTCTCTCCCTATACTAATCATTACGCTCACTAATCGAGAAAAATGGAAAAATAAACTGTACCTAATCCTTGGACGCTATAGCTAGTGGCAGTACGGGTATTTCCTTTTAAAATATATAAGTAAAGGTTTTTTCTTCTCTCTCAAACGTTTTAAGTATGGAAACTCACGCACTTCAGTAATTAATTACCCTGCAGTTTTTGGATATTTTATAAAGCAAAACACTTTACGAAATTAGAACGGTGGTGGCAGAATAACAAAAAATATTACCGGTTATAGCGAATAACTTTTCTAATTTCCTTAAAAAAGTAAATATTTATAATAAAGTGTGTATTCTAATTATATTTAATCAAATTTAATTTAATACAATTCAAATTAATTATACATACGAAATTTATTTCCCAGTAGTGGTTTACCTCTCAGTTGAAAAAGGATTATCGGCGAACTTTTATTCGCATTACATAAATAAATCTTTCCCTATTACATCTTGACTTCAAACTAAAAATATCTTGGTTGAATAGCAAACTTGGGGGCAAACTTTCATTAAAGCCATGGAAATTACTCAAATGACCCATTAGGTAATAGTAACGAAAGCCCGAAGCTACGCGTAGAAGTTCACGAGAAACTAAAAACCTTCAAAAAACCCAAAATTATTTCCAACATTTGCTTTGCAAAACTGGGTTGATTCGGATTCCAAATGAGCGTATCGACTCTCCCCTCTTTCTACCACCACCTGTTCCGGGATTTTTGAAACAAAAGATGAAAAAAGCCAATCGCCCATCTATCATAAAGGTATTTCAAATACAGTTTCAAATACTAGAGATATTTCCTGCGTAGCGACGAGCTTAATTTCAGACCCTTCCTTAATTTGAGAGGAGAGAAAGGTAGCTATTCTCGAGGGAATTTAAATAAAGCCAAGGCGGATGATTACACTACGTTGATCCTCATAGGAAATAAAATAGTATTGATCAAGATAGAGTGAACACAATTATAGCTAGGTATCCAAATATAAATACGAAAAGATATTTTCGTTCCTTTTTCCAGGGGCTACAAAATTTCTCCAAGAAATAAGTTTAGAAGTTTAACCCTAAGGGTTCGGAATTAACTTGAACCCGCTATTTGAACCAACCCTACCATTTCCAACCTCCAAAACAAATTAAATACAAAAGAAGAACGAGTCAACAAGGCATAGGTATATTCTAATGGAGAATGGTCACGGAAAAGTTTGGATAAGAATTTAAGCGTCGAACCTAATTGGGTGCAGGAAAAATAACGCGGCTTACATTTTTGGGAAAATTTTTAAACTTATAATTTGAAAGTTGTTTCCAACTGAAAAGTTTCCCCTCTCCCCTAATTAAGTTAAACACATTACCTTTTCCCTTATGTGATATAGAGAGTAAAGAAAAACACAATGGTCAAAATGGTGATCCTTGTGATGTGTTAGAAAGACTTAAGCTTGATTCTCACTCGACGGAAAATCTCGACGGAAAACTGCCGCTCGGCAGCTTCAAAATTTGAAAACGCCGGGCTCCGACGGTGTCTCATTCTCATTAGACGGAATTTTTGTGACGGCAAATTTCAACGAAGTCACGTGATTTGAAGTTTTAAAAACAAAAATTAGAGGGCGCTACCCACTCTCTGTCCGTCAGTCCCTGTTTTGTTAAAAAAATTGGAGGAACTGTCGGATTCTGATTTTTCTGTTAAAATCTTGTGCGCATTAAGCATTTATAATTATACGCTATTAACCTATTTGTTGTATAAAAACTAAGAAACGTTTTTGGGTGAGAGACATATTTACGGGTACTTTTTAACTTCCTCGATAAATATCTCTCTATTAAAAATTACGTTTTTCTTAGGCTCAACATTAGTGGTGGTTTTTTTAGGGCCCATTTTTTTGCACTCTACCCTCGTTCCAACTTTCCAAGACTGATTGCGCAATAGGATAAAATATTTCACTTTCCCGCCTAAAATTTGCGTCATCGATGACGATTTCATTATCGCGTTTTCATTGGTGGAGCAATGAGATAAACGCCGCGTTCGACGGCAAAAATAGAACACAGATTCCGTCCGACGGCGCGGTGGTTCCGTCGTGGTCGACGGCCAGATTTTGCCGTCGAGTCCAAAACGCCGGGTTTCCGTCGTGATTTCCGTCGAGTGAGAATCCAGCTTTAAAAATAAAACGTTTAATAAAATTGTCTGTCAAACTTCGACAGGAATTAAAGGATAGTGTCGTGCACGGGGTTTCCTTTTTTTCTTCAAGGGGCAGATCACTCTGATTATTTTTTTGCAGTTTTTATAACTGCCGAATTGATTCTATATTCAAGTTTAACCAAACTCATTTTCAACATTCTCTATTTTGGCAATAAAATGGTTGCTGTCTGGTTAAATGTAGAAGCAAATGATTAGTAAATTCCTCCTCGATTTCATTAGATTTATTTTACAGGAACTTCGGTGTAGACGTCGGTCTAGTGACTAGTCTGTCTTGGTAAAGATGGAAAGAGAAGGTGCGAAGAAAGCCTCGCAGGCAATTTCCCCTGGTTTGGTCCATTTACGCTTGCCATTCAAGTTTCAACATTGGGCGTGCGACGAGATGAGCCAACAACCCAAAGCAATTCATCTTATTCAACGACAAGCTTCCGATTTCGGTCGCCGACCATCCTACGTACTCCATCTCTCTTTCACACCTATGAATTTTGGAAGGATACCTTCTCTTTCAACCACCAACTGCGGAATTTAGGACAAGAAGACTTATGTCTGACGAATTCCGTCAAACCTAACCACCGTTAACTTTCATATCTTTTACAATCCGGGATACGGGTTTCATTAAATGCGGAATGATCAAATTCGACACCGAAACTCATTCCTAAAATATATTCTCATCTAAGAGCGCATTTAAAATTCGAAATGGAAACCCAAGCTTCGGGTTACCTTAAATCTTTTTAAGCCTTGGTAAGCCAAAATATGAAGTGCGGAATTCAACCTTCAGCCGGAATAAACCCCTTTTCTGTAAGAACTTCACTCTTCCCAAGATAAGTAGGATTCTGTTGTAGTTGCGTGTCAAGTGAAAATAAGAAAATCATTTTCTGTTTGTTTCAGGAGGTTTCTCTTTTATCCAATAAAATGTAAGAAACAAAGCGCGAAAGAAAAGATGCACGATGACGCAATTGTCTTCTTAATAGGCTCTCCCAAAAGGGCTAAAAGGGGTAAGTACTTCTTTCCCGCTAGAATGCCCTGGATCCGAATAATATTACTAGGTACCTTAGGCAAAGTCAAGCTAAAGGGAATGTGAAAGAATTTGTGTGGATATAAAACCCTTAGTATTCTTTACGTAACATGGAGATGGATAGTATAAAATGATACAACATTCCTTTAAGAGTACGTATATGAAAAGAAGCTACAAGAGTCTGTCGCAGTCGTCCGTTTACAGGTGCGCTCTTTCACTAGATCCTAGTAATGGTTTTTTCGTGTTTCTAAATACGAAAGGAGGCCTCGGGCTAGAGAAAGGATCTTAAGGTATCGTCGTGATTGATGCTAGAAGCACGTGTTTTCACTGGCTAATAATCGCACCTTCCAATTGGTTTCTTTCAGGCTATTTCAGGGGGTAAATTATTCTCACCCTCAGGGTCCCCGAGTACGAAATTTCACACTCATCTCTAGGTGACTGTAATCCTCGAGTTCCTTTGTTTCCTCAAAAAAAAAGTCATGAAATTCTTCAGATAAAAATAAAGGAGCTCAAAGACTAGAAACCGATTTCTCCGATTTCCGAATTCTAATATACCCTCGTGAAGTCAACCCATTCAGTCGAAGAGGGGGGTGAAATAAATTGGTTCCGCGTTCGAATTTCTTTCCTATAACAGGGTTGCCACAGTACCTGGAAAAACCGGAAAAGTCAAAGAAACGTCTTTAAATGGTCATAAAAGTCAGGGAGTTTTATATTGGTACGGTAATTTAGTTATAAGTTAATTTCCTGTTACTAGACATTGGTCTGGGAAAAAGTCTTTAAATAGTCAGGGAAAACCTGGATTAGTCAGGGAATTTTAAAATGAAAAGCATGTGGCAACCCTGTAAGATACGCCTGCCTGGAAAGGGAGAAGTTAAAAAACGGGGAAAGTTTTACTATAGGTTTTTCTTAACCAATTTCTTCCCTAAGTTTCGAGATCTTTTTCGTTTTTCCCTTTTTCTTTCCATTTTGTTATTTTATTTTCCTTTTTTTAGTTTCAGTTTGAGAATGGAATCAGCTAGTTTCTTTTAGAAAACATTAGAATGAATTGCACAAAAAACGTAAAAGGATTGAAGGAAAGAGAAAAGTTCAGGAAAACTTTAAAAAATTGCAGAGAAAAATAAATATATTTTAGGGTGAATTTCGCTTTTGCTCTAAAATATAAGCCATTTAGAAAGAATAAATAATGATAAGTAAGAAAATTAACGCTCGATGACATCTGTCGTAACAAAACTATGGACGCAAAGGCTTAAAATGGATTTACCTATTAATATTCCAGGTGAGAAATCTATATAAATTATACGAAGATTAGGTTTTTGCGCAAAGGCGATAAATAAAACCATTTCTTTTAGGTTACGCGTTTCTCCATAGATATCGTAAACAAATAGTTCTACAACTTTCACAAGACATTCGCGTACTCTTCGAGGCTTTAGAGTATATTTCTGATATCTATGAAGCACGCACGAAGGGTAAAATAGCGGGAGAAGCGCTTAAAAAGAGGAAACAGGGGCGGTTTCCATCCGGAATGGCCTTTATCGTGTTGGAGAATGACGAAGCGCCAACACTCACGAAAAGGCGCCCTTACATAAGAGAGCGCAGAGAAAGCGCGCCAAAAAAAAAAAAAAGAAATAAAATGTCTATGAAAATGCAATTACGCCCTCACTCCTCTTTAGTATTATTTTTAATTACGAATTTCCGCAAAAAAATTAGTTACTCCGCGGCAAATTTCTATCAGCTTCTTTTATACATTCGTAGAAACGATAAAACTAGTAGCGATTCCTCCCACGTCTCTTACGAATTGATAATGTTCAAATCGAACGAAATGGCGAAAAGAATACCTTGCCATGGATTTTTCTAACACCTCATAACCTCATATTTTAACATAATCACTCGCTATTCTATATAGAGCACCCCCTGACTACCAACGCTCTTCTGAACAAAGAGAATGATTACCTTAAAATCTATTTAAGGAAAAAAAATTAATACGCCTTCAAACCAAGGAGAGAAAGACAAGAGATGAAGAGAGTTGGAAAATAAAAAAATAGAACTACTATTAATTTTTGGTTGCGTTGGGAACTAGGTAGGAAGGGTCGCCCGAATAAAAAAAAAGTAGCATTTGAATAATAATTGGAACACATTGAAGCGTAAGCAACAAAAAGAATATAGGCTTAGACGAGGATGAAGGAGAAATAAAAAAGAATTAGGAAGCGGAAAAAATTAGATGGAAAGGTGTAAGGAGAGAGAGAGAAAGAGAGTAGGTTGGGCGAGTGAGTGAAGGTAGTAGTAGTAGTAGTAGCCTTTTTATCGCGTCCGAGATTCGTAGAAGCGAAAGGCGCTATTCATCTCCAGGGATGGACCGTGAAGGTTAAACGAAGAGAAGTCTTCCGTGTGAAAATATCTGACAGTTTTGGCTGGGAGAAGAAAAGAAGCTTCATACACCTCGATAACTTCACCTAGATTTACAACCCGTTCGCACTGACATACTTAAGTTTCCGTTAGAATTTACTAATTGCAATTGAAGGTGCAGAAAGCCGGTTATCACTTTCGAATTTCCAAGAACAGAGGACTTTATCTTTTTCAATCATAATTGATCGCTGATATTTTTGACTCAAATTAGAACTAAATAAATTTCTATAATTACACATTTGGGATCAAGATTCATTATTATGAACATTATCACGTGGATACGACAGTTTTCCACGTATTAAAAGTACAGAGAGATTACGTAATGAAAATTGAAATTATGGGGGAGATATTTTATGAAGCAAAATATTTAGTGCGAACGAGTTATCCTCGCGAACTCTCCGCCCGCGTCCAATTTGTGACGAAGGTAGAGATTTAAAGCCCCTCCCGCACTCTATAATCAATTTTTCATTACCAGCCGAAAGATTTCTTTCTTTTTCATCTTTCGCGCATTTTTTGCATCACCCTAGAAACAAGCTTAAGATGAGGAGCGGAAGAAGAAAATTTTTTCTGTTAAGAACCATCCATTTTATTCCCACCCAGAGATGACAGATGTCCGCTACTAAGAATATTATGTTAAATACCGCATCTCGAACCCAGTGAGTGTACCGTACACTCGTACGAACAAAGAAAAGAACTAGGCCTGAATTAGAATTTTGGCAATGGCCAAATAAATTTGAATACGAAAGTCTGCAAGCTGGTATATTACAACTACTGGCGAAGGAAAAATTCCTCTCTCGCCCCCTCTCAATTTTACCAATATCTTCGTGTCATATGTAAAATAATTCCAAACTAAGTTGGCAATAATTTTCTCTCGTGTTTGTACAGGTTTACTTATATTTACTAAATCCACTAATTAGTAATTAGTAATTACTCAAACGAAATCCCAGTGATAACTGATAATATCCGCGAATATTCTTCGAAACTTAGTTTATAAACTTAATTTATAACAATCAACATACGTTCAAACCAATCAGCACTTTAAAATGGGCACGCAACTAAAACAAAGAACAAATCCTGATAAAAATAAACTAGACCCTGGTAAAAATCGACAAAACATCAAAGACCTAAATCTAAACTTTCAAGTTTCTTAGTTAAATTGGAAAACACGAAATAGGTATTAGAGGGAATTGAAGCGGCAAAAGTCTCCTTTAATTTAAGTTTCTTAACTTTAAGTCGTAAGAGTTAACTTTTATAAAAGGTTTTTAAGTAAAGAGGTAGTTTGTACGAAGAAAACAACAAAGTCTTAATGCAAAGGTTTGACATCTTCGAGAGAGAAGCAGAGGTTAAAATAGAGAGAAACCAAAAAGTAGGAGAGAAAAGAATCGAAAAAAATAGATGTTCCTTAAAAAGACTAGACAAGAGCAAACGGACACGACAAAACAGATCGAACTAGCTGACGGTTGAACCATCCCCCTTGAACCATTCTTCCTTATTTTTCGAACCGAATTGGTCTTACTCTATTCTCAACTATAGCTAAGACTGTCCGTATAACCTATAATCCTGAACAAAGGAACTGGGCAGATATACGCCCACCCATAGGGATCACTATACGTTGAAGCCCCCAAAAAAACAGGAACTAAAAATATAAAAGTATTCTACCGTCTGATAGACGTCAGTTACAAGAAGTATGTTCAGTCAACGTTTCGTTTCCTTGATAGTTGCATAAAGGCGATTAAAGAATGAAGATTTCAGTGATGGATATTTGATACTCGTTCGAGAACGAAAGAAATATCGAACAGAGATAATTACGTCGGAAAATAAATGATTCTAGGTATCTTTATTTAAAAAGATAGAATATGGTACGTCAGATTCCGAATAAATATGGATGTTAAGAATGACGCGGACCAAAGGCGGTTCAATCGAAGATATATTCTATATAAAGGATATCAAAAGTAACCTAAGAAAATTAAGTCTTACAAAAGTTGAATTACGATCATGCAAAACTAAATGAGATTTGCGACATATTCTCATTTTCTAGAGATAATATTATCGAGACACTTATTCCTACCACATTACTGAAGGTAAGAATTGGTTTTCCATATCCGTTGGACTACAATAGAAAGTCAGTTGATATCCCACCCATTACTTCGTCTATAATACTAAAGTTTTGTTCAACGGCAGTTGTTAAAACGAATTAAGTAGAAGCGCAACTAATATATAGGTTAAACCTCATAGGAGAGAAAATAGTCCTCCTCAAGAGCGGCTGAACGAGCGTGTAGCTGTCCTATGCCCCTCTCTCTCTTCTCAGTAAAACTGATTCCCAAATGGATATCGACTACGTCTTGGCAAAAGTCGAAATATACAGGGTGTTTGTGAAAGGTCCATCAATAATGAAAGGGCGTATTTATTGGGCCATTTTGAGTCGAAAATGTTCTATGACATTTTTCCGTTCGGGCCACTGTTTTCAAGTTATGATTGGAGTAATTTACGGATGACCCCTTAAATTTAATTAAGAAATTGAAAGACAGCGCTAATTTAATGAAGGGGTCATCCCTAAAATATTCAAATCATAACTCGAAAACCGTGGCTCGGACGGCAAAATGTCATAGAACATTTTCGACTCAAAATGGCCCAATAAATACGCCCTTTCATTATTGATGGACTTTTCACAAACACCCTGTATAGGGGTGGTATAAGGTTGAAGCTTTTCTGGGATTTCACTACCCTCCCACGCATGTGGACCAAACTCCAGGACATTCAATGCTGCGATTCCTAACTCGCAAGTACAGCGAACAGTAGTCCATACTCTATACATATATCCAAAGGGGACACGAATTACCCGCTTTTCCATCAGAAAGAAATATGGAACAAGATAGACAAGAGGTAATCTCAACTTGAAATTGACAATAGAGTAGTGTCGGTTGAGAGGGGAGTAGACTGTGTATCCCTCCCTCTAGGCGCGCTTTTGTAAGAGAGGATACTATACGCGCCTGGTAGGGGGGATGACACTGAGCTAAGAGATAGAAGGGTATGACGTTTGCATACGTAGCACTGACATTACTCTATTGTATCCTACAAACGCGACGAAATCCAAAATAATGAGCACAATGCGTCAAGGAAAGATGCAGGAAAACCTTAAGAGTTATTTCGGATTAAAAAGAACGAGAGATCGAGTCCGGGGATATATATATAGGAGTCGAAATTGCTAGAGCTAACGGGAACGTCATATTTGACGAATATTGGCGAACGCGATCCCAACCTAACGCCCACAAAATGTCCCCCTCCTTTCCCCAATATCACAGGGAGTACACCTTTCCAAAGAGTATAAGAAATTCCACAATTTTTGGGACATAGGAAGAATGATCATTTAGGTGGGATTCTTCTATTCTATCTTTAGTCTCGCCAATAAGTAAAGAAAAAAAAATAAAAAATGAAAAATACCCATCCAACCATGCATGTAATTCAATACGAGAAATACTTCTTACTACCTTCTACAGTTGTTTACTCCAAGTTATATTTGTGTCTCGAGTCAATTTGAAAGCCAAGTGGAATATGGATAAAAGAAAATTGTCAAGAGTCGTCTACTGTATTTTTATATCGAGGGTTGAGGATACACAGCGAGGTTGGTTGGGGGAACTGTCCGAGTGCGTTGTCCAGAATCGATCATAGACTCTTCAAGAATCGATTCCTTATATATATATATATATAAAATGACGATGTAGAAATCTTTTATTTGGACATCATACATATTTGTTCGAAATAAGAGACACCCCCCTTAAAGAGTTCGATAAAACCTGAAAGAGTTGATAACAAAGAGTAAAATTCGATACCTCAAAACTATTGTTAGAGCTATGATTCAAAGTTTCGATCCATGAAATAACCTTGATATTTCATCCATACAAACTTAAATATTACCTAGATTATTCATGTGGATTGGACAAATAATGCGGGTTCTATGTAGTTATAGTAGTTATACTCTATACGTCCTTTTGATAGCGAATAAAGTAGAAAGAAGTAGTACTTTGATACAAACGTTCAAGACTGGCGTCCAATCCAAGGTTATCGTTAATCATTATAAAATAATGTCTCAATGATAATTACTAATCTATCTTTACCCCCCCCCCATCTACTATATATTTACATGAGAACTAAAATAGAAATTGCCATGAATTAATAAATATTCCACATGAATATTTTCATATAGTTTCCATTATTATATTTAGCAGTCATTGAATTGAACCAATATTTGTTATTACTTTTCATCATTGATTTTTTTTTCTTTTCATAAATTGCAATCGGTATGAAAGATAGAGCCAGGCTCCGATAAATTGGATCGGAAAATACAATAACTGGATTTTTTGTATCTTCAGAATTCGATTTATTACGAAGTGGGTTGTAGATTCAATAAAAATATTTATAATAAAAAAGAATTGTTATAAATATTAATGTATAAATTCGATTCAGCAGCGTACCGTAGTAAAAGGGAGAATAGAAAGTTATCTAAAGTTACTAATGACCATAATCATGACAATAGAATAATTCCGGGAAGAATGAATACCTCGGAAGAAAAAATTGTTAGAATCTATATGACATAGGTGACACCAATATTCTAGATTTTATAGAACTCTGAGAACGGAGCATGAAATTTCTCATATAGAGAACCATTTTTTATGGGTTAATATTTGCTCTAGCGTGAACTCTTTGCAGAGGTAGGTTTGACCCTGTTGACATAAAGACAAAACTAACAAAAGTGGAAGGAAGAATGCCTAGGAAATATCTGTTCTATAAATGCTCGGTCGATTTCGAATTAATTTAAATGACCAAGGCCTAACTGGTGTCTGGCTATAGAGTGGAACCATTACTCGATCATTACGATCGTCTAGGCGACGGGACCAAACATCATCGAAGCGTAATTATCCATCGTAATTGTTACGCGCCGATAATAGAATCAACCAAGCCCCATGCAGTGATTCGAAAACTTGTAGTTTCAAACTAAACCCTTTCATACAAATTCATTTCACAATGAAGTATTTGTTAGACCCATTCCCTCGCTGTTGATTTTCAAGAGTTACTACACGGCGGTCTATAATACACCATACTGCAATTTTCCATCACTCGTAGGTTTGAATGTCTTGACCTATGACATGAAAACCATATTAAGTCGATAGTGCAATTTTCCCTCTTTTGGGGTTTTGACCTACTAATGCATTTTCAAGCATTTTACTATAAATGAAAAAGAAAAACAATGCGAGTTTAGACCTAAAATCAATACAAATGAGCATCACTGTCCTTAATATTTTGTTTTTAAGCCTTGGTCGATATAGAAGTCATCAAGAGTGGATAAAAATGAAGTGAATAGTCACGATACTGAATTTTTTAGTTTAATTTTAAGGGGAAGGGCGAGGATTTACTCCGTTTTATGAACTCCCGAGTTCATTCGACTAAAAAATCTAAAACATGGAATGAAGGCGATTTCATTCTTTGATATTTCGGTTGCATGGTCGAGTCGAGAAGAAAATAGATTTCTTTCCAGACGGGTCGGGTTAAGAGAAAGTCAAAAGCAGACGCCATTTGCGAGTGAAGGTTGTGGTAACACGCTGCGGGGTGGGCAATGCCGAAACCAAATAGGATATAAACCCCAAATAAGAAATACATAATACGTAGTAAAACGTATAAAACGTTCTAAGCACGAATAGACTTGATAAATCAAGGCACTTGCCTATAAGAAACTCTACTACTTAAGCCTTGGTCTTTCTAATATTAATTTCAATGAATACTTTCACTTTATGAGCTTCTAGATAAAGGAAGAAGTCGGAAAGGTGGTTCTTTTGGAGCAGGCGGTATATGGGGACCGCCTTCTCGACTCCAAAACAGGGAAGAGGAGGGACGCGGTTGTTAAGGAAACCTTGCATCGTCTTTTCTCTCCTACGCAATTGCCTTTTTTTACTATTAAACGTAAGAAGAATATAGTCTTTTATATAAAGTAACTAGATCCGGACGGTGCAGGGTGTATTTAGTATAAGCTATACGGAATATATATCTCGGTAGAAAATAATGATTCCGAAGAAACCATTGAAACGCTCCGTATGCTCTCAATTGCAGGGCAATCTGAATTGAATAAAGTATACAAGAACTATGTTTTCCTTTTGAAGATAAGCCTTGGTTAGATTGATATTATAATTAGAGAGATTAAGCGCGCACCGAAAAAACGGGTACGGGTACGTGTAGCTACCTTTTATATTGCATTTGTCCGATGCACTGTGTAAGGTAGCTACACGTACCCGTACCCGTTTTTTCGGTGCGCGCTTAATCTCTCTAATATCAAAAATGGAAAGAACAATTTTCAAGCCATACCGTTTGAGATAAATGCCAATTTTATATTAAAAACATAATTTTTACCATATATAAATATATATAATCGATTTTCATGAGGGAAAAAGTTAAGGATTAATGAAAAATATACGTAGTAAATTGTCGGTAGAAAAGTAAATTTTCGTGATGAAAATTTAAATTTTTAAAAAGGGAAAACCCGTTAAAAAGAGAAAGAACCAATAAATGTTGTTACAGTAATGAGTGTAAAGTTAGAAGAAACTTAACTTTCAAAAATAGAGATGCATTTGGGAATTGCCTTAACAATGAGGGTCTAGATCGCCAAACATGATAGAAGATTTGAAGCTAATAAATTTGAAGTAAAATATACAGATCTCCGAGGAGATTCGCCACTTGAACATAGCTATACTTTGAGATATTATTCGACTAACTTCAATTGAATGAGCTTTAATTTAAAATTCCCCCTAGACTGCATATATTATAGTTGAGTACAAGCCCACTTGGTAAAAACAAGTAGTATCCGTACACAATATCATTTAAGAGAACAAAATGCAGGGCTTATCAAGCTCGCTTGTCTCCGACAAATTTAAATTCACTGCGAACTATTTATTAAACAACAGAACGTTTTCGTTAAAGTTATTCGGTAAACAAAGCGGGACTATAGGATCTCTTTCCATCTTCTTGATGA
The DNA here is from genome assembly GCF_054372755.1 of Phalangium opilio. Lineage (NCBI taxonomy): Eukaryota > Metazoa > Arthropoda > Arachnida > Opiliones > Phalangiidae > Phalangium > Phalangium opilio. The sequence continues at coordinate 7,835,549 of NW_028324182.1, read as the reverse complement.
ATTTTAAGTCTCTAAGTAGGCACTGCCAAATTAGCAATATACTTTATAAGACGGCTGACGAGAGGATAAAAAACCGGAGAGACCTTTTACGTCTTTTTCGGGATAAGTGGATTACACGGCTGACCTTTTTTTAAACGTATTACTAAAACTAAATTTGATTAAACGAAAGAATGGGATGGGAGGAGTTGAAGTATTTCAGAGAAAAAGAAGTCCTGAATACTTTAAAATAATTCCAGGGTTTACACTGGGTTAGCTATATACATACATATTAATACTTGTGTTGCAGTTGCATAACCAAAATAATTTTTGTTCCCAAACAAAATATCACACACGTAAATGCAGCTACCTAAATATCAAGACCACCCTAGCTGCACATGTACACGAAAAAATACCAGGCGCACCCTTTCTATATTGCAAACTGTATCAAACCTTGTAGCGGGGTTTTATCATTCCACGACTTGAGGGGCTCGCGCAACCTCGCTACTCTAACGATTCCATAAAACGAGTGAAAAACTCAAGAAAGAGTAGACTTTTTTGAACAAGCAATTTTATTAGTGACCGTTCATCTCTGAGTCTAAGGAGAGAGTCCCCTCCTCTTACAAAGTTTATACCAATCCCCCAAAAATATAGGTAAAACTAGGCAGGACCTCCTAGGTAAAACTGTTACAATAGAATAGGAAATGTGGCGCCGCGATGGCCGATAAGATCATGGTGGGAAAGGGGTCCAAAAATAGAGAGTTCAGATATTTCTAGTGATATGAGAGTTTGACAAGTTACTTGAATAGGTAAGATAAATGACTGTGTTAAGACTTAAAAGTGTAGGCCGAAATCCTTTGCTACAACTCCCCCCTTCTTTAAAAAGGACGCGCATAGTGTCCAAAATCAATGTGAAAATACACAAAAGAAAAATCTTTAACTTGGTCTCTTGGTCTACCGCGTTTGACAACAGTAAAAACATTACTACAACTCGAATCAAAAAAAATTTTTTTTTTACAAACAAATAAAATAAAAAAATTCATTTTAGCACAAATGGAATTAATCAGACCAATAAAATTAATCGTCCTAATAATAATAAAAAGAACAGTTGAATCTTATATTCACTCCTGTTGGTTTTCAACACATAATTTTTTTTTTTTTTTTTTTTCAAATCTTTCTTTGCTAGCCTATTTGGGATATTTAATAGGTCTTTTAACCTTTCTAGGTGGTCTTGAAGTTACTTGCCTATTTGATTCTTTGTTAGATTTCTGATCATTGTTCAAAGGTAAACTTGCTTCTCTCTGGTTATATTTTTTTAAGTTTTGCACATGGAAAGTGCCGTAATTAATATTGTCATTTAAACCTTCAATTTCATAGTTGACATTAGATTTAACTTTAGAAATTTTATACGGGCCTTCCCATTTTTCTGCCAGTTTTTTCGAAAAATATTTGTCTTTCTTTGAAATGGGGTGTGTTCTAACTAACACAAGTTCACCTAAACTAAATCTCACGTCTTTACGCGACTTATCATAGTTTTTCTTTTGTTTCTGAAATTCAGATTCTTTGGACGCGATCGCATTTGCCATTATACTTTCAACCTTATCTTTTAACTTTCTAACATAGGCGTCTACATCTGAATTTACAGAGTCTGTTTTGCCAATAGCTCTGTCTATGGGCATTTTCATCTCGCGCCCAGTAAGGACTAAATGTGGACTATACTTTGTCGTCGCCTGTGGTACCGAATTTATAGCCATCGCTAAAAATGGTAGTTTACTGTCCCACGTTCGATGCTCGTCGTTAATAAAACAAGATATTAGGGTTTTGATGGTCTTGTTTTCTCTCTCGGTAAAATTTGTCTGCGGATGGTAGGTAGTGGTGTACACTACCTTTGAACCCCAGTCGTTTACAACTCCTCTGAAGCAATCGGAGATAAACTGTGGTCCATTGTCACAAAGAATGGCTCTTGGCACTCCATACCGTGGAAAAATATTCTCAGATAAATTTTTTGCAATGTTCTTAGCCGTTGCCTTTCTTAATGGGAACATTTCCACGTATTTTGAGAAATGATCCACCACGACCAACAGATATTCATTTCCTTTCGTACTCTTAGGAAAGGATCCTTGTAAATCCATGGCGATTAGTTCCCATGGTTCTGATGGTGGAATAGTTTGTAGTAAACCCGATGGTTTTTGATTCGAACCTTTTACTCTCTGACAAATTTCACACGAACGAACATACTTTTCGCAATCTTGGTACATTCCGTCCCAATACGCAGTATTTTTAACCCTCCAGTAGGTTTTCTCCAAGCCCAAATGCCCCGATATGGGTTGATCATGCGATATTGATAAAAACTTTGCCCTTAAACTGCGAGGTATAACTGGACGATACGCTATAGGGATTTCCAACTTCCCTTCATGACGACATGGTCTTGTTTCGATAAGCCTGTACAATATTTTATCAGACATCGAATAACGATGCGCTTTCTTCTTAATTTTCCGCGCCAAACGGTTATTTTCTGGCAAAGACGAATCTTTTAGGTATGCTTTATAGGCAGCTATTTCTGAGTCGCTATCTTGCTCTTCGATGAACTCTTCTCTATCGAATGCCAAATCAGAATTTTCAAATTTAATTTTAGAGTCTTTTCTAGCTGCGATGGCCGCTAGCTTTCCAACTTTTCCTTCAGGAATCCTGGGACTCATTATTTCTTCAAAATATTCTCGGTTTGAATTGTCAAAATCCGATTCAGCGGCATCAACTGGCGCTCTGGATAACGCATCCGCCACTACGTTTTCTTTTCCTCGTCTGTGTACTACGTCAAAGTAAAATTCTTGGGTCTGAATCGCCCAACGTGTTAGCCTAGATGAGGAATCTCTCATCTTCCTAAGCCATAATAAAGCGCTGCTATCCGTTACGAGGGTAAAACGTATCCCTTCAATATATTGTCGGAATTTCGATATCGCCCATACGATCGCTAATAGTTCACGTTCAGTAGCGTGATAATTTCTTTCCGCATCTTTGAATTTACAGCTCATGAAAGAAATAACTTTCTCTCTCCCTTCATTGTCTACTTGATACAAGACTGCGCCTGCACCGATTAAGCTGGCATCAGTCTGGACGAAGAATGGCAGTTCGTAGTCAGGGTAATGCAAGATAGGAGCTGTGGCCAAACGGGTTTTCAACTCTAGAAACGCCTTCTCCCTCTTGTCGTTCCATTCCCAACTTACGTTGCTCTTAGTTAACTCAGTCAAAGGGTAGGCGACCTCTGAGAAGTTCGGGACGAACTCCCTATACCACCCCGCGAGACCAATAAAGGCTCGGACCTCCTTCACATTTTTCGGTCTAGGGTAACCCGTTACGGCTTTTACTTTGTCGCTATCGACACTTATCCCGTTTTTTCCCACCAGGTGGCCAAGGAATTTTAACTCTTCCTTCAGAAAATGGCATTTTGAGGCCTTACACGTAAAACCTGCCTCTCTCAAAATTGTAAATACGTTTCTTAAGTGTTCTAGGTGCTCTTCAAGGGTCTTCGAGTAAACTAAAATATCGTCTATGTAGACTACTACGCTTTTTCCCAATTCTTCGCGGAATATTGAAGCGATACAGCGTTGAAAGGTCGCTGGGGAATTCTTCAACCCAAAAGGTAAAACATTAAATTCGAAGAGTCCCTTGTGCGTCACGAACGCTGTATAAGGCTTTGTTTCCTCCTCTAACGCGATCTGCCAAAATCCATCCTTAAGGTCCAATATGGAAAAATACTTGGCTCCAGTTAACGCGTTAATTTGCTCTCTAATATTTGGAATGGGGTATGCATCAGCTACCGTTATTTCATTCAGCTTTCTATAATCTCCACAAAAGCGATAGGTTGAGTCCTTCTTTTTGACTACTAATACTGGTGAAGCGTAAGGAGAATTACTAGGCCTAATAATCTTTCTTTTGAGCATCTCCTCAATTTGTTCTTCAATTATTTTCTTCTTGAAAGGTGCCATCGGATACGGTCTTGATTTAATAGGTACCTCGGTACTAAGCGTTATCGTATGCTTAACTACCGAAGTTTGACCAGGCTCTCCCGTAAATACGTCTGGGAAATCTTCTAGTATCTCTCCTATTACGGGTGGTACTTCCATTTCAGCTGATTCTCTAGTTTCCATAATTTCTTCGGTCTTACTAACCGCAATAGATTCATTTTTCTCTGATCTCGGATTATGCAATGGGTGTAATGTCTCTTCGAAACCGAAAGAATAAGCTGATACATGAGGTTTAGCGTGTAACCCGGTGTGCAGACAAAAATCCCATCCCAGAATTACTTCGCTTTCTAAAACCGCTGTTACTCCGATCCTAAACTTCCAAGATTTTTCTACCATTCTAATGATTACATCCGCTTCACCAAGCATTGTCATAGGGACCTCATTCGCGACAACTAGCGTTGGACCACTCCACGGATTCAAATTATTATCTTCTCGAATGGCTTGCCAAACGGCCTGTGGAACTACTGTATAATCTGACCCACTATCAATCAACGCTACTCCCTTCCATGATCCAATGGCTACGGGAACTTTGGGTCTTCCACGTTTCCGAAATTCTTCTCTCATTTTTGCAAAATAACTATCTTCCTTTTCCTTTTCCAGTCCCGGAAAATTTGTTAATTCATCCCAGTTGCTATCCACCATTTCGATCTCTTCACTCGCTTCATCCAACTTCTCAGTTTGTATCGGTTCTTGGCTTCTGACTGCCATAATGACTGAAATAGTGTCTGGGATATCCTCCTGTGCAACCGAATTATCTGCCGGTCCGTCTTGTTCAGAGACCGACGATACCTTCCCCCCTTGGGTATTTGATTCTTTCTTTGAGCAGTGGAACGCTTTATGTCCGGTCTTATGGCACTTAAAACATTCTAATGGGTTCGAACGCGAATTGCCAATCCTAGGTTCTACGTTTTGACTCCTAGACCTGTTATTATTGACAGGGTACCGTGGCTTTGTACCGTTTGTCAGGGTGTTTGCTTCTCTTTTAGGTTCGCTGCTGTAACGGTTGATAGGCTCTACTCTTTGAATCCTACTATTAAACCGATTGACGTTGTGGCTATTTTGCCGATATGAATTATCATATTCTCTTGTTTGGGCCAGTAAACCTTGTGCTCGTTGAGCTTCTTCCTGAACTTCCGTTAATGTTGGGTTTGCAGGTAAGCGCATAATTTGTAACAAGTGTGGATTCAACCCACTTACTACCTTTTCTCCGAGACTGACAGTGTTAATATTCGGATCTAACTGTCTGCATAACCTTTCTTTCTCGAGCATATAATCCAAAACGGATTCATTTGGTTTCTGCCTTCTTTGCGAGACCTTACTTTCTAACTGGCTACGGTAATCGAAACCCACAAACGAACGACAAAACTTATCCCTGAACTCTGACCACGTGTTAATTTCATGGCAAACACGATCCCACCAATATATAAGATCTCCTTCCAACATGAATTCCACATTACTAAGTAATTGCGCGTCGGTTAACCGTGAAAGACGCCGGTATCTCTCGACCTCTCCCAAAAATGAATAAGCATCTTGCCCACTCTTGAACTTGGGAGGAGTCGAATTTCCCATGTTCAAGGAGTTTGATGTGGGGATACAATAAGGGGTTGCATTAACATTTAGCCCTGGTGGCCTTACGTTTCTATTTACTACTATCTGGGGACTGGTGTTAGTATCATTATTTACTAACTCGGAAGTAAATAAGTTATGATCATAAATGTCCGTATCCGACGAAGCGGATGAATTTGGTCGAGGGTTACCAGCATCCTCCCCCGACGAAATTTCCTGATTAACTTGATTTGGATTTCCTCTCTCATTTAACGTTTGTAAAGCTAATTCTATCTTTCTATTGTTTCTTTCTTCGAATGACTTAAACATTTCACCCACCTCACTGGTCAGTGTAGCCATGAGTGCTTGTATTTCACTACGATTCATGGTTTACCTTACTCAAAACCAAATCAAAATCTAAATTTAAACCAAATCAATTTCGACTTACTACTTGGCGAATCCGTTCACGCCTAAAAAAAAATTTTTTTTTTTTTCTTTGTAACTGTTTTTTTTTTTTTTATTTTTACGTAATTAAGTTCAAAAGTTCAAATAGTCTCTTCACAACTTCACGTAGCTATGGCTTCCACCCTCTACGTTTTCGGCTTTAGCGTGGCAATGGATTTCTTCCCTCCACGTCGGTCCTCGATGAGACTTCTTGGTGACCCTCGCTGATGTCCAATGATGGCTATGGCCTGTTTAGCCCTCCACCTCCTGCAATCTCCAACCAGGTCGCAAGTACTCCTCCGGTGCGTTACTTGATGCGGCTATGAAGGCCCCGCAGTTCCTTCCTCCACATCAAACTTCTTACGGCAATGAAGACCCCGCAGTTTCTTCCTCCGTGGGCCGGCGATGAGTTTGATTGCGATTGGTTTCCAGCTTAATTAGTACTCCTTCCGTTGGAACACATCTTCTTCCGTTCAACACTCGTATAATTTACTAACTGGGAACTTGCAAGACTTTCCTAACTACCTTAGTCTTGCCCGGCGCCTCCACCAAATAGATGTAGCGGGGTTTTATCATTCCACGACTTGAGGGGCTCGCGCAACCTCGCTACTCTAACGATTCCATAAAACGAGTGAAAAACTCAAGAAAGAGTAGACTTTTTTGAACAAGCAATTTTATTAGTGACCGTTCATCTCTGAGTCTAAGGAGAGAGTCCCCTCCTCTTACAAAGTTTATACCAATCCCCCAAAAATATAGGTAAAACTAGGCAGGACCTCCTAGGTAAAACTGTTACAATAGAATAGGAAATGTGGCGCCGCGATGGCCGATAAGATCATGGTGGGAAAGGGGTCCAAAAATAGAGAGTTCAGATATTTCTAGTGATATGAGAGTTTGACAAGTTACTTGAATAGGTAAGATAAATGACTGTGTTAAGACTTAAAAGTGTAGGCCGAAATCCTTTGCTACAACCTTCTCAAAAATAACTTTTTTTATGAAAATTAGGTATGTTAAATTATCTTGAAAAAACTAATCTTACTAAATTAAATTAGTATTAAATTAAATTAAATACTAAATTATTAAAAAGATAATTAATCTATCGTCAAGCTAAATTCCATTAAAAAAGAAAAATAGAAATCATAAAATTCAACACCCCTTATTAAATATAATGGAGTAGTCCACTAAAAAGTGGCATGTATTCCTAATTAACGCCGCCACGAAGCTGCCAAGGCTTAACTCTTACTAAATTAAATCAGTATTAAATTAAATTAAACACTAAAATATTTTAAAGATAATTAATCTGTCATCAAGCTAAATTCCATTTCAAACGAAAAATAGAAATCATAAAATTCAACACCCCTTATTAAATATAATGGAGTAGTCCACTAAAAACCGCGTGTATTCCTAATTAACGCCGCCACGAGGCTGCCAAGGCTTAACTCTTACTAAATTAAATTAGTATTAAACTAAATTAAACACTACAATATTTTAAAGATAATTAATCTATCGTCAAGCTAAATTCCATTTGAAACGAAAAATAGAAATCATAAAATTCAACACCCCTTTTTAAATATAATGGAGTGGTCCACTAAAAGCGGCATGTATTCCTAAATCCTAATTAACGCCGCCACGAGGCTGCCAAGGCTTAACTCACACTACAAAATTTCGCAATATAAATTCGGCCAAAACTCACCAAAATTCAAGTAATCGTAGAAACCATTAATCATAAATCCGCTTCAGTAGATACCAATAATTAATTAGCTACTTTTATCGCGAAATAATCAAACTTTTTATTAAAATTATTCTAGCACATTTTCAATTTCATCGACGTCTTAACAGCGTAACGTTTTCTCATGGCTGTTAAACTTGTGGGAAGAAAGAGGGCAAGCAAATTTAGATCAGGGGGGGGGGGTTCAATTCAGTTTGACTATCGCCCCCCTCCTCGCACCCGCGTTCGTAGGCCCGATAAAAAATTAATTTGAGAAAAATTCGCCTAAATGGAGAGGGTATAGATTTAATTTTTAAATCCCAATGTAGAATTACCGTATTTTTTCCTCCCTCCCTCTTTGAAATTAGGTTCGAAAATTAATTTTAAAAAATATCGATATGACCCAAATTACGTCGTTTAACCGAAAAGTTTACAATTTGGCCTAAATGGATTTTAATGTGAACGAGACTAAATAGGTCTTCGTTTGCAACGGTTTTGAAAAAAACTTATAAGAAATCGCGAGCCGACAAGAAATAAAAAAATCGTCGATGCCAAAGAGATGTCGTGTTTCGCGATCGAATGATTTCGAATATCGTAAAAGGAATACGTGTTTCTGAAAGATTTCTACTACTCCCTTTTTTATTCTTACATGAATTAGTTCAATTCGACACGTAATAATATTCCATTTAATCCTATTTCTTTAACATAAAAATAGTTTTCCCAGGCTTATACCACGCAAATTCATGTATGAAAGAGAAGTAATTCATAGGAACATTTTTATTTTTTGTTCCAAGAACAGTAATCCCCCCCACCCTTGTCTTCTATCCGTTATTTCATTCCCTCTCAAACGAATTACATCGCGAAAGGGATTCTGGGAGACGAAATAAAGAAAGAAAGAAAAATTATATGGAAAGTCAATATTCGACTTGGAAAATCTTTTCTTTTGGCATTCCTCCGCGGATGTTTCTCGCTTGATAGAACACGAGAAAAAGTTCAAAAAGACCCCCAGAAGAAGGAAATCCAACCCTCATGGCATTTTTGCTTAACGTTTCTGATAATTTATTTATAGGCAAACACGAGGGGGTTAAGGCTTACAAGTGAGGGGTTACGTAAAGTCTGCTCTACAAGAAACAAATATGTATTTTTCTAGAAACGATTCCGATGGGGCGGGAATCCGAGGGATGGAGAAAGAGATTATGTAATAAGTTTTGCTTAAATACACATGTAAAGCTTATTTTTGATCTTAATTGAGGTGTAAAATTGAATTTACTAAACGGACAAGGTAAAAATTCTTAATGATAAGGGTTCAATTTAAAAGTTTGCGTACTCTAATTTACGTTTTTGTGTAATATTATCCTCTAATAAAAATTAAAATATTTCATTAAAATTACTTTCAGTCACTGCTATAGCTAAAGAGATATTTATAGGTTAGGAAAAACAGAAACCTTTCGAATCAATCTTTCCTTTGATTCACTTTCCCTTTAAATATTTTTTTCGCAATGGCTTTTAGATTTTTCAGCGGCTTCTTTTTTTCTAACATTATTTCATGGAACCCTTTTTCATTCTCGAGGTTGTATTTTTTATATAAAGGATCGATATATTGGTTTAATAGATAGCAACCATAGATATTTCATTTTAAAATTTCTCTTTTTACTGGTGAAGGAAAAAAAAATAAAGAAAAGGAATCACTATTGGCATAACCCATTACATGGATGGACCGAAGAATGCTTTAAAAATTCAGCTCTGAAAAATATTCCGCGACTCAGTTGAATTTTGGGACTTCGACTGGTACTTGAAGTGCTTTTTATAAACCTCCACGTTTTTCTATGGTTTTTCCCTTCGGCGAAGGGAATATATTGCCTCTCTTAACATCTTTGGGTTGTAGTTGTAGGATGGGCCCAGTGTTTTTGCACCCGAGTAATGCAATGCATTTTAGGGATTTTTTCGGCTCCATCTCGTAGTGAGAAAAAGGATTCTTGCCCGTTTTAGTTTGCGAAAAAGATATGGATGGTGAATACTATATTGAAACTGTTCGAAGTACAACCACACTTTACGGTTTAACAACTTAAAAGTGAATGCCTTAAATTATGGATGCGTGTTTACGAAACATATATCTTAAACAGAATATGCTCCTAAGCCTATATATCGCTAATCCACCGCTCCTATTGGCTGTTGCTATAACCTATATAGGTTTTGAACGCTTGAATGAGTATTAATGTCAAAAATCAGTTTTCAGCCTTGGCGTTTGCGTTTTCTCGCACGCTTGTGAAGGCGCCTTTATAGCGTTAGATATATTTAAGTTTTAAGCATTAAATTTAAGAAAGTACTTTGTTTATAGAACGCTTGATAAATATCAGATGACGTTATTTATCCATCACTAAATCAGCTTGTTTTCCTTTCGCTCCTCATGCATACTACAGTCTCGTTTTCGTTCTTTATGTATAAGAGGGTCTCGCAAATCCTTTGGCATCGCGCGGAATAAAGATTTTTTTCTTTTCTCTCTCGGTCTGACACGGATCTCGTTCGATTTCTTCGTCGACGAGTTAGCTACTACTCAGACGTATTCCCCGCAAGTATTCCTTGGCGCACCTCTTTCGAATAAAGAAAGAAGCTTAAAGGAGGATAGGGAAATTATTCAACGTCGTCTTTCTAAATCGAAGACGTTTCTCTCCGCTCCTCCGTCTCTCTTTTTCTGCCAAAGCATCATGGTATCGGTTTGCGGGCGGCCCATACTTGACGCGTTCGCTAACTCGCCCGTCAAAAAAAGAGAACGTCCGAAAAGAATCTCTTCCCGTTCCGTTTCGAGAATCGCGTGACCGTCTGCTCCTATCCTCTCTTGGAGCAATTAACCGTAGGAGATTATCAAGCATAAAATCCGGTTCAGTTTGCCCTCGAACCACTTACTTTAAGTTGTTTGAAAAGTATCTTCTTAGGTTTTCACTCCAAGGTTCCAAGGTCTCGCATGACCCAGGGTGAAAGTTAACTCCCGAAGAAAAAAAAGAGAGAGAGAGTTTGTCCAAGTCACCGTGACCGTTTTCTATAAGGGTGCGTGGAATAAAGGTACATTTTGAAACGGACAGGGACAGCAGCTACAGCCGTCGGTGACTGAGTGAAGGGATTTCTTTTAATGTCCCCATCTACCTTCTAGGACCGCTCCCTCAACCCCTTTATAGAATTGAAATTTCAAATAAGGGTGAATTTTATGTTTTACATAACCCATGCAACGTTACTTTCTCTCTCTCTCTCTCTCTGAGAAACCGTATCTTTTCAGATCGAAATTTATCCCGAAAACATTCGCGGGTGGGCTAACATATGCAAATATTTCACTGTACCAGCTGGCAAAGGAATTAAACCTACTCCTATTGAGTTATAAATTTAATTTTAACGCTTCACCCTATGAGCTTCTGACAATACAAGCATTGATGAAAAAGAAAAGTACCCCAACAGGAAAAAAAATTCACTTAGTGCCGGAAGTACGCGGTATAAATAATAAAACTTGCTTTGATAAATAAATCACGAAGATGGTAGTTTTCGTGAAATCTTCCTTAACCTTCCCCTTCTCTCTCCCGAACGCTGCTACTTACTGAAAAAGACTCACGGGGATTATCAAGGGCGATATTTTCTGGTTCAAGGCTCTCTCTGGGTTCACATTCCCATCTTTACTAGATGCCTTCTCCCTATATATACACCTATATATCTTTTTTTCCTCAAAAGCGGTAGGGATATGATGTACGAATGAATAAAGAGATGGAGAAGCTAATGGACACGCGTTACCAGAAATATAGTAAACCGAAAAATTCTGGTGATACGGCATTGAAACCATTACTATTTTTTCACCAAAAAGCTTACTTCGGATGAATAGGCTTTTGTCAAGTGAAAGCTAGCTAGTCTGGTATCACGCGAACTCCCACGAGTCTAGAAAACTTTTAAATCCACCTACGGGAAGTCGTTGCCCTTGGAAACCATCCCTGGTTCTATACTATTTGATACAGGAAATTGGAGAAGAGGGAATGAAATGCACTCCCTACATGAACATATATATTCAATGGAATAATTTTATACATGTATACGACTTCCTTCCTTTCCTATCAAAAAAATATCTTCCAAGAAACAAGGTCGGCAATCGAAATTTTAAAAGTCACTCGAGAACTAAAAAACATTAAAAAATTTAGGTGACTTAAATATAACCTTATTTTCTCGCATTGATCTAAGAAAGTTTCCCCGTGGAGGAATTAAATGTTAGATGGAATCTTCGGGAATAAGTAGAAATCAAAACCGAGGAAATTAAATATTAAACGCCACTAAAGTAAACGCAGTAAGAAACCCGAAACGCTCTCCAATTTCCCCAGGATTTAAAAATGGAAGAAAGAAACGAATCCAAAATTTCGTTATCCGGCAAATAAAAAAAGATGCTCTTAGTTTAAGAGAAGATTTCTTGAGCGGGTAAAAAAGCTACGTATGGGTTTCTCGATTTATCCGGGTCAAAAGATCTTTCCACCATCCCAGACTGACTGAAGTAAATGGAAGAAAAGAAGACAAATAAAGAAGAAGGGGGAGTGAAATAAAACTAGAAGAAGACGTCGTTAGAGAGGATAACAAAGGACTTAATCCCTCGAAAACACGAGCGGGGAGACGCGGGGATATCTCACGGGAATATAATAGGACATCAATAGGAACCCGATTGGACGCTAATAGAAGCCCCCTATAAGAAGCGGGGGAAGGTGTTAAAAGAACTATAAACACGATAGCTTAATTGCACCCCGCGTAGCTACCCGAAGAGGGTAACGTGGTGAACAAAGCTAAAAGGTTAGTCTTAGAAGCTGGGGGTTCAAATTGTCTTCCCTGGCTACGGAACAGGCAGGAGATTTAATGATATGAGTGCCGGGAACGGGGACTTGCTTGACCATCTCCCGGGAAAGAAGGTCTATTCCCCTAATGGGAGCTGAAAAGATGTGATGAAGTAGGCTTAAGGTTAGGCTTATGGACGACGTAAGTATACGGAGGTTTCGCCTAAAACATGGGCTTTCGTCGTATTTTGAGGGTATCTTCGAATGGTAGCGTTGTGAACCTTAAGGTTCCGTTAAGTTTTTACTCCAAGGATCATAAGTCCCTGAATGAACGGCCATGGTAAGGATGAATATTGTCGCCTGGCGCGGTGCCGCGTGGCGTTAAGGCAAATTGGTGTTAGTTCTTAAGGGTAGTTTGCAATGAGAGCTAAGAGAAAGACATAATCTGGATGGAAGAACGCTAACCATCGTGAAAAAAGGGGGACACGAGACACTCCCGTTCGTTATGTTAAAGCGAGGACAAGTACCTACTGGCGTAATAGTATCGACACTGCCTCTTTTCTTTTGTCTTCATTTATGAAGTCGAAAATTGCGGATACCCCTGTTCTTTGAGATGCACTATTCCATCGTTTCAAGACCTCCATTCTTCCTCCAGTTTCCAACCAACTCTCAGTCTCTTTCTCGGTTGAAATGATTATTACTTCTCTTAGGGATGGCATCGAGCGGGTTCGGTACCTATATGTAAAAGGGTGATAACGATAAATGGACATCGACGACGACTCTAATAAAAAGAAACACGTTGGCCATTGCAAGAAAATGGACGTGATATGGTGATAAAGAAGGATCGGAAGACAGGGGAGATTGCCACTACAAAGTTTGTAGAAAATAAATGAAGCGGTTGGATGGAGGAATCTGACCACAAATTATTTCACTGGACCTCAATGAACACTGACAATATTTCAATAAAAATGATTTCTATGAAAATTACTTTTCATCCCAGTAAAATACTTCATAATGGATTCTTATTATTTGTGGAGGGTCAAGAAGAACTGCGAAACCTTTTTTTCTTGATCTATTAATCTTGTCCACGCTTTCAGTTTCTACGTAAGAAATACAACAAAGAGAGAGGATGAGAAAAAAATAGCATCTTTGGAAAAACACACCTGGATAAAAAAGAGCATTTATTTAGAGGAGACGCTATCGACGGCGCGGGGTTGAAACAATAAACGTCAGGGAGCAAAGCGACCCATTCTTTACGTTCCCTATCTAAAAGCTTAATGACGATGGCATCAAAGAAAAGAAGAAAAAAACCCTTATACATATAATACAACTCGAACTACCTATAAGATTTTTTAGAACCCTTTCTGGCCATTAAACTTTTTTATTACAGATGGTATAAAAAGTGTAGATGATCCACTAAGAGAACAGAACAAAGTAAAGCTATTGCGCACGCAAAAAAGGGAAGTCTGCGTTGTATAAAGAATTCTACAGGGCCGGTAGGCCCTTGTAGATATGACTTGATACCGTTTTGTAACGTTAAAGTAATATTCACCCGCTTTTGCTAATTTCCTATGGAGATTAACATGGGTTTTTCGTGATCTTTCCCCACCGCTAACTTAAAAACTACAGCGAAGTTACGTTTCGGAATTATCTTAAATTAACAATTAAGTATTCAGGGTGTGCTATCAGCCAGTTTGATCAAAAAAATTAAGTCTAAGTATGTTAATTTTAGTTAATTACAGAAGTACGGCTTTGACCATCGTGATTGGACATAATAATTAGCTAGATCTCTTGGAAAACTCAGTGTTACTACGTATCTGTAGTGTGGTGGTTATCACGTCCGCTTCACACGCGGAAGGTCCCAGGTTCGAGGCCTGGTAGATACATGTATTGACCATCGTGATTGGACATAAGAATTAGCTAGATGTCTTGGAAAACTCATTGCTACCACTTATCTATGGTGCAGTTGTTATCACGTCCGCTTCACACGCGGAAGGTCCCAGGTTCAAGCCCTGGTAGTTACATGTTTTGACAATCGTGATTGGGCGCTTGAATTAGCTAGATCTCTTGGAAAACTCAGTATTACCACGTATCTATGGTGTAGTGGTTATCACGTCCGCCTCACACACGGAAAGTCCCAGGTTCGAGCCCAGGTAAATACATGTTTTAACCATCGTGATTGGACATAATAATTAGTTAGATATCTTGGAAAACTTAGACTTACCACGTGTCTGTGGTGTAGCGTTTTATAATAAATATTTAACAATTATTTCACTTCACTTGGTTTAATAATGTGACATAGGTAGCGTACTTTTTCCCTACTTTTAAAACCATTAAACTAAGTTATATTAGAAGTTCAACAGATTGTCAAAAAAAGATGTTAAAAGCCACTGTAAATGGTGCTTAAATGCCTAATATTCCCTTAATACTTCCAAATAATATTAGTAAATGGCGTGAATTGATCATAGAAATGGGGTTAAAGTACACCCTAAATGATGTCTTTTTTGGCACTGGAAAAAACAGCATATATGGTGTTTGAATGCACCATTATATAGAGTGCAAATATATGACGGTAAAGCAAACATAATTATTCAAAATTTAATTACATTAAGACTGAAGTGAGAGATATTATATAAAAACGTCTTGGTTTGGACCAAGGTCGAAAAAACAAACGATATGTGTGGGGTTTATCAATTGACTGAAGTTTCAGATATTGAAATTTTTTTCTAGTTATTTTTATCCACTCAATCATTAATCAATATTTAATTCAATCAACTGATTTTACTGTTAATAGATCTAGTCCCTCTAAATTAATTGAAAAAATACATATCTACGCGTTTTCAATAACAATTAATTTCATGATAAAATGTTTTCGGAAAATGTAATTGTTCTTGAAAAAGCGTAGATATGTAATTTTTTCAATTAATTTAGAGGGACTAGAACGATTAACAGTAAAATCAGTTGATTGAATTAAATATTGATTAATGATTGAGTGGATAAAAATAACTAGAAAAAAATTTCAATATCTGAAACTTCAGTCAATTGATAAACCCCACACATATCGTTTGTTTTTTCGGCCTTGGTCCAAACCAAGACGTTTTTATATAATCGATGTAGGCTTATAACGTCCAGCTTAGAAATTTCAGAAAATTGCTCGACTTATAGGATCGGATCGGTGGAATTTGCATGGTTAGCCAGAGGGGAAAATCACTTATAGGATTAAAATTCCACGAGAGATTTATCAACCTGTTTGATAAGATTAAGTGATTTGCCCCTCGGTCGGACTAACCATGTTCGCGATATCCAGGCCTCGGAATATATAGCAAGCTAAACGTAATCCTTCATTCAAAGGAGATACGCGAATTGCCAAGATAAGTTATCCACAAAAAGAGACGATGCTCGGGCTTCTAATGGATTTCGGCATGCGTGCCTCGATACAAACAAAAGAGGTGGGTGGTATTAAAATGGGGTAAAACATAGTAAAGCTCCTTGCGCCTACATTAGAGAGCGCCCCGTATTCCCCTAAACTTTTACGAGGACGGTTTCCTTTTTCGCTTCTTAGCAGTTTTATCTCCCTTTTAAGAGCGAATTTGCTGCTCAGGAAGATAGAAAGACGGACGAAGGAAGGGCATTTCAACTATTCCGGGGCTAAGAAGAAAGTCAAACAAGAGGAGTTTCTCACCAGTGGGGGGGGGGGAGAATCTGGATGGATACGGCCCTTGTAAAAGTCGCCAGTAATTCATTTTCAACTTTCTTCCTTTAATTTTAGCTTATCCATCCAACAAAATCAAAACTATTATTTAGCTTCACCTTGAAGACGTTGTTTGACAGCTTTTAATCAACTTTCTTTACTACATTTTATCACGATTTAGTAATGGATAATGCACACCACAAATAGCTTCATCTATAAGGAACCAGACACGTTTGTTATAATGATGATACGCTAATTATGTCCTTTATCCATCTTGTTTTAACCTATTTTGGTCACCCTTTCCTTCGGCGGCAATACCTTCACCCCATGGAGTTTCCTATAGTATAGGTTCTAAAACGAAGGAATGAATACATAGAAATAGGTGTCCCTATAAAGACTCATTTCAAGCTTGAGGGAATGGCTTTTCCTTGTTCGCTAGGTGATTCCAGCTTCTTTTTTTTACAACTACCGTATCTACCTTCTTTTTTATTCAACCTGCCCCTTTTTTATTACACAGAGTGATACAACTTTTTCATCGATAGTTTATTTTGGAGTTTGAAAGAAATCTGTCTGGAATCTAATGATTATTCATTTATGGACTAGAATCTTTTTTATTTTCCCCGTTGAATCTTAATAGCAATTTCGGGTAGCACTTAAGTAAAACTGCAGCTATCGTAAACGACTCTATTGGGCTGACTAAATATAGATTAATGAGCTGGGAACTGCTGGAAGAAACCGAGGGAAACTATTATTCTCCTAACGATTAATGGACTATCGTGTAAAGAGAAGGTTCGTGCGAATGCCAGGCAACGTTCAAAATTGGAAATTGGCTCTATAAAAAACGTGAAAACGAAAAACGGAATAAAAAATTCGAAAACAAGATGAATAAGGCCTAAAAGATAGTTAAATAAATAGTGGACTTGGTTTTACCGGGTCGGCCATCTTGGAAATCACCATATCTGGATCTATTAACTACTGAAGCAGTATTTTCGTTCAAAACAGTGTATGTGCATAAGAAAGGTTTCCTACAGAATTTAAAGACAATGATATTGTTTTCGAAAGAGCGTACATGGTTCCAATTTCAAATATTAAAAATACTTCAAATTTCAGTATAAATTAATAAACATGTCTCTTTGCCATACTCGACCATTTAATAATTGACCTTCTTTTCAAAAGTTTGGTACGGTGGTCTTATATCGAACTCTATTTCCTCAATAACTAATCGAGAAACAGCGAAAGTCGGACGGAAGAAAAAACAAATCATGAGAAAAAAAACGAACATACCAACAGGTAAAACTTTGAGAGAGTACAGTTCATAAACTCAGCTAGTGTGGAACGAACGAAAAGAAAGCTCGCGTTTCGTGGAGTGGGAGAAAAACAATAAAGAGTACGTCGAAGAAAAAGTCGATATAAAAACGAAATAGGGAAAGAGAGAAAGTTAATTTCGTCGGAAACGAAAATTGTTTTTTTTTCTTTCTATATTTTTACTTTCAGCGAATTTTTGCTGAAATATTGATTTAGACAAAAAATATAACATTGGGACGTACTTTAGTTAGTGTAGTGATACGTAAAATTTAAATGGAAGGCGTGAAATGTCACTATGCAATATTTTTACTTTAAAGAACTCGAAAGGACAAAAACGCGACTCAAAATTGCCACCGATATCACACTTAGGCATATTGAGTTTTCCTTAATAACGTTTTCTAGCCTCTAGGTTATGAGCTAGCCAACGATATGATACGACTTCCAATTTTTCCATAGAGAGAGAGAAACTGTCACGCATTTTTAGAGGAAAGGAAAGGAATTCGGCCGGAATTACTCAGAAACCTTCCGTAGCTTTTTGCGGAAGCTAGATGGAGTTCATGGCTTGAACTCGCTCCAAGTCTTATAAGGCTTTTTTTCTTTATTCTGCTTCCCAGAAGTTTGATGGTCTTCCTTGTATACATATCCTAATGCACAATACCCCCTGTATTAAATAGAAAGTCAAGAATTTCGCCACAATAACTCCATTTTATTATCGTGTTCCAAATAGACATTTTGGCCTTCTTTTCTTACAAGAGGCGTTGCTTCAATTTTCGCCGCTCATATCGCGCGAGTTAGAGACTACGTATACGGAAATACATATTTTTAAACCGTGGTAACTTAAGGTTTTAAGGGCTGTTTGCTTTGATGGAACGCGACTGATTCACAAAGAAACTGCATTTTAATCCTAGGAGAAATATGGCTAAGATGCGAGCGAAACTAGATAAACTTTGAGGGGATGTATCTCGTCTTGTCAACCTTGTTTTCTGTCGCCTTGGAAGCGATTCCCAGTTTTCCAGCGCCTTATCCTGGAACCTCCGCGGAATTTCTTTCCTGTTTGGAACTCCATTTCCCTTCAATATTTCAACGGGCGCTAAAGGACAAATTGAATCCGACCACGTACGAGGGCTAAGCTTATATCATAACCTACCACCAATAGTTTGGGCCCCAAGCTCGACCATATAGCATTAAACTGGTCGCTTTAAAATTGCATTTTTTTTTCTTTCAATCCAACAGAAATACCATAAGAAAACCGACGGTTTATCAGAAGTCGAGTTTTAATAATATAGGCCATATATACTTTTATCAAGAGTAGATAAAAGGGAGTGTTAGATCTTGCTTAAGAATTTTAATAACATATTTCTTGAAATCAAATCAATAAGCAAAGTCTTCTACTTTAAGGTAAAATGTCATTTTTGACCGCTTTCCGTTTATTATTTAACAATTACAGTTTTGGAAGAAAATAACTACTCCGGTTTTATTAATTCTTAGGTATCATATTAGGGTACGTATCTCTAGACGCGTTTCCTCCATTTTTCAAAAAAAAGGGGGCCTAGCTGGAAGCGAGGATGATGGCCAACATCCGTTACTTAATGCGGTGCTTAAGAAAAGCCTTAACGCGTTCGCCGGGACCCCAAATTGTTGCTATATTCGCGGCGGTAAATAAGAAAAAAAAAGCCCATTTTAGTGGGCATAGTGGAGACCCGCGGGAAACGAACGCCAAACCGTCGTCCGCGAAAAGGTCACACCAAAATATACGGACGGAAATATTTATTTCTTCACGGAGTTATTACACTGAAGCATTTCACTTAACGTTCTTATATGGACGTATTACTTCTTCTCTAAACGAGGATAATTTGAAACTTGGTCGTTTGTAAAACGTATGTTGGGTTACAAAATAGCAGGAAACCGAAAATACTTACAACATTACCAAAGATTCGGCCAGTCTATTTTTAAAGCTTCAATTTGTTTCTATTTTAATAACGTAACGAATATTATTGGGTAACATAAAAATCTTCTACCCCTGGTCGGTGTCTTTCCCCTGAACAAGGGTGTACTGCGGGTTAAACATTTCTACAGGCGCCTATTTTGTTGTAGTTTATTTAAATTTTTTCCGGACCTGTGAACCCAAATAAGAGGGTTCCTCCCTGTTACAAAAGGGATTGTAATTTTTAAGGGTCAATAAATCATTCATTCATTCATATTGAAAAAGCATGGGGAAGTTTCAGCCTAAAAGTCGGCTTCTCACTGACGAAAACTAACTGGCCAAATAAATTACACGAGTACAGAAATATAATAAAGCGAAGGCCATAACTCCAATAGATTCTCTAGAGCAGCTGGCAGCTGGTTTTTAGTCGTTAATAGGAGTGACTAGTCACGTGGTATATAGATCCAAAATTTGAAGAATAGAGGGGATTATAGCCTTATACATCTTTACCTCGATGCTCTCTTGTAGTTTCAGCTTTGCAAGTAGCTCATAATTTAAAGTAATATAGCGGGATAGTCTGTCGCAGGTGATTCTATGATTTGTAGCCTTAAGCGTATTTTTTAAATTTTCCTCATAAATTTGCGAAAGTTCAAAGCATAACGTACCCTGTCATCCCTGCTCCCACCAGTTCGGAGCGTCGGAACCGCTATGCTTAACTGAGAACAGGAAAATGTGTTTGCACAAGTCGTTGATTATCAATCATTAAGTCAATATAGATTGATATTTTAGCTCTTCCATTTCTAATTTTAAATGATGGTCTTTAGTTGTAGCATTAACGATGAAAGGAAATATAGAGACAAGGGAGTGTTTGGAAGGGTTATGTGTTAAAGTGTGTAGAAGTATGGCCATACTTCAAAGGGGGCCCTTGATGAATGACCGACTGGATGCAAGCCGCCACGCCAAAAATAGTGGAACATTCCTGCAAACGACTGCGACTGGGGGATAAATATCTACGCTTCCTCCGAAGATTCGCGAATTTTTCTCATCGCCCGTCTGAATGACGTTCCCTTCAGTCCGTTTAACTAGGAACAGCGCGACTAGATTCTTTCAAAAGCCATCCTTCTTCACCCCGACAACTCCCGTCTCTGAATTCGCTTCTCTAAAGACTGTGACACGCATTCGTTTACTTGACGAGTACCGATGGCACGGTGATCGTCTTGTAATCATAGCAGACGCAAACTTAGACTAACGTAAAGGTTTAAAAATGCAAACAAGAACATTTTGAAACAAAATAACATCTTCTATAAGAAAAATTGCTTTAGGAAACTATGAAAGGGTGAGCATTGGAAAAGAAGTAAAATCACGCTTGGCCCTCCATTCCCTCGTTCGATGACATCGCTGTCAATCTACCTCAACTGGCAGTCGAGTCAACCCATTTACTCAAGTCTTCAATGCCTTTAGAGTATGGAGACAATTCGCCAGCTAAAGTTGACTACATTATTACGTCATCAACCTTTACTTTCTATACCTTCTTTTATTTAGAGTATCTCCCCCTCTCGCCATTTTATCTTTTTTCTCTCTAAACAGTCCGTCGAATTCCATGCAAGACCAAAATCCAATAAGAGTGGGTGGATTGAGGCATTGTATAGAGAAGGGACTTATGATCATTCAGGGGCTTGGTATAACCACGGATGAACTGTCTTTCCAATGGACATTTTAGAGAAAAACTAAGCCTCTCAAAGAGTATATATCTGCCATAAGAAAGGCGATCAATACGCATCTAGGACACTATTTTTAAGCAGGTTTTTTTTATACGCGGGTCAATTTTTTTTTGTCCCTCTTTCTAAGTTTATTTTATTTTTAATATTCACTTTTTCTTTGCATGGCTTCTATACTAAATTCTTGGGTTCAGTAACTCGGGACTTATCATCTTTGTTCGAGGTTAACATCTTCAGTGCCAGTACGACAATTATCTGATTTTTCATTATAAATTTACAGAATGTATAGTTTTGAATATAAACTTCTACATCATCCTTTCAGAGAAAAAAATTCAGAAGTGGGTAGTACGATAATACTACCGTATAGAAATAATTTCACTTAAATATTAAACCCACCCACACAAGCAAGAGATGCGGACAGAGTATTTATTCCAATGTCTAGAAGTTCCCTCCCTCCATCTCTCTCTTTCTCTTTGTCAGGCTTTTCCCTATATTGGCTTACATGCGAGCAAGCGTACGAAATTTTGAGAAAGAATATGATGAAAAAGAAGAATAGGCTCTAAGAAAACAGTTGTAGTTTCTTCATTTTCTTGGCTAGTGGAAAACGCATAGAAAGAAGCTCTATAAAGCAAAAAGATTTAGAAATATGCGGAATTGTAAAAGGGGATAAACTTTTGGACCCGACCCCAAGTTGTTTTCCAAAAAGTCTATCTGTGTAAAAATATTCGGTACAAAAAGCTTTTACGTATTCCATACACAGCCTAGGGGCTTTTGCCCCATTAAAAGTATAACAAGTCGGCCCAAGGGCTCGTAATAGTAGCCACATCGTACGAGTGAATAGCCCCTCTATACCCTACCCTAATGAGTGGATAACCCCTCTATAACTTACCCTAATGAGTGAATAGCGCTATCTTTTACAACGCTTAAATGATTTACCGTGCATAAAATCAGAGTTAATAGCCCCTCGATGCCCTACTCTAAACAGTGATAAAATTATAACCGTATAAACTTACTTACGCTGTAATTCTAATATTCCGGCGAATCGAAGAACAGATATTTATGCCCAGAAAGGTTTGAAAGCGAAAGTTTAGTTATAGTGATTATCCCCTCGAATTACCTTTAGCAATGCTAAAATGATCAAACGCGTAACGCTCATTTAACACTATGTTAGCTCTATCTAAACCCATACCCCAAAGATACAAGTTCAGAAGTATCCGACCCCAAAGATACAAGTTCAGAAGTATCCGACCCCAAAGATACAAGTTCAGAAGTATCCGACCCCAAAGATACAAGTTCAGAAGTATCCGACCCCAAAGATACAAGTTCAGAAGTATCCGACCCCAAAGATACAAGTTCAGAAGTATCCGACCCCAAAGATACAAGTTCAGAAGTATCCGACCCCAAAGATACAAGTTCAGAAGTATCCGACCCCAAAGATACAAGTTCAGAAGTATCCGACCCCAAAGATACAAGTTCAGAAGTATCCGACCCCAAAGATACAAGTTCAGAAGTATCCGACCCCAAAGATACAAGTTCAGAAGTATCCGACCCCAAAGATACAAGTTCAGAAGTATCCGACCCCAAAGATTCAAGTTCAGAAGTATCCGACCCCAAAGATTCAAGTTCAGAAGTATCCGACTCCAAAGATTCAAGTTCAGAAGTATCCGACCCCAAAGATTCAAGTTCATTATAGTGATTACCCATTTTAGTGATTATCCCCTCGAATTACCTTTAGCAATGCTAAAATGATCAAACGCATTACGCTCATTTAACACTATGTTAGCTCTATCTAACCCCACATTTGAATTAACCGCCAAAACGTTCCAGTCAATCATAACATAGATGGCGATAGATACCGAACGAGAACGAAAAGGGGAAAATCGTTATCTATTTAATTAGCACATAAATAAAAAGAAAATAAATATAAAAACCCTAAACATACAAATTCATAAGTATCCGACCCCACAGATTAAGAGGTACCCCACCCCACATCACCCCGACATTTTAGAGATAAAAATAAATAATAAAAAACTCGGGGTTTCTATCAAGTCTCTATGGCTCAATGGTAGAATCTTTGCTTACCACGCCAACGACCCGGGTTCGATTCCCGGCTGCGATCCGAAAAAAATTTTAATTAAAATTAAATCTCTAACCGAGCCCAGTTACCCCTATGGGTGGGTTGTGGTAATGTGGAGTTCCTTTTAAGCCAAAAAATAACGATAACGAAAGCGAAAACTCCGGCCACATGTACTACTACTACTACTACTACTACTACTACTACTACTACTACTACGGCTCGGGTCAAACTAAGAGCCTCATCGTATACTACGATGTGGCTAAAAACGGTGTCGGCAAAAAAAATGGTGTTACGCCTTGGTAAATATTCGACCCCTTCTTTTATACAGCTAAGATATTCTTCTTCCAATCTTAAATGAAACTTTCTGGGTTAAGAGGTTATCCTAGGGACAAGCACTGTTATATTTTAAAATATATTTTCTTTCCTCATACACGCATATACTTCAGGGATTGTGGGATTTACGCTATGCATTTAATATAAGTAAATATTATTGCTGCTAACGGTATGATAATTTGGAATACCTCAGAAGGTATATGCAAATTTTTTAGGAGTAAAAACATATACAACTATATTGTGATTTATAAAAATATTTTTCAGAGTAGATCCTTACAGACACGTTGGCGAATTATACCCTAAAGACATTTCTACGGAAGTGTTGATAATTTATTTTTGTGACGTTTTATTGTTGGGGTCAGATAGTAACCACAGTGAAAGTAGCCGAAACATATTTGCAACAATCGCAAAATAATAAATATATTCCATTTTCAAGTTAAATTAAGCGTAATGTAAAATCCTCTCTTTGCTAGTTGAAAGAGGGAATAATTTTGAGATGAAGATTCTTGAAACACTTGAAAAGATGGGGTAGATTGAGAGCTACCACTTCTAGTTGATTATATTACTCGAAGAGCTAAGCTTTATTTGCGTATGAAAAGACGTAATCAGCTAGCTCAGAACTTCATTTCAAATGCTAGGAAATCATAATCAAGAAAGAGCGATAATACCTCCTTGGTAAGAGAGATTCTCTTTCGAAGAAAGGGTTAACAGCTATACGGGAGAATGAAACCGATGGCCAAAAGGTCCTCGATACATCGATATTCCACCTCTTAACGTATGCCTCCTTGGAGAATCAGTTCCTCATATCGTGCATTTAAGGCATACTATGACAAAATGCTTCTCTCTCTATTTTGTTTCTTATTCAAAATAAACTAAAAGCAATTCTAAGCGTGGGTTAGGCCTTTGGTGATCGTGACGTTTTAAGACAAGAGCGGATAGAAACTAAAGTTTATCCTTCAGCTAACCCTGAGCAAAATTTTAACATTTATTTACATGAAAAATCAAGAATAATTATATATATTGAGAGAACTTTCTGTTTTCTTTTGGGGTAAATAGCTTCTAACTCCCTGGGGCCTTTTCTTTTAGTGACTCTAAAAGAGTTTTAAGAAAAACATGTTTTTCCCAAATTCTTTCTTGGTGAATTTTTTGGCATGAATATATTTGAATGTTTGAGGAAATAATGTATTATCAGGAGTAGGGTAAACTGATGATAGTAGCGGTTTAAATGCGGAGGAAGTTTAACGTTGTGATATTGCGCCTTTGAAGTCAGAATCTACCTCCATATATTTAGGCAAGAAATCATTTTTGTCAATAAAGTAAAGAGAGGCGTATATAGACTAATAGGGACAGCTTCTTGATTTACGAGCGACCCTCTTTCGCATTCGCTTTAAATCTCGAGCTCGGACCCCTTTGCCTGACTGATCGTTCATAATAGCAAAGTCGGACGTCGGCCCAAGATCAATCCGTCCACGCGCGACTCGGAGCGATTCGCTCTATCGCTTCCGAAGTCAACAGATCAAGCTATAAATAGATTCCGAAAAGGGAATTTGGTAATGCGTTTCCCAAATGGTAAACAAGCCGCGCTCTTAAGCGTATAGATGGGAAAATCGGAGGGGGGAGAGTCGAAGCAAAATGCAATCTTTTCCGAGGGAAGAGCTAGTCTCTCTTTCGCTCTGCACAATCCAAATAACCCAAAATGGAAAAATTCTGGAAAGAGAGGGGTAGGCCTATGGGATGGGTTGGTTGTTTGGTACTCCGATATCGGAGACGGGAGTCGTTCGTTCGTTCGTTCCTTCTCGATTCGATACAATAACTAAAAGCTTCGTCTCTCTCAACTCGATGATCTAATACTAAAGGATATAACGGATAATGATTCGCAGTCATCCATTTCGAGTATAGGATGGGTTTTAGGAAATAAACTTTTAACGCATTTTATATACCAAATACCTCCTTATTTCCGCTCCAACGCACCCGATAAAATGAAATAGGTCCTTAGAAGAGTATAGGCCTACATACTCCTATTAATTTGAAACGCATTTTGAACTCGCAGCTAGCAGACGATGGCAAATAAATATTAAAAGACCTTCCGGAAAAGCAATATTTGAGGTAACTTTATTATACAAAAATTAAAGTACTCTGGATAAAATGGATTTCGCCTGCAATATGTTGAACCTCGAGTATAGCCTAGGGTTTCGACACAAAAATAAGGATCATTGCGCATTTAAAAAAAAGAAAGAAAATAATTAACGAAATGATAAAGGAAAATGGATAAATGAAGAAAATTATCCGAATGGCCATCGGGATTAAATGGGACCCAAAAAGAAACGACATCCGCTTTTACGAATCGTAAATGACGCAACGCCAGGATCGTTAATATTTTTAAGCACCCTAGATTTCTTTCAGCTCCTGATAAGCGACGACAAAAATAGTATAACCTGGCTTACCCAACTTCAAGGCTTTTATAGGAGAAAAAGGCAAGAGGCTAACGTTTCTTAATAACCCCGCGGGAGATCAAAATAGTATAAGTTTTCTTTCCAGATATATTTCTTAATACGATTGCTACCTTACATACATCCAGATGTTGAAGTGAAATATTTCCACAGCGAAGAATAAACTTCAGTTTAGATAGATTTAAGAGATGGCAACTTCAAAATGACCAGCTTCTGGCGTTAAAAGCAAAGAGTGTCCCCCCAAAAAAATCCGGAGACCGTTAACGGTCAGAAAATGGTTTCTTATCGAAGAACACGCTTTTCTTCTTAAGGCTAGTCCTGTATTTTTACCGGCCAGTCAAAAGAAAAAGACCATATATAAGTCGCAGGGTCGTAAAAACCGCCACTGTGGGTCTTAATTTAATTGCTTTTTCTTAATGATACTTCTACGAGCGGAAGACGTTTTATAGGAACAATTACTAGAGAGATTTGTACTCTACCGAAAACAATAGGCCCCAGCCTGCGAATAATGAGAACGCTTGCTAGCTACCTACCTACAGGGGGCAACACCTAATACACCTGTCCTATACAGGGAAGTTCAAATATCGAAAATCGTTATATACGTTCCATAGAACTAAAACGTATATTATTTATTTACTCGAGTATTTTTAAAAGGCGAGTGAACAAAGATTCAGTAAGGAACACAATTAAATTCGCCGAGAACTACTGCAACCTTACAAATTCGTAAGTATCAATTAAAATGTAGGGCACATGCAACTAACCTCACAGCCACACCCTGTATATACCTTGAAACGTACGTCGGGAGGAAACGAAAGGAAAACCGGTAGCTAGAAATTTGCTTTTTCTAATACGAAAGGGAAGGATCTGTCCAGGTCGCGTTGAGTGGCGTTGCCATTTAAAATTATTATATTTAATGACAGAAGATACGAGACTGAGTGCATGCAGTTGAGTTGCGTTGCGTTTCTCCCTACCGCTCTGAAGAACGGGGTGAAGAATAAGTCCAAGGGGGAAGTGGAAAAGACGCGAGACGGCTTTTAAAACTCTCCAAAAGCGCCACGCATACGTAATGAGATAGAGTAAGTTAGACAGCCATGAGAAAATTAAAGGGGTTTTCATGGAATTACAAACTTTAAGAAATAACTTTGCCATCTTACGGAATTGAATTCTTAGTTTAGAAATATTCAAATATTGTACGCGTAAAATAAAATCAACAACAATTTCTCGAGAGTTTTATATTTCCTCGGTTTTCGTTCAAATTGAAACACGCGTCTAGTTAAGGAGTCCAAGTCGTAGCTGTAGGCTCATAAAAGTAAGGCCTACAAGGCCTCACCCACCCGCGCGCTTGGCATTTTGGATTTAGAATAATAGCGGGCCGCGATCGTGCCTATTAAAAAGAATCAATTACCGAAAAGCGCTCACGAGAGACGGTGGTGGGGGAAGGGTTAAGGGAAAGAGTACTCTAGTCCACTCGATAAGTTAAGACTTGTACAGCTGCCGGTATTAAACTGATGGCTTTCGCTACATTTAGCCACAGACGTTAATTCCTCTCTTCTCGACAAATCTTTCAAGTAGGGACGGTTATACTCTTACTATATTGAGTCTTGTTTACAACAACGGAGGAAGGTCAACGCGGCCAAGGTATTTCGATTCGGGTAACTTAAGGCTAGTATAAGTTTCCTTGGGAACGTAGGAAACGGTTAGCATGATTTCGCGCTCGCGACTTCAATCAAAATAGTCTAATCAAAAGCGAACGGAGAGGAAAAATAATATAAAAAAAGCTAATGGCGATAATAAATTACGCGCTTTTCCCTTGTAGTCCAACACGTTCCGCTAATGAAAAACCACCTCCTCCTCTCCTTCCACTCCTTCCCTCGTAAACTCTTTGCTCCTTCAAGCGCGCGGGCAACTGCAATTTCGTAGTTGTAGTAGTAGGTAGTATGGAGGCTGATCTACACTCTACAGCGAGGCACGATCCGTATAAAAATTCATACCCAGAACCCAAAAAATCATTTTACCTCGCCACGGGTTTATTGAAATCCCTGACATGTTTTCCGCCACTATTATCAACTCTTTCGTTTTTATATCCCAACTGCATGCCCTTTTTTCTCTTTTCTATATTATTTGCATTAATTCGTCGCGTATTTAGCTTCCTAAGCCTTTTAGCCTTGTCCCCCCAATTCATTTCAACGTTGGTGAGAATAATCCATATTTCTCCACAGCAGAAGTAAATAGATCGAAGTAGTTTTTGTAGCTGATAAATGTAGCGAAGGTACGAGAGACTAACAACGTTTCCAAGGCGTGATAGATAAGTTCGATCTTCTTCTATAAAATGATACTAAAATCTTGGTTCTAATCAGGAGCAAAGTAAATAACATTCTGAATAATATTCTCTAATTCAGACTCTTTAAGAAATGGACTTTTGGAATATGTCAAGCGTTTTATGGACATTTTCGTAATATAACTGTGATGGTAAGAGTATAGTAATAATAAAAACGTAATGTCAACCTAGGGATCATTATTTAGTCCTAATGATAGTTAAATTATTTCGGGAAAGAACAATATATTTTCAACTCTTCGTCGGTTTAATCTCTTTGTTTTTTACGGGACACAATGTGACGATTTATAATCGCAACCACAAAATAACTAAAAAAGGCGGTCGATGTATATAATTAAAACGCAACGGTTGAGTCATTGGAAGAACCTAGATTTCATAAGATTATAATTATATTCCTAGTCCCGTTTCTGGTATTTATTACACTGCGCATGTGCAATAATTAAAATGCAATCCAAGTACTTAAAAACTTTGGAAAACGTCGCGCGAACTTTGCATTTAAAATAAAAACTGTTTATTATTGGGGAAAGTGTCAGACTTGGCGAGAAAAAGAGAATGGTGTTTTCTCAGCTTGGTCGAATTTAAATATTAAGCCTTGGTCGCTAGTTGCGCGAGGAAGATGAGGTTGGTTTTAGCGGTTACGTACGTGAACAAGCGCATTTATTTAAAATGTAAATGGGTTTAAATCCACTTCGTTGGGTTATTCATGAAGTTGAGAGCCGCCTTGGGATAAATAGCTACCTACTAAATTAAATAGAGGTACACGCATACCCGTTAAATTCTTTTAAATAAAAAAAGTAACACCTTCTTTCGCAGTAGATAATCCAGATGTTTTCATCTACATACGCGTAGATGAAAATATTTTTAACTTTGAGTCAATTTACTTTTACTTAACCCAAATGCTTTTCATTCGCTAATTCAAAGGGGTTCATAGATTCCTTCCCCCCCTTTCTTTTAGGGCAGAGCGCAGTTTTACAGCTCAGGAAACTCATTACAATTATTCCGCTCATTGGCGGGTAACCTCGGATCGCGTGTTTCCGTGCCTATTCTCGTTAGTAGTTTCCATGACGTAAAATACATCGCGTATCCCTCCGCCGCTAACTATGGTAGTATAATTCTTAAAGCCAATAACGGAAAATAATTGATGAGTGTCGGAAACTGAGAAAGCAACGCTCAGAAGCATTTTACCAATCCAAATATAAAACCTTCGTGGTTAAATATTATAACTCAGCAGGTTCAACTTTTACTGTAGGAATTATATCTTTCTATAGTCACGTGTGTAAGTGACCAAATATATCCGTAAGCCAAACTAAAATCTGAGCTCTGCAATTTTTCTCCTTTTTTCACGCTCCAAAATACAACAACAAAAAATGTTTTTATACGTAAAACATTTCTTCTTTTTTTCTTTCCTTATAACACAGTTTTTTTTATAGGGGTAGATGTTTTTTAGAGGTTTTTATAGCCGGGATAAGCAACGAAGGAAATCTGCTTTTTAAGGATCAACTTTGAATCCCTAAACAAAATGGGCGAAGGGGCTAAGAAGTGACGACGTGACAAATGACCCTTAAGACCAGTTTTGCTTTTATCCTTCTTTTTCTTTCTTTTGTACTAGTACTATACTACTACTAGTATACTTTTGTGTCTCTCCGCCCGCCTTTTATTTCCTTTCTACTCTTTCTTTATACAGTACGCTTTCTTCGGGGATTTTTTTTTCATATAAGAAAGAGAAGTTGGAAAAGAAAATATTTATTACTCCTTTAGGAGAGCAGAAAACGCGAGGAAGAGCCAAGAGAGAGAGAGAGGAACTGGATGAGACTAAAAAGTGCGAGAAAATGGGAAGAAACAAGATCGACAAGAAAAAAATAGAATTTGGGTAAAAAATTAACTAGTCCTACAATACAAGTAATTACAAATTTTGTCAAAGTTTCAATTTTTGAAGGAAACTTATACGACTCGTAAAATTTTTCATTAATATTACCAAATTTAAAATGCCTATTTCCCAACAAAAGTTAAGGGATTGTTATGTCAGAATTAGCCAACTGCAGCTGGTTTTTTTGGGAGTGAAAGTTTTTGAAACAAATGTAAAATAAAGAAAAAATAAACTCATCGAAGGAAATAGCTTACGTGCGCAACAATTTTCAAATTCGCGAATGCTTTTGGCAATTGCACATCAACAAACCCATAAATCTCAATCGATTTTGTTCGCCTTAAAAAAACCCTAGTTTTCCAATCTGTCAGTTAAGGCCTTCTATTTAAACCGACAAAACCGAGTGTAAGAGATAGCGAAAGAGGAAGGAGCGTGCGCTTCAGAGAGAGATGGAGAGAGAAAGAGAAAAGTGGGTATGAGGGAAATAATTAATACGAGCAGTAACGCTTCCAAACATTTTAATTGGATTTTTCGCTCCACTCCGATGAATGTAAATGCATTTTCCCCTTTTTGTTACCGAAGCTTCCCAACGCGGGAAAATACTTTTACGAAGATGCCTCCCTCGAACTCCCTTTCAAATTTGAACTTTTAATCTCCGACGAATAATCGTGGACCCGAATCATAAAGTTGCGTGTAAGGTTCATTCACAGTTCACACTCAAAACGAAAACGATGCGAGATTTAGATTTCATTCGCGATAAATCTTCCAAGTTCGAACGAGAGAGCGTGAAAGAAAAGCATGGCTGCAGTTTTCTCAATTTAAGTGACTATCGGCGTACATTAAAAGTATACGTTTCTTGAAACCCGAACAAAATCAGGTATTTGCAAAACTAAATCGAAAACGAAGCGTGAATTATTAGATGAACTAAATTGCGCATTGGTTGAAGGAGTTGTTTCGAAAGTCGACGCATCCTTTAAGCGATCTCAATCATTAATTTGTTACCGAGACTTCAGTTTTATCGCATTTATTCGAGAAAAATCTGCCACACTCAAGAGAAAGCATTAATAATTGGCTTTTGCAAAATATCCCATTGTCAACAGTCGAAGGGTGAAAAGGTTTATCCAGTGTCATTGCCATTCGTAAGGTTAAGGAAAAAGAGGGACTCTCTCTCTGCCAAAAGTAAATAGATCTTAGTGGCGCTGAAAGAGAAGAAATGAGATATGCTGAAGAGAAAAGGAAAATCTTAGGGGTTTTTTTTCACGTATTCTATAAGGGGCATCCACTCACTACATTTGCTAACGCGGAGGAGTATAGGGACGGGTGCGGTGGCCTTCTCGAAAGTCCTATTATCGAAAGACAACGATAATCATTCGGTTAAGCTCGAAAAAGGCAAGGTGATAAATGATACTCATTGCTTTGAATGAGCTCCGCCTTTAGTCTTTCGTCCCAAAGACTGTGCGGGGGAAAAAACTGAAAAGCGGAAGGTCTATCTCATTCCACTATTTCCCTCTCGACACAATTCTCACACTGAATTGAATGTAAAGGCCATGTCTAACCCCGGTATTGACTTTAGCAACGTTTCTGGTCGAAATTCACAATGAAAATCCGAGTAACCATCCGGGAAAGCGGCATCACTCCAAGGCGTTAGATGTAGAGAAAACTGCTGGTAGAAACACCGAATTTGAAGTACATTCGCGGTTCCCAATGCGGGTAGGTTTCATTTTCAATTGTTTATCGAGTAGAAACACGTCAATATATGAACTTCTAAATATGACGATGAGAATCTTAGCCTCGGTGATATAGAGTAAAAGATATAGCCCCGGCCCGCATTACCGAATGAAAGCCAGTCGAGTTCGCTAGCGCCAGCGTTTTTGCAAAGCTAGTCCGCCTGCATGGGAGATGTACTCCTCCTCTTTCTCTCTCTTAATGGGGCGAAGCTTCCTGCGGAATAGACTTTTGAAAATCTACGACCAAATCAGAGATTCTCGCGGAGGATCGTGGCGTACTGGTCGGCGCAGGGGCTGGTGCCCCCCGTTGGTTCTGTCCGGGGCTAACTCTCGCGATTCATCATCGGGTATAGAGCCAAGGAAGGAAAAGGGAGAAAGAGAATATCCATCGGAGAGGGCTGAAAATAACTCGTAACGTAGTTGCCCCGTTAGGACTTGGCAAGCGCGAGGAGAGCTAACAGAAAGCGCGCAATTATCTTCTTCGTAATTGAGTTTGTACTCGCGGGGCTTATACGATCTCGTACGGGATCCTAAGCCCGAACCATCCATAGACCCCCGCTATAAACAGTATGAATCGCGAGTTGGCGACGTCAGCTATTTGTAAGGTGAATAGAGTCTATCCGACCCTTCCTATTCGAGTTTCCTCTCTCCGTTTCTCTCGTTAATAGCGCATCCTTCTCAGGCTACGAGCAATTGCCAGTCCATTGTTAAAAAGATTTACGAGAGAGAAGCGCCCAGTTAGCTATAGAGGCAATTCCTTGGACTAAATATCCCTACTCGCAGGATGGTTAAGGAAGAAAATAGAATTTGTTTCAAGGGACTTAGGTTAGAAAAAAGATTGCGCCAGTTTGGTCGATGATTGAGCTATTTTCTAATAAACGGATTTAGTTTTTTAATCTACCACTAGACGTCCAAGTGAATAATTATTTACATCATCACCTCCTCCGGTTACTTATTACTACAGCCTTCTGAAGTCTCTGGGCAAAAAATCGTTTATTACATTTCTTTCTACCATAATCCGTCGCCTTAAGAAAACGAACCTCTTAAAAATATTCATCCTCTCTCTCTTTGTATTTCTCCCGGTGCTCGGGATGAATTCAAAGAATTGAGCTCAGTCGAGACTAGTTGGTTTTTCGGGGGAAGAGCCCCAAGAGGTATCGCGTCATTTTTATTGACGCGACGCCGCCATCCACGTCACGCGCCATTAAACGAATACAGTGACTTTTATATAAGCTTAGCTAGTAGGAGAGAAATTGGGGAACTAAAATGTAAGAAACTGGAAGAGGCCAAAAGATACGCTATCACTAGGTATGGAGTATAACTTACTTAGACCAAAAATATCGCGTAGGGACATTATTTATTTTTCCTAAATGCGTTGCTAGTGTAGTTACAACCTTACGCGTTGCCTATCCACACGCTTTTATCTGAAAGTTTCTACGTTACACCGGTTCCTGCAAGTTATATCCTGGATTTACCTGGATGAAACGTCATGGAATGTATTCCATGTTATTTACTGTTGAGAAAACGTTTCTTTGGAAATGAACACGTGTTTTTCCTTATGAAATATTTATTGTCTAAACGCATTGAATTGAAAATTCTCTTTTCACCTCGCATTGAATAGAAAATTCCCTTTACACCTTTGGGACCAGGAGCGACCTCGCGAGAGTTGCGATAGCGATAAAAGCTAAGCTCTAAAAGAGGTTTAGAGAGAGTGAGAAACGATGCGGGAAACTCATTGTAAAATGCCTTTGGAATATTAGATCATTGTAAAAGTTAAAATATATTTTGATGACGATGCATGCACTCTCTCGGACCTTTTTCTACGAAAAAATCTATCCTTTTCTACCTGGTCTACAAATAGTTCTAAAGAATCTACTTGTATATTTTTTTAGTAAAGCAATGGAAATGATGAGTTCGAAGACCATTTACAACCGAAGGGAGTGACTCGAAAGAGGTATAGTTTAGAGTTCGGAAAAGATTGGATTATCGTACGGAGGTTCTGCGAAGCCTATTACTACTCCCTTCTTGGATGCAAAGGTCCTTACAGTCGCGTCATGAGTCTTATAATAAAAAATAATGCTATAAAAAAAGAAGGAAATCTTTTCGCAGACTCTCCGAACACTGCAGTTGTCCCCTGCAGGCAGTAAAAGAAAAGCAAATTCTCCTCAGCTTCGCTATAGGAAACGTGTCGCGACACAAAAGCTTTTTTCCGCCGAGATCAGCGTTTCCTCTTTAAAGCTTCAGCTATAAAAAGGGTATTTGGACTCTTCCCGCCCTTGGACAAAAGATGAGGACCGGGTTAAGAGCGGATGGCAACGCCATACTATACCATGGAACTCGGGATCTATCTTCGAAATAAAAGAAAAAAAAAGCCAGGAAAGATTTTTTTGGTAAGGAAAAAATAGTAATACTAATGAAAGAAGATGGGACACAAGTGGAAGGCGGACAACCTTTCAGAACAACCTATCTTCAACATATCATTCGTTAAAAACCCGGGAAAGAATTGTAACGTACCATTAGTGAACGAAAAACGTAGACCGTCTGTCATATAAAATATTGAACTTGAAGATGCATTATCAACTTAGAACGTATCTATTTTTTGAAGATGATTAAGCGAAATTATCACTAATTTTCTTATTTTCTTTTCTCTAAACCAAACAAATTCGAAAATTCCACAAACATTTCTGAACAAATTTTTTTTATCAAGCCATCCATGACGTAAACGAGTTTCTTTGAAGAAATGAAAAGAATATTTTTCAGAATCGAGGAAAGAATTTCGCAAAGAGAAATAATAATAATTGAAATTCATCAAGCACAGATCCAAGGCACCCTAGATAATATTATTTTATCTAGGGTGCCTTGACAGATCCAAGCATACGAGTCTACTAAAAGCAAATGTTAGTTGAAATTAAAAACTAGAATCCCTAAAAGTATTTTGAACTATAACTACTAGTTAGAGCAAAATTCATTTGTAAATAATATTGAAAATATTTACGGCATATGAAAATTGGTGAAAAGAAAATGAAGATTAGAAATTTATCCATGTTTTTAATCATGTCTTCTAACGAAAAAGCCCAAATTCTTTCTTTTGAGGTCTACCCTTTTCCATTTCATCTTTTACAAATGTATACTCGTCACTCAACAATTTTTGCATCATCCTTGGAGCGACAATATTCAATTCTTGCCCTTTCTCTTTATAGGAATTTTGATACCACGAGTAACCCGAAAATTCTTTCCTCAAAAATCATCTCTATATCCGCGGGCTCATCTAACGTTATAAAACAAAAGAACGTTATCAGATTTTTTTCTTCCCCTTTTTATTCCCCGAAGAAAATAAAGACGTCCCAAGGATCTTAAAGGCAAGAGGAGAAAAATGCCTCAGCTGCGTGGTATAAGTTTTCGTTGAAAAAAAAAAAAAAATAAGGAAAAAGAATCGGAACTGGGATAGCCATATTTTATGGGCCAGTTACGCGAGGAGAGCCAACCCAGACCATCTTGCATCCGTTAAAAATATACAACAAGGTAGACCAGTTAGTTCAAATCCCTCAAAATAAATTCTAAGGAGAAACACCGAAGTTTTAAACCGAAATTTCTAAGACTTTTCCACATCTTATAAATGAACTCTTTCGTTACTTTCTACCTAAATCTAGGCTATCATTCTATAAACGATAGCTGAACACCTTCCTGCTACGAATTCAAGTCAAATAACTCCAAAACTCTATGTTACAATCTAGGTTATAAAATATGGTAAACTGGAGACAACGGTCCAAAAAAAGAAAGATGGTGCATGAAGGGAGGAAATTCTTGGGTATAAGCTTCCCAAATATCCCTAGCCACCTTAATAGATTTTCGGTGGGGAGGTTTGAACGCTACCTTAAAATTGACGACGTATCTCTTTCTTGGTAAAATATTATTTTCCTTTAAAACACAAATGTCTGGTGGGATAGCCAACCAAGAAGAAAACCCATACTCGTTTCGAGGCGATAACACTGCAACCGCCTTTCGTCTTCACCTTTTCTGGTTTTGGACCATTTCTCACCGAAACCTATAAAGCTCGCTAACCCCTTTACAACCTGACCCATACAGAGAGACTGATCTTTCCCAGTGGTTTAGCCAACAACATGAAGGATGAATATCTTGGTAGAACAAACTGAGGAGCTGTTTCTATCCATTTCCCCCTACACCGCGGTTTATTTACAAGATCTCTGAGAAGTTTGGTACATTTATTTAATCCTCTTGTTTTTTTGTTTTTTCGAAGTAAAGTGAATCCCTTGATTTAAAAGCTTTTTGGCTAAGAGCTTTTGCCCCTTTTTTCCCAGCAATAACAAAGACTTGAGTCCTATTTAAAATTTTAGAGAAGAAATCTAAGGATTATCTCTTAGAAGTTTTTTTACTTAATAATGGTACATAATCGAAATGCACTAAAGAGCTAATCACTTACACTTACAGTTTGTACTACAAATATACCATAGCAAACTTCCGAGATACCAAATAGACATATTTAAAGTGGAAAAAAGGACAAGGGACATGGAAATGAAGCTTTTTTTTAAAACCTTTTTTGGGCAGCAGACTGTTTGAAATGAAACCACCTATATTTTCCAAGTTGTTCCAAGGATGGTAACAGCTCAAACTAATCAAATAAATCCAATCTAGAACGGTTAGGGTACGAACAATTGGCAAGGCATACACCCAAAATGACCCATATTCGATGAAGCAAGAGCCAACTATCGAGAAAGCAAGCCTATTTGGAGTTTTCCTCAATCATAATCCTTCAGGATACAGATAGTTTTTCCGTTGGAATATATCTAAGGAACCTATTCTATTTTGGGGTTTTATCTGTATTCGATCCCAGAATTGAGGGAAGGCCATAAAATACCCGTCCCTTAAGCTTATTAGATAAGATGGGCTATGGGGAAAGCTAGGTATATATTGATAAACAAAGCAACATTACCACCGAAGGATTATCTCCAATCCTATTCGAGCACTACTTTCCTCCCCGCGACGGTTGCGAGGTTTAATATTATGTATTAATACGCCCTAGTTTTGGCTATTTAATGAAACGGGTGAACCAGGGCCGCGTCCATAGACACGGGAAACGATCTTAATCCCACTAATTAATTAGGAAACGAGAGAGACGTCATTAACCCATCAACACCCGCCCTTTAATTACCGCTAAAGCAAACATTCGTCGACCCTAAATATCATCTTCGTGTCCCTCGGTACCCTAAGCCCAAAGTAACGGGTGGAACATATCTACGAGGGACTCGGACAAAATGTGCGACCTACATTCCGCTCGTGGCTAAGTCCAGGGGCAATGTTTAAGCCGGGCACGTAAACTTGAAACTAAAATGGGTTTCTAGATATTTTTTAAAGCGTTATATAACAAGCGGAGTGAGCTTTAGCTTTCAAAGCGCGAAATTTTCCGAGGGCGTTAATATTTAGCCTTTGATCCCGTACGTTAACACGGAACCAAGGCTTAGCCAACGTACGTACGCCACTATGTTGTTTTTCATCATCATTCAAAAGTTGCTAATTACATGCAAATTTTCTCGTTAGCCAAAGCGAGAAAAATGGCGAAGGGATCTATATAAGAAGACCTCAATTAGGCTAAAAGGAACGCGGGAATTAAACGCTCTCAGACTATTTTTTTATTCGTCCCTCTCTAAACTGCACCAACCGCGGAGAAATTTATTAAAATAGAAGTAACGGATTATAAATAAAGGTTTACGAATAGACGATACAAATGATAACTTCTAGTTAATAAACCTTTGTTGGTGAATAAACAGGGCACTCATTACGAGTCCTAGCAGGATGCTATAGACCCGCCACTCCTTGGAAACGAAGGGTTGGATATCAACGTACGGTTAGAGCCACACTGTGACAATTTAATTTAGGTAAATCTTCTCAATTAATCACGAAACATAATTGCATTACACTTTTGCCAGAACACTCCCAGAAAGAAAGAAATGAAGCACCATCAGGTGTATATTAATGGCGGACGAACTAAAGAAAAGATTCTGCAATTCCCCCGCGCTTCTACTTATCTCCATCTAAAATCCCAGTAAATTGCCAATTTGCTACTGCGCGACATCTTTTTCAGGTGCTTAAATAGCTTCGAAAGCACCCATTTATTTTTGGAAACTGGCATATGTAAATATTTATATGCATAAGTCTATCATAATCTCTATATATATGGGACGAAAGAAGGTTATGGCCGTATCGTGGTGGTGTATTCCTGCCAGTGGCGGATTTACCAGAAAGAGAACCAATTCCTTGCTGTGATTTGTATCTCTACCCGTAACCCGATTCAACCAAGGTAGGATATCACTATAGGTCTTGCCTCTATTCTGTTCCGGTTTAGAGGAGAACCCATTTAAAACGTAGATCGCGTTGCAGTCTATAATTTGTTATCGCATGAACAAGGCCAATACTGTAAGCCTGTATGGCAGACCCGTATTTATGCATAATAGGGTTATGGAACAGAGGATTTTCAGACCAAATAAGTACTTACTCGTAAGAAAAACGAGTTTTTTTAAACACAAGATAGAAATCCCCTTATTAAAGAAATTTGCAAAACTCACGAATTTCCAGTTGCTCATGCAAGTCCATCGTCGAAGGATGTCCAAACAAAATATTTGATGAGATCAGTTTTAATTGAAACAGAGCCCTTGACAGGTTATTGACTTAACGAATCCCTGATCAGCTGTTGACATAGAAGAATCCTTAATTGAAATCGCCTATTGGGAATCGTTTATTGACGAAATTCCATCCTCGATCAGTTTTCGACTTATTGAAAAATAGACTACTGCAAATTGAATTTCCATCCTGTGAAGAAAATAGAAAAGCGGAAACATAATTAGATTTCATAAATCTATTCATTTTAGGCCTTGGTATATTGGCGCTTCATAATATATTCAATTAGTGAAAATTCGGGGAAAGTTTAATAATAGTTCAATGTACACTGCACTCTTGGCTCGCCAATCTCAGCGCGCATCGCGTATAAGTATTTTAATTAAAAATCGAAAAGCAAACTTGTTGTTATCCAGAGAGAGAGAGTGAGAGGGTGAAATTCCGTCCTACGCGCCGTCAAATTTCATTACCCGTTCAATTTCTTAGCCTCGAAATATTAAAATCAAATTCCCAAAACTCCCAAGCGAAATTTAATTACGCGAGCAAAAAACGTCTTCGGCCGCCTTATACAAGTGACGCAAAAATTTTACCTCGTTTTTTTTTTGTTCACGACCACGATAATAAAAAAGCCCTTCTCTATCTTAAAAAGATGGCCGTTTTTCCTACTTTTTTTAATTTAATCAAGATACAAAAGCAAACAATTTCGAGTATTAAAGGCTCGCGGTGCAACCACCCGTCGTGTTAATTCTTTTTCTTACATTCTCTGGACGTGAAGGGGTCGGAAGCTTCAAAACTAATTCATGGTATTTTCCATTGAGGTATAATGAACTAAAATCTAAGCATAATTTAAGGAAATCTTTCTTCTCTTTATTGAAATAAGAGAGTAAACCAAAGTAAGGTATGTTTTCTTTCAAGATCAGGAACAGGTAGGCAATGTATCAACTCCATTTACCGTCGATAACCGACATTTGATATTCAAATTAACTATCCAACATGAAAATGGTGGGATAGAGTCCGGTCTCTCGCTAAGCGGCCATCATTTGTAGATGGGTGAGGGCGTTGAGCTCGAAAAGCCTTTTAGGAGTTTAATAGGCGCATTGACGAAACAATGCCAAGTCATGAAATATAATTAGAAAAAAAAAATTGTAAACAAAATTAGCGAGAAAAGGAACCCTCCTCCTCTTCTTAGACCTCTACGACCCTTTCTTTCAAGATTACACCAGTCACCGTAAAGCGAAAGAACCTCAAAGTTTGAAACTGTTAATTTGCAAGGACTTAATCCCGTTTCTAACCAAAATAATTGAATAATGAATTCTTCGTGAAAAAAACCTAAACTTGCGTTGATTTTCTACATCTTCAAGACGGGGTTCGAAAGCGTCTAGATGAATTAATTTGGATTAAAAAAAATAACGCATTACTTTTAAAGGGTTTATTAAATAAACAATAGCTTTAAACTTTTCTCTTTCCGAATTAAATGCTTATTTAGAAGTGGATATACAATTTCTAAATTAAATTTAGGGCTTCCTGAAAAAGGTTTTTTCAAACTCAAAAGAAAAGCAAACAATACTATATAAATCTTTTAGCTTTTTCCTTACTGTAGGAAACAAAAACCAACTTAGAAAGAGAGGAGAGAGAGTCCTTTAAACTTTAAGTTGGAAATGGTCATTCAAAATTCTATTGCCTTGGAGCTACGCCATGAAATAAAGATTAGCTTTAACGGCACCTTAGAAAAAGGGGTAGATTCGCTAGGAATATATATCATTAAATAAAAAGCAACCTCACACCACCTTTTATAAGCCGAATAATTACTAAAGGAGAAAGGAAAGAAACACGAGGGACTTTCCCTTTCTTCTCCCATTTCACTTCCTAAAAGGCCAAGGCTTAGAGTTTGAGGTATATACAGTCGCCCCGGGCTTTTAGAAATAGCTCTCCTTATGTACTTATTACGTAGAAAGTAAACCGTGCTCCGTATAATCTCGAGTACAGTATAGACCCAACATAGCCGTCTCCGCAAAAGCAAAAGCGAAAGCGACGACGACTTCGGGATAAAAAAGCATTAAGAGAACCTTTTCTACCTCCGAGGAAACGATAAGTACGTGAATATACACTCCCTTTTATTTTTGCAAACCCTATAGCAGCGCTTCTCAAAGTGTGGTCCGTGGACCGGCACCGGTCCGCGGACATGCGACTCTCTGGTCCGTCATACATAGTTGAAAAAAAAAAACCGGTCCGCAAGGTTAAAAAGTTTGAGAAGCGCTGCCCTATAGGACTTGGAATACTGTCACACCCTGTTAATATTTAAACACAGAAGCGGGGGAATCGTTTTGTCCATCTCTAGATAAACCATTGTTTACCTTTGCAATGTTTGACTAACCCTCAAAATTCTCTACGTAACCTTACGGTCCATGCAGGATATTTATAAAAGTCTGGCTTGGATACTGCTGCGACTCTCGAGTTACGCGTGATGAAAGCGCGGGCCAACATTCTACAAGGGTGATCAAACTAGAGCTAGTACTTCACAATGATTGCGTCCACGCGTTATGATCAAACATAAGGTGAATTGTTACAGCAGGAAGAGATAAATACCCGTCGGGGAAATTTCTCTAAATACACATTTATAGAAGTTTCTTAGTAAACACGGGAATTCTTCTCCTTCATATTGGAACAGTTTTTCTATTTATATTTTTCTATCGTAATAAATAAATAAACGTTACTACAAGGTCTAGAGGAATTTTAGGTGACACGTCTGATAAATTATAAACTCTTTGCTAAGCCTAAATATAATTATAAATGATTAAAACCTAAACTTAAGCATTAAACGCGTTTTCGTTTGACTAGATTAAATTCCAAGACCTTAAACAAAATTTATAGAAACCTTTGGCCTTTGTCCTTCCACTCCATTATCATTCTCCCTTGAAACCACCCTTTGACTGATCTGACTCCATTGTATCGAAGATTTACAGCGGGAAACATTCCCTACGGGTTATGTTAGTCGTTTGTCAAAGACCGCGGGATTAGAGCAGATTTCCAAAGATTAGGCTTATCGATAAAGTGCCTTGACAATTGAAACTCGACCGATTATCGCGTATCGCGTAGAGAATCAGTGATACGACGAGTGTCGCCGGATTTAAATCAGTAAGGAGCGATAATAACCTCCCTCATCCGGTATAGGAAGAGAATCTGAAAGAGAGGGAAAATCCCTGATACACGAGTTCAAGGCTGGTCGTTCTTTCCGGATAATTTGATTATTTTGATGTATATTAAACGAGATATATTGATGGAGAAGGAATGTTAAGGGGGAAAAATCGAAACTATAGCGGGCCTCGATCGTCTTATAACCCTACGAAGAAAATTGAGTTTGATAACTTTTTCCTTAAAAAATAATAACAGTAAAAAAGGATGGGGATTTTCTTTTAAATTAGTGAAAAACTGAGCTATACTCTATTACTAGATCACTTGATAAAGACTACTTTCACTCTTATGATATTTAACATGGGGTATTCGTCCGCCCTGCACAAGCTTTATAATATGGTTATAAAAAAGAAGAGGAAAAAAGGCCCTATTGAAACAAGAAAACTACGATTACGTAATATAAATATCCATGTGTATTAGGCCTTGCGTATTTATAAAAAATACCATCTCTTAATATTAACCTTCATAGAATATGATTTTGATGAAATTTCGAATTGAACATTAATAAGGGGCATTTAGAAAAACATTCATAGCTATAATCATAGCATTTATTTCCATCCCAATTCGAGCTCGAAGCTGATAAAGGATCTTTACTTATCCAGTTCCTTGCAAAAGTTATAACTCGTTTTCGTGTATCCAGTCTCCACAAACACACACACAAAACTGTTTCAATAACCTACGTTGCGATCATACAATGATGCACATAGAAAAAGAGAACGAAGCTGGGACAGCGTCAGCGAGTAACCAATGGAGGAAAAGGTATAAGATCTCCGGTCGTTTTTATATTTCCTCTTGTTTTTAATACTTGAATATTTCATCAGCCAAGCGGAATAATTCGAGTTAGATCCTGAGCGAATAAGATTTAAGGACTTTAC
Organism: Phalangium opilio; assembly: GCF_054372755.1. Taxonomy (NCBI): domain Eukaryota; kingdom Metazoa; phylum Arthropoda; class Arachnida; order Opiliones; family Phalangiidae; genus Phalangium; species Phalangium opilio. The sequence goes on along the minus strand of NW_028324182.1, from coordinate 7,792,946 downwards.
GGGTTTTACCGAGGGGTTATACACCCATGAAAAAAGGCGATACTGTCCAAAGACGTTGTAGGTTAGAATGTTCGAGGAGTGAATATCCCCAATGAAAATTTTCTTACGAGCGCTTAGCTTCCAAACTACTACAAAAACAAAGGTAACTCCCGTCTTTTTCTCTGGCCTCTTGGTTAGTTGGTTGACAACGGCAGTTATCGACTCTTAAGGTTTAAGCTGGCTCGTATACAAAGTAGCATTAAACCTTAAAAAAGAAAGTTACTTCTAAGAGACGTAAATTCTTAAAATTGAAAATGACTTTTCGTCCACCACTTTCAAAGAAACTTTACAGCCAAAAAAAAAAGGGAAAGAATCTACGACAGGATAACTTTCTTATCTTAAAGGGGCTATAAATGTATAGTACATCAGATCGGAAATAGTTTTGCAGAATAGAATCAGTTTTAGTATATTTCAAATGATATTCACTCCAAGATGAGTGAGCTAGAAAGAGACGACGGGGAGTAAGGTCTAATATATTTATATAAACCTCTTATTTTTCACTTCTTTGCCAGGCCCCGGCGTAAAGGTGGTAAGAAATTCCCAGGGATCTCTCGATATCAGTCAGGTATTAGTAGTAACATACGGGAAGGTGATGTCTATCTCTAGTTGAGGCTATATAGACAATCACGTACACTCTCACCTCAAATCTAAACACGTATAGAGATATAAAAGTGAGGCGAATTTATTTCTCACCTCTGTATATGGTATATAATATTTGATACACTCATGCAATATTTGGTACCAATCACACTTTTAAAGGAAAGGTAAGCAAGTACAATTTTCTTGTTTATACCAGAAGAGCAAATAAAATAAGAAATATTTCAAATTGAAATTATATGCAGTTGAGTTTATTTACTACAACCAAGAGGTGATATCTAGTTTACTAGATAGAAGGTATAAGATATGACTAAGTATTCGCGCGCCATAGTCCCAGTCCCCCTTTCAAAATACAAGGGGGGACGTAAAAGGAGGCCGGGCTATTTCGCCTCACCTCAGTTGGAAAATACGTAATTTTCGTCATTCGCGTCGCGCTGACGTGAGTTTTCAAGAACCAATGAGATGCTGGTTGTAATTCAGAGGCTGGGATTTAACTCCGGACCTATACACGTTTGGACTAGAGATAAAGCTAGAAATGTGGCGAATTTATACCTTCTCTCTAGTAAACTAGATATCGCTTCTTGGTACAACTTAAGCAAATCAAACTTCGATTGGAGTAAAGAAATCTATTGATTATCACGGGAAAAATCCGTCTATTTACCACAGCGGCTTCCGTCTGACGTGCAGGTAGTTCCACTAAACCTATATTCTTTATAGGTATATTGTTTCAATTTGAAATTATTATTATTTCATACGCTTATCCAAATATAAAGAAGAAAACTCCATATGGAACTAAAATCCCCTGGTCTGGATCTTGACCTATCATATCTCGCAGCCTCTTCCAATCCCCAAACACTGCTCTTCTTGCTCTTCAAATTAATCTCTTAGAAAAACGTATTGAAAGATGATTTTTATCTTATAAATAAATAAAAATCCATTTCGTTTTTCTCAATAAGGATTAGTGTATGAAATAGAATTTTTTTTTTCTCTCTCAAAATAAACAGGAAGTTATTAAAGCCCATAAACTTTATTTCCATCATTTTGTTTTTATTTCCGCAAATCAAACAGAACAAAATAGCTAGTACCTCACGTGTATCTCATTCTCGTCGATATTAAGCCGTCGAAAGAAAGAAAAGGGTTTGCAAACGCTTGAGAGGTTGTGATAGCAAAAACCATATTCTATATATTTTGAAGGATCCCGATGATGTTGAAGTTTTTGGCCCCATTTTTCCCGCCAAAAAAAATATAAGTACGTGTTTATTTTTATTATTCTTTTTTCAGAGCTAAGAAAAAAAAATAAAATTGAGCCAACGTACGAACGACCCGGTATTGATTTCCATTGGCCAGTACTATTTGGCCGCAAGTGGAAATGGGTGACCCTCAATAAGGTCTATATTGATCGTCGACCGAGGCTTAAAGTCTATTCCATTGCCGGAATAGCTAGAACCCGGCGTGAAGATGCTATTTATAGGCATAGTATAGAGAATACAAGAAACTAATAAAGGGTTTTTCTTTTACAATCGCCTGAGATATCGTATGCTCTTCCGTCTGCTCTCGGATACAAGGGGTGGAGAAAACAATTTTCCTTAAAAAAAAAGCTATAAGGCAGGAAGGAAAAACTAATAAAAAAAATGAGAGATTCCTTTAATTTTCTTTTCTTCTTTGGTAGAATCTTATACAAAGAAAAGGCGTATGATATTTAGCGGATTTATTTTAGGCCTAGTGGTGAAGAGGCATGCAGTTAAGCCAAATGGGAAAAAAGTAGTACGATAATAGCCCGCTCAATTTCTAATAGTTGTTATAAATATTAATGTGCCCAAAACAAACAAATGGGTGAGGATAATGGAATTGGATTGAAATGTAATCCAATCTAAGCGTTTAGGGGGTTCAAGTAGGAAGACCATTAATTTGACTGGACATCCATGATTTGTAATAATATTTCATAATTTAAATTTTCTTCGCTTATAACGGTGAATCATATCATGGCAATTTTATTTTATGATTTCAACTGACTCTTATGATATCGATTTTCAATACTTTATCTAAATAATTTGGACTACATGATTATGATTATGTTTTATATATATTGAATTATGGTTAGTTTATAACGTACTCAATTATAATAAATAAATAATTAAATATATTATTGCAATCCCGTCTACAAATAGATTTAAAATGCAAAATAGCCCTAATATAATCAATTCGGTAAATTTAATTTGGGGAAACTATATTATAATTTCAATTTGTAGCTCGGATTTCCTATGTCAATTTAATTTTCTTCTCAAAACAATCTAATTTTAATCCTAGATTTTAATATTCCCGAAGATTAAAATTTTTTATTATATTAATTAAATCAATTAATAATAAATATTTCTGAGGATTTTCAACCACATAATTCATCTCCGAAATATAGTTCTTAGCCATCTTTAAAGAAGATATGATAAACCAATAGAAAAATAGGATTATTTTGAACTTTTAATTTATTTTGGAACAAGAATAAAAAATAGATACAGCAGCTATTTCTTTCTTTACTGAATGGGTACTTAACTGAGAAAACGACTTTTTACAGTCCCCTACACCCAAATAAATTAAGATTTTCATCAAGAAACTGAAGAGGATGAGATGAAAGTCGAAAGACTAGACTAGAATTGAATTGAATTGAAAAAAAAAGAGTAAATAAATGAAACGGAAGAAGCTGAGGGAAAAAAACCGGATGCTCAGGAGGATGGGAGATTTTGGTACGTGAAAATAAAAAATATCTTAAACGGGAAATGTCATTCCGGATTCCAGTTGACACAGGCAGAGAGAGTCGGGCGCGGACGCCAACTATTTGGTTTAACGCTCCACCCACTCCTATATATGTATATACCGGGAGACAAACATTTGGAGGAGAGTTGTAAAGCTCGGATTGTAAGCCCGGGGTTCTAGTTCTTGAGGGTACAACAACGAAGTTATCCCTAAAATACTTCAACAAAAAACAGTAGTTTAGGACGTTTCTCGAGCTCTATCAAAAATTACTTTAAAAAAAGACTGGAAAAACGGGGGGTTTATTAGAAAATGGAGTTGTTTTTCCTGTGATGGGAGTGCTAAAATGATTACGAGTCCCTACGCTGTATTTTTTGTCTTTGTCGGACGAACGCGCTCTATCTAAAGAAAACGACTCTTTCTGGTCCGTTCCCCTTCCGTTTGGAAATTGCCGGGACGATCTCCGCCGCGAATTCCAATTCCGGAAACGTTTCTCGAAGTGTGTCGACGTCGACAACGTCTTCCAAATATAAAAAAAAAAACGAACCTAAAACTTGTTTTTCCTTCCCTCATTTCGCCTTTGAAAGCCGGCGGCGGCGGCGGGCCACAAACACTCGCTCGGCACTGTTCCTACTAACTCAGTTTTTTAAAGGGCAGCCCAGCGGAGAATGAGATAGAGCGAGGAAGAGTCACGATGTTTTGGGCAACGGGTTTCCGGAAAGCGAAGGGAATCGAGTATTAACTACATGGAGGCAAAATAGGAAAAGTCCACTTCCTCGCCACGCGCCAGAAGCAACAATAAAACATTTTCGAAGCACTCTGCGCGCCGCTCGAATCTACTTTTCCCCGCATTGCACTACAGCCATAAAGAAACAAAAATAATAGGTGGTTGGAGCGGGAAACTTTTGGAAAACAGTTAAAATCGCTTTTGATAAGCGAAATAACAGTCCACCCCTCGAGCGTATTCCATTCCCCGATATGAATTTTATATTTGAGACGCGTACATACATATATATATACGCTTCCAAATTTGGCGACATTTTTGACTATGGAATGGGCGTATTTAGAGGCAGAGTTCGACCCACCGAAACTGTAGCGTCTATTTTTAGAAAAATTATATTAAAATTGCATCCACGAGCGACAGGGTGCATGGTTTCGGTCTGAACCATACGCGTCAAATTGAGACATTTCTAAAGTTATTTTAGACAAAGTACCGCGTCCTTTATGGGGGCGAATTTAAATGGTCGTAACGTTATTTATTCAAAAGCTGGCGTCAGCTAATGAAGAAGAGACGATGCTTTAATAGCCTCGTATTTTAAACGATAAACAACTCGAACTAAGAAAGACACTATACCGTAATTAAAAAAGGTCAGGAGATATTCCATGACGAATGTAAGCTTCAGTCTCCATTTCCCATGAGCGTAAAACGAATAATTTACGATAGCTCGGGTTGACTATGGGCGGCTTCCTTATTTTAGGTTTAAGCGTAGATGTAGGTGGGCAACGGGGGCGGAGGAATTATATTAACGGCTGTAGTCTCTCAATAATCCCTCGCTGACGGTGGACGGCGTTATTTCCCGGGAGGTGCATGGGCACGACCGCATTAAATAACCATCTTTTCCCAGACCACCAGAGTTCTTTTAATTTTGGTAATGAACGCCGCCATTATGTCCAGCCGTCTCTCTACGCCCGAGAGAGTCGACTGACAATATTTTTTTTTTCTTTTTGCGCGATATCCAACGCGCTCAGAGTTATTATAATAAAATAGGGCTTGTATGAATCCATAACATTACCCTAAAAATATATACCGAGGGAATTCCAACGACGCTTCGAAATGATTTAACTACCATTGGGGAGTAGGAAACCAGAATCATTCTTGGTGTAATTGAACGATTTCATTATGGTTATAGCATTAATAATTTTGGTTTTTACATCTAAGCATTCGAAAAATACAAGACAGGCATTTCGGAAATGTTCCTATTTAATATAAAAGCCCCTTTATTATAAGTATGGAAAACATGGCTCGAGTTTTGCAAAGCGTAGCGCTGCAGCCCAAAAGAAGGGATATTTATTAAGGCAAAACATTACCAGCCCCGTTATTGAGAACAACATCGTATATCAAAGAGGAGGAAATTGCATTGAAATGTGGGCCTTGCATTATACCAAAACATGAGAGAAAATTAGTCTGAAAGAGCTTATTCTAAAATATTAGGCATTTTAAATATTTTAAGTAGAAATAGCTTTCACTGAACGTTATTACGGTTCCCTCAGTATTGAGCCCTTCTAGACATATTTGATCAACACAATGAAAGTTAATCAGTGAACTTTCAAAAACTATAACATATAGAAATTTTTCTGATGGAAACCGAATTTAAACAAAAGTACTTTTCAGGTAAAAATAAAATTTTCCGAGAATACAATAGTTTAAGAGAAAAGGTTAAGACTTCCTTTCATATCGGAAAAAGAAGAGAGAGAAAGAATTCGGCCTGTTGACGTTTTATCGCAATATGGCGTTTCCATTCTCGTTTCTTATCGCCCTCTCCGCAGAAATCGGAACCCCCTTCCGTTTTTATCATCCGCAGCTTCCCTCGATCTTCTCTAAACCATCCTTCTGCGGGATCAACATCGAGATAAAACTTTTTCTTTTGGGCTCCATATAGCTGGGCCTTTTATGATTTCGGGGTCGGATAGGCTCTCTTCCCCTCGAACCTTTCGTTTGCCAACACTTATCCCGACGTTTTATTTTTAAACTATATAGATATAACGTAAATAGAAGTCCCAGAGAGGCTGGGAAAAAGAGAAATATACGAAATCACTCTTTCCGATTCGGCTGTCTGTCCGAACCAATTTATTTTACCCAAAGACAACTTCTTCCGATAGGTCCCATCACTTAGAGGCATTCCTTAAAAGCTTCGATAACGTGAGAGCTAAACTATTTTGGTATACGCGTATGACAAATTCAAATGGCCTATAAAAACTCAAAATAACACGATTACTATTAAATAGACTTCCTTAAAAGCTTATTTTCTCAACTCTTGATTCGTGTAACTTGAAGTACTCAGTATCGTTGGATAGAAAATAAGTTCGCCCTATGACACCCTTAAGGAATTTTCACGTAAGTACCGTTAATCTATTGTTATGACGTTGGTTAAAATTGTAGACCCTGTGAGAATAGCAGAAACTAATTCACCTTGGTACCCGTACACGCTGCTATCGTACATTTACCTGTAACTTTAGAGCCTAAAGTCACGTACCAAGCATTCTTTATTCGGGAAAAAGCGGTACCCGAACGAAAGTACATTGCAACATTTTCTTCAAAAGCATCCTGAACAAGTTCAAGAAGCAAGAAAAAGAAAAAAAAATTAAGTTGAGGCAAAATGCACGTTTTCTGATTGTGAGTTTGTGACCGAGAAAGAGCGAGCCCCGACCTTTCCAAAAAAGAAAAAAAAGGTTCTCGAATAAAAGAAAACTTAGGGTGCAGGGAGAGACACAATGAAAACGTATTGATTCGATTGTATCACTACAAAAGCAGTATACCCTCATGCACTTCTGGATGCAGTTCTAGGGTTAACGATTTGGACCAGAAAAGAGGCCCCTATAGGTTCAGGACATAAATAAAACAACTTTTATCCAAGTTCAGAACCCGCGCGTTAGCATTGAAAATCGTTTCTTGCCTACCAATGGCTCGAAAGATATTTACAAACAAGGGTAACGAGGTAGAGACCATTTTTTTTAGGGGGAACTTATTGGAGATTTACTTCCCTTATGGTTTAAGTTGCATGAAGGTAAGACATTGGCGTTGGCCCCGTTAAAGAATCCGTGCTCGGCATGAGAAACGGTTGAGACTCCTCACTCGACTCTCGATACAAAAATAGTAGGAACCGAAACAAGAACGGCTGGAAGATGTCTCGGATGGGAAATACAACAAAAGTACAAAGCGATGTGAGGAAAGAGAGAGAGAGATAGGCCAACTCGAAGGGTGAAGTACCTCGGCTGCAACTTGTAATTGGTGAAAGTGAATTAGGCCTCACGGACTGACGCGCGCCACTCGAAAAATAAAAGGGAAAACTAGTGTCCCCAGTGAATCTGAATCCACCACATGAACGCTGGCGTCTCTTCCCGCATCTACACGAAGTAAAACTTCCCATAGACCCTGAAACTTCTTCCCTCATGCGAAGTCCCTTGTTACAACAATTTTACCATATACCTTTATCAAGGGCCATCGCACCCAGAATACGCCATAACAGTAGTCTACCCCGAGTAATTTCTTATCGCCGAAATATACGTATTTCATCCCCATTCCGGGGGAATTCTCCGCATGATTGCAAAGCCCCTCAACAATACGTCCGCCTGGTGCGCCAATATAGATTTTGTATAGAAAGAAGTGTCTGGATTTTTCTATTATGTTTAAAAGTTGTTTAAGGAGCATCCTTACTTTGTCCGAGAATATTGCATTAAAAAAGAAGTAAAAATATTTGACCATGTCTCTCTGGTTTTTTTGCCCGTTGTTAACATATACCGCTCCTCAAAGGTTGACAATTGAGATGTTATACTCCTTGAGCCTGTGACGTCTTTACTTTCTCTCTAGAGTGTCGGAAAATATTTTCTCTTTTCGTTTATTTAGGATGACACTACGACTTCTTTCCACTGGACTCTATCTCAAACACAACCCGATTCTTTTTTCCGGGACTCCCAACAAAGTCTAGCTACTTCCGCGACGAACGAGAAAAAAAAAGATATAGTAACGGTTGTAGTCCAAGTGGTACTAAGCATACCATATCTAACCACTTCATAATACAAGCAGCGGAAAAGATATATGACTCGGGGCGTTTTAAAAGACTATTTAATCCGATGTTCAAAGGTCCGCAAACTGACTGAAACTGAATTTTAACATTTTGTAAACAAAACTATAGCCGCTATACCTTGGAGAACAAATAAATATATAGATATATAAATATATTTTAAAATAAATTCAAATGGTCACGTTAATCTTACAAAATTTATGATTAAACCATAGCCCTTGGCAAAAGCATGAACGTATAAAGATTCCTTCACTGCCATGCACAGGAATCGCGGTTCTAGAATAAATATCAGGCATTACTCCTTCGTGTATACCTAAGGTTTCGGGACCAGACCAGACATAAACAAAATACTCGCTGGCATTTCCGTGGATGCCAAAATACAAAAGAGCCGCGCCGCACGGCAGCGTATAGGAAAAGAAAACATACGGGAAAAGAGGCTGACAATGGAAAAGAGTCGTGGGAGATTGAACAGAAAGAGAAGGGGAAATTGGTAGGAGTCGATCGAAACAATTCAATTCATAGACTAGCCAAAGAATAAGTATTTGTAAATGAGTGCTTATTTACGACATAAATTTTCCAAATGCCCCTTGGAGTTTGCAAGGTTTAATAAGTACTCTTACATGTCGTTAAATTTCAATAGAAAAAACAGTATATTATTAATTAAACGCGCCTATTGCGTAGGAGGAGGAATTTAATTTAAATTTAAATCGGGTTTTAATAATATGGCGTTTTCTCAAATAAGGTTATAGGTAGCGTTGGTACTAAAAGGCCGGGATCCTTAAACTAAACGGCTCGCGAAAGTTATAGGTGCACTTAAAACACATTTTTTAATATTCATTAACTTCAGCTTGATATAACCAGGGGGTTTCTCGTTAGACTCGGTATAACAGCTTAAATTCAACACGCACCAGGCATGCAATAAAAATCACAGGTGTAATTAAATATTTTACAGCCGACGCCATCATTTCCCTAAGACTAGGCCTATAGTCCGTCTGGAAATTTTGGAAGCTTAGACATAAACCTTTCTGTAGCTGGAATTCAAGAGCACTTGATAATACCGTAATTATTTACAAGATTTAACATTGCGTATTCATACCAACGCCTTTCCCAAGTGCGCTAGGCGCAAAAATATATCTCTAGCTATAAATTTCCATACTGGCTCTTTAGGAATGATATAATCTCATCACGTTCGTTTATCTAAAGTAATAAGACTAAAACAGAAGTGATTTAAATTTGACGTTATCATATATTTTGAAAATGGATAAAGGAAATCAAAATTAGGAATAATGAGGTTTATTTACTTTAGGCATATAAACTCTTATATTGTAAATTCCTAAAACTTTTAATTTTTAGTTTTTCTTCGGGAATGAATATAAACCCGGATGGTTGGTTTTAATAATCCAGTTTATTTTACTTGATAGGAACAAAATTTTTAGTATTTTAGCCCCCCCTAATCCTATAAAATGAAAATATGGAGACTTAATTGGATAAATAAATAAAGACGGATATTTCACTGGAAAAGATGAAATCGTATCTTCTCCGAAATAAGGAGCCTTATTCCATTTGTAATTCATAATATTGCCCATCCAATTTCTTTCCAGCTATATTCTCACACTGTCAATTATTCATAAGCAGTAATACAATGTGGGGAAACCACGGTGCTCATATTCGATACGAACGGAGATGAATGACTTACTCTTTCGTACATAATATTGGATACGTTGAGCGTAGCTTTTTAATGGGCATCTGGGAAAGAACGGCGAGCGCAGGTTTAGTAATACGCTTGATATCGGTTCATTAAACCATTATACGGCATGACTACTTTTATCTATGAAGATAACTTCTCTGGGGAGAAAAAATGCCTTATGGGCTCTCCTTCTGAAATGCGCTGACGAAAGAATGTTGTTACGGGCTCTTCCATCATCGGCACGGCCCATTAAGAGCTCGGAAATGAGGTATCGACATCGCGGCTTACCAGAACACCCATACCGTATACTCTCTCTATAAGATGCCTAGATAGTTTTTCTCTCTCGCATTATATAATAACTCTTGGTGAAATTAATCAAGATGTTCTTCTCTCTCTATCCAAATCAGTATCTTTCAACTACTTGTTTCCCATCCCTTTGTATTCGATAAATTTTATTTGAATTCTCCAAAGGATTTATTAGTTGAATTTTCAGATCATATTGCGTTCCTGAATCCTCAAGAACGGTTCTCGGGTTAATTACTCCAAGATGGTCATCCCTTTTCCTCCTCCCACATTTCTCTTTCAGATATTGAGCCGATGCCGCGAAGACATTCACTCGGTCAAGACTGGAGTTTCTCTTTCCCTGGGCAAGCTAGCTTTATAAGATACATCACTCATAATAAAGGGCCCGCTATCGAAGTCGGCCTTATTTGGGCAATCAACTAAGTTACTGTGGAGTTTCGAGAGAGCCAGAAAACCTGCAAAAATGTCACTCTCTAACGAAGCCAATCGACAAACTGTCCTTTCATTTACCCTTCTCGCTAAATTAGGGCGTCAAAAGTCGAATCCTACATCATTAGCGTCCGAACGAAAGGAATTTTAACAGTCTGCCTTAACTATTTTTCTTTTAAGTTAACTTGATGACCTGGAATCTATCCCAGGGTAAAATTCTAAAAGGGTGAAATCATTTCGTAGAGGGACACACCTGGAATAGATCAAAGAACATAGCTATTTTTATGAAATCCTGATTAATTTAACTTCAAGCGAGTAGTATCGTTTGATACGGAACAAGTTGAGATGTCACTCCCTAAAGGGATTTTAGAGTTCAAACGTTTCAAAGTTGTTGTTCAGGTTGTTGAATTACTCAATTTGTCAATTCCATCATAGGCTTAAAGTATTAATGTTTTACAATGTGTTTCTCTCTACAATATCATTTAAGAAAATGTTTAAACTTATTGAAAAAAACACCCCCCAACTCCTAGGCTAAAAATCGAAAAATATCCTATATAAAAAAATAAATAAAAAGTTTCATTTTCAAGGAAAGAGGAAAAACGTGATCGAACATTTTTGCCTTTAACGAGTCCGAAACACTCGTAAAAAGTCGAGGAAATCTTCGGGGATAGGATGAAGAAATGGTCGATGGAAGCTATAGGGACGCGTAGGCTCTTCAGTAATTCAATATCACTCGCGTAAGCCAAAGTCCACTTATCGTGCGGGGTCAAAAAAGGACGAAATTTCCCCATGGAGAATTGAAGGGATTTTTCCAAACTTCTCTGTCGTACCCCAAAGCGCTTTTATTTATTTTTTTACAAACTCCAAACCCGTCCTTCCTACCCTACCCGTCCAAATATCCCCCGTTTTCAATCTCAAGCATTATACAATGTAATAAAAATCTATAAGAAGTATGTATTCCAGCGGAGGTATTGAGTGTACAACGGTTTATGGAGTAATCTCTGCTTCGTGTCTTCTACTGCATTAGAGTCTATGAGAAAATTACACGGGGTGATACTACCCTATTGGCAATAAACGAAGGCTCAATTCCTCTTGCTGTTCAGAGGACAATGCTGCTCTAACTTATCACGTGAAGTCACCATTCTCGCAATTTAAAGAACGAGTCTCAATTATCAATATTTGCTCTGCGAGTGTTTCACTATGGTTTTAAGGTTGCAATAGTATTTCAATGAGACATACAGAGGTTTGTCCAACACGTTTCTTGGTTTTCAATGGGGATTCATCCATTCATAAATGTTTCCATCAAGACGAGGATATTTTTTCAATAAACTGGAGGAAACCGTACACTTTTCCTTTGCAAAATAAAGGCAAAATAAAAATTGCACGGTCATTTCCTATCGGCAAAGCTTTATTAGTGGCAATTCTGAGGGCGAGAAAAAAATATACGAGAGGAAGAAGGCGAATTACGGTGGTTCCAATGCCCAGAGAGGAGATTGTGTCCGGCAGATTTTAGTAGCGACCTATGACGCGCAATCCGCGACTTCTAGAAGAAAAAAGGGACTCCCCCTTCCGCAGTGAGAAATCGGCTGAGCCCAGTTGGTAGAGAGCGCTAGCTCCTCGGAGCGAGCCTATAAAACCAGCTCCTAGAGAGATCCCGCTCTTCAGTATCGAACGACCTCGCGGACAACGCGTGGAAAAGAGATTCTCAGAGCGCGAACCCCAAAGAGAAAGAGAGAGAGAGGGAATCTTGAGCCTAAAACGTAGGAATATTCACCCACCGGGAAGATGGTGGTAGCGGCTATAAGGTGCCCGAACTGCCGGCAACTACCCGCTGCCGAAATTGGATCACAGACTCTCAACGTGGTTCGAGTGTGAAACGTAAAAGTCAACCCTAGAGTTCGGATCTATTCCGTGGAAATGCGGAAAATTGTCAAGAGAAACGGCCATGTAGAATTTACTTAATCCTCTCTATTGGAAAAACTGCGAGCGTAATAACCTAATAATTAAATCAGATTAACCAGCCGAGCGACTCTTTTGAAGATAAGAATTCGCTATACAAATATAATCCTCTATTTTTGGGAACAAATTAAATGTAATTTAGAAGTATAAATATATATTTTATCGGTCGTAAATTGCGAAATACCCTAGTTGAATGAATAATCCAGTTTCTTTGTAAATATTATCTCAAACTAAATACATTCATCGCGAACGCTTTCAGAGACGAGACATTGTCATCGCTTTCGCAGACGTCGAGTGTTAAGTCAAAAAATAATTAAAAAGTGCTTCGTTCCACCGAACAATATTCATCCATGTCGACCGGATCGCTGCAAACACTTCGAACTCTCGCCCAAAAATTGCGCTTAGTGATTTTAGTGGCCTGCCTCCAAGGTAAGCCTACCATTACCCATTCTTGCAGAATATTTAGGCGTTGTTTTCATTTTCAAAATAGAAACCTGCATTTTTGGGGGTATTTTCAAATACGAACAGAGCTTCCTAATTTTTTTTTCTTTATACAAAGTTATTAGTGATCTTGCTCAGAAACTAGTGAGTGCATGGTATACGAAGTTAGTTTCAGTCGATCGATTTCCTTTACTTTTTCATTCGTCTTTGGTAATTATTGATAAGACGAGAGGAAACCAAACGAATCGGAAGAGGGAAACGGCTACAATATATATATCGGGACATAATATCTACCAGATCTTATATATACATGTCTAACCTCGTTCGAGAGAATTAAAACTCGATAGACTCTTATTCGGTATTTATAAATTCGATTTATATATTCTCTCTCAATTCTTTGAGAGAAAAAAAAAATATTCTGCTTTCGTAAGGATTGAGCAAAAGAGATTATTGAAGACACGCTAAAAATTATATTTATTCCAAAGCTACAACTCCTACTGAATTTAAAGAATATCGTATATTCAAATAAATAAGAAATTTGATGGTGTTTTTTATCTATATGTATTTGTGAATAATTTAGATTATATTTATGTACTCAACCTTGCTTATACACCAGTTCTCAAAAGTGTAGTGCCAGTTTTTAATAAGTTTTCATGTATAGTATAAGTTTTTATAAAATATTTTACAATAGTGGAATTTTAGGTTATTTTTGGTTAGTGAAGGCAATATTCAATCCCTAAGTTTTAGCTTCAACCATAAGTTCAAAGAAATTCTGTTCGCAGGCACCATAATTAAATTGTCACATTTATCAAACTTATAAGAACGTACACCGAGGTATAGGGTTAAGAACTGACCCGAGCGCTGGTCGCCAGGGAGAAGCTTAACCCTATGGCTCTTTCATTTGTCGCGCCATGGCGGCGACATCTTTTTTAGAATCTATGGGAACGGGTCCAGGTAGTTTCGCGGCCGAATTCTATTTGCCCCTTTCTCTCCGATTCTACCGAGTTTTCTTTGTCCTGCTCAGATCCTCTCCTTAAGATAATTGCCCGCTACACGATCTTTGTTCCCCTCACCTAAGGTTACCAATGGACCTCACAAAAGGTCATCAATTTGAAAGAGTGTATATATTGTTAGGTATTTTTGGGAACTTGTCAAAATTCTTGGTTGTATTATTTGTGCTGTGTGATTTTTGTGGGCGATACCTGGTACGACATTAAGTCGCGGTTTTCTGGCACCCTGACACCGACGCTAACCTCTGATACGACATTAAGTCACGGTTTTCTGGCGCCCGAACAGGGACGCTGACCTTCGGGTCAAACGTTTAACACGCGGGAAGCTACTTAATATTTTGATTGGCCACCTACCATCCGGGTCTTGAAAGTGGCTAACGTTAATTGGCCAACGGTCAATCCGGGTCCCAAAAGTAACCACGTGACTCAAGGTTTTAAAACCGAGGACTTGGAAGAAATAAGAGAGGCTGGACGAAGAACTGACTGGAGAAGCAAGGAACGAGGGTTCTCCCGTTTGACCCGAGAATAACATCAATGTCGGAACGTCGACTTCTTGAAAGGAACCAAGCATTGGGGTAACCCCGAAGAGGCCAAGAAGCGAGCTCGTACAGACACATTAAAAAGAAGAAGATTTCAAAAGAATCGCGTTTGCGCGATCGCTAAGAGAGTGCGGTAAACGATGACGCGAAAGCGAAACAATAAACCAGGGTCGCCAGGAAAAATGGATTGAGTACAATTTTGTTTTTGTTTATTTTGGAGGGGATTGTTATTATGTTTATGTTTTATGTTTAATGTTTATTTTGGAAGGGTTTTGCATGGGGGTTTAAGTTGATAAAATGTTTTTAATTTGTAATTAGTTATTTTGAAAAGTTAAGTCAAAAGTTACTGCATGCTATGTTCAAGTTTAAGTGCTAAGTTTAAGATGACATTAAAAGAGGAAGATTTCATTGGTAACCAAAGAGTGTTCTTTTAACATAAGCCTATATACCCTAAGAGTTATTTCATGAACTCGCTACCCCCTAATAGTGCCAGGGTAAGCGAAGGGAACTCGGATGATTAAGTAGAAGTTATTTGTAGCATAGGAGCTCCGGATGCAATCAGACATAAAGTTAAGATAAGAAAGGTAAAACTAAAGGTTATATAAGTTTGATGATTCAGGTGTAAGGTGGTCTTGCATTGCTACGAAGGGGTTGCCTTAAAGTTAAAGATAAACGCTACAAATTGGGGGCCCAGCCGGGATAAGGTTCATCGAGTTTTAGGTTAAGATTGTAGGGTATCAGAAGTATATAAGAAGTTAAAGATAAATAACAAAGGCGATAAAATCAATGTTTACAGGCTGAGTTATGCTTTGAATTTTTTTTTTGTATCCATTTTTTTTTTCTCTCTCCTTCTTAAAGTTTACTGTAAAATTGTTGAAAAGATTAGGATATAGTTGAAACAGGATAGATTGATGAGCAACAACATTTATTCGAGGTTTAGTGTTGACTTATCGGAAGCTCAAAAAAGGGCGCGAAGCAATCGTTGCATACAACGCACAGATATGAATGGTACAAATCAACCCCTCACGGGGAACAATTCCCCGGCTTTGGTTAGTCCGTCAACTTCAAGAAGTAACTCCCCAAGTAGAATAGCCGCTACTGGGACAACGGGAGGAAACGTTATAAATCCACCCATTGCATCCCAAAATCAAGGTACTTCACCGCCAACTGTACCAGGGGGAAACCCTACTCCACAGTTCGTCAGTATGGCTTTATTCAACCAATTAATGTTAAAGATTAACACCATTGTAGATCAACAGGTTCAGCAAGCTAACGATATTCGGTCGCTAGTAAATAATAACACAGCCCCGGTGCTAAGCGCGCCAAATCAAACAGCCCCTAGTCTCACTACGGGGGGAGCAGCGGTAACCGCCAGTGTAGTGAATTCTTCAAGTTTAGGAATCGTCCCTACCAACCCGATTTTACCCCAGGGGGGAGGAAATGTCTTACCACCGTCAATGAGCCCACTGCCATCCACGACAGGTAGTCTAGCGACGGTCAATGCGCCGCAACAAAGTTTAGTTGGTCCCCCCATGATCCCTTTGTCTGCCCCGGTGACAGCTCCCGTACAGTTTCTCGGTAACCCCACCGATGCGGGACCTAAGGATTTTTTACGCCGTGCCAGGCAAATGATGATGACATATAATATAGATGAGACTACTTTTGTACAAAGGTGGATCCCTAGCATGTTGATGGGACCCGCCTCTGACTGGTACTATACGGAAGCATTTGACAGGGGTAGAGTATTTACAACGTGGGATGATTTCGAGAAAAGATTAAGAAAAGAGTTTGAGAGAGAGGGGGCTGACGAGCTGATAAAGGATAAAATGGCTTTAAGAGTTCAAAAACCGTTAGAGTCGGTGGCCGATTATGCCACCGCAATGCTGAAACTTATAGGTCAGTTGAACAAACAGCCCGATCCAAAAGAACAGATAAGGTATATTTACCGTAACTTAAGAATTGAACTCCAGGGTTATATTAAGTTAAAGCATATAGAAAGTGTTCGCGAACTAATCGACGACGCTTCAAACGTTGAGCGCTGTGTTGGGAAGCAGAGAAACGTAAGTGAGGTTGTTATTAACAGGACCGAGGGGGCAAAACCTTTAAACCCTCAAACTCCTAGTTTCACTCCCACCTGTCAATCATGTGGGAAAAAGGGACACACAGCCAATAATTGTCGAATAAACAAACCTAGGGTAGAAAACAAGCCTATTCAGGGTGGAGGAAGTTATTATAACGCCGATGTACAATGTTATAATTGCCAACAATATGGGCACAAGGCACCATGGTGTAAGAATCCCAGGGTGGAAAGGCAGCGCCCAAAGTCGGGAAACGAAAACGCGGACACCCAAAGTCGAGCCGTGGGTTCGTCCGCGCCCAAACAATAAAGGAAGAAGGGGCCGACACGGGGGAGATATGGCCGACTGTAGAGGATCTTTTAAACGGTGGTCGGGATTTTCTACAGATATTTTTAGGAACCATACCGTGTCAGGCATTAGTTGATAGTGGCTCAACTCATACAATAATTAACAGCGCACTTAAGCCATTGATAGAGAAGTTAGGTTATAAGACCACCAATAAGAAGATTTCAGCATTGGAACAGCCAGACGGGTCATTAGTATCTATTGAGGGGACCGTAAATTTAACTTTCGGATTACCCAGAAAACAATTAGATTTTCAAGCAGTTTATGTATCGAATATAGCTTATGAGTGTGTTCTAGGACGCGATATTTTAGGAGCGACAGGTATGATAGCGGATTTTGGTAAGGGAAGATTTAAGTGGTCAGATAAGGAAGATGAAGTTTTTAAGTTTAAGAATGAGATAGAAGAAGCAGGGAAGATTTATGCCTTATCATCCGCGCCGTTGGGTTTAGGCCGTCCTCAGAATACCAGAATAGATTATGAAGGGATTTCCGATGCTCTATCCAGAGCACCACTAGAACCAAATGAAAAACAAATCCTAGAAAACTTAGTATCCAACTATGAATCAATTTTTTCCACTTTTCCTGGAAAAACCAAGCGTATTGAACATTATATAGATATAGGAAACCACCACCCAATAGCAAGTGCCCCTTATAGATACTCCCCTGCTAAACGAGCCCAAATGGATGTGTTAATTCAAGATATGTTAGATGAGGATATTATAGAACCATCAGATGGACCATGGGCTTCGCCGGTAATTATGGTATCTAAGAAAGATGGAGGATTTCGTTTATGTGTGGATTATAGAAAGATCAATAGTATAACGCGAAGGGATGCGTACCCCATGGCTAGAATAGATGATATTTTGGATAGCATCAAAAAACCAAAGTATATAACGACCTTAGATATGACCAGTGGATACTGGCAAGTACCACTGCACGAAGCTCACAGGGATATCGCCGCATTGGTAACACATAGGGGTTTGTTCCGACCCAAGGTACTCATGTTCGGACTCACCTCGGCACCAGCGACATTCCAAAGAATGGTTAATAACTTATTTGGAGATTTATATGGAATGGGTGTTTGTGCATATTTAGATGATCTGATCATCGCCTCTGGAGACTTTGAGACGCACATGAGAACCTTGGAGGAAGTATTTAATAGATTAGCTAAAGCAGGGTTAACGGTAAAGGCTTCTAAAACCAATTTTTGCCAGAAGGAATGCAGGATTTTGGGTCACCTAGTAAATAATTTAGGCATTAAGGTTGACCCCGAGAAAACCTTTACCATGAGTGGCTATCCAACCCCATGTAACGTCAAACAATTAAGGCGATTCTTAGGTATGGCTAGCTACTACCGAAGATTTATCGAAAACTTTTCAAAGATAGCGGATCCCTTAAACGCCCTGTTACATAAAGACGCTGTATTCAAATGGAAAGATATTCATGAACAGGCATTTATTAAGTTAAAGACATGTCTGTCTTCAGCTCCACTTCTTAGCGCTCCCAATTACGATTATCCGTTTATAATCCATACGGATGCTTCAAACACCGGTCTAGGAGCCGTGTTATCACAGAATATAGATGGGGAAAAGCACGTGGTGCAATTCGCCAGTTGTTCGTTAAGTGCAGCTGAGCGAAATTATTCGACCACCGAAAGGGAGTGTTTGGGTGTCAGATGGGCGATTGAGAAGTTTAGGCCTTACATAGATGGCACCAAGTTTGAGTTATACACGGATCATAGTGCAATTAAATGGCTCCATACCGCCCCAGATCCAACGGGAAAGTTTGCCCGGTGGAATAACTATTTACAAGCCTTTGATTTTACAATCCATCACATTCCGGGTAAATCTAACGTGACTGCAGACGCGTTAAGTAGGTTACATGAAGAAGACCACCCGGAAGGGCACATCTCCGCCTTACGAAAAGCTGAGCCGACCATAGTTCGTTTCGATAGGGAGGAGATGGTTAAGGCACAAAGGGGCGACGAACGGTTAGGCGCTCTAATAGCTTACCTAGAAGAAAATACAGTACCTGCCCAGCAAGAGCTGCAGGTCTGGGTTGAGAAAGTGGCGCCACTCTGTGATATCCGTGAAACTATTTTATACAAAGATATAGAAAAATGTTCAAACGGTTGGGACAGTTTCAAGATTTGGGTACCGGAGTCCCTTAGGGCTCGGGTGTTACATTTAAATCACGATATACCCAGCGCAGGTCATTTAGGGGTTAAGAAAACCGTAAGAAGGGTAAAAAGCCAATTTACATGGCCAGGATTGACCTTAGACGTAATAAACTATATAAGATCTTGTAAAAAGTGTCAAACCCATAAGGTACCAAATTTGATGCCCGCAGGGCTTATGAAACCTAGTGATGTAAGCGAACCATGGGAGGTCATCTCCATGGATTTAAAAGGTCCCTTCCCACGCAGTAAAAGAGGATTTAAATACATTCTGGTGGTCACTGACTACCTAACAAAATGGGTAGAAATTATACCACTGCGTAATGCATCCACGAAACCCATAGTTAATCATCTCATTGATGATATTTTCACGCGGTTTGGTTTGCCATCCTGCATAGTTAGCGATAATGGTTCCTGTTTCGTAGCAAAGTTAATGAAACAAGTTTTTGAGAAGTTACAAGTTAAACAGCGATTTACATCCTTGTATTCGCCACAAAGTAATGGTTTGGTTGAAAGATATAATCGCACTATAGGAACCCTTATCGCAACGTTTATCGAGGGTAACGAACAGAGGGATTGGGACAGATACCTCCAGCAATTCGCGATGGCATTAAGAACAGCTCCGCAGGAGACGACTGGCTTAACGCCCGCGTCTCTTATGTTTGGCCGAGAAATTAGAACGGCTACAAGTCTGATTGACGAGAAAGACCCAGATCAATTTTTAGATCCAGAAGTAGAGAAAATCTATGGGTTAAAGGTAGTTACACGGGTAAACAAAGCCCTGGAACTCGCTCGTGAGAAGGTTAAAAAGGCGCAAAGCCGACAAAAAGACTATTATGACCAGCATCATAGAAAATTCGAATTTAATGAAGGTGATACCGTCCTACGGAAAACCCATTACCAATCGAGTGCTGGCAATAATTATTCCGCAAAGTTAGATAAAAGATACGACGGTCCATACCGAATTGCGGAAAAGCTTTCACCTCACACGTATAGGTTAGAAACTTTGTCAGGAAAAATGCTTAAAGCAACCTACAAAGTATCAAATCTAAAGCCTTACGTTGAGCGCACTGAGCACAAGCTACTAGATGACGATCTAGAAACGCTCAGTGATAAAGATAGTTCGGATGACGAGAACTCCAAAAATTCCGTCACCACTTCAGGTCGAACGTTAAGACCGAGAGATCCGATAACGGGTAGAGTTAAAGTATAGCGCAAGTAACTAGTTAAAATTTTTTGTTGTTGTCTCAGTTAGGTTCATGATAGAATAAAGATTTAGGTTTTCGATAGTTGTAGTTAGTTTTGTTTTTCGTAAATGGTGCACCTGTACATATTGATCGATCGTAAATTTAGTTCACTTGATATATATATGATTTTTGGATTTTCAAGGGTATCTATGACCATTTTGAGTAGGTTATGTTTCTTTTATTATGATTTGTTTATGGCCTCACATCAGTATGGGGTGTTAGTGGGTAAGCGCTAGCCTAATAATAAGGTCTCACGAGGACGTGTGACACTAAGTGGGGGAGAGTTGTAGTGCCAGTTTTTAATAAGTTTTCATGTATAGTATAAGTTTTTATAAAATATTTTACAATAGTGGAATTTTAGGTTATTTTTGGTTAGTGAAGGCAATATTCAATCCCTAAGTTTTAGCTTCAACCATAAGTTCAAAGAAATTCTGTTCGCAGGCACCATAATTAAATTGTCACATTTATCAAACTTATAAGAACGTACACCGAGGTATAGGGTTAAGAACTGACCCGAGCGCTGGTCGCCAGGGAGAAGCTTAACCCTATGGCTCTTTCATTTGTCGCGCCATGGCGGCGACATCTTTTTTAGAATCTATGGGAACGGGTCCAGGTAGTTTCGCGGCCGAATTCTATTTGCCCCTTTCTCTCCGATTCTACCGAGTTTTCTTTGTCCTGCTCAGATCCTCTCCTTAAGATAATTGCCCGCTACACGATCTTTGTTCCCCTCACCTAAGGTTACCAATGGACCTCACAAAAGGTCATCAATTTGAAAGAGTGTATATATTGTTAGGTATTTTTGGGAACTTGTCAAAATTCTTGGTTGTATTATTTGTGCTGTGTGATTTTTGTGGGCGATACCTGGTACGACATTAAGTCGCGGTTTTCTGGCACCCTGACACCGACGCTAACCTCTGATACGACATTAAGTCACGGTTTTCTGGCGCCCGAACAGGGACGCTGACCTTCGGGTCAAACGTTTAACACGCGGGAAGCTACTTAATATTTTGATTGGCCACCTACCATCCGGGTCTTGAAAGTGGCTAACGTTAATTGGCCAACGGTCAATCCGGGTCCCAAAAGTAACCACGTGACTCAAGGTTTTAAAACCGAGGACTTGGAAGAAATAAGAGAGGCTGGACGAAGAACTGACTGGAGAAGCAAGGAACGAGGGTTCTCCCGTTTGACCCGAGAATAACATCAATGTCGGAACGTCGACTTCTTGAAAGGAACCAAGCATTGGGGTAACCCCGAAGAGGCCAAGAAGCGAGCTCGTACAGACACATTAAAAAGAAGAAGATTTCAAAAGAATCGCGTTTGCGCGATCGCTAAGAGAGTGCGGTAAACGATGACGCGAAAGCGAAACAATAAACCAGGGTCGCCAGGAAAAATGGATTGAGTACAATTTTGTTTTTGTTTATTTTGGAGGGGATTGTTATTATGTTTATGTTTTATGTTTAATGTTTATTTTGGAAGGGTTTTGCATGGGGGTTTAAGTTGATAAAATGTTTTTAATTTGTAATTAGTTATTTTGAAAAGTTAAGTCAAAAGTTACTGCATGCTATGTTCAAGTTTAAGTGCTAAGTTTAAGATGACATTAAAAGAGGAAGATTTCATTGGTAACCAAAGAGTGTTCTTTTAACATAAGCCTATATACCCTAAGAGTTATTTCATGAACTCGCTACCCCCTAATAGTGCCAGGGTAAGCGAAGGGAACTCGGATGATTAAGTAGAAGTTATTTGTAGCATAGGAGCTCCGGATGCAATCAGACATAAAGTTAAGATAAGAAAGGTAAAACTAAAGGTTATATAAGTTTGATGATTCAGGTGTAAGGTGGTCTTGCATTGCTACGAAGGGGTTGCCTTAAAGTTAAAGATAAACGCTACAAAAGGTTAAAGGCAAAATTTTCATCTATAAGAAAGGTTACAGAGTATTACAGTAATTTAAACGTGTAATTTTCGAACGCCCTTTTGTCGTTAACTCGAAGAACAATTTGTCACTTCCTTTGATAACTGATTGAATTCGCAGAAACCGTATAAATTAGGAATTGCTTCGACAAGATTATTTGCCAATATATATATTTACGTAATTTCGCTGGATGTTTTATTACCCCCATTAAAATTAGACTGAAATCGAAGTTTCAAGTTAGGAAGCGATTTAAATTAGACGTCGAGACAGACTAATTCAATCAACATTTGCCTATAATTAATATAGTAACCCGAGGCTGTTTGGTACTATTTCCAGTAAATTACGCAACAGAATGTGTATATTAATGATAAACAACTCTTCTACGCCAATATTTCCTCATTTAAAAAAAAGCATAGCATATTATTCATCTATCACATTGAAGGCAGTATTAAGATATCAATCGACCATGAAATTCACTGGAAATGAAGCCATCTTGTTATTTGTAATTTAAATTCGCTGTCGGCTACGAAGATATATCCTAAAACAAAGATACTGTAAAAGGCATTGAACCATATCTGAAGAGAATCAAACTAAATTTAATGGACACCAATACAAATAACTACTGAGGCCATGAGTGATGAAACTCAATATGAGATTTCTGAAGTTAAACAAAGTCTTAAATTTCATCTCCAAAGTCCAACCTTGCTTACTTGCTACCATGAAAGTTGCCCCTGGGGCTGATAAGTTCGGTTTAATTTAGTATACTGGTCTAGGTTTCATAGGAAATGGAATGTGAGTGTGTGTGAAATTAGGCATCAATCGTAACCCAGTCAGAGCAATATCAAAGAGAGATAAAGATGTAGGACATTTTCCAAAGCGCAACACTAAAATAGTTCACTGAAATATAAGAATTCGGTCAATTTTGCGTCCCCTCGAGAGGGACAAAGGGGTGCGCGGGAAACAATTTCCCTTTTAGAAATGTGGCAGAATATTCGCCGGGAACCACGGGCATGGATGAGATGGACCTTGAATAAAATTCCAGGGTTCATACAACACTTGGAAAACAAACTTCCATGATATTTACAGGTTTCTCATAGAAATTTCCAGATGAAAATAAAAAACTCAAGTACCCGGTCTGAAATAAATGGAAGCAACACCATTACCAAAGCAAAAAAACTTATCCTGATTTCCAGGTCTTAATTTTGCAAAACAGAAAATTTAATACCCTGGTATTTCCAAGTTTTCCAAGTTTGTATGAACCCTGATATATCTTGTTATTGTATTAAAAGTTCAATTAAAAGCAATATCTGTATTCACCCGCACTTGATACAATATAAAACCTCTTATGAAAGAAAGTAGTCCGGTTGAAATACATTTATCGCCTCCTAAATCGACCCTTTAATAAAATCATATCGCAAAATCATATCGCAAATTGTACTCAAATTACGCAGCTATCAAATTTAATTCAAGATAATTTGAATATGGCGTGACAAATTTGATAACAACCGCATAAACAACCGCTATCTTAGCGTCAATAAAATTCTGCGGAATTTCGACTCGTCTATAATGACCAAAAAAATTGAAAAATCAAGTTCTGTCCCTGGTATTTTTGGGATTTCCAAGTTTGTATGAACCCTGATATATCTTGTTATTGTGTTAAAAGTTCAATTAAAAGCAATATCTATATTCACCCGCACTTGATAAAATAGCGGAAGTTAAAGAGGATGAATATCCAATATAAAACATCTTATGAAAGAAAGTAGTCCGGTTGAAATACATTTATCGCCTCCTAAATCGACCCTTTAATAAAATCATATCGCAAATTGTACTCAAATTACGCAGCTATCAAATTTAATTCAAGATAATTTGAATATGGCGTGACAAATTTGATAACAACCGCATAAACAACCACCATCATTGCGTCAATAAAATTCTGCGTAATTTCGACTCGTCTAATGACCAAAAAATAGAAAAATCTGTTTAAAAAAAAAGTTCTGTTTAAATAAAAAGAAAGCGAATTTAATTAAACTTAGATTAAATGGATTCTTACGAAATTTGTTCTCCATAACAGGAGTAATTGAGAGAAGGGTATAGAATAAAGAATGCTCAAATCGCAATTATTGGCTGTCGAAATTCCTCTCTATTGCTCGAGGAACAGTGAACGAACAAACTAAATTTTTGGGGTTTTTTTCCGGGAAAACCAAACAATTTTTTAATTAGAAATTCCTTCGGTCTGAGGCAGTTACCAAAAAACCGCTACCATGGAAAATATTACTAAGGGAATGGAGAGTCTAATATTTCAATTATAGCAAACATGGTGTAATTGGTTTGCTTCGAACTTGGTTATAAAACAAAACATTGTCTTGAATCCTGGACTTTCAAGTCTTTCAGCATAATATCTATGGATCATGACCGCAACCGATGGTTAGACAGTTCGTGAATCGATAAATGGTTTAAATAGGGACATGGAAGGAAAATTCTAAAACTGCAAGAGGATTATTTGATGTTGAGCAAAATCCCACGCATTCCTTAAGGTGCATCACACGCCCAAATTCGTAATAGCGGTCGTTAAAACATAAAGTGAAACAGGTGAAGCGGCCCTAGGAAAAGGAGTTTAAGCCTTGCCTAAACCCGCTTCCTCGTCCTGCTAAATATACCACTATCATTATAATAATAATGCCAACTTTTAATTCAACCGTGGGAGATTCCTGTATCCAAGCAGAAGGGTAATAGTTGAAGTGCAAGACTAATTAATGAAACGCAGTTTGAAAAGGTGTTTCTTGGAGATCCCAGGGAAATAGTTTACTTCAATTTACCAGCTTTTGGGGGCACGGTAGAAGGCCAATTTCGTTTCTCGCTAGCCTTTAGGACCCATTTTAACCTGGGGAATATAATATGGTAATGGCGTCGACTAAGTAGCGTCGGCTACGGGGTCGGCCTAAGCCTTTTATGGATTCGGGCCCGTGGACGCCGGCCGGCAGGAGCTCCGCTTTGCCCAGATTAAACCTATAGTATCTAAGTAACGTATTAAACATAAGTATTCCTTTAACAATAATACTGAATTCAATGAGAAATCTACTGATATTTTCAATAGAACTGATTTGTACAGGAGAGTGACTTATATTATTTATGTTGTTACTAGCGCTTTGTCTGTTTCCAGTTTTCAATTTCACGTATAAAACTAGTAGATAATATTATCTAAAGACTCATTCTAAGGATTTTTAAGAAATAATACAAATACGGTGCAGTAAATATTTTAAGGCTTTACGACTTTATGGCAGAGTTGGCTCGATGAAAAAAAAATAATCCATTTTGTGCTAAAGATTCGAAATAGATTTACCACTCAATTCCAGAAAAAGTCATACTTATAGAAGATTATGTTACCTATACTAATACCTATAAGCTGGCTGGTGCTAGCTTTCTCTTATATTGCTTAGAACATGGTGTAGCCATGCACCGAAGAAGGTGGAGGAGAAGTACAAAAGCGAGCTCTGATTTTACGAGCCTGGTAATTTGCAGTATGGTTGGTACAGAGTCTACAGATCGATACGTCATTCCGTGATGAGCACGAACGCCACTTTACGCGCGCCTTACACGCGACACACACGAACGAAGGGCGTCACGTCACGAAAACCATCGAGTACACCGGATAAGACCCCGCAAAGTATATAGCGTATTACAAGAAGAGGCGCCCCCACTCGTCTGTATAACAATTTCAAGGTTGTCGAGAGAGACTATGAACTATCCTCCGTACGTAGTAAATAAGGTGCCTACAGGGTTGGGGGCGAATTTCCATTATAGTTCCTAATATACAAAGCGTATGTTTAGAGACGAGCCCCTTCCCTTTCTCCTGGCAGACCAGCAGATTCTTCGAGGGGCGGATAACTCGAGAGAACTTTCAGTTTCTTCACTTCTCGAACGATGCGCGCTGTACACTTATGAACTTTAAAGTTGTAACCATGATTAACGATTGTGTTAATTTAACTCGAGATGAATTAATCCTTAAGTAAGTATTTCACGAGAAGATACTCCGGAGTTATTAGCCCCTCTCTATTCCATCCTCTTCCCATCCTATTCTATAGCATAAGGAGAGTCTTAGTTGTCAAGTGAACTGGCTTCTCGGATTGCATCTCCTTTTCCTATCATTCTCTCTCCATGAAAACTCGACCCTTTGGACGACTAGAAACAATTCAACTTTATGCGATACAAAGGGGCATGGTACCTCCAGGTTCTATAGCTCTCCAGTTGCATCGTGGGAAGGGTACGTCCTACTAATCTCAACTATAAAGACGACATTTGGACAAAAGAGAGCCAAGAGAGCCGTTAGAACCACGCGGGGATTACGATAGGTGCGCTGTCGTCACCACGTCACAAAACTTTAGCGAGTTGGAATAGCCGGCTTCTCAATTTACAGAAATGAAGAGTGCCACTACACCCAAGTCTAGACTGAATTACGATAATTACGGACCGAAAGAAAGTTGCTTGCCAAGGATATTAAAGTCTCGGCGATGGCAAACGAAATGCGCAAGTGTACTATATCCTAACGAGTAGATTTAACCAAGGGTTAAGGTTTCGATCGAAATTACGGAACACTTTCAAAGATCACCTGAGGTGAAATTTAGAAACTGAAGCTTTCAATATAATGACTATAGAGATGGAATTGGAAATTCGCGCTTGTTGTTAAGTAAGCCAGCAGAGCGAGGTTTAGGCGAAGGGGCTCTTAATTTCGCTATTTAATGACATGGGCGTTCAGTCGTTGATCGGGCGGATGAATCGTGTTTCTGAGGTAGTCATCCCCCGAGGGATTAAGAATATCGAGCCTCTACACAATTAGCAAAACGAGAATAAATTGAGATGGGGAATGCGTCGTCGTCGTGAGCAATTTGAGGTTATATAGTTATAATCCCGTTACCAAAATGCCATCGTCTCGTCTACAAATATCAATACGCAACCCGAAGATATGATATGAATTTATAGTTAAGGAAAACGCGTATTAGTACGCGTTGTAAAATCTCGTAGGAAAGAACCGCATAAAGTTTCCATTAACTTCAGTAGGGAAAAATGGCGAATACGTAATGTCCATAACCATACAACTTTGGGATAATCTACGTCTAACGCACGCGGTCGGTCAATATAGTGTGTAGTGGCACCCGGTTGGACAGAGCGCCCCGCAAGATTTTCCCCCCATGGCTAGCTAGCGAGCTAAACCCATTTAATTAGGATATATTTGCCATTCCAATCTGGGAAATTGGTAAAGTCCCGTAGGTTAGCCAATCACCTCATTACCATACAGTCCCATAGAGATGGCTTGCCGGAAGGATAGCCTAACTCAACCCTCCCTTTCAGTGTAGAATTTAATGACGTTAGTCGCGGATTGCCCACGTTGTTTAATCCAATTGAAACTCAGCTTACAGAGGCGCTCTCTCTTGAGATGCAAGCCACAGATATTCTTTCGCTAATGTTCCCCAAAGTTGGCGTTAAATTTGATAAAAATGAAGAGATTAAATTTCCCTGAATTAATATAAAGAATAATGCAACGAGCTAAGAGAACGAGAGAGAGTTTAAGAAATCCGCCTTAAAACTTAGAATTCAACGTCCAGCGTACAACAATTCATTCACTTTTCGCAAACAAGTTCTTGCGAACTTAACGAAATTAAAATAGATAATTATCACCTTATTTCTTAATCTCCCTAACATAGCACAATTGGAAAAGGAGTATGAAGAACCTGTTCAAGTACGCAGTTAGTCTTAGTCATTCCTAATTTATGGAGGCAACGATATATTCGTAACTAATTCTTGCAAATCACCAAGTAATCGGATCGGTTCCTCTTGGAAATACCTGGAAGCAACGCGAGACAAGCTTGAAGCCCAATTTAGTGACGACCCTCTTTCCCGCGATAGCTAACGACATCGGGAGCGATGAAAGACAAAGAGCGATTAATATACTATAGTTCGAGACGATGAATTCATTACAATCTAATTAGCAGCCTTCCGGTATGGGAGGCACGGCACGTCCTTGTAAAATGTAAAACTGGATAGAGATACTCTAGGACGTCCCGTTTAATAGCGGACAAAACTGAGCTATTAAGGTCGCTCACATATAGGTGGTATCTTATCTAAGCATTAATATGCAAATCTAAAGCCCAGGAGGAATACATTTTAAAGATATACTAAGGAAGCAAAATCGAATTAGGAAAGAGCAAAACACAAACACGGACGTGTTGCCGTGGTTAAAACACGCCAATAAATGATTACTGTAGTAGTTCGGTGCGAGTATTACACTTCATCCTGGCTCTCTTCCCTAGACCTCAATGTAAACAAACTCGGAACTTGATTTAATGGACTTCGATCGAATACGCAACGCCAGCGGTAGTTTGCAGGGTTTATATTTTTCGTACGCGTTGATGTAAAGGTCAATGGGTCAGACGTGAGATGACAAATAAGGTGGAAATTTTAAAGCATATGATATGTGGGAACTGAAGATTGGAACGTTTCTAGTCTATTTCGTAACCTTATCGAGCTCTAATCTCAAACAGTTCACTCACTCTGCAACAAAGTTATAGAACATCATATCTTTGTAAGCTGTTGTTTAACTTTTATTCCTTTTGTTTTTATTTTTGACAGCGGCTTCATCATTGGAGATCCGTCGTCTGTCCGTTCCCCGTTGGGTCCAAAACGGAACTGAAGTGATTTTAGACTGCGATTACACTTACACAGAGAATGATATTCGTTTGGTGGTCAAGTGGTTTTTCAACGAAGAGTTGGAACCAGTCTACCAGTGGATACCTCAACTAAATCTTCGACACGTTTCCGGCGTATTATACGGACGACTGGATATGGATTATTCACCCAGTCCGAATGACCCTTACTCCCAGTATCGGGCTTTAAGGATACCGATAACGACGCCGGAACTCAGCGGCAAATACACTTGTCTCATCATGTCCCTAGCCGGTCAAGATTTAAAAAAACAGGAGATGACTGTTTACGGTAAGTAAACTTATTCGACTCTCCCTTTAAAATCGAGGATTAAAATTGTTACGAGACCCAAGTTTCCAAGGTAATCCTTCCTAGAGTGAGTGATGGAGAGAACGTGATCTTCTTTTAAGGTCTAATTACATTGCGGAGATGAGTTAATCCCAATATCGCGCTTAGTATTCGCGGGGAAATGCTAACATACTCCCATTTCAAAACCACACCCACCCATGAAGATCCTAGAACAAAACAACCACCGCATAGAAATCAGAAATATACATGAAGGATTTTTAGTGTGTACTTAAAACGTTATTTCACGCATACCAGAACTCGGTTTCCTGTTGTAGTTACGTCGATAATATTTATTTCTGATTTCTATGCTTGAAACGAGGTGGCTCCTAGGGGAACTCATTATAGTAAAGTCGGCCTGCAATTTGCGTATATTTTCAACCAACTTCATTTACTAGTAAAGTAAGTATACGGTCGAGCCTAGCTCATGAGCGAAAAGGCGGCGGGCGAATCGATCTCCTTCGACGGGAGGAGATTTTACTTGAAAAACGAGGTTTATTTTGAGGCAAAGCTTTCCTTAAATTGGAAGAGTTTCCTTTCCTCTTCCTCTAAATTCCTCAGCCAACTCGCTATACTACTGATAGACCATTTCAGTCAATCGTTACGGCGATTTCATCCCCGCGTTTCGGCCTTTTCATGGTGAAAACCAGTCAGAAACTTGAAGTAAAACAGGAGTAAAGATTAAGGAAAACGTATATTGGAAACAACTTCCTTACACGATGAGATATATATTCTTTGTAAAGACTGAATTTAATCTTAAGCCTATAACAAAATTTTTTACTTCGGGTTAGAACCTTCTAGTAATACATGCTGAGAAGTAAAAATGGTCCATGGTAGAGTTCCCAACTGGCAATGGAGGCTTATCCGAGAAGAGAAGGCAATTTCACTATAGTGTAGCCGCGTACTGGGAAGTAAAAGGGGTTATATATCGTTTGTCTTTTTTGTACCGGGGTATAGCTCTGGAAATCGGGACTCTCATTCGCTCCCACCCTCGGCTTTAATAAGATCTCTCGTTCCGAGGCAATCTTGGTTTGTATCGGAATCGTTTCGTTCGCGTTAAAACGGAGAACTTAGGACCTGGAGGGTCCGGGAATCAGCTTGAGCTTCGCGTTCGAAGAGAAAAAAAAGACCCTTTATGAAAAAATACGAACTAAAAAGCGATGGAAATCCCATAAAACTAATAGACGATGTCGAGGGAAAAAGATTTCCAAAGGATAAACGAATAATAGGAAGCTTTCGACGTATATATACATACAGGCTATCTCCAAAAATGGCCCAGTATGTTATGGATGGTTAGCTTGCTTCAAGAGAAAGGTGTGGCGATGATAGAATATTTTAAAGAAATTATTTATCCTTAGTAAACTCTTGAAAAAGCCATAGAAAATAGATACGTCCTTAGCTCAATACCGAGACATGGTTAATTCTGATGGAGTTTTACAGACTATTCTAATTAAAAATAGCAAAGCTTAAACAGGCATTTTTTTCTTTCCAGTTCAGAGATAAAACATGGAATCTTTTAGATAAAAATATTGACCAATGAAACGCTGCGATTTTGTAGTCACCATGTGTGGAAAAACGTATAACTTACGGTCAAAATTTGAACTCTAGTGCATTTTATTATTTGTATTTAAAATCATTGTATATCGCGTTTGTCAACTTGCATAGATTTAAGCATGCAAAATGTATTAACCTTTGAACTTAAAATAAATAAAATCACCCATAAAGCGAGGGCTAGGTTCTAAGGATTAAGGGATTAAAGAAGAACTCCTTTGAAATCGAGAAATCCTTTCAAAAAGAGTTCACGGTGGCTCCAATGAACCTGGGATAGGCGTTCCCAAATAATTGAGGACAAAGATGGTCAGAGGGTTAAAAAGAGATAAAATAAATCAGAACGATTTCGAACTACGAAAAGACAGGACGCGGGTAAAGAACCTAGCCCCGAAATAGTGGGAAAAACATCTAAAATTCGTTTTCAATCCTTTGACTAAATAAGGAACCTTAAAAAATACTTAGAAATAATTTCACGTGAGCAGTTTATAATTGTTTCAGTCCGATTATAAACTGAAAAATTAGCTCTCCCAAAAAACAAATTAACCGGAAGATAAGTTCCCAAGCTAAAAGCGCTAAGGAAAATTATCACAACGCAGGAGCCTTCTTCACGGTACTAGAAGCTTTTCTTCACCATGTAACAGCCCATCAAATTTTCCAAAATATAAATGTACAGAAACGAGAGTATTGGCTTTCATTCGAGCTTAAGGAGTAATTTAGCGAAATCACCCTGGTACTAGGATCATTTTCTCTTAAAGAAAAAAAAATAAACGGCGATACAATGGCCCCATGATTGCTCTTCCTAATCCATCTGGGTTCCTGGAATATTTCTTTCCCTACGCGTAGCTCTCTCTCTCTCTCTCTCTCTCTCTCTCTCTCTCTCTCTCTCTCTCTCTCTCTCTCTCTCTCTCTCTCTCTCTATCGAAGTTAGTCGTGTCTTTTTCCTTGAGAGAAAGACATCTTTTTTTTCTTCTCTTAAACGAGAACCAAATCGATGCCCAGAGACGAACCCCTTTCATTCTAATGAGGCGAACTAAGCCTAACTACCGTGCCATGCCATCTGGAATTTCCTAAAAAAAAAAAAGAAAAAAAAAGACTCGACTACTTCGTGCGCTAATTTCCAGTATATTTCTTTTTAGTAATTATAAAAAGGCTAGTTCGCAATGAAACAAAGACCTTTGACCTTCTTTGCTAATACATATAGAGTAAGAATTTACTAATTCACTATAAGATCCAATCATCTAATTGAATGGTATTTTTAACACTATTAAGCAGTCGATACGTCACTCAAAGTCTTTGAGTCAGTTAGTTCAGTTCAAATAAATCATGAAGTTACCAGATTTCTCTAAAAGATTCTAGCAAAACCCTACTAAACATTTCTCCAATATTCACGCACGACCTTTGCTCAAAATTTAAATTCATACCAGTAGGTCTATACTTTTAGATATTATTCGCAAATACCCTTTGGATGTTAAGTTATTTTCATTACAACCAATTCTCGTTTGTTCTATTATTTTTTGTTAAGCAGTAACCTTTTCCAAAGAAGTAGGTCAAACCCCAAGAGAACGTTTTTCAGGGCAGAATGTGTTTTTTTAATATTAAAAAATAAACTTTAAATGTTTTTTATTTTCGTTTCGGTCTTTTTTATTTTCGGGGGTTTCTTAACCAATAAACCAGTGTGGAAGCTAGTTACATGTAAAGCTAGGGCCACTTGAGATTTCTCTTAAGAAGACTTTGTGGAATAAATTTCCATAGCAAATTAAAGTCGCAGCGAGCGTTGCAGAGTAAAGTAAAAAAAAAAAAAAAGAGCCCCAACCAAATACGCGCCCGTTTTCAAAGGAAAATGGGGGGAGAATTTTCCTGAATAAATCTCACGTCAGCAAATTTCAATATACCGCGTAACATAACTCTGGCAAAGTCAAAGTTAGGCTTAAGAATAATCCGCCCTGATAAACATTGAATACCCCAATGGAAGATATTTATACTTTTTATAGGTATATTAATAGATATTATTTTAGGCCTAAATACAAAAATAATTAAAGACAAATCATTCCTCATCGCAATATATAAAACAGAAGAACTCTAATTCCTTTTATCCTTAAAAAATAACTCCCTTCTTAGGCAGAGCTCGGCGCGCCCAGTCTTGTTCAATAATGTACGGGTATAACCCACCACATTGGTAATTCAAAGTTACCGAGGCCTATCGTTGTATTCAGAAATTAATTAAAATTAAGACTTACGTTATAGTTATTTCACTTCGTTGTAGTTGTCGGGGATGATTTTTAAATGGCGAACTTCAGCGTTTTTGAAAGAAAATTACCCAAATAAAATGCCACGTACTCAATGCAGGCGACTCACTAAAATAAAGGACTTATTGAAAATGACTCATCAAATGAGTGTGAGGGGGGAAGGAAATTTGGACTTTGACCCGCGCGCTTGTTCTTTAGTCTCTACTGTAGTCTCTAAATATATATAGGGGAATTGCCGAGAATGGCAAACCATGAATTTCATCCTTGGTTTTTCGGAAACACCAGTAATTTTTCTTAGTGGTTTTATAAAGGTATTAAACTATTTTAATGCCCTGGATGTTTACAACATAAGTAAAAGCGAAATAGATTAATTTGTAGACCAATATGTTTGTTGAAAAGTGGTGAATTTTTGAAACATCACCGCCGTTACTTTATATCGACAGAAAATAGACATAAAATTGCCAGAAAAATAAAGGGTGCATGAGCTACAAACAAAATTGTTTTCCCATTTTTAAAGATTTTTTTGCCCGTTCGCTCCACTAGTTTATTGCTTTATATGGAATCAAAAGCATATTAATAAGACGTTATAAACAATTGCATAATTACAAACACTGATAAGTTAACAATACTGCAAGAGGAAATTGAAATAGAGGGTTGTAGTAAATATGAAACGTTCCTTAATTTCAATTTATCGAGTAACGAATATTGCAATGAATTTAAAACATTCCGTTTCAATTTCCGCTACAAATACTAAGAATTTTTAATGACTTCGTGTTAAATTACTTCTGAGGGAATGGAAAATATTTTTCACTTATAGAGGGGAATTTTTTCCGCGAGAAAGGATTCCATCTATAGATATTTCACTCTTTTTATTATTATATTCTTTTTTCTTTTCTCGGACTTTGATTAAAGAGAAGAACGAAAATAGAGTTTTGACGCGTGGCAAAAATCGACCACCATATATTCGATATTTTTTAGTTCGTTTCTCTTTTATATATATATAAGTTTCGATAGAGGCGGGATGCTATTTTTAGCCTATAGCTGTATGCCTAGCCTAGCCTGGCCTAGCCTAGCCTGGCCTGGCCTCCTAATAAAACAAAGGCTAAAAGATCGAGCCTCTCGAATGAGAGAGTCCCAAACTACAGCCAGGGGTAAATAACGAAAGGAGTTCGAGACGCTAGCTTCCGTAGTGTAGAATACAGTGGGACTTTCAAACGTAGACACAGAAAAGAGAAAACGCCCCGGTCGCGCCGCCTATAATTCAAAATAAGTATGATATTTTCCAACCAATAGCGTGGCAGCAAAGATTCGAAAGGCATGCTGGGATATCGATTTTCTCCTGTCTGCTAGTATTCGTCTGCTAGTGTTCGTCTGCTTACGACTGAGTGACAATTAGGCTTAGAGTAAAGTTTATTCATTAAGGTGCACTTGAATTAGAAACATGGAACTTTAAAGTTGGTAAATTCCTTATTCGATAATGAAATGGAATTAAATGTCGTTTTTGCATCCTTCAATACAGTTTTAGTTGTTTTAATTTCTATAGTCACAGATACAGTCGATGATCCTGATCCCACAGTTCCCACTAAGCCTTGGCTCAATGGGCCGATTCTGTAACCGCGCACTTATGGCAAAACAAGTTTGATCACATTTTGAGGATTTCCCCGGCTTCAAATTGCAAATTGTTGACTTATCTTTCTTCTTTAAATCGCTATTTACTCGCGATTGAATATAATAATTATATTGGGTTGATTTATGAGACGACTTCACAACATCGACACCCGCCATTTTACTTTACCCAGAATACCTTGCGGCGCGAGATTTTAAGGCAAAACTTTTAAGGTAATGGTCTTATTTACAATACAGTTCCAAAGATGGCACTACGTTAGTTACAAATTCTATGACGTTTCAAGGTCCCACTGTATTCTACACTACGGAAGCTAGCGTCTCTAACTCCTTTCGTTATTTACCCCTGCTACAGCCTACAGGCGCTGGGAGTTATGGTTTGGAAAAGTTTTCCTTGGAAAAATACGTTTTATCCCCAACGCGGAAACCAAGAGAGAACCTACTCTGAGGGGTAGAGTATTTGACCTTTGACCCTTTAAATATTAAAGTAAATTTCATTGAGAAACAATGGTGCGCCCTTCGGAAAGACAAGTTATTCCTACTTAATGTTACGTATTTGCTTAAATATAGAAAAATAGAAAAATCACAAGCTTGCAAATACACAAAATTCCACTGACAAAAATGTACCCAATTTTTTGGGGGGAAAATATCTGACCCCTCGCTTGCCTAGCAGCTCGCCAAAGAGAGAAAGAGTGGATAGCTAAAGTAGAGCGGCCTTTGTGACCTCAATTTCACCTTTCACACTCTGTCGCTTCGAATCTTTCGCGGGCCGCGAAGCTTCCAAAGCCAAGAGAGAGAGAGAGAGAAAGGATGAGAGAACGGAGCAGAGCCTTCTACGTATGGAGAAGAAGAGTCAAACTCAAAGCTAGCAAAAGAAAGGCTACACCAAAAGAGAGAAAGCTACGCGGGCCATTAGTTTGGGTCGATACTATACAGAGTGGTTCAGATAAAGAAAAAGCTCAATCGGTTTCTTTAGAAGAAATTTCGAAATGCGCGACGAGTATAACCTAATATGGTAAGTGGGCGAGAAATAAATTTAGATTTTTTGGTATCCATTAATTCTGTTGAGTTTTTGATCTGATCCACGCTGTTGGTTATACAGCTACTACCGAAAAACTCGTATAGACTTTTTTCCAGGCTAGGTAACTGGTGATAGTATTAGGAGTCCACAACATAAGTAAATAGAGGCACATGGGATATATTTGCAAAACATCTATCTATAGAAAAACCAAGGGTATAGCATCTCCAGACCTGAATAAGGTATTCCCGCTAGTTTTTATCCCAGCTCCCGCAGTTATTTAAGTCCAAGAACTCAATAACATTCTTGTCATTTTCGAGAAACTTCTCTGTGAGTCTCCGCTTACTATATCCATATACCTATCCTTCTTCCGACACTTTTGGAAAGTGAAGAAAAATGAAAAGGCATTACACTCAAGCGGATTAAAACGTCGTTAGCGCGTTTCGGCACGTCTTCTTCTTTTTAACCCCTAAAGTTTTACTAAAAGGGAAAACTCTTCCCGAGAATCATGCACTGACAAATTAAAACCCCAAGGACAATTAAGAATGAAGAACAGAGAGATGCAATGGTGAACGAAAAGGTCCAAAATTTTATTTTGTCAACGTTCCTCAGCTCATTTATCTCAGAGACCGCGAATGTGAATCGACCTTTTCTGTTTAAAACGGGCGCGGTTTCGTTCCCAACTACGATAAACCCAAACACTACACCATTTAGTGTCAAGAAAAGTTAGCGTAGATTTAAAATGGGAATAAGGAGTGACTATATGGGACATTTATCGAGGTAGAACCTGGGCAAGGTACTCACACCTCCCACAAGTCGGCCACTGAAATTTCTTACAATTTTTCTTAGGCGTTGAAACGACTTGCAGGCTTAAGCGCAGCCAGCCAATTAAAGCGGAACTTCAAAGAATCGCTACATCTGTAGATCGTCACTTGCAAATGTAGCATCATCAATAAATGCGCCATAGGAACCTACTTTTGCGTACGAATTTTGTCTAACATTTTTCCATTCTTATTTTTCTTTTGCTATATTTTGGGAAATGAACGATGGTGCAGCCACTGCCAAAGAGTTCCTGTTCGACTACACATTGCCGCACGAGGACCTGGTGAATTTCACGTGCGAAGCAAAGGAGGTTTACCCGGAGCCCAGAATGAAGATATTTTACTTTAGCGAAGGCAAGAAACGGCGCGTTTTCGAGGGTGGAACCGGAACAATAGTACATAAACGCAACAATAGTTTTGATATAACGCACTGGACAACTCCGAATAGCCGGGAACTGCCCGACAATCGTGTCACGGATGTTGAGTGCTTTTTGGAAGTTTTCGGATCCCCGTTCCAAACGCAAACGCGGATAACGTACGTTCCAGGTAAAGTTACAACAATATTATCTAAACATTAGTAAATTATATCTAAAATAAGTTAATATCCTTCAAGTCAAGAGTTGTCTTGCAGTTAACTGCTAATGGAGCTTATTCCACGTTAAACAACTCTTGACTTCAATGCACAAGCCAATGCCGGGCAAAATACGGTGAATGAACCATTGATCGCTTAACCTGAGAGTTAACATTAAAAAGTTAACTCAATGATGTTACTGTTGCGGCTCAATAACGAGCCTCAGTAGCTCAGATGGTTAGAGCATTGGGTCGGTGACCCAAGGTCGGTGATTCAAATCCACTCTGGGGTGTTAAGACATTTTCACCTCAGAGTTCCGTGATAAGTTAATATCTTAGAAACATATTTTTGACACAAATTATTAACTTTTGCCTATGTCCTAAACCTCCCTTCATATATTCCAGTACGATAAATTCATATTAAACGGGAACTTACATATAACTGAAAATCGCGTTATTTAAGTACCTCTTTTAAATTACAACGTATTAGCATTAACGATGGATTTAAGCGAAACTTGGAGAGGGCTTTAAAACAAAAAGAAGAAGAAGAGGGAAAGGAGGAAAGCTTAACGGCGTAGAAAAACGGAGTGCATCGATTTTTTAATTGAATATTGATTAGGAAGTCTCTTTCAATTTATATTATAGAGAAATAACAATTAAGGTTGGGTGAAGATTGCGTTATGGCGAGTACAGGCCCAGGGAGCTGGGAGCCACGTTCTTTCCAAGAGTATTTACTTAAAACCGTTCGGGGATTACCTTTTTAAATTTATTAAAGGGGATTATTTTGTCGCGGGGAAAACGCATCTATTAAGAAAAGGTCGTTAATAAACTCGCCGTTACAACGCCAGAAAATGGAACCAACGCGTATGAATATACGACAGCTCAGATATTAAAACCCCCATATTTCGGCTTCCCTAGTTTCATTTCATTGCTTGTTATTAGTGAAACCTAAGTAAAAAGAAGGGAAAATGTTGTACGCGCCCTCTAGAAAAATCAAAATTGGTTTTAAAACAACTATGGGAAAGTATATCGATCCGAAATTATCTTTTAAAAGACTTTTCCTAACTCGGAAGTTATTTCAGCGACTATGGTTGGATAAAAGTGTATAGTCAAGCTTTGCAACCACTGAAGTTATTAAACGAATGAATATAAACCAAGGATTGCAATTAACTTATGTTTTATAACTTCAGAGGAATGGATTTCTAAAGGGTTTATAAAACTTTGCAATCAACAAAATTATATTTTTGGCGCTATTTCGAGGGAAAAAGAGGCGACAGTGTGTTGGTTAGTTACGGAACCTCAGTCTAATATACGTATAAAAGCGGAAGCGGTACGACGCAATATAACGCCTAGGATATTGCAAAGTGACAGTTTTCGATTTTTCACTTAAAGCTTGATTCCCACAAGGCGGAAAACGCAACGGAATTCTGTTGCTTAGGGCTCAACGTAAAATATTTTCCACGATGGAATTTCGGTTCCATTTGACAGACTATCCGTTCCGTTTTTGGGTAGAGTAGGGCGCGACGCCATGAGCTCGACCAATGAGATAAGTACGTTTCATAGGGAAAATTTTTCAATCATATATACGTCACAGTCACGTGACCCCAATTGAGTTTTCGTCGCCGCAAAAATCAGTCATGCGAGAATCGTCTAGTCTAGCGAAAATAAAATGTCTCAAAGAGGGGGGGTTGACATTCCGTCGAGATTTTAGTCCGTGTGGGAACCAAGCTTAAAGGTTTCACTCAATCAATGATTTTTTTCCCCTGAACTCCAAAACACGGTACGGAAAACGTATCTCCCGAGGGTACATTTAAAACTGTGGTTACATAGGTTAAATATTTTCATTTAATTTTAATGAATATATTTATATTCATACGTAAAAATGTTTTTAAAAATTTAAGAAGATTTTCCTGTAAATGCGATATATCATATTATACATACTAATTTTCTTTGAATAACTAATGAGTGACGTCATTCTTTGAAACACCAAATTATAATTAATGCGTACGCAAATAACGGTAGTATAAGAAAGCTCGTTAAAAGTGTAAAGAAAATATATTAAAATATAGTAGCAATCCAGTCTTAAAAGGTGTTAATTTAAACACTGATTTAAGCGGCAAAAATGACCCATTTTAGGATGCGTTCAAATATAAAGATTTCAGTCCATCAAAATAACAACGTTACGCAAATAACAAAATCCATTAAAACTAGTATATGAGAATCCAATCTTTGATAGAGAAGATATAAAACTGCGAAAACGTGGGAAATTGCACCTTTCAAGTTTGCGCTATTATAAATATAGTTCTAAAAATTGTATAAATTTGTTTCATCAAAATATCTAGGTAGCACGCAATCTAGCAACTATGAGTGATGTTTACCCAGAATCTGAAAAGCACTCAGCAAACAATAATTAATTCATAGGTTCGCGAGAAAACACCTAAAATTTCTGAAACTAGCGAATCCATTTTTGAGCCGTCTACCAATAATCCCCTCACGTAAATGGAAACTCTTTCATTTGCCGAAACACCGTTAATATTAATGGTTTAAACATCGGCAATCTCGAGAACTAGTTTATATTTACACGTAAACTCATTATCTAGTCCTCAGCTAATTACGTTGCGCCATCTCAAAATATCCCAAAGATATAATGGTCCTAAACTTATATTTTCCATGAGTTTAATCCCAACACAATTCGTGTCCAATTAAAAACGTCCTCAATTTTTTCATCAAGATATGTTACATAAATATAATACTACCTTTAATTTACTGAGAGTTAGTTCGAGAACGACGCGAGAATTGACTACTCTCGGTTTTGATGTCAATCTTCCTATTTAGTCTGTACTAAGCATTTAACAGCGCCTCACCTGGCTGGAGTCGTTTTGCGAGAGTCTATGACCACGTCACTTCATGACAAGCTCTCATTAAAAACTGACCAACTTATGAAACATATCTTATGAACTTAAGTTGTCATTTATATTTCTCATCAAAAATATCTCTTTACGATCGATCGCCTTATTGGTTTTTAAACATCGAAAAACATCAATTCTAATCAATTAAAAATGACCACCGTGTTTTTATCTGGTACAAGAAGACGATACATTGCAAGAAAGGATTTGTGGGCTAGCAAGCCCCACATATTTACGTTGGCATTTGTTTGACGTTAATTTACTAATGG
Organism: Phalangium opilio; assembly: GCF_054372755.1. Taxonomy (NCBI): domain Eukaryota; kingdom Metazoa; phylum Arthropoda; class Arachnida; order Opiliones; family Phalangiidae; genus Phalangium; species Phalangium opilio. Next base: position 7,752,595 of record NW_028324182.1, on the reverse strand, counting down.
ATATTCGCCCAAGGGGGAAATTTTTCCTCCTCCCGGATAAAAGTTTCGTTTTTGGTCGGCATTTGTCAAGATTTAATTGTAATTTATGAGGCGTTCTTTTTGGAAAAGCCTTGAAGCGCCTTGATATGACCAAGGCTTAAAAATTGCGATTCTCCACCCCCCCTCCCTCCTTTTTCTCGCGCTCCAATGCGCCTTCAAAAATTTCATCCCGTTACCTAGAGCCTTTCATTCCCAGATTTGATATTTCCTCGCCCAGAAACGTAACTGGAATTTTTCTAACGTTAAGGGTTACTTGGCAAAAATGGTACTAAGGGGGGGGGATGAAAGAATTCCAGCTAAGCCTATTTCTATATGTTAACTTTAAATTGATTCAAATGTGTCTGGATGGGGGATTAAATTGGTTTACCTTAAAAGTTCTCTAGTAAAGGAAATAAATTTAAAACAAATTAATGTAACATAAAATTGGCTAGATCTTGTCTAAAAGTAACGTTATATGACTTTAAATAGTTGCTGGTATTATAATTTTCATAGTGACACTTAAAATAATTAACAATGTAACATACCCACATTTCTCCAGAGCCTGATTATTGACGTCTCTTTTTTTTTTTTCATTAAAATTTTTTTTATTTTTTTCCATTGAAATTAGGCGTTCAAGGATTCGTTCGTGACTACAACAAAGCGGGTTCAGTCTTCTCTGCCAGCACGCTGTTATATGCCATCCTTCAGCTTATACTCGTTGCAATTCGACTTATGGTGTAAGAAATATTAAAACGGACGATAACCCAAATAAAAAAACTGAAATGGGAGATAAAAAATAAAGAGATAGAAAAACATTAAATCAGGAATAAATAAAAAAAAGTAAAGATCCGAAGATATCGACCGACCGACCGACCGACCGACTTCTTTGTCCTCGTGTGTAATACGTTTGTTTTGGAAAAAGACTAAACAAAAATATACAGATATATTATATATAAAAAGTTATTAAAAAAAATATGACGAAGAACTTTGGTTTGTAATTAAAAATTATTCCGATGTCGCAACGAGTTGTGTCCAAAGAAAGATAATTAAAATGATAAATAAATAAAAAAAGAGAAAAAACTAAGAATAAAAATGTAAAGATACCTACATTTGTAATAAAGCAGTTTTCTATTTAATAAAAAAAGCCCGGTTAATTCTCTTCTTTTTCTATATTTTTTTTTTAACAAATTTAATTTAACAAATGGGCATGACAATCTTCTGACGTCATAAGGAATATGGTCGTATGAATGAAGATACTATTTTAGTTTATTATAAATTTGAACCGTTACTCGACTCCTATTACTTCACAGTTAAAAAGGATCTAATCCTGTTAAACTAAACTAATCCCACCATCCACATTTTACTCTCAATGCGCAAACAGAAGGCGTTGAAAGCTTTTTCGGATCTTAAATACATACCAGAGAGATAGAAGAAGAAAAAGGTTTTCGGTCTTCCAAAAATGAAAAAGAAAAAACTAAATAGTTTGCCAAACGTGCGCTAAGGAAGGTTTATTCTTTTAAGAAACGCTTGGCGCCAAAGTAAGACGTTAAAAATAAATATTTACAATGGAAATTTTGGATAAGAACAGATTTCTTTTAGAAAAATTCCCTAGCTTTACTTCGGTGTTAAATTTTGGGAGGAAATAACCCATTCTTCTTCCATATTTTATTATTATTATTTTATTTTTTACTTCGGAAGATTCTCTTAGCTTAAATCAATTTTCGTATCTCAACGTGGCTGTCTCGCCAAGTCTGCGACAAACGCGCACTTTAGGAAAGCGGCACTGCTTTAAGAGCTGAAGAAAAAGAAAGACAAACCGAATCTCGTATATGGTAATAAAAAGCCTCGAGAGAGACAAAATTCATGCAGATTCCGATAGATGAAAGATGAAGATCGCATTTTATTCATTATTTTCCCATGATCGAAATTGTCAAGGAGATCTGATTACTTTTCCTATATAGAAAAATTCCCAAAACCGAAAGCTACACCATTTCACGAGAACGTGAATAACCCCCACGTGTTTATTCACTTCCCCTAAAATGAGCATTTACAAGACTATCCACTTCTATGTATGTAGATAAACCGGAATATAATATTACTCATCCAATGCATCCGAGAAAACCGCATTGGCAAAAATGGTTTTGGATCGATAGATTGAACGACCGACCCTCTGCTAAGTTGGTGATTTTCATCGTTTATTTTTTTACGAAGGAGACAATGGTGAGCTAGGCAACGGATATAAAGAGACTGAGGGGATCAGGGAACGTGTTTCTCAGCGGGACATTTCCTAACCATCCAGAAGAAGTTCTTTCCTATTCAGGAAGAATGAAAGCGCAGTGATCATCTCTTTAAGGAATTCAAAAGTACTTATAAATTTATATCGAAGATTTTAACCAACCAATAACTTACGCGGTAAGAATATGGTATATGGGTATGGACATCAGTGAAAAAATATGGTATTACAACGCGGCTTTTATTTGAGAACTGATGGAAAATTCCATGTATGAAGAGAAGCTCGGGATGAGGATGGAAGAGACAAGAGGTTAGTGATGCTGGAACCCCGCCGTTTGGATGCGGGGCGTCTGGCCGACCGGAGAATAAACACGCTTGGTTTCCGCCTGGCAACCAAGAGCCCAGATAGAGAGAAAGTGTGTGTGAGAAAGAGAGAGAGAAGATCCCCCAGTTTCGAATATCATCACTCGGTCGAAGCTTATCAGAGGTTCCCCAAAGCGTCTCTACCCCGAATTCGCAACCCTGCATTCATTTTAATCCGGAGATGCTCTAACCAATCTATCTTATAAGGTTTTTTCTCGCGTCAAAGAGCGAGCTAAGGTTTCGTTCGCATTCCTCAATAAGGTGGTATCAACTATAAAATTATTCTTTTAAAAGTGTAGGTATATCAACAAAAGCGAATTATTCGAAGTAATTTAAGATTTGCACACGTATTCTTCGCCCTGAACATGTGGTGAAATTCTTTTACAGGGGCCTATTGAAAATACACGAGAAAAATTGCCCCTGAAATATCTCTTCACTGATTAGCCTACCCATATTGATACGGATTTCAAAGTATCGACACAAGAATTCGCTCCAAGTAAAAAAAATTCCTATTTCGAATTAATGTCTTTTGATATAAGTCATAAAAGGAAAGTGCCAAGTGGGAATAGGAAAGAGTGGAAGACGAGACAAGACAAGTACAGGTTGAAGAATTGTAGTCGAGTAATGGAGTATCAACCAACAATAGACACCGTGCCATATTTTTGGTAAAAAAGAAATACTACAAAAGTAGGGGGATTCATCTGGGATAGAATTTCTTTATAGGACAAGAGTGGAAAAGAGAGAGCGAGCGACCTTTCTATATATTCTTTACAAATCCGATGATGTATCAGCTCACCTTATTTTTTTTCTGCTCTCTACATAGCTCTACTTTTTCAAAACGATTCTGGTATTTTTGGTTTTCTGGTAGCGATGTCACCAATGTACTACCATCGTTTCTAACATTGTTGTAAAAGTTATTTCTATTTTTTATTACATTAGCGAATAAGAAAAACTCGAGTCAAGCGGGAAAATAATCTATAATGGCCGCCCACCAAAAGGAGTAGATAAAATAGAGTATAACACTATTGAAATCAAATAATCAGTGATCCTTCATATACTGTTCAAACTCTTCCGTTTGCAACTAACCCTATGTTTTACATTGACATATCTATATACATTTGGAAGGGATTTAAATTACCATTGTGTAAATATAGAACCAGTATGTTGTAAGAGAATAAACGTGCTGCGTTACTATAGGTTTAGTGCTTCTTGGTACATGGAAGTCGTACCATTTCCAGGCACAGTTCGAAAAGATTTACGGTTGCGAAAGAGCTTTTTCTTCTTTCTTATTCTACGGTTCGTACGCGTGATACTCTTTATGGGCTACCGTGTAAGTATCGAATAATATTTTTTCTTTGATGCATTTTTATATATTTTTATCGGTAGACTTTTCTCCGGGCTTTTCCAAAGAGTCTGATGTTGAAGAAAGAAAGGAAGAGAAAGATGAAGAAAAAATCGTGGAGAAATAAACTAAGAAGGTTTTCAAACCCATCCCATAGAATTCCACAAGGCAAAGAGAACATTCTATTCAGCTGAAGATGGAGGTTTCGGGTTCGTACATCTCTCTATAGCAACATCCATGATGATTATTTCCAAGAAAGACGGCAAAAGGAACTAGAGAAGTACTTTCTCTATAGGTCTATAACAATATCGATGTTATCACCCTGTTGAACTATATCGCGGTCGTATCTTATTCCATTTAAAAATTGTTTCGCAAGGTGTGAACCCAACTGAATATAAAAAGGAAGAGCAGCACGTGGAACACGATCCCCGTATCGATCGGCTCGAATTTTTAACCCCAGTTTTTTACATCACGGTTTTTCTTCCTGGATATTGGATCGTTCTCTCTATTACCCATAATGGGTGACTTCAAAAATTTGTAGCGAATTTAATTAAGTTTAATGTACTTTCACTTATAATATTACTTAGCTTTATATTTAAGCTTAGTTTAACGGGCGCTACGTTTAATATTAAACTAGGTAGTCCGGGTAGCTCGCGTCAATTGCACTATTGGGTTGAGCGAGATAAAAACTAAAACAAGTAACGTCAGTTTGTCTAGGGGTTTTCATGCATTAGATGTGTAAGCTTAGGTTAAGACAAGGGAACTTAAATTGTGTTGCCAATTAACCAATATATTTAATTACCAGAGTCAATATTTTTTTTAAATGATTTGAACCAACAAATTGATATGACAATAATAAAATAACAGGCACATTAGGCCGTATAAAATAATAGGCACATTAGGCCGTATAAAATAATAGGCACATTAGGCCGTATAAAATACTAGGCACATTAGGCCGTGTAAAATAATTGGCACATTAGGCCGTTGAAAATAATAGGCACATTAGGCCTTTGAAAATAATAGGCGCATTAGGCCTTTGAAAATAATAGGCGCATTAGGCCTTTGAAAATAATAGGCGCATTAGGCCTTTTAAAATAATTTAGGCGCATAAGGCCTTTTAAAATAATTTAGGCGCATAAGGCCTTTTAAAATAATTTAGGCGCATAAGGCCTTTAAAAATTAAACAGGCTCATAAGGCCTTTAAAAATTAAACAGGCTCATAAGGCCTTTAAGGTTTGAAAGCGCGTTCATTTCGAGCGGCGTTAGCAAGTTCCGATAGTTAAAGTTTTCACATTACCGTGAGTCGGTCTTGAAGAGAGCGGGGTGCCAGAGTTCAGGAACTCTTGAAGGTTAGCGGTTTTTCTCCAACTTCAGTGGTGGCTCCAAGTCTGATCAGTCGGTCAGGAATCAAAAAAGTATCTCTCTTAGGTCCTTGTCCTTTGGTTTTATACCTGACCTCTTGTAGGTACCAAAGGTAGGCCCAATAGAATTCAATGGGGCATGGTTCTAGTATGACCACGAGGGTCATGCTCGATGGTCACGTGACCCAAAGCCATCCATGATTGGCTGTATTAAAGTTTCCCATGCACCCCGTTGGATCCGCACATCCTACATGGTAAAATCACCACCGCGCATCTTTGGGCTTAATTAGATTTTAATGCCCACGATTTCCATCGCGCACAAGCTTTGAACTTTTATGGCCGAGTCGCCATCGCGCACACCTGGGTTTAATTAGCGGGTTGCTTCTACTTTTGAAAAGTGAAGCAAAGGTTCAATAAGAAAGGTTTTCTTAAAAGATACCTACTATGGTTATACATAGTTCACGGTCAAGGTTCAATAAAAGTGTCACAATTATACATTAAGAGATTTAAGACTCTGGTATTGGTATTGGTATATAACTAAAATTAGCATTGGCTTGACAACACAGTTACCCTTATTGCAATCCCTCGTGCCCTTAAGTGCCCCTCTAAGATACGAGTTCAGTCTCATAAAAAGAACACTCGTCGCCGCCTAATGGGCTTAGACGCGACCCCTGGCCAGCAGGTCGCCGCACCTTTACCCATCAAGGTTATCTTTTACGAAATCTTAAAAAGAGTTAAAGAATGACGCTTTCCCGCGCCCTAGAACTCGTAGAGTTACTATTTCCCTTACCCTATCGTAAATCAAAATAAACAATAATAGGACACTTTTGGCCACGAGAATATGCGCTATTTTATATTTTCAGATAGTTTCAAACAACTTATATTTGATTAAGAATATAAATATATATTCGTTACATTCTCCCCCGACTATTGTCGAAGTCCACTGAGACCCTTTTCAATCGCCGCGTTAATTGAAACGAAATTAAAACAGTCGAGTAACATAAAGCTATTCACAAAATATACTATTATACATCTACAAAATATACATTAACTATATACAACTATACATCTAACAAACATACACTACCTATATACAAAAAAAATACTAGTATCATTAATTTACAAGTGCACTTCGAAGTTTAATATAAGGCCTATGAAGAATGGTGAAAAATAATTCAACCAAACAAACAACAAAAAAAACAAGAGTAAACAGCATTAGTGTATTACTCTTCCTGTAACGGGATCCCGTGGACGCAATGTGCGCCCACCACACGTTACAAGTGGTACCAAATTAACATCGCCTTTGCCTAAGTTCTCGTGAAAGTAATCACTATCCTTAAGTTTGTTTTCCGTTCTTTCATGATAAGGCTTAAGCTGGGAGACGTGATAAGTCCCATATAGCACCTTTTTACCATCCATAGTTGCAAGCTTGTAACTATGGGAGCTAAGCTTCTGAAAAACACGGAAAGGACCCTCATATCGGTCAGCTAACTTAGCGGCGAAATCTTCAGCCGCCTTGGAGATAAAATGCGATTTTTTTAACACTAGATCGCCCTCCGCCAACTCCATATGCCTATGATGCTTATCATAATAGGACTTTTGCTTCAGTTGAGCCTTGTTAATACTGGTTCGAGCTATCTCAATGGCTTTTTGTACCTTGGGTATAACTCTGAGACCATAACATTTTTGAATATCTTCATTAAGATAATCATTAGGATCTTTATTCAAAATCACATTGGCGGCGGTCTTAATTTCCCGCCCAAACATCAACATGGAGGGGCTAAATCCAGTTGACTCCTGTACTGCACTCCTGATCGCCATAGCGAACTGTTGCAGCCCCAAATCCCACTCCTTCTGATTGTCCCCCACAAATGAGGACAACATAGTACCGATTGTACGATTGGTTCGTTCAGTAGGATTACTTTGTGGTGAATACACCGAAGTAAACCTCTGCTTAATCCCCAAAGTTTTTAGGACATTGCTCATAAGTTTGCCCGTGAATTGCTTACCATTGTCCGAAACAACGGTTGATGGCAAACCAAACCTGGCAAACACATCGTCGACAAGGTGTTTAATAATTGGCCTCGTAGTGGCCTGACGAAGGGGAAATATCTCTACCCACTTAGTGAGGGAGTCGGTAATTACTAAAATATATTTGAATCCCCGTTTACTTCGTACAAAAGGTCCTTTAATATCAATAGATATTACCTCAAACGGCTCAGCTATATCGCTCGGCTTCATTAGACCGGCGGGTAGCTGAGGAGACACCTTGTTTTTTTGACAGATGATGCAACTTTTGCAGTACTTTATTACATCAAGGGTGAGACCATCCCAATAAAATTGGCTTCTTACCCTGTTTAAGGTCTTTTTAGTTCCAAAATGCCCTGAGGACGGGAGGTCATGGCAAATATGTAAGACATGGGGCTTAAGGGAGGGGGGTACCAAGATTCGGAAACTATCCCACCCATTACTAAGCATTTTTCCAAAATCTTTATATAAAATATTTTCTCTCATTTCACAATGAGGAGATGCTTTTTCAACATAGACAAGTAAGTCTTTATCAGTGGGTAAAATACCCTTTTCTACGAATAACCTAAGGGGTCCTATTTTAGGATCTGCAACTTGACTTTCTATTATTAAATTTTTATCAAAGATTATTTGCTGCGTGACACCCGAAATACTAGATATCTTGCCTTCCTGTAAGGGTTCCCCTACTTCCCCATTCTGACCTTCGTTTTCGTAGATACGCGAGAGGGCATCCGCTACGGCATTGTCCTTCCCCGGTACATGAATTACATTGAAGTCGAACGCCTGAAGTCTGGTATTCCACCGAGAGAATTTCCCAGTTGGGTCTGGTGCTCGGTGAAGCCAGCGTATAGCGCTATGGTCAGTATAGACCTCAAACTTAGTCCCTTCTATATATGGTCGAAATTTTTCAACCGCGAAGACTACTCCTAAAACTTCACGTTCGGTCGTAGAGTAACGACGTTCGGCTGTGCTTAATGATTTGCTTGCATATTGAATAACATGCTTTTTGCCATTAATTACTTGGGACAAAACAGCTCCTAAACCTACATTAGAGGCATCGGTATGAATTATGAACGGATAATTGTAATCAGGAGTACTTAAAATCGGGGCTAAACATAAATTATCTTTAAGGGTGTTAAACGCGACATCTTGTTTCTCCGTCCATCGCCACTGGACGTCTTTGTGCAGCAAATCATTCAGCGGGCTCGCCACTTTCGAGAAGTTTTTAACGAAACGGCGATAATAAGACGCCATGCCTAGAAATCGGCGAAGCTGTCTTATGTTTTTCGGTATCGGAAAGTTTTTCATAACTTCCGTTTTATCTGGGTCTACCATAAGTCCCTCGTGGGAAACTATATGTCCCAAAATTTTGGCTTTTTGTTTACAAAATTGCGTTTTCGACGCTTTAATGGTCAGACCGGCTTTCATTAACCTGTTAAAAACCTCCTCGAGAACTTTGAGGTGAGTGGGGAAGTCGCTAGAAGCAATGATTAGATCATCCAAGTAAGCACATACTCCGGACGTCGCCATATCCAAGAATAAACTATTTACCATGCGCTGGAAGGTAGCGGGCGCATTTGTTAAACCGAACATCAAAACTTTCGGTCGGAATAAACCTCTATGGCACACAAAAGCGGCGTAATCGCGATGCGCTTCATGTAATGGCACCTGCCAATATCCACTCCTCATATCGAGGGTAGTTATAAATTTCGGTTTAGTTATCGATTCTAAGATATCGTCGATCCTAGGGAGGGGGTATGCATCCCGACGAGTTACAGAATTGAGCCCCCTATAATCATTGCACATACGCCAATGACTTTTATCCTTTTCTCTTTGAAAGAAATCTTCCTTTTCAAAATCCAAAATATCATCTTTCTTTCCAACCAATAACACGGGACTAGCCCAGGGGCTACAACTTGGTTCTATTAGATCTTGTTCCAACATCTCATCGAGAATGTCGTCTATAATGGCACGTTTTGCAGGAGCAAATCTATAAGGTGCTTTTGAAATGGGGAGACTATCTCCAACATCGATATAATGTTCGATAATGTTAGTACGGCCCGGTTTGGTTGTAAATATATTTTGATATCTATGGACTAGGGATTCCAAGGATTGGCGTTGTTGGTCGTCTAAAGGAGCGTTTGATAAGGCTTTATTTATGCCGTCGGTATCTATGTCTTCCAAAGCTAAGGTAGACAAGTGGGGTTGACCCTTACAAGTAAGTAAAGGTAACTTAAAAGATAGACTATCGGATAAACAGTAGTTATTTTTCCCGAAGTCCACTACCAGACCAACATGGCCAATAAAATCTCTCCCTAAAATGCAGGGATGTACTAAATTAGATACATAAACGGCTTCAAACTCCACCTGTTTTCGGGGCAAACAAATAGGAACAGTAACGGACCCCGAAGTGGCTAATAAGGTATTATCGCTCTGACGCAACGCCAAATTTTGATTTTTGGTTATATAACCTTGGCTTTCTAAAATTGGTTTTAACTGACTATGTATTAGAGTATTGGTGGACCCATTATCAAGTAGGGCTAGACACGGGGTGGATCCTAAGTAAATATTGAGAAAATCTTGGTTTCCCACTTTAAGAAGTTGCGCTGGTTTAACAGAAAATGGCCCCGTGCTATCTACATTTTGATCTATTGGGAATTGTTCGCGGGCGGCGCCGCGGGTGCACTGGACCCGCCCGCTCCGTCGTTTCCCTTCGGCGGCTGATTTTTGTAAGGACAAAAGGGTCTAGTATGCCCTACCCTATTGCAGTGATGACAAGTGTAGTCTGGATTATAGTAGGACCTACTGCGTTGCGAATTAGGGTTATGTGGCGGATTCTTGGGTGCACCTACATTTGTCTGGGGTGGCGGAAAACTACGCGCTTGGGTATTTTCATTTGTTGACCCACGATTACTATTGTTTGTCGGGCCTCGATAGCTTCCGTTTCCGGTAGACCCTTTAAAATTTTGCCTATCCCTAACTTGGGTAGCATTACTGTTAGGGGCAATTTTGGTTTCAGAACGATTTTTCTTATTTACTGATCGTTCTACCGCAGCAGCGTCATCCAATAAATCCCTAACATTACTAAAATCTTTGGTGGTTAAATAGGGGTGGATATCTTCCCTAATGTTACGCAATGTTATGCGGACTTCTTCTTCATCCGACATTGGACTGTGAAGTTGCCTAATTAATTTCTGTAAGGCATCCGCATATTCGTACACCGTTTCCTGGTGTCTCTGCACGCGATCATGAATCCGATCCCTAATGACATCATCATTCGATTTTCGCTGAAAGCGAGAAGTGAATGAAGCTTCAAACTCATTATAAGACCTAAATGGTTGGTTATCATAAAACCAATCCAATGCCGGACCATCAAATAAAGACGGCATCCACTGATCTAAAAATACGTCATCGGGTACTTTGTTTGTCAAACGCATTTGCTTTACTTTCCGAAGAAAATCCTTCGGCCCAGGGTCGGTGGGTCTCCCATGATAACAGGGCGTAGGCAGGGGGTTTGAGTATAAAAACGGTACTCCCGAAAGTAATCGGTGAGAGGAACTAGCCGCATTCATCCCACTAGTATTTGTATTTTGACTTACTACGCTAGCCTGAGAAGGAGGGTTCAAAGAGCCGAAGGGGTTGTTTGAGGAAACGAGGGCCGGTGCATTACTATTCGGTATAATGGGGTTTGCTCCCGTTGTACTATGGTTACCTGGTACGGGTAGACTAGGAACGGTAGAGTTATTTACGACAGGCGCAACGGGTGCCAAAGGGGGATTTTGAATAGGCATGGCATTTGGAACCGAAAAAGCTACGTTATTATTTACGTTGGATGTTTGGTTATTTGGCGATAAATTAGCTTGCATTTGATTTAAGGCAATTTGCATCTGCTGTTGTTGACTAGTTACCTGAGTCAACTGATCTATTAAATTTTGTAACAGCGTAGCAGGAATAGTTACACTTCCACTACCATTAGCCGCCCCATTAACTACAGATAAAGCAGGATTCAAAGGAGTGGCAGCAGCCCCACCTGACGGAGTACCAACATTAACCTGAACACCAGAGTTACCCTGAGGATTACTTATACCAGCAGTACTATTTGTGTTAGCATTTAAATTAATTAACGGGTCATTATTGCCCATTGATGGAGTTGGCGAACCGCTTCTAGAGCCTGGTGGGGTACGAAACAAAGCCATGGCTTCAGAATTAATTTGATCTATTCGCTCAGTTCGATTAATATATCGAGAAGCACGAGAACTACGGCAAATAGCTATATCTATGTCATCAAAACGACTATATATGTTCATTAAAACTAGTCTTAAGTAAAAAAAAATAAATAAATATTATCATGCAATAGATTGATTAATAAGATTAATTAACATCCCGGCTGGGCCCCCAATTTGTAGCGAATTTAATTAAGTTTAATGTACTTTCACTTATAATATTACTTAGCTTTATATTTAAGCTTAGTTTAACGGGCGCTACGTTTAATATTAAACTAGGTAGTCCGGGTAGCTCGCGTCAATTGCACTATTGGGTTGAGCGAGATAAAAACTAAAACAAGTAACGTCAGTTTGTCTAGGGGTTTTCATGCATTAGATGTGTAAGCTTAGGTTAAGACAAGGGAACTTAAATTGTGTTGCCAATTAACCAATATATTTAATTACCAGAGTCAATATTTTTTTTAAATGATTTGAACCAACAAATTGATATGACAATAATAAAATAACAGGCACATTAGGCCGTATAAAATAATAGGCACATTAGGCCGTATAAAATAATAGGCACATTAGGCCGTATAAAATACTAGGCACATTAGGCCGTGTAAAATAATTGGCACATTAGGCCGTTGAAAATAATAGGCACATTAGGCCTTTGAAAATAATAGGCGCATTAGGCCTTTGAAAATAATAGGCGCATTAGGCCTTTGAAAATAATAGGCGCATTAGGCCTTTTAAAATAATTTAGGCGCATAAGGCCTTTTAAAATAATTTAGGCGCATAAGGCCTTTTAAAATAATTTAGGCGCATAAGGCCTTTAAAAATTAAACAGGCTCATAAGGCCTTTAAAAATTAAACAGGCTCATAAGGCCTTTAAGGTTTGAAAGCGCGTTCATTTCGAGCGGCGTTAGCAAGTTCCGATAGTTAAAGTTTTCACATTACCGTGAGTCGGTCTTGAAGAGAGCGGGGTGCCAGAGTTCAGGAACTCTTGAAGGTTAGCGGTTTTTCTCCAACTTCAGTGGTGGCTCCAAGTCTGATCAGTCGGTCAGGAATCAAAAAAGTATCTCTCTTAGGTCCTTGTCCTTTGGTTTTATACCTGACCTCTTGTAGGTACCAAAGGTAGGCCCAATAGAATTCAATGGGGCATGGTTCTAGTATGACCACGAGGGTCATGCTCGATGGTCACGTGACCCAAAGCCATCCATGATTGGCTGTATTAAAGTTTCCCATGCACCCCGTTGGATCCGCACATCCTACATGGTAAAATCACCACCGCGCATCTTTGGGCTTAATTAGATTTTAATGCCCACGATTTCCATCGCGCACAAGCTTTGAACTTTTATGGCCGAGTCGCCATCGCGCACACCTGGGTTTAATTAGCGGGTTGCTTCTACTTTTGAAAAGTGAAGCAAAGGTTCAATAAGAAAGGTTTTCTTAAAAGATACCTACTATGGTTATACATAGTTCACGGTCAAGGTTCAATAAAAGTGTCACAATTATACATTAAGAGATTTAAGACTCTGGTATTGGTATTGGTATATAACTAAAATTAGCATTGGCTTGACAACACAGTTACCCTTATTGCAATCCCTCGTGCCCTTAAGTGCCCCTCTAAGATACGAGTTCAGTCTCATAAAAAGAACACTCGTCGCCGCCTAATGGGCTTAGACGCGACCCCTGGCCAGCAGGTCGCCGCACCTTTACCCATCAAGGTTATCTTTTACGAAATCTTAAAAAGAGTTAAAGAATGACGCTTTCCCGCGCCCTAGAACTCGTAGAGTTACTATTTCCCTTACCCTATCGTAAATCAAAATAAACAATAATAGGACACTTTTGGCCACGAGAATATGCGCTATTTTATATTTTCAGATAGTTTCAAACAACTTATATTTGATTAAGAATATAAATATATATTCGTTACAAATTCTATACACTGACACTGACTAAATAATAAACAATGGTAAAAAATTTTCTTTACACAACATTTAGGCCATTCTAAATCGAATAGAATACTTCTAATATTTGCCAATCGGTTTACGTAACATCGACTTGGTTTTAAGATGGACTTACAGACAGAAAAAAAAGAATAACGCAATATTACACGGGAGACTAAAGCGCGGGATCTATTTGTCTTCAGAAGTTTACTCGGGGCCTTGGCGTCAGAGCGTTCGACTTCATGCCTAATGCATGAAGCATTTGAGATCCTCTACGACAAAGAAAGGAGAAATCATCTACACGCTTCATGATGGAACCATCAAAAACAAATCAACTGAAAGTTATAATAATTAAACGAACAACACTATTACCCTACAAACATCTTCTCGTGACATATTGCTTCGAAAATTATTTTGAAATAATTCCTATAACCAGGCATTTAACAACACACAGGTTTTATATACTTTTGGCGATAGTCTTCTCCATTTTCTCGCTTAGCTTTGAGATCTCAAGAGAATCTCGAGTACAAATACGGAAGAAACTGGAGCGCAGAATCCTAATAATATATCTGATCCTTTGATGCCTCTACTTCCTCTTTTTTTAAACAAAAATCAGGCCAGCCTCTTACAAGTTACAACATCGGACTTATCGTTACAAAATGGACAGATCTTCTTTATCTGATCGGCTTATTTTTGGTTCATATTTCCTATCCCCGGGGAATAAACCATAAAGGTCTATCTACCTTTAGTTCACGAATATATATAGGAAATAAATAGCTAAAATCTCTTTATCTGGTATTTCGGGTTTTACATTTTTTGCCTTTGGAAATGGAAATAATAGGCCAATTATAGGAAAATTCTATTCTTAGGCCAAAACTGAATATCGAAACCTAAAGAATTTACCATAAATGCCGAGGGCTAGAAGTATATAATTTGGAAGTCTCATACGTAAGTAATTATTTTGTCAATATAAATCCTCTCTCTTGCAAACAATTTTTGGAACCATAATTGATAATAATAAAGCAGCATAGCAAATTCTGCAATTACGGAATCTTCTGAAAATTAGACGAAAATTAAGGATAAAGATGAAATAAGTGTTACTTACATCAAATTAAACACTTTCGCTATTAAGGACCAGTTACTACGGATGGCTAGATAGCTATATTGGAATTTTGATAGAATAATAAAAATATAGTCGATAAAGATAGCTAAGCGTCGTTCGAAACCTAATAAAGAGAGGCCATCAAAAAAATGGGTATTTTTTTCTTTGTTTTATTTTTCGCTGCCCATATTCGGGTGGAGGTGAGGATAGGAAGAAGGCCATAGTGGAAACGAGCTAGGGGTTCTGGCTAGTCCCTTAACGTAGCTTTTATGTCGTTTACGAGCGAGAACGAGGTTTTAGGTCCAGGCTGTCGGTGGTAGCCGCAACGCGCCTTTACAGCTGTTACCCACGAACGAAAACGAACTATTATAAAAGGGCCGATGTAATTCCGGACACACCCATGCACCGCTGCCTAGAGACTAAGCCTTTGACCATACCCACATGTACTAGGCAAAGTTTTCTAGGTACGAAACAAACCAGAGCTTCAAGAACGAATAGCCGGGCCCCATTACCAAAAGCGAAGTAAAAATGTCCGGTTTATGGCTAGCGCTGTACGTTCCATGGTGCGCTTTGGTTTACCCACATTTGGTAGAGGTAGAAATGAGAACCAAGGTTCATAGAAATCATGGTTACTGGAATTTCCCCCCTTTGTTCTTGCATTGCGCGGAAATTATGGTTTTTAAGTTTTAGTTTCACTTCCGCCTGTCTCCGATTGGTTGGATTGTACTGCTCTGTCGCAACGCCATAACCGAAAATGAATAAAGATCGGTATGCTCAGTTGCTCACCCACCTTTATTCCATTACTATTTTCTCTAATGTGAACGTTTATCACAGGCTAGTTCCATAGAAATAGTCAAGAAGATTTGAGCTTGCGTTAGAAGCATACGCTTTCTCAAGTGTCTTCACGATAGCACCACAAAACTATGGCAGCTTTCCAACAAGAGTCCAGCGTTTCTATTAACCATGGATGCAGAATTGAATCCTTTTTTGAAACCCTCGTCTGCTCTCACTCTCTCCCGCGTGTTATACGTCCAAAGCGATTTATGCTTGGCGCCAGAAGCACGCGGAGTATAGAGAAGCAGCTACCCGGTAATAAGTTTCGAACGCGGAAGAGCCTCTAATGGGAGTCGCTTCCTTGGAAAAACAATAGGCAACTTCCGAGCGCGAACTCTCTCTCTCTCTCCTCGATTTTCGGAGAGACGACCCTACGTAGGATTCGATCGAGATCTTTCCTGGCACGCGTGGACCATTCTGGCGAAGGTCAACCATCCACGTAAGATAATTAACCCCTGGATACGAATGAGAATAGATCCGTTGTAAGCTAAGACTGCGCTTTAGATTCTAATCCATACTCGATAGCTGCGGGAAAGATTCGCGCGAAGATTAATTTTTCTTCCCTCGCTTTTAATTATGAGATGCGGAGCTCATCGGAAAACGTACGCAATAATAATTACTGGAAGCGAACGACGGTAAACGCGTCAGTCAGCTTTCCTTAACTAAGGCTCGTGCCAGAAAAACACAAAAACTATTTGACCCCCGACGTTTAAAAGGGAAAATCGAGTCAGTCTTTCTCCCTTCTTTACCCTCTCCCTAAACAACATCCCAAAACTTCTACCGAGAGAAAGAGAAAGAGAGGAAGAAGAGTTGCCGGCTGTTTCCAAAACGGAAATAGCCATTCGCTTTTCTTATAAAAGTATCCGGAGGGAGTCAGGTCGTCGGTTCCAAGGGGTAAAACAATTACAGCATCATTCTGTGTCTCCTACTAGATTAGAAATTAAAATCGTTAAAGTTAATTCAGAATTTGAGAAGATGTTTACCCCTTGGACAATTCTCACATTATGTTTAGAGTTTGAACTAAGAGTAAAACAACAACTTTAGGATAACGGCAACGAAACTGCGTGTTAAATGACCCTTTTCATCCAATGGGCAACATTAATTTTGAAAAAGCTTGTCCTTAACAAGCCACACTTTCAAATTGAATTGCCGAAAGAAAAATTAAGGCGGAAAAGTAATAGATGAACCAAAGGCGACAACTCTTTAGAAAAGGAGAAGAAAATGTTGGTTTAGTTCATTTGGGATGACAATGTCGCGTCATTTTTCACTTGTCCGCCGAACAAAAAGGAATCCAAAGAGAAAGAGAACCACACGGAGGAGAAAAAGGGAGAAGAGGGATGGTAAATTGACATGACGTCACGCCTGAGGCTATCTTGCTTCTGATAGTGTAACCCTGATGGAAAGCAACCTTTAAGAAAACCATGGATATTTGAGAGAAGGGACCGAGAAACAACCGTAGACACGATGCATTCCCAAGCTTAGACTTGACACATCCTCAAAGTAAAGTTTCACGTCCAAGTTTACTAAGCAGTCCATGTTAAGTCCAGCAAGTTTACGGATGACCTCGGGTCGCTGCATGGTCAGTCGACGAAAGAAGAGAGGGTTTCTGGCTTCAGGGGGTAAAAAAATTTATCTAGTTTCCTTATATCCCTCTCTAGGAGAGAGAGAAAAAAAGCTATTTTCTTATAGCTTGAGGCAGGCGAGGAAGGAGAATTCCTCTGGCATATAAGGATGAACGGAGCCTTTATTGGTTCTAAGCCAAGGGCGATAAGGAGTGGTGAAACTCGCTGACCAAACAAGGTATGAAGGGTGATACGGATCAAAAATATCAAATAACTCGACGAACATTCAAATACTGAACGTAGTAGGAACAATGCGAGACCTTCATTTGTTGTATCAGCAAACCTCTTGTCTTTTATGATCTGATCCACTCTGTATAACCTTTAGAAGTCCTGGTAAGTGATGGAGGGAAAATACATCTCGCAATATAACTTACGACGAGGCTCACCAGCCAAAATATCAGACACGCTCGCGGACCCTGGTTCTTTTTTTATAACAAAGACCAGACGTAGCACAACCAAGAAACACCTACTGTCTGAAAAAAATATTTATTATGAAAATAAAAAGATAACCCAAGTTCCGAGACCTAACAAAAAATATGAATAATATTCGATATCGGTATCTTTACACTTTTAAAATGCGAGAGACAAAGTAATGACCTGGGTTAGCCTAGACTGCCTTGACCAAGTACTGGTTGACTACATCTTGTGGATATGGAGTTGGAAATGAATTACGTCCTGTGATAAATGCTGGGAGTCTCCGATAGTGCAGCAGAGTATTGAACGCATAAGGAAATATAACTCCAAGCCCAAGTTCTCTTTGCTTGTCTGGATCATAAAGTTCAGAGAATTTTTTTTTTTTTGCGAATGCAACAATGACGGAAAACGACTTTAAGGAGTTTAGGAAGTAAAAAAACCATTTCCTTTTATAATAAAACGATAATTGGAAATTTCCTGTTTATTAAGGAAATGGCTTTTTTTTCTCATATTATTTCAAAGGAAAATGTTAAAGATAGAAAACACATACGACTACTGTTTAGGAAAATCGATTAATGAATTTAACACATCTTAAAAGCAAAATACTTCGAAAAAATGGTTTAGCTAAGCCACTGTAAGATGGATGGCGCCATTCCGTTTAAGTAACGCAAGAAATAAGAAGTGATTATTGTAATTAATATTTCGTGATGTCAGGGTAACGAGCTCGGTTAATATTAATCAAATATTAACCTTTATTTCAATTACCCCGCTTGTAGAAGTACTTAGTATTGAATGTTGCATTATTTCAATAACGTTTGAACGTGGACTAAAATAACTGATTGAGTTAACGCATTTACAATTTATTTTTCTAGAAAACGTTTATACTTATAACGATTCCTTGCTATAAGTAATAACTCCTTAAGTAATTGATCAAAGGATTAAATAAACCTTATGAAAAGTGTACACCAATGGTGGCTTACAGACGAATAGTGTGTCAGCCACGAGAGAGAGAGAGAGAGAGAGAGAGAGAGAGAGAGAGAGAGAGAGAGAGAGAGAGAAAGTATAATATTTCTAATTACAGAATCGCGTGATGGGATTTCATTTACATTTCTCAAGAATACGACCCCCCATTCCCCCTTTCTTCTTCTTCTAAAGGCCGTAACATTTTTAACTCATTTTCTCACAGCCTACAGGTTGAAGAGAGAAAAGAATAGGGAGCTAAGCGGCTAGTTAAATACTTATAAATATTAGAATACCCTGCTGCGGTATTCAGTTATTCTCTCTCCCCAAAAATACAAACAAACTTTTAATAAGTAAAGTATAACGAAACGATACGAAGCTAAATTAAAAACGTCAAAATGAGGATTGAGAGGAAATGAAGTAAAAGGAAAAAGAGAGACAGCTAGTTGCCGCTTTATTTATTAAAATCTGTAAAAGAATAAATAAAAATAAAGTTATTAATAATTTAAATTTAAATTTGAAATTTTATGAAAAATATTATTTAAAGTTAATTGTAGTAACTATTGGCATAGAAATGCAGTTCCTTTGTATTTTTCTGGTCTTCGGTAACAATGGAAAAATTAAAACGCAAGGTATAATGAAACGACGCCTTAGTACGACATTTTTTCCTATAAGGGAAGCAAACATTCAAGGCATTATTTAATAAGCGATAACCCATTTAATGAAGTCTTTAAATACATCATAGCCATTTAAAAGAGCAAACTTCGAGTGACCTCTGCGTGCGAGTAAAAAAATAAATCCGTGTATTTTTGTGTCGTAATAAATTTAAAAGCATTTTACTCACCTTACAAGCCTATCATTTATCGGACGAGGAAAATGGGGGATAAATTACGAGTAAACACGGGGTGAACACACCGCGTTTCCATGGAAACGCGGCTTGGGGTTTGTTGCCTCAACGGGGAAGGACAAAAAAGTCAAGAACTTTATGTACTAAACTAGCAATTTAATAATTATTACCTATCAGGTTTATTTGTCCCTCCAAAAAAAGGAGATTTGTTTGAAGGCATAAATAAACCTTTACTTTTGCTCAATCAGGGCATGCACTTGGGAACGTTGAGGCGTAGTAATACGCTACGTTAAATTTTATATGAGATGAAGTAATGTTTATTTGGTCTCATTGAACACGAGTATAGGAAAGTTAACCTTAGATAGTATTTGTTTTCTCAAAGACGACAAAAACCAAATCAAATATTTACGAAAGCCACAAAAAAAGCATTATATGATTTCTCAGCGCCATTAGTTCCTGTTTCTTTTCTTAACAATCCTTAAACTGTCATCAGAAGTGAGATGAGACTAGAAGTGAAGGGCTCTAGCATTGGTAATAGATCCTGGAATTAGTGAACAAATTTGAGGGTTTTATGCCGCTTCCCACGCGCTAAAACTAGAGAGAAAAAATTGGTCGAGTTCCAAAAAAATTTCCTACCCCCTTCCCCTCAACCTAAAGCCGCGGATCACGGACGCGGGTGCTTGAATCTAGTTCGGTCGTCTACCGCCACGAGCGTCTCAGGTTTTGGAGGGGAAATTCTGAAACCGCCACCAGAGAGCCAACCGTTGGTGTGTTATCAAGAATATTCACTTTCGCCGAGTGAAGAATTTGCTTAGCTCAGTACTTCTGGTCTCATCTCACTTCTGCTGTCATTTATAGCTAGATGTGCAAATAGGAAGTCCGCTATCTTTGCCAGGTTATTTTAGGTTAGGTAAATAAAACTTTTAAAGGTATAGCTTGAAATTGAATAGAATTTGTTCTCCCTTTTTAAAATTTAATGTAAAGAAGCCACTTAACGCCGTTTAAATTAAAGCGGCTATCGGCATTTAAAAAAAAAAGTTTCTCTTCTTTATCAAGTGCTGTTTTATTTTATATCCCTTCCAATACTTTTAAAAGAACTATTTGAAGAACGTCTCCTTACCCTAATTCTATGAACGTATTACCGTCTCCAGCATGAGGAATGTAAAATTTCAAGGTACAAACGACGATAGTCACTTTAATAGAACTTCCAAAGTATTGGGATTACTTTAAACTCGTTTAGCATTTTTACCATAAAATATTCTGATTGAAAAATCCATTTTCAGAATAAGACCAAGGCCTAAGGACTATTTTTTTATTATATATATAAAAAAAACACAAATAAAAAACAAGAAGAAAAAACGAATTCCATCGTTTTTCTCTAGCATGGCATTAGAAAAGAAGCATTAAAATGACGCGTACAGCCCTAAATCCGTAAAGAAATCGTTTTTATTATCCATTAAGGGGTCAGAGGCGGGGGCGGTGATTTTTTTCTTCTTATTTCTCTAGCTAACTCAACTCCCAGAATCGAAATTCTGATTAAAACTCGAGGTAACAAGAGAAACAGCTCGAAGAAGGACTTGGCTGGCTTCTTCTAAAGTTTACGTTGATAAAAAAAAACCCAATTTTTTTTTTCGATTTCTCTTTTAAACAGTCATTAAAAATTAAAGTCGGAAAACTTTTAATATATTGCCCTATATGGAAAAAAAAATAAAAATACCTTACTTGTGATATATTGTACCGTATGTTATGAATTAAATATTAAAAATAGCTTAGTAGTTTTATTTATCTCGTATTATAAGATTCTTCTGGACATTAATTTTGAGAGGAATAAATCCTGTATGGGTTATAAAACTCGAACCAATATCTATCTACTCTTCTTTTTTTAACTTAGGAAACACTATCCTTTACCAACGGTTTATTACACATTTACGAGCTACTGATAAGCTTATGCCATACCCTGTATACAGTATAATGGTGTAATACGGTGAAGCATTAGTTTAAAAATAGACTAATGGCCACAGAAAAATAATAATACGATGAAAAAAATCTTATAATAAAAAGGAATAAAAATTGAGACTAAAATTGGCTTCGTATAATCCGTTAGCACAGTTCAATTTCCCATCTAATATCGATGAATTTGGGGTAAAAGGATTTTTTTGTAAATACATGCAAGTGGAGAATATTAGATAGGTAGCTCGATCATAGTGACTGTCTTATAGTAAATTTCCTAATTAACAAAGAATTAATTAGTATCGCTGGAAAACGGAGATGTAGAGCTATCTCTGACATTTCCAGTATCATCCCAGAGTTTTGGGACTTCCAAAATTTACTGTACGTATAAAATCAGAATTAGTTTATTTCCAAGAAGCTAAGAGACTATAATGGATAAGTACTAAATTCCCAAACGACGATTTTTATGGAGTTCAGATTATTAGGGAAGGAGTTCCTCCATTATGGCAGGAATGAGAAGCACCCTTCTTTACAAGCGAATAACGCGCAAAGGAGAAATTCATATCAAAGAGACAGAGAGAGAGAGAAAGAGAGCTAGGGATGAAGAGAGAATAAGAGCTCTAACCAAAAACCGGGATGATTTATGAGTTGCCCTAGAAACGAGCTAATGAATGCCGAGAGGGCTTCCGCAAATTAGATCTGACATTTCACCCAAATATACCTTCCTCAATAAGTCGCTAGAAAAAAAACTCCAACGGGAAAAAAGAAAGAATGAAAATCCTTTGGAAATTTTTGAATAGGTATACCATTCATTTTAATATCGGGTCAAATTATTCCGCAGTTTTTCCTTCTAGAGCATCATTATTACGTAAAGGGATAAGGCAACAATATTTTTTTATTATTATTACACCTCAAAGAGGTAAAGGGTTAAGGTAGAACATTAGCTTCCCGTCAGATTTGTGTCCCTAGGAACGCCAAAAATACTATTAGTATGCTATTTCCTTAAGGCTAATCCAATTCATGATTAGTCCCAATATTGGACTATTTCGATTGGATGAAAAGGGTTTGGAAATATTTTTAAATCATCGGTGTATTTTCCCGTTAAAGAACAAGCAAAAACTTGTCCCGAACTAATGTGAGGGGGGTTTGGAACCTATATAGGCTATAGAAAATCTAAAATGCGTATAAAGAACATGGCATCGCGCGCTTATTTGAGACGCCTCCATTTTTGGGATCGGTAAATTTTTCCCATATCGACCAGCTGGTACTTCAAACAAGAAATATATATATATAAAAAGAATTTCATCTTAGGAGGATAGAGGGGAAACCCGGCGAGGTTAAAAAATTGGAAAACTTCGCTTAGACTCGTCTCAAAGTGTAGAGGAAGAAAGGAAGAAAAAAAAAACCACGTCGACCACAAACAGCGCAATCATTGTATTCTCATCACACGGTGGTGAAGGTGGTGGTGGTGGTAGCAGACGTTTACGTATGAGCGCGAGAAGCCGCACTCGCTTTGCTGCGGAGAAAGTGTAATGCCAGCCGTTGCTCTTGCCAAGATGTACAGTAGATGCTAACAAAAACCACGCGTCTTACAAAAGGCGTCGTCGCTCTCTCTCTCTCTTTCTTTCTCCGAGCTTTTTCTTCCCTCTCTCACTTATAGCGCCCTATTTCAGAACCACCGGATCCTCGTGCAAAAGGAGCTTGGAAAGTCTAGGGGAGTTAGGAAAATGAGATACAAACCTTCATTCTCTCACGTGAAACCTACGATGATGGTTCCATCACCTACGCTATATTTCAGTTGGGCGCGTCACATGCCACCAAGCAGGGCTTTGATGAGATTTCGCGCGTGTGTGTGTGTGTACCGCTTTATTGCCTCTCATTTTGTTAAGAGGATCTCGTCCAGCTCAAGCGCGAGCTGTTGTCATACTTACAACCTATCCCAATACTCGAATTGACCATTTCATTGTAATGTAAGCAATTCGCGAGCCGTACAACTAAAATTTCTCACGAAATAGCTTCATATAACTTTCGATGATGATTGAAAAGATGTCGCCGTATATTTTTAGATTATATGGGCTATAAAATTTATAGGCATTTTTAGATAGAAATTTAATTAAAAAGTGAATTACGTTATCATCAATTTCGACACTATTTTTCGCGATACAACTCCTATAAATTAAAATTTAAAAAAAAAAAAAGATTGTTTCCCAGAGCCGGTTTTAAATTATAAAGATAGGAAAAGGGCCTGAAAATTTATGAGCAAAACGTTATTCTCGCGGTTCGCGCATCGAAAAGGCAGAGCGCTCATAAAATTACGTCGGCCTGGTTATAATGACTATCGAAGTAAATTGCGTTCTGTCACGAAACCATTTATATTCTTTCTCTCTTGTCCATCGAGCGAGAGCCGCGACATCAATAGGGGCTATAATTCTCTCCACCTTTTTTTCGTTCTTTCAACTATGGCCGACCGCCTTTCCCAGAAATCACCGGGGAAAAGAAAAAAAGAATGAAAAAGAAAAGAATTTTTCCCATTTTTTTCCCGTCTTAAAAAAATCATTAAAAACCGTTTCCTCCGGTCAGCCAAACAGATAACGTCCATGGTTATATCATAAGTAACATCGTATAAAAAAGTGCGTCAGTCTTTCTAATGGATCCAATGACCGCTTTATTTCAGCGTGGAACAGATTGAAATAAAAAATGAACTGGTTTTATGGAGTAACGTGTATCTGAAAAATCAAGGACTATTTTTTCTTTTGATCTTAGCCACGCAGTTTTTAAAAAAAAATTGGGGCCGGTCCATCCTTACTCGATTGACCGTAATCACCACTCGGTGTCCGAACCAGAAGCGAGTGTGAGCCAATTTTATTGAAGGAATATAATGGTGTTAAACTTTGCTATAAATTTCAGCTTCAAAAATAAAATAAAAAATAGAGGAGCAAATATTTTAAATTACCCCAGATGTCGTTCGTTGTAAAGGGTTTTAAAAACTAAAAGAAAATAAATGTTTTGTAGTAACCGGAAAGATGCCATACAGGCGTTTCTGTTCCTATGTTAATCCTATTGGCGCCTGTAGAAATGTTTACTCTGCCGCACACCATTGTTCAAATAAAAGCTACCTTACAGGGGTAATTTCGAAAAAAAAATATTATTTGTAAGAAATTCGATAACTATTGCGTGTACCATATATTTAATTAATCCGTCCTTCTTCGAAAATGAGAAAAAGAGATGGAAAGAAGAGATGTACTATAAGTACTAGTACAAAATGGGAAGAAGCCAAAAACTTTTTAAAGCCAAAGCCGCCGTAATTGCGCTTGTAATTTAAGAAGATAAGAAGTCGAGCGAGTGATTATCTTTGCCCAGCTTCTTCGGACCATCTTTTCCAAGAAAGAACAAAAAAACTGGGATGAAGGGATAAAAGCTGGAGGCTCTGTTCTACCCACCACCAACTCCATCCTTTTATTCATTGAAGAGTTTTCAAACATTTTTCAACAACCCCATAACTTTAGGAGGAAGTAGGAAGAGAAAATGGAAGAAATAAACTGAGAGGCAACGACTTTCCAATAAGGATTATCTTCATCGCCTAAAGGACCTTTTTTAGGGTTAAGCGCGTTCTTTTGAACTGTACAGAAGTATATAGAATGAAGTAAGAAGTCTCTAATATGACGTGTTATGCAATAAGAAGGCCTGATTCATCTAAGGAGTTGTTAACTTTCGTTTACTTGATTTCTAGATTCCTTTTTGAAAGTTTCTCAGACGCAACTCGGTGAGCATTTTGGTCACGTTATATTTGGATGAACGAAATCCTATTATGTTCCCGATTGAAGTCAATATCTATCTAACTAGCCATGCACCATATGGTCTATCATTCAAAAGGTAGGAGAAAAAGATTGGGCAAATAAAGGCTTTTAAAAATCCGTTTCCGAGAACTGCATTTAATCTTCCTAAATTAAATTAAATTTTTTTTATGGTTTTCAAATTATGGATAGTTATACTGTAGTCTTTTTCGGCGCTATTTTTAGCCCCATTGAAAAATCGAGCTTGCTATTTTAATGAGAATCGCCAAGAAAAGCGAGGAGCTTAACGGTTAACACTTTATAACAGACCAAAAAGTTAAGAAAAAAAAGTTACGGATTACAATTGACTTTCGGTCACGTTCATAATCCCGAACTGCAACCGAGAAAACCAGGAGCTCAGACTGAAACTAAAAATCGATACAATATTTTCTTTCAGTTGAAACAGAAGCTGATAAAATGAAGAAAAGTAACCTAGACTATTGTGTAAAAGATATAGACAGTCCACAGTGATGTTGTTTCAAAACGTTTAGATTACGAACTTCTTATACATATCCCCGAAACTATCTAGACCTTTTTGAAAGTCGCACGTCCCTTCTCATTTCTTGGCTAACGCTTGTTCGGCAGTTCTAGCTCTGGCATTGTGTCGCCTCACTTCCGGAATGACTTGAGTGCTGTTGGAGACCAAATGTACGACGAAAAAAAAAAAAGTGGAAGAAAGGAAGGGCTTTTTTATATAACTTCCTCCAAATGGTGCTTAAACGGCATTTTTCTTAAGACGAATTACGTGTATCCCTCGCTTGGTTACAAAGACGTACTCTATATATCATACAACCCTTTTTTCCCCGCGATTTTATAAAATAGACCAAAAGCAGGAGAATCAAGAAAAAACTTATTCTTTCTCGTTTAATAAGTTTTCAGAGCCTTCTCTCTTATTATGAATGGATATTTCTTCGATATTTGAAGGGTAGTATTAACCAATAGTGGTTCTACAAAGCGTATGATTACATTAAATTAGTGTTGTAAGTCGGAAAATGACCGAGCTATATTTTTCCGGAAAATTTTCCGTATTTTTCCGCTACCGGTTTTTCAATTAAAAAGTTAAAACTCTAAAATTTTTCAATTGCCTTTCTTTTCAAAACATTCATTATTTTGTTTTCGGTGAATTCGGAGGGGGAAAAATTGTCCAAGGGCACAGAGTCTAGTGACCCCTATTCTCTATAGCAAAAGCTCACTCATAGAAGTAGAACACAAGATGAAGAAACTGACTGTGATAGTGAATCAGAAGCATTAATTCATTTGGTTAAACAGAGAAAGGCAAACTAAGTCCTCATGAATTTGAATAGTTCTAAGAGAAGATACTAATTCAAATGCATGCAACAAACATGTAGTTTTGTTTATAAATTAAAATTAAATCTTTAAAAGTTTGATAAATTGACTCAAAGCTCACTTAATTGCTAGTTCTATATTTTTCCGATTAGCGGAAAATTTTCCGCATTTTATTTTTCCGGAAAATTAACAACCCTACATTAAATAATTCCAAGAAAGAAGAATTTTTCAAGTGGTAGATAAAACCACTACATTATACGAAGATAATACCAACCCGCACTGTTTACTATGATCAATAAGTCCTAACCTACGTGTATTAATTATTCATAGAGTTTGACACGATCCAAGATTTTAATCATACATACACTATTTCTTAAAGAAGCCAAATATAATATGCTCAGAGCTGGTCTAGAGGTTAAATTATACCCGTCCCATAGAAACGTCTAATAATTTTTGAATTTGGAAAGTACCTAAGCATCCATCGAAGCGTTAACAAATTTAAATTTCTCATAGAATCCCATCCAGTCCCCGTGGGGAAAACTAAACAAATGTGTCTTTGTGTTGAGAATTTTGGTTACGTCGCGTACCGCCACCGTTGAGAATTTATTTGAAAAATGGCCCCGGGCAAATGGATACGTATAGCCAAGCGATCTATTTAAATTGGACCTAATGAGATATTATTTAGGAGCTTTCGTCAAACGCCAGGCCATTAAACGGACCCCGGCTATAAGTCGATCCGGTTCAGTTGAGAGAAGATCAGGATGGGAAACTTTACTCGGAATTATATCAACCTCGGGCGATACATTCTTAAACGAATTGAGGAAGCTTTTCACCAGGGGCTACAATAACCTTCGAGGAACTAAATAAGGAGTTAGTGTCATTGATTCAAAGCAGGTTGAATTAATAAATTTATTCTGATTAAGTTCAAAGACTAACCTACCACCACTTTCCATTGCTCTCACGTACATTGACATTGTTAGAGAAAACTATAACCGAATCTAACCAGTGAACTCCAACAAATTTGATTGGTTCCTTAATTCCGTGGATTATTTCCTCCTAGCGCCGTCAGATTCTAAATTACCTCTCTCTCAACCCTTCCTCCTTCATTTAAAATTTACAAGAGCGCGAGGAGTGTTTAGCTAAAAGCTCCTTTCGATCGCCCGCTATTCAATTATACAGTGTACGGGACGAAAGAAAACGATCTAGCCATCCAGGCCTCTATCTTCTCCCGCCACATTTTAAGGCAGGGCCAGGCAAAATGTTGTTGTTTTTGAAAAGCCGCTAGCGGCAGCTGCCACCACCATCGCCAAAAATGCATCCACAACCCATTGCTGCGCCATTCTCTTTAAACTTTTATAGTAGGAAAGTTTTAACTTTCACTCCCGCCTTTTATACTAAAATTGCAGGTAGGACAGGTTTCACCAATCCGAGAGGCAAGCCACTTCAATGATTACAAAAAGGCTAATTGGGATTTAAAAATCCTCGCAAAATCGTAGTTTTTACTATGAAATCTTTCAAATCTAATTAGTTTTATGAATGAAAACTTAACATGGAAACAGGTTTGCGTAAACACAGATTGATTGGAACTAAACTTGACTAAAACGAATTATAATTACATTTTCACATTACTCCATGGTTTTACGAACAAACCATCGCTAACTCCCCCAGTTAATTTTTCCATGATGAAGAAAATCCATTCGATTTTTTTATAGGAGAAAAATGATGATAAAGTTCAAAGTGGAGGTTATGCTAACAAAATAAATAATTTTATAAGTAGTCAGCTTAATATGT
Source organism: Phalangium opilio (assembly GCF_054372755.1). Classification (NCBI taxonomy): domain Eukaryota; kingdom Metazoa; phylum Arthropoda; class Arachnida; order Opiliones; family Phalangiidae; genus Phalangium; species Phalangium opilio. The sequence continues at coordinate 7,724,457 of NW_028324182.1, read as the reverse complement.
TTATACAGCGATTAAAACTCAATTAAGCGTGGATCGAAAGACATCAGTTACGCATTCAGCCATGGATGGCACCAGACATGAAAGTAATTAGAAAATTAATTAAGCTTTCATACGATACGCTCCCTTCTAGACGCGACACGTGATCCCCTAATTGTTGCTGTCCCTATTTTTTCTATAGCGATTTACATAAAGGTTTTCACCGAGAATAAAAAGAAATTTATTTAGGACCGGGAAATTAATTAGTTGGCGTTTTGCAAATAATTCTTTAATTATTTAAAATTGGATGCTGGAAAACACGTAAGTACTATAATCAAAAGTAACATATCAACCAAAAAGTCACGTCATTTTTATCAGTGAAAATGAATAGCCAATTGATTCAATTACGATTATTGGCTCATTTTCCAACTGATATGTAGATATACTATGATTCAAAATATGACTTTTTGCGCACTTACGAGTAGATATGTTACTTATAATATAAATTTCATTATCTTTTATAAAAATCATACAAACGATGAAACTAATTTCTCATTAGGGAAAATCTTAATCTAAATTAGGCCAGCCGTGTAATTTTCTATCTTTAGATGAAAAAATGAAATAATATAATAGAACGAGTCTGGAATTAAATCTCCTTAAATTAATTATTTGTTTTTCAAATTGAAATTTAATATTCGGATTGCGTCAGCGGTTTTAAAATACTTATATTCATTCTTTTGAATAAGAAACAAAAACAAAATGGCGGGAATCTAGTAATAAAATAGGATTTTTTTCCAAACCCTTCAAACACAAGAAATTGTTTAAGGCTTGACAAATGTCCACTTTACACGAGAAAAACGTGCGTGCGTGCTAGACAGAAAAGCGAGCTTTCCAACAAACTCTCTTTGATATGCGAGAAGCGGGTTTCTTTCGCTATGAAACTAGTTCAACGTGAGCTCAAAATAGATTACAAATAAATCAAAGACCGTCGTCCTCAGTATAAGGGCTTATTTTTTCTTATCTTTTAGGAATTGGACTTCTAGAGACTACAGACGTACAGAATCTCTTAAAATATGACCAGACTAGTATAAGAACAATTCCTCTCAATGCCATAAAGAATAGAGAAAAACCTATAGGTTATTTGAGGCAGAGTCTCTAGGCATTTTTTAAGTTTTTATAATAAGGTCAAATCACTTTAAAAAAAATTTGAGAAGCGTCTTTCAACTACAAACGTTTTTTTAACAATTCAATTGAGAATTTTCATAGTTTTTTATATTCTAAAACAAAAACTTTCAAGCCTTTTTTTGCGCCAAATTTCTAGAGACATTTGCTTGTAAGAATAGAAAAAGATGTATTTTCAATTCAAAATAATTTTATTTTACGCCTTTCATTATTTCCCAAAAATAATAATAGAATATTACACATTTTCGCTTGAAGATTCCGTTCCTGACAACGAAATCAGGGACGTTATTCCGCGAAAATAATAATAGAATATTACACATTTCCGCTTGAAGATTCCGTTCCTGACAACGAAATCAGGGAGAATAAAATAAAATAAAAATTCAGGGAAACCAATTATCTACATTCTTCCGTAAATCCCAATCCCCATCCCTATATAGTACGGGGGAAAATAATCCTATTACACTGGCGTCAACTAATAAGAGACTGTCGGAGTTCCGTATACCTGATCACGTTGGGTAGGTAGGTATCAGTCTGAAATCAAGCGCGTTTTCGAAAACAAAAATACTACGAAAAATATTAGGAAAGTTAGAGACAGGAGCTTTAACGAGCCTTCGTATCTCGAGGCACGATCGAAAAGAAGCCTTAATAAAGGCCGCCTCGATTTGGCTCCGACTGAGCGGAACAACTGAACTTGCCCAAGAATTTCCAGTCTTTTTCGTTTCCATACGCTTTTCACTGGACGAATACCGCGACGGAATGAACGACGCATCTTAAATACCGCTACGAACTTAATATGGTAGACGTGAAGTGCGATTTTAGCCAAGTGAAAATCAACCACCAAAGGGATTGCCTTTAAAAGGATTTTTTCTCGTTGCCATCGCTTAGGTGTTAAGCAAAATGGATTAAAAATGAAAAAGAGACAATCTGGGAATAGTCCCGACGTCGGGGCTTCGAGATATTATACATTATTTTATACTACCTTCAATCTCATCAGAGATTCTGCGTTACATTATGTTTAAAAGAAATCATCTAATTTCACTTGCGGTATGGCTAACAGTTCAACTAAGCTTATGAGAATCGAAATACGGAAGTAAATCACGGAAGCCATGGGTTGAGGAACGAAACTTCTAGAGAGTTATGACTTGTGGTATTTTAATAATTTGCCCTCAAGATAATCCGACCAATTTTCGGTAAAGTGAATTATTTTTTCACGATGTAATATCTGATATTTTTAGATTTATATCTTGACTTATTGAAAGATATTTTTCCTCTGATTTTGTAATTGCTGCTTGGGGCCGAAAAACCAATCAAATTTAATGAAAAATTAAGTTTAATATATTTTGGAGTTTGTTAATAGAAAATTTTCACTTTCCCACGCTTGAATAGTTTATTTTTGGAAACTTTCAGCTCGAGGTGATGAATTTATAAATTTCGTGAACGAGACAGGTATATTACTATTAAACTAGGTGCACTTTCACAACCTTAATGGAGAGATGCGGGCGAAAAAACTAATTACATTCCCTATCCGAGAACGTTAATCATCCAAAAAATTCGGAATGAAAGAAGACGAGGAGATGTGGAGCAAAGCATCAAAGTCGACGTAAGACGTACTGATATCCAAAAGTAAATGAATCTGAAGATGTTGTACCACTACCGCGTGAACCTCCGACGTCTAATCCAACGTCAAACCTTCGAGTTTATTTCGTTTCGTTCAAATTAGTATTAACTTTCAAGGCTCGTTGAGTAAGGGAAAAATGATCTTTGCTTGGTAAAAAATGCCCAGCGGCTCAGAAAAAGAGAGCTAAGCAAGAGATCCCAGGATGGGGAGAAAATTACGTAATTTCTTAAGCTAATTTCCTATATACTGCTAAATCCCACTCATCTCTCTTTTTTTTTCCTATCTCTCTGTATCTCTATCTCATTGCAGCTTCCTTACATCCCAAGGAATCTTATTTCTGTTCTACTTAACATCGCATTCCCTCTCGTTCGATGATTAGTCGTTTTTGAGAATCCATGCATAAATAAAAAGAAAGATGAAGGATCTTAACAGGATGGGGATGGATCTCCATCCTTCATAAGATAAAACAACGTAGTCAAGACCCAAATATACGTTTCTCCGTCAACTCTTCAAGATTTAAAAGGATTAGAAAACAATCGATACTTTTAATCGATTAGAGATGTTTACTTAACAAATACAAAAAAAAATAATGCTAAGCCTAAATGCATTTTTCAACGCATTTTCAAAACAATAATTATTTGTTTTTGCAACTCGCGAATAAAACGGTGTTTACTTATTAGCCAGGTTTTTCTCGTAGTTTTACAACTAAATCATCAATTAAAGGAGTTTCTCCGTGAAATATATATAAAAAAAACTTGGGTTGTAAAAACTCGAGGGTGTTAGAAAAAAGTGTTAGAAGTGAGAGGCTGGAAGAAGAAGATGATAGAAGGAAAGAGCAAAAAAAAGTTTTGATCTATCACGTCGTGATTTATGATTGGAAGATTTCTGAGGCGCCGTTAATGAGAGTGGTGAGCGCAAACAGGCCGCCTCCCTAATAATAGCTTTGAGCGAGATAAAGCGTTAGCCACTTTCGGTTCTTACTATACCTCTCAAGACCTTTCTAGCTACGGACAAGTCTACCACGTCTATCGTAAGCGAGTTCGAAGCAACGTACGAGAAGGTTAAACAGATCAGAACAAAGAAATCAACAAGAACAGCTAGACAAATAACGGACTCACCCATTTCTTTGAATTTTTCTGAAAGTTTTCATCCCTAGGAGATGTCGTCGTTCTCGATATGTTAAAGTAACCTGCAATAAAATAATACTCATTAAACTTTGGGCTTAACTATATTCAAATTACTTCACGACATGAAACTTCAAAACAAATCCATATCTGAATTTCATCTGCAATGCACACTCTATTGAAATAACAAACCCGGAAACCCTATCAGCTCGTTGAGGTTAAAATAAAACCATGCCTGTAGGCTTTAGTGGTTACATACTAGAAAAGGTACTTTGGGAATGAGTAAAAAGCAAGCTTCTTATTTTTCCCCAAAGGCATCAAGCAACTCCAACCTTCAACACATTCTCTGGACGACTCTGCAACTGGCTTCCGAATAAAGTAAACGTGTTAACTTCGATGCTTTTTCCCTTAACTTTCTTTGTTGATGATTCATTAATTGGTTTAGTGTCAACCCTTTTTTATTGTCGCAAGGACCAAAAATCTTCATCCCACGTATTCCTTACACTTTCCACCAAAAAAGAGTGAAATGGACCATCGTCTTTTAATTTAAGTATAGAAAAGTAAAATCCAAGTATACCCTAAAAGGGTGTACTCTATAGTTAATGACAAATAGAAAGAAAACGAGCTTCTAAAATTTAATGTAGCGAATCTTCCGGTTCAATTTTTTTCTCCACTTTTTTTATCTCTTTCATCAAAATTTTAAAAGTGACTCTTTTTTTAAATTTTTTTTTTCATCCTGAGTGTATCTTAGTTTATAATTCTTATAAAGGATCGAGGAACAAACGAGGGCAAAAATAATTTTTCCTTTCTTCAAGTAAACTTACTTAAAAACGGATCTAAAGAAAAGAAGGGCTCTTGGTTTTCTCGCCTGGGCGCCAAAGAATAATGAATATTAATGTCGCGTCCTCATTTTCTTCCACAAATTTCAAAAGAATGGTAAACAGACTCGACCCCCAACTGAATTTCCTTTCCATATGAAACAAATGACAATAGTCCTAAATCTCTTTTTCATTTACAAAGAATTACACACACTCAAAAACAATGGTTAGTCAGGCATTCTCTCAGTTTTATATACATATAACATGCTATAATACAATACAATTTTGCGTATAGATCTTGTAACACTTTTGAGTAACACTATAAGAATTAAATTTCGCCTCCACACCCAGTGCATCCTCCCTTGTCAATATTTACGACACCATAGGCTACGTGACAATCGTCACGTAGTCGTTCGACTTTAAAGAAAAGAGTTACGCTCGTCTTAGTAGTCCTGAAGGAGCCTGCAGGTAGAAGGTGTGGCGGGAATTACTCTCTCGTCTATCGGACCTCACGATATGACCGACCGCTTATGAAACGTGCGAGAATGTCGCGCGTACGAACCAAGGACGAAATCGAAGAGCGCATCATCGAACTAATTAAATACGGTACCGTATACAGCCTTTTTATGTACTAATCAAGGAAACCAAAATCTGAGTCAAGACCAAGTGTTTACTTTTGAACTAAGAACGATATATATATATTATGTTTTCAATGTTGGCACTTAATGCTTAGTACCCTAGACATCCACTTAAAGAATAATGAATTAACAACTTAAATAAACATAATTAAATAAAAAGTGTCACATTTTGGGGGTCCGTCCGGGATTCTATACAACATAATTACAACATAATTAACGAACCCCGGATAATGTTAAGCGTGTTAGACGCTCTATTCATTTGTTCAATGTCCTTTTATTTTTACGTTTAATTGTAAGCGTTTTAGACGCTCTATATCTCGTTACCCTTTGCTAGTTGGTCACTTCCACTTCATTTCTTTTACGACCTTACTACGGAGTAAAGCTGGTCTTATAGCATTTCAATAGCCCTTACGCGACACAACGATTTGTGGATTATGCGCGCATGACTAGTTATTCCCTAGTTCATTCCCAGTCTTGTCGCCCGTCCTTGGGAAGATTTTTTGCTTGCGAGGAATGTGTACACCTCCATTCCGCCATTTCTATAAGTGCGAGGGAAGCTAGGGCCCGCCATAGAAACCTCGTTCGCGAACAGCAACAAAACGTGAGAAATATGGCTGACCCTATTGATCAGACAGAAATTATTCGGCAATTACAAGAACAAATCGCTAATCTCACAACCCAAATTCAAAATCAAAATCGCCGACCTAGAGAGGATGATAATGATGAATTTCGAAATGCCGGGCCTGGCCTACGTAATCTTCAGGGGGCTATGCCCGCCGCGGAGGCGCTTCCCCAAGCTTGGGCACCCCCTGTTGCCCTCCCCTCTTTTTCAGGTAGTTACGCCGAGGGGAACGCCAAGGAATTTCTTCAAAAGGCCAGACAAATTTTATTATCTCGCGGCTGCCCTGACGATATTTTTCTTCGCCATTGGGTACCCTGTATGCTAACAGGAGCTGCCTTTGAGTGGTTCACGAACCAAGGGGCTTTTGAGAGTTTTGAGCATTTTTCAGACGAATTAAAAGATGAGTTTTTAGCCCATACAAACGATGATTTCATTTTGGAAAAGATTGACCATAGGATTCAGAAATCTGGCGAATCGGTTACTAATTACGTAGAGGCGATGCAGACCCTCATGAGGAAATTAGTTGAGCCCTTGGACGAACGTACTCAAGTTAGATTAATAAAGAAAAATTTAAGTTACGATCTTCGGGTAGCGTTCGCTGCGAATAGATTCTCTTCAGTACGAGAGATGGTTGCCTCGTGCGTGCTTCACGAACAGGCAAAAGCCTCCCGCCGACAAGAAGAGGGAGCTCCTAAGCCCGCGCCCCCACCTAACCCCGCGGTACATACTGACGTCATATGTTTGCGATGTGGAGAGAGGGGCCATTACCAAAGGTTTTGCCGCGCGCGTTCGTTACCCCCCTCTACGGACACGTCTCAAGCCAATACCTCTCAACGGCCGGTTAGCCGAAGTAGCTACCCCACCCGAGAATTTTACAATCACTCCTATTCAGCCCCAGTATGTCGCTCCTGCGGAATGACGGGTCATATTAGTCCGAACTGTACGAGACAAGCGAGAAACTATTCGTTCCAAAACGATAATAGACAAAGACAAACACAAACCATTTCATCACAAAACACTCGTCCAACTCCGGGAAACCCCCGTGCGGGAGGAAACAACACCAGTTCCTCCCGCAATCATCAAAATTAAATTCTTTGACGTGCATGGGGTCCACAGGAAACGCAAACAAATCTACTAATTTTCAGTTACAGCCAAGTTTAGCAAAAATCAAAATTCAAATAAATGGTTCTCCTGGTATAGCTCTTGTGGACCCCGGTTCAACGTTTACCCTCGTTGATGACAAATTCAGGAATGTTATTTCAAACGCCTCATATAAAACTGGCAGAGTTAAGTTAGGGATAAAATTGGCAAATAAAACTAGAGTTACCACAACTGGTACGGGGCACGCGAGTCTTTCTCTTCCGGGGCTGGAAGTATCAAGCAACATATTTTTTGTAAAGAATTTAATTTTTCCATGTATTATTGGTATGGATATTTTGCATTCCCATGGAATGAAGATGGATTGTGGTGAAATGTGTTTTAGTTGGCGAGCCGCCCCTCTGAATAAATTCCCTTTTCTGCGTAATTTTGGTGCCCTTCCCTCTTTAGATTCCCTAGCTTTAACAACTTCAGACATCGCTATAGACGAGGAGGAATTGGCAACAGCTTTATCTTTTGCCAACGTCTCCCCTATTGAGAAAGAACATTTAGATAGTTTAGTCTATGAATTTCGACACTTATTTGCTCAAACACCAGGTATAACCAATACTGCCTCTCATGTCATAGATACGGGTGACGCCATGCCCATATCATGTCACCCTTACAGATATTCTCCTTACAAACGTGAACAAATCGACCTAATAATCGATGACATGTTAGCTAAAGACTTAATTGAACCTTGTAATTCGCCATGGGCTTCTCCATGTATCTTGGTTAAAAAGAAAGACGGTACAGACCGCTTGTGCATCGATTATCGCAAACTAAATAACGTCACGCGAAAAGATTCATATCCTTTACCTCGTATTGAGGACATATTGGACTCTCTTCGAACGCCGAGGTTTATTACAACGCTTGACCTGAAGGCAGGTTACTGGCAAGTGCCAATGGATATCAGGAGTAGGGATAAGGCCGCATTTGTAACTCATCGTGGGTTATTCAGACCGAAGGTGCTTATGTTTGGCCTCACCACCGCCCCTTCAACATTTCAACGTATGATTGATCGTCTCTTCGCACCATTACGTCATGAAGGAGTTAGTGCTTATCTCGACGATCTGATAGTTATATCGTCAACTTTCAAAGAACATATGGCTACCTTACATAAAGTCTTTGCGACCCTCAGTAACGCTGGCCTCACCGTAAAGGCGAGTAAAACCAAATTTTGTCAAAAAGAAGCTTCCTTATTGGGTCACCTAGTATCCGAAAAGGGCGTTATGGTAGATCCCGCGAAGACTACAGCCGTTAGCGAGTATCCCGTTCCTAGGAATGTCAAGGAATTGAGAACATTCCTGGGAATGGCTTCTTATTATCGTCGTTTTATTGAAGGATTTGCGAAAATTGCAGATCCTTTGCATGCGTTATTACATAAAGACACCGAATGGAACTGGACGCAACTACAGCAATCTGCATTTATTACCCTTAAACAATCTTTAACATCTGCCCCTATTCTCGTGCCCCCGAATTATTCTAAGCCCTTCATTGTATATTGCGATGCATCGAAAACTGGGCTAGGGGCAGTACTGTGCCAGAAGGAAGGCCGAAAAGAGGTGGTCATTCAATACGCCAGCTCTTCTCTAAACCCAGCCGAACGTAACTACTCCGTCACGGAACGTGAGTGTTTAGCTGTTAAATGGGCAATACAAAAATTTCGTCCCTATATCGAAGGTGGTCAGGTGGAAGTGTTTACTGACCATAGCGCCCTTCAGTGGCTTAAAGCCGCTCGTGATCCAACCGGAAAACTAGCACGATGGAGTTTGATTATCCAGCCTTACGTTTCATCCATAAAGCACGTTCCAGGTAGGAACAACGAGGTAGCGGACGCGTTATCTCGTATTCCGAGGGTTGACGAACACGAGTCGCTGGTCGATTCGAACTCTGAAACCACGGAAAATCCCACCTTGGCGTCGACAAGTTTGGATTTGGGTGTGAGTTTTGATGAGGATATCATCATCCAGGCTCAAACCGCCGACACGAAACTAACCGCTATCAGAAACTATCTTGAAAATCAAACCCTTCCACCTGACCCCCAGTTAACAGACTTGGTAAAGTCAGTAGCATCGAAATGTGCGATTATTGACAACATCTTATATAGGGATATCTTACGAGGTCAAGAGAAGGATCATTCCTATCGTATCTGGCTTCCTACGGCCTTAATTGCAACTGTCCTTCAGTTAAACCACGACATTCCCATTTCTGGGCATTTAGGGATTTTTAAAACATTGCGCCGCATCCAGTCGCGTTATTTTTGGGAAGGTATGACCCGTTCCGTTGCGCAATATGTCCGTTCTTGCGTCCCGTGTCAGACTCATAAAAATCCGCAGCGTGCACCTGCCGGATTTATGAAGTCAGCTTCTCCTTCTGACCCGTGGCAAGTAGTGTCCATAGACCTTAAAGGACCGTTTCCTGCAAGCAAGCGTGGCAATACCCAGCTTCTTGTTGTTCTCGATTGCATGACCAAATGGGTGGAGCTCTTCCCTTTGCGTCGCGCAACAACCAAGGCAATTACCACTAAATTGGTAGACGAAGTCTTCACCAGGTTTGGTGTACCCACCTCAATAATTAGTGACAACGGTAGTCAATTTTGCAGCAAAATTATGAAAGCCGTCTACGTCACTCTTGGTGTTCACCATAAATTCACCTCATTTTATAGTCCTCGCGGCAACCCTGTTGAACGCTCGAATCGCACCATTGGCACGATGATTTCAACGTACGTCACAAACAATCATCGTGAATGGGACTTAGGGTTACCCCAGCTCGCTATGGCCATTCGCACAGCCCCCCAGGACACGCCAGGTTATACCCCTGCGTTCCTCAACTTTGGCCGTGAACTCAGAGCACCCTTTGATATAACTCCTGCTGTTTCTCCTGAGAAAAACCCCTCGACCGACAATATTCAGGCATACGCTACAACATTACAGGATCGTGTAACATCCGCAATTGATGAGGCGAAGGCCAATATGTTACTAGAACAGGACAGGCAGGCTAGTTACTTTAACCCCCGACGTCGTGATTTTGAATTTGAGGTTGGTGATTCTGTCTTGCGCAAGACTCATTTCCAGTCGTCAGCTGGTGAAAGATTTAATGCAAAACTTGCTCCCAAGTGGGATGGCCCATTTATGATTGGCGAAAAATTGTCGCCTCTAACTTATCGCTTAACCAATGTTGGTCATAAACGTACCTTAAAGGGAACCTATCATATCACCCAGTTAAAACCGTTTATTCATCGTGCCCCCCAAGGCGCCGCGCCTTCGGCCCCTGTGCCCAGTTTTGGCCGCGATTTGACTTCCCCTACTCCTAGTGCCCCGAGCATTGCTGATTCTGTAGAAAGTGACCAACTTTCATATCATCCGCGGCTGCGGCCCAGGAATAGGCTTACAAATAGGGTTATATACCCTTCTCGTATCGCGTGACCATTAATATGATTTCTTTTGATTTAATTGCTATATCTGGTCTGTTTTTGATTGATTTAATTGTTCAATATGAGTTGTTTTCGATTGATTTAATTGTTCAATATGAGTTGTTTTTGATTGATTTCATTGTTCCTTATGTTTGCTTTTTGATTTAATTGCTTTATATCTTTTGGTTTTTTTTTTTTGATTGTCATTGCTTGATTGATTACCCGTTGTTTTTCAATTTTTTTTGTGCGCGCCTTTGGTTTCCTTGTCTCCATCGTTGGTGTTTCCGTTCGTCGTCGAACGCGGTCGTTCGATCCTTGGTGTGGGGGAGTTGTAACACTTTTGAGTAACACTATAAGAATTAAATTTCGCCTCCACACCCAGTGCATCCTCCCTTGTCAATATTTACGACACCATAGGCTACGTGACAATCGTCACGTAGTCGTTCGACTTTAAAGAAAAGAGTTACGCTCGTCTTAGTAGTCCTGAAGGAGCCTGCAGGTAGAAGGTGTGGCGGGAATTACTCTCTCGTCTATCGGACCTCACGATATGACCGACCGCTTATGAAACGTGCGAGAATGTCGCGCGTACGAACCAAGGACGAAATCGAAGAGCGCATCATCGAACTAATTAAATACGGTACCGTATACAGCCTTTTTATGTACTAATCAAGGAAACCAAAATCTGAGTCAAGACCAAGTGTTTACTTTTGAACTAAGAACGATATATATATATTATGTTTTCAATGTTGGCACTTAATGCTTAGTACCCTAGACATCCACTTAAAGAATAATGAATTAACAACTTAAATAAACATAATTAAATAAAAAGTGTCACAATCTATAAAATGTAAACGGTTTCCATAAATAAGTTAGATATCTAACAAAGATATTGGGTATAACCGTCTAGTTAATCTCATCACTAATGAGGAAATTTCATAATAGGCTTATGTTGGGATATTTTGCAATTATATTCCGAGATAAATATTATGAAACTGCAGTGCTTTAGTCGAAGCGCGAGTCCGTGAAACGTATCTTTGGAGTATATTTTAAACGAGCTAGAGAAGAAGGCGGGAAATGGAATAACCTTTCGAGGACCCAGTTGAGGCGATTTCCCCGGCCAAATCCAATTATCTTTGGCGGCTAGATATGGGACTGTACAAAGCATCCTTAACCGAGAACCTACTCTCCCCTGTAGCGTTTATCTTTAACTTTAAGGCAACCCCTTCGTAGCAATGCAAGACCACCTTACACCTGAATCATCAAACTTATATAACCTTTAGTTTTACCTTTCTTATCTTAACTTTATGTCTGATTGCATCCGGAGCTCCTATGCTACAAATAACTTCTACTTAATCATCCGAGTTCCCTTCGCTTACCCTGGCACTATTAGGGGGTAGCGAGTTCATGAAATAACTCTTAGGGTATATAGGCTTATGTTAAAAGAACACTCTTTGGTTACCAATGAAATCTTCCTCTTTTAATGTCATCTTAAACTTAGCACTTAAACTTGAACATAGCATGCAGTAACTTTTGACTTAACTTTTCAAAATAACTAATTACAAATTAAAAACATTTTATCAACTTAAACCCCCATGCAAAACCCTTCCAAAATAAACATTAAACATAAAACATAAACATAATAACAATCCCCTCCAAAATAAACAAAAACAAAATTGTACTCAATCCATTTTTCCTGGCGAACCTGGTTTATTGTTTCGCTTTCGCGTCATCGTTTACCGCACTCTCTTAGCGATCGCGCAAACGCGATTCTTTTGAAATCTTCTTCTTTTTAATGTGTCTGTACGAGCTCGCTTCTTGGCCTCTTCGGGGTTACCCCAATGCTTGGTTCCTTTCAAGAAGTCGACGTTCCGACATTGATGTTATTCTCGGGTCAAACGGGAGAACCCTCGTTCCTTGCTTCTCCAGTCAGTTCTTCGTCCAGCCTCTCTTATTTCTTCCAAGTCCTCGGTTTTAAAAACCTTGAGTCACGTGGTTACTTTTGGGACCCGGATTGACCGTTGGCCAATTAACGTTAGCCACTTTCAAGACCCGGATGGTAGGTGGCCAATCAAAATATTAAGTAGCTTCCCGCGTGTTAAACGTTTGACCCGAAGGTCAGCGTCCCTGTTCGGGCGCCAGAAAACCGTGACTTAATGTCGTATCAGAGGTTAGCGTCGGTGTCAGGGTGCCAGAAAACCGCGACTTAATGTCGTACCAGGTATCGCCCACAAAAATCACACAGCACAAATAATACAACCAAGAATTTTGACAAGTTCCCAAAAATACCTAACAATATATACACTCTTTCAAATTGATGACCTTTTGTGAGGTCCATTGGTAACCTTAGGTGAGGGGAACAAAGATCGTGTAGCGGGCAATTATCTTAAGGAGAGGATCTGAGCAGGACAAAGAAAACTCGGTAGAATCGGAGAGAAAGGGGCAAATAGAATTCGGCCGCGAAACTACCTGGACCCGTTCCCATAGATTCTAAAAAAGATGTCGCCGCCATGGCGCGACAAATGAAAGAGCCATAGGGTTAAGCTTCTCCCTGGCGACCAGCGCTCGGGTCAGTTCTTAACCCTATACCTCGGTGTACGTTCTTATAAGTTTGATAAATGTGACAATTTAATTATGGTGCCTGCGAACAGAATTTCTTTGAACTTATGGTTGAAGCTAAAACTTAGGGATTGAATATTGCCTTCACTAACCAAAAATAACCTAAAATTCCACTATTGTAAAATATTTTATAAAAACTTATACTATACATGAAAACTTATTAAAAACTGGCACTACAACTCTCCCCCACTTAGTGTCACACGTCCTCGTGAGACCTTATTATTAGGCTAGCGCTTACCCACTAACACCCCATACTGATGTGAGGCCATAAACAAATCATAATAAAAGAAACATAACCTACTCAAAATGGTCATAGATACCCTTGAAAATCCAAAAATCATATATATATCAAGTGAACTAAATTTACGATCGATCAATATGTACAGGTGCACCATTTACGAAAAACAAAACTAACTACAACTATCGAAAACCTAAATCTTTATTCTATCATGAACCTAACTGAGACAACAACAAAAAATTTTAACTAGTTACTTGCGCTATACTTTAACTCTACCCGTTATCGGATCTCTCGGTCTTAACGTTCGACCTGAAGTGGTGACGGAATTTTTGGAGTTCTCGTCATCCGAACTATCTTTATCACTGAGCGTTTCTAGATCGTCATCTAGTAGCTTGTGCTCAGTGCGCTCAACGTAAGGCTTTAGATTTGATACTTTGTAGGTTGCTTTAAGCATTTTTCCTGACAAAGTTTCTAACCTATACGTGTGAGGTGAAAGCTTTTCCGCAATTCGGTATGGACCGTCGTATCTTTTATCTAACTTTGCGGAATAATTATTGCCAGCACTCGATTGGTAATGGGTTTTCCGTAGGACGGTATCACCTTCATTAAATTCGAATTTTCTATGATGCTGGTCATAATAGTCTTTTTGTCGGCTTTGCGCCTTTTTAACCTTCTCACGAGCGAGTTCCAGGGCTTTGTTTACCCGTGTAACTACCTTTAACCCATAGATTTTCTCTACTTCTGGATCTAAAAATTGATCTGGGTCTTTCTCGTCAATCAGACTTGTAGCCGTTCTAATTTCTCGGCCAAACATAAGAGACGCGGGCGTTAAGCCAGTCGTCTCCTGCGGAGCTGTTCTTAATGCCATCGCGAATTGCTGGAGGTATCTGTCCCAATCCCTCTGTTCGTTACCCTCGATAAACGTTGCGATAAGGGTTCCTATAGTGCGATTATATCTTTCAACCAAACCATTACTTTGTGGCGAATACAAGGATGTAAATCGCTGTTTAACTTGTAACTTCTCAAAAACTTGTTTCATTAACTTTGCTACGAAACAGGAACCATTATCGCTAACTATGCAGGATGGCAAACCAAACCGCGTGAAAATATCATCAATGAGATGATTAACTATGGGTTTCGTGGATGCATTACGCAGTGGTATAATTTCTACCCATTTTGTTAGGTAGTCAGTGACCACCAGAATGTATTTAAATCCTCTTTTACTGCGTGGGAAGGGACCTTTTAAATCCATGGAGATGACCTCCCATGGTTCGCTTACATCACTAGGTTTCATAATCCCGGCTGGGCCCCCAATTTGTAGCGTTTATCTTTAACTTTAAGGCAACCCCTTCGTAGCAATGCAAGACCACCTTACACCTGAATCATCAAACTTATATAACCTTTAGTTTTACCTTTCTTATCTTAACTTTATGTCTGATTGCATCCGGAGCTCCTATGCTACAAATAACTTCTACTTAATCATCCGAGTTCCCTTCGCTTACCCTGGCACTATTAGGGGGTAGCGAGTTCATGAAATAACTCTTAGGGTATATAGGCTTATGTTAAAAGAACACTCTTTGGTTACCAATGAAATCTTCCTCTTTTAATGTCATCTTAAACTTCCCATAGATTCTAAAAAAGATGTCGCCGCCATGGCGCGACAAATGAAAGAGCCATAGGGTTAAGCTTCTCCCTGGCGACCAGCGCTCGGGTCAGTTCTTAACCCTATACCTCGGTGTACGTTCTTATAAGTTTGATAAATGTGACAATTTAATTATGGTGCCTGCGAACAGAATTTCTTTGAACTTATGGTTGAAGCTAAAACTTAGGGATTGAATATTGCCTTCACTAACCAAAAATAACCTAAAATTCCACTATTGTAAAATATTTTATAAAAACTTATACTATACATGAAAACTTATTAAAAACTGGCACTACACCCCTTGACAAAATGATTCGTTCAAGCAAATAAATTCGACCACCGGAAATTG
This sequence comes from Phalangium opilio, assembly GCF_054372755.1. Classification (NCBI taxonomy): domain Eukaryota; kingdom Metazoa; phylum Arthropoda; class Arachnida; order Opiliones; family Phalangiidae; genus Phalangium; species Phalangium opilio. The sequence goes on along the minus strand of NW_028324182.1, from coordinate 7,709,082 downwards.
TCTAGCGTACAACTCCAAGCTTGGTCTTTCCTAAAACTAACCCAAACCAAAGCGTGGTTCAGGAAAACGTAGAACTTTATGTATAAAATGGTGCCGCTTTACTAAATTTAGTAGGCCGTTACCTGACAAGGGGATTTTCGTAACGTTTACCTTATACGCAATTACGGTTTTAGAAATTAAAACCGAATTGGGAAGGAAGATCGAGAAGCGGTTCTATCGCCTTGGAATAATATTAACTTCCTAAGGTCGGACTCACTAAATAGAACTATCTAGGTTCCTTACAGTGAGAGCGACACCGAGGGGCATTGCCCAAATTTTGGGACATAGTGGAAAAAAGTAACTGAGGGAGATGTGAAAAATAACCGATAGGAATATACTGCGCTCGCACAAAATGTTTTCAACGATAATTTCGCGTGACACCAAGTTTCTTTCCTTTTTTTAGATCCGAAGCAAGGTGTAACTACTTAGATCCGCCTTATTTATTTCCTCCAATCACGGAGCGAATAAGGCAACATTTAGGTAGCGGTTGTCAAAAGAGGAAATCCATTAGCCAAGCCCGTAATTACTCGTTGCTACACTGAACTAAACTATATAGTACGTGGCGAGGTATGGCATGCAGGTAAACCGCTAACGTCGACTTTATCAACGTTGAGCGAAACTTCATTGCGCATTTACAAATACCCTATAGGCGTCAGAGAGAGAGAGACAGAGAGAGAGAGAGAGAGAAAGAGAGAGAGGTGCCTGACAAGGAGTAATCGAAGGCGTATGGACCTTGGTCGACTCTTAAGCCTTTGCTAGCGAGCGACTTATACACTAGATTACCTCCTTCGCTTTCGAAATTACCCGACTACGGGCAAACGACTCTCGTTAATATTGGACCAGGCAAGGATCAAAAGGATAGCCCCTGTTACCCCCGGCTGTTAGTCCCTTTCGAGGAGGTAGTCACTAGAATTTAATTTTTGAAAAACATCTATACCCTTTTAGTGTTTTAATTTGTCTCGAAATTAACAACGAAATCCAGGATTTTTGAGCAAACAGATTAACAGTAGAATGTCCAGAAATTAAGAAATAAACGTGGCATATATCCAACCCATTAATAGAAAGTATTTAAGGAAGTGTTTATCCCCTCTGTTCCCGTTGGTATATCGCGGACACCCCTCCATGTATTAAAAGATTTGGGAGAAAAATCGCTGGAGCGAACACTTTTAGCTTTTCATACTGCTTATCCACTTCGCAATGGTGATTCGAGCCAAAAGCGTGCTTGCCCATTAAAAATAACCCTTTGCGAGCCTTACTCCGCATTCGCGCCCTTGCCTGGACCGATTATAAGGAAGCGGCAAGTTAGTAAAAAAAATTGCACGAAGGCCTTAAGGCGCTGCTTGCCAAAGAGCGCGACTTTTCATAATCATGACTTTGCATATTTATACCTTGCTTCAAAGTTTTAAAACGAACCGATTAAATATAGGGGGTATTATAGTACCTTGGAAAGATACTTTACCAATTTTAGATAAAAATATATAGCCCCCTTCTATAGGAGAAGCCCATAGAAGCTTCAATCTAAAAATACGTTTAACTATTCGCGCCAAAAGTGAGAAATGGCGGGAACTCGCACGGTTCTCCCTGTGGATCAAAGTGTTTAAGAGACAACCCAAGAAACTTATATGCTATAACCTTAACAGCATTCAAAAGGATGAAGACATACTTCTAGTTTCACGAACTTCTGATCATGCACGTGTATGGATAGTTGAAACAAATTGTTCTCAATTTAGGAAAGTTATATTACATTTTTGTTTAAAATATACGGCTTTCTTAGATGGTAATAGCCACACCTATAGACACCTAAGAGGGTGTCTATTTAAATTGCGTGGAATAATTTATTTTTATAAAAGTACCGTTATAATAAATTATCAGAAATTTAACAATAATATAGGTTATAGTGCATAGTGAATGTTTGCAAAGTGGCGCACGAACCAAACCTAAAATAAATCAAACTTTGCCTTGATATATAAAATCTCTAACTTGCAACTAAAAATGTCGAGTACTGTAAAATATTTATATTTAAGTTTTAAAATCCCAATTTAATTGCTTTGGATTTCAAAAAAGAAATAAGGAAAAAAAAACGCGAACGTTTTGTAAAAATATACGTAAAAACATCAAATTCTACATTTTTCTAAAGAAAAAAAAAATAAATTGCATACGCCATCAGTCGACATGAGAAAAAAAACCCTTCAGTTTGGGAAAAATATTTCTTATTTCGCTTTTTGAAGAGACCGGATTTACTAAAAATAAGTATAGTTCACGCCACTACTTTTTATCCATATTTATCGATAGAAGTTTATAAATTAAAGTAACAATATTAAAACTGGAACGATTCACGAGTCGTAACGTTGGTGACACCCTTAAGTGTTTAACTTACTTCTTATTATAGATATTGGGAGTTAAAGGGAAAAGTTGAAGGGGATTCGGAGAGAGGGGCCATGGAGAAAAGAGAGAAAGAGTTAAGCCTACTTTATTGCCAATCATTTTTAGACGCGTGGGGATCCTCCCCTCTTGGTCGCGCTAATCGAGATTACTTCGCCCTAGAGGAATAGAAAGCACCCCCTCTTTCGTTCTGAAGGGGTTTTTGCCCGCTTTAATATCGGCTAGAACGCGATCTATCTAAGCGTTGAGCTGAGGGGAAAGGAAGGCTTGCCAAAGGTCAACCGACGTGGGAAGATGGAGCGTTTGATCTCGTGCCATCTTTCTTCCATGACCAACGAACCAAGTATCGAGTTACCAGCACCGGACCACCCTCTTACGTATATCCTCCCTCAAATTGCTTAACTGTACAGGGTGGGTCGGATAAAAACACCTTTTACCCTGTACACAGTACACGTTTCTAACTGAAACTTAAATAACCTCAATAACATTATTCACGGGTGTACAGCGGGTAAAACATTTCTACAGGCGCCCATAAAAGAAGCATTGGCGAATTTACCCCTGTAAGATAGCAACTTAAATTCATCAACAAGAAATTCTTCAGAAGTTCATAGTAAATTTAATAGTAAAACAATAATAACGATATTGATTTTTTTTCAATGAAACAAGACTATAGCTTTCATAGTTTGGGGCTGATACAAGGGGTCGCGTTAATGCGAGGAAAATAAATTAAGCAGAGAGAGAGAGAGTTGGCGTTCCGGTGACAAAATGAAGAACAATTTAATCCGAATTAGGAGAGAAAATCAATTTGGTAAATGGTTCTCTAAATACGGACTGGTTGTCCTTTTCCTGACAGGCAGGGCCAACCGTGCAACATTTATTAAAAGAATGGGCGGTTTATTTAATCAAGCCTAAGTTACTGTCCGAATCAATTTGGATAGGGAGGTGGAAGGAAGGCTACCTTACTATGATTCGAACGGGGCTCACTTCAGCCAAGTGGTGTTATAGTGGAGGGTAGAGTATCTATAGCTAATGGTTTTCTAGAGCTGGCTGGGCTGAAAGAAATTGACACATAGAATTACATAGTGACATTCGACTCCTTTATAGTGTACTGTAGTCTAGTTCGACGACACGGATGAACGAAATCATTAATTTTCGATCGAAACCATTTCGACCATCGTTTCGCGAAAGAATCGCCTCTAGCAGAACCGAACCTACTACTACACTCGTTGGAGAGTCGAACGAACAAGTGGTCACGCGAAATTTACACGGAAGGAACCGTCAATTTATGGAATTACTTTCAGAGGTTTATATTTTTTCGACAAGTGTATAGAATAATGAATATTATTCGGATGCACCAGAGCGTCAAATTCTATGAATGAAGTAACTTCGACCGAATTTATTTTGTAACACTTGATGGGACGAATTGATAGGAGAGAGGGTGAGTAGCCTAGGACGATAATTCGAGATGGCCGAAATTATTTTTCCGTTCTCTAAAGCGGATAGGAGAGTAAGAGTGGGGGGTGTGATGTAATAGGAGGGCACAGGAGGCCAACGTAGAGCGGGACCAAGGGCGGGAGAGCGCAAAGGGCAAAAGGGAAAACGAAGGGAAAGTTAGATAAGGATCGGATAGCGCGCCAGTCGAAATCGAGAAGCGAGCACCACCGGTTTCAGTTAGGGTTAGGTTAGAGCGAGGCAAAGGCGAGCTTTTGCCAATATGTAAATGTACTCGTTAATCATACGCCTGCACTGATCTTTCCTCCTTCACCTCCCGAATAGCCTAGATCCCTTCCCGTTTTCGCGCCAAATAGCTGGACTCTGTAACATACAGACAGAGAGATGAGGGAGACGGGTGCTTACTTGCTTTCCAAAAGGATTTTTGACTCTTTCGTTGCCAAAACGCTCCCTGCAGAGATGGGCAAAACAAGGAACTCAAGACATACTAAAACGCTAAATTAGGTATAATAAAAAGTGCTGACGTATTTAAAACAAAGCCTAAATAGAAAAAAATAAAATAAATTTTCTACGTTGTCTCTCTCCATAGAACTTACGACGCAATAATTCTCCTTATAGTTTTTTAACAAGAAAAGCGGTTAGTTTATTTAGGAAATGAGCTGAGTTTTTAGTATATCCTCTAACTTTTATAAAGTAATAGTTGTTCTTGAAAGAGACGGACGTTTAAGAGAGAAAGAGAGTGTGCCTGTATTTGTGAATTAATAGAGAAAGCGGGAACGCCATTTACCGGAGAAACGAGCCGAGTCCAAACATACGAGTGTGTTGGAAGCCCTTTACCGTTTTAAGGTCCAAATTCCTTTTTTGGGTCTCCGGCGCGGCCGCCGAGAGCTCTTTAAAGGAAATTAATGATCCGTAACCAAACTAAAGACGTTACGCTTAAAAGAGACGCGAGAAAACGCCTCGTCGTTATTTTATAAAGATCTTAAACTACACCCCTTCTTGATACCATCCTCCTATCCCACCATGCATCCATGGATTAACCAACCATGGATGTTGTACCAGATTGTACTAATTTTGCCTTTAAGTGACGACACTTCTAACAAGGTTTGACTTGATGCTATTACCATTTTATCACGGAATTGTCTCGTGGTTATTTGATTTCATACTATGATCAGTCTTAGTTGGATCACGTGATAAATACAACAACGACTCGAAATTGAATTTACTTCCTACAAAGGAGCTAGTAAACATCCGCTTAATACCTCGTATACCATCCATCGCGCAGCTCCAGGAGTTATTTAGTCTAATAGCCTTCTCCATGCCTCTTTATCTAGTTGGGTTCCGGAAAAAGAAGTTTCTCTTCTTAAAAACGATTAAAAGAACGAACTTATATGAAAGGCAGCAGCGGGTAACAACATCCGTAATGGGGGAACAGTAATAGAGTCAGCTAAGGCGCGCGCCGGAAACGGGATGAAAATTTAATTATTCTCTCTCACTCTCTTTCTCTCTCTCTCCCTCTCTCTTAACAATGAACGGATACATAAAAGCGCAGGGAAAAGTGCCTTTCCCGACGGCTAAAGGCTTCTAAAGGACCAAAACTGGCTTAATTTTAATTTAACACTTAGTAACCAAAAAATGCTGGATAGAAAGGAATTCAAATTGTCGCATAAAGACGGTACTGGAAATCGATAACCCCAAGATGAATTCCTGTTTTAACCCTTGACACTCTGAGGAATGGTTTAATTTTCAGGAATTCTACCTAATCTTCATCGAAGTATATTGCACCGTGTTGCTATTTAAACCACGTGACGTATTAATACGTGAATTCCTGTATGGTAAGCCTTGATATCTCCATATTGATTGATATACAGAATGGCTTAGCTATTCGAGATGAGTAATAGGATAAAATTAACGTACTATAATTTAAGGGTTTGTTCCAACAATATATATTGAAATGTTAAGGTACCCAGATAGGGTGGTCATCTAAGATATCGGACTTGATGTACCATTTATCGGCTCTGATTGGTTAAAGAAGTTAAAATTTAGGAGAAGGTGGCCATCTTGGAGATGACTCTATCTGCATACTCTTAATTACTGATAGAATTATTCAGGTTGTTTTCCCTACAACTAGTAAGGAAAATTATTCATAAAATAATTTCAAAATTCTTCACTGTTTCCCAAAAAAAACATGGGTGGTTTTGAACATAACTTATACATGGTGAAGGTGGGACAACTAGTTAATGAGCATAATAGATCTTGACTAAAAGCTCGAATAGCGAAGCCACGTAGTAAGGTAGGGTTGCCACCTGGATATCTGTATTGATATATTCACGGAACGGCGTACAGTAACACTCCCATGCTTGTCAATTAACGGAGGTTATCAGCTGGTAATATAGGTGAAAAGGCGAACCCCCTATAGCTTTGAGCTATAGCTTTCTCCAGCCGACAGAACATTAATAATCGACCACTATCCGGTTCAATAATCTCGTTGAACCGTTAGTAGGGGGTCGGACTAGAGCCGGACTCCCAAATTGGGAGCTTCCATATTCCTGGTAGTGCAGCTAACACTCGAATATATGGATATCGTCCCGGCCGAACCTCGTTACCACCATAAATGTGTTAGTTAAATTCGAGCGCCAGGAACCCAAGATCCAACTAAAATTGTAAAGGGACAGTAACGTTTGATTTCGACTACATCATATAAGGCTTTAATTGTTAGGCCTACATTAGCTCAGTAAGAATAATAAAATAGGCCATTTGATTACACACGATGACATCATAAATCTGCCCTCTTCCGGTTCAAAATACTTGCAGCTCGCGAATGACGTTTACTCCATCTTGGACTAATATAGAAGGCTAAATTCTATGCTACTATCACTTTAAGTAACCATATTGAGCGCTGCAGTTCGGCAAGCTTTAAAGGTATAGTCTAACGTCAGGGTTTTCTACTTTTGGAGTTTTATGTGCCCTGGTTGATTAAGTATTAGAACAATAATGGCCATAATTTAGACCATGAAAAAACCATTTCAAATGAGGTTGAAATTAGGACTGCATGCACTTTTGGGAATATGCCTTGTGACTCAAAATCATAGTTAACGAATTTAATTATTAATTATTTAAAAGAAAACAATTTATAAGACACCCCTCTATTACTCCTTTGTAAATGCAATCGACCTTTTCACGGCTTTGCGATTGCAAAAGCGATTAGTATCAGATTGCAGGCGTTTTTCCAAAATTAACGACAAGATAATTGAGGCGCAATTAGCCATCCGTATCTACAGAGATTAATTTACTTTGGCGCCGAAATTTCAACTAAAGAGAGAAGAATCGTCGAAGAAGAATTAAAAGTTCGTTCTCGTATAGTAACGTAGTCGGGTCACGTACGGTACGGTATCGGCCTTTTCCTCCTCTCCCTCTTCTCCATGGCCAGCGAGTCTTAACCATTCGGTCCAACGCCATTAATTAGAAGCCTAGAAATAACGGACTTATCGAGTATCAAAGGATTCAAAAACAGATTTTCCCTTTCCTCGAGCTACCCAATTATTCAAAGGCAACTACCGTATACGTTCCTTCAAGCACAAACTGGTTTAAATTTAATCCAACTCTCTCTCTCACTCTGGGCTTTAGTTTATAAAGGAACTCTCCAACAACAATTTTATACTTCCTTTAATCAAATGTATAGCTTATGAGGTTGTGATAAACGTGAAACTTTCAAGATACGCGTGAACCTCCAGTACTTGCACTCGGGTTTTTCGTCGGGAATTTTAAAAATCTACATTACCACTGGCCCGTCTGGTATAGTGCAGAGTTTAAAATTTCTAATATTATTCGTTCCATACTAAATTAAAACGGGCAGGGGGATTTTCTAGTCGTAAACAATGCAACGTTCGCGATAGAACGTAATGACAATTACAAGAATTAAAGCCGGAATATATGCAATGTCTTATTTTGATTTTAATAAAGTCAAATTGGCATAGACTAAATCACGTCTTAACTGAAACGTAGAAAATTTTTAATTGGAATGTATAGTGTAGTAGTATATATTGTTATCTCCCAATTGAGAATAATACAGCAAGATTCAGAAGTTATTATCACTGTATGCGCAAAATAAAATTCTGAAAGTAAATTTGAGTCGGAGTTTAGAGCGACCTAATTTGAAAGTACGTGATCCCTTTAAAAAAATCTTTATTCCTTCATTGTCCCTTTGGGGAACGTTTAAGCTCGCCAAGAAGGCGACTGGCGAGAAGTCAAAAGGGTATGAGGTGGTGAGAAGAGGAGGAGGTAACCGAGCTCGAAAAATATCAACAAAAATATTTTTGTCACGTTTGATAAACGACGTTTCGCGCGTTGTCACTTCACTAAGAAGGCGTCGCGAGCCGCTGATTTGAACGTTATTTCGACGGAGATCGATGAACGTCATCGCGCGAGAGTTATGACCAAACGCATTCCGCCAAAATGGCCCAAAGACGTTCAAAACCTCACGCTAAAACTAACCGAAAATTGAAAGCCATCCCTTCTCCTATAGTTCGTTTCAGAACCAAACTTCACTTAGGCCTACGCTTTCCAAGTCTTGGCAGAATAAACCAAACCCCTTGAAAATTTTCATTTATTATGGCCAATGAGACCTAGCTGAAATTCCCTACATTAGAGAAATAAATTATGGGAAGAATAATGATACCAAAAATTTGTTTGGCTACAAAGAAGGGGTAAAAAATCATTCTTCCATTTTTGGAAACAACTTCCTTCGGTTACTTCCTCTATTTGAAGTCTTAGAACAGAAACCTAACGTCGCTGCGTTAGCGCTAACATTTCCAGTTGGAGTACAAGACTAACCCTCCGTTAAACATTTTTCCAAAAACTTTGATAGCTATAGGGCCAACGATTCCCGTTTCAAAATTTTTGAAAAATCTATTCGAGCTTTTTAAAAAGTAAACTTTTCGCCAAACATTGTTCCTTCCTTCCATAGAAACGAAATTAGATTTTCGTCATCCAGACCAAGCGTATAGTGGATCGAAATTAATTAGTATTCGACCTTGGCACGAAGCTATAAACATTGCATTAACGAACAACCAACCGTCTACAAATTTATATAATAAGATTCAATAAATTCTAATAAATTTCACTAATTAACAAAGTAATAATGCGGGGTACATCATATAGAAACATTTTCAAAGGGATAGTGATTTCAACTATACTAACAAATACTTTAAAATGTGAAAATTTTGTATAATATGTTATTTATATATAGTACCCACTGATGACGTCATAACTCTTTTGCCTACTAGTGTTCCCCGTAACTATGGCAACGTGACAATGTTTTCTAAAGATTTTTGAAAACCACAAATTTGAAAAGAGATATTTCTCAAAGCATAGCTCGTGTAGCCATTGAAACCCTTCTCATTTAATAATCTATTCGAAAAACAATTTTTCGATCCAAAATTTAATGATCGATTTATGCGCTACAATCTCTTTGAATTTAATCTAGAAGCTTTTCGTCATTTCATTCTAAAGCTTTGAAACCGAATTTAATATTCTAAATTAGCTCGAAGGTCTAAAGAAACATTCCGTGAAGTATTATCAGAAGTGAGATGAGACTAGAAGTGAAGGGCTCTAGCATTGATAGTAGATCCTGGCACTAGTGAACAAATTTGAGGATTTTATGCCGCTTCAAACGCGCTAAAACTAGAGAGAAAAAAATTGGTCGAGTTCCAAAAACATTTCCTACCCCCTTCCCCTCAACCTAAAGCCGCGAAACACGGACGCGGGTGCTTGAATCTAGTTCGGTCGTCTACCACCGCGAGCGTCTCACATTTTGGAGGGGAAATTCTGAAACCGCCACCAGAGGGCCAACCGTTTGTGTCTTATCAAGAATATTCACTATTGCCGAGTGAAGAATTTGGTTAGCTCAGTACTTCTGGTCTCATCTCACTTCTGGTATTATTAAAGCCGTTCGACAATATTTCTAACAAAGTCAACAAGTTTCTCAATTTAAATCTTATTTTCTTGGATTTAAAATTCATTGTGTTTAAATTCATAATTGGATAGAGCAAATGTAGCCTTGTGCATCCTCATAAACCAACTTTTTTTTGAGTAGAGCATTCTACACAAACTTGGTGTGGTCCTCGAGGCATTGTTTCATGTCATTCCCCTTTTACTGGACGTATTATCTTTCCTAGTTCCCTTTGAAAATACCTTCAAGGTTGTGAATGGCCATTAGAGAGATGCGATCCTTCAGCGGTCTCATTTCGTACGACTGCGATGGCCGCGGGAAAAATATTGTTTTGTTCTTTTTAACGCAAAAAAATAAAGAAAAAAATTCCATCCAGATCAAGAATGAAACATAACATTTGGACAGAAAAAAATAGAAAAATATAAAATAAATCCGGAAACAAGAAGGTACGAGTGAGGAAACACAAACGGTTGCATTATTGTCATAGCTCCCTGAACGTAATTGGTTCATTTCAATTCAATGGTAAATTGTTTGATTTATTAAAATCAGCCATTGAAAGGGTACACAACCTGGCAGGTGAAACATGGAGTAAGGGACACGCGGGACACTACAGTGTAGCGCAGTACAAAACCCTTTTCTAAAATGAGGTTGTCTAAAAAGCACAAAAAAAAGAAAGAGAAAGCAGAAGTACTTTGAACTTTTATTGTCCCCGCGAAACAAAGCTTCCAATCAGTCGCCAGTCGTTCCAGCGCGTCTTCAATTTTGTTATTTTTTTTTCCTTCCTGGTCTATTTTCCCCTGAAGGAAAGTTTTCCTAGGTTTTATCGTTGACCCTAACAGGAGAAACACGCAGTCTACCCATAACTATTTGCGGCCCCGTTTAGCACCAACGAACGGCTGAGCTCGGCCGTGAGAAGGATAGAGGGAAAAGTGTCTTAATCTCGTTTTCGAGCCAGTTAAACCCGTGGGCCGAGGACAACCCCTAGTGGATAGGGTACGGGCTCAAACGTCCAAAAAAAACCCGTAAGCTATATACCGAGACGGTGTTGGTAGCGAAAGCCAATCGAGAGCGCCCTTCCCATCACGGGAGATAGAGGATAGAGAGATATGGAAGATGAGAGGGATGAGTTGAAAACAAGAGTGAAATTGAGCTATATCGCCCCCCTTTTCTCAAGGTTTACGCTTTCAGGGTGCAATAGCGTATTCCTCCACTGATCCTACTGCCATCTCCGTCTTCTCTATAACTTGTCAGCCTCCGGGGACAAGAGCAGAGAGACGAAGACGACGAAATTTTTTTGTGCTTGGATGTCCTGGTGGCCCTAAAGTCGGTGACAAGAACGACTGAAAGCGCCTGGGGTCGCGTAAACAATTTTTCATATAAGAACCCAAATCAATGGGCAATTCTAAATCCAGAGGACTTATTCCAGTTTCGAGAAATTGCTTTCTTATATTTTGTTTTCAAACTTTTCGAAAGAAAATTTCATCGCTGTGAAGTTCTTAGGCATAGTTTCTGGTTATAAGAACAGACTCTCGGTGGTAACCAGCGAGTTCATGGCCATGAACAAAGTTAGAACAGAACTATATTTGATTCGCTCTATAACAAGAACCAAGTGTCTAAGCCGGAAATTCAACGAATGAAATCAAACCGTATACTGCCTACCTTCCCAGGCTGCCGAGCCACATTTTCAGCTGGATATGCCTATTTTTTGTCAGTTCTTTGTTCAAATGAAATCGAACGGAATCGTATTGCAAGTTAATGAAGGGGGCATTAAAAACTTTCAAGTACTTGGCTGGAGGCAAAGTACCTTTCAGCTTTTTCTTAGAATTAACGATCGATTTGCCGCGGCGAAAGCTTTTATATAAATAAAAGTAGATAAAGTCTGGCATATAGCGGAAAAGCTCCTTACACACAAATTGAAATCTCTCCATTCTTTGGACACGGATGTGTATTTCTCACGAGGTAGTGGTAGCATCTTCAATTTAGTGTGAAATGAGCTTAAAATTCAGCCTCCGAAAAGAGCGAGGAGAGACTTGGCAAAGAAGAAACGACGTTTCCGTGTGGTTTTGTATCCGTTTTTGGAGAGATGTTTCCAAAGTCGGTTTCGACTTCATTAGCGAGAAGAGAGGATGAGAGCCAGGGGGAATTCTCGATCCACTTCCGGATTATAAGGTGGGTCTCGCGAGCACAAGGAGTTCGTTGTGCCTTTTACATAGACGTAACCCTCACTCTTTTCATCCCCGAAAACCAACCAAACTATAAAACGACTTAACTTTCGAGAGAGAGAGTGGATGCGGAGAAAAGTGCTCCCTAAAAATGAGGGAACAGAATGAGAGAGGAAATGTTTCCAAAAGGAGCTTTGAAGGACGAACTTGGCTAGGGAAAAGAGAAAAACAAAAGAAAATTCGAAACGAAACAAACCAAAGAGGAGGGAAAGGTGAACTCCCCTACTTTATTTCGAAGAGATCGATAGCTTTTCAATTCACCTTTGATAAAAAGATGTCTCGCACTCTGTATCTTATCCATCCTCTAAAAACCTCAGTGAAGGTGAATTCCCTTAAGAGTATGTAGTAGCTTCAATTTCGGGGAAAAAAAATTGTAGACACGGTATCCCTTAATGAAAGGCGCCACCTGTTTCAACTGTCTCCTTGTTAAGGAAAGGCCCTCAATAAAGTACACGGATCTGTCTAGAACAGACGAGAGTGATTCTTTTTACTTAAATACCTCGTCTCTTTAATATATTCATGGCTATCTCTGCCTTTGCATGCCCTGCCCCTGATGGCCGTAATTAATTACCGTTTTTGTCCCGGGTCCCTTCGGATGCTAAGATATCTGTTTTCTTGGCCCAGAGTAAAATCGATGACCCGCGGCGGCAAGTCTCTTATTTTACACTTATAAAACGTTACCCCCTCCAATATCTACCATAGCTACCAGTTACGCCCTTGACGCGCGCAGTTCAAACGCCAGACGCTAACGGTGGCTCCTTAATAGCCTTCATTCGCTGCATTAAATACCTACGATTATTTAGCAAGTGAATCAGAATGAGAATCAAGGATTGGTAACGAGAATTAATTAAATTATGACGTCGCAATCAGTAATTTGTCCCACGAAATTACGGTTGATTTTTCAATAAAGCAATGCCCACCAATACCCTTCTCGAGGGAATTTAAGATGGTGCGGTGTCACGATTCTAAACCGTTTAATAAATCGTCCTATAGCCGAAAGTACCATCACTCTCCCTTGGGTCCGTACGAGACAAAATGAATAAGCGAAGAAGGAAGATAGCTACTAGGCCACCGAAAGGGGAAAGGGGTTACCGCTACAAGTGAGACCTTGGTGTAAAGAAAAAGGCCTCATTATATAATCCTTGAATAAAATAAATGAGAGAAACTAGCTGTCTTGGTGGAGTGCGTCCTGCCCCGCTCTGCCAGCGCTCCCTCCTTAATCGATAAATGTAATTGTAATGTTTCCCCATCGCGCAAACCAAGCTAATTTTTCCCCGAGTCGCTGAGGTCCGTGGGTCCAACAAAAACGGGGAAGAAGGCCTTTTATTTCGAAACCAGAGAAGGCACCCAATGTATAATTATTAAGCGTGGATAAGAGAGGGAAAAGGGGACACGTTACTTCATTTGCTGAGCATGTTGGGAAAATATCAAGGCGAACCGGAGATAATGCTCATTTTAGGGTTAGTGCTAATCTTGTTGATATGTCTGCATGCACCAATCGTGATGCTACTTCTAGAAGATCCAAATTACACGCGCCAAAAAGGTTCAAAACATTGACAGTCCGTAATCCAAAATGTTTTTCAACATATTGGCAAGTACTTCATCTAACATTACCTCAATTCCTCGAGAGGACACGTGGCATTTTTAGCTACACGCGGGTTCAACGTATGTGGAGCTAATGCGCATGCTGGTCTTGTTGCGGTTCACCAAGCAGTACGAAAAGGTCGGTGGTTTAATGAACTTGGTTTGGATGGGATAGCGGGCGACAACCGCTACATTCTGTAGCGTCGATGTATTAATTCGAGGGATCCCTCCGAGATTTTACAGTTCCTACAACCCTTTTCACCCAACGAAGGTGTAAGACCTCCTCATTGACTTCACTATTTGCCTCGAAGTGGGGTTTCAAACCCTTAACGTATAGAATTTGTTCGTAATTGAAGCAGCGATTCGTATAACTCGATTTGAAAATAGAGCTTTTCCCTCGCAGAACTGCATGCGCCTAGGAAGCGCGGTAAATACCAAGTGGCGGGAATTTCGATGGTGGTTCTTTCTAATGGAGATTGATTTTTCGTTTAACAAACGCTAATGAATTGGTTTTGTCAAGGTTTTGTCGCGATTTTCTTGAGCCAATTGTATTTGTAAATTAACTGAGATCATTAAATGTACTTGTTCCTGACCCTTGAACCCAAAGCTTTAAGAAATTGCTACAAAAGGGTTAAAGGCTGAAGTTATCCCCCACTTTACCTGTACCACGACATAAAAACGCCTCGTGTTTCGGATGAGATAATGGTAACGGAATCGATTACTTAATAACTATGGAATATACCTAATTATTTTACACGAGTCATTGCTCATGCCGTTTCTGAATGAACCTAGGCTTAGCGAATGAAGTGAAAATAACGTGATGACCGACTTTACTTACTAATGCTACTCATTGCGCTTGACGCCAATTATCCGTTAGCTACGGAATAAATAGAATATATTATACATTTACAGGAAAAATGTTTGAAGTCTAAAATTAAATTTGGGAAAGGCGTGAAATAAAATGGGTAGAAAAATGCTTTGCATAAACACACAATTTTTTTCTAATTTTCTTCAGCCTAATCTTATTGAATTGAAGAGTATAGGTTTTCCTCTTCTTTTTCTCCACTGACGGCAAACAAGGGAGTGAGTGAGTGAGTAAGTGCACTAGGAGTAATTATCTACAAGCCTTCTCCCGAATCCGGCCCTCTAGAGCTCCTACCCTCTCTCACTCTCTTTCTCTTCTTTTCTTTCTCTGTTCTCGCGATTTAAATTCGTTGACCCAGATTAGTAATTTAAAAGATAAGAGGATTAAGAGGCGACCAGGAAACTTCTCAGAAAAAGGGCGTCCTCGAGTTCTTTCATATTTTAATATTCAGCAAGGACCGTGTCAAAATAAATGATGGTTTTTTTCTCCTTTTTTCTTACTCTTATTCTTATTTCACCTTCTGCCTGAATCTCAAGGAGACAAATTCACAATCCACACCCTCTCGAGTCTCGAAATATATATGAAAAAAAAAAATAGTTCCTAAGATGCGGAATAAAATTTCGTTAATTTCTTTCTTACGCGTAATTTATAATAGAGGTTCACGAATCATCATGGTTTATCAAGATATATCTTCTGATTGGACGATCCCCCATATCTATTTTTACATCCGGTCTCTCCGCGATAATTAAGATATATCTAGAAAATGATGCTATTAGCCTTTTAGGCTCGTTCTTTCTAAATATAAAAGCGTATATACATTTCGCCTTTGTCTTTCTAGGATGTGGATGGGGTTACGTCCTAAGGGAAGAATTTCCTCTCGGCTATGAGTTTTCTCCGCTACCTACAATCATATCTGAGAGAAAAGGAGGATCTTATGTTTCATCCTTATTGAAGAAAATAACGCTCTTCCTATCGTGAAACTCTAAAAGCAGAATTAAGTATTTCTAAGAATGATTCACTATTTATAAGTAATTTTCCACTATCTATACGCCTTCTTTCGCACAGCCCTTCTATATCGAAAACATCTCTTCAATTATTAAAGGCGACAAAGCACTAAAATGACTTTAATTATTAATGCTATTTTTAAGGCTCATTAAGAAAGTTGAAGTTGTAGTAACGCTACTAGGCCTAGTAATTTTTGGATCAATATTGTCTCCTATGGCAACAATATACACTAGTATTTCGTTACTTTGATATCGCTGGACAAATTTAAGGGTTTTGGGTTTTGAACTTCAAGTGTGTCTGAGTTAGAGCTACGACGTTCTAAAGTTGGGTTCAAATTATAGCTTTACTTTTTTAAAGTTAAATATCTCGGTAACCGCTTAGTGAAAATTCGAAGTATTAGAACCATTCGGCTTCTCACACCCTCAGGGTATTTCCTTGGATACATGTGTTTAAAGGAATGGGTCACCCTAGAATTTTTTTATTGGAAAGATCATATAAAAATATGGATATTTAAAATTGGAACAATGTATTTATCCACAATATTAAGGAAGATATGAGCATGTAACGTAATACACTGGCCCCTTCGCGTTAGGCCATACTGTGAGGTGCCTTTCTGTATTTTCAAAAATTTCGCCAATTTCCTAGTCTTACATCTTATTGGCTTTTGCAGGCCAATAATATAGCTTTAAAAAGAGTGAGACGATCCAGAAAACGAAATTTAAGGGAACGTTTCTAGCAGCAGACTACGTGTAAAACGAGCTATCTTACATACAGAGAAGCTTCATTACAGGGGTTAATGGCGGCGCCCATATAAGTTAATTAATGGTATTTAATTGAAAAGCTAGAATCGTAATAAAAAATAAAACCCGGATCTTTGCACTTACGCTACTTATAAATATATCAAGGAGAAAAAAAAATAGGGTTGTCTATTCCTTTAACTAAATTTATACCTTTTCAATGTTGGTTATAGCATTATAAAATCCCATCAAAATATCAAATATTTATTTCTAATTTAAGGTCTTTTGTATTTAGAAACTTTTCTATCCTTAATTTCTCATGGGAGGGGGCGTAATAAATTTCGTATCATATACCATAGATTTTGAAAAGGTCATTTCTAAGTTGAGAAGCGAATTAACTAACGATCGATGATATAGCCAGAGGGGGGTCGTCTTTTCAATATAGCATCGTTTCTATACACTATTTACAAAATATCCTACACAGATTCCGACTTTTATGACAACAAAATTGCACGCGTTTCGAGCAGCGGTATTATTATATTATATGTATATAAGCATTGATTAAAGTTCCCGTTCGATGGCTTTCCCTTTATATTGTTTGACGTGACGAGACTACGGGATTAGTTTTCGCCATCCCGAGCTCCGACGACCTTTCTAAACTCTTTGTTTATTAGGTAAAGTCGGCGAGATGAAGTCGAGGGAGTTTACCCCTCTTTAATATCAGAGCTATATAGCTAGGCCTTGCCAAAGTCCAATGCTGACTACGAGCTGAGAGAAAGAGAGTGAGAGAGGATTCCGAAGAGATTTTGTCTTCTTGAATCATTCATGAACCAGTCTTATCTCTCTCTCTGCCGAACTCAGTCTTCCCTCTTCTATATAGCTACATAAGTAAAATTCTTCTAACATAAGTTGAAATATTCCCATGACACTGAGATACTTTTCCAGTATAAACGTTCGAATTCCTTCCATAAAGATAAGCCTCACTTTTCGGATATCAAAATTGCAATTGTCTTATCCGCTTAGCTACAAATTCATCTCCTATTAGCTACGACAATAAAAAACCAGAGAGGAGAGAAAGAGGGAGTAGAAACGCGCTTTATAAAATCCGCCGAAAAACGGGAAAATAGGGGGGTAGTAAAAACGATTTTCGGTACGTTTCGTCGTTTAGTTTTAGTCCTTTGCGCATGGGGCATTGACCTCCTCGCCTTATCTCTGTCATCCCCTACCTCAACTGTGCGCGAGAAAGCAGCGCATAGGCACCGTGGCGTACCCTAGATTTACCCCCGTTTTCACCACGCATGGATCACGGCTGCCTATACTGATTCTCTCTCCCTCTTTCTCTCCTCTCCGATTAAACTTTGGCAATGAAACTGCCAGGGAAATTTCATAGGAACTTAGAAAAGGGATATATAAACGCATGGTACGAACGGAATTCTCTTTATGTACCCGCCCATCTCTGAAAATTCCCGTTATAGAAATAAGAAGCTCCTTACTCGAAGTAAAACCTAATTAATTTAGTTAAGTATTTGATGTAAATTCGATAAGCACCCCTAACCCTATCTAACCCGTATTGTTTACCCTAAGTACCATGAGAGATTGTAAAAGGGTTTTAAAATAAAGCCAAGGTGTTCAGCTAACTTTTAAGTAGGTGAAATGGGTCAAAAGACTTCTCTATACGAAGCGATGATTGATCACTCTGGAGCATGAGCCAGTTAGTCAGACTATAGTCGTTTAATAAAAAAGAAATGAAACGCCGTATACTTGATGACTCTCAGCATGCAGAATAGTAGTAGCACGTGCCAGCTCATTTTATATTATTACGCAATTTCCGAGATGGAAGAAGATAAAAACTTGAGGAAGAATGATCGCTTCGCCGCCCTTAACTAAACGTCGCTTTCAGAAATAGGCCTTTCATTTTAAACTTCTTCATAGGAAAGTAACCAGAGTGCACCGTGATTTGCAATAAGAAAACAAATTATCTAAAACGATACGATTAAGATTAAGTATGTTAATCCCACATTATGGAAATAAGGTAACTTAAAGGTAAAAGTAAAGATCTTGAATACAAATTATTTACTATAACTTCATTGTTAATTCCATTCTGTTTTCGCATTTTTTGATTTTTAATGAATGACTTACAAGTTAGTTTCCGGAAAGCTTCTCAATTAACTCCGCGCGTTTAATAGATTAAATCTGGAGCCGAAATAAACTGGGCGAGCGCGAAAATTTCGTACGAATTTGTAATAATTATTAATTAGAAGTTTTGTACGCGCCAGAAATTGAACGGAAATAATTAGAGAATAATTTAATTACTGGAGTTAGTTAAAAGCTCGGCGATGGCAAAGCTATATCGAACGCCGCCGCTTGTAAGGAAGGGCCTAGGAAATTAGAATAGCCAAATTACGAGTATGAGAACTTTGAAATCTCGGGGGTAATAACGCGAAACGTACAAGTCGTTCGTCAGAAGTTTGCGAAACGTTTGTTGTTACCAAAGAATGGGAAAAATTGGTATAATAAAGGAGGGTTTTCGGGCTAATTGCTCGGGATGGAAACCTGTCTCCAAACATATCCGGGTAACAAGTACGAAAAATGAAGGTTTCTTACTACCGAGACGTGCAAGTGTATCTGAAATACAGAGAAAACGTTTACGTCACCCAACGTAAAGGCTTATTCGAAACCATCAGCCGTATGTACAAGGGAATATCTACCCCATAAACCGTGCGGCAAAAGCTTCGTTACGGGCGATGATGAATTACCCTCAGACTTTTCTAACGAGTTTAGTACGCGGCTAATAACGGAAACGGGGGTTCCCAACTTTTAAGTATTCGGGCTATACTTTTAAAATTTATATTTCAAGGTATAGCTATATCTGACACTCGGGTCTCAGAAAATGTTAATCAACCCTTTTCCTACTGACGAACCTTAAACTAATTTTCCTTCCTTCATTTTCACAAAATCTCGATTCTCAAAACCTCGAAGTAAATGATGGTCTATCGTACTTTTTTATTTGATCGCGGTGAAGAGAAAAGGTATTAGAAAAGGGACAACAAGAATAGAGCATTCGGAATTCCTGGAATTTTCTTATTACCCGCAAGCTTTACTCGAGCATCGTTTAAAAGGTGGAATGAGGGGTTTGAGGAGGGAAAAATAGCTATTGCTTCACGAAACGAGAGGGGGTCGGATATAAATTGTCAGCTAGTAAAACCAATGTGTGTTTGAAGTTTTTCCTCGGGTAATATTTTGGAGTCGACACATTCAATCGCCCAGAGATAAAGATGAAAGGTAGATTTGCACTCTGAAAGTCATCAAACTATCAGCGCCCTGTTGGATTGCGGAAAACTGTCTGAATAATTAAAGTACAGACTAAGACAACGCTGCTGGAGCCCTGACTGTAATTCAAAATTTTACGTCATTTACAGTTGAAATATTCGGATAATTTAATTCAAAATCTTATTTTGTTTCCTTTACTTGTTATTATTACTAATTCCATGAAATGGTTACTCTGCTACTTCACAGAGAGCCTTCGAGTGTGCGGCTGGAAATGAGATTGGTTGTAGCTGACCCTCCTAACAATGGTTCGTGGATTCGAATTAAAAGAGAGACATAAAGGTTCTGTCCTAGCTAAAACAATACAACAAGGACAGCGATACTTTCGTTTTTCAAAGGTATTCATTGGCTCGTTCTCGGTTCGAAACAATACATATCCCAGTCACAATGTCTATGGTTGTAGAGACTGGTCCCATCTGAACACGAAGCGGGACTACCATTATTTGTACGACTCCCGAGTGTGTAATTGTCCCTCGTAGACCGAGATTGAGAACCATTTTTCACGGGTACTTCTCTCTCCCTATCTCTCTATTTGGCTTCGGGGTAGGGTGCGATGGCCACCAACTTTTGAAAAGAGACACTCAAAAGAATTCCTCGATAAAGACAGGAGGGTAGAGAAACAAAGAGCTTAACATATCCACTGAACCTTGAAAATTCCTCTTCTTGTCTTTGCGGATGCCAGCTAGGAGTATTGAGAAGATAGGGAGTCGAAATAAATGGTTGATAATATTTCCTAAAAACAACGTTTTTGGATTTAATAACGATGTACCCGATAGAGGCTATACTTTCCGCTTATATACGAGATTGCGTTTTCATACGTCTTGCACGAAACTATTTGAACAACAAGAAGGGAGCGAGAAAAATTTCGTTGACATTGCGAGGTTAAAACGGCAGAAACGAAACGAGGTCGTTGGAGCGATTAAATGTTTTACTTTCTCTGATTTCTTTGTACAAACTATTTGAAAAAGAAGACAAGACGCTTGTCAAGGCATCCCCCCTAGCTTCTTCCTTCCCACGCTCCGTCACGCCAGCCTTTATCGAAAAACGGAAAAACTGGCCCTTAAATTAAGAAATGGCGGCGCGGAGGAAAGATATATCTACGACTTTTGGCCGTTTTCGACGAAGCGGAAAGCAAATGCCGCCTTCTCCCAAGAAGAGTGGAGGCTTTCGCTAAAAAACCTTTCAAGACGAATCGCGCTAATTAAAGTTTAGGTCGCCTGGGACTCCGAGGCCGGGAGAACCCTTTCTAGCTTCGGGACAGCTCTTTTCTTTCAGATAAAACTTAGAATAAAAGGACAAGTACCAAGCTCTTAATAGCTTATTACGTACGTTAAATTTTTGGAGTCATTTTACTAATTATAAACAAAGGTAATTTATCATAACGTATTTTTTACTCAGTTTGGCATCGATGAAAGTCTCACGAGAAACTTGGGTCACTTTAAAGTTTGTCAAAACGAGGACACTTCATCCAAATAAGCGTGTCGCTTGGAGTAATAGTATTTAAGAGACTTTAAGTGTAATTAAAATAAAATAATATAGTGTTATTCGGAAGTGGCAACCAAGATGTTTTACTTGTCCTTTAGCTGAGCTGAACGGGCCGTTTCCGCCAAACCAAAAAACGTGGACGCCCCCTTTCGCGAAATTAAAAGGCGCAATTCTGGTATAAAATGGGCGGGAAAAGAGCAGAGCGCACGAAGAGAGCATCCAAGTGGAACAACTATGGTATATACGGTTCCTCCTATCCGAAATGAAAATGTCTCCGAGAAGAAATTTATCAAATGACCCCGTTTACTTTTCTCTCCCGCTCGCTTACTCTTGGCCAGCCTTTCTCGACTTTATTAAATGTATAAACCATTTGAGGAGTGTCCCCCAGGTGTGACAGACAGTCACATTCCGTGACCCCTCCGTAATATGTCCATCGTTTAATCAGGGGACTTCGTATTTCCAGCTCTTTAACTAAAGATAAAACAAACGCCTCCTCGGCTATCACCTTTCTTTTTTCACCCATTTTTCTTGTTATAAGAAGGGAGATAACTAGTTACGCCAATCCTTCAGGCTTATCTTGAATTTAGAAGGCTGCGAAAGTATTTCGTTGAATCTGTGATTGTTCCTGGCCACTGTTGGGTAGCTTCATTCTGAGCAAAGTAACTCAGCAGGTAAAACACTTTTACAGGGGTTATGAATTGGTCTTAGCCCCTGTTGGGTAGCTTCATTCAGAGCAAAGTAATTCATCAGTTAAAACACTTTTACATGGGTTATGAATTGGTCATAGCCCCTGTTGGGTAGCTTCAATCTGAGCAAAGTAATTTAGCAGGTAAAACACTTTTACAGGGGCAATGAAAAAATAGGCGATGACTTAGTTTAGTTCCAAAGAACTACAACAACAATTAGGACCAAAATTTAAACACCTGTTCCACCACCAATAAATCAACTAAGTCTAAACCGTCAATGCATTTGTATGAAAACTACGTAAGTTCTTGCGTGAAAAAACACATAGATTACGATCTAAGTTAAACACAATCTTTTAGAGCTTTAGTTTGAACCAAAATTTCTACCTTATCTGGTAGATAAAAAAAATGTAGCCCCGAGAATAAAAAAGATGTGATAATTTTTCTAAACTGGAGATATAAGAGGAAAAGCAAACTTCTCAAAGGGGCAAAAACACGAACGAATCGTGACAGGACAAACAGAGAGGAAAAAGAGACTTTTTGGGGCGAAAACGCTAAATCAAGAATTCCTACTTTGATTCAATTTGCGGATCCATTCCTGTATATAGATAGCTCCATAGCCTGAAGCAATCCCCTTCTAAAACTAAAGACCTAGTCGCGTGGTCCGGAAAAATACTTGGAGATCCCAATCCAACTACCACCCACCATCTTTCCACCCCTCACATTCTTGCAAGAGCGATTTCAAATCTAACAGGAGAGAGAGAAAAAAAAACTTAAGAAGAAAAGAAATGGCAAGTATACATTCCTTAATGCGAGCCCCGAGAATGGAATTGATATTTCCCGGAATAGATTCGGAAGCAGTCACACAGTGTTTCCGAGCCCAATTCTGACTGACTTTAAAGGAATATTGTCACCAATACAAAGGGGTTGCGTTCAGGTCATAACCGATCGATGCATGCATGCATCATTTGGAAAAAAAAAAGATAATGCGAAACACTTACAATAAACAAGAAATGTGACTTTGCTTCAATCATGGACTAATAATTTTGAAGACGAAACTTGTCAAATACTTTGGAACTCGCCCTCTAGCGGTAGACAATAGGAAAGCGAATATTGGGGAATCAACGTTCTATAGAGGTACTAGAAAACAAAGTATTTTCTTAGACAGCTACGTTTTGATTCTGAAAAAGGAAGCTTAACAGTGGTTACATTATGCCTTAGTATGGGACTCTATTTGCTATAATGTGTCTTTCTACGCAATATTATGAGTCCATACTCCAACCACCAAGAGAATTTAACATTATTCCTTTAAAACCGGATAAAATCGAAAAACAGAAAAAATAAAATAAGAGAGCCGTTCACGACCGCGTGAAATCAATAAGGAGGTAGAGAGCTCCATATTCACGTGCAAACACTACTTTTCTTTCTTATGAGAATTTACATTACGTATTTATCCGCCTCGGCTTCCCCCGTTTTATCAAGTGGGCTTGCACAAAGTCATAGAGAGAGAACGGACGAGATTGTCTATCCGTATCTTTCTTTCCTAACAATGGTTCTAGGGATATACGACAAAAGGACAAGGAGGTTTAAGGACCTACCAGAAATGGTCTAAACTAGAGAGGGGTTGGAAGGACACGGAAGTGGAGGTTCAACTCGAAGTTTCCGCTCTGTCGTTAGTGTTCACTATGGCTTTTATGGTGGAATGGTCTAAACTAGGGCATGGCTACACACGCCGGAAAAGAATATTTTGTTACTCTATGTTTTGGAGGATATCCTGCGGGCTCCAGACTTTTATTGTCATGTTAAATACGTCCAGATCTTATTCAAAAAAGTTTAAAAAACACGTCACACAAAGCCTAGTTTCCGCTATGGAATAAAATAACGCGTCAGAGAAATCTATTCAACTTATTTTTTTCGAAATTCGAATTTGAATATAAGAGTAAGTTAAAGGGATTATCGCATCTGAAAATAGGCCATTGAAAGTGTAC
The DNA here is from genome assembly GCF_054372755.1 of Phalangium opilio. Lineage (NCBI taxonomy): Eukaryota > Metazoa > Arthropoda > Arachnida > Opiliones > Phalangiidae > Phalangium > Phalangium opilio. The sequence continues at coordinate 7,685,363 of NW_028324182.1, read as the reverse complement.
GGACCTTTTTCAAAATAACCACCAGAACCCAAACTTTAAAAGAGCAGATAGTCAGTTTAAGTAAAGAACGACCAGAGTTTGAGTCCATTTACAATTATACTTAAAAGTATCTAACTTAATTAGAAATTCATTTGAAAGCTTAATTATAAGGAATAACTTAGGAATGACGTTCTGTATTTAAAAGAGAGAAAGAGAGAATGAAAACGAACGATTAAAATCTAATTAGAAAGTCTGAGTTTCCTTTTAAATTAATAGCGAAAATTGACCCTGTTTCAAAGGCTAGGGAACCAGAACATAGAGGAGGGAGCCGACGAAGTACTTCACTCAAAACACGATTCCACGAAGTTTATGTTTACCTTCATGATTATAGTAGACTTTCCCTAACTATAAATTTCGCAAGAAGGAATGAAATGAAGGAATTTGACAAGTCTAATACGATCTCGAATATATTTTAATTAAACAAAGGAACTATATGTGAATTTTCCCCCTCAGCTGCTGAACAATGTTGAGCTTGTAAAATTTTGATACACTCTCGATCGGAAAGCTCGAGTGAAATTTGCTGTTTGGGAAATTAAAATTAACACTATGGACTAAGGTCTGAAACATAATTAACGAAGCCTCGCAACCCTAGCTGAATTTAGACAGAAATATAAGGCGTGGTTGATATCCAGGACTTAGTATTACATTTCAACGATAAGGTATCCAGAATCATTCAATCGTTTTATTTAATTAACGTTGATCTATATTTAATGATATACAACGAAACCTAATTAATTAATCAAAATAAGCAACACTGCATGTTATTAAACGTGAAGACTGAAATCAGTTAACCAGATAAATACTGCACGGGAATTTGAACAAATCCTAGGGTTGATACCCTAACAATTTCTTTCATCGCGCCTCGGAAAGAGTCTGTTAACGAGGTCATACCAATTAGAATTATAAATAAATGTCCGGTTAGCGATTATACTGTATGGAATAGGTTTAATATGCTCGCGTTAAAAAAGTGCCACCCCTAAAAAAGGAAATAGATTCGTATAATGTAGAGGAAGAAGGATTACGTTCGTGGCTCACCCGGAGTTTGCAATGATTAAGATACGCATTAAGAAAGCGCTGCAAGACGCGGTAATTTAGGGGATACGAGCAGGCGACATTATGGAAGGAACAAAAGAGAGTCGTAATACACGATGGCCTTTTAGATAACGGAAAAATAACGACCGCTCCATAAAAAAAAGGTAAGTTTTTTTTCTCATCCACTAGGTATGTATTCGATAAAAGAAGCTTATCCATTATTATTAGTTCATAGGCTAACCTTCTTGTTGTTTGAAAACGTAAAGAATATAGTGCTCAGATACAGAAGTTAATTTTTTATAGTTAGTTTTTAATTCACATAAGATTTAGTCAAACGATGGCTTCTTGTATATGTATGCTGTGTAGTGGTTATCTCACCCGCTTCACACACCGATGCGGAGAAATTCTTTTATGTTCGTTTGTTTAAATTGACAACTAAATTAGCTCAAAGGGAGTTCATCATCGTGTATCGTGGCGCAGTTGGTAGCGCCATTGAATGATAGTGCATGCAAGATCAATCGTTAAAGATGGTCAGTACCATGAGTTAATATATTATTAACTCATGAATATATTGAGCCCCATATTCAAGAAAAATATGTTCATCAGGCCCAAAATAAAAAAAAATAAGGTGAAATAAAAAGTCCTCAATATACTGACTGGATGATTTTTAAAATTTAATACAACCTTTAATATAAAATTATTTAAGATTGCGTGAGAATAAAGTGTATGGGAAACACGCGTATAAAATCTAAATTATGAATATTAAATAAGCGATAAACTTTGGAGAGAGAGAGAGTGAGTGAGTGAATAATAAAATATCCAACGAGGCCTAGAAAACTTTTATACTCGTCATAAAATATGAAAATTCTTTCTCAGTGTCTAAGGTTATAAGATTTATAGCTCCTATGAAAAAAGACAGAAACGATACGTTAAAACCACGGGCCCAAAAGAAAAAGAATTTATGAAAAACAATAGGAAAAATTATTTATTTCTTTTCTTCACAGACGGAGACGGAGAGAGAGAAGAAACAAGCGTATCCTGAGTCAAATTCCGACGAAATATTAAATATGTCTCATATTCAAATATTAAACTTAATATTAGTTAAAATTGAATTTAAATAGCTTTTTTCATTTTAAAGTAGGATTGTTTTAGGGTAAATAGGTTGAGAGCGAGAAAAATCAGAAAATATTAAAAAATTTATTTTTTTTGTTGTTCCTGCAATTGAATTAAGTCAACAACGTGACTTATTTTACTAATGAAATTAGACATCAGTTTATTATTGAGCGAGTATCACAACAATAACCCATAAAACCCTAATATACGTATTTATAACAGAAAATGGATGTGGAACTAAAAAAAATGGTTGTTTTTCTTTTGCCAGTCGGATCTGAGAGAAACGCCAAAAGATACTCATGAGAAAATGGGTGGAGGGGAGGTAGAGGGGCGTTGGAACGCGTAACGCGCCAAGCTCTGACAACCCCTAATCTTTAGCAATTAGTACAAGAGCGAGCGCCAAAAGGGGGTAAAATAAAATCTTTAAGGTGGCACCAAAGGCGCAAATTGAAAATGGACAAGGAATACTCGCGGTTCCCCGTTACTTTAAGGTAACTATCAAGTAAAATTGACGCTGATTTTTCCGCGGACGGCAATAGCGGAGCGCAACTACTTAATATGCTAGAAGAGTGAAATTTTTAGGGTCACGCAAAAAGGCTATTATCGAATTCGAAGCTTTCTTCCTCCTCCAACCGGAGTACGCGCCGTACACTCTACAATATTACAAAGTTATAGGCATATATCCCTTGGAGGAAATAAATCAAGGATAAGTGGAATTCTTTGATCTTGTAACTTCCATTTTAAAGCCACTCGGCGCAATCCAAAGACTATCATAGTAAAGGTTTTTCATACGTAAAACCTGGACATAAACGATTATTATACACAGCCCAACACCAAATATCTATTTTGCGGAATTTACTTTACACGTGTCAATAATTGCAATGCATTTGCCCCCAAAACTAGGTAAGCTATCGCGTACGTGACAAAGTAAATAAGGTATAACATTCCCTCGGGTTATTTAGTCCACGAAAATAACGTATGCCGACAACCCCTAGAGAAATAAAGAGTGAAGAGGAAAGATAGAATAAACTCGGTTTATTTCAATATGTATATTGAAATAAATTCGGGCTGCCTTTATATAGGCTATACTATTCTACATATATTATTCTACCATACGATTTTTCCCTAAGGTATTCTTCTATTCGTTCCGTGGCTGACCAATATGAATGAGCGATAATTCCTTTCCCTGGCAGAATCAATTTACGCGCTTGCTTTTAAGATTCCTCTACATTCTAGATCCACGCGTGGAATATAATTGCAAAGACACAATTGCCAACGTTGCCTTCCGTTTCGACAATAAAATAAATATAAATACTTCATACCCCCTAAAGAAAATACTTAAGTACCTTTTCGTGTTTCTTTGTACGCTTTAATGAAATTGCATTAGAACCAAAGAACCCTAAAGGGTGTTTGTTTGTTTTAAGCTAAACTTGGTCTAAACATAAGGCATAAGCCTAAATTTAGACTCCCAGTAAGTGTAAATCGGACATAGCATACGCTACAACCTACCTGTATCTCGTATTTGTAGTGGACAAGAAACAGTCCGAAGAGAGTGAAAACTAGTACCTTTTTCTCTATATATACACGGATATAGCTAAAAGCCTAAAGTTGCACGCTCTACGCGAGTACCGTATATCAGTTAGTAGGGGAAGGTTCAATTATCCGGTCGGACGGTGCCGTTATTCGGTATTATTGTTTCACTGGGAACGTTCAAAGCGTGAAAACGCTAAGCCTAACGTATCTTTAAGGGGATTCCGATTCAAGTTCTAAGTTATCCGTCCAGAGGTTGAAGATAGACTCTAGCAATCCAATTTAACCCTGAAATGAACACCGCAATCCTTCGAAATCGACAGAGGCTATAATAGAGACTACGAGGCGGACTATATCAGCCTTACCGATGCTGTATTCATTTTCCGGGCGAGTGGATTCGCTAGAGCTATAGGATATAAAACTACAAGTACAGGATGAAAGCGACACAAATAAATTACTTAGGGAACGAGAATTCTTTCTTTTTTCTCCTACCAGGCATCGAGATTGACCCGTTTAAAACGAAAGAAAAAGGTATAAGAAGTCCGAGAATAGTTCAAAAAGAGACACAGCATTCCGCAATCAGAGAGAATAAATCCATAAGAGTTGAAACGTACACATATATTTTGAATGCCATTTTGTTTAGTCAGAAAATGTTTTTAAATTACAGCACCTTTCTTTTTTCCTTCTTATAATGTAATACTTTTACTCCTCTAGTTACATTCTCTCTGGTGAAGAATCTACGACCTCGGGCTTTTTTCGACCACTGGCGAACCGAAGAAGAAAAATATCCTTACCAAAATACACTCGATTGCGGCGCGAGACAGACAAAGAGCAAACTAGTAACTTTGGCGTCCTCCTTTTAAGAAAGATGGTTCGCCTTTTAATCAAACATAAGGCGAATTCGACGACGATCCGATCGAAAAGAAAAGTAAATAAGAAGAAAAAAAAGAGAGAAAAAACAATGGAACAAAGAGAAAAAAATGTCAAAACTCGTCCCGAGGCGCTTTACTTTTTTGACAGCGTAAACTTTGCAGAGTTTTTTTATTCTCTCTTTTTTCTCTCGATCAAACGTTCATTCGATCGAATCAGAGAGAGAGAGAAGGAGAGAGAGAGAGAGAGAGAGAGAGAGAGAGAGAGAGAGAGAGAGAGAGAGAGAGAGAGAGAGAGAGAGAGAAAGAAAGAATGAGAGAAGCTATTTCAAAAATAATTGCTCAACCCGTCTTCCGTATTTATCCCAGAGAGATTTGACTTTCATTTAATCTCATACCAAATTCGAATTCACTACAGGTCAATTTATTAGACTTAATATAAAGGGAATCATTAAGCTTATGCAACCTATAAGGTATGTATAGGATGAAGGGGAAACCACCATTTAAATAATTGGTGTCGTTCGTGTGTTAGCCCTATTAGGCCTGAACCCTAAGCTTTTCCGTAACGTTTACCTAATGCTAAAGAGCATAACCGTACTTGTACGTATTCTCATTGGGCGGGCTAGAACCCATACTGAAAAAACGGTAGTAGAAGTAGACGTCGCCGCCAATTCGTCATTAGTAATTTTTTTCGGACGTGGGGTTTCCAATATCAGCGTTGGCTCAGATTGAAACCACCCTTAACTTGTATTTCCATTGAACCAAATTGAGTTAAATGGAGATCCGCTTGTATCACCGACTATTTAAATTGTAAATGGCTTAAGACCAACCTTAATCTATACATCTATCTATTTGTTAGTAACGCTTGCAAGACATGGTAAATGAACAACAATATTCTTTAGTAATGCTAACTATAAATATTAACAAATTGCAGTTTCCGGAAATGAAGTTAGTTAAACCCAAAGGGGGCACGAACTTTCAACTTCACCGTCGAATGTTGACTTCAGTCGTTTCAAGAAAAGAATTTATGAAAAATCTGGTGTCAGGTTCTTGTTTCTGGCGCATTTGTCGGGAGGTAGAAATCGAAATAATTTAGTATTGAACAGATGGCGAGTGGCTGCATTATGAAAAAAGAGGATCGGGGGTCCATCAGAAATGCTAATGAGGTAGGACTAGTGCACTCGTGCTTTAGTGCAGTTGCAGTTTGCCTAGACTATTGGTTATCTCTATGAAAATAAACATTGTGTATTAATCCGCCCTGATTTGAGTTAACTTCCTACTCTGTGCATACCATTTTTTTTTCTTTTACTAACGTCTGGCTTGGCTTCTCGACATATTTTCTCGGTAATATTATCGCGGATAACTTTCTCTTTCCAATGCATGAGAGAGAGAGAGGGAAAAATGTTGTAATATCATAAGCCTTATGTGTAGTACCCCATAAGTGTCAAACCTTCTGTCCACTTTATTCCCGGTGTGAATGCCAAGGCTTAACCAACGATTCTTATCTGAAAAATTTTGGGGAAAAATGATGACGAGAAAATACTGAAACGTTTCTACTCAGAAGCAGACGACGCATCACTTTGACCCAGGTTTTTAAGTTAAAAATCGCGCTAAGCCTTGTCACACCCATCGGGAATAAACTGGATAACCCAATAAGCAAAAGTTGGAAAGTAAACAAATTAATTATTTTCCGTCTATTGGAGTAGCTTACTTATATATAATAAGCTTACGCTTTGGTATAAATATCTAATGGAGATCCGTCTATTCCGTTGTGATTTATTGAAGCGTAATAACTCACTCGTGACTTCATTACGCTAGTTTCGACTCAACTAAGTTAAGCCTTAACTAATCCCGAACTCGTAGGTGTAACGATCAAATCAATAGTTACATTCTAATTCAATACAACGCGCCTTTAAACAGTGGTATAATCTCCTGGTGCAAAAACATGGCGTAACCAAGACGATCTATTCTCGTTGAAGGAGGACCCCCTCAATGATTGATGGCCTGCAAATGATGGATAAAAATATATACCTTTCACGGGTTACTGCGTAAAACTTTTTCTACCTCCCCAATGCAGGTATACGCTAACAACCTGGTACCTTTCACGACCCGTACTTATCGCTCGCGTTTCTTTTTTTCTTTCCTAGACAAGGAAGGGGGTGTCTGGTAGAACGATACGTAACTTAATATCAAAATACGAAATACGTAACCAAAACTGGTTCAATCTATTGGCCTAGAATACTAATTCATGGAAATACCTATTAATTTTAACACATTTTTAAAAAATTCCTGCTTTAATTAAAAAAAAGAATAATTTTGAATTTACATAATTTAACATAATACGATGACGCCATAGGAATACAATTATATTAATAAAAAAATAAAAATCCAAATTCTTATTTTTAAAGAAAGAGAAAAGACAATTCTAATTTGAATTCTTTTTCTATTTTTATTTCTTAAAATAATCGAACACGATAAAGGAGGATATCGATTATATTTCTTTTTTCAGTTCCTTACTACTAACATAGAAAAATAAAAGATTACAAGGACATTGATACTATTTGAAACTTATAATACTTCAATGTACTGCGGGTCAACGTTTTACAGGGGCTCATAGAAAATATATGGCGGGTATAGCGCCTATAAGTTGGCTTCTTTCAAACAAGAATAGATCTAGCCTATCACCCTGTAAGGATAATAAGAGGCGGGTGTAACCTTTTATTTCAATTGAATTACGTCCGAAGAAAGGTATCATTACCTTTCCCTTAAAGAGTATAAAAGCCAACCCGTTTCCGTTATATTATGTAATCGATACGAGAAAGTAAAGCCACATTAGTCGCTATAAGCCAATTTCATTTTGAAAATAATACAAAAGCCATTTTAAAAGATGATAGATTTTTATGTCTAATATAGGAGCGAAGCGTATCTTCAAGAAATACTACTATATAAACCGATCATTAAATTTTGTATTGATTTTTTTTTCCAATAAAACATGAAAAATAAAGCTTTTTTCTTGGTATTAGTGTCATACGTATAATCTGAGAAATATGTATTATTAAAATTGCCGTGTAAATAATTTTTGGCGGCATCTTGAAGAAAACCACACAGCTAGGACGTCGACTCGTAATTACTACACTCTAAATGGAAACTTGAACTTATAATAGAAGTTAATGCTTACACTGGAGCAAAAGTCAGACGCGACCTACACATATTTTCCACGAGAAGGCAGTGCAGTTGCCTTTTGCAAGATTAATATTTTATTTATCTTTTCTAAATATTTTCGATTTTCAAATAAAATAATCTTAGTTAATTTTCCCATTTTCAAGAACTGTACATAAAACATTCAAAACTATAGTCGAAATCAACTCTATCCTACCCCTTTAATTATTTCCAGAAGCTACATAAATTCTTGGTGGAAAACTTTCCCTTACTTTGAAGTAGTTTCAAAACACTGTAAATATTAGAATATATTGCGGAATAATGATCATTATTTTGGCTGGCTTTTTTTGACCAATTTTCGTAATGATAACGCTCCTAGAAATGTGATATTTCCGGTCATAACAACAACGGAGGAAAATAATAATACCCCAGAGATAGAGATAATAATTTTGATTAAATAGGTCTATAACACGTCAGTAGATTATCGTTAACCCTTTAGCCCTGTAATTTTGAATTTGCGAGATTTCAAATTAACGAATATTTACGGGTTAATAAAAATAAATTCGTAATTATATTTATTATTTATTCAATAACTAGGTTATAATTTTGCGCGAGTGAGTGTACGTTACTTTAATATTAAAACGCATTATTGATCGATTGTTCATGGAAAAGGTTGAGTTATTTTATTCACGGGGGAATTGAATATATTCATTTCTCGTACTATGTTTCATTCGGACGCTTTTATAACTAAACACGGGGAAAGGTTAAAGTCATATATATTTACTGAAGCAAAGGCCTTTGGTTTTCTTACTAAATCACCCGAGAGGAGTATTAGGGTTTCGAGCAATGTAATGTCATACCGGGAATAGGGGTAGATACATGACGTTTCATACGTAGTTCTTGAGGGGCTTAGTTTTCGCCAATATTTCTATTGATAAACCGTGTGTCTCCGTGCTACTATCGTCACTCAAATACTAACTCTATACCGCGTCGGACTCCAGCTAGGAAATGACCAAAAAGCCAATGACGCGAAGGCATATCCCACACTGCTATAAAAAAAGAAAATCGAACCGTTGGTCAGGATAGAAGAAGTCCGAGAATCAAGAGAAGGGACTGAACTTATCTGTCCCGAAAAAAAAGAAGTCGGTATTTTCTTTTTCATTGGCGCGGACACGGTATTTTACGACATCGTAAACCTCTTCCGAGCGATTTCTCGGTCGCATTCCCGAACCATCCATCGGACAGTCGCGCTTCATTTAACCCCCTTCCCTCACCTCGATATAAATCCCCTCAAAAATACTCCCAAAAATCTCCCCCGGTGGAAATTACTCGCGTGTATACGAGCATTCAAAGCCAGCTATAATACCCAAAGAATTCCCCCCAAAAACTATAATAATCTGAAGGATGGTTTAGATATTCGAAAACCGCATTGTGGAAACAGAATTATTCCACTTTAATCTAATGAAATGCCCCTAAACTAATAAATAATAACGATTAAAAAACTTTCAAGGAAAAAAATTAAGAAACGTGAATTAAAGTTACTTCCTGCTATCACTAAAAATGATAATTAAATTATTTCAACGTTCACGAGTATTTAATTCAAAAACTTATTGGACCAGCTACTTTCAAAAATAAAGTTCACGGGTTTTTCCATCTACATCATCAGCAGGATGAAACCACTACATTACAGGAGGGATTATACTACACTGCAATAACCTACTCGAATAACTAAGCAAACCATAATGTACTCTAGGGAGTCTCTTCTAGCTTACACATACACTGGTACAAAAAATGTCTGGGCTTAGTTTATTTTATCAGTCGGAAATAAACTGATTAAAAATTTTTTCGCGGCATATACATTCTTCCTTATTCCATCCCCATAAGGATTTTAGGGCCAACACAATAGAGTTAGGTAGACTTAGACCGTAAAAAAAACCGAATGGATCCCCCCAAAAAAATAGATTACCCGTTATAAAATTGAAGCGAGGGGAAACCATTCTTACATCTAAAATTTAATTTAGCTTTTGAAAACGTTTAAAATAATTTTCCATCCCTTCCTTCATTCCGCTTCCTTATTCGAAATGGCTTCTTTTTATATCACGATGGCAGCTTAGTTTTATCGCCAGGAGAACCGAAAGCGAAGCCTCCCAAAAAAATAACGTTCTAAGTATAGTTAGACCGAGGATGGAAGAGGTTGATTTCGAGATGAAAGGCGCGTTAGGTTCAGATCTGGTTTTTCTTTTTTTTTCTTTTTTCTATAGACTGACTGCACAGGGTGTTTCTGAATAGTTTGGCATAAATTAAGGGGAAAACATTTTGAGTCTTAAATGTTCTATTAAATTTTGCCATTCGGGCAACCGTTTTCAAGTTAATATTGTAAACGGAAAGATAATGCTAATTTAAAGGAATAGCGACGTGATTTAAAAATTATCTCAAATCTAAAGAAAACCTTACTTTTTTGAGAGTTTAAACTCTTCTGATTCCAAAAATATGCTTGATTAATATTTAAATATGAAGGAAAACACAGAAAAAACACTTGAAAACTTGAGATTTGGGGGGAAAAAGCAAATTTGCGGAGAAGATTTTTGGCGGGTTATCTCCTTGCTACGTCACTCACGGCATCTCGCGGAAAAGCCAAGCGCGCGCGCCCGAGACTCCCGAGTCTACTAATGCCGCGCGAATCTGAATAAAATAGGCTTAACGCGGCGCTGAGACACTTATAGGCTTCACGTGAGCGACATCTAGAGTGAAAGTTTCTCCTTACTACGTCATCAAGCGAAACAAAATTTTAACTATAGGCCTTTTCCAAACACTAAACTTTGATTGCAATTTTACAAATTTCTACGAAACCAAATACAAAAGTGAACATATCATAATAAACTAGATTTTAAGGATTTTTTTTAGCATTTTAAGTTTGTGGGTGACGAAAATTATGTCACTAACACTTTAATTAAGAGGTCATCCCAAAAACACTCAAATCATAACTCGAAAACAATGGCTCGGACGGCAAAATATCACAATAACATTTTCGACTCAAAATTGTGCATAGAACATCCCCCTTAATTTATAGCAGACTTATCAGAAACACCCTGTACAGGGAAGGATGGAGAGCTAGTTATAAGAGCGGCAAGGATATGAAAAGGAAATATTTGAAAAGGACTGTATATTTGTATGTACAGTTCCAATAATACCGAGTTAGTGATATGGACTTTATAGCTTCGAGCCAAATATGTGTATCGAATATTTTGGTTCTGAAAAGGAGTCAGAATATTTCGAAGCATTTGATAAATAATAAAAAGTAATAAAGAAAAGCTTATGGGGGGAATTAAATTCATTTGATGATCTTGTTTGAAGTTAAAAGTCGTTCTTTAAATGCTAGATGGTTGTAGGATAAAATAAAATTTAAAATACTCAGCATCATATGCCTTGGAGACTTTAAACTCCACTTTCGTCTGTCCGTAACCCTCTCAACCCAAGGACCAAAGTGAAAAGAAAAAAAAAATATTTTTTTTTCTTTTCTTTTCTTTTAGGTTCGTTGAAATGCACTTTTCCGGGTAACGCACCGATTCAAAATTCTCTCCTGAGGGAAGTTCTCTTCAACGTCTCTTTCCCTAAAGGCATGGTATAGTCTTCCCTTAGAAATAGTGTAGATATCGTTTCCATCGCTTTTAAACCCAAAATAGTAGGAACGTTTTCGTATAATTGAATTAAGAATATTCAGAACGTATCCCAATATCTTTGAGATCCTTAATGTGCCCGAAAAAACCAAAGGAATTTGTGAATACTTCGAAAAGAAAAATTGTTTACGTCTTCGAGTTTTTCTTATTGCGCTCCATGAGAAAATTAGGCAGTTATATGATTACTAATTATGGGTAAATATTCATAGATATAATAAATATAGAAATATAAACAAGCAACATCAGGAATAACGCGTAATGTTTTCACCAATAAGAGCAGAGACCTAATTGAACGTGTCACACCCTACCATAGCGCTATCACATTTTCCAACCGAAGAAATGGGGGACGGACATACAAATTCACCATAAACACAACAGACTCACGTATATGATTATTTTTAATGGGATATCTATGAATTAGCCAAGAAGGAAATAAGCCCACGCGTCTTTTTACGGATTTCCTAGTTAATTAAGCGGAGAGTAAATTAGAGAGTGGTATCGCTTAATTAGGCGCCAAGAATTAAGTTAATAACATTCATTTTAGGATGAAAGAAGATAAAAGGAGTATATCTCCATAGCTAGAAAAACACATGGGGTATCTGTCATTATTTAGCGTAACGATTCCAGTCCCTAGGTTGATAAAAAAAACGTACAAAAGAAAAATATTGGAAATAGGTAACGGGGCATTGTAACTACATACATTGTGATAATGTAACCTTGACACGCCATTTTAGTTTATTCTCGAGTCGAACTAGTATATTTAGGGGCGATATAAACACATCGGTCTTCGGAATAAACATTCAAAACGCATTAAACCAAGGAAGCTATTGGTTATACCGTGTCACTTAACACGTTCTAAATCGTCGAACAAGCACAACACAAAATCGATGCAAAATTACATAATATCTACAAGTATCTCCATCAAAATCGAACAGAATAAAAAGGGTGGTTCAGATCCAGAAATTCACCAAGTTCTGCATGAAGTTCCAGGAATTTTAATCTTACACAGACGCGGTGCGTTATGACACCAAGTAGTACGACCAAAGGTGCGAATACGGTATGTGGAACTGAAATGGAGAACAGTTTATGTTCTAAGTAACGCGTACGACAATGCTCAAGCCTGAGAGTCGAGAAACTACAGAGGATGTGGGAAGACATATCCTGCCCATTAAATGCAGATGTCTTTAATTCGCCAGTGTCCAATTAGGAAACAAGTAGCTTGCCTGATTTGTTTTTGGTTAGAGCAACAAGCTTCAGGTCGGACCATTGCGATTGTTTTGTTGAGGCCCGATTATCTTTGAACATACACGTTCAATAATGTTTTTTCATCCGAACCACGCTGTAGACGCTCGAAATCGCCTATATAAAGCAGAGGAAAAAGAGATAGCGCCTTCTATGGATGAAACTTAAAATCGCATTGACAGATTTTTTGTAGAGGGCTTCCACGAACAACAATGGACTCTTCTATCTTTTTTTGGTTGTATACGATGCGATGACCCTCGTATGTTGTAACTGTCTCTCCATATCAACTTTAAAACAATATGGTAAAGACCTAATAAGAGTCTGACGAAAACCTGCAGCTCTGATGACAATTCTACGCAATAATTTAGTCACCGTCTTGAAATCTCTAGTCAAGTAAGACATCAGAAATCAGGTGTCAGAAAAAATATCTTACTACAATGTCGTTAATATAATAGGAACCCAAAACATTTCGTTCTTTCAAAAAACGTAAAAAAGCAGTAAAAAAAAACTTGGAAAATCAAACACTAAGATACCGAGTCTTTGAGAAAAAAGTAAGGTGAACGATGATGACTTCTAACGTGTCTTGCTCTTCAATGTTTTGTTTCGCTTTCTCTGCATTTCTCCACCTTCAATTCCGATCAGGAATTTATTCAATAGTTCCCAGAATAAATGAAATTTAACTAAAGACTTTTAAGTAGAAACATCAAAGGATAATACTAAATTATTTCCATAATATTGGTACTCAAATTCAAGTAACAACTGAATAAATTCATACACGATGTTTCTTCACAGCCTAATCAAAGGAATAAGATCACGAGCGAAGAAAAAAAAATATCATCATAGACTACGGGGATTGAAATTCTAGCGCAAACATCACTGGTGTTGAACACTACAGGGAAAAAAGGGGGATTGGTCCGAACTCAGTAAAATAATGGGATTTTAGAAGGAATCTTCAAATCGAAACAAACTTGGGGAAACTCTAGGAAAAAAAACCCGGTCAATGATACAGTAGAAGATTCACAAAAATATCATAAAACTATAGCTTATTTAAGGGAGATACTTGGCAAGCTACGGTATTATTGGCAAACGAAATAAACTTTGCGCTGTGAATGGATGATGTTTCTTAGGTGGGGAAAAAGTTACTTAGACTATCTTTACCACGCATTAAATCTCATTTATCTTTAGGCATATGTATTCGCGTTTTCGTAAGTAATAAAGGTAAAGATATAACTATGGGAAAGTGTCAGTTGATAGGCTTATAAACTCAGTATTAAACATCTTTTCACGAATACTGGGATTTTTTCCAATTTTATTTCCATCAGAAACAGAGAATTTTTCCCTATTAAATACGTACTCTAGAGAAATTCATCCGAGTCCTATTTGACATGACGTTTTTCTATGTATATACATACAGACTAATAGGGGTCTCTTTGCGCCCATTCCGGGACTAGACCCCCGAAAAAAGCCATCTTTTATATAAGAGCAAATATATTTTTTATATTAGTTCACTACATTCAAAGAGTTTCACCATATTTGATCTTTATATCTTATATTCGTTTGCTGTTATCTACTCTTTGGGAAGTTCTGAAGGGAAGATAAGTTTGGCCTAGCCCCTATTTATTAAACCGTTCTAATTTAGCAGATAAAATTCAATTAAAGATAATATCTCATTATTTTTAATTCACTTTAACTCTTCATGGACAATAATTACTCATTGATATATTGAAACTAATAACTATACTCTAAATACGAATTCCAACAAGGCTAAAAACGGATCCTCGTCTCACCAAAAGAGTTATAACGTGACCGGCAACAGAAATTGAGAAAAAGAATACGAGATGAGCAGTCTGAGAGAGATGAACTAAAACTAAACGAGAAACGCTTGGAGATGGAAGCCAGGGAAAAAGTATATTATTGAAAACTTTAGCTCGTGACTTCGTAATTTATGGATATTACCTTCCATTTTTCATAGAGCGAGCCAGGCATTTTTCATTCAAGCGTGGAATAAGAAGCCACGCACTCTGAATAAAGAAAAAAAACTCGGCCAAAATATATGGCAGCTATAGAATTGCTAAAATTGCTAGAAAATAATACAGAGAGGGTTGAAAATGAAACAAAAGAGTGGACAATATACAGGGTGTTTATGAAAAGTCTGCCATAAATTAAGGGGGGTGTTCTTTGGGCAATTTTGAGTCGAAATGTTCAATGCCATTTTGCTGTCCAGATCACTGTTTACGAGTTATGATTCGAGTTTTTTAAGGATTACCCATTAATTAAATTAGCATTGTCTTTCAGGTTCTTCAAGACTCAAAAACAATGGCCCGGAAGGCAAAATGTCATACAACATTTACGACTCAAAATCGTCCAATGAACACCCTCTTAATTTATGGCAGACTTATAATAAACATCCTGCATGTAAATATGAACAAAAATAGGGTAGAAATAAATAAGATGGCCATTTAGATCCGCATAACATATCAACAACTATGAGAAAAATATCATCGAAGGCTAAAAAAGTTGTTTTTCCCAGTCAAAATGAATCATCTCGTATAAGATTCAAGGTTTATTTCTACGTAAATGCGTCAAGGTAAGCTAGCATTTAAGCACAGCTGCTGATGGCAAGTACATTGCCAACAGTCATGGTGAAAAATAAATAATTCCTAATTTTAACGTTGTTTTTGATAAACTCCAACGTATATTTTAAATTAAAAAGGCTGAGATGAATATATTCTTTATGTCAAGTAAATTATTTACAACGAAGTTACGAATGTAACTTGAATTTAATTTTAAAAAGTCTATAAATCGCGAAGTATACATAAACTGAAGAAACATTGAGGAGAATAAAAACTAAGTAAAAGAAGAAGAAGACGAAAATTCACCATCTTGCTATTACGCATTTGAAATAGAAACGTGATCTTTCCAATATTCTCCTTTCCTTTTCCCCCTTTCTTCAACTCTGCTAGCAATTTCTCGATTTGGTTCCTATAGTTCCCTTTAAACGTGTATTTGAGAGAAAGAGACCCACCAAGAAAGAACAGTCGGTTACCCACGGGAACCCTTCTTCCAAACATGAACCCAAGAACCCCAGTTATAACTCGCCATTGAAACCCATAATTAGAAGTACATAGAACTCGAAATCTTTACCTAGTTATGGGCATTACATACTAATGGTCGGAGCTATTAATTTAACCCAGAAGGTAACCCTAGTTTTTGACGTGGTACGTAACGTTTACTTTTAGTTATGATCTTCTAAAGTGGAAAGAATGGATTGGTGAGAACAAAAGGAAAACGGAATGGTTGGAAGGGGGTACATCATGAAGCGTAGATCGAATATAAAAACGAGGACGATGGTTCCATTTACTTATATCCGCGGTTTCTTCCTGCATGACCGCGGTCGTTCTTTTGGGGAATGGAATTATTAGGGACGCGCTTAGGAGATAACTTCCATACCCTACGACCACCCTCCTTAACTCGATCCCAGCATGAGTTGGTAGGTGTGGGTAGGTATTTGGACCGACAGATAATCTTAACGGCTTTACCAGCGACTTGGTTGACCATCTAGGACTGTCCTCAGGGTTCGTACAAAATTTCCAAAACCAAATAACCAATTTCCTTGTCAAGGACCATCTACTGCTGCTAAAGTTTATTTCATCCATAGCGAGGAATTTTACAAATAATAATTTTCCTTGAGTTTCCATGAGTGCTACGGTTGGGTTCTTAATATATTTCGAAGCCTTCCTTGTTTTAGTTGTTGGTGCGAACCCTGTGTCCTAAGGAGTTCAGCGATCCAATAAAAACCAATGGTGGTCGGTGTAAGAAATGTTAAAGGAGGCTCGCTAAAACTATCTTGTATATTGCGTAGTGAAGGGATGGTGGATGTCCGATTCAGTTATGGATTCAGAATATAACTAACTCTGGGGTCAGAACACGTTCCACCGGAATGGCCTGAGCGAGTTAGACCGATTTTTTTCCCTCCACATATCCTATCTGAGTCTCCATGAATGAGATTTCTATATAACCATCATTTTTTTTCTCGGGATGATCTGTCGAACTGTTCAACCCAACCCAACCTAGACATCGTCGATATTAGTATGTATTAGCTGTCTCCAATGTCCTGTCACGCTCGTTATTTATGGGACATACCTTTATACTCACCAAGATTTATTTTATCTACATTTGAATCTTTATTAGAACGTACCTTGAAGGCAATTAAATCATCAGAAATGATTTAATTGCACTTTAGGTCATTGCACTAGCATCTTATGCTATATTTTGCAATAAAATAAGATATTTTAACCGTTGTCATATTTGGGAGAAAGCTTTCTTCGGTAAGATTGCTATAAAAGGTCAAATTCTATATGAATAAACTGTCGTACCATGAGATTTATAGTCTGGGTCTTTTCCATCATCTTTTTCCCCCATCTTTTTCTTCTTCCGCTAACCGTATCATCCCGAGAAATAATTCAATACATCAATTGCCTATCATTCTTTCCTCTGTATTTCTTGATATATTATGTATAATATATAGGCCTAGTATATCCTCAATATTTTAATATAGAAAACTATACGGGTGCACGAGAGAGAAAAAGGAAAGAAAAGAAAATTTTTGAAGAAAGAACGAAAGACGAAGAGGGTCTTTTAAATTTTACAATGGTTCACGCGGGCCACGAACGTCAAAAATTTAAACGTATTCACCCCAAAACCGGCGCTACTTTACATGTGTAAATAGGCTAGGTTTTAATATCCAAAAGAAATATGCATTATTAAGAGGAAATATTGCTTTATGGAATAAAGGAAAGTTTCATGATTAACTTATATTAACTTTGCGATTAAACTAAAATTAATTTTAATAAATTTTTATATTAAATATAAGATAACGTCTGAGTAACCACTGTTTTTGTATCAGAATAAAACTTTAAAATCCTAATCATGTTATACAGGATGGAAGCATTCGCCGGCGTCCAGTCAAGATGCTGCTCCAAAAGCATTGGTGTAATGCAGGAAAACGTTGTTAGGGATTTACAGGCGCTATTACAGAAATTAAATGAGTAGTTGTAAAACCTCAAATTATGCCAGCTCGCGCGAGAGAAAACTGGGCAATACGCTGTCGCCAATGTGTGAATGTCGACGGACGGAATTTCGAACATTTACGTTAGAAACAGTTTGTTATTTCATTATGCGCAATTAAAATGTCGGTGGCATACACTGCTTAGCTGTTTTCAGTCAAAGATTGCGACTTCTCTTTTAATTTCTGTAATAGCGCCTGTAAATGCCTTACCATTTTTAGCTGCATTGCACCAATGCTTTCGGAGCAGCATCTTGGCTGGACGCCGGCGAATGCTTCCACCCGGTATAACGTCTGAGTAACCACTGTTTTTGTATCAGAAATTAAACTTTAAAATCCCAATCATGTTATATACGTCACCCATAAACTTTAAAATCCCAATCATGTTATATACGTCACCCATAAACTTTAAAATCCCAATCATGTTATATACGTCACCCATAAAAATACAATTACCAGAACACGTCACCCTTAGTTGATACAGTTGTGATACCCAAAAACGGATTATCTGGATCCTTCCCCTAATATTTTAGGAAACTCGTCACTTTAAAGCGTAATTTACACAAGACCGGGTGTAGGGTTCATGCTTGGTTTATCGGCAACGCGAGGAAAAGTCAAAAATTTTCCCTTCAGAACCCGGGTGGGTGCGGGCTACAAAGTCTATAATTTTCGGATGAGTACATTTTTATTAAGAAGAGGAGATGGCCAAGGCTTAAAGAGAAACTGCCTTGAGGAGGATGAGGAAGAGGAGGGGGTTAACAAAAGCGGGCTTAATTTCGGTGCTCTCGAGAGCGTTTAATGGTTTCGTGCCATTCTTTAGCGATAAAAGGCGCGACACTCTCAAATATTTGAATCTTAATATTTATATAAAGCTCCCTCCTTTGGATATAGTTCATTAGCAACTTGGAATGATAAGCACTACGGTCATGGAAAAGTTTCTTTAAAAGAAATCACGACGTTACTAACTTAAAAAAAAATCTGTTTTCCTTCCAAAATAAGGCGCTATTTAACTACAATTCTCGCGTTAATTTTTTCAGCTGGTTAGTCCTAGTTTGTTAGCGTCTTGGACTTACTTGTGTAAATGTTTAACTCAATCTAAGAGGCTAACTAACTACATAATTCTCGCGTCATACTCTCTCTTGCTCTCTCTCTCTCAGTCTGTACTCGATATATTATAAATTATTATCCCGATTTACATTTCGGCGTCTCATCCTGTCGGAAAGCAGCGAAAAAATAAATGGAGCAGCCTAGAGAGAGAGAGGGAGATCTGCTCCCCGTGAATGGGTATCGTAAATCCGAGGGACTTTTGCTTTGTAAAGCAAGCTCTGCAGTATAACAGTGCTCAACTGTTCACCGAGAAAAGGATCAACAATTTATGCCAAAACGGGGAAAGAAGGGTGATGAGTAGGGGAGGGGTGAAAAGAATTTAGGGTGGCGTCACTCTTAAATGGGAATGAGCGTAACTTCCCCGACACCCGTTCCCCACTTCTCCCCATTGTTCGCTAGTATATAGTCTCTCGATTTATGCCTTCCGCTTCAAGTCGAATAATTAAAGTTTTCAGTCTTGCTGAGCTTCAGTCCCAAGAAAATCGCGTGCAACAAGGATTTAACTCCATGAATATACACGCGGGAAAAGTTAAGATATTGCAATAGAGCATCGAATTTTGTTCAGAGATTTAAACCTTATAAAGAGAAGGGTTGAAGGAGGAGGTCCTTTATCGGAAATCTAAATGTCGAAAGTTCGTATGACGCGAATCGAGCTTGACACTTTGAAATGCAAGTAGGTATTGTCCCTAGATATTCCAGGGATTAAAGCTAGATCGACCACGCTTAGCGTCGACCTAGCTGAATGTTTGATATAAGCCCGGGGGAACTTTAATAATGGAGCTAGAGTAAAGCCGGCCAAAACTTTTAACTTTCGCGCGCGCGCCTTTTCTTTGTAATCGGCTTCGTCGCGTGTCCCCGTGCACACGGACTTAGGGTTACGGAGCCGGTATCGTCGAGTATACACTCACACTCGGTTTAAATTTACGCCTCTTAAAATTCGCCGGCTATCTACTTAAGTCCAAGACTTTTGTAAGTGTAGAGGGGTGGGAAACCATACCAGAAATTTACATTAATCTCTAAATATCGCGTAAAATTTAAGGCAAGTGTCCGATCAAACTCTGATAAAGGTTTGCACGTGAAAAAGATTTAAGAGCGCTTTAATTTTAAGAGAGAATATTTTTCTGTTTCGCGTTTTGAATATTTAAAAGGTCGAGCGACCAGCTTATGTCCAATGTTTAAAAATTTGCCCTTTGACCTCGCCCTTTCTCTCTGTGTGTCTAAGTCTTCCTTTTTTATCGATCTTGATATCTTTCTTAATTCCTTAGTGGCGACACGCCCGCGATAAAATATTAAACTCTTATCAGGATTAAAACTTTCGTTAAGTTCCGTCCGTTCCTGCATTTTTAAATTAGGATTATATGTTCTCAAGTAAAACTACTAAATATTCAAATTTCTAGTGAAAGCGTAACTCCAAAATGTAAGTTCAAAGGTAAATCAAAGTTAAGCCCAGTAATAAATAAAACAAACTTAAGTGCTTGAATTATTTTGAATAAGTATAAGATGGAGAGAATTGTGATCAAAGATAAGTTTGCATGGAAGAAAATGACAATCTAGAGCTTATATAATTTTACTTTCAGTGAAAACACCCTGAAAAAATTTAAAACAAGGCCTATAAGAGTATCGCTTTGTTCTGTCTTTACAAGAAATTATCTTTTCAAATAAAAAATAAATAAATAAATAAAGACATTTTAAAAGAAGAACTCGAAGAATTTTCTGACACATTTAAGTTCAGCTCCGCGGTCTGAAAACCCCAAAGAATAGAACGGGGGAAATTGACTCTTGGAGCACGCATGCGTACGGGGTTTGTGGCTTGCTTAAAAAGAGCAAAAAAAAAAAACAACGAAGAAAGAGGGAGGATATCCCAAAGGAGGAGAACGGGGGTGTCTTTCCCACGCACTCGGTTGATTTTTTTATTCTAATTAGTTTAGTTTATCCCCGGTGGATCACGCTTCACCGCAGAACTGATGCTCGCCTCTCTCTCTCTTTCTCTCTTTTTTCTTCACCCTCGCGTCGCTCATGAAAATAAACTATAGAAAATAGAGAGTGTCTTGCTTGGCTAGTTTAAATGAGAGCTGATCCTAGAAAGTTCATTTTCTTTTCACCACCGTATCTCGCTGCTCGTCTCTCGCGAAACGGAGCGCGAGCGAGAGCTATCCCCGGCCCTTTTTCTATCCCCTAGATAAGTTAATAGGATTTCTTTGTGCCACCGTCCGCTATCCTAACTAAAATGAGGCACGGAGATGGGATGGGTTTCTACTGACAAGATTAGCGGGGATGAATTTTCCTACCATGGTTAATTGAATATTAAAGGGAAGGTTACCACGTTTTTACCTTACATATCTGACTTAATTACTTAACTTAATTCAACACCACAACCCCAACCACTTATATCTAGGAAGCTGAAACCCAAAGTTCATGGAAGTTAATGTAACCAGTCCCCAGTTGAAACAGAGTAACAACATTCACTTTCACCTTCTATTAACCTAGCTGGAAACTTCGCTTCCCAAGTACCTACTAAAATATATTTTTAATGTATCGTCTATAAATCCAATTACCTAAGAGCGATCTTCGCGATAGAGATACCTGGCATGAAGTTCACCCATTCTAAAGATATTATAGAGCAAAGTCCGCTCGGACGATATTTTATAGTCATTTCTAAACCCCTTCAAATTCTTCCGCAACGTTGATTCCCTAAAATATGGTCGCGATCCTATTAAATTGTTAAACCGGTATAGCGATATATTCCTCTATACTTAAGAAAGCATTTTCTATTAGAATTTAACATTAAATTTAAAGAAATATAGTTAAATTAATAATATCAGAAGTGAGATGAGACCAGAAGTATTGAGCTAACCAAATTCTTCACTCCGCGAAAGTGAATATTCTTGATAACACACGAACGGTTGGCCCTCTGGTAGCGGTTTCTGAATTTTCCCTCCAAAACGTGAGACGCTCGTGGCGGTAGACGGTCGAACTAGATTCCAGCACCCGCGTCCGTGTTCCTCGGCTTTAGGTTGAGGGGAAGGGGGTAGGAAATGTTTTTGGAACTCGACCAATTTTTCTCTCTCTAGTTTTAGCGCGTGGGAAGCGGCATAAAATCCTCAAATTTGTTCACTAGTGCCAGGATCTACTATCAATGCTAGAGCCCTTCACTTCTAGTCTCATCTCACTTCTGATAATATCAGGTCTACACGCAAAAGACTAAAATAAGGATCATACCCGTGACCTTTGCATCATCTCCCGCGATAAGGTGGCAAAAGATATGAACAAGGAGAAAAATGAAATTCAAGGACATTTTGTCTGTTTTCGCCCATAAAGAGACTACGTCACATATGAATAACGTTGTTAATCCTTTTAGCCTGTGAATCTAGCCTTTAATAACGAGCTAATTACATGGGATTGTCTCTTTTCACGGGGGCTAACTACAACTTATTATCCTGGGTTTTTGGCGACACCCACGGCAAGGACACCAAATAAGGTAGAGCGAATAGTCGCGCTCCGCGGCTTTCCAATAACTAAGGTACCACTATACACCAACAGTATATAACTTCAAAGGTACTCGTAAATAAACCGAAAGAAATGTGTAAAGTCTGCAGCTTCCGATATTGAATATACAGCTATTTCTTTCATTAAAAGCCATGTGTTTCGATTTTGACTCTAGTAATTTTACTATCTTGTTTTACAGTATCTATAGGTGGAAATTAAAATTTGGCGAGTCAGTTAAGTACCCCTTAGCCTATATTACGCTTCACGCTCTAGCCAGACGCGGTCACTTTCAGCCTTCTGGCTTTTTCAATAAGGGCGTAGACGCCAATTTCCCTCCAGGACCCTATTTCCTCCTCGATTCCTTCCTGGTTCTATGGCAAGCCTGGGACTTCCATAGAATAATGGCAGCTCCCTGCCATTCAGTGTATTACTCTCCAGGTAACGTAAACATTGGGTGCTATTTCTCAATATCCAACGGGTAACTGCACGCGCGTTTCGTCAATACCTCTCGATTAGAAAAACAAACTCGCCAAGAGCAATTTCCATAACCATGCAGGAACAAACTGTACCAGAGTGAGTAAACAAAGACCTAAGGTATTTATCATAAGCCTAGTACATAAGATTCCCGAGATACCTTGAAAATATCGAGAGTAAATATATTTTTAGGAGACTTAAACTTACAGGACTAAACATATGATAAACAAAGAAACTCGAAAACGTAGACCAAGTGCGCCAAAATGAAGTTGATCGAAGAGAATTAATAAAATAACGTTAAACGTTACAGAATAGAAAAGTATAATGTTTCTAAATGGCAACCAGTAAGTAAAACATACGTAGAGAGAACGCATGGACTAATAATACACTCCTTAGTAGGACGGAATGTAGTCCATAATAAGAAAAACAACCACTCTTAATCTTTTTGCGGTTATCAGCACGTGGCTATTGTCATTCCAACTCTTTTTGCGTCTCTATTAAGAATTTAACTTCCGCTATCTGATTTGCTATCGTTCACCGCTAGGGGCCGAATCAAAGAGTATACCTAAACTTCGCCCCCTCTATATTTTGTTCTTTAGATTATACTTAGTCCATGGAGAGAGAGTTAGAACCAAGTGCGCACTCCACTTTGGGAAACATCGTCGACGCATTACGCTAATTTGAACAGTAAATAATTTATTAGATCACGTTATAGTCTTAAAGGCACTCAATTAATCGGTAAAAAGAGCCTCGAGGAAGTAACTTTTAAAGCTTCCCCAAAATATACTTTAAGTGCCAAATCGCGAGCACTGCTGGGGATAGGTCTCAAGGCGAGCACACATCTGCAGGCCTTTTACGGTTTCTAATGTATATTTAGTGCCACAGAAGCAAAGTGAACACGAATAATCGCCATACTTTGTCGCTTTTCGATGCACCCTATTTGGCAGGTCACAGGGTCATAAATACCACAATTATTACCGCCGAAAGGTCAAAATTCGGTACACGGAATAAGACGAATGGTAACTTGAAGATCAACTTATTCGGAAAAAAAAGTTTATAATCTCTATTTATTCTTAAAGGGAGCATGCAATTTTGAAACTAGATGATGTTGTTCGTGGAAGAATGAGGAAATAGGTTAGAAAAACACGTTAATCTAACTCACCAAAACATTTCGTAATACTGAGGATTAGGCCTAACATTGAAAATGCGTTAACGTTTTTGAGTATAATTTTAAAACTAATAAAATTCACTAGTTCACGCTCCCTTTAAGGAATTAAGTTGCAGGTTTACGTTATATTTTCCGCGACTTGGTAGTTAATTCTTATGGGAGTTATAAAATAATATAACCCATAAAAAAAACTGGAATAAAACCATTTCCTGGAAGGTAGCTTTCCTACGCATAGTACCCAGCGGGTCAATATTCGCCATGGCCTTTCGGTTATTATTACCATTACGATCCCTAGCGGAGGAAATCAAAGCCCAACTCGATCGTGTCTTTCGGCCCGGTAAGGACGGTACCAGCTAAAGTGCGATACGATGTCGCCCGGGCATAAAAAAAAAACACCGGACCCCATCCATATTCCGTCTCTACAAGCAACTAGAGCTTTAACTTCAAGTACTTACAGGCCATAGTCAATAAAACAGAAGAAGTACCATGGCAACCTTTCAACTCCATCTATAGATAATTGAACCAATAAATTCTGTACTAAAAACGTAGACTTAGGAATAAGTACATTCGAGAGGCTCGCACGTGTCCTTTAAAATTAGCTACCAGGAATTAAGAGCTGTCTGAACTTAATTTAAATTTGGGTTTGAAAGTCAAAAAACATATTTTTTAGCTACCAATTATGGTTTACATTAAAAAAGATTTAGTCTTCACTATTTCAATAAAGGAGCTATATTTCTCAGAAATCCAATTATCCATTTTTTATCGGGTGTTGAATAATTGAAAAAGAAACCATTCAATGCTGCTCAAGCGCCCTTGATAAACGCAACTTCGCTTTATTACGAAATATAACGTTGTTTTCTCCGTTTCGTGAAGTGGGCTTGAATTCAGAAGAATATCCTTGAGGGAAAGCCAAGCTCAAACTTTTTAAAAAAAAAAAAAAAAAATGAAGTAAAATAGAAGCTGCGCTTGCCTGCGGGTCTTAGAAGCTTTAACAGACACAATGACGTATTGAAATAAAAATACAGAAATTCTTAATTAGAAAATGGATTCAAAAGCCCACACAATCCCTTCATGCACAAATGTATGGCGGGTAAACACTTTACAGGCGCTCGTAGAAAAAGCATTAGAGACTTTCAGCCTAAATGTCGGCTTCTCTCAACTTTACTCAACAAAATTTAAAAATACAATTTTTCGACACAAGAAAGGAGATTTGCACTTCCCTTAATATTAAAAATAAGCATTATTATTACGAAGTACTTTGAAGATATTAGTTACGTTATAAAGTTGAGTTATAACATAAGAAAATAGACAACAGAAATGTTATGATGACGACAATAAAAACAAAAGAAGAAGAAATTTTCATTTTCCTCTAGTCTGCGTATATAACAGAAGACACCCTTGGAAGACATACAAATTAATACGGAAAAAGCGTGGAATATTACTCATTCTTAGAGTGAATTTGAACGAAATGCCCGAAATTGTTTCAGGTCTGCGTTATAGAATGTTTTTAAGGGAACAAAGAAAGACGTTGGAGAAAAAGAGAAAGAGACATTGTTAGGTCATCCTCGAGATGTTCGGACGGTTGTTCCATGCGCGTTAATCGCCGGGAACAAATATCACAAGACATAGATAGAGATATGTCTACCCAACGAGACTGACGGGGTGACAAGGAAGAAGGTCGTAAATATAGAAAGAAACTCGTAAAGCATAAATATGGTCGTACGGAGACTGGTCTTCCGTAATACTGTAAGGGGTGAGGGAGGTTTTAACGACCCACTTCCTCCCCCAAAAATAGTCCTAAAACACTTTTTTCTCTTTCTCTCCTCTTCTTCGAGAGATAAAAGTAAGGCGAACTAGGTACTAATTTGCTATTTAGTTGAAGTGCACTTATTGAAACGTCAGCGAGTATTGGAATCCCTCCCAGGATATTTCAGCCTGAAACTTTTCGCTGACACTTTCCAATAATTTGACATGATCATCACGAGATGCGGAGGAATCAGAGGATAGGAAAAGCCTCGGGGGCGGGCACGGAGACAATGCAATGGTGCACGGTGGATCTAGTGACAGACGAGCTGCCTTATCGAAACGGAGAAGCGAATTTCCCCGAGGTCTAATCCTTCACTTGACCCGCGGGGCTTCAAAAAACCCTCTTTCACCCCCCTAACCCCCAATCCCAAAGAATTCTCTCTCTATCATGCCTAAATATCATGGGTTCCAAAAAAAAGTTCAGCCATGTTTGATACAATATAACCGCGTATTAAAAATTATTTATGTCTTGTAATTCCTTCAAATTCTAACCAGGGAATTTAACAATTAAAAGCCCTCTTCAGACGAGATTGAGTTGATGAAAAACCATTCGAGGGCTAGTTTACCGACAAAACTTGATTCAATAAAACAAATAATTTAGGTAAATAAGTTAGTGCTATTACTTGAATCTATCGATTATCGACTTCTTTTGTAGAGATATGCATAGATGTATACCACCTTAACCAGTGTAAAAAAAAAAAACTGTTTTTGTAATTTAAATTTTTAAGGTTGCATGGGTGCTCCGAATCTCTCCCCACGTAGACATAAAGTTTTAGGACAGTTTATCAAAGGCTTTCTCCCTCGACGGAGTGATTGAGAGACACTAGTATCTTGACGCGTCGTTTGTAATGTAACCATCCAGCCTTTATTGATTGTCTATAGCAACCGTATAGTTTCCGATACATCTTAGACTGCATCTCCTCTTATTGCGTTTTTTTGTCCAAAAGAAGGAACAGGGTAAGCAAAGCATTTAAGTAACTTATTAGGAACTACCATTTACTTATGAAATAAATAGAACTAATAACTAGGTACGTTCTATTTAATCAAAGCATCCCTTTTATGGAATAGATTTATATTATCCGTATGAGTAATAGACGAGGCGATATTACCAGTAATTTCCCATCGATGGCCGACATGATCTTAAGTAGCTCCGAGGGGTGTGGTGGCCGCGGGGAAAAACGTCGTCGAAAAACCCCTGATCGATTTTGAAAAGCGGAGGGACAATTTTAGAAAATTGGTACTACGTCTTAAAAGATAAAAGGACGCGGGGAGGGAACTAGATGTCTGATTCGTCAAGATTTAAGGGCTGCAATTTCAATAACGAGGCTAATCAAGAAAAAGGTGGCCTATTAAAAAAGACATTAAATTGAAAGAGAGCGAAAGCGAAGAGGAAGAGAAGATGCGGGGAGAAGAAAAAAAACCGAGAACGAAGTATGGGAAACACGTCTTTCGGTTATCAGGAATCGTGGATGGGGAAGAGAACTTGCTCGGGATGGAAGAGGATAGAGAGATAGAGGAGAATGCTAAAGGAAAAAGTCAGAGGCAAAGGCGGAAAATAGCTATTCGTCAAAATGTCAGAAATTCCGGGAGCGAGTGGCTTCTCGTCTGCCGAATTCTAATTATCATCGAGGATCGCCGGCTGCCATGTCTCTTTCCTTCTAAAGTGATAGTCTTATGCCGTCACTATCTTCGCGAGTAAATAAATTATTAAGTTCAGGTTGACATCCATATTAAGTCCTCGAGTACAAAAGGATTTCCTTAGACATAAACACTATACTGTTTTTTCTTGAGAGATTAAACATAGAAAAATAACTTCACAAAACTGCAGAATACTGTTTCTTTTAATTTCACTCTCAACTCATGGAAGTGCGATTATCTCTTTAACCGGGAGGTGAGGAGGCGTCAGAGTAGAGAGAGAGAGAGAACGGTGATTATACGAGAAGCGCCGCGATCGTCTTGGGACTCGCGGAAATAGGGGCTCCTAATGCCGGGGAAGAAGGCATAATTCGTCCGGGTACGATCAGATAACGCCAAACGACGTCAAGGAGGTTTTTTTTCCTCACATCCAAAAACTACTTGTACCCGGGACAGAATTCTTTTCCTTTAACTACACAAACGAGGAATAAATTCCTGGAGTATTTGAGTGTCCAATTTCCAGATCTAAATAGTCTCCGATTTCCTTACAGCCACGCTAGACTAGCGATAGTAGAAGCGTCTAAAAAAAAGGGATGGGTGGTATTGAGAAAGAAAGAGAGAGATGCATTGAAACGTGTGAAACGTATTCGGCAATAAGGGATTGGGAAGCAAGTTGACGAAGAAAATGGCGTTTTTCGCGTCATTTACAAAGGGTGGGTTGGTGATATAGGTCTAGACAACGAGTCAGATGAGAGAGAGAGAAAGAGAGAGGGAAAAGGTTGTCCGCGTGGGAATGGGGAAGCCCCTGGAATGATGGTGGTAATTTTCTTAACAGCATTACGGCGGTGTACAAAACTTATCTCCTTGTCATACTAGGTCGAGCCCCACCATCCTGTACGCATACCTCTCATCAGGAATGAGCAATATGATTACACATACCATAAGTAACAAAATTGTCCTGCTAAGTATGCAACCTCTCTTCGAAGACATTGTTCTTCATAACCATGCACGACACCAATATTGCCTATTACTTCTATTCCAAGATACTTTTGATTCGAAGAATTACTAACAAAGACTAGTTTTAGCTACGGACTGGTGGGCGAGTTCTCATTGGTTCCTAACCTTCCAAGCTCTTAAATGGCGCTAATAACAAAAGTTTCCCCAAATGTATTTATCGTTATAACAATAGGAAGAGGCATACTTTTGAGGAACTATTACTTATGGTGCAATTTCGTTCTCTTTAAGTCCATAGTTCTAGGGTATGTCTAGAAAATGTGAATAGATTCATTAAATGATAACATTTTTCCCGAGTGAGGACTGTGAGGAGGGGGGTGATATTTTTGAAAACTCTTGACGTACAGTAAGGGGAGCTATTGTCTTACTTGGCAGGGGATATCTTGACGAAGGCCAGATCATACATACCACGCACGCCGTATCTCAAAACCAACTCGAATTCCCTAGCACTCGCTCGCCCACCCACCCTTCAACTCAAGTCCCACTTCTGAAAAAAAAATACCGAGGTCCACACGAAACCGCAGAATCCAGATAAAGATAGTTGGTAACACGTGGTGGTGGTAAACCGGAGATATACAGCGTAAATCAGTTTATCTTCATAGTATAGCACCACCATCATTGACAGTATGGTCATCGATTACAGGAACTGAGGGTTGAGATAGGAATATAGAGAACGCTGTCTTTTAATAATAGGAATATACTTTCGCTCTATTATTAGAGCTTCCCTTTTTGAGAAGGGAAAGAGATCCTTTTCGGATTCTCCGGATTCGCCAAGTAGCCAGTTTCCTGTTTACGACGAACTCGCTGTTACATTCATCCCTGTCCTCGGCATCAGCCTTAATTCCCAGTTAATCTTCAATTTCAATTTTAATGCGTATGTAAGGCAAAATATGAATAACAGAAAGATTGGAACTGGTGTTTACGAAAGCCTTTTGCGGTGTCCATTATGATGTTTACATAGAGTTCGTTTCCTGTTTACCAAGTATTCTCAAACGTGCATGCTTCCCAACTGATATTTAATTTTCAACAATATAGATAATTCAGAAATTACTTCACTAAATTCACATCAATTATTATAAGAACTAAGTTACGTAGTAAAGAGCCTTTTCTAAGATGAGCGGTTGGTTAATCGCCGCCAAGTCCTACACTGCATTTACCGTCTACAAGCGTCGATGGAAAAGGCCTTAAGAGGTAATGTAATTACGTTAGGTACGTGTCTCTGTAATATAGTCCCTCGGCTCAATGATTCTAAAACAAGGTAAAACGGAGCGAATCGAATTATCGATTAAAGCTTTAAGAGCTCGGAGACGTCCGATCACTTATTCTTGCCCAAAGTCTCACGTGAATTCAAATTGGGTAACCCTAATTAAAAGCCTATAGGTCACATTTCTGTTGCGCTTAGGAAACGAAAGAATTAACCTCCAAGAAAAAAAATAAGAATAACTCCAGAATTGTTACGCCCATTTAAATTTTAGCAAAGAAATTTAACAAATTTTTTATGTTTAATCAACTTAATTATTGGACACTCCACGAAAAAATAAGCACTTCTAATCTTTTTCTATTATTCAGCTGAGTTCTAAACTACTGTGTTGACCAAGATAAAACCCAAGCGCAAAACAACCAATTCAAATTGACGACGACCTCGATAAGGAAGATATTTGAGCAGAAAAAAGAGTGGGGAATAAACATAAGAATGGGTTTGTATGCCTGTTCCCAGCAGTTTCCTAATTAACTTTTACCAAGCTCAAAAGAGAAAGAGAGAGTGAGAGTGTGGGTCCAATATTAGGCCAACGCGGCAAACGCAATGGATTCCTGACTCTGACAAGGGCCACGAACGTTGCCCGCTGGAATGGACGCTGGCCTGCATTCGGGATCTTTTCCCTGAGGACAAAGGGCGTCCCGGACGCCGGCCTTTAGGGGCTAAGAGTCCATCGACTGCCCATGCAGAGATGCTCGCGGGGCATTTCCCAACGGCCAGCGATACCCGATAGTTAAACTAATCGATACAATTTTCGAATCGATCGATAAAGATTAAAGAGATGATCGTATGGTGGTTCTAGGGCATCTTTTTGATACGTATATACTGTTGACCATCCATTGGTTGAAAATTTTGTTTCGCGACTATCTCTTTATAGTAGCGAGGATAAGGTATAATACGCATCCAGTATATCTAGCGTGTTTATCATCCATGGTAAGATATTGATAGGTTCTGTCCACGCTCCTAAAACTTATGTAAATTTACGATCCGAGTTAGTTCCGGACAAAAAGGGAATCCATGGTTATTTATTACCTTCAAGAAGAGACCAAACGCGGTGTTTACATTCGAGAAAGACCTATACCTCTATTACAGTTTCGAGCTTAATCCTAAATGTATCTATTAACGAGGAGCGATTATTCATTCCAAAACCATTAACGAACTAACAAAGTCTCGTGCATGGGGGGAAGGAAACAAAGGCTTAAGAATAGAAGTTTCAAGGAATAATCCCGCGTAAATATATTTTCGCGCGTGAAAAACGAGAATTAGATCCTAATGACCAAGCATGCCCTTAACGATACCGTAACGAAAAACCCCAGGAATATAGGTACGCGTGTTTCATCAAAACCCTTATAGGCGAGCCAGATATCGTGTTAAATTAAAAGGAAGTACCCATGATCGATGTCAAAAAAAAATCGTAAATAAAATTAATAAATAATTTTTTAAAAATAATTAAATCACGATTAAATATTAAATAGCAATTACACTAATTTCATCAAGTTAAAAGATTATACATGAATTTTGAATCGTCGTAATGATTAAACATCTGCTTAAAGCCGGTTATGTTGAAGAATATGTTATGACTTTTCTATGGGTGTTATTAAAATGCACATAAATTATATTTTGCATTGAAGCAACTTTCATCTTTGTCACATGCTCGTAAAAAGAACCATTTTTCCGGTTTTTCTCCTCGTTTTGGAAACTCGGCGATTAGCTTAATTTCTCGGCAAGCTAAAAACTGACAAAACTTTGGGATCTGGGTCAATCCGGGGAATTTGCGAGTAGAAAAATTATGAAAGAGGACAACGCACCGTAGTTTAACCCTTCCAGAATGCATAACAATATTTTAAGAAATAAAATCCCAATTTTTCCAGCTGATTTCGTCTTCAGAACATGGTCCCTTAACTTTTGTCTACGTATCGGCTTACCGCGTCGACGACTAAAAAGGGAGGCGATGGCGATTCATCAAGGACTCCTTTTACCCCTTTCTCACTCTTGTCCCATAAATGGATGCGTAAGCATTTTTCTTTACCCACTATGATTAGCGTAGCCTGAATGGGAAAACGCGCCTTTTTCCCATTATATTCACGAAAACTAAGTTTTCCTAATTGCGAATTACTTTTTCAATAATAAATCGTAATTCTGATTTTTTGGGCTAATTGCGCGGAGCCTTCTCTAATCAAATTAATACCGACCAATCATAATCGTTAGATTAAATTACAAAAAGCGGGATTGAATAATTACCGTAGAAAATATTAAATACAATTACAAAAATTCCGTTTTACGCTAATTACCAGCGGTAATGACAAGATTAGCTGACTTCACGGAAGAACCAACTTATTTTTAAAAAAATAAATAAGTTCTATAAATGAGATTCATGGAAAACCATTGAGTTTGCGATAGGAGTAGATCTACTTCTTCTCGTTCTAACGATACTAAATACTTGGGGTTACAACAATCAGGACCCAAGTAACTAAGGGTTAAACATGGGTTTTTGGTATGGAATTTTGAAGGTTGTATAAGATATTGGGCTACTTGTAAAGAAAGGGCAAAAAGGTAAAACCGTCTTTCTCTTACTGACGTACTCATTATGGAGTATGAAATAGACAATTACCCATCCCAGGTTTAAAAGTGTCGCTGTTTTAATGATTACTTATGGGTAATTATTTACCGTAGAACCCTTAACTACGTAGCAATTATAAAAAGGGTTAAAATAAGGCTATTATGCCACATCTCAGGTCATTATACCTAAAGTTCTTTTCGCCTCGATTCACCCCAAAACATGAGGTAAATTGGACCATTTAGGGAAATTCTAAAACGGTTAAAGGCAACTCTGTAAATCTTTGGCTAACTACCAGTTGCGGAGGAAACTCCACTGCAAGGCAGAAAACGGAGAGTAACAAAATTAAAGGAAGATGTAACAGCGAAAGGAAAGAGAAACAGAGAGCGAGAGAGAGAGAAAGAGAGGTCGACTTTTGAGATTCGTTTCTCAAAGATACCCTAGGGTCAGATTAGCCGGCGTCGGGAGCTCACCTGAGATTACCTCCAATTAGAAAAAGTAATTAAAAGTTTCCTTTTCAACCCACCTCGCTATAATTATGAACTAAATCTCTAAATTACATTTCGAAAGCAAAGTCTCAGAGAAAAAAGTATAGGCATTAAGAGAGAATAGTCGCCTTAAAGGACAAGTATCCTACGTTAAAAATCAACCTATTTGTTTTGAACTTAAGTAGTAAGACTTAGTGTCTAGACTTTTGCTGCAGAATTCTTCCATTTTGAAAGAGTGGGGTGTAAAACAATTTTTTGATGGTCAAGTAATTAACTATTGTGTCTGTCCGGTTGGGGTAGATAGTGCTTCCCTGGGGTGAGATAAGGAGGGAAAACACGGAAGTGGGCTGGACATACCAATGGCGGACGGCGCGGTTTACAACGTCACCTCTTGACACTTTTCCTTGACGAAGTAAACGGAAAATATAAATATATCGTGCTAAATAAGAGCTCCCCGCGTCCGAGGATGCAGTATTAACTCCAGAGAAATGCTTTGAAAAGTAACCCTGTAACCTTTTCAGCGTTATCCAATAACGTATTCTTAAATTAATGGGAAAAGACTGCGAAAAGACGAAGAATGCTACGAAAGAAGCTCGAAGAACGAATTGAAGCTGTAAGAATGGAATGAGAAAAGCTCGTTTAGAGAGAACCTCGTTCGCTAAACTCCATTAACGCCTGGAATTAAAACAGAAGAGAGAGAGAAAGAAAGAATTGAAGTCCACACGAGAGCTAGAACTGAAATATGATGTCAAAATAATATAAAATATTTTCCAGGGCGTACAAGTAATTTAGTTGCACCCTTTTCTGTTTTGAGTTATACAGGATAGTGACTTATAATCTTTAAGATTTTTTGGATGGCGTGTGGACTAGAGTATACAAAGCCTCAAATTGATATCCAGAAAGAAAGCCTTGCGGTTATTTCTCAGTGCGTTTTACAATAGGAAGGATGCTAGCGTTACTAGGCCTATTATTCATTTGGAAGTTCGTTGCCGGGATTAAAATGCTAAGCCTAATTAGAGAATGAACCAATTCTTCTTAACGCGAAAGGCTAGCGTCTTTCTCATTTCGCTTTTCTCGAGGTCGGCCGCGAAATTACCATTTAAATAATGATTCTCATTTCACGCCTTCTTAGACAAATATATTTTACGACTATTTATTTCACCATGGCCCATTCTATATTCTACAGAATATTCTGTATGTTAAATCAAGGCTGCGACAGAATGTTCAGACTGAAATTCTTCGCCTATTTTTCGCTGACCTTTTACGACCAAAGTTTGTTAAAAGTATATTTTTAAGAATACAATTTTTATAAAACAACTCCAAGTTATGTTTTGAAGCGTCTTTACTGTAATGTGAGCGGATTTCAGGTAATACGGTTCAATCTAAGGGACATTTCTTGAAACTATTTGGAAATCGCCCGAAAATAAGCGTTAAAATTTATCCCTTCAAAGAAATAAAGTGAAACCTTATTTTCCTCACTCTGACTAAACACATGTCAGAAAAATGAAAGTACTGGTATATAAACTACCGAATACGTAGCTAGGTTTCCCGAGAGTCACGTGATAATTACACCAATGAAACTTTAGGAAGGGAGAAGGGAAACTAGAGAATTCAGAACGTTGAGTAAAATATTAAATCGAACGAAACAGTCTAAAACAAAAGCCGACTAGTTAACATTATCACCATCTCGCAGCCTAAGAGTTTAATTCCGCTTAGAAAAAAATGTGGTACCAAATGAAACTGACCCCCATCATCTGCTTAGTCATGGTGGCTACTTCTTGCCAAGCTTTAGATATTCTAAACGAAATGAAAACTGCGAGAGATAATTCCCTGGACAAACTGATGAAGCAAGCTAAAATTTATTCGTGCAGTTAAGTCAATTTTGAGAAAATTAATCTAACTTTCATCCCAAACTTACTAATGATTATATTTTTCTTCACAGTGGTGGCGGATTTGAAGACCCTGAGGAAGGAAGGAACCTTAGCTTGCGTTGGAAAATTGATTCCATCAATTGTAAACTTATTTATATTTTAATATTCATATATTATATATATAGCTTGAAACAACCTAGATTACGCTTAGGCATATGTGTTGTTTTCGAGCGATTCCAAACGTTCTTAACAATTATTTTCGTTAACTGCCCTAACTAGAAGTCGAGCGATTAGAACCAGAAAGACATAAGTTTAGACCTTAATTCCATAAAGACTTCTAAATAATTTTTGGCTCTATATTTCAGATGGAAAACGTGGCGCAAGACTGTTTCGGAGACGACACTGTTCCCTTGGTTGACAGAGCCGAAACTTTCTGCAAAGCTAGTGATTATAGCGTTCAGGTTTGTTAAATAAATTGTTAGCTTAATAAATTAACTACCACGCTGTTTTAATCCACAAAAAAAGTAAAAATAATATCGGTTTAATCTACTTTCCAGGACGCATTGGAGAAAGCCACATGCGCCACTCAAAGACTGACCCAAATGCAATACAACGAATTGAATTTGGCAGCCAGTCAAAACGGACAATTTGATATTAAAACGTTCCTGGACGACGTTAATGTAACTTAAAAATTTAACTATTATTTCCTGGGTCGTTTAATTAATCTGGTTAAATTATATTTTCTAGCAATGCTATACGTCACTTCAAATCCAGCAGAGTTTCACCGATTAAGAAGGAGCAATGAAAATTAAATTTGAAAAGGTTTTAAATAAAAGAATATATCATACGAAGCATACTATATCGTGTAATAACGTTGTAGAAATTATTTTGATGTTTTATATTATGAATAAAGTTATCAATTCTATTAAAGACTACAATCTTATCTATATTTAGAAGGGGGCGGGTGATGGCTCATTGGGGAAAATGAAAACTGTTAAAATCAAGTTTTCATTAAAGTTTGGTGGGGTCCTAAGTGCAATTAGCTTTCTCAGAACAACGAGCTAATTAGTTCCCGTTTCGTAGCGTAAAATTCCTATTCTTTCGAAATCAAATCTTTAGATTCTCATAAAACAGAATCGAACTTAGTGAAATAGACTTTGAAATTAATTGAAAATAGCATATTATTACTAATTATAAGATAGTTTTGAAATTAAACTAAGTATAGCATCTCTGAACAGCCTGCTTTGGGATGTTTTCCCAACCTGTTAATAACAAGGGGTCGAAGTTCAGGGTTATAACCTTGGTGAACATTGAAATGATCGTGCTATTGCTTTATGTCGTATCATAAATCCCTTCCAAGGTTGATTGCCATCAAAATAGATTTCATGTGACAAGAGAAGTAGATTATTTTATAATATAAAAAAAAACACAGAAATTATTCAAGCTTATAACTTCGTCTGAAAGTTGAAGTTCTAGAGAAACATAACTAAAAATAGAAAGAGAAGAAGTTCGAGTCTTACGGATCTATTTTAGAAAGTGGTATCTAAATTAGAGATACCTGAAGCGGGAATAATTACAATAAAGTTTAATATACTTCTGATATTCCCAGAATTCGTTTTCTCGATATTTTTCAGTATTAGTTGGTACACGTAGTATATTGTTTTTGCGAAACCCCCAAGGCTCAGTTTTACGTGTAGCTACGGTTAAAATAAATTCCATATAGTTGCAAAGCGAACATTTAACAGGTGGTAAAAACTAAATGAAGTTCCATTGGCAAAACGGGGAAAAACAACACGCATCTAGCCTCGTGATACCACATCACGCTGCAGTCTAGTTATTTCCCCGTACATAATCTAACCAACCTAGCTCAGTAGAACTTCAGTCCTACGTATAAAAGGTTCAATTGAATTAAATAAAGAGTTTTAGGGTAAAACAATGGCATCGGTTACTTTACTGGCGGTTTGCTTTGTTTCTATCTTGGGAAACGTTTTGTCTTACGATTTACAAAGTTTGGCAAATCCATTTTACGAGGCATTTCAGGAAGCCAATAACGCTATCAACAGTTACGATTGTGGTAAGTTCAACCTATTTACCTTCCCTTTAAAATAATTAAATCAGCTAGCTTAAATTTTGGAAGATATTGATTTAAAGTCAATACGCAAGCTCAAATTATGTAATGAATAAACAGCGCTTTAAAGTCAATCCTCTACCTCTTGAAATAATTTCAGCTGAAGAAACTTTTAACTCTGAATTTATGAAAAGAATCTACGACTGTATTGGCAAAGAAGTGCCACAAGTGGTACGTATAGAGGGATAAATTTACGAATGCATTTATCAAAAGAATATTATCGTTTCTCTTTGGAATTTTTGAAAGACAAAACGATATTGGGTGAAACTAATAATGAAATATTATTCCAATTTCAGTCTGAAGGTTTAATCGACTGTTTCGACAACCAATCTCTAACTAACGCAATTAGAAACTTTTGTGGAAAATTTTCCCAACTCCCATATGACGTATTTATAATCAACTCCTTCGTTAACTTGTAAGGTCGTATAATAATCTTATGATCCATTTTATAGCAATTAAGTTTGAAAGCCGCTTGTCTGCGACAAAATGAACTTAGAATCGAATACAATATCCAAGCTATGAAAACTTTGAACAAAACTTTCGAAACGCCATACAGCATCTATTACGAGGTAACACATAGCTTAGCTTGAACATTAATAATAATATATTATCTAATTTTAATCTACTCTCGGAACAGTCTTGTTTGGCTAACACCATGAAGCGCGAAGGAGTTTCAGGGGAAATTCAATTTAGCAACAAGGTAAGTTTCTTACCAAGGAAAAGCACGCGGTAACATGGCCGGATTAAGGGGGGGGGGCGAGGGGGCACTGGCCCACCGGGCTCAAGTCTTGTTGGGGGCGTATAGGGAGCTAACAGTTCTGACCCTGAAACGTCTGGAGTTTCATCCCCCCTAACGGTTGTAAACGCGCAAAAATGCCAACCAGAGAGGGGCTGCGTGACGTCAGACTATCTCTTTCCCCTAACCAGTTGTTAGCTCCCTATTGAGTTAAACCTTTCCCCCTTAGCAACATTTGCTGTTCCTTTTTTTTTCAACTTAAGGGGGCGCACATTATCTCGGCCCCCGGGTACAAAATTGCTTAATCCGGTCCCGCGCGGTAAACTATAAACGTGCGTCATGCAATCGTTTTAAGGTTATTTCGTACAAAACGTTAAGCTTGCCACTTACTAAGTTAATCTGTGATAGTTCCTCCGTCCTTGTGATGAATTTATGTCCTTGAGGTTAAAATATTAGTCCACCCATGGTGAATGCGTTATCCCTCCATAATCTTTCTTCGATACTTTTCGATTGAGATATTAACTGGACTCTTGACCCTAATTCTCAATCCCCTAAAATAAGAGATATTTATCTCATTCATCAGTTTTTTTAAGTTATTTTCTTGAAGTTAAAAATAAAACAATTCCGTGACACGACACCATAACCACGGGCCTTTTATTAAAAATCGCTACCTTTGACCTCGACCACTTTCAAAGAACCTCATTGGCTCGTGCAGCCAAGAACAACCTTTACACTGCCACGCGGTCATTAATTGTTAGCAATTAATCAGTCACCATGGAGAAATATTAAAGGAGACGCTTTTAATTCAACTTTCATTCTAACTCCCATGAAATTTCTTCTCCAACACAAAAAAACACAAAGATTTTTTATAAAATATTATTTTTTATTCAATTATTCCAGCTTCAAGTTTTGGATAACAAGAATGTCCCTTCAATGTACCATAGATACTAAGACCACTGAAAACTAATGAGAGCGGAGCGGGACATAAACCTTTTTATAAACATTGTTTAATATGAAGAAATAAATGTACATGATAACATAAAAAGAAATATAATTATAAAGAAATAAACAAAATTAAAACCAGAAATTCTTCCTTCATTTTATTGAACTGGGGGTTAAAAAGTAAATTTATTTTGACCTTTGACCTGTCCTAAATGGCTAAACTCTTTATACAACTTAATTTGAGATCTGTTAGGCAATCATATTATGGTTTTGTTTTATTTTATTTAGTAATATCGTTGATTGGGTTGATTTGGATATGACATCCTTGCAACACCAGATTGTGGAACAAAGGAACCCTTCAGGAGAAAATTGAGGCTTACTCGTTCGTTAAAGTTGGGATAAATTTAAGTAAGAATTAGGCCTACAATGTGGTTTCTTACATGGGGATGAGATTGGGAAGGTTGACCAGCGGTAGGGGGAGCTGTCTGAAAATGTTGAGGAGTTGAGACTGGTGGTCTAACCGGATATCCAGTTATTATACTCCCAGATGGCTGCAAAAACGTTACAATTACATAATTTAATTTTCAGACTAGGAGGATTGAAACCATTTACACCAGGAGGTCAGGCTACATGGTGGACAAAATGCAGTACCAAGTAGCCTCACCTCCTGGTGTAAAAGGTATCAACCCTCCTACCTTTGAGGATTGTTGCTGTATTTGAATCATTGATTGACCACGAATTGGAACAACAGAACCCTAAAATAAATAATGAAACATGAGAGTTGAAAAAGAACCCTCCTGAAGAAATAACCTTTAAAGGGAGGGTGAAGAGGAAAATCAAGTGATTTTTTATCGATTCTTCTACTAATTACTACAAGACCAGTCTGCATAGTGAAACATTCAGGAAATACCAACTCCGAATGATTTTAAAATTATTTCAAATTAGGTTCAGATTTTAAGGATAATTTTAAACAAGGACCTCCGACCAATCGCGTAACGCCCTGCCTTTTTATTAACAAAATTCTCATGGCACGCATGCTCCGTGTTGAATGAAATTTATCACGAGATTTAATAAAATTAGGCGCGCGACATGACAATCGTGGCGCGAGACATGGAGCGTGCCACGAGAATTTTGTTAACTGGAAGGCAGGGCGTTACGCGATTGGTCGGCAGTCCTTGTTTAAAATTATCCTTACTTAAAATCTGAACCTAATTTGAATTTTAAAATTATTCGGAGTTGGTATTTCCTGGTGTAAATGTTTCACTATGCAGACTGGTCTTATAATTAGTGGAAGAATCGATAAAAAATCACTTGATTTTCTACTTCACCCTCCCTTTAAAAAGGGAAAATATAGTGAACCAATTGAAAATACCTGTTGAACATAATATTTTTCATCAGGAAATCTAGCTGCTTCTTGTTTCGCTTGTTCAATTTGTTGTAAACTATTTACAAAATCTGTCATAGTAAAAACAAACATGTTTTTCTGTTCGTTCGTTCATTCGTTTGTTTACGATAGCAATCAACATCACTAACTTTGCTGTTGAATATGAGATAAATGATATCCTGGATGAGGAGGCATGTGTTTACTAGAAACAGTTTGTTCGGAACTGCCACCAAATTGTGAGGCAAACTGTGGGTAATTAGAGGCAGTTGTCGGAGGAGGTGGTGGAGGAGCACCTCCTGAAGAGTTGACCACTGGACTTACTGTCATTTGAACACCTCCTTGACCAGGGTGGGGGTAAAATTGGTTTGTAGTATATAAACCAGATTCTAAATAATACAGAGAAGGAGAGAGAG
Organism: Phalangium opilio; assembly: GCF_054372755.1. Classification (NCBI taxonomy): domain Eukaryota; kingdom Metazoa; phylum Arthropoda; class Arachnida; order Opiliones; family Phalangiidae; genus Phalangium; species Phalangium opilio. Next base: position 7,645,170 of record NW_028324182.1, on the reverse strand, counting down.
AAAAAAAACGATAAAGTTGTTAGTTACAAATGACCTCTGACCCCAAATTGAATAAATATGAATGATACTGTCATGGATGAAGAATGCGCGTGAGGAAATTTGTTTTCACTCTACAGGATAGGCAACTCCCTATCTCGAGCGACAGCTTATTCTGTATATACTCTGTGACAACATCGGTTGTCAGCACGCGCAAAGCTAGGTCTCTATGTAACCTAGCCTTGCGCGTGCTGACAAGAGACAAAAAACTTCAGGATCTTCAGGATTTAAAATCGTTTAAAATATCCTGAAGTTTTTTGTCCCTTGTCAGCACGTACAAAGCTACGTTACATAGAGACCTAGCTTTGCGCGTGCTGACAACCGATGTTGTAACAGAGTATATACAGAATATTCTGTCACTCGAGATAGGGAGTTGCCTATCCTGTAGAGTGAAAACAAATTTCCTCACGCGCATTCTTCATCCATGGTTGTTTGTTACAAATGACCCCTGACCCCAAATTCAAGAATAAATGTATGAATGATACTGTACTTTGATTGAAGGGAGCAGCTATATGCGTTTTAAAATTAAAGTTTTGATGATACGCAGCATGAGGTGGAGGTGGAGAAGGACTTCTTGGGCGTTTCATAGCTCCCTATTTAACAATTTATTTGAATAAAACTAATTAATTAATTAATTAAAGATATTATTCAATAAATAAATTAATTAATAATAAAAAAAGAGATGTCATGCAAACCAATCCATACACTTAATAAAATCAAGTAATCACTTTCACATACAGGGGGAATCAAACTTTGGGGAGGAGGAATTCCTTTATAAAGAATTGGGGCTCTGTTTAAGATGTGTTGACCCTGAGCTGGCATGTACAAAGATGGAACGCCCAAATTCATTCCATGAGGAACGTAGCTGTGAGAAACTGCAACCATTTCACTAGAAACATGAAATTATTATTTTAAATGGTTTATATATATAATATATTGGTGAAAAAATATTATAGTATAGACCATTCCTGTAAGTACTTGTAGAGAAACAAACGTGCAGGGGCGGAGAGGTGTCTTCCGACTCGCTAAGAGGCAACGCCAGATGGAGCCACAGTTCACTAAACGCGGGAGGCTAGGCAAGTCGCTCTGCCTCTAGCGGTGCTTCTCAAAACACCTCTAGCCCCTGTTAAGTTCTCTTCAGCCATGTCAATAATGGAATGGTCTATTGGCACTCAAAATTAATATTATTACCTGGCTTCTTTAACTTGAGCACGCCTGCGAGTTTCATCTTCGTTCAGTACTTTCTTGAGCTGCAGAAATAACTGATGTTTTTCCTCTTTAAGTTCAGCCAATTTACGCTCAAATCTAGATATCTTTAATTTAGGAGCATTAATAAACTAAATTTTCACGAAATATTAACGACATACTTGATCTTTAATTTCCTCTAGAGTCATTGCATCTTGTTTCCGTTTAATTTCTTGTTCCCTACGAAGTCTTTCTATGGCTGCATCAGCTTCTTGCTCTATAAATAAGGTTTTAAGGATAAAATTATTGCGTTTTTATATGGAATAAGGCAATTTTTGATATAATTACCTTGTTTTTTCTTTTCTCGCTGTTTCATTATATGCATTTTCATTGCACTCCACATCTCAATACTCATTTTTGGGCGTTCAATCATAGCGGGTGCCGCATCTGGTGGCTCCTTGTTTTTAGCCTTAATCAATGTTATTTAAAAAAAATTAGGCTTAAATATAGTTTAATTAATTAATTAATTAAATTCAAACCTGAGTTTCTCGGTTAACCATTTTCAAATTCAAAATGAACTTGTTGTCTTGTTGTCTTAATAGAAAAGTAGCGACGGCGGGCCTTGGCGAAGAAGAGGTTCCACTTCGTAAGCAGTCGACGAATCGAGTCTAGTGAAGGGCCGGAAATAAGCACGGGACACTGGACATTGTCCAATAAAATTTCAAAATGTCAGATAATTTTTTTAGAAAAACTAAGGGGGTTACTAAACATTTTTCCGATAGCTTGACTATGAAGATGCGACAGTATTTTTGCACACTCCAGTGGACAATGTCCTATAAATTTTCCAGTCAAAGGGGGGAGGGGAGCAGTGTGGGAAATAAGGATTTTTTTAAAACTGGACCTGTGGCCAGTAGAGCCTAGGTATTTTAATTAAAAAACTGGCCACGGTGCCACCTACCACTTTTAGCCTCAAAAATCAGGCTTTCGTAATTTATGGCCAAATTATTTATTCTGGACAATATTTGCTAGGGCGTAGGCTTAGTAGGTTAGATTTTATAGGTATGGGTATTTAAAAATATTGGAGTCTTAAATTAAGAACTATAAGTCTTTATTGAGTAATGCTAAATTAAAAAATTCGGCCCGTAGGGAGGGAGTTGACACTCCATTGTTATCTTCACATAGACCAGACCCAAACAAGACTACCGAGAGATTATCTTCCCTTTAGCTAACTGCAAAAATCACTTCATCTAGAGATTCCACTCTGTGTGTAGAGCGTAGACAAACATACGAAACCCACCCATAATCCCACTCCCACAATTCAGGGAAAACAAGCACACAGCGTAGAAGCAAAGACGAGACAAGTTTAGGGATTAACATAGTATTTATTTAATGAACCAAAATCTTGAGGGGGAAAAACTTTGAATTAATTAAGTGGCCACCAGGGCCAGTAGACCCCGAAGCGTTTAATTTTTAAACTGGCCCAGCTAATTTTTAAACTGGCTATTGGCCTGTGAAAGTGCCTTATTTCCCACACTGGAGGGGAGTCACTTGCACACACATGTCCAATAAGAGTTTTTTCTTATTTCCGGCCCTGGGTATCGTGATAAAAGGGGTGAAATTAATCACGTGGTTACGGATCTGACCCTTAGCAGTGCACCAGTTGACCTATATATATGTTCTAATATCTATGACTCCGTGTTAATACTTAAAAGTGGGACTGTGGGAACTGGCGTACATGTTGGTTGTTGGTAGTTTGGAATGGTACATGTAAAATGTCATGTCAACAACACCGAATTTTTGGGTTTATCATTGTGTATTATAATTTCAATATAAATAACCAGATAGATAATTAATTAATAGTTTGAAAATAATCAAGAATTATAAATATCTTTTGTTTGCTAAGTCGCAGTCTCAAATGTTTACATAATATTTCGATCCACCACCAATCTTCCTTTCAAGATTTTAGGCCTAACAAGGTCGGGAACTCGGTCGGTATCTCCCTTACGTTCCGTCGCCTGCCAGGATATACGGATTAATTTGGTTTTATTATGAACACTGCAACCAATATTCAAATTAGTAGTACTCAAGAAAGCAATGTTAGTACGCAACTGAACGTTTTGGACACTGAAGTTGGTGTATCGGCTTTAGAAACCGAAGATTATTTAACCCCTGAAGATAAAAACCAAGAGAATAATATTAAGCCTAGGTCTATGCCGTCAGCTAGTCAAACTATCAACAACACGAAAGATTCAACTTTGTTATCGAACAATCATCATAGGTAAGCTCCTTTTTAATCACATTTTTAATTATATTTTAAATAAATGGACGTGACAAGTTGACTGACATAAGGCGCGATATCTGTTTAAAACTGCATGTTTGTGTGATAGTTTCGCGGACTTGTTAATGTTGTCATTAATTAATTAATGAACCATTTAACTAATACTCTACTTATTATAAAAATAAAATTAGTTTAAATTGAAGTAAACATTGACTGACATTTCTGCATTAAAAATCTTAAGAAAGCACTGACCCCTTTTAAGTTAACTTCTCTCAAGAAATTATAACTGAAATCCATAATACAAAGATTACCTATGTAGATTTATAGACTAATGCTTGATTTAAAATAAAAAGTCATATCATTCAAACACGATTAGTTATTTACACATAATAGGATATTGGTTGACTCAATGATATAATGATCTTTAGATAAGCACACTTTTGTACCTTTGCTTCCTATTAGCATTATCTAATTTAGTCTGTCTTTGTTACCGAATCATGAAGGTTTTAAAAGTAATTCAGGCAACCAATTTGAAATAAGATCATATATTGATTAATATCCCAAGAGTTTTGTTAAAAGAATAATTGTCAAGTTATTAACAGTTGGATTAGGACAAATTTTTGATAAATAACAGCCGTTTCCTTCCCATATTAAGATAAGCTATCATAATTTGTATTTATTCACTTGATGCAAAAGTTAGGTTATAGAATAAATATAGAGTTTCACATATCGGGAATTTTTTTGTAAGAATTCTAGTCTGAAAAATGTTCAAGAAGACTTTTCGTTAACCTCAATTTTAGCAATAATATGAAACCAGTTATAAAGGAGAAGTCTCCTGAAATATAATTTTTTTATCCCATTTTCTAATTAGATATTTAAAAATAATTTAAAAAAGACTAAAATAATGAAGTTTTTGCCGAAAATATAGGAATGTTTTGAGTTTTAAAATACTTGAATTGAAAAATTTAATAATTAAAGTCCCTTAAATTACGCGAGATAATCCTTCAATTAGCCCGCAGGCATTTAACAGGGCTAAACAAGACGGAAAAAAATGGAAAAAATATTTTTCTGGTATATTTTATTACTTTCACTTTTTAATTTTGCTTTATTTCGTGTTTCAAGTTTTCTTTCCTTGAAAGAGTCAGTCAAAGTTTGGTACTCTGACATAATAATTTTAACATACTATCTTTACACCCGTAATTAATGTCCACGAATTAATTTAAAATTTGTTTAATCCCTATTTATTTAATTATTTTATCCTGTGGTACATGTACGAATACGCAATCAGGTCGATAGATACTTTGAAAATACCTTGATTTGATGTTGAAATTGATTGTTTTATAAATCTCTGGGTTAACTTATGCCCTATGGCCAAAAAAATGTGTTGCATTATCGTTACTGAAAGTGTACCACTACTTTTTTATTTTTGCACAGTATTAAATGTAGCTTAGTAGCGTTAACTCTATAATGGTCTGTTTTATACAATATGAACGTTTTAGACTATCTTTAGATTAGAAATTAATATTAAATTTAGCATAAAATGTTACGTAAAAATTGGAAAGACGCTGGTAAACGTATAATTCAAAACACCAGGTATTTTTAAAAAATATTTGAGAGAAAATTAAGTGGTTTTTGTTTTGTAATTTATTTAAAAATTAGTGTAGACGTAATGTATTAATAATACGAGTGTCTAACTGGTTGTCAAAAAAACTTTTCAGGAAGAAATTTGATTCAAAATCTAGTCAAGAAGTAGTGAAAGAAAGTCAGGAATGGCAGATGTAAGTGTTAAAAAAATTGGTGTTTAAGGGAGGCAATAGATTTAGTACTCTAAGCTCCCTGGGAAATATTGGCTTTAGTTTTTCTATATTATTGTTAAAGGACATTATTTTTACACGTAAACCTTCAACAACAACACCTGTGTTTTATGTGGGTTTTAGAATAACGGCACAACTAATTTGTTCTATAGTATTGTGTAGTGTTTAAACGCGCGGTACATGTAGCTTGTTAGATCCATGATCTATGTAAAGAGGGTCATCGCAAAAAAAAATATTTTGTGTTGATTTATTTCAAATCTAAACTGTGATTTAACCGAAACTATGATTTGTGTCAGTGAAGCTATTGCTTAGGGATTAAACTGAGGTAAATAAACAAATGTTTACAGGAACCGTTCACCGACACCAAGTCCAGAGAATGGGAATAAAAGCTCTAACAAGACTGAGGCACATCATAGTCCGCAAGCGGTGAAATTGAATCAATCACATAACGAATTTCATCGTACACCAAGCCCAGTGCCTAGTCTGTCGGGAAAACAATACCACCACCACCACCATCAGCGTCACGATTCAAGCGATTGCGCGACTGGTATGAGCGCCTACGTAAACGGTAGCGAAAATGGCAGCCCTCGCGATTCAGTGGCCAGTCGAGCCCATTCTCCGGCCACTGGCAGTGGAAATTCTTCATTAGATAGCGGTTCATCACACGTTGCTACTCCTCCGACTACTCTGACCAATGGTCAAGACAATCTAGGCTCTCTCTCCATCCCTGATAATGTTAGCCGCTCGTCAGAGTCTGGGAGATCTTACGACAGTTTATATTATCAAAAAACACCCGATACGCCACTAAAACCAGATGTTTCAAGCGTTAAAAGCAGCAAAAGCGGGGATAAAAAGAAAAAACCCTCAGCTTGGTATAATGTAAGTTTAATAAAGGCAGGGAGCCCACCGGTCCTATAATACCTATAAATTCCTATATTTTTGAACCTGTCCTTTATTATCCTATAATTTCATGAAAGGTCCTATAATATCCTATATTTTTGACTTAGTCGAAGTTTTCGTATAGTTTAGCATCAAATTTATCATTTAGCTTTTTTTTTATCGAGATCACATTTGAATAGACACCGAAATTGTGGAGCTCGCTTAGGATTTTTTATATATTATATTATGTTATATTTTAATTAAGTTCTTCTGAGTTTTCAAAGTAAAATCAAATTTGTTATTTTTTATTTTTTGGGATTTTTCTACATAGTTTAAGCCCAAAATTGTATTATATTAGAACATTTTTAGTCCTATATTTTCCTATAAAAACACATTTTTTCTCCTATAAAATCCTATAATTCCGGGAAAAAATTCCTATTTTTCCTATAAGGAATTTAAATTTAAGAGTGGGCTCCCTGTAAAGGGTTTCAACATGTATAAAGCGAGCTTACCCAAATCACATTTAAGAAAATTTACCTACTGAAATTTCCACATCCTTTCAACACAAACATAAATCTAGAAATTAAATAACCTTTTTTTTTTGGATCTGTTACAACTACCTGCAGACTACCTTCAGATTTTTCTTTTTATTACATAGTCATTATGCAGTAAATGTAAAACTATAATTTTTCTATTAGCCTCAGGCGTTTTATTTGTTCTTCCTCATAGAAGATAATTACGCGAAAAAAATCTCAAACTAATGTAGTTATATACGGTATAGGTTTATTTTATTTTGCTTACGTGTAATAAGCGTTAAATAGATATACTTCGAGGTAAGAGTGTTGTCGGGGGCATAAAAGGTTAATTTAATATGAATGAGAACGGTTGTAGTTTAGATATAGGTCTCCCGAATAGAATTATTAGCGTTCAATATGTCCCCATGTCTAAAAAAATGTTATCTAGGTATTGTAACGTCTTCTCTTACCTGCAGATGCTAAATCCAACGTACAAATCACGAAGCGACGATTTTAAAAGATTGTTTAAGGATTTACCGGAATCTGAAAGATTAATCGTTGGTTAGTAAATTAAATTAATTCAATCGCCTTCGTGATATTATTATATTATGTTGACAGTAACATAAGTTTAAGTTTAAGTTTAATACGACTTCAAATGGTTCTAGATTATTCTTGCGCAATGCAAAAGGATATTTTAGTCCATGGAAGGCTTTACGTTTCGCAAAATTATATTTGTTTTTACGCAAATATATTTAGATGGGAAACTTTTGTAAGCATCGCGATTGATTTCTTTCGGTTTGAAACTTAACTTACCTAAATATTCCGTTTTCAAGTTGGTTTTACGTTGCCGTGATATAGCCAGTATGACGAAAGAAAAAACCGCTATCGTCATTAATAATGCCATTCAAATTTGCACAAGCAACGAGAAACATTTTTTTACCTCCTTTGGTGCTCGTGACAAAACTTATTTGATGCTTTTTCGAGTCTGGCAAAATGCTCTTCTCGAACAGGTACATCGATTGTTTGTTTGTTCCATAGTTATTTTATCATAGATGATAAAAGAATTCAATTAAGTTAAACATGGCGCGATTTCTGAATGAAAATATTATAGCCGATGTCGTCTCAACAACTTTGGACATGGGTTCACATTAGTTACGGAGATGAACTTGGTTTAACGAGCGATGACGATGATTATGTTTGTCCCAATCCTTTACCCTTGGGAAGCAGCGTGACCGAAGATGATAAAAGTTTTCATTGTTCCGATGATCAATCGTTCATTGATAAAGAAGGCCTACTTTTGAGCGACAAGCTTGATTTTAGAGTCGGCCGCGGACATCCCATAGGAATGTACGATTCTACACTGGATCTTGTCAATGTAAGAGACAATGTTACCTTTATCCTTTTATTGGTTATCTAAGGGAATGATAAAATCTTGTTTACCTTTAATGGCTGGCTCTTAAGATGTAGGCCTATAACTGTTACTTTTATTTGTAGCGTAAGTGCCCCTGAAACACCTTTACATACTTTAGTTGATTCTGTTTTTATTTTAAAATTAAGTTAGAATTTGACCTTTCATACTTGCTTATCTTATCACTAAAGTACCTTAGATAAGGAGAAATTTATTAACAGGTAGCTTTAGTAGCGTTATTAACCAAGCTCAGACGTTAGAGTAGTTACAGGTTAGAGGTTTTTTATTTATTCTAGGCCTATACATTGCATTTATATATATATATATATGTATTTTTTTGTAATCCTTTCGCCCCTAATCGCGAAATATGATATAAGAACGCAAAATTCTGCGTCTAACGATAAATTTTTAGGCAAAAAATAGGTCTAATGTTCAGATTTCGTATTTTCCTTAAGGGATTGAACGACAGTCCTATTCTTCCACCAAAAATGAGTAAAAATCCTAAGGATGGGCCACCACCCAAAGCCACATCTGTTAGTGATTATCCACCGACGGATTTAAGCGATACTACAGAGTCTGATTTAGCTATTGATGGTTGGTGATTTGAAATTATATTTTCATGTTCACGGTTCGTGATGAAAGAATTTACTAGAGAAATTGTCATTTATATTTTAAGGAGGTGAAATTATTTGTGGGTGTGAAAGTCACCAAGGGAAAGAGGTTTTGAACGCGACATTTGAAATAGCCGTTGATCAGCTATTTAATCTTATTTTCACCAAATCAAAATTTATGTTGGATCTTATGGATTCTAGGAAAACATTTGGTATAATTTTTTTTTGTTCAATTTGGTTTTCCGTCTGTGGTACTTGATTGGAAATGGTGTTCAATTAATTTTCATGATTCTCTGATGAATTTTACAGACGTAATGGAAATCCCTTGGCAATTATCTACGGAAACGAATCACAAAATGAGACAATTAACGTACACATTGACATTAAATCATTCAATGGCCAAAACAGCTCAAACCACAGACACTCAGGTTTGTAAAATAGTTGCTAAGACTAACTTATGCCAAGAAGTGATATCTAGTTTATTAGGGAGAAGGTATAAATTCGCCACATTTCCAGCTTTATCTCCAGTCCAAACGTATAGTAGGTCCGGAGTTAATCCCCGCCTCTAAATTACAACCAGCATCTCACTGGTTCTTGAAAACCCACGTCAGCGCGACGCTAATGACGAAAATTACAGTCATATTTTCCCACTGAGGAGAGACGAAATAGCCCGGCCTCCTTTTACGCCCCCCCCCCTTGTATTTTGAAAGGGGGACTGGGACTAAGGCGCGAATACTTAGGCGTCTTAAACCTTCTCCCTAATAAACTAGATATCACTTCTTGCTTATGCTAAGACTAATTGCGTTTGGTATTCTTCAGCGTTTAATGAAACAAAGTAAACCGGGGCAACTTTACGTGGTTGACTGCGAAATTGTCAATACTGGCATTCCCTATAGCGATACCTTTTCCGTTAAATCCCAATATTGCATTACGAAAATTTCGAAAAATGAAACTAGACTTAGGGTTCACGGATCTGTTCAGTATAAAAAATCCGTTTGGGGTTTAGTCAAATGTGAGATGTTTTTTATTAAGTTAGGTGGACTTAATTCTCTGGACTTAACTTAACATTTAAAACTGTCTGCCAATGTTTAGCATTGATTGAAAAGACAGCCATGCAAGGATTGAATGAATTTTGCGTGGATTTAGAAGTAGCTTTAAGGAGGGATGCTGAGGGTATTGTACAACCTTCGGGGAAAAAGATTAGAAGAAGGAAAAGGACCAAAACTATTGATTTAAAAGATGTACCTAAAGAAATGGCGAAAGCGATTCAGAGCCAAACTATATCACGAAAGTCAAGTAAGACTTGTATCAAGTTATTGTCAAAATTTGGCTTATTGTTTTTTTTTTTTTTTTAACATTTTATGTTTTAGTCCCAGCTATTATTGGAAATGAGGCGGTGTCGGCTGGTCCGACATCTGATCTTGTTATTCGCGTTATTTTGGCGACGTAAGAATCAGTTTTAAGAAGATAATTATTAACAGGGTTCATACAAACCTGGAAAACAGGGAAAACCTGGAAAAATCAGGGAAATAAATAGTTGACAAAAACCTCAGGGAAATTTAAAATTTTTAGTAAAATTCCGGGAAATCAGGGAAATTTGCGTCAAACAGTGGCCGAGTAATTAAGCAAAATGTTCGTGAACATCCCCTTCAGAGGATTAACATTACACTAATCTTTGGAGGCTCATAACTCTGGTTCTACTAGAGATACGGGGATGTCCTTCGAGTATGTTATAGTCCTCTTTATCCCCCATCTAACCATACTAAAAACGTACGGCTACGACAAATGGGGGCCGAGTAATTAAACAAAATGTTCGTGAACATCCCCTTCAGAGGATTAACATTACACTAATCTTTGGAGGCTCATAACTCTGGTTCTAGTAGAGATACGGGGATGTCCTTTGAGTATGTTATAGTCCAATTTGTCCCCCATCCAACCATACTGTAAACTTAGGGCTACGACAAACAGGGGCCAAGTAATTAAGCAAAACGTAAACAAACAGCCCCTCCATAGGAATAGCATTAGACCCAACTTTGGAGGCTCGTAACTCTGGTTCTACTAGAGATACGGGGATGTCCTTTGAGTATGTTATAGTCCTCTTTATGCCCCATCTAACCATACTAAAAACGTACGGCTACGACAAACAGGGGCCGAGTAATTAAGCAAAATGTTCGTGAACATCCCCTTCAGAGGATTAACATTACACTAATCTTTGGAGGCTCATAACTCTGGTTATATTAGAGATACGGGGATGTCCTTTGAGTATGTTATAGTCCTCTTTATCCCACTCCTTCGTTAACATTTGCTCCATAAGACACTCCATATAAGGGAAAAACCTGGAAAACTCAGGGAAGTATATGGGGAAAAAACCTGGAAATCTCAGGGGAATTTGTTTTCCAAAAGTTGTATGAACCCTGTATTAATTATGAAGGCATTAATGAAGACGTACTTGTTAATCTTTAGTTTGGTGACATTATTACTATTAAATGGATTATTATTCTATAAACTATGGTCTTTGGAAGACCAGTCTCTCCAACTCGCTACGTTACCTGCAGATTTTGAGCTACCTCTTGATGGGTAATTAATAAATTAAATTAAATTATTTTAGAAATTCATTTGAGAGAATCTTTTAATGTAATTTTTAATTTAAAGCAACCCTTCTTCGGAGAGTCTAATCAGATTACTTCGACAGCAAGAGATATTACATAGATCAGAGATTGAAAAATGGAAAGACGCAGTGGGAGACGTTATCAAGTTAATAAGATTAGTAAGTGACGTTTCTTTTTTAACTCAGGGTTCATACAAACCTGGAAAACAGGGAAAACCTGGAAAAATCAGGGAAATAAATAGTTGACAAAAACCTCAGGGAAAACTCAGGGAAATTTAAAATTTTAAGTAAAATTCCGGGAAATCAGGGAAATTTGCGTCAAACAGTGGCCGAGTAATTAAGCAAAATGTTCGTGAACATCTCCTCCATAGGATTAACATTACACTATACTTTGGAGGCTCATAACTCTGGTTATGTTAGAGATACGGGGATGTCCTTTGAGTATATTATAGTCCTCTTTATCCCCCATCCAACCATACTAAAAAGTTAGGGCTACGACAAACGGGGGCCGAGTAATTAAGCAAAATGTTCGTGAACATCCCCTCCATAGGATTAACATTACACTAATCTTTGGAGGCTCATAACTCTGGTTCTACTAGAGATACGGGGATGTCCTTTGAGTATGTTATAGTCCAATTTATCCCCCCCCCCTCCTTCGTTAACATTTGCTCCATAGGACACTCCATATACGGGAAAAACCTGGAAAACTCTGGGAAGTATATCGGGTGGGGAAACACCTGGAAATCTTGGGGAAATTTGTTTTCCAAAAGTTGTATGAACCCTGTTAACTTTTAAACAGAAATTAGGCCTAGAATCAAATTTGAAATTTTCTTTCAATAAAGATGGAGAATTCTTTATCGGATTTGAAAAACAATATTGAATCTTATGGGAATTCCGCCATGTTAAAATCAGTGACATTAGTCAGTCCTAATCCTGTTAATCCCACCAATTCTCCACCTCCGACGGTTTTACAACAAAATAAAGAATAATTAATTTGGTATGTAAAAAAAAAAAAAAAAAGACCGTTTCTTTTAATTAAATCTTGATAATTGATCGGCAATCAAACATCTTAAATTAATTCATTTCCCAGCCAGCCAGCCATCCAGAGAATTTATTAATTAAATTAATTAAAATTAAAATTATCTTCCCCCCCCTCCCTCCCCCAACTCACTTGTTTTTAAATTTTTCAAATTTATTCTGCTAATTAACTGTTAATTAATTAATTAATAAAATAAATTAATTAATTATTGAAAATAAAACTAGAGATATTTATAAATGAATGAAAGATTTCTGGGGATGCAGCAGCCAAAGTCTATAATATTATAGAAGTATCGTGTGATATTTATAAAAAATCGTAAAATAACTAAAAAAAAAAGAATAAAATATATCTATATATATAAAAAACAAACAAACAAACAAACAAATCCCCCGAGTCTTTTGTCTGCCTGGTGCAGCGAGACAAGTATGTACAATATTATTTTAATATGATAGGTCTGGTTCTGGGCAGTTTAGAGCTATCGTAACTAGTACACTAATTAGTAATTAATTAGGTTACTTTGAATGGATTAATTAAATACTATAGCTTCTAAAGTTGAAAGGGTTAACTAATAACTTCTCGGATGATAAATATTATAGAAAACTGTTTGACTCATTACTACTGAAGCAAATAAATTAATTAATAGGCCCGGTTTAGATTTAATTTAATGCTCATTTTAGGTTAATTAATTAATTTAGGTCTTAATTTTGGTAATGGAAGTAAAAGCTAAATTAATTTTGAAATTAAAAAATATTATTTATAAATTAATTAATCCTTTTTTAAATCCTAATTCCATTAATTTTTTCCTACCCAAGTTTGACATTAATTTAATTAATCAATTATTAACATCATTTTAGGTTAATTAATTTAGGTCTTAATTTCGGTAATGGAAGTAAAATACTAAGGAAAGCTAAATTAATTTTGAAATTAAAAATTATTATTTATAAATGAATTAAACCTTTTTAAAATCCTAATTCCATTAATTTTTTCCTACCCAAGTTTGACATTAGTTTAATTAATTAATTAATCAATTATTAACATAATGTAAAATTCTTTGTTAAGTTTCTATATTCGTCTATTTTAATTCCTTTTTTTTGTTTAATTTTAATTTTAATTTCAAGGTTTTTTAAATTATTATTAATTTCATTTAGTTTGTATAAAAGTGGGTTAATTAATTTAATTTAATTATTATTAGGAATAGATCTATTTAATTTTTTAAACTATAGTCTTCCTATATATGATGTTACTTAATCATTCACAATTAGTCTATATTTTTTTCACTATATGTAGAATTTAAGTTCTAGTTTTATTTTTATTTCATATATTTTTTTTTAATTAGTAATTACTAATTAGCATCAACGGTAATGAGCCAAACTGCTCCCCATTTTTAGGTGTAAATAGCAATTACGACATTAGTTAATGAAAAAAAACAAGGTAAATAAAACAAAAACATTGGTCCTAAAAATAAATAAATAATTTCAATTTGTCTTAATTATTTAATTTCCATGTAGATTAATTAAATAGATTTAAAATATGTAGAAAGACAGGTCCTTTTTAAATTAATTAATTAATTAATTAATTAATTAAGAAACTAAATCTCTGGGTTCCTTTCTCATTAAAATTTAAAACTAGATGAGAACGATATCCACTTTTAAATTAATTATAATTTAATGTATAATATTCTGTTTTGTTTTTCCCGATAAAAACCAACGAAAAATGATCGTGTCTATTTCCAATATGAAAATAAAAATGTTTTTGTTAAACGAATATTATGGGTCGTTTTTATATTTTCTTAGAAATCTAATGATTGATAAGAAACCCGTACATCATAACTTGTAATTCAATATCTAATAAGATTTCAGCAAGAAGGGATATCTAGTTTATTAGGAAGAAGGTAAGAGATGTCTAAGTATTCGCGCGCCCTAGTCCCAGTCTCCCTTTCAAAATACAAGGGGGGGGGGGACGTAAAAGGAGACCGAACTATTTCGCTGCCTCTACTCAGTCGGAAAATACGAGTAATTTTCGTCATTCGCGTCGCGCTCGCTGACATGAGTTTTCAAGAACCAATTAAATGCTGGTTGTAATTTAGAGGCGGGGACTAACTCCGGACCTACTATACGTTTGGACTGGAAATAAAGCTGAAAATGTGGCCAATTTATACCTTCTCCCTAATAAACTAGATATCACTTCTTGATTTCAGACAAATTTTATTTCAGTCGCAACAGAATCATTCATAGGCCTAATTAATAGTTGTTCAAAATGGGTTATAAAACTGTTTTGCTGCTTGTAACTCTTATTTTATATTGTTCCGTGGTTCATTCTGAAGGTATATATATAATCTTTAAACATTTAATATTAATGGTGAGTAATTATAATTAATTTTAATCACATTATAAGATTATAATGAAATACTGAGGAATTCATTGCAAGATATTGAGTTATTGGAAAAAGAAATTTTAGGATCTAATGATATTGGTTCGGAAAATGATTTCGATGAACATTTGAGATTTAAAAGGTATTCATTGCGCGATTGTATGTGTCCACCCGGTCCTAAAGGTAAGCTAGTTTTAGTGCTATTTTAATGCAGATCATTTTGATCTCTTATGGTTTTAAAATCTGAAGGGGATATCGGTGAACCTGGACCACCTGGTATTGGTGACAGAGGAATGCCAGTATGTTATAGTTTATAATGTTTATTCTTAATTTTAATTACTTTTAAATTTAATAGAGCCTAACTACAAATGAAATTTACGCCATAATTGATAAGGCTGCAGCTGATGTATGCCCTAGAGTATGTTAAAAATATATTTGTTAAAACTTTTCTATAATAAATGGAAAATAATAAATAATCCATGTGAAATAAAATATTATCTGAAAAATATATAAATTTTTCATTTAAAAATTGGCGGTAATCGCGGGTAAAATCGGTGTAAAAATATTTGGTTCAGATTCGTTCAACTTATGTTTAATAGGCAGGCTAAATTGCTTATACTCTGTACGAGACTGAAATGCACTGAACGCATGGAGCCTGGCGCCAATTCAAATGAAATGCATTGTGTTGGCAGGCAGCATTGCCGCGAAATCGCGAATTTCATAGCCTCAAAGGTTTCAAGTTTTCAACCTAAGGTTTGTGAAGAAAAGTGCCGCGCTATAATTAATTTCTACCCTCTTTAAGTAAGCGTTGTATTACCAGCAGCTTTATTTGGAAATAACAACGAATTCCTTTGATGTAGGTAAATATTAATTATAATAAGACTTTAAAGGTTATAAATTGAGATAGCGCGTGGGTAAGTCCTGTACGTTAGATGGCAGCATTCTCCAATACCATGACGCCCAGCAGGCTGCACAAAATTTTCCCGCCAAATGGCCAATGCTTCTACCTCAGCCAATCGTACTTTTATATCTTATTTTAATTAAAAAGTAACTTTAATCACTTCGGCTGGGAAACATTTTAATCTTTTTTCAACCGAGAGACAGGAAAATGTTTTCGGTTTTTATTTGGAAATGGAGAAAAAGGCGAAATAACGATGGTAATTTAACCTCGCGGCTCGCCTTAATGAGCTCATTAAACAAGGGGAACGAAAAATACTTTTTATTTTCCAAAATTAAAAAAAATCAAGGATAAGACTTTGAATTCAGTAATTTCAGAGGCGGTTCCATAGTACAGAGCCAATATAGTACTATATAGTTTTGAAACTAAACCGTTTGGGGATAACATTTTAATCAAGTTGTACGAGATATTTTAGGGACTGTGTATTAATTTGATGCCACTAACAATACGTGAAAGTCACTATCTAATTAGAGTGAAAGACTGTGCTTTAATATTTGATGCCATCTAAAGACGACGTTCCTTCTTCTTCACCCTTTACCCTTACTCTGTTTGAGATTTGTGCTGCTCATAACGACGCAACTTAATTTACATAAGTTCCACGGAAATACTTCATGACATTTCGAGTTTTGCTTTCTGCCGGCTTGTATTCACTTCATCGTTTATATCCTTAGCTCTATGTCTAGCGGAAATGCGCGTGCCTAGCATCCCAAATAAGGGACTCGGAACATCCCTTTCGCGGCTCAGCCTCTTCCATCTCCAAATCCCAAGGTTATCACATGAATATCAGAAATATTTATCTGAAAGAGACAATATATATAGCTCTCAGCGGAGTCCACATATTTGAGCAACCAATATTACTTTATAATATCTATGTAAAGAGAGACGAGATAGTTTTTTCAGTCTACTTTTACGATAAACCAAACCACTCAAAGACTATATCAAGTTATAAGTTTGGTTCAAATGTATTGAAACATCAAATTCTATACATATTTTTCAGGATATGAGGAGTAATACCATTTACATAAGGAGTAGAGGCTACTTAGAAGACAATAGTGCAGACTACTTTGTTCTTAAAGTAGCCTGGAATCCTTGTTTAAATGGTATGAAACGTCGTAGGCTGCTGAAAACTGGATATGTCATTAAGCCAGGTTACAGGATGGGCTTTTAAAAAATATAGCGCATAAAACGGCGTTGGAAAATTTCAAATTACAACGAAAATTTAAAATAATTTTATAACTTCTCAAAGCTGGATGAAATTTCGATAATCTAATATAACATTTGAATATCGGTCTTGAAAACAAACTTCGCATTAAAATTGGGTAATTATAACGGAACGGATATTTTCCGTCTGCGGCCCTCTTCCATATCATTGGTTAGATTATCGACTCCGCCTCATTTAAGATTGAACGTTAGCATAGTTTCTACGGTTAAATTACCAATTTGTACAATAGTTAAGTTGGTAGACGTCTTACTGCGTCCATGAGATTTGCATTCTAATTTTCTGTAGATATCAGAAGGGGATAATGGAAGAAGGATGACACGGTGTATCCTCTTAACACTTTAGTTATGTAACATGATTCTTCCCAGGCTCACCCTTTATGTTTACACTCCTGCTCAACATACCTTAGATGGGCATCGCACCGTGGTGTGAATTCTGTAACTATTTGGCACTAAATCCCCAGCAATCAACCTACAAACCTCGTCTTGACGTGGGACAAAAATCAAATAAATGTTCTGATGCAGGGAAAAATCATGTTACAATTACTCCGTTTTGTTGTTCACTTTTTTCGAAGAAAAGTATTATATACCTCGGATAATACTTATGTCTCGCGGCTTTATGCACGCGGCTTCTACTTCACCTCATTTAAATTTTATTACATCATGAAAGAGGGTTGGGTAAAGGGAACAGTTCATGTCCCTGTAAATTAATTTGAAATTTTTAACCAAAAACTGCCAGTAGGTTCGTGTCACCTTGCATTCATACCACGTTTAAAGGTAGCTCTTCTCTTAGATGGAGAGCTTTGTTGGCGCTGTGATTTTAAGTTGATGGTGACGCATGCTGTGTTTATTTATTAAAAGAGAAAGGTCGCGCGTGGGAAATTTTACTCAATTTAAAATAACGATATTAAAAAAGCTTTGTTAAATTAATGATAACCAAACATTCATCAGCCTACCATAATTTAAGAACGATACACTCAGTTTTATCAAATCCTGTCATTGCCACCAAGTTCCGTAATTATTTCTCAATTAAGACTTAACTTAATGAGTCCTTGCCCACCCCTTTAAATGAATATATAAACCATATTTCCGAGTGTCTCATCTCCGTGACTTATTCCTAATTTTTATTGGAAACAATTAAGACCCTTCGAGTAATATAATTCGCATTAGTTTAATTTCTCGCTTGGCATGATGCTCAGGATTATGCACTTAATTCTAAGAAAGTTCAGTTTCAAATTTCAAGAAATAAATTTTCGAATCAAAAATTCTCTGGAAAGTAGGCTTAGGTTCGCTTTTTGACTTAAGCCTAATTCGATTAACAACGGTGTGCCCAACCATAGTTACGACGAACTGAATAAAGGATCTAGCTTAGGCCTAAAGCCGCCGTGTTTTAAGAAACAGTACGCAGTCATTCGTTAATTAAGACAAACGAATTATCTTTTTATTTCTTGAAATTGAACTTCCAGGAAGTAAAACCTCTAAGAGAACTTTTAGCTCAGCCACTTAATAATATTGGTTTCACACTTGAGGAATAATTTCGGGGAAACGTTTAAATTAAAAAGCTTTTCCGGAAATCAAAAATTGGATTATGTATCAGTATATTAGACTAGACTTTCAGTTACTTATTTTGTATACAGTTCTTTAATGACTTCCTTTATGGAGGATAGGTAAAATTAGATTAAGCTCGAAATGGTATGGTCGTCAATAAATGAGTGACCTTAATTTTCTCATTTGCATAATGTTTAAAGGTACAGTGTTGGATAGAAAATTTTAGTTCTGGATATCGTTGGATGGAGGCAGAGAATTTTATCTTTTTAATTTCTCGTATAATGAATTCCTTATAAACACGAGGGTATGAAAAGAAATATTTTAAAATTTGATGAAAATTCAAGTATTTGGTACCATTGAATGGAGGACGGTTTTATCTTTAACGCCCTCGAGGAATTTCCTCTTAGACATTAAAAGTACAGAGTTCAAACGTTTCGAAGTTACTCAGTTCCATCAAAATGTTTTTCTATGCCCAGGTTGAAAATCATTTTGAATTCCTTTCTCGGAATCCTGCCCTATTTGTTTTTGTTTGTTTCAAATTAAGGAGGTACCTTCTGTTTACCTTTGATATTTAGAATTATTTTTAACCAATATGTGTTTGGAAAAGCCTAACCCATTTTAGTCCAAATTTCTAAACGGAATTGTTTAATCCGTGATTTTTTTTAATTAGAAACTTTGTTAGGCAAAACCCCTACGCAAATAAACAAGAAGTGGATGTAGGTACTTTATAATCATGGATGGAGAAATTGGTAGGAGTTTCATCTCTTATAATAATCTAAGCGTATGGATAATTTTCCGGGGGCAAGGAAATTTTCCTATAAAATCTGATAGGATAAACAATAGGCCATTTAACCCTTGCCTACTATACGAAAGTCTATTTTTAACCTAACAAATCTGGTAAATCTTAGAGGAATTCTAATATATAATAGCTCACGATCTGTATAGCGTTGACAACCGTGCAACGATGTTAAAACTAAGAAAGAGGGGATGGATTTTTTATAGCCCCCTTCCGTGACAACTGGAATCAAAATTACTTATGAAAGCCTTGGAGTATGACATCTCCTCTTACATCCTCCGTGACTTAGCTAAGCCCAATTTAGCCACCAGACTGCGCTTCCGGCGGAGCACTTAAACAAAAACAAGTTGTAGTTTTACTTATTCCCTTTTCCCTTCTCTTCAAGTTCGTTGGTCATTCTAACACGTGCACTGGCAGCTTGGCCCTCTTGATAGTAGAATTGTAATTGGACCACCCTTTGCCTCCCCATCCAAGATGCCAATTTATCGAGTGGCACGAAGGTGGTACCTAGGGGGTACTTGAATCTAAATAGTCTAAGATGAAAGGAGAGAAGTAGCCCACCCTGGCTGGCCTTAGGGCTGTTTACTCATTCTTTTGTTTAAAGAAGCGACTGGCGACGGCTGCCCAACTGAGTTAGGTTCTTAACGGTCGCTTTGCTTCGACCAAATGAAAGATCTATTAAAAAAGTGTGCTCAAATTTGATTGTACTCCTCGAAACTGGGAAGTGGAAAAAGCATAATGTTTGGGATTTCAAGAGGGGACTAGCACTAGGACAGGGTTGCTATATTACCTTGGAATTTCAGAAATGTGCGATTTTCTAAATGGGTCGGAAAAGCCCAAACTTTTAACCGTATTAATTATTTTTAGTTACTTAAAATTAAGTTGATATTAATATTTGAGAAGCTTCTTGGTTTCTTAAAAATTTGCATTATTAAAAATAATAATAATGATACACATTTCCTTATTTCCTTCCTGAAATAGTTATTTATTTTCATGGAAAGATTTTAATTATGCTTTGAAGTTTCATTTATAATTCATGCAAGTTATACACGGTTTAAAATGAGTGTTTGTTGATAAAAGTATACTATGCAAATGAATTTTTTCGGTTTCCTAATCAAAGCTCGTGTTTAGATGCGAAAGTCTTCCTCCTTGGAAACAGACTATGAACCATAATCATCACAAATATGGATAAATATAGACCCTTAAACATTTGAAATATATCCTCCATTTCATACTTCATTAAGTAACCAGTGGAGAAAGCATATATTCATAATATCTATGGATAATGAAAAGAGACGAAAAAATCCGGAGTTCATTTCATTTTTCGGCAGATTTTTAATTTTAAATTTCCGAGAAATTCTTCCAAAAATTGTTTCCCACTCCTTAAGAAATTTTTCGTTTCATTTCGAAATTTCACAGTGAGATTAACAGTTTATAACCTTAAAGTTAATGTGTAACACAGCCGTATCCTACAGTAAAATCTCCTTTTGAAAAATACAGCATCGAAACGCCAAAAAATACGTTTTCCTGGGTCAATCTCTTATTTTTACCAATATGTATCCTAGTACGGGTTCCCATTTAATTATTAGCGTTTCATAGGACCCTACCTTGGGTATATATTTGAGTATTTCCACTTCATCACGCGGGAGCATATAATAACGTCTGCTAGCGCTACAACCTTAGTTTGTCTTGATAAGTAGATTTAATAAAGGGTATACCTAGATGGATGGTTCTCCTAAGCTTTCTGCCTCTTACAATCCCCATACTTTCATCCTCATCCCTTCACTTTATCCTTCAATCTTTCCATTTCATCGAACACAATTGAGACGAAGCCTGTTTATCTCTGGAAATTAATGCAATGCGTATAAGATAGATCTTTTTTCCAGCCTCTTATGATCCCTACCTCCCAAGCTTCCTTCATCTTCATTCCCGCGTATTCCTTCGTTAGTTCTAGTTTATCGAATCCAATGGATGAGAGGCTCAATTTAGCCTTCAAAATATATGTAATGACGTGGAAAGCCGGAATAAATTTTTTCCCAGCCTCTTAGGATCCCTTTCTCCGTCTTCATCCCTACCTCTACCTTCATTAGCTCTTTATTATCGAACACCGACTCGATGGAGAAATATAAGAGGGGGGGTTCTTTTTTAGTCTCCCCTTTTAATCAAATTGAGTAAAGGTGCCATATCGAATTTTTCTGGATCCTAAGGAATAAGAAGCTTACCGCGTGGAATAGCGACCGAACCACGCGCGAGACTTCATCCTTTATTTCTTGATTAGCATCACTCTTTCTTTCTCCCATTCTATCTTCTCTGGCTTCAAGGGTTTTTTTTAAGTTTTCCCCTTATTTGGAAAGATATTTTTTTTTACTTTCCTAGAGTTTTCTTAGTTTTTATTACAAGCAATTTTTTTTAAAGATTTTTTTTTCGCTATTTGTTTAATGAATAAAATTCCTCTCCCCGCATTCAAATTGAATTTTCGACTTCGAAACGTAACAAGAAAAACTTGCCTTCCCTTCGCGTGGTTCACGTTTCTCGTTAAAAATAATAATTATTATTATCATTATTGGAACTGGACACAATTTTTTTAAATAATGTAAGAAAATTGAGTTGTCTCGGTATGTAATAATTTGTTCAAATTGAAACGTTACTGTTTCAGGTTTCAGGACTATTATTTAGAACACAATAGAAATGAAAACACTTGGAGGCTCAGTTGTGTGCGCGTATTTTTAGACAATCTAACAAAACCAGGATATTATAGAAGTGGCACAGTAAATTCTTATCTCACAGTTTCCCGTTGTGTGCGGTTACCTACAGCGCAGGCGCAACAAATGTGATAGATTAGAAAATAAAGGGAAAATAGACATTCAGTAGATTTATCTCCCAGAGTTTTTAGACAAGAAATACTTTGAATCAATCAGCTTTATTTCTTCTAAAAATAAATGATCTCGTAACATCTTGATTCACAATACCACGATGCACTCCGTCATCGTCGTCTTTGAAATCTCCCACCGGAAACTCGGGATTCGGAAAATGATTTAAGAAGTTACTGTAGCTTCGGTATAAAGATGTTATAGGCTCTTAAATCGACAAAGAGTGGTCCTCTATTATATTTATCATTGGTCGAGTGTGCCCCAAACAAATATCCCAGCTTATTCCGTGGAATATCGTCTACACTCGTTCCCGACGGCGAAACTTCTGTATTTTGATGGCGGTGACTTTGACTTTGGTATGGGGTATGCTTTGATCTCCTCTATAGACTCCGTTGAGAAATGGTCTGAGGATCGTTTTCAAAGAGCTTTTCTCTCGATCCTTCTCTCCTCTCTCTCTTTCTCTCTTGAGTCTTTGAGCATCCCAGGCTCTATTTCTTCCTAGTTTCCTGGCTATTTCTCTCGGTCTATTGGAAGATCTTGGGCTATTGTTGTTAGCTTTTATATTTGCCTGCCTCGCTTATAAGGGATGACTGTCTCTATGTACCAAGTGTTGCACATCGCCATCGACCAGTATTTCTCCTGCACCGCGATATACCGGTGTAGGCATGTGAAATTATACTGTGAAACGGTAATTTACCTTAATTTCTTTTTGGAAAAAAAGGTTCTAAAATCGCCTACGAAAATTATTGGTAATTCTATAACATGTTATAAAGGGGTAAATTACCGTGGTAAAATTATAGTATGCTATTTATCTCTAAGTCTTGACACCGCACCGAAAACTCTCTTTAGACACGATGCAACACCCTGTATTTGCACTTATATAAGAAGCTACCCCTCTGTCGTACAGGGTATATTCTATACCTCATTTTTAGCACGGATTTCGTCTTTTCCAAAATACTCAATGCTTTTCGGGTGTACTTGGGTCTGTAAAAATGAGAATAGCGCAAAGAACTCCTTACGGGATTTACTCTCGCCCGGGAAAAGTAGCTGGGATAAAAAGGTTTTATCCCGTTTTACCACGCGAATCTTCTTTCCCCCCCCCTACACTTCTTACGCGTCCTGGTTACCTTGACAAAGCGACTGACCCGTATAAAACGACTTCGTAGGAAATAGACAAGTTTCCAATGACTTTCTCCGTTTCCATAATATATTTAGACTATTTCAATCGAAGATGCGCGCGTTACATCTTCCCCCTTTTCTGTACCTCTGCTTGCGAATATTAGAACAAAGGCCTCGTCAAGTTCCAAGACTTGAAATTATCTACTGCATATCCAATCCCATTACCAATCTACATCGCGTACGAAGCAACTTACTCTTATTTTAAAGAGCATACATTTAAATGCGCGAAATGCAACTTACTGAACTGCTGTTTTTGCTTGACTCGAATGACTCTTTGACTTTTAAAATATACTGCAGAGCCTGAGGTGTTGGACGTTTGAAATTTTGGCAACTTTTGAAAAATTTAAATGGAATAAGTATTTTTTAATTCATGATTATTCATTAAATTCTAAATATATTTACGGAATTCTTAAGTCTTCTCGGTACAGAGTGTGTTAGCTATTCGAGGCGGCTTCTTCGGATAATATTCACAATTTTTAATAACATCAGGGATAGATTTAATTTTAGAAGAAGGAATGGAGAACAGAGTAATTTGGGCGCGCGTCAATGTCCCAGACCCTCTTCCCCGGGAACGGGGAGGGGGGTATGAAAGAAGAGACTGGTCATAGCGACAGAGGTAGAAAGGAATTACGTATTTTTCGCCTTCCCAGTTAGCAACGTCATCAAAACGTAGATTAAGTGAGCCAATAAGATAATTTAAACTTTTCGTTACGTGTTGGAGGGAGGGGCTCTATACTGGGTGGTCTATGAGTCGGTCTGAAGTAAATACTAACCGTTCTCCATTCCTACTTCTAAAGTTAAATCTATCCCTGATAACTTATTGCTTGCTTTAAAATCAGAATATACACTAAAGCATGGCGTCAAATGTCCTTTCCCTTTTCCTTTTAGTATAGAGTGAGTACTAGCTGCAGCATCTTGACTATATATATAAACTATATACAGACTTTGTCTTTGAAAGAAAAATATATTGTTTAGAAGAGTTCTATCTATCTCTGCCTTGTTTCCCCGAGGAGAGGAAGGAGTACCGGATTCTTTTCGAACGCCATACCCTCTTTTCTGAATTGTAAAATTACGTAGGAAAAGGCAAAAATAGAAAAACGGTATAGGGTACTAGCTTTTCTGGTATGTAGATTGGCTTTTCCGTGGTATTACTCGAAAATCGGACCCGATATAACGGATCGAGAAAGTATATGCTGAATTTCCCTTCCCCGAATTGGTGCCATTTACATAGTACAAACATGGGAATTGGAGTTACTTCAGCAGACATAGATTGCGTAAGATTTCTTACTGATATTGTAGATGTTTCATAGTAGAATATGGTACGTTACAAGACTGTAAAATGATATAGAACAAAGATATCACGTGGATAGAGGAAGCGTTTAGTTTTAGGCGCGGTTTCTTTTAGAATTATTATGTCTGGTGTACATATTGGTATACAGGGCTCCGCGTGTTGGGAATTAATTTTGGAACTTAGAAAAGAACGTTTATAATAAGTTTGACACACTTTGAGCTGCGAAAGGTATTCTCGTATAAAACAAACGCTCAAAGGCTTAGTAATAACAATAACCCATGTAGGAACAGAGAACTTTCAAAGATAGAAGTCTTAGCAAGTTTATAAAGACGCTGTGTAAAACTATAAGGTCAAATATGACTATTAATTCGTTCTCATGCAGGTTCTTGATAATATATTAGAGAAAATGACTGAACAGAATTCTTACAAAACTAAGAAAAGCGTCACACTTATGGAACATTAACTTATGATATTGTATAGATGATGGTTAGGTAGAAATATGCTAATATTGGTCTTTGTCTATACGGCGTATTTTAGGAAATTAATAATTTTTGATTCCCTGTGGTGTATAAAATGTCGAATGTGTTTTAAAAATATGCTGCGAAAGTTTGCGCGTCTACTGTTTTTAAGAATTAATTTAATGCGTCCAAGAATGTTGAAAATTACTTTAGATATTTAACTTTAATGTCCATAAAGTTAGTTTCAAATTGGAACACGTGCCTCGAATGTAAAAATTTAATTGTAACGAACAACAATGACTAAATTTAATTTCCAAATATAGTACTGTTAATTATTCATGTGTTTACTATTTCGTCTTATGCCTTTTGGGAATATACTTAAAATATGCTAATTAGCTTCCATCACAAAACTGGGAGAAAAGTTAGGTATTTTAAATTAAATTTTAAATCCGTAAATTTATGGTCCCTTGAATTTAGTTCTTTCGCATCGTAAATGGTAATTCGAAGAAAGCCTACCGACACGTATTTCACACTATAGATGCCCTAATTTCGCGTGATTAATTCGGGATTCGCGTATACGAATAAACTCATCCATTCGTGATAAGAACTGTAATTCAGTCAAGGGCATAGAGTTTGAAGAAACCATCTTATTTTTTTATCGACTTTTCCGCGGTTTTATAATCCTTTCAGTTTTCTTCTTTATTCACTAAGACATTACGTATGAATTTTTTTCCCGGCTCTTCCTCATAGTTGCGAGTTTGAGATTCTGATAAAATTTTAAAGTACAGTAACCATGGGAGCCCAAGTTTTTTTTCTTTCGATTTTTTTGTATTTCTTTTATTATATTTTTTGTTTCAACTGGCCTTGCTTGCAAAATATTTTTTAGGATAGTCGCTGTATTTTTATTTATTTTGAAAGCAAAGTTTGTTTCGTTTCGCGGTAAATAATAGACGCACGATGCGTGGGACTGGAATTGAACGTCCGAAGAGAAGATAGGAAAGAAACTAAGTTTTTAGATAAAAAGGTTGAAGTATCTCCACGTGGCGATATCGTGAACCTGATATAACTGGATTGCTACATTACAAGTAAATTAAATGTCATATTATTTCTATTTGCTTCGGATAGTAAATATAGTGTATAGTATATATAGTGTGGAATAAACCACATTGTTGCTTAACCCGCTTCTTAAGGAACCTTAGAACGAAAGATATATTTGGATTCAGACTGTCTTTATGTAGGGGCACCCTCTATAGATATAGATTTGTGAGATGTCTATGTTTTTTATTTCAAAATAGGCGGAACAACTTTTCTCTTTCGTTTCAGCCTGACTTTCGTTTTCGTCTCTCTGTGATTTTTTGTTGGCTCTTGAGAAATATTTCTTTTTTTCCAGATTTTGTTGGTCTATATTTCACTCTCCGTTCAACAATTCGCCCCCTTTTTTGAGAAAGATTTATGAGTATTTACAAATTTTTCGTTTTCAATACTTAATTTATATCTAATAATCAACATTTTAAAGTCTTTCTAAGTATGTAAGGATGAGTTTGAATTTATGTTAGGTCTAACGTCATTAAAAACTTACACTTGAACATCGCCTTGTTTAAATTACAAGATGGTTTTCAAGCTCTAAGCCCCTGAGTGTTGGACTGACCATGAAGTACAAAATATTTACGGGAAAGCTATCATTCAGGGGCAAGCAATTAAGATTTTTTTGTTTTGGAATTTCAGAATTAGAGAAAGTTTTATGTATGATTGGAAGACCTTCCAGACAATGGTTAGGATGTAATAAGACCTTTATACTATTCGAAATATTTTGTTTTCCATCCCATAATAGTTGATGATAGGGAAAAAATCGTAGATAAAATATCATAGGCAAATGTGGGCTAGTTTCAATGCTCGCTTCCAATTTTTTTCTATTCAGAGTTTTATTTTTTAGGTTTAAAACAGACTACTAAGAAAGTGCATCGGTTCAGTCTTTATAGTATTGTACAGGAAATAAGCAAGACGACTTAAGCTTTGCTACAAATTCGGGATGAGATTGAATATGGTATCGCTCTTTTTTTCTCGCGGCGCGGTTTGGGATAGTATTGGCTGGGGATAGAAGCGAGAACTATATACGTCAGCGGTGCCATATCGAGTCAAACGAGTAAGAACCGAAACAAAATTCAAGCTGAACCCTCAGAAGAATCCAAACAAGATACGCGAGGCAATTCGGTGCTTAGAAAAATATGTCATACGAGGATGAACATTGACAACTACGCGACACGCGTAATAAAGAGCTTACAGATGGGATAGTAGTACGTCACACCCTCCCAATTCTTACCGCTGTTCTGGTAGCCATATTGGGTGACCTCAGCTTCATTCCTGCTTTAAACCCACCAATTTGGTAGCGTAAATTATGTCACGAGACTCAGCTCTTCCTCCAACTGAAAGCTCTCTACTGGACCCGGTAACCTTGGGTAGCATCTACTATAGCAGCTTTGCTTGTCGTATGACTTAGTGTTGAAACAAAAACTTGAACAATGTTTTCCATCAGATTAATATCTTTCTCCAACTGAAAGCTCTGTATTATTAAATTTGACCCGGTAACCTTGGGTAGCATTACCAGCATCTATAATCTACTAGTAGCACTAGAACAATGTTTTCCATCAGATTAATAAACTCGTAAATCTGATGGATTCTTTTTAGGGTACAATACTACAATTGCTAGGCTGCGAAGCTGCATGGGTGTGGGCATGGCGCTGCATGGTGGTGGCTTATTTATAGTCCTAACTCCGGGATAGTTATCCTCGGAGAAAGGAGCGGAGAGGCGAAGAGAGAAATGAGGATGGAACGCGGCCGAATCTCATCCTCGGGATATTTCGTTGATAGAATGACTGGGCCTCTTCTTCTCGACTCTCCTATGCTGTATATACATCCCTTTCCTCAGTACTTTGCTATATTTATAAGAACGAACGGTTGCGGCTTCTCTAGAAATTACTTTTCCCTTACTTTCTCTCTCTCTCTCTTACTCTCTCTCTCTCCCTCACTCTTTCCCTCTTTTTACTCTCCCGTGGTAAACAAGCTGACAAGAGGCTTTGCTTTTTTGTTTTGTTTTCTAGATAGTTTATTTTTTTGGCTCGAAGAGATTTCCCTATTTCTTATATTCTTATTATCTCTTCTCAGTAATTGTTTTTCGTCGTATTTCTCTTTCTCTTGTTTGCAAACAGTCAGGCAAATAGTAAGAGCTTCGGTGTACGGATTAATGAAATGTGGCGGCATGTGGGCTTTGATCTCTTTCCCATTTTCTTTTTATTTGTGTTTAATGCTAAGGTTTTTCACTTGACATTTATGTTTGCGACTATCACGAACTCAGGAAAGAAATTTATTTGGAAATTTCCTAGAAAATTATTTACTTAATGATTCTAGGCAGCAGTTTTATGAATTTTTTAATAATACCAAGAGTAAACAAAGTAGAGGAGGGCGAGTGTATTTGTTTGGGAGAATGTCTAGTTCTTCTCTCTCTATCTCTCTGAACCGGACAAGTTTATATTTCTTAAATGGTAGCGGAGCTTGCCTAAATTTTTAAAGCTATTTTCTCTCTGGCACTCAAAAGATTAGGCTACTTTTCACTCGAATCCGCCATATTTTTGGGAGTGTAGCCTGAAAATTATTTATAACGCTCATTTTATCTTGTTTTGACGGATTATTAAATTTTTTATCAATGACGTTTCGTCTCCTCCTCCGAGACTTCTTATTTTAATATTTTACGAATAAATAGTTTCTGGGGGTCAAATATTAAAAGGTCACAATTGGAAGGCGCGAAAAAAACGACCTATAATTCATCAAAGGAGCCTGGAAGCGGAGAGAGGCCATATTTCAGGAAAGGGCGGGAGTCGTCGCGAGGTTGAGGTTTCAGGAGGGAGTGGGGCTCGACCCCTTAACTAAAAAAGCGATAGGATACAATGTAGAAGATGGAAGGGACGCGGGAGGAGAAGTCAACGCCATTTGTTTCGCGAGAGAGAGAGCTGGTGGGGGCGCACCGATGGCATCCATCTCAATCAAAACTAAAGGAACTGATATAAGGCGGTTTTTAGGCCTTGGTCGCTTTCCGGCTTGACAACTTAAAATAGCGGTCATTTTGACACTCGAGAAAAGTCTTACTGGTTTTACTCCTTCCTTCTTGCATCGCTTTTATTTCTACGTCACGAACTTGCCACTCCATTTACGTCTATTGCGCCTAGAAAAGAGAGGGCGATAAATATTCTTAGTTTACGCTAAAGTGAATCATGGTACAACCGCTACCACTTGCTTCTTAGCGAAATTTAAAGCGTAACTGAATTAAATAGAACCGCATTGACAACCTGTTGTCAACAATATAATGAAGTTAAACGTAAGATAAAGAAAGGGCGTAATTTTTCGTTAGCTCCTTTGACTTTGTTCTCTTTCGATTCGAGGTAATGTTTGTTTAAGGTTAATTTAAAACAGAAGTCTCGTTGTTTCATTCTCTCTTTAAGGAAAAAGAATAAGGGCGCGAAAGTGTCTCCTTAATATTCGCTATTCAAAAATAAACTGCGCAACCGTTGGGGGTCTTTGCCCCCGAAAATGGGGAAAGAAGGGTTCAGAAAGGGTAGAAGAGGTTGGGGGTAGTCGGCATCCCAGTATAAACTCTCTGGAAGCGATAACGCTTTTTATTTTTGTCCCTTATATTTTTTGTTCCTTTTTTTGGGGGGGGGGAGGGGGATGAAAAAATGTGGAATCTACAATGAATATTTTTTCTTGGGGTCTTTTCCGTTTCTCACGATTTTATCTCTTATCGTAGAGTCTGTGAAGTCGTTAGCCTCCTTCTCGTCTGACGTAGAGTGATAACTCTTTTAAACACCGACTCGTTAGATTGGTCCTAAAAGTTATGATCGTATTTGGGTAGATGTAGCATCTCTAACTTAAATTATTTAGAACTTACTGAATTTAAAGGCGAACGTCACAGTTATGTAACCATTTTCGCATGGGTGTAGCCTAAACTTTAATATTAAGGTTAAAACGTTGTTATGGTAAGGTAGTATGATTATTATATTTTAGTTTAAGTCAATCATTAAGTTCCTCAAGTAATATTTTAGGGCGATTGCAGAAATAATTAAAATTAAATATATATATAATTTTAGAAGTCCAACTTTTAATTTCCTTTTCTCTTGTGTTTCTTTATAGAAATTTTCTTAAACTAATGTAATTAGACATATCAGAGAAGAGCCCGCGGTTATTTACAAGAAGGCGCAACTTCAGAGGAGAGATGACTCGAGAACTATATTAATTAAAACAACCGGAAAATATACCCTAGCATCGCAACGTATAAGTGTATGTTCTCTTCGCCTCTATTTTCAATTTTAACTCCGATTTAAAAGCAAGCCGTAAATACGCCAAGAGACTGTGACTGTACGAATTCTAAACCATGACGGTCTGAAGGAAAGAGAGCCAATCTTCCCGTTGACTGCTAGATGGCGGGTATAAAGGAAAACTTTGAACCAAAAATGAAAACAAGCTCTCTCTCCTATTCTCTTCTGGAGGCTCCGCGCTCTCTGGGAGCAAAGAGAGGAGTAAGTCCCTCAATTTCCGAGGACGGAACTCCTAGTCGATACTGCGGACGTTTTACTCGTGAGCCGCAACGTTAAAGGGGGAAGACGTTTCGGAACTACTCTGGGACGAAAATTGGACCATTTCTACACTTCTAGAGCGACGTAATCCACCAAGTCGGACGCTACCTCTAAGGATCTCTCGAGTTATTCTTACTCTTCTCTATAAAATTCTTCTTCATCTCTCTTCCTACATCTTTGTGTTTGTGAAAAGTCACTGAATATGTGTCAAGCACCGCTCGAACAGTGTCCCAACTCAAGGTGCAATTTTTACGCGCCTGACCTTTGACTTTTACTATCCGAGTTTACTTCGCAATATATGGTAATATTACCACCCCATACCGCACTAATAGGGGGCGTCGAAGGTCATGGTTTCATCAGTGCGTTTACGTCACGAAATAACTAGTATTTCCATTAAGTAGCGGTACTCATTTTAAATCTAATATTCGACTTACGAAGTTATATATATAAAAAAAAACTTGGATTAAATTCAACTCGATACTGCACGTTATTCTCCGGAATTTTAAATTTAAGAGTGACTCAAGTGGCAAAAATTTCAACCGTAAACGTGAGCCAAATATAAAATCATGGCAACTTTTTCAACTTTCAACGTTTTACAAGGAATACTTCTCTTACTACCGCTTTGTTTTACCTATGCTGACGACGACGGATTAAATGGAGATGACGAAACTGAATTATTGGGTGAGTTTTTATCATTTTCTTACAGTTTTAAATTAATTCGCGCACGAGCTAAACCGTCATTTGTGGTATGTAATCATGAAAGTGACAATTAATGACTTCAAAGTTGAAGCTAATTAATTATAAACAAAAGCATAATATTCTCTGAGCGACAAAAATTCCAATTGAATAGTTTTGTTGTTGTGTGCAAAATATCAATTCAAACTTACAATTCATCTCTGAGTTACGTTTTAACTTTATTCTCCTTTATTTAACAAAGGTTAACTGTGTTTTCATTACCGTTCATGAAAAGCTTGTTAAATTACATCTATTTGTACAAAACCTTTATAAATGTATCGTTTTGTCATTCTTTCTCTAATCAATTGGAGAATTGAAGGACCCGCCAAACATTTCTTTTCGCCTTTGCCCATTTTAATGCTTCTAACCACGCGATTCCGCTGTTAAAAAGAACAAGAAATAACATATCAGTAGAACCAACGAAGACGTAAGACTAACTTACTCTGCAATCCTCGCACGAATTGCACCGTGGCTTCGGAACTACATTTACTTGTAAGCGAGCACCTTCTATTAGAAGACTCACGCTCAATCGTTTAAAAATACGTAGCCCAAACGTAATTATGATTCAGGTTATAATTTCATTTCAAAAAAACTTTAAGCTATTACCCTTTTAATGGTTAGATAGAGACAGCTCGTGGGAATGTGAAAAAAAAAGAAAGCGCCGAAAGGTTGTACAGACTTCTCTGTGAAAAGATAGTTTTGGCAAGGGATGATATTCGAATTTAGCACAAGCCAACGTCAATTAAATGTCTGGTAAATAGGTGGATGGGTTGATTCTAGATTGAATGAATTTATTCAGGTCTTTCATGAATATTGCACGCCGTACCGTTGAGTGCTGCATTGGTCTTTTTGTAAATATGCTTTTATTTGCCAATTATTATCTTTTTGCGTTACTACAATTTCCGAATGTATTTTCTTGGGTAAATTGAACAAATTAATTTTAGTCCTGTTTTCTATCTACACGGCGCTGTCTAGGGAAATAAAATAAGCTTGATATGAGATATGTAAACTAAACGGGATGTTTTAGAATTAGATATTGCTCGGAATGGCCGCTTATCAGTTTTGGAATTGAAAAGGCTCCCGCAAATATACAGCATGCCTTAGTTAGCTGAGGGAGACCAATAGCTTGTGTAGTCTAATGATTTTCCCTATAGATCCCGTCCCGTGCAAATAAACTTAGTGTGCAGGATTTCCGTTTAAAAGAAGAATTTATCTTGATTAGTTTGTAGGTGGAAATTGTACGACTCTACATCATCAGTTCAGTAAATTTTAGAGTCGTTGTAAACCGCAATGTAATTACCGCAAATAGCTAAGCCAATCTGTTTTGATTCTGCCAATCTCGCTGCTATTTGCCCCAAAGGAATGTTGAGATATACGATTTCTAAGTGATTTCGCGGTTCTAATATGACTCGAATGAAATTCGGGAAAGATATTAACTGTAAAATCAAATATGAATGATATTTGTTCAGTGTGTTGAAATTTCAATGCTACATCCTTTTCACTGAAGAGGTTTTTGAAACTTAAAATGTTTAATGAACATTTCCTCTAAAACTTAAATTGGGTTGTGGGTTTCTAAATTCAAACATAAGCCTATGTGTAAGGTCTGTATACACTCGTGAGACCTTTACATAATAGACTTACGTCTATAATTGAGCCTGGGGGATTGAAGACGTTATAATGGCTTATTCAATCAATGCTGAATGCGACTAAGCTTCCTTCTGTAATCTATTATGAATTCTGTAGACTGTAGACTATACTCCGTAATTTGAGTGGTGGTTCGATTTCTCAATGAATATGGATATTGTCAGAAGTAAATTGCACTGAGTACTCGTGGAATGAATGATGTGTGCTTAAAGAAGCGACAAATTTCCATAAGTATCACTTTACATCATAGTAGAGTAATGTACAATAGAAGTTTGAGCTCCTCAAGTACTTCGATTGACTTACTTCTGTTGTTGTAAATACTACCTTTGGTGCGTGAAGATATTTAATCCAAACTCGGTAGTGTTTGAAAATTTGTTAAGTATTCCTTGTAATCTACTCTTGATCTGGTGAAATATCGAATATGAAAGACAGAAGTTGGTGCTCGCCTATCGACTGGAGACAGATAATCATTGTCGCGATGTTAAAGCCTCTTGTTGTAGGATAGTTCAGTCCCATAATACCCACGGTTCCTACAAAGCTCTGTCTCTTTCAGTCCTTGTTGTCCAATGATAGAATCCTGGGCGGGTTAAT
The DNA here is from genome assembly GCF_054372755.1 of Phalangium opilio. Taxonomy (NCBI): domain Eukaryota; kingdom Metazoa; phylum Arthropoda; class Arachnida; order Opiliones; family Phalangiidae; genus Phalangium; species Phalangium opilio. Next base: position 7,611,515 of record NW_028324182.1, on the reverse strand, counting down.
CCGACAAAATAACAATAAGGCGATGAAGAGAGTCGACTAAGGTCTGCCTCCCTCAATCCATGAATTCAATGAAGCAAGTGTGAGCTCTGCAGTAAAGATTGGGTGGGTGGGTGAAATCGGTTTTCATATATGCCTTCTACATCCCATTCTGCCTTCGTATAATCTTTGAGCCCAAACATTTCGACGTCCAGATATGGTATATGTATACTCTCTGTTCGATATCGGAAGCTTCTTGTCCTATATTTTCAATCAAAAGCCTATAAAGTAAAGTAAAGAGTGAAACTTTATTGTTTCTATAATCTTACCTGCATTGGATAGTAAGGGAATTTGAAAATGAAAACGTCATGAGTCAAGGGAATTCAAAAATAACCGCAAAAGGAGTAGGATATATGAAATATTACTCAAAATGTTAATTGTATTTTAAAATTAAGAAATTAGGTTGATGGGATTTGAAAACATGCCGAAACGTTTTGGAAATGAAATTGGAAAAAGGGAGACGTAGGCCTAGTTCGAAAATGTACGCAAAATAACGATTTAAAGAATTGTAAATTGACTTCGATGTAGTTTATGAAATACTTCAAGATATGTATTTCCTTTGGCATCTTGCAGCTTTAAGAGTAGATGAGAGAAGACGTTTAAGGTTCGTTCTTGCTTTTTCCTTCTTCATATTGATGCACCCGCCTCTTTCGATCTTACTCTTACGGGTTAACCGATATGTGGGGAAGAGACTCGATCGGGAGGTGACGACGAGATTGAAGATCGGTTAATAGGTCCTAGCTAGCTTGGTCTTCTTTTCTTTTTAAGAGAAGGGTGCCTTTTACACCCGCATTGGGGGGTGGGTGGGAGGGAGGTATAAATCTGGCGATGGTTTAGTTTGAAGAGCCAGCGAGGTCAACCTATTAAATTGGTGATGGGCCCAAATGGCCCTGATACCCCCAACTGATTTAAGGACCATTTGGAAATTTATCCCCGAAGCGCAGATTGTTCTAGAAGAATATCTCCCATCGTCTTTTATGTCTTTGATAATAGGTCTAGACGCCTCCTTCCAAATTTTGATTACTTTTCTTTAACGCGATTTTAATCACCGATTATTATAGTTAGTTTCGCGGATGTTATTGATTTTTATGAAATTGATATCATTTATCTAAGGAAAAGATAAATTAAGGCTCGAGTCGTGCGTGTTTCAATTACTCCCACTCAAAAGGTCATCGCAATTTAGGCATCCCTTTTTTCAAGAAGTCTTCATTTTATTTGTTAAGCAGCTTTAATTTAGACTTAATTTCACACGAAAACTTCGATTGTTTTTATAACAAAAATATTTTGTCTTTCCACGTTAAATATTCGTTTTTGTTTAGTTTATGCTCTTGAGGGTTTAAATTTCAACTGTGAATTAAGTTTAATTAATGAATGATTGTTATTTTTAGCGGTTTCAAACTGTCACTTAAATTAGAATTAGGCAGTGATAACCCTTTGACAAGAGAAGCGGTTGGTGGTTAAGATTTTCTCACGTCGTGGTAGAAGTCTTACGCATATGTACCTTTACGATCATTCATAAATGGATGCGTCACTTTTCAAGATGAGTTTAGTCCTAACAAAACTTAAGTACCACCCCCCCCCCCCAGAGTAATTTAGCTTCGAACAACACATTCTCCCCCCTTTTAACTCCGTATTATTCTCAAGTTGAAAAATACTAATAGGACTTCGAACGCTCGTCCAGGAATTGAATAAATTCTCCCGAGAATTGGATCTAACTTTCTTCTAGTTGAAAGTGATAGATTTATCCACTATTATATCTAGAGAAAATCGTCACTAGGTACTTATCATATCACTTAAAGGAAAAGCAGGCGTTGACTGTGGGTTTGAAGTTACGAGCGACATGCAGAGTGGGCCATTCAAAGTTAGTCTTAAATGATTTGAAGGTACGGGGTCGATATTCTTAAACGTATTGACTTTACTCTCGAAACTCGAGGGGGTAAAAACCAGCGGCGAAAAAGAAAACGCTCTAGGCTTGCAGTAATGGCTTTTGCTAGATATGTTTTTATCCATCCCTACTCCGTCCGGACCACGGAGGAATTTAGCCTGGGATCCTAATGTAACCTCGTTTAACTCCCTAAGTGACTTAAGAAGAGAACGCCCCAGTGCAACCCCGTACTGCCCCATCTCCCTCTCTCTCTCTCTCTCGTTTGGTAAACGTTCCTTGCTTACCCACGACGACCGTTTCGTTCGTTTCTTCTTTCTCGGCTACATTCGCTCGCTTATTTCGGTAATGCGTTTGCAGCCTATATGAGCCAAGGCCTAAGCACTATAACATTTTATCTAATATATATTTTTTAAATCACTCTCTCTTGGTTATACAGGGAAAAAATGGTTGTTAGGGGCAGGTTATGTAGAGATGATTTTCTTTTTTTTTCATTCGTTTAGAGTACCTAGTTTTTCGAAATTTAATAGAAATGGTAGGTATAGAAATCCTCCATAATTTTTGTTACGATATATATGACCCCAATGAAGCAAAAGACACGAAAGAATGAATGATATCAATAATCACTATAGAATAAATTCTGTAAGCATTTGCCGAAATTACTTCGTTTTTACTTAACGTGTAATTGGAGTTGTTAATTTTCAAGAGAAATTAAATTTCAGAAAATCGGAAAAATAAAAAAGGAATTAGTGGGATTAAAATCCATTTTCTAATTATGAAGGATTAAAAAAAATAAAATCAATTATCACTGTGTCTTGTTAAGTCTGTAAAAATTGCAAGAAAACCCAGCTTATATTTTCATTGCTTTGAAATGGAAAATTATCAGCTTGTCTCACTACCGAAATCTAAAACCTAAATACATCCTTTACTCCTCTTCAAGAGCACTTCTCGGAACAAAAAACGGTATAATAAGTAATTTTAAAACTCACGCTAAAGATGTAGTTTGTCAAGGGCGCTTCAACGGAAGAGGATGGATTCCATACCATTAATTTAGGAACCTAAAGAAGATGGAAAACCGGGTGTATAGTCAGTCTTATGATATAATTGCTTTTTCGGAAATGTTTGATTTTTTTGTTCAAAATCCAAGAAACCAAAACCTTCTCAATTTTAGATAAGAGAAAAACTCAAGGTTTATCTTTTATTATCAAAGCTGTTTGAGACGAAGATAAGTTTGTAAATAAATATCCAATTGGAGCAGTTCTTTATAAAGATATCAGATAATATAGTACTCCTTTATGTAAATAGAAAAGGACCAAACTTTATTTCCGTATTGTTTGTTTCTTCTCGCGAATTCAGAAACCCATCTTTGACATCAAGCTTTGACAATAGCAGTGCCCGAATTGTCCAATATCCTTCATTCTGATTGGTGGATGAGCCTTTCTCTACTTTCCTTTCTTTTCTTTTCCCTTCTATGATTCGAAACGGCTTCGTCTTGGCGTCCACGTACGAAACGAAACGTTCCAAGTGTATCTTATCACACTTAGAATGACAATCGCAGTTCGTATTCCCTTTTTTTCCCTGTAGGTTTAGGGTTGACCCAAGCTAGGCATAGTGATTCGCATTTTGTCACGTACCGACTTTGTGATATTTTCTTCTCACTGTTTCATTTTTGCTTCTGGACGACGCGTTCGCGAATAATCCCGAAAGTAACGAATACGATTGGTTCTCGACGCGAATACGTGGAACTAAATGGACCCTACGATGAGGATAAGGTCTTGTGTGTCTAGACCAAGAACCTATTATAAACCCGAGAACGTTCTAGGATAGAATTGGACTGTTGGGTCGTGGCCTCGTGGTTTTTTTAACTATACTATTCCCAGTTCTCTCGTTCATCACCGCTATATGACCTAGTGTGAAAGTGTGAGCTCGTGAAAATGTAAGCTGACTATTCATACCTTCACAGGTTTTTATGAGTTCTTGGTCTTGGATTATGAATGGGACCTCTGGATGGTTTGGGTTTTCGAGGCTCTAGAACGAAAGAAACGTTAGTCCTTGGTCCGTTACAAAAATTCGGATGGCGATCTCGCTTCATAGCTGCGGATATAATACCAAAAACGTCATACATTATTCATTTTTCTTTACCACTTTTTCTTATACTCTTTGGTGGCGCAAACCCGCGTTTTCCGGAACCATGGCCTCCTCCGGACACAGATAGCAGCAAGCTTGCAGCCTTTGAGCGCTTTAGCTTGCTCCAAAATCCCCATCGGAAAAACAGGTTTTAATAAGGTTTTTGGGTTAAACCAAGACGCTCACCAACTCTAGGCTGTAGCATTCGATAAATTAAACGCAGTGAAGCGAAAGGCGGGAAAAATGATATCAAGAATTCGCAATAAATCCATTCCTTAAGCCTTTGCCAGTATTACTTCGTTTCCACGTACCATTTTACTAAGGCTGCTGAAAGAGTGTTCTATGAATCCATTTTATAATAGTAAAGAATTAAAAATAACTTGAATTCATTTATCACAGAGTGCGGTGAAGCCTCTAAAAACCGCATTCAAACACAGCTTATTGTTTACTTAGTTTAATATAGATAATTAATATAAAACGTGGGATTGACTCGTCTTCAACCTTTCGCACTACTGAAGAAGATTCGATCAAATCAAATAGCATTTTCACCTATGAAAAAACATTATTCAGAATCCTATAAATCAGTTTTAATTCATTTTCAGAGAAGCCATATATTTAGTACACACCGCGTGTTGCTTTCCGCCGTCGAACTGTCTCCAATGCCTAGCTCTAATACACTTTCAGGGGTTTGTCCTACAATTCCATGCAAAAGGCCTTTGTTATAGATACGTAGTAAACGGGTATAATCCTGGGGGGGGGGAGGGGGTGGTACAAGGATTCTGTTTTCACTTCGCGAGCGTAGATCTAAAAATTGATCGATTCATCTTAGGTGAAAGGTGGTCCCCCTCATTAGTCTAGTAATTAAAGTTTGAAAAGAGGGGAAATACAGGCCTAAGAATTAATTAAGCCATCTTAGCACGGTGCCTGCCTTTACCCTTCTTTCATTCCTCCCTTTCATGCTCGGAAAAGGGGTAGAAAAGTTGTCACAAAATTAAAAATATCTAGACCAATTCCATCAAAATCCGACACGGCCTTATGTGACGCGTTTCTTTGGGCGTATTTATCCCTGTTTTTGAAGCTGAATTAGTGGACAGACTAGCAAGTGTTTGACCCCCCAAATCTCTGAGAGACTTTTTTAGGGAGTTTCCTGGTTTTATCCGAAGGTTCATCCCTCTTTTCATTCCGTTGGTAAGATAAATATTGAATCAATTTTTCTCTCGGGTTTGTTATGTTTGGTTGACTCTTTAGAGGGTTAATTATTATTAATTAGTGAAAAGTACCGGGTTTCTTTAGTCTTACTTTAGGTAAATCTTTGGAAAGGATTACGGTTTAAAATAAAACGAAACAACCACATTAATGAAAAAGTAATCTTCATTTAATATGAAAATGCAATCCGCAATTTATTGGGGAAATTTCTTAATGAGCTTAAAAATAAAACAGAGATTAAGTAATATGTTGGTAGTTCTTCCTAAATGTTACTTGCCCCTGTTCTTTAGCTCTTCCTTCAAACACATGGACTTTTAGGTCAGCTTCACGCGAAGGGGCACAGTGTTGCCAGTCGAGACAGTTAACTCTCAAATAATTCCATGGATATTAAACTATTTAATACGGATTTATGATTTTTGGGGATATTGAAAAGAAAAGTAACCAAAACATACTTAACATTTTAACCATTTTAAAAGAAGCTTACCACGCGCAACACTTGGGATATTTTGCCACTATCATATTTATAAAGATAATCCTACGAAAGGTATTCCTCTTGTTTTCTCTACGCCAAAAACCAAGTTTTACTATATTTTTCTCAGGTAAAAGGTAGATATATTAATACCAAATTAAATAATTTATTAATCCCAGATTACTCTTTTTATATTTTGGGCACTAAGCCTGTGTCACGAGTAAAAAGAGAATACGTAGCAAGCCGGGTAAAAATCATCAATATTAATTTCACCCAGCAGATACGAAGGAAGTTTCTCTTAAATATTTTAGCATTTTTTCCTGCGTTAGGCTTAGCGAAATAACCATAGACGTCAGAAATATATCAGTTATAACACCGTTAGGGACATAGTCTCTCTCGAATGGTGAGTAGAAAACACGTTTGTTCAAAAATCATACGGCTTCTTGAATTTTACATTATTTTTCTCGTATTTATGACCGGGTTTAAAAAGACTTTGTTATTAGAATGCGAAAGTCTTTTTTAACTTTAAAATTCTAGGATTTGAATATACAGATTTAAACTGTTGAACTTTGTCCAAACATACTTTTATTTTCTTTTGGAAAAAAGGCTATCTTTGTTTCACTGTGTTTAAAAATGTATATTCAAAGATAAAAATATTTTCCCAAAATCCATAATATGGGTTTTAAAAAAGTCCCGTACTTTCTTTCAATGACATTACTAAAAAACATCTGCAGTCGATCCGATAAGAAATAATTTTATTTCAATCCTTTTGATAAAATAAATCAAGAAATAAAGAAAATATTTTTCATTATTAAATGAATTTAGCTATTAAAAAGTTACGTTTTCCTCTCTTACTAGATATAAATATCATCGCTGTATCGCAGGTATTCCCAGTGTCGCTTCTATTTTTAAACTAAAATATAGATAAACACCTGTATTATTTAGCCTTATAAATCCGTTTTCATACCTCAAAAAAGGCGTAACAATTGGTTATTTTCAGTTTATACTGTAGTTAAAATCCCTCGTCCAAGTTTTATAAATATATATTTAAAATGCAATCTTAACGCCTTCTACAACAGTATCATCTTAGCTTGGTGGAAATACATTATGTAGTCAGAAAAAGAGGGATTTTGTATACGTCAGGGTGGAAGCCAATTTTTCTTCCTTCTTTGGACCCCGGAAAATATCTTGATATTTTATTCAGAATCGGGGCACGCGGCCTCTGCCAGTCTATTTCGCGAATTTTCCAAGGGAGAGAAGAGAAAGTTCCTATATTATGTAATCCACGGACTTGAACACGTCCACTTTCGCGTCTACTTTTTATATAGAGACATCTAGAATTTTTCAGGGGATATTCTAGTCCATATTTTAACGATATGCCCTGTTGAAAATGCGAACTGAATTATTCGGCGTATATTTTTGCGTGCCCTTCTGTTTCTGTCTTATAGTTCTTAGCCTATGTCTCGCCCTTCTTACGCACGCTCTATCAAGAGGGAATTGGTAAGCTAGAACCGTCGCTCGGGTCCGTTTTAAGCCTAACTTCCTAAGCCTTAGCGGATTTGTAAGTCTTCTTCTGGAACTGAGCTACGCATTTTTATGAGTATTTTTTTTCTTCTTTAAAACCTTCGAAAGACAGCTGGTTTTCTGGTTTCGTGAAATGATAAAACGGTGCGACGGATGACATATATTTAAATTCCTATAACAATCCATTGGAGTATCAGTTGTTAAGGTCGAAAATGGGATTTCATCGAACTTTCTAGAGGTACAGCTTAGGTGAGGGCCAAGACACAGTTTACGAGATTCTATCAAATATTTTACGAGACTGACCACCATTTTCATGTCTTGACCGTATTTAAAAAGCGTCGCACCCCTCGGTTTAAGGTCTTTTTCTTAGTTCTTATTTTAGACTATTTTTCCATGTCTGATTATGCTAAAGAAGGTTGTGTTGCTGGAACGTTATATTTCCCGTTGGAATTGACTCTTTTGTCTCACATCTTAAACCAAAAGTAGCTGAAACTACATGCGCTGAAGAAATGAGAGATTTAGCATTTTTTTATTCTACCACTAGTGTAACCGGACTGAGACTACAGGGAATTGAATTTTTAAGCTCCTTTTTTGTTTTTAACAATTGAATTAATCCTACTTTCACTGAAAATATACTTTTATTCACCTTTTTTTCTGTACCCAAAGGGATAACGAATTAGGAAACCGAATTTCATTCCTAAGTTTTAAGTCTAAAATAATTAGGGTTAACCAAAGCTTTTGTTTAAATTATTTCAATAAAAGAAATATTTTAAAACTTTTTTATTCTCAAGGTTTGAATTCCAACGTGAATATTAATGAAAAATCCCTAAAATTATTGACAAAATTCACTTAATAGAAAGATTTGAACTCTATTCAAAACAATGGACAATTCTTAAATAAAAGCGTTCGTTTTTTATTTTTAATCCAGAACATTCCCTGAAAGAATGTGCCTTGGTTACACTTTAAAGAATATCTGAAAAATATGCAAATAAGTGTAATTTGCATACGCGAGAAATAAACCCTGTTATTTTCGAAAGCGAAATGTCGACAGTCGTTTCAATCTGAAATTGCAAAAGTTCAAATATATGGAAAAGTATACCCCACTGTTTTGAGATCTTCTTACATTTCACAGTTTTACCATGGTCTATATACTCAGATGGACGTAGCACCAGTGAAATACGTTTACCATGTGAGATGCAAGCATCTTAGGTAGACTGCGCCATCTACTTTTCAAAATGATGAAGTTAAAATATGTATGCGTTAATAAAAAGACCATGGTACTACTACTTTTAAAAAGGCAAAAAAACTTTAATACACTTCATTCATCCCTTTCAATATTATAAATCAACAAGGATGGCGAATTCAAATGAATCGTACTTACTCGGTGAAATATACACTTTGGATAAAGTTAGTAATATTAGGGTTGGGTTTGCCTTCTGATACTGGCGTTTTCACGTGTTCAGTCTTGGAAGTTCCGCTCAATTGCATCCCTTCTATTGGATATTCAGCTCCTTCGAAGATTTCAAATAGAATATAAGAGGAACTTATATAAAATTGGTAGGAATTGGATCCTCTTTTCCAGTTCAAACTTGCGCGAAGATTATAGGGTCGGGGATTTAGTCTCGATTGTTACTATAGGCAAGGGTTAGAGAAAATAGTGGGGTACAGAATGCCGGAGGCTGTCTTCTTAAAGGATAAGGCACCAGCTCTATATTTCTGGAAATGTCATAGATATCGCAAACGTGTAAAACTCGTAAATCTACAAACAACTACACTGCAATTTAACTAGAAATATGAAAAGTATATTTGTAAAATATTAATTTTGAAGGGACATTTGAGAGAAAATTTAGGAAATTCCTCCAGTTTTTCTTTACTTTATTCATTTAAGTTCATTTCAGGATGGTCAGTAATTTCTAGATTATTTTGCCTTCGTGATTTCAAATCAGTAAATTTTTTGCTCCAAGTAGTTAATAGTTAGGTCAGTTATTTGTAACAAATATTTTGCACTGTCCAGAGCTACACCAGAACATGACACAGTTCGAATTGTCCATTTTGTTTTTCACACAACAAACCTCAGTTATTGAGCTTCATATGTAAAATTTGCAAGGAATTTTCTCTGCTATCGATTGTGAATCTATATGCATAATTTGTTATTTATTTACGATATCTATGGGCTTGGCGTTAGGGGCAGACAGAAAGATAATAAAGACGTCCGTTTATTTCCGATTGAAAAGATTCGATTGACTGCATCACCCCACCTCAAAACCCTCGCCTTTTTTCTAGGGTCTCTTAGTACTAGATTCTTCCGAATCCTCTGAAGAAAAAAAAAAGAAATGCCGGGAATCAAAAAACAAAAGAATGGGAGTAAAAAGGCAAGACACCCCGCTCTTTTTATTGGCTGGAACGGGCCAAAAAAGCATCCTCATCTTTGTATTTCATTGCGTCGCCTGGCGAGAAGGGGAGACGCGGATTGAAATCTGAAAGGAAGTCAAAAGACTCTGGGATGGAAAACAAAGGAGGATTTTTGCCCATTTAATTTCGCAGTTTTACACAACCCACCGAGTTTTATTTCGGTTTTCCGGTTGGTTACGAGACGAAACTCATTAAGAATTAGGTGAATTGGGTATAAAGGCTGCCATTAAATTCTTAAGCCTAATTTAGGCATATTTTTCAAACAACCCCTGTAAGATCTCTTTTCCTTTTTGCATTGAAATGCAGCGGGTGAAACACTTCTACAGGGGTAGTATGTTAATCCTACGTAAACCCTTCACCCTGTAAGTCGGCTTTTCCTAACCTTTCAAGGAAGTTAAGTGCCCGTAGTTTTAACCTGTTTTTCTTCACAGATTATTTATAAATATGAGCTTTTATGGTCCTTTTATAAATAAATAGCCTATTAGACAAATTTAAGCTAACTTAACGACTCTAACCGCGAAGTATAAGCTTAATTTATGTATTAAAAAGAACATATTACACTGAAAGAATGAAAATATGGCAACGTAATAATAATTTTATTTAAAAGGCTATTTAAAATAATTTAATGTTGCTAGAACGTTGTTCAAAAAAATATATTTTTTTGGTTCAATATGTAGTCATAGAAGAAATATATGGTTACCTTTTTTAAATTCGGCGCCATCTTGAAAAAGCTCGGCTTTCGGGATAGCTTCATAGGTATAATGCTGGGAACCTGTGCTACCATAAAACTGGACTAAGGTGGGTCAGATTGGCTATAAACTTGTACGTGTCGAGTCTTTCTTCTTTCCTTGGTATGGTTAGATAATATACTCTATAAAAAGGACTATTCTTTTCCAACCATAAAGGGGGAAAAATAGCACTTGTTTGAAACCAAATCTTTCTTTCACGGTCTCTATTAAATTTCTTCTTTCTAGGCTATAAGCAACTAAGTGTATTCTCGTGTTAGATAGCTAGGTACTTTCTTATATAAGAATTTAAGAATTTAAGAATATTTTCAACGGGTTACGCCTGTTTTTTTCTGGACCAAACAAAAAAATCTATTCGAGACAAGAAAATGCCCTTTAAGTGTTGGTACGGTTTAAAAACAAGGTCTATACTAAAATATGTGAATAAAATAATTTCGGTATAGCTTATAAAGTTCTTTACTCTTAAATATGTGTAAAATATTTCATATATAAAACTATAAAAGTGAAAGATATTTTGTAAACCGCGTGTCAAAAACATTAGATAAAATTGATTATAATCGGGGTTTAGTTTCAAAACGTTGTAAGTCCATTTTGGTTATTTTTAATATTAAAACGCTGAGATTGTTTTGGGCGTCGTATAAAATGGAACTTTGACCCCAGATTTTTTCTCAAGTTAAATTATAGCTATAATTTTTTAATGGTTAGCGGGTTTTAGTTTCAAAAATATTAATGAATCCCAAAGGTTGCAAAGGATTAAAACGAAACCATCTATATAGATAACTTTCAGCATCGATAATTTTGTAAAATATCTCGTCTTTCTGACGTACATTATAAGCATTACAATCTCGCGTATATTGAGAGAGAATGGATAATAAAATTATTTTTGTGCTCAAAAATTAATAAATAAAAACAGAAAATCCGTTATAGTTGCAGGGTATACTTTGGAGTTTAAGAAACTATAACGTATATTTTGAGCACGAGCTAAATGTTAGGGTTGCCACGTACACTCCGTAATAACCACCTTCATTCAATTATTCTCTAGCCTTCCGAAAAGCACGTAAAATTTAAACGATACTTGGAATAGGTTTTCTTTCCCCCTTTCTCTCTCTAAGATGTAGCAACTCCTCTAAAGACGAACCTGAAAAAGAAAAAAAAACTCCTGTAAAAGATATATGCTATAATTTTATTAGGAACTATATACCTTGCTTTTGCTCTCTTTCTGTACTAGATGTCCTGGAAATGAAAAATAATAACTTTTTTTTAATATTATCATAGGTAACATAATTATCCCTAAGTATGTCTTTTAACGAAAGTTATTGGCAATATCATTTTAAAAACTTTTACTTTACCTAAAATCAGTTCTCTACATGGAATTATCTGCGTATCTCGAGTATGTCAAAATGATTTTCAAAACATTTTCTATTACAAGCGGAGGAAACTTAATTGTTAAACATTTTACAATTGAATTAGTCCTAACATTCATTAAAACAATAGCATGATGCTTACTTAACGTTGTTATGCTATTTACGACATTTATTAAACCTTTTTCTACTGGTTGTTCCATACTGAAAATCGGTCCTCACATTTTTTCTCGAGCTCAGTAAAGAGCTCGTGCGGTGAACATAGACTCGCGCATCTTTTCGTTTTCCGCTTCACGCTCGTGCTATAAGCACGAGAGAGAGAGAGAGAGAGAAATATATTTTTGATGACTGCACGAACTTTGGGATCACAGGATGAGTTGGGAATTGTAAAAAAATGGGGCCATCTCCCGCCTCTTATCCACGTTTTTCTATAAGTAGAATGATGCTATACCTACCTATACATTCGGAAGCATACGGTAGAAAACGTGTTAAACTTGGATAAGAATACCAGGGACTTCATGTGCCTCCGTGCATAGCTTCAGCCTTTTAGTTCATTTTGTGCCTTATTTTAGTTGGTTGTGTATAATTTAGTGAAATTATTGAAATGTAGTGTAACGATGTTCATTAACTAAGTAATTATCCGTTATCTGTAAGTAAGTAGTTAATCTTTGCTAACCGAGTATGGCTTTGAAGAATTAGTTTACAAATAGTATTTTAGTTTACTTGAAATTGTTTGATTTGATCCAATTTTGAATAGTTTGACGAAAACATATAGTTAAGTCTCTTCAAAAGTCAAGTGAATTATTTCCGTAGAACGCTTTCTTACCCCGAATGGAGGCTTTACCATCTTGTTTCCCTACGGAATTGTTGGGGAAAACGGAAAGTATAGTGATGCCCGTTACCATCTGGTTCATGTTGGGCCTGCGTGAGATATACGTAGTCGATTTTTGCAACGCGTGAAGAAAAAAAAGCTATATATTGCACCTCGGGACATAAATGATTGATGCAATTCCGGAGCCCTCAGCTACCTCCGTGCTCTGTATTATATACAAACGTGACTCACAATAGCCTCTCTTAGGGGCCATAGCTTCATCCCTTAGCCGGTAAGCTATAGGCAAGTCTCCAATTATTTTAGTTTTTTCGGGGGTCCTTTAAAAGCTTCCTTTAACAAAATCTACTGGGGGAAAAAAACCCTCAACCTAGGTATATTTATGTTTTTTTATCCCAGAAGTCGGCCATAAGTTTCGAAAGGGAGCTCAGATATGGCCGAGTTGTAATAGGTACCCCCAGTAACGTGGGGTCGAGCCCCTCTTAAAAGCGTGTAAAGATCAAGAGAAAATAAACCAAGAGTAAAGAACATTTGACAGTTCTTTTGGGCATGGAAAACCAAAGGGAATGTGGGTTACAAATTATGGGCAAGCTCTAGCACTTCTATTGTGAAAACTCGGAACTAGATGCTATGATCTGCGACCTAGTGGAGAGAGAAATTCAACCTTGAAATATTCTCCGCATCGCGTGTACACTACTCCTTCTTGATTCACTCTTGATTCTCCACCAGGTTGGGCATAGCCTTTGCTATAGGTGGGCTATTGAGGATATATCTATGACGCCCTTGGGGTCCCTACGACATAATCGGTGACCATTAACTTTGACGCATCCGTCTGGTTGCCTTCTAGACGTTGTTATAGAAAGTCCCAAACGTGCCCTTTTTTTTTAGTAATTTTTTATATGGTATAAAGTATTTGTCTAGATGGATTCTAGAGTACTGTTGTGATATTTAAGGTATAATAGGCCAAAACAAAGCCTATTTATTCAGTAAATCGTTGATATTTTATAGCCAAAACGGGAATTTAGTATAAAACATTGTTACACTCTCTACATTCATTCAGACTTTGCCTCTAATAACTCTATCTCAGACTGTCAAACTCTGGGCGTCGCTAGATATATTAATTTGGGAAAAACAATAAGCCTTGGCGTCTCTCTCTCTCATGCGTGACACCAGTTAGAAATATATGGGAACCTTCCTTAAATGACTTTCAAACCCTCTCCCGCTGTTATTATTATAATAGTAATAACCAAAGTTTTTTCTTCACACACTCATTCCTGGCTTGGTTGCATCCTTTTTTTTTCATCAAAGCTATTTCAAGTTAGGAATTTCCGCGTTTTTCTTTTTGCTTCTTCAAAGACACAATTTTTTTGGTTTCATATTATCCAACAACGTTCCAGTCAACTTTAGGAGGAAGTGATTTAATTCTTCCTTGAATATTTGAAATGGTAACGGAACTCTTAAGGAAAACACTTATAATGGGGTCTTTCTATATATAAATATATATAAGTTAACTATTTATGAGAGAATTAATGTAAATTCCTCGGAAGCTTCAGGAGTAGGATATTCTTTTTTCCGCGCGCGCGAATTCCCGCTGACGTCCGCCTAACGATTCTTGGCACGTATTTCTCAGCTCGCTACTCGGTTTCCATGGAAACGACGCGAGCGCGCTCGAATCCGTCCCGACAGATGAGTGTAGATTGTAGAAGAGTAGCGCGGGATTGGAAAAAGGCGGGAAAAAATATATATATATATATATACGGGGATGCTATGGATGATTTTCCTCTTCCACGCGCGCTCTTCTTCGTCCTAAATATGTAAGGAAGGGTGTTCGTTGGGGGTTCTTTTTGCTATCCGCCGGCGAGTGACGACTCTATTATCCCCTAATAGGCTTAATATCGTTATCTCTTTAGCCAGGGGGAGGCCTTACTTTCGGTTAATACCTATTCAGCACGATTTTGGTGTCGGTTTTCGGAGTAAAAAGAGAAGATGAGTTCCAGCGCGACACTCGTAGCGAAGTGATTTGACATCCAAGTCATCTTTAGGTCTACTGTGTCACCTCCCAAACGACATCAAACTTGACTCGTTTGATCGTATCTTTATTTTGTTGACGAGACACTTTGGTATCGTGTTAAAATACCTCAGACTGTCAGACATCGAGAAAAATAAATATAGTAATACGTGGATGGGCCTTTTTGCGACGCCTGTATTAATGCTCATAGCTTTGGTACTGAAGTAGATAGAGAAGAACCGCCGGTATCAGGAGAAAATAGTCATTTTAAAGAATAGTTTGTGAACGTTTTATTCTTTCTAAGGGGGAGATAACTTCCTTATTTCATCATGTGTAGATATTTCTGAAATCGTTTTTAGAATTCGGTTGTAAACCGAGTCGATCCCCATAGTTGAAATGAGTTTGAAATGAAGGTTATCATTCAGTTAATCCTCCATATCTTTTGTTCTAAATTAGATAGCGGAAAAGCGCTTATACCGAGACCAAGTACACATCTAGGATAGTCGAATAATCTCTCAAAGTTTCATCAGTCTTACAGTTAAAACATGGTTTCCACGATCGATTGATGTTTTAAACCCAAAACTCTAAAATTTGGTAGAGAGCTTGCCATTCAAGAGAGCGCAACTGTAATGATATATTTTATATCGCCTTTCGCGCTTTACAGCGACGACTCTAAATAAAGAGGGACATTTTCCCGCGGCGGCGAAGAGAATGCATGGTCGGAACTCGATACAGCACAGGCACCTAGGCACCTGAACGCCCAAGACCGAGAGATCGTAAAAAAGAGTAATAAGGGTCAAAGAGAAGGGCCCAATTCGAAGCCCCCAATCTCCCCCGGGAATGGAGTGTAGGACCATCGAAGTAGCCTTCGGACCCCAACACCGTAAATATAGTAAAAGAGTGATCATCATTTATAATATGTAAAGCTAGAGAGTAAGGGGACACTCCAAATGTCACCTTTATAGGCTTGTATATCTTCGAGCGGAAGGACCCCTAGCTCTAATTTCAATAGTAGCCCCAACAAATCTGCATCTCAAAATATATGTACTCGCAATATTTTGGTATGTAATTAATAATAATAATAATAATTATTATTATTACCAGCGATGGATTTATTTGAATATCTTCTATCTTCCCTAATAAATAGAAGATATAATAAATCGCTTCATTGTCTCTGTAAAATGATAAACTAATTTAATCAACCTCAAACGCGTTTTTACGCTTCCGCCTAGTCTTTAACATTTTAAATTTAAAAGCTATCAAATTTATACAGCCATATAGTTTAACGGAAGTACGGTGTAAAGCAGGGGGCTTTTACTTTATCCGCGAAAAAAAAAAGTTTTCACCTTTCTATTGGTCGGTACATTGTATAATCATATAGAGTTCAATTAAGGCAAAGGCTCTTTTGGCGCGCGCCAGGGAAGATTGATGAGGGCTATTGCTAATCCGGTAGGATCGTTTAAAGTTTCGCGCCTTTTTTTCTCCTTTCCCGCCATATATGGATCCCATACCGTTCGATTTGTATGTAAATGCGCGCGTGTTTCCTTTTAAGACAGGTATAGACTTTATCGAGCTATATCGATCACAGGCGCATCTAGTCTAGCGTGATAATTCTGATATTTAACCTTAACAAAGGCAGGCGCGACAACGCTCACCTGTTAAAATAAAATTCTCCATCGTAAAATGCGGAACGGAATATTCTTTAGCTATGATAGGGTCTTGCATTGATGGTTATTTTGGCCTATTAAGGAAACGTTTTTTGGCGGAGCCCTGTCTTAAAAAGGGATTATGCTAATCCTTTCACGGTTTCTCTTAGATGAAATTTATTTACTGCTAACGTTTTATCCTCGCTTTCAAACTGAATTTTAAAATCATATGCAAATTTCTCCTGGAAAATTTACTCGACCTAAAAATAGTTATGTAGACAGTTTAATATTTAAAAGACGGATTCATTTTATACTTCACAATAACTTCAAAAAAGGTCTTTAAACTCGAGTACTTTGTAAATTTTTTACCCAAAAATGTTAAAAATACTTGGTTTTAATAATTGACGAGTTGCGTTATATGTTTGCGATGCGTAATTTAAAATAGGGGGATTTTAAAGGGATTATGAATGATTAATCAAATTCACATAATTTCCTTCTGAATAGTAAAATTGGCCTCGAAACACTAAACATTTGCAATGAAAGGTTTCATAATTTAAGGCTTATTTTTATCGATGAGTATTATCATGAGCTTTTGGTAATGCACTATCGTTAAATTTGTTATTCTAACCAATAAAGGGGTGTAATTCCATACGTGTTCAACTAATTCCAGTTAATTCGGGCTTTTCCCATCACCAGCTAAATCCTTTTCCTTACCGAAACATTTTATAATTAACTCGAATATGTTGAACGTGTGTAATGGAATGCAACGTGCAAAATTGCAAACTCCTTTTATCGAAACTTATTTTCGGAGTTTAGGTTTGACTACCTTAAAGGGAGTATTGCTAAACAATCTTTATAAGTTCCATTACGCAAGCAGGAAAGAATTATTCAAAAGTGATAGATTTATACTCCCTTTAATCGAGTTTGAGTCGCTGCCTAATGAAGGAATATTTTCTCTTTACTCTTAAGAGGTTTGAAAAATTCCTGAACGCCATGCACCAAATATGTTAATGCGTTTCGTCTTTACGGGGGCATCGATCTATCCACTTTCAATGTTTTTAATGAAATGCATTTGTGATTTTGCCCGAGTTTATTCCATTCAAACCTTTTCCTTTCGTTGGCTCTTAAAATTTTGGACGAGGAACCTTGAAAACCACTTTTAATAACGCATGTAAAAAACCTATGGATATTAGAAATTAGAAATAAATAACCTTACTCCGGTGAAAGAGTTACATCAAATTCGGGAGCACGTATTTTCAATATCTATGAATCAACATTGGAAATGAAAAATAGGTTTTTTGTTAAAAGAAATTAAATGGGAAAACACGTTCTTACGGATTTCTATTTCCAAGATTGAAATCTGGATTTTTTTATTTATTTTCATTTGAAAATTTTCTGATATACAGCCTTTATCGAAAATCCTTCTTTCTAAGTTTCTACAGCTTAACTATTCACAACTGTCAAAGGCTGATAGGCCCTTGTATTCCCCTTTCCTTTCTAAACTTTGTATGAAAGTCTACAACGTATATATAGGTGCAGTTTCAAGCTTGGAATATATTTTAAATCCTATAGAAAATCCTGTTTTTCTGTGATATTCTGAACCATTCTCTCCGTGTTTGTAGTTCACCCTTTATATCTTTCGACCTATTTCAACCCTTTAAACGTATGTCTCGAATTTCACAAGTTTTTAAAATGTAGGGTGGGCTAACACCTTCCTAGAAGAAGATTCGAATTACACTGAGAATTTTTTTAGAGAAAATGGTGGGAAAAATACCATATATCTCTTCCTGCGCTTTTTTAGACATTTTTTAGGCTGGACATATTCAAGGGACCTCATAAGACTTCCTAAGGCGCGTAGTCTAGCCTTTATTTTACCAGTTTTAGAAGCTAAGTGGAAAAAAATAATACAGAGTAGATGGCATTTTATTTCTTTATCTCTGAAATTCCACTTCATCTTCTCTAACTTCGTGTAAAAACAAACAAAATTTAAAACAAGTTCGGAAAGAAATGAATCGAATCTAAAGTACAGATATCAGACACTTGAATATAGACGTTAAATAGCAACATGAAAGATTCTAAAATCGATTACCTCAAACGCCATTAGAGTAAATATTGACTAGATTAAAGAGAAAAGTCCACAATTTTTAAATTCAATCATTACAGTCCTATCTGAAAGAACAAATCTTCTAGATTCAGAATATTTCAAAAACCAAAACTAAATAGTTACTTTTAAAAAACGCGTCTCAACACGCAATAGAATTGATCTCAATAATACAGAAAACCCTTTATTTTTAGGATGGTTTTAAAATACTCACAAAATGAAATATAAGGAAAGGCTTAGATATTTTTTCTTATTTCTCCTATTCCTGACTCAGTTCAATATAACTTCTAACCCTTTTGGATTTTAGTTCCGCCGTTTTTCATCTACACAAACGTTATACCTAGGTTCAGTTCAGCTTTTTTGAGTGATTCTCTATTTGGCGGGAAAGGTTTTTGGTCCTTTTTGAGCTAAAATGAAAAATTCCTCTACTTGATGATGCTGGGCTCTCAGATCCTCGACAAACATTGAAGCGCCTTGAAACGGGGTCTTGGCAGAACCGTATAGTAGACTAGATTGGTCTATTTATCCATCCTTCACCACAAATAAATAAAAAAAACTAAAAGTAAACTTCGAGAGGAGAGCTATCAATAAATGTATAAACTGTAGATTTTGGAAAGTTGTTTGTTGGTTTGTAGAGAAAACTCAATCGTGACTTCTGAGTTTGAAAGGTTTCTCTGGGATTAAATTTAATACAAATAGAGTTAATTTAAAATTTTGTGAACTATTTTTACCAGAAGTTTATGGAACTGCCTCTAGTAACAAAAACCAGAAATGTAAGCTTGGATTTTTAACTCTTTCCATTGGAAGGGCACGTGATTTCTTTTTACCCCTAAACCATATCTTTTCATCTACCGAAGCCTTGTTACGAGATATGACTCGGATTTTGAAAAAATAAGGTGTATTTTATTGTATAACCGAAGCAAACCAAAAAGAGTTGACTCGTGTCTGAACCGAAAAATTTCAAAACCAGCTTGGAAAGTCAGTTTGCGGAAAATTTCAAAGTGATACGTAACAGACTCAACGAAAACAATTATTATAGTAAGAAAATATCTAATTTATCTGGTAGTGAAGCTTAAACAACTTTTGATAATACACGGGATAACTAGTCATATCCAATAAGTTTTATCGTTTCTTACAAACAATGCCTCCAAGTCCACAAAATCTAATTCATTCGAGTATTACTTTGAAAATCCCCTCCTCTCAAAAAACTGGGAAATTTTTCCATAAAGAATGTAAAAATATGTAAGGAAGAGCGAATGGGTCGACCCGTTATGTTCAGTCCAGTTATTTTCATAGATACAACGCGTAAACTCGAATTGGGTTCACTATGCATCGTGTAAGCAGTTTTCTTCGCTTCCCCTAACATATTTTCATTGTCGTTCACAAGTTGAACGAATTCGATGACCACGAAACCAAGGACGAAACTAAACTCGCCTTGGCATTTTGCTGCGTGATGGCCAGTAGTTCCAGATGGTCCCAAAGAAACTTTTATTCTTTAACCGAACAAGGGTGGGTCTAACACCCATGGACATTGTTTTTCTTTCACTTTTTTTGCCACCAGGCTGCGCGGCGCGAGAAA
Source organism: Phalangium opilio (assembly GCF_054372755.1). Lineage (NCBI taxonomy): Eukaryota > Metazoa > Arthropoda > Arachnida > Opiliones > Phalangiidae > Phalangium > Phalangium opilio. The sequence continues at coordinate 7,591,589 of NW_028324182.1, read as the reverse complement.
AGATCGAGAGGTCTGTGGAAGTTGGAAAAATCACTATTTATATCCATCGAATACTTACCCCCTTCAGCCTGTAGGCTCTTCTTTATGCTAAGTCGATTCGGAGTGGACGAGGGGTAAGCCACTCTTACCATAATATTTCACCACCTCTTTCAAAATTGCCGCAAGAGAAATAATCAAAACATCGTGATAGGACACCATCAGTGCATGCGATAATGAATTCTGGAGTATTTTGTAATATTCCAAAATGATTCTAAAACTCGTGATGATGTTTTGTTTTCGAATTTGATATCACACTATAATACGTGGTATTACTCGTAGACATTTTGTGATTTGACATTACAAAATTGAGGATATACCCTGGGATATAAGAGTGACTAGCCCCTCGGTTCTGTAAAAGGCGTTATACAGTGGGGGCTCAGCTTAGCCGATATCTTTTTGTTGTTGGACATCGTCCATCTTCCAACACCTTCCCTCCCATACTCTATCGCTTCTCCAGATTTTATTGATTTTTCGATGTATTGACCATAACCAGCGCAGATTGTACCAAGAGGATCGTAGATTTTCTAGAGGTCACTATGATACCTGTAGATATGAAATTATAGCAAAATTGGGTCAGATTTTATCGTAACGTTTGGAAAATGGAGTACAGTAACTATAAATTGTGAACTTTGTTCCGGGCGGAAAATATTGTACCAAAACGTGAAAAACGGGATTTTCGGGAAGGAAGAGATATTGCGAGATCTATAAAAAAATGCCTCCTATATGAGCGAACAAAATGTTACTGCTTGAACCCTGAATGCACCCTTAACAAGAATAAATATTTACTATCTATACAAAGAGATGCCTGTTAAGCGTGAAAATATTTTAGCTATAACATAAACTATAATTAAATATAATAAGAATAAAATATACTTACACGGAAAAAATATATCGCGAAATATTTATACTATTGAAATTATAGAGGGAAGCAAACATTCAGGGGCAAATTTCTCCATATATTTCCTACGAGCCCCTGTAGAAATGTTTACTCTGCCGAACACTAATGCACGACTTCATCAATAATTTTAATACAATAACATAATCGAATCTAATAATCGCGCTAAATAAATAGCGACAGGAATCAATTAATCAACTAGATTTATATTCTAAACTGATTTCCAATTATAATTGAGAGTAATTGTCTGAGATTTTTACCTAAATGAATTCCGGAACTCGAATCGGGACCAATTTCGAGTCGGAGCTCGGTGATCTTTTCAAACACTTATACAAGAGGAACGAAGTAAGCGATCGTTTAGAGCTTTATTGAGAGAATAAGGGTGTGTTACTGTTACAACACCGACGGATAGGAACTGTCCTGGCTCGACGAGGGCTAATCGAATCAAAAGCGTCCGTCGAACGAGAGCGAGAGAGAGAGAGAGAGGGGAGAGAGGAGAGAGAGTTTGTTTACGTTCATTAACACACAAGCGCCTAGGCACGTTTTCTCTTCAACCTGTCCCCTTTCGGATACATCTATTGTTTGAATACGTGGGAAAACGGAAACTCCGGAACACATTCACCCCCCTTTTCCTACGTAACCCGTATCGTATTTGTCCATGCAACGTTTCTATATGGACAAGACATTTATCTTTCTATCTCATAACTGATACCAACCAAAAGGGACGTTCACCTAAAGAGAGGCTGAATTGTTTGGTGTAGAAATATTTGCGCAAAGATTAAAAAGAGAGATAATTTAGGTTAACTCTAGCAGAGTCTCCGTGTGTCAAAAATAAATATTGTATAAATGGTTAAATATGAAACATAACAACAACTTAAAAAGCTGATAGGCATGGCTGCCATTTTCCAAGATGGACGTGAATTAAAAAGTAAACTTTTCTTAGTGACCGTCTAGTACTTCAGATCAGTTTCCCCCCACAAAACTATAGTTTTGACATCGAGGTTCTAGAAATACAGTTTTACCGTCTGAATCCACCTTACCTTTAAAATTAAATATATATATAGTAATTTCGAATTCCCCGCCTGTAGGTCCCTCTTTCCACCTAAAACTGTATCATAAATGTTGTCCTATGCCCGGATATCTAGTGTCAACAATATCGGGTCGGGAGAACGTGACGTGCAGAACGATGTCTGGTTTCAAAACGCGTCCTACGAAATTCGACGCTTAAATTCATTGTCCCTTCTCCCTTCCTATATCCCGGGACCTATCCACCAATTTTTGGGATTTTTAATGGAACACGCTTTTATCGAAGGGAATCTCTTCGGCGAAACTCTTCTACCCCCTCCCCCTTTATATTGGCATCCCTCCTACCCCCTGGACACCCAAGCCCCGGCCCATTCTATTCCATTCTGTCTTCATAAAATTCTGAATTCTGCAGGGGGTATTGAAGGAGGGTCATAAGTTTATGGTCGTAAGTAAGGTTTTAAACATTGTAATGACTGTGGCGTACACCTTGAGTCGTATGCAGTGACCCTTCAGGTACAACTTGATCGAGCCCTAACTAAGCATATTGAGCATGCATTTACCTGCAGCTTTTCATTCTGCAAAACTGACAGGCCTATCTCTTGGCAAAAACGGAATTTTTTTATCTGGAATACTTTATCAAAAATATCCCGCGGAGAAAATTTCTCAAATATGACGATAAATTCTGTTTAATTGGATGAACTAATCGGGTTCATAATTCAACGCAAAAACAGAGGGATAATGCTCTACATTAAATTTTGCTTCTTGAAAGGTAGCGTTTCGTTTAGTGAAATCGGAAGGAAGTAATTATCTGTACGCGTGACTCTGAATAAAGGATACTTATAGAAAGTTCAACTTATGTTATAGGGTGGGTTAAGTTATCTCTGGAAAATTGGTTTCCAGAGAGAAGAGATATTGCAAAAGGGGGACCCTGTCGAATATAAGGGACCATGGTACTCTTTCGTCACTGGAAAACCTAATTTTGAAATAATCGATAATTGGTTTTCAGTGTGAGTGGATTCTAGCTGGATAGACACCCTTTCAATGTCCACTTTCATCGGGTATGGGTTGACTTAAAAGTCCACCTCTCTCCCTTAACACGAACTATTTATTGCCTCAGTCTCTGACCCTCTTACTTGGCTCTCATTTAGAACCAGTATAATGTTTCCAACCTTTTACGGAATTTTGTTTAAACTTTAAAGTAATGGTCGATGTTAAATATTTTTCATTTTGAAATTGAAGTGCTTTGAACATAAGTAGTTTCGTGTTAGAATTACAGCCGTAAAATTAGGAAGATAAGCCCATAAATATAGTAGCTTTGAAATTTATTGGTTGTCTTTAATAGGGTTTCACTGCAAACATTTTTTAAATAGCAAGGTACGATGTTTTTAATTTGAATGGTTTCCTGTTTTTTGATGAACAAAAAAATTTATACGGCAAATATTAGGTGCAATTGTTGCTATAAGATTCAAATAAAAATGGGCTTCTTTTTCGACCTTAATTACAATTTTGGATTAAAATATATCGATCAACTTGTGGTTATGAATGAATAAATTGATCATAAGCTTGACATAGTTAAACAATATAAAGCAGTTTACCAACCATAATGTATTCATAAGGACTCATGATTACTTTTAAAGAGTCAAGGCTTCACTGATATACGTGAGGTTTCGTGTGAGAAAGTAATTTAGAGACAAAACAAGCATTATAAATAACAGACTATATATATATATATAATAACGATATACATTTAGTATGTCTGGTCATATAGAGCCCTTGGCGTAAATAAAGATATTCAAGAAATTTCCAGCCGTTTTGTAACCTAATAATAAACAACATTACTACGAGATCAACATTCCCTTCCTTGACATTCTATGAAATTGATGTAATGAAGCGAAACGCTTTTAGCTGAAGTCTTGAATTGAATATAAACGTCACTTAATAGAGTTACGTATCCGTTGGCTGCATTTTCTCAGACCAATTATAGTCCGTTTCATGTTGAGTTTGCTGTAAGAAATTATTCAACGCTTTATATAAGTAAGGGAAATCATAGATATAACATATATATGTAAGTGTAAAATAATTTGTGCTGTGAAAGACGTAATTTTAACCCCATTACATTTTAAGTTTACAATTAATTGTAAAAACGTTTTATATCATAAGTTTGCAATGCATATTCCAATAAGTTTGGCGCTGATAACTGAGAGATTGTCGTTGAAAGGTAAAATTACGTCTTCATTAACTCATATTCTTATGTCTGTCTATATTCGATATCTATGGGATTTAACCTTGTTCAGCATTGACACTAATAACGAAATGGTCTATAGGCACGAAAACTCTTGTAGCCCGCTTTCTACTCTCCTAATGACGCAGTTGGGATTAATTTAAACTCGGCAGAGAGATCCTAATAGTTTCTGCAGTTTATTTACTCTTACATATATACAGGGGCAGCGCCCGTTGGTTGAGAGTGACTGGTGGCGGGGGAGGGGGGGATCCCTAATGGCTCCTTTTTCCACCATTAAAAGCGACAAAAATATTCTTCCTCTTCTTTTTCCCGCGTCTTCGAACCGTTGATAAACAGTAAGACCGACTTTCATTCTTATCAAAGGTTTACATTGAGTATCACTCCGCGGTAAAGTAACTTTAAGAGTAAACTATGACTGAATTTTGTGTACCCGGAGAGATTTATTGTGTTCTTTTTGTTTGTCCCTTTTTTGTCCGAAGAATTTTTGTTTTTGGGTGCTGGTAGAGTTTGGGAATTCTTAGACGAAATAAAAAGAAGTGTATTAATTATACTTAACAGAAATATAACTATGTAATTGGAAACCGTTTCTTTTGTAAGAAGAATGGGTTACGAGGTAAGAGAATGGAACACTGTAAGCCAGAGTTGTATCCGTTTCAGGAAGAACTTTAAAAGGCGAGAAAGGTTGTATAATAGCGAAAAAATACTCTAAAATGTCTAGAAAGTGGTGAGAAAATAGGGCTGCTTATTTAATTAGTCTAAGGTTAGCCGCTTTCTTTTTGCGGGTCTTTGGTATCGCTGCGGTGAAGTAAAAACGACGATGCTAATCGTCTATGGCGGGCGGATTTTTCTAGGCCGATCCTCTGACGTCGTTAATTTTGCTTTATGGAGCGTGATCTCCCTAGCTGGGATCTCCAAACTCTTTACGTACTCTTTACCATTTAGTCTTCCGAGGCTTCGGGACGGGTTCACCCAATCTTTTACTCACTTACCATCAGTAAAGGGCAGGTTTAGAAGCGTAAATTGGATAAGTAATAATCATTTCAAGAGACACTAGGTAAGCAAAGGCATCGCTGTCAAAACAGCGAGTGAATTAAGCTTGTTTTCTTTGATGTTAAAAAATCCACTCACCGTGCTTCCGTCGTCTGCTTAGTTTTATCCTATTTTCTTTTAACAGCTGTACCCTACCCTGTATCATAAGTTTATAAGATAGGTTCCGTAAGTATGATTCTACGTATACTTCGTAATGCTGTAGAGACTTACTGAGAGCTTATTCGAGAACGACAAGCGAGAATTGACTACACTCGGTTTTGCAGTACATCTTCGTATTTAGTCTGTACTAAGCCTTTGACAGGGCCTCACCAGGCGTCGCTTTTCTAGAATCTTTGACGTTTCACCTACGTCATTTATGGGCCACTCAAGATAATTTTAACAATTAAGTTTCAGCCAAAATAAACCATCACAAATACACAATATAAAAATAAATAATTTGTGTTAGCGAGTTAACGGTCATTGACGATTACTCTTAGATCAATTTTGCCTCTTGGTATTATCACCCGAGTCACGTCTAGGGGTCGTCGTCGACAATTCCCCTTTGAGGATTTTTCAAAAGCTAATATTTGTTGGCTAAAATGCCACACTAAAAATACACCGTGGGACCATATAGGCGATAGGTTTTTATACTTTTTCTGGTCAGCGTAACTAGTTTAATATCGTTTTATTACCTGGAGCGTTGAGATAGAAAATAATCAATTAAAAGTCCTACTAGGACATGGTGGACCGAAAAGGAAAGGGTTATTGACCAAGAGTAAGTAGGCCCGTACACGGTTTCCCTGTTTATTTGGCCGATTGGATAGGAAGAGCGTGCTCGGACAGCGTGACTCTGTGCATGCTTCGATGGAGCCTTTTCCCCTCGATATGCTTACTATGCGGCCTAACCTCTCGATCCTGTCGTTCGGAAAATACGCGATTTATTCTACTTCCCTTGCTTCCATACCTATTTCTCGATTACTCCTATCACTTCCGTATAGGAGTCAAGATTTGTTTCGTCTCTTCGTGAATTTTTTATAAAACATAGTTTATCACATAGAATTCGCGCGTTAGATTCGGCTATAGGCACATCCTTAAAAAGTTAATTATCCGATACAAAGTTATGTATGGGAAAAATATAAACGATTGACTGTTATCGAATCTCACTGACTTCATTGACGCTAAATCAGAAACGTTCCCCCACAAATGTCAGCGTAAGTACGTAACTACATATACCAATAAGTAAAACCGATTTTTTTCATCCCTCTGAGGACTTGGAAATGGAAGTAACATCAACTTCCGAACGATACGGAAGGAATTTCATGTAGGCATATATGGTGTAGAAGACATAACCGTGATATAGCAAATCTCGAGAATAAGTCCAATTTTATTTCCCCTCTTTCGTCTGCCATAAGGCCAAAAGAGAAGTCTTAACGGTAAAGAGACGAATTTACTCAAGTATCCCACAAATATGTGACATATACCTAAAGAACCGTGTTTTTGTTTTATTAAAATTGGTTTATAATTTGGAAAATTTCTCCTATTGAATAAATAATTTTAAATAATCCGTATTTTTTTGTGTTCTCTTTGACTAGGATTCAATACAATATTCTTGTTGTTATTTTGTATCTTCTTGATGAAGAGTTTTAGAGTCGTTGGAGAGCACACTGGCACTGAGGCCACGGAGTAAAAATCCCCTAAAATAGAAAACCCGCGACTTCATTGCAGAGTCCCAAATAAAATGTGGAAGAAGTAGTCTTGGGTTGTATCTCGCCAAGGCCCCAGAGAAATGGTAGTGGGTTTTAAGCCAATACCGTGGTCCTGGGGAAGGGGGTTTGTAGGGGTTGTACACAGCGATCCGGAACGGTACCGGTACACTGGAACTCACTCGTAAGGGTTGTGTAAAAATATTCCCTTTCCGACTTATACGATGTGCTTTGGAAAGAGAATTAAAATTGATGCGGTAGAAGTATAGCTAAGCCTAACTCTAGCTGTTCGTTCCATCTGTGGCGCGTAGCTCAAAGAAAACTAATAATGCAATGGGAGCGGCTTACTTACACTCCTGTCCAACTTAAACTTGCAAACTAAATTAAACTTCAGGCGCGTACGTTAGTACACCCATGTTTTATTTTGTATCGATGAACGGTAGTATTGAGAAATGTTTCGTGCATCGACAGTGGGCCAAAATTAGAGCTTGTAACGATTAAATAAATATTAATATATTCAACTTTTGGTTATATCGCGTGAACAGACATACAGAAGGAGTAGTTTTTGGAGAAAAAAAATATAGTGTATGGATTGGCTAGTTTAGTATCAGACGTGTCGCTTGTCGGAAATGGAGAGTAGTTCGAATATCTTGACAGGAAAGGCGTACATGAGAGGAGAAACCTCTTAGGAAATGTTTCACCAAAATGGTAGTACTATGAGGGAAGGGTGATTTCGCCCATAGATATCAGAAATTTACGTAAATCAAGCTATATAATATGACCTTAAGATATGTTACGAAAATCATTTTTGAATTGTGATGCTCATATGAATTCTTCTAACGCCTATACGTTTTGATATCTATGGTACAGTGGGCAGCCTGAAGGGAAACAAGTTTCACCCTCCGTTTCACTCTCTCTCTCACTCTTTCCTATGAGGATTTCTAGTCCGAACTAGCTTACTGGAGCTCTGTTAGACCTACAGGGGAGTGTGTTTTTAAGAAGGCGTTGACGTTGAAAGTCGACAATCATTAAGGATGAAAAATGACTTTCTAATAGAGCAGTTTCTAGCCCGGCTAAAGGAAAAAGAAAAAAAAATATATATCTAAGAATTTTAGTCACCAGCTAAGGTTGGTAGAGTAAAGCATAGACCGGAAAGGAAACTTAACAAATGTTTTTCTTGTCACGCTTTGGCAGTTCTCTCTTGTTTTGTATCTCTCGCCGAAGTTTTTAGTGACAAATGTTTCCAACAAACTTTTTATCAGGTTTTCTTACTTTCCTTCTCTCCTCTTTTAATTCTTTATCCATTTTTCAAGGGCGGATGAGAGATGAAGTCTTTAAAGTTAATTTTAATCTTGTAGTAACTTGGATTCTTCTCCAAGAACAACTTGCAGAAAAGTCTGGCAGAATATCAACGTCCCTATAATAAACTCTTTTCATGAATAAGTTTCGAATTATACCTTGTTTAAATTCAATCACGCGAAAAACCATTAGTTATTTGATTAAATAACATTACAATAACATTTTCCGTTAAAAATATAAAAAAAAAATGTTCAACAACTTTCATAACTTGTAACTATACGTAATGCAAACACTATAAAATTCTCGCCAAGGTAACGCTGAAAATCTTGTTATTGAAGGGCAGATAAACTTTTGGAAGTACATAAATATTAGGTGGATTAAAGCGATATATACTTGTGTTAGCCGATTTCCGGTCCTAATGGACTTGTTTCTACTTCCGAGGAAGACTAAAAGAGGAGACGGCGAGTACTTTTCCTTCGCGTATACTGGTCTTACGTTGACTGAGCATTCGAGGTATTAGGCTTAATGAATCGGGCGAACGCTCTTTTAAGAACCTTCAACCATTCCGACGACCAAATGGGTTTCGTTCCAGTTTATCCAATGTGTCAGAGCTAATAGGAGGAAAGACTTTAGGTACTCCTGGGAGTAAGAAAATCAGGTAACAACATCCACACGCAATCTTTTACGCTACCTTTCCTTCTATTGGTTCTAAGCCAGGGCTCCGGGATACCGACTATATAACGGATCTACGGATCTAGTACACACAAGAAAGCGGGGACTATTTACATCTGGGATGCCGTGCTGAGATTTAAGAGTCTCGCGGGTAATTTATAGATATATACCTATAGGCAAAGCAAACGCCGAAGTTTCTAGTAAGGGACTAAAGTTGATTCAACGCGATAAATTTATTCTGTTTACGTTACTGTATACTTTCATAAAAAATATAAATTCTCGAAAACAGGTCGTTCAAATAAAATCCACAAATGAGAGCAACTATAAAATTTTAATTACCTCTGACGCCTTAACTACTCTCTAGCAAAATCTAAAAACTTTTAACTTGAACAAAACGAATACAATATTTACAACAACAAAACATTTACATTTTACCGTATAACTAACGCGATAGGCCTATTCATTTTAGAAGAGATATATCAGTTTGTGGGGACTAAAATTTCCTGGCCCTTATAAAGTTTCCGCAATACGTTGCCTTCATTGATATCATATCACAATTTTATTTAATGTTATGGACATCACGACATTGATATAATTAAGATATATTAGGAGTTAAAATCGAAAATGATTCGGAGCACTTTAGGATAGTTGCCGCGGATTATGGGTATTAGTTTCAAACCACGCCCTATTCCCCAAATTCAACCAACTCACGCAATTTCCACATTTATTTATAACACAACTTAATATTGAGTATGAAATATTGCTTTATGTTGAAAGAAACTGATTCGCTGGCATTGTAAACCTTATTTGCCTTCCGTGATGTTTGTCAATTTCCATTTACTATAGAACACTATAATGAAAAATTAGAGAAACTTTTAGCACTAACAATAACATACTTACCTTCGTATTTCAACTTACGCAAATACAAACTACTTCGGGCAAACGTTATAGTTGAAAACAGATATTTTCTTTTTGTACCTCAGTAGTAAATAAATACCGAAGCCCGGGATAATTTTATTTCTGCTGTTCATTAGTGCACGTTAGGCCCGAAGAAGTAAGTATAGCATAACATAGTCAGGAGTAGAGACCAGCTATGGTATCTTTTTACGGAGAATAGATTTCATTAATCTAAGCAAGAGCGGCGACAGATGGAGATGGCTAGTATGGGAAGAAAGAAGGGGCGAAAAGGACACGGGATTAGAGACAAGATAGTAAGAAAAGAGACAACTTAGGCCTTTGTCAACGTCCTATCTTACTAACTCCTTACACAACCCGTCTGATGCAAAACAGAGACACTAGAAATGGGTATAGAAGATCCTGCTTTTCAACTTACTGATGCTAAAATAATTTTGGTTCTCCATTCATTTCTGGCTATCTCTGATTGGTCGGCCTTCATTAGTGACGACATAACCGGAGAGAAAAGAGAACGCTTTCGATCGTACCTTATTTTCTATTCCAGTGCTATTTTCTCTGATGTAAATGAGCGCTCGCCTGTGAACAAACAAGAGCAGGACAAAAGTTATCATAAAAGAAAGTGGGAAGATCTACAACCTATATATACTCTCATCCGTGGTCAACTTACGCTAATAACGAAGCGTATTTTAGCTTTACAAACTTGTCTCATGGTACTTGTGTAAAGTATGAAACAGACCCGAGACCGGAGAGTTAAGAATAAGATGAAAAGACCATGGTGAAGCAACAAGCCCCCCTATTCTTTCTGTCTGATGAAATAATTTGAAATTAATTTTTCATCTAGTTCCTTGTTCTTTCGTCTTCAATTGCCTAAAACAACATGTTTTTGTATTGAGCATCCAAGTAAAGGATTGGGTGCAGCGATCTCAAAAATACCCTTGATATCACCATCAAACTTGTGATGTGTTTATCAAAACAGACAGAGCCGAGGGTCCCCTATTAATTTGAACGGAACACAAAGATCATTACGAGCGAATCCCATTAATGATTTCAGCTTTGCGCGATTTGTCATAACCCAATTAGACCGAATATGAATGAACCCATCGACACAACCTGCCCAAGGGCTAGCTAGAATCCTAGATCAAATTGTCCTCAACATATGAAGGGGTTTGATTACCATAGGTGCATTCGTACCTTAATTCGTATCCCCATGCTCATTATTTATACGCTCGTATACGTTATTAAAGGAATAGTAGCTCCTAAAAACCTACCGCGATGAAATTTCTCGAAAGGCTGATTTCGAAAATATGTATCTTGCCCAATTTGAGGCGCTACCACACCTTTAATCGAATAGATCTGGTAACACTTAATATTCGGCTAATTTTCGAAATCCATGAGTTGAAGCCCCAGATAGTCGTTAAAGTTGGGCCGTGTACTATCTACCTAGGGTCTAGGGCTACTAATAGCCACCATTATTTAAATAACTCTCCCCCACTTGCTCAATCTACAATGTCACGTGGAAATCCAAAAAAGCTTTTAAGGGGTCGATTCCCGCCCTTTCTGGGTATTTGGCGGGATTGTGTATGTGGGGGTGGACTTGGGAGTCTTGTTTCTGACGCCTTTGGTCTTTGTTTGACACCGCTAGAGTACGTTGCGCCGTGTGTTTCAAAGACAAACAATCTAGCGCCCTTTTTACACGAATCTCCCTCGATAATAGGCCATTACTTTTAACTCTTATACATGGATAACTCTAGCCAGCGCGTGAGTTATGTTCCAACTGCGCCCTTTCCAATAGAAAAACTCCATTACCCCTCATCCCTCACCACCACCATTCGTTCTTTTTACATTTCATTCCACGAACGTTTTTTTCCCCAACTACCGGACTGAAATTACGAGATGAGGGGCCCCCAAAGCCTTAGATCAAACCCACCGTGAAATTATTTGGCCGCTGAACTAAGAATAGGTGGTACCTGTGCGATTTGAATGCGAGGGGTACATACGTAAAAAGTAGGGTATATAGTTCGCCTACATGCCATAAGGGAAAGGCAAGGCCGTGGTTTTCATTAATTTTTAAACCAAAGGCAATGCGCGCGCCTATACTGCCTTCAGGTTGAACTCCCGAATATATTTATGCGATCCGCATTGCAACTTTATTTCCGCAATCGGAATTTGCCCCTTTGTTGAACAGTTTTGTATTTATTGTTACGCCATTTACTAACAGTTGCATTCTATGTAAAATCGAATGTAAATAAAAACTTGTGAAAATCCAGAAGTGTGTGAACTGAAGATGGTGAAAATTGTTTTTAAAATATTTTGAGCGGCTAGTTTATGCTGCCACTTTATAATTAAGAAATAATCTATGCCCGCCCTCAAAACTTTAAATTACTTTAAACGCTTTATTCTATCAGGACTTTGTTTAATTTTCTTCTGGGCGTGTAGATCAACTGGTCTAATTCGTATAATCACTTTGAAGCAAGTTTTAATTATTTATAAAGCAAACGTGACTGTACACAACCCTTTTTATAAAAGGGTCAGTCTTCAAAAATAAAAAGTGAAGTCTATTATTTTTTTCTAAAATTATCCGCCCTTCTTTCAGTTGTGAAAGGGGTGCTCAATCAATATTCGAATAGATTTCTGACACCCCCCTCCCCTTCCTTACTCATTCCCACCCCTTTTTATAAATTTCACAACCTTTCATCGCGAAGGGCTCGTCATTTTAAACGTACTTTTTGATTTGGCGTACTGCCATACACCCTGAAGTCTCTAAAGCACAGTTTATGATGCTTCGCACTTCAAATTCGGACGCCTTTCAACTCAACATCAACTCGCTTATAAATATTTATTACTTTTAGCTAGTTTACTTTACCCCCCCCCTCTCTCACTCACTCCCATTTTTCACGTCGTCTGCTTTTCGTTTTTCAAGAACCAAAAATGAGTTTCACGCCCTCAAAACTCCTAAAGACTTGATTAATATCGCGAATGGAAAATGTTTTTTTCCACATATTTGAATAAGGTTTCTCGAGTTTTAAAATAGTAAACATTTTAAATATATCTTTAAGAGAGAAAATAGTTCTAAAAGGGTTCGAAACTTTGTCTAAGATCTTTCGCTAAATATTTAAATACATTAAAGGTGTTTTTCTAATTTGGAAAGTACAAATGCGTAAAGATTTCTAATTATTTAATTAATGGCAAACACGCCGGTTTAATTTTAGGGTAAATCCCTAGAGCTCTGTAATCTTTAATGTGTTATATTTTGGAAACTAAACGAGACAACTTCCAGGTCCATTGAGAATAACATTAATAAGATTAATTAAATATTAGTTCCAGAAAAGGATAGCCAAAATTGAACCCAAACTTTAAATGATAGAACGAAAAATTTTGGTATTTGATTCTAAATTAACTGAATGATTATTTGAATAACATTTTACTAAAAAATTACTATAAAAATAAAGGGAATCAGTCTTTATTCTTCCGTCATAGAAAACGGAAGTAATTCGAGACTTTGCAAAATTCCTAAAGTTTCTCTCCTCATTTATTTAAAGGGTTCTTGTTTCAAGTGGTGGGAAAGTTGCATTTTTGCTATCTTAATATTGAAACTTGCATTTTTATTAATATATATATTAATGAAAATAAACGTCTTAAGGGTAATTGCAGCTGAGTTAATTTCTGTTTTGTAAAAAATAAAGGTTTGTAATTAATGTAAAGCCTTGTTCAAAAGTATCCAAACTCTCTGGAAGTCCGTAAATATTCGTAGATGATAATAGGGTGTTGGCCCTTCTCGTTCTAGGGCCCCGGGTAGATCTAGGTTTCGTAAAAGGGGTAGTAACCTCGTCTTCCAAAAATCGATACGGGTTGGAAAAGAGGCGTTCGCGGACCAAAAAGGTATATAGCCTGGAAGAGAAAGCTTATGAGACTCGGAGAAGAGGGGCTCTTTCCTATCCTTTTCCTTTACCCATTTCCATATTTTTGGGCCTCGCTTTTTCTCGGTAGTAGCGCGGCTAGAAGGGAAACTGGGAAAGAATGCTTGCGCATCCCACGCTTTCGTGATGCTCTAAAGTCTAGCGGGAGAAATTCTTTTTATATTATTCCGAAATCTTGAACGAAGCTTCGTGCGCCCACGAATCAGCTTAATACGAAAGAACCTTCCTACAGTATACACCGTTATTACGAATTTTTGCTCTATTTCTCTCAAGGGAGGCTGAAATACTTTGTAAATTTTACAATTCACATTGTTAATTGTTGATAATTTCTTACGAGAGCTCTTCATTCTGTTCACCTGAGTTAGTTCAAAAATAAAAGACGCGGAAGCGCAGATTTCATTCGAATTTTCATCATGATTTATCAGATTTACTTAAACAAGGGCTGGGTTGAGTTTGAATCAGTTCATCCCGACTTTAACCAGAAAAAAAAGCGTGGATAAAATGAATGGTTAGTACTCCCGTTAAAGAAAGGGAAAAAAGATAATTCTTTTCCAGTCGAAATCTTATATCTAGTATTTTCCCACTATGTTATTTTCTACATATTTTTCTTTCTATGATAAGAGCTCGATTTAATACCACTATGGTAAACATTGACTCTATAACGTAGAGATATAGCTTACAATACAGATGGAAGGTGGGATTATTAGAATCCTAGTTACCTTACTAATATATACTTTGAGCCTTTGAGCGTATAGTATTTTTAGGATGAGATGAGAGAAGCCAATGCTCTGCGGATAGCCTAAAGAAGAATATAATCTTGGGAGAAATAGCGCGTAGAGGAAAAAGACTGACTGTATAGAAAAAGTCTCCCGGAGAATTAGGCCTAAATACTTTTTTTCCTTCATCTCTTTCCCGTAACAATCCGTCATTTTCTCATGGAATAGATGGAACGGACCAATGGTTTTTTTCTCTTCTTACTCGCAGTGATCCCTAGCTTTTACTTTGGGCCTATTTTTATTTTGGCGCGACTATAATAAAACATAAACAAAGTTTTTTTTAATATACTACTCATTTACAAATTTTGTTTGATATTATTACTTATTTCACATTTTTAATTTATTTAATTTATTTAATTTTTAATAATTTTTGACAATAATCTATCGTAAAACAACGTTACACCAATTTAATTTTGAAGGTTTAAAATCTTACAGGGCATTTGAAAGAAAGCCAACTTACAGGCTGAAACGTTTCCATTGGATTAACCTTTTGCCCCTGTAGAAATGTATTTCCCTCTGAACATTATTGCTCAGAGAGAAGAATACTCATAAAAATACGTAAGAAGCTTGTGCCAAATTTAGTCTTTTGTAATAATTACTTTTTGTTTTACAATTTATCTCTTCTATCCTGGCATTTTTTCATTGTTTTGAAAGCCATTATTTTGACATCTTACTTGTCTAACCCAGTTTCCCGTTTAAAATATTATGACGTGAAACAACAGATGTTTCTGATTGGTCGCGAGACGTATTTAGGTAGACCCCGCAACTTACGGTTAAAGTTTCAATTTCGTTTCTTATTCCCTCATTTTTCCGCTTGAATCGAGGCCTTCCCCTTATACTTCCATGAACCATTTCAATCAAAATCCCGAACAGTCTCGCGCACGCCTTCGATAAGATTACAGTTTTTAAAAGCGTTAAACTGGTGAAAGGCAGGCTTGAAATGACAGGTGATTTCCTTTGGAATGGTTGGTTCTTTCCGCGCGATCTCTCCATCTTCCTCATGGCATATTCTTCCCTTCTCCTTCCGGGTTACGGCTTATTGATATTATTAACGCCCCACTACGACGTCGTGTAGCAAACCGGGTGTTTTTTCACCTCTTATAGTAGTATGTTGAAATTATTTCCTACCCGCGGCGTTTTAAAATATTCAACGCAATGTATACCCCGTAGCGGTTGCTAATATCACTCCTAATATTTACATAACTGTTAGAATTTGTACAGGATTTTCAACGATGCAAGTTAATGGTTTAAACACCGTCGTTTGAGGTGACTTTTTCCTTTAAAAAATATTTAGTTCGTAGCCAAAGTAAATATAAATAAGGGATAGTAAGACGATCGTAAACGACTAAATACATACTGGTATGTTAGGAACTTACGCCAAGAAGCGATATCTAGTTTACTAGGGAGAAGGCTAAAATTTGCCACATTTCCAGCTTTATCTCCAGTCCTAACGTAGGTCCGGAGTTAATCCCCGCCTCTAAATTACAATCAGAATCTCATTGGTTCTTGAAAAATAACGTCAGCGTGACGCGAATGACGAAAATTACGTATTTTCCGACTGAGGAGAGGCGAAATAGCCCGGCCTCCTTTTACGTCCCCCCTTGAATTTTGAAAGGGGGACTGGGACTATGGGGCGCGAATACTTAGGCATCTTAAACCTTCTTCCTAGTAAACTAGATATCGCTTCTTGCTTACGCTTAACCAATTTGAAGCTAAATACAGCGCCATACCCTCATTACATTACTATTATAAAGTAATATTATATTTTGATGACGTATAAGATTAGCGTAGGGTCGTGGAAAAAGAATTTTTATAGTCGTTAACGCGTAACATAATACACGCCTTCCGTAGAATCCGTACCTTTATTTTAATGAACCATACTTATTATTTTTTTTCTCGGGCTAGTTCGCGCCAAGTGAGTGTTAAAGTGTGAAAATTCGTGGTTGGTATCGCCTAGCTCTCATTGGTTCCCAGCAGGCATCGCTGATTTCCCAAGAGTACGCTTTTTTTGTAAGAAATATCCAGGGAAAGGTGTGAGAGAAAAAGAAGAGCTCGATATGGTGCTGTTACTTTTCTGCACGCCCAAGTTTTCTTCATTAATTTATTTTATAGCTTTAAGAAATGGAAACTAGCCCGATACGCTATTGTAATTCGGGCGTATCCTTTTGCCGCCAAAACCCCTTTTTCCAGCGCGTTCTAGCTGCTGAAAAATGAGTTTCCGGTGTAGTGCACGCGCTCAACTCTGTTTTCTAGGTCACGACTCACGCGCCAATACAAGTGTGTTCAAAACGTTTCCGCACCCCTGTTCAGGAACGAGTTTTAGTCTTTAGGGACCCTAGAGTGTAGGGACTGTAGGCTGTATTTACATAGCCTAAATCCAGGTATTCACAAGATAAAAAAACGGGTAATAAATTTCAATTAATTTTGATAATAATAATTCATGATAGAGGGGGAAAGAAGATAAATATTAATTTAAATTTATAAAGATGGGGTACTTTTTTTACTGAATAATAAAATTAAATTATCTTTCAAACACTTCTAACGAAAGAAATAGCGGGTATTCCTCTAGCTCCGGGGAATGTAATATAAAACTTAATTAAATATTAAATATTTTTCATTACGTGGCAGGTAGTAAGTATATAACTAAGAAAGTCGTGGGAGCAGAGGCCGCTTTCCCATACCAAGGGATTGGACAAATGTTGTAATTTATTTCAAAATTTTCTTTAAGAATTCGCATTGCATTGAAATGTTGAAACACCGAATAAGGAAGTTTCCTACACCTCAAGTCAGTCTTCAAATAAAGAAATAATTTGGACCTTTCTCGAGAATAGAAAAACACGACGCAAAGACTCGCAATACCCTGAGAATTGAGTGGGCGACGTTGCAATATTGCAGACAATCAGTTTATTAATTACGAATGAGAGTTAGCAATCGATCCGTACGAATAGAACACAGTTGCACACGGAATTCTCTTTCCCTATACATCTTTACATATTGTGACAAGGAAAGGGAACTGTTTCTTTCGACAGCACGAAATATGTTTTGGTAAAAATAATGCTATGAGTGAATCGTCTGTATATTCTTGACGGAACTCTGCACGCCAAACCATAGGGTTCTTATTTAGATGTCTTTAATATTCATGGAAGCTGCCGTTCTTGTAATTTTTCTCTACGTTTCTAAACGGGGTACGCGGTGCTTTATGCGGATCGAGGTTTGCTAAATAATTAAAAACGGTCGATAATGCTAATAGCGGTATAGCCATGAATTACCACACCTTTCCCCACTGACCACCCTTTCGAATAGTATGTAGTTATAACTTTTCTTTCAAATTTTACTCCCTCGAAATGTAGGGTATGTAGGTATTTTGCTTTGACCAGTTTGAAAGGAATCGATTGTTATTATTTCTAATACAAAAATGTAGATTATACGCTGTCACTCTGTATTTATACCTTGAGGAACACGAAAGGTTTTTTTAAATCCCTTGTTGCAACTAAGTATTTATATTATATCAGAAGTATATAATACTTCTCTTCGAGGGAAGTGTACAGCACAAAGCGGGGTAAAGTAACATGATTCTTCCCAACATCAGTATTTGGAGCAGGGTTACTAAACTGAATCACATGATACGCGATAATAGTTTCCTAATCGTTGCTCTATTAGCCCTTAACTATTTGCAAGGCGCGCGTATGGATTTTGATCCCACGTCAAGACAATCAAGGTTTGTGGGTTGATTGCTGAGGATTTAGTACCAAACAGTTATAGAATTCACCCCATGGTGCGATGTACATCTGAAGTTTGATGAGCAGGAGAGCAAACAAAAAGGGTGAGCCTTGGGAAGAATCTTGCTACCTAACTAAAGTATTAAGAGGATACACTGTGTCATCCTTCTTCTATTATCCCCTTCTGATTATATGAACTATATGTTGTATTTCTTTTCAAATGTCGCATAGCCATTACATGACGTCAATACCATCTTTTCCAACAATTTAAAATTTGATGGGTTCTTTAGTTAGCGTTTGCGAACTTGTTTGACTATGGCTTGGGCTCTGTAGGTTAATGCTTAACTCTTTGTTTCCTGGCGGACTGGGCCGGGCGAGGCAGAGCACGCTTTTGAACTCTCCCAATGTTTCCCGGGCTTTTCGTTTTCGGTATTCTATCCGAAGCTTTTTCTTTCTTAAACAATTTAACATCTGATGGTTTTTCCACGATAGTCTCTAGGCCAGCCGGGCCTCGGCCCATTTGAACTTTTCTCATCGTGATCGATGGAAGCTTTGTGTGGCCGCCTATTTTGTCTTCAATTTGTACCATAAATTCTCTCGAGGTTTAATAATGGCTATCTCTCTTTCCCCAAAGAAGATGCTTAACATACTTTGGCTTTTAGAGTTATTTTTTTTTCTTCCCCTCTATCCAATGTTTTCGCTCTATATAGTTCCTTTCTCGGGCTAATCCCAACTCTTACGTCATTAATAGTATTAATAGTTTAAAGGGTTATTTCGGCGATATTCGATAAGATATATGTACAGGGTTACTTAGCTATTTGAGGAGGAACAATAACCCAACTGAAATAATGATGTCGAAAACAAGGTTACTTTTGAGTAGGGGAGTATAAATGATGGAAGCTTTGGACTTCAAATATCTAAGCCATGTTGTATATATAACTTTATATACATGAGACGATATTCGGGGGATGGTCCTCCATTCGAGATTTATAAATGATCATCGTATTATTCTTGTAATAGATAGTTATATCTATAGTAAATGGTGTAAGAAACGATTTTAACCGTTATCTGTCAGGACTACTAAATTTAACGTTTAGAATTAGGCCAGAAATTTGATCCAACGTTTCATTTTACCTTTAATAATAGACCATTTATATTTAACAACCATGGGAAAAAATGAAAA
Source organism: Phalangium opilio (assembly GCF_054372755.1). Lineage (NCBI taxonomy): Eukaryota > Metazoa > Arthropoda > Arachnida > Opiliones > Phalangiidae > Phalangium > Phalangium opilio. The sequence goes on along the minus strand of NW_028324182.1, from coordinate 7,572,174 downwards.
AATATCATGATTATTTTTTGTGACGAATAAAAGTCAAAAAAATTTGATAAGCCTAATTTAAGTTTTACGACATTTTCTTTTTTTATTCGTATCAAAATTTTTTCTGAACTGTCGTTTTTTCGCTCGTCTTTCATAATAAATTTCCTAAACTCGCTATCCGCCGGATCTAAAACTCCCTCGGCGCGCCTAAAATCTGCCAATGACTTTTTCTACCAAGCAGATAGATAAATATACAGGGTGTGACACGTTATATATAATAGACGTTATAGATTAAACCAATTAGGAAAGAACCATTTGTTACACCCATGGAAAATCTTTTATTTATTTTTATTATTGCGTGTAAGATATTTAAAAAGCGTTATTCTCCTAACATTCAGCGCTTGATCTACTAAATTTGCGTAGGCCTCTAATTTCTTTTAGTTTTTATCAACTTTAAAACGAAAGGTCTGGTGAAAATGATATTTTAAAAAGCGAACTTAATCTGTCTGTTATAGCATAAGTTTATAAAACATATTCCCTAAGTATGACACTACATATACTTCGTAATTAAAGATAGTTCGAGAACAACGCGAGAATTGACTACAGTCGGTTTTGAAGTCCATCTTCCTATTTAGTCTGTACTAAGCCTTTGACAGCACCTCACCAGGCGTTGCTTTACGAGAATCTATCAATAATCAGTAACAAACTCATGGAACATATCTTATGAACTTATGGCTATAGTAATCCTCTGAGAGCGTCTAGCTTGAAAAACATTATAAATATTGGTAACTTTCAATATTAACGTTGATGGTATTCGAATCCGGGAAATTCCAGACTTACATCATCCACTATTTATATGTTTATGTCGTAAAGCGTAAATCAACAATGATTACGAACGGAGTGGACATAGGACGGCATAAAAATGAAATTGAAAATAAGAATATTACTTCTGGATAACGTATAAATTCAAACTATTAAAGTACCTACCTTATATAAGAAGATAACAAGCCGGATGAATAATTACATGAAAATTATAACTAAGATCCGAAGGAAAATGATTAACGAGACTCGGGACACGACACGAAGTTCAGCCTAGTTTAACACCCTGTACGTATATATATATTCCATCTATCTTTTTCTACTATGGAACTTTTTACGCTTCGAGCTTTTTAATTTTTTTTTTTTTTAGTTCTGAGCTCTGTATAGTCTAGTCTGTACTATATCTTTTAGCTCGCGTGTGCCAATGGCGTCTACTCACTCCTCTCAACCCTAAGCTAGTTCCTTCTCTGCAAATCATGATGAATGTCTTTTCCGCCCCACCAAAAATAGAAAAAAAAGGAAGGCTGGTTGGGCGGTGAACGAAAAAGAAGAAACACAGCGACGGAACCCTTAGACCTAACTTTGCCAGCAGAACTCCGGATTTCTTTTTTTCTTAGGCAAGATATACTTCCTTTTAAAGAGACGCGGCCAAATTGGTTACTCTTTTGTCTTATTGGGCGAATTATCGATTGCTCTTTAAAAGCAGGAAGGTCACGTGAACCTCCGATTCTCTACTCCGTGTTTTTTTTTTTGGTGGGGGAAGGGGGGTATCTGAAGTAATAGGTGAGATCGTGATGTATTGTAGGCATGCTTTAGAACTCAAGACGTGGACAAAGGTGTCAGTGTTTTGCGCTCCGTTACGGTTGTAACCTACCATACATTCAGAGTCACTAATAGATATAGTAATTATTAGTTCAAATAATTTAGGATAAACGTCTTAAATACTGTTTTGAGCTAATTTGTTGGGGCCAGTTTAGGTCAGAGAAAGCCATTTTGTAGTTGGAAGCAACTAAACGTAAGTAATTAGATTACCAATTTCGGATATTTTCTCGCGTATTTTTACTTTTAGTTTTAAGGCGTTTTAGACGCGATATCCGTCACAAATTCTTATAAAAATACTTAAAAGTATCTGGCGTCTCTTTTGTAGAGATTTTTCCATTAGCTCTAAACCATTAAGTTGGCAGCGGGCATTAATTATTGGCCGTATAATTCAAGCTGCAAGCCAAAGGCGAACAACCCATAATTTAATAACGATATCCTATAGCACCAAGCAATTTCCAAGGTAGCTTACGTATAGGTAAGGTTTAAGGTCGGTTAAACCTAAAAATATAACCGAAAAGTAATTTATCAAAAATTATTACCGCACGCTCAAGCCGTAGAAAAAGCAAAATATAATTCATTTTTAGGTTTGGGTCTTGGGCAAATCTAATTTTCCAGTGTCTCGGTTTTCTACAACCCCCACTCCACCTTTGGACCTAATTTCGATGTTGCCCAACACGGGGTCCTTTTACCTAAGACTTAATAGGCCTTAATTAACTAAGGACCTAACATTGGATATCGAAGCGAATGTTTCATTTCGTTGAAATAAAGTATTTTATTTTTGTAAAGCTGATTTGCCATAAACATTCCTCTCGGGAGAGTACAAGGTTCTTTTTGGGGCCAATTTTTTGGCGCGCTATGTGTTAGGATAAGAGAAGAATATATATACACGTATATCCTCCATCTTCTTTGCTCTTTAGTCTTAATTCCTTTTAATTAGAAACACCGGAACTCTTCTTTCGAGACACGCGAGTTTCGCTTTGATAAAGGATGAAAATAAAGAAAAGGCCATGAAACAAGTCTCGCCAGTCAGAACCTCAAAACCACGAAAGCAGTACTTGTACCGCAATTTTACCATTTTTCTATAATGGCCCACTCAAATATTAATACCTTTTCTATGCTGCTGAAGATAGGGGTACAAATGTTTCAAATTAACAATATCTTCTTCGTTAAAGTTAAAATTCACCTTCGATTCAATTGAATTGCAAATTCGTAGGATTTTTAGCTCCTTATATATAAAAATTTAACTAGAAAGTCGGCCTGCATGAGAGTAACTTGTTCCTCAATGCTTACCTTGTAATGTTTTTAAGTTACGTGTAGCCATTCACAATTAAGTAACCTTAGTTGAGTAAACTTCTGCGCGATTTATCAAATCAAGAACTCCGTAAACCAGCTCGTTTCTAAAGGACTTAAAACAGAAAACTGTGGAAAAAAAGAAAAACTTTGAACGCTGAGGAAATGGTTGTTAGAGGAATGCTATGCCTTTCTTTCCCTCAAGTCGCGGTTCCTTTTCCAGCATCCAACGTCCTAGAGTCTCGTAATAACAGCGGAAGAGAGAGTGGGATGTTTTTCTCTCTCTCTCGCTATAACGCTTTTCTCCATCTATTTTTATCCCTTACCATAAGAGAATCTAGTTTTAATGGTTTCCTATCAGACCACCCCATACCAAAATAAAAATAAGATACGATCATGGGGCCTTTATTTTCCCGAAATTGAAACTTCGATATACGAGTTTTCAACAAACGTGATCTCGCGATGAAACCTTCAAAAATAAATGGCGTAATTTCAGTCATTCCAATTTTTCTTTTCAAACATTAGAACACTATCCCTTTCCATCATTGTTCCATTTTAGTTAAAGTATACGGTTTGAGTCAAGTTTCATTATGAGATTTAAGTCAGTAAGCTTGTATATTTTACTTGGATTTCCAACTTTGAATTGACTTGGACGAAATCCAGATTGTTCCTGATTATTTCAAATTTCCAGAATTGAATAGATCAAATTTCGCTGGCGCTTATCTCATCCGCTTATTGTTTGATTAAATATGCCCGATTTCCAATTTCGAAATAATCCTTTAGAAAATCCCCAGTCGCGGATGAAAATCAATAGATTATGTTAAGTATACTTCCATCCGCTTAGTTTATTTCATTTTCCCAAGAATATTCAGTAACTCCCCATCTGTAAAACGCAGTACAGTATCTGATGTGCATGTTGAAGCAATCAATATTTACAGCCTAATTGTACAATGTTAGAGGCTCAAAGATAGATATATCTGAAAAGAAAGTTGGAAAATACCTTAAAGAGACTGCAAAAGCACTTCAAAATTTATCAAAGTTGAACAGAACTTTCATTATTCACGAGGGAATTCAATATTCTCTAGGCTATATCTTCCAAATACGGTAGAAAATTTACGACTTGGCATAATTTGTGTATAATTACTCATATTGGGCTTACCATGTCCACGTGTGTTATAGGACTCTTATAGCTGCACTTGGGAGAAATTTGGTACGGTGTTTGTAACGTCCTTATAGGTAAGGTTTCTGGCACGTAATGCGCCTTCCTTCCCCTATTCTTCCCTACCTCTTAGTCTTCCCGTCTACCCTATTGCTAATTTGATCTCAATCTTGCCAAAGACTTATACTATACCCATGATATTACGAATATTAGTTAGTTCATTGAATATCAGTGAATGTATGGTGAAAGTAACTTATCTTACCCTATTTCTCCGCTTTCCCCTAACAAATCTTCATTCAAGTAGTCATCGTGAACGGAAAAGGGGAATGAAGCATAATGCTCCGAAAGACTTAAATCTCTCAAATATCGTACCGGGCTTTTATCGTGATTATATTTATCGATTACCGTAGCACCACGAATGGCAAAACGTGGAAAGAGCTATAGAAAGGGGCTTCATCTAGTTCGATAAATAACTTCGGACTAATTGAGAAACTCCTTGGCTGTGCGTGTATATACCGAAAATCCACTTTGGGAATACGCGCGGCAAGGCCTAAATAGCTCACCTCTCCCTGTTTAGCGTTAGGACTATTGAAGGAAAGTACTGGAAAATTTTAGGAGGTCAGTTGATGTCCTTGTTAAAGGGAAGGTCAACTTGAAATCATCTACCTCTGCATCATCCTCTCAATTCGAAATATTCATTGTTTCATACGCTTACAATAATAAAAATTAAAACGTTTTAGGCTTGAATTATTGCTTGAAGGTTTCACTGGCCCTTGAATCTAGCAAACTAAAACGAAGGCTCGATTCGCGCCTCGGAGCTGTAATATAAGGTAGCGTAAAGGATTAGTTAGATCTGGGATAAATGTTAATTAGCTATATGTATAATCGAAGTGACGGTTTAAGGCGACCACCGAATCATATATATGAAGCAGCCTTCCTGGGGCCAAGTGAAGGGGGCGGAGAAGGCTGGGTAGGGCCAAGATCTAATCGTTCGGCTAATAAGCTTCTATGATGTATAGGCGCCTACTGTAACCGCACCAGGAAGATTCTATATTAAGGGAATTTAAGCTGTAACCTACATTGGCTATGCCATCTAGAGCACTCCTTAATGACTGGAAACTTGCCTGCCGCCTTCTATTGGAGAAGCTGTTATATGGTACCAGTCCGTGTAATTTGGTCAAACCGATTTCCATATATTGAGTTAACCTCACTTTTGGATCCCCAACCAAATGGTGGCGCGCTCCAATGGCGTTATTATACACACTGCGCGGTTTAGTTAGAGTTAGGGTCTAGCAACTAAACCATAAATTTATAATACGTTTAAATAAGTATTTAAACCGACCAACGAGAATTCAGAAAATTGACAAGCCAGCTCTCTTTTCTGTAAGAAGTCATCGCCTTTTTGAAGTACGTCGAGTTAGAGTAAGACGAACAAACTTTCAAGCGTCGAACTTACAGAACACACGTTATAATCTTACGCTATAAACGATGAGTGAAATTACGAGCTTAATATGTTAAATATATACCATGGTTGACAGAAATGCATTGTCAAACTATGGCAGTGAATGCAACCATTTAAGGTTATGTAGGTCTATTTGGTCAAATGGTATAACCAACCACAAGTAGACTAAATAATAGGTGCTTCAGTTGGACGTTAATATTAGGGTGATTTCCATATTCTGGACTTAACTATAGGTTACCTGCCGGAGAATTGTTCAGTCAAGGTTATGGAGCGCCAAGTGCCCATAGGAAATATCAGCCACTAACAAAGGCACCGATAGCTTGTGGCGGAGCCCATGGAGAATCCATTCGTATATCCCATATAAAGGAGAGACTTATTATTGATTGAAATAGCATTAGAGTTTATTATAATTAAAATAGTTTTATATTAATCAAAATTTTAAAAATTAAACATCTGATAAGATTCATAAAATTAATTAAAATTAAGATTTACAGCGGCGTACGCGTTTAATTAGGAATCTAAACTAGTGTTCTAAAGATGTTTCAGGTATCTTGTCCTCTGAAAATTAAAGGATGCTTTGAAGTATATCGGTCCTTATCTTAGAGAGAAAATTTAACGTCTAACTTACCTGGCTTCTCCGCGTTCATTCAAGAGCCTATCGTTTTGTTGCAAAGTCGCTAATTGATCGGGTTTATTCCGTTTGAAAAATCCAATCTGAAATATTACGTGCCCGATTAATTTTAGATAAGAGAATTAATTCAAATATCCAACAAATATTGAACTTGGGTTAGAGTAAAGGACCGTGCACGTTAGATTTATCTTGCAGCGTATAAAATATTAAATGGTTCATATAGGAACCATGTACCCATACTAAACAAGATATAAGCGATTAAATTAATTTACAGGAAATCTAGCGTGAATCTTTCATTTAAATATTCAGGTTCCAATATTACTGATATAATTGGATAAATTCTTGATAAGGTTAGTAATCGTGATAAATTTCTCTCTGAAGTTGTAAGCCCACGGGGCTTTATATACTATCTATCTTTCGGTTAATAAATGGTTCTCAGGTGAACCTCTATCGAACTCAATTTTGAATAATTATCTACCTTGATTTTAGGCAACATACTTACTTTGAGTAAAACAACGAAGATAAGGACTAGTATGATAATACCACCGATAATACTGGCTATGATAATCCATAACGAAACAGGTTCCGCTTCTCCATAACCCTCTTTAGTCATGGTTGTAATTACCTTGAAACGTTAGAATCCAATTTATTTTGGATACTGTCATTTATTTAAATTTTTATTTTTATAATTTACCGTGGCTTCATCAGCGACTTTGGTCTGATACGTATTGTCGTCGTTTAGGGCGTATATTTTGCCTTGCGTTTTGAAGTGGACAATGTCCAATTTAGGCTAAAAAACAAAGTATGATTACTTTAAATCAAATTTCAGCCTCGGTATAATTAGTTTTATAGAGTAATTTTCAATATCCTAAGCGAATGGTTGAAAGACTACAACGTTTCAAATGTACCACTGACGAGATAATGGGCTAATACGATGTTGCAAATAATTAAACTTACTTTTTTCGACTTGACGGCAACGATGGCTAAATCCGCAGTTCCTGATATTTTAATTTTAACCGAATCATCTTTAGTGACTTTGTCGAAGTAGCATTCAAACACAACGCATTTTGTATTCTCACAACCCTTGATTATGAATTAACTTTAGTTCTTAAACACATTAAAAAAATTAGTCCATAATTACCAAATTGAAATCTCGGTTCTCTGATTTCGATTTTCCCTGGGTGAGGGCCCTTGGTGCTAACTCTTCGTCGTATATTGAACGTTTTGCAATTTGTATACCTCCTTCACCTGAATTATCACTTCCTTCTTTGTCTAATCTGTCGCAATTACTAAAAGGTCGGTTCACCTATAATGATATGTTCCAAATGAACTTACGAACATTAGAGAAACCAAGAGAAACGCGATGGTTGACCATTACCTCTAGGCTAGTGATATTAACAACGTTGGTACCATCTTCGTACAACCCCGGAATGGAAAGCACCAACTTCACACCTGGTACTGGCGTAAATTTGGAAATAATTTCGTAGCTATGCGAGAATGGAACGTTTTTTTCCGTCTTTTCGTTGTATACAATCGGATTTTGGCTAGCCAGTCTGTTAATGTAACGTAAGGATATTGCTTATGAGAAAGTCTTACTAATTTCAACTTTTTAAATACCCAATAAGTCGTAGTTCAACTTTTGATTTGAATGGCAATGGTATATCAGCCGTATTATCTAGAGGGGTTAATTCCTGGCTAACCGTAGTTGCGTTGGCCCTAATTATGGGAATACCGTCACGTTTGACGTTGAAAGAGTCCAGCTTGACTTCGAATGTTTCCTTATTCGAAATATATCAGATATCGATGAGTTATCTGACCGCTAATTTTAAATGTTTCGAAGAGAACCTACGCTTTGCCCAGTTTTGAAAGGATTCGTTAGTTTGCACTGCAGTTTATACATTTCATCTCCCGTAGTGCTTTGCATTTGTGTACACGGTCCTGTATTAACTATAATAAGTTCGCGAGGAATTGTAAGTTCGACCATAGGAGTGTACGCCGACTCTCCTATATTTTTAACGGAAATTTCCAAGGTTAATCGATGATCCACTCCAATTATCAACTCCTTTTGATTTCTGTATATTATTAGTTTAACATAATGAATTACGGCTTTCAACCAGAAACAAACATAGAAGCGACACGGGGAATTCCCGGTATAACTCCTATTGTTCATTATTAAACCAAGACTGTCTCACGTACTCTAACTGTAGAATTCGCGCCCGAAGTTGAAGGTCTGATTGACAGATATAGTCATCACCACATCCAACTGAAAATGGCACCTAAATAACAGGTTTTTATGAGAAATTAATATCTATTACTGAATGAAGAGTTGAAGAAGTGAAATTTCAATAATTATCCAAGGCTATAAACCATTACCTTTAACTCTACAAATTGTAGTCCTTTATTGGATGTGATGGGACAGTTAGAGCAGAACTGTTCTTGCTCCGGTTCAACCAACCCGTATTTGGCAACGAAACTTAATGGATCCATATATGCCGATCCTTGTTCTTTCTGTATATAAATAATTGCGCAAACAACACTAATTAGTCAATTCGTTCAATTTATATAATGCGTTACCAGTATGAAAACATCTGTATCAATACACTGGGGTAATGTAGCGTCCAATTCAATTTGCCTATTAATTTTGAACTGCGGGTTGCCTTGCGTCGTTGGGAAGAAACCCCTTGGCCACTTACTGACACTAAGGAAGTCTTCATCGACACTTATGTTCAGGGACACTCCTACGGAGTTATCGTATTAATTATTCAAATATATATTAAACAGTATTTGAAGAACGCACTTGTTTTTGTTGGGGCGTGTTTCCCATCGTATAGTAAACACGTTTTTATTATAAAACACGGTTGGGCTTTGGAATCCTTTCTCGGCGCGCAATTCGGCGATTTCAAATCGATGGCTTGTAAACTCGTCGTTAGTTTCACTTCCATACGAATAACCGGACGAGACCTATAGTTTAATCAAACATTCACGTTTCATTTCGCTTTTTTACGTGATATAACATTACTTAAGTAATACTGCTGAGTCATCTCCGTATGAACCAACAAGTAAATCTGTTAAAAAAATAACACTGCACTATTTAATACAAGTACGGAACTGTCTTCGACAGGTTTGACGTATGGAGTCTTTATAAGGACAGTGTCCCATCTTACCGGGATAGTGATTGTTATCGATGTCCAATCCTTTAGACAAAGACATTCCGAATCCAGGTCCTTTAACTCCGACCTGACTGGCTATTATTTTCTATTTTATAAAGGATAACATTTTTTGTCAATTCTTTACTACAGCCGAGAGTCCCAGAGAGATAAGGCGTATGTTAACCAGTTCTTACTTGAGAGAAATCACACTTTAATCCTAGGCTCGAACCATGATAAATGTAGACAGCTCCATCCTCTTCGTAAGGAGCTCCAACAGCAATGTCTTAAGTAAAGAAAGTTGCAAAGGGAAAAGTTATTTTTGATCTATTTCCAAAATAGACTTAAATCAGTAGAAAATTATATAGAAATCATTTAAAAGCGACGATTTTTATGATTATATCTTGTCTTAGCAAATTTCTGCAACAAGTGCTAGAACCAATCAGAGACTAAGCATTGATATCTATCACACGCGTGTCGTCTGTTTGATTGGTTCTAGCTCCTTAAAGATATACTTTTTTCTTGAGGTAACGTTACTAGTTATGTTGAATCAATTACACTACCATTGAAGCCATCTTGGTTTATGTCACCGATATCAGACAGTGCCGATCCAAATCGTGCTCCCTTTTTGCCGCTACCCGATGTCCTACAATCCAAACTGAGTCCCTTCCGTGTTAATTTAAAATAATAATATAGATTTTATTTAATTAATTTAGACAATTAAAATTTAAATACCCTTGATCCGCCTAAATACGAGTAAATTCGACCATTATCTCCACCACCTTTGACAATATTGTAAAATGGCGACCCCGTAATCAAGTCCGTAATTTGGTCGCCATTTATATCCACTCCTAAAACGGAGTATCCAAAATATTCACCAAACTGTAAAATCGAAATATATTTAGTTAAAATAATTTGAAGTTGGGAAAAATCTTCATCTTACCTGTTCTCCTTCTCGATATTCGGTTACGTTCATTTTGGCCCATTTCTTTTTCTCCAACCACGTTTTAACTATGTATACCTTTAATTAATAATTATAATGCGTCGGTTTAAATTGGGAATCGATTATCCGATTGCTATATTGATAATGTTGCGTTATACGCGAGATTGAATTCCCATTCAATCCTTTGGAACGCGTCTAAAGTTAATCTTACTCTGCCTTTCAAATAACCGTCACGTGGAGCTCCGGCTGCCAAATAAGATTCACCGGCTTCACGAAACTGTCCGGAAGCGATAGAGTATCCTGTAAATGTTTACGAGAATTAATTAGTTTTAAGTCCAAAATTAAATGATAGACCTGCGAGACAAATTAGAAAAAAATCGTACCCAAATACAATGATTCTTTGTTACTCAGTTCTTTAGCCGGTTTGTCAACTATCATTCTTTCGTTTTTATTTGGTAATTGTATTGGGATGACCGTACCTAATTTATAATAATTGTTTAATTACCCTTTGTCATTTAGTTCATGAATTATCAAAACCTTACCAATCCAATCGGCAAAACCAGGGGCCCCTAGAACTACCTTCTCAGAAAACTACGGAAAAGTACCATTAATTACGCTGTATTTAGACCTTATTGTCCATGTTTAAAGTATTTAAATTTATTAACTTTATCAAATACAACAGAAAAACCAGCTTGTCCATGAGCGTACAAGAACTTATAGGATGAAGTGGTTCCAATATACCCTGTGAATGACCATAATTTCGGATCTTCGAAGTTTAATTACCAGTAAGTCAGTTAGTCACACTTACGGTCGTCATCTAGGGGGGTTAACTTCTGGACATTGTTCAACGTCAACTCATTGTCCATGATGTAACACGCTCCATATACCGTGTATTCCGAATTTTTCTTACGCCAACTTGGTGCGCAAACCTTTTTAAAACATGTATTTTTTTAAATACGAGAACAAGGGTAAATATATTTAATGAACATACGGCGACATTGTTGGGTTCCTCTACTTGTACATCCATGCTCCATCCAAGTAACATGTCATCTTTAAGTTGGGGCCTTAGGTCTCCACCCTTATCGACCTCTACATGTAGGCAGGAAGTGTCCTCAATGGAACACTTCAACAATGAACCTGGATGCGAAGCATCTCCCATTGTTGGGTTCGTTGACTTTGGGGCGCCAATTAAAACTCTAAAAGATCGAAACTTTTACCAATTACAACTGCGGCCCTTAGATATTTTTGTAAGAGGCCTAGACTCACGTGTTTTTTCCATTGCTTTTATGTAATCCGACGGTAAATCCGAAATAGCCGTTTTTCTCACCTCGAAATATGGTTGGAAATTTAGTGTCAATATTGATGGAATAAGTTATATGAATTAAGATTGTGTAAAGCAAGAATAAATGCGTGAAATACATTTTGAAGATTAATTTGGGGCCTTTAAATGCAAATTCAAATTATGAGGTATGACTGCCCGACATTTTATATTTTTATCTGTTGAGGCTCAAGTGGGCTGTGGGGGTTTGAGTTTGATATAGATAAGGCTTTTTTTCCGGCGTGGCGTTATTACTTCCACAATCTCATTGTTGTTACCTCTCTGAGTGACAATGACGCCACGGAGAGGTATTACACTGAAAATGTCTGTGTGTGTGTTACCGCATTCGCAGTTGGCAAATCCGGACCGCGTTCGCTCTCTTCCCGACTCGCAGAAGTTTATTTTGGTTTCCCAACTTGTTAAGGTAGCAATACTAAATCTCTCTAGCAATACTAATTCTCGTAAGAATATTGCCTATGTTTTTTGTAATTTACTTTGATAAGAAGCGTTTTAAATTGTGCAAAACTCTCTTTACCTTTAGTCATTTCCTTTGTTTGGGTTTAATATTTTTGACGAGCTCCGGATGTAAATAAATTTCAAATACCTTAAATAATTCAATCGAGGGGTAACTCACTCACTCCGAAGAATTATATGAAAAAGCTTTAGTGATTAATATCTTGGTTTTCGATATGACCACTTTTACTTCTTACTTTTAACACCGTCAAGACTTTGCCAAAAATAATTGTAAAAAACGAGGGGTTAAAAATTTACTAGACCAGTAATTGAATTCGACTGACTGTGAGAAAAATAATGTTTAAAGTAAAAAGTAGAGGAAAGAAAAAAAATTCTAAAGAAAGTCGAATTCGAAGAGAGATATTTTGAAGGCTGTAGTAGACTTGAGGTTTTTTTAAATGAGTATGTCTGATGGCTTCATCTAATATGTATTCAAACATCCTCCCCACTTTCACTATTTTTTATACCTTTCTCTTTTTCCTGTCCGCGACTAACTTCCTCAAACTTCATTAAACTTAGAACTCTCATTGCACATTGGAGTCATTCTATATGGAGATTTTTGGCGTCATCGACCGTTGAAACAGCACCCACCTCAGGATAATTTTATTCCCCTTCGAATTACAGACGAATAGTAAATCAAATTATGTTTCAAGAAGGAGAAAATCTTGTTCTGGGAATTTTGTGAACAACAATTCTTTCAAAAATTTATCATTTAATTGTTTGAAACATTTAACCGACTGCATGAGGATGTTAGGCTGAAATATACTATGACACGACTTATATAACTAGTTCACCCAATTCTATATTTGACTCATTTAATTGAGTCAAAAGGTCATGTCGTCTGAAAAGGCCTTTGATGATAAAATGTTTCTCGTATAAACAACCTCTTACATCCAATAGGGCGCTAAACCCGTAACGTCAACCTCGTATTTTGTTGTTTTATAGTTTATTTTCTGCAAAATCAATGCACGGAAGCCCTATTCGATCGTTTTACCCATTATTTTCGTGCCAAGGCTTAGAATTAGGCCTAGTTCTAGCGTATTCTAGTCTCTTTTCCTCCGCCTCTCTCGCTCTTTTAAAACCCTTAGGCGAAACTAGGAAAAAAAAGTGTTGTAGGATAAAAGTTTTAGCGCCTTCAATCTCTAGACCCCCGAAAGCAAACAAGCGTGTAAAAGATAAAATACAAGCGGAGAAACCTCTGAGATGCAGCCAGAGAGGTTGCTTGGTATGGCCATCATTTTTAGGCGCTAAGCAAAAAATATACTTGGAATACAAGACCGTGATGCGTCCATGCTATGCGGGCAAACTGCATGCGCGGGGATCGTCCCCCTATCATCGTTTATTTTTTACCCCGTGAAGTCGTGTTCGCGCATGGTTTACGATGAACCAAAGCCACCCTGTTAGAGGCGGTGTCCACTATACCAGAATCGAACTGTTAAGAAAAACTCTGCTGCCTCTGAGGCGGTTCTAGTGACTTATTCTGCACTACCAAAGGTTCAATACGCCTGATTAGACGAGCGGTTCCCCCGTCAGCTCAGAACGGTTTACTTGAACTTCTAAATGCATTGAATTACAAGTTGGACAGTTGGTAATCCGAACGGAGCTTGAAGAAGAGAGTCGACACTCCCGAGCTCTTGTAGACATGTACCTAATTGTACAACAGCCACTTACCCCTGGCGCGACTTTTAAGTACCGTTCTCCGCATACCCACAGTTTGTGGCCATACTTTAAGTCATGGAGGCGAAACTTCTAACCAAAACCTTGGGTTTAAGCGTGCCAGAAGTGGCCAGGGGGGTAAATCACGGCGTCATCCTGTCGGAAACTAATAAAGTAGAGTGCGGCCGGCCGATTTACCTTGGTGCAAAATTCCTAAGCGTACAACCGCGGCTTCGGTATACGTCGCGGCAATATATATATTTTAGTTTATAATCCAACGTGTACACTACACTGCAGTACACGTTAGTCTCTTCCTTACAATCTCTACAGACAACACCGGACGATTTATTTTTTTCCTAAGCCTTGGCGAAAACCTTAAACCTCCTAGAAGGTTTGAGCGCGAAGGAGCTGGTACGGGAGGACATCGCGAGACGTAAACGTTGCTAAGCTTCAGATAGGGTCAACCTCGGAGGAGCTTGCGGAGGGCGAAAATTAGTTTTAGGGAATTCGTGCGTAGATTGCGTAAATTTGTTAAAGCGAGGTGAAAGGGCTGTATAGTTTCTTAGCATCTTGTCGTAGACATTTCGAGCGAGACCAAGAAGGGCATTCATTTCGCAATTTTTGATAGCAAGTGATCCGAATGGAGAAACATATTAATAAACTAGCGCGTTAACGCAATATGGTTGGGAAGAAAATTCATACTATTCTAGTTCAGTGGCTCGATTAATAATAATCGGATTTTCAATATGAATACTACAGTAACGCCAGTCATAAAATTAGGATGTAGATTTATGTGTCGAGATTTGTCGTGGCATATTTTAATCATTCCGCGAACGTAATGTGCCCATAAAAGTATTGGTATTTTGTAGGAAATTCTACGCTGCTAAGATAATACTCGATTCTGGGGAAAGGTTTACTTAAGCCTAGTATTTTGAGGACTGTGGGGAATTTGAACTGGCACGAAATTAAGGGTAAGGGAATCTGATGGTTGCATGGTTTCAAACTGCCAACGCCTTATAACTAAAACTGCGTGGAACAATCCTAAGTTGAAACCAGACGAGAGAGGAAGAGGAGAGGGAGGATTCCGAGCAGCTGTAATCCGCGAATCTCGAGGGGTTGATTTTGCTACTACGTGTAATGTTCACTAAAGCTTGATATGATTTATAGTTCTACACCCTATCTACATATTTAACGGATAGTTTTTAAATTATCTTTGAAAATTCGTTAGCATTGCCGTGAACTCTCCGGCGATATTGTTCAAATGAAAGCAGCTTGTGAGCCAATATGCTTCAAAAGGTTCTATATTTTTACGAGTTAGTAAAGAATCATTAATGCCTTCAGGTGCCAGCCAATGAAATTATGCAAGCATGGGTGACTGTTAATTAACTTCGATTACAGGCGGTCATTATCAATATCACTATAAGGATATGGATATCAAAGATCAACTATTAATACTCAATTATATCATGCACCAATAGGCTCCGTAGTTTTAGATAAACTTGTGTTAATTGATTTTTAAATTTATCCTAAATTCAATAACATTTTCTATTTATTTATGGGATTATTAGTGCAAAGTAAAGGCAACTTCCTTAACTTTACGCTTTTATCCTCAGACAGTATAACAATTTCAAATAAAAACAGTAATTCCTCCGCGAAAATTGTCTGCAACGGATTTGTAAGAAACACTTGAAAGAAAAAGCAAGTATAGTCTGGAAATCGTCTAAGCCAAAACCGCTTTTTAAATTCCCAACGATTGTCTTTACTATGTATAACCCTTATTTTCCGTTCCCATCTGTAACATTTTGAACAGAATTTTTTTAACTTTTTTTCTCCCGCCTTTTCTGAGGGAAATACAGCTCTATATACCCTCATTTCCGAATGACAGACTTTTAGGAACGATTCTCTTAAATTTCTCCTCTCGGGCGTGATCAAGACCTAAAATGGAGGAAAAATGGCCATTCCCGGCTTAAGAACAAACTGAGAAATCAATTTGTTAAAAGGCAAGGCCTTGGTCAGAATATAAATATCGAGAAATTCGAATGTAAGTTTGAGAACCTTGCTATGGGTCGAAAAACTATCCAATTCATTTATGGACCTTCTGATCTACACGATAAATGGAACATTAAATATGTAAATATTTAATGTATCCATGGAAATCCTTGTCTTTTCTATAGGTATAAATTATTGGTGATAGTTATGACTGTGTTGCTTACTTAGGTTGAGTTGCAAAATAATATTTTTATTTTAAAAGAAACGTCTGTCGTAGACCCCAAAAACCCGAAATTGCCTTTTAAAGCAAAATTCCGTGCAGAAGTTTAGGACAATTTAGCGAAAAAAAAATTCTCAGGGAGTTTTTGCCAAATTTTGTTATTTAAATCTAATTTAAAACAAATGATATTTGAAAATTTTCTTTCGTGGGGATTTTGGGAAGTGTTTGATCTCTCGGGATGTCCAATTGTCTCAAGAAATTTGAAAACAAAATAATATGTTTTTATTCGTCATAAAAAACAAAAAATTTAGAAAACCGAAAAATGTTATTCTTTGTCGTAAAATAGAATTTTCTTTTGACTTTTTCTGTTAACTTCCGGGATGATAACAGACCCTAAATTCACTAAAAGGAAAAGGAAAAAAATAACAAAACTTATAAAATCAGTAAAAGGAAAATAAATAAAAAAATAGTTTTAGAAACTTTGTTTTGACAATATCGCACGCGTAATTTTAACAAATTGGTTTTTAAATGACGTTGCTGTCATTGCCCAGTTTTTTTTTGTTTTCTATCGTCGGGGTCTTTATTTTATTAGGTTTAATTCAATAGATAAACGATTGGTGAATTTCACCTATAGACATATGTAATACCGTCAAAATAAATTGGCAAAATCATGACTTAATTATGTCAGTAAGGGGTCAATATTCCCCATTTTTTTATTGAACGGTGTAAAACAAGAAAAAAGGGTTGCTTCTTTATTTGGGTCGGGTCAAATTCGATAAAATAAAATGGATAAATGTAAATGAGATTGAATGAACAAAAATAACCCCAGACTTTACAATCTCGCTTTGTGGAAAAGAAGAAAAATGCACGGGTCAAAGCTTAAAAAATAAATTTGAATTTTTCAATTTTTGAAAAGAACGTTGAAAGTAATTCAATTCAGGTCCTTTGTCAATGTAAAAGGATAATGCATTCCATTATTTTACGTCTATTTGTTTATTTTTGGAACGGGAAAATAAAATTGAAATTGAAAATATAGGGAAGCATGGAGAGTAAATGACTGAGATGTTGATTTTTGATCATTCAAAATGAAGTGTAATCCTGTTTTGTTTTTGTACCCACGCAGGGATTGTTCACAAATTACTTAACGCAAAAAATTACATCTTGCCCTCAAAACAAAAAGAATGAAGCTTTGTCTTGTTTTTCTTAATGCCATCGCTGTCCCTATTCAATTTTCACCCAATGAAGATGGCAGAAAAGCTCTCTTAACATTGTTCTTGACGGTCCGAGCTACGTAATCGGATGTCGCAATTGACAACAAACCTTTCTCCTTCGTTAGTAGTCACATGTGTAGGACCACGAACGATGTAATTAGTCTGACCCGCTCGAAAATCCTCGGACGAGAACGAAAACAGGATATATTTCACCAAGGGAGAGGACATAACGCCAGCGACCAGCCTTGACGGCGCTGTCGAGTGACACTGATTTGTCTCGTTCTTAGTTGCAGGGACTAATGAAAAAATCAATTTGCGTGTTAGTTGAGTCCTCGCCTGTCCCGAAAGCGCGATGCTAATGTCCCTCAAATAATTTGTCCTAGTTTTTTATTCGACGGAATACGGGCCTGGTCCTCGTCCTTCGTGGCCCAAACTTCTCCCTTATCGTTAATGATGATTAATCCCGAGATTAACGTATTTTCTCGCCTGCCCTGGGAATTCTAGGTCCTTGCCTTTCCTCTCACATTTTCAAGATCATTTTTAAGGTCCAAAATGTAATTTGCAAAATCCTCTTTTTCAATATACATTTATTTTTCAATCTCTTCTTAACTTTTACTCGCGTTGATTTTCAAAGAAAATTTAAATAAATTTAAGCCCAACAGGAAAATTGTAGTTTAATTATTTGCGCTAGCAGAAGACTTGACGCCATTAATGCTCAAGGTGCAAGTCATTCAGATACTAATTATCACATGAATCGATACTTTCCTTTGATATTTCTTTTCACCAACTTACGCAAAAATTAAGTAAAACTATAAAGCTTTGTTTGTAAATATCGCCGTGAACTACTCTAGACTATCAACCTCTTGCTATTGGTTATGAAACTGCAAAGCGCTATTGTCGCACCAGTCATCACGGATGGATTCTCAGGGGTATGACATCAATTTAACTAAGAATCGTAATGACAACATTTTTTTGGTGAAATTAATTTTTATGTTTGTACCAAATTGGACATAGCCATAAGCTTTGCAAATGTTATCTTTTAATTAGTTTAAATTATAGAAGGATCTAATTAATTTATGCGCAAGAAACACAAACGAAATTAAAAATCAAAATTTTTAAAATGAGGATGAATTATGTGTCAAACAAAAAAGTCGAGATATTTGAACAAGAGAGAATTAAGAGAAGGAATATTTTTCGAATGCAGATAGTGGGCTAAATTTCTCCCCTGAATTATATTAACAACTCATCTTCTTTTACGTTTCACTTTCCCTTTAACATTATAATTTTACATTTGCGTGCCTTGTAAGCTTATTCATTTGAATAAATATTGAAAAAAAAATCCCCGCAGAAAGATTGAATATTTTTATTCAGACGAGGTTTATCCTTATTTTTTCTTTCGTGTATTTAATTTTGCTTAACTTGGCAGCCGGGCAAAGCTTATTCGTACAAAAAAAGGAGATAAAAAATTGCGGAACGCTGCTTAAAAAATGAATTTACTATAAAAATAAACCGTTGAAACGTGTTGACTCGAATAGATTCTTTATAAAAAGCCAGAGTTATTTTTTACAAATGTTAGAGGTTTTTTTTCTTTCTAAATAAATACTAAGAGCTAACATCGCAAATATAAAAAATCTCTTACAGGCCTACTTTTCTATGTAAATGTTTTCTTTTGTATTTTAGTGTCCTGGTAAAGACCATTCCACCCTGAAAATACCGCGATTAAGAACTTATTCAATCGAGGTTTTTTATGCTTCCCAAATAAGTTAAACATGCGGTTAAATTGCGCGAAAGTCATCCCGTCAAGACATGAAGCCCGTCCACGGATATTTCTCATAAGAAAGATTTTTCATATACTTTTAGATCAGCTTTATTTTTTTTTTATTTTTAGAAAAATCTTTTATATTAAACTCTAAATTAGGAGTAGAAAACGGTTGCCGCAAAATTTTACATTTTCGGTAAAGCGGTTTTGAACTAGGCGTTGATGAATAAATCAATCAGTCTCACATATTATTGAATAAATTTGACTTATATTAAGTATAAGGTTCCTACGCTGTCATATTTTAAAATGGCGTATAAAATTAACCAACATATCAATATGAAATAACGCCGATAGCCTTTGCTACCACATTATAAATTTTTAGAAACGTTTTCAAAGATTTTGGCTTGAAGCAGACCACTTTAAAATTTTTATTTAATTATGTTGCATTAACTAAAGTATTTTTATCAAAACATTATTTATTTTCCCATCATAGAAAAATACTTGTACCATCGTACGTTTGTTGCAAAATCAAATTGAAATGAACTCTATCCCAGTTTTTTCTGTAAAAGCGGAAACTCTTTTCTCTATATTTCCCCCATAAAAGGGTTTTTCCTACTAGGCCTATAGCTTGGGGTGCTTTTCGATAAGAAAAATACTAAGTTTAGAGGAGGAGAAAGTCATGCCTAACTACTATATCTTAAAGCAAATATCCTTATATACGTTTAAAAAAACTTGTATAAAAAGCGTTGCGGAAGGCGGGGCCCCAAGGAAAGTTTGGACAAATAATGAAAAGGTCCTATTACTCAGAAATAGCGTATACCGGGTCAAAAGAAATAAAAAATCTAATCCAATACTCTTTGGTAGTTCCGCATCTTGGATCTTCAAAGGAATGC
Source organism: Phalangium opilio (assembly GCF_054372755.1). Taxonomy (NCBI): domain Eukaryota; kingdom Metazoa; phylum Arthropoda; class Arachnida; order Opiliones; family Phalangiidae; genus Phalangium; species Phalangium opilio. The sequence continues at coordinate 7,552,364 of NW_028324182.1, read as the reverse complement.
CAGAAATTCGCGAAACTTGCAAAATCAGGGAGGACTTGAAAAAAAGGAGTCGTATTGTGGGGTCGAGTAGTATTCTAGACTTCCACAGTGAGAAAAAGGGGTTTAATTGGTTCCTGCTTGTCACGTGGGTTACTGTTTGTACATTGGGCTACTATTTTGCGCCCTCTCTCCAACACAAAATTTACTATTTTTAAAAAAGTCCCGCACTGATTGCGCAACTACAACAAACGCTATTTTACTTTTCAAGATTCTCACGAGATGGCAGTTTTTAGCAAACTCTGTGATGCCGCTTGTCACGTGATAAACGATAACCTAGTATTCCTACAATCCCCTTTCTCCGGTTGTGGGGGTTAAGATGTACGGTTGTCACTCTAAATAGCGTGTACAATTCGTTCGTCTCCTATTTTACTCCTCCCTGGAAAAATTAATAACCAGGACTTTCACCCCTCACTCCTAGCCGGGATATTTTATAACTTTTGCTTTTCGGGCGAAAAGCGAGTAAATATAGTGGTTTTGGAGTGTGCCTGCACAACCTTAATCTTAGTCTATATGAACTGAATTACCAAGCCTATCCTTTTTCTCTAAGAAGGTGTGGATGTCCACTGAGAGACTGATTTCATACCTAATGCGAACGTAGCTGGTATTATTTTAAAACAAAACCTTCGCTTAGCTTTTCTAGATGGCGATACGAGACAAACCTGTAAAATTATCGATATTTCGTGTAAGGGTTAAATAAAAAATCCATTTTAACTAACTCCGCCCCATCTCCTATTACAAATTCGTGTTAAATTATTGGGGGCGTTTGATTAAAGTAAAAATCGCGCTCCATCCTTCTCTTTCCGACGACGTCTCGTGATTCGCAAAGTCATCCAAGAGTCAGGGCGCGTGTTCTCTCAAACGATTGTTCGTGACATCTGATCGTTTCACGTGGAATTGGAGAAAGGGGTAAGACCCTCTCCTTAAATAAAGGGGAAAGATACTTCTAGGATTTTTAAATATTAACGTGGGGTAAATACACGCGCTTATTCATAGTATCTGCACCCTCGCAGCAAATCGATCAAATTAAAGGCTTTTCTCTCGATTCGTCACCTCGCACCCTCTCTATTCATATTACGCTCAATTTGGGACGCCTACTATTAACCTACTAACGTTTAATTGACAATTCATTAAATACACCAAAGAATACATGCTGCGTGAAATTTTCTGATGTGATAGGGCACCTCAGGGAGTCTCTATAAAGTACAGTCAGGGAAAAATTTAATTTTAGAAGTAGGAATGGAGAACGGTTAGTATTTACTTCAGTCCGACTCATAGCCCAGTATAGAGCCCCGCCCTCCAACACGTAACGAAAAGTTTAAATTATGTTATTGGCTCACTTAAACTACGTTTTGATAACGTTGCTGACGGGGACGGCGAAAAATACACAATTCCTTTTTACCTCTGTCGCTATGACGCGCCTCTTCTTTCATACCCCTCCGTCCCGTGGACTGTGACGCGCGCCCAGATTACTCTGTTCTCCATTCCTGCTTCTAAAATGAAATCTATCCCTGGGACAGTGTAGGTTTTTACACAAATTCATGCAGTCATAGTGGAAATGAGTAAATATTATTTGAAAATATTCGTAACACAATTTTAACATCTTGACTACAATATCTATATCGAGTCAATTTAAGTGGCACTTTGAATTATTTACTTTTGTTTACTTTATTACGTAAAAACACGTTTTAAAGTCAGAACTTTCCTTTAATCTGATGATTTATAGGCGTTCAAATGATTAGATTTAATGCAACGGAAAAAATTAAGAATAGAAAATTTTTCTTTTATAAAATTGTTTTAAAGGGGTAGGTTTACGAGCGTTTAAACTCTTTCTTAAAACTTTTGGCTCGTAAAAGACAAATTTCACAGCGAATAATTCTAGGGCTAAAAAGTCCGTGGTACAAAATTGAAAGATTTTTTATTTTCTCTGGGTTTTTTGTTTCCGGGCCCTTTTTAAGAGAACAGGGAAGGATGTGTAGAGCGGGAAGTAGTTTTTCATAATATTATATCGTCGAAGCGGAAAATATACGGACCCAGGAAGAACGGTAAATCAAATTAAAGCCGCTCTAGAAGACGGCGGCCACGGCCACCGACCTTAAAATGAAAAGCCCAGGGCTTCTCATTTCTTTTTCACTTTTTTTAATAGTCCCAAGCTGCACTGGGGATTTAAAGGTGCTCGCGAAGGAAATCTCTGAAACTGCTCAAAAAAAAAAATCCATTCGTTTCACTCATACATCAGTAGAACCCGAAAGACTGAAGGAAAGCGCGGAAACAAATTAGGAACTTTCTTCTAAACATAAGCGTATAATACTCCGCAAAAGTTTGTATGTGCCGTAGGAATTTACAGTCTCTTCATTCTGCATGCGAGACAGATTCTCATATCTTCGTTTAAAGACTTCGAGAAGTACGTACTTGAGAAAATTTTTAAGTATTTTTGTATAGCTAAAGATGCCACGTACGACATATATATTTTTAAAGAACGCGTTACCAAGTTACCAATATGATCTTAATTGTTATGAACCGTATGACGAACGTTAAGGATATGTTTCTTCAGCACTACGAATTAAACAGGGCTGAAAAACAAAGTTCATGGCAATTTTCCCATTCCAGATAAGGTAGGAGCAGGAGAAAAAAAAAATTATAGTATTGGAAAGTATACAAGAAAACCAACGGAAATATAGGATAGGTTATCTCGATACGTGCAAGGATGCCTAATTTGTTACAGGGAAGAACTGGTATCCCTGTCTGGTTTTATCCATAGCTCACTCTTTATCTTTCTCCGATACCTCAAAGAAAACATTGCTTTTATAAAATATGTTACGAATCTCACGCCAGAGCCTTCTCTAGAAATCCTTAGTTCGGCTTTGTATACTCTATATGAAAGAAGTTTGTTTCAAGACACCACCACCAAGTTACTCCCTGCTCTTCATCTACTCTCGGTACTATCTCTATATTCTTACAGTCTCAAACACTCTGGACAACCTTAACAAGTTCAAAATCCCGTAGTTTCAAGCAACGTGAATACGAGAGAACTTCGTATGCTTGTGAAAGTTAGTCTGACACTAAAACACTTCGAAATCCAAATATTCTTAGGGGTTTAGTTTTTAAAGATACAACTAGAAACTGGAAAGAGAGTGAATTCCTCGGCTTATCTCTTGAAATGAGCTTCAACGCCCTCGGGGAGTGAGTTGTCTATGGGATAAGAGGTACCATGACCGTGTTCGTACACCTTGTCGACAGCACCTTATCACCTAAAATACTATCCAGGCGTACTGGTAAAACTTCCAACTTCCAACCCGCGCTAATAAAATTTAACCAGCACATTGTCTTCTGTTTTACGAAGAAGCCAGTTCAGAAACAAATAATCTTTTTAGCCGCTCGAGATAACGGGAAGGTACTTTTCTTATTTGATTAAAGGTATTTAAAGATAGGTGAGAGCCAAAGAAAAGTAATGAAAGTGCCTCAGGTGCGTGCGTAAGATGGTGAAACATTACGGTAGAATAGTTTGCTAAATGAAGTAATAGTTTCAATGATGATTTTTTAAAATGATAATTAAACGTTTAGTCTTCAAAAATGGGTTCGAATAGTTCAATGTATCAGAGAGGAATAGCTTTTATAGCCATGTTATTAAAACCCGGAAATTATATAATACTACCGTATCAAATTTATTTCAAAGTAAAATTTTGAATTCGTATCTCTTAACCGTTGCTTAACTGCTTTTAAAACTACCGCTACCCTATTAACAAATTAAATAAACTGTTCTCAAAATAATTAACCAAGTAAAACAGCGTGAACGAAGTTTTGCTTTGCTAAAATATTTTGCTCGCGTTAAAATGGAAATTTTTCGTGTAATGGTGGAAAACCGTACACCACATCAAAACTGGGAGAGTTCAGGGAGGATGGCCGATTTAAGGCGCCTTCGCAAAACACTGAGAAAACGTTTATTGTGATCGCCGGCTATCGGAAAAGCGGTTTGGGGAACGCGCTATAGGGGTAACGTAAAAAGATTCCCTTATTTGTTTAGCCAAGACAAATTCGGGCACTTTTGTGAAGGTTACTTTAAGGGCGGGCGTGAGTCATTAGAATAATAGCTCTAGCCAGTTGTAAAATTAGTCTTTTCCGCCTTATCTATTCGTTAATGGGTGGCTTCTCTTTTAATTAATTCCCATTGCCAAGCGTATACTTACACAAAACTCTAAATATCCTACTACACTATACTATTCGAACCCCGGCCGCTGGTCACTGTGGCTGAAACCTAACAAAAACATAAAAGTATAAAGTTCTCCAAGCAATGAACTAATTATAAGCCACTACTTTTCAATTTGCAGGCTCCTCTTTTGGCCATTTCGAAGAGAAATGAAGGCGAAATAAAAGGAGTAGACTTAAAAATCATCTTACATCTTTTATACGTGACCTCGAATTTCTCAAGCATGATTATTCAAAGGTTAATTTAAGTACAATACAATCTTGACCCAGTTTTGTTTAACCAAAAAGTGCCGAGTAAGATCTAGCCTAGGTACCAATAGGGGAAGAAAAAAGTAAGAATTTCTCGGCCAATTAAGCAATGTACCGAGATCGGAAAGAAGCTATCCCATCTCTATATAGATTCGGAGTAAACAACCTAACAGTGCAGTACAGGAAAAAGGCAAAGCTCTAGAAACTACCAACTCCGAAACGATTAGCGTATATAGTTGCGCGTGGGAAATAGGAGTATACAGGGGTCAGGGGGGAGTATAAGGTTTCTGAGAAACTCTGGTTGGGGAAAGGCAACCTTGCACGAAATCGTTTTCGGTTATCAGTTGATTAGGCCTAGGTCTAGCGCGGCGGGAAGCTACACCGTAGGAGATAGTTCATTTGAGCACGCGCCAATCGAATTCCCCAGAGAAGGAAGCTAGCTGCTTGCGCTCCGAAAGGGTTCAAACACTGAAGCCCAAGCGCGAGGGTTCAGGAGGCTTCCGGTTGGCCTTTCTATATACGCGATACCCCATCCTCTTCCTATTGCTTCTTAGCTCGATTCTTAGCCTTCTTCGGGCCGTTAACGAAGAAAAGGTTAGAGTTAGGAATTCGTCGAGCAAAAACCTGACAATTTAGCGAAACGCGAAACATCGAATCGGAGAAGGAAGGGGTATCTAAGACCTTTTCTTCCATTTAAAACTTCAGTCTCGAAATTCTGTAGGTGCTAAGGCTTATTATGTGCAACTGAGTAATAGAAGCCCAGCATTTGATGTGTATAAGAAGATTACTACATCTTAGAACGCTTCCTGCAAACAGTTGTTTAATAATTTCTGGCATGAACTAACAATAAATATTCATTAAATATTGACAAGAATTGCTTATACATCTTTATTCGATGTAACCGTTTTTGCCTTTGATTGCATTATGAACTTCTGGTAAGTACCCCTACTTGTACTTCAGGAACGTTACAGTTAGAGTCTCGCACACAACAACGTTTTCGCTGATTTCTGAGTGTGGAACGAAGTTTGGTACGTCTCTTCTTCGCACTCGATAACCGAGATTTATTAAGGAAGAATGAAGAGGCGGGATGTGAGGAGGATGGGGGAACGATTCTACCCACCGACTCCTGCTCCCTGAACCATTTTCACCCTATACAAACGACTATTTGGCTTTTTTACGACCACTTCTGTATAGATACACGATCTAACCAAAGAACAGTAAAAACTATATCATCTATATAATCTATTCCACCTTGAAATGCTAGCGGGTACGAAACTGCGGCGTAGGGATACTATATACTAAATCGCGTAAAGAAAAATGTAGGCGCTGATATTTATAGTAAATGCTAAAGTACAGTTATGTCGACTCTAAAGGCTAGTGACAACGCGGAAATGTTTAAAATGTGTATGCAAAAAAAACCCCATACAGGATTTGAAGTTTGCATTGGAATAACATAGTGCCCCTGTAAAAGTTTTTCACCCGCGCTAGAGAGTGGCGCTCGCTCTAGCTGGAAATTCATCTAAAATACATGCATTATATTTATCATGCAATGTTATATAACAAAGCTAATTAAAATGTTTCGAATAATTTAACAACGCAGTGTGTTTCGTCCCCATTATACCTGAATAGTATCATGAACTCCATCAACGTGACTCATTTAATTTTAATATGAGCCCCAAAATATACCGGAATTAAAATTACAAACCTTAATCCTCTTAAAATATTTCACGATAAACACCTTAATACAATACGCATGACTAATCCGAAAGAAAAGGCAAAAGGGAATTCATTAAGATTTGTTTAAAACTTTATTTATATTTAAATTTATGTACTTCTTCCAAGAGTAAATGAAATTTAGTGCCAAGGTTTGCCATTTATTTGACCTGCTTTAGCAAAACTGGTAGTATTTAAGAAGATAGTTGAATAAACCATATGGATCGTCGATTACGTTCAACTGGCCGCCCATTTTAAATCTATACTTTTGAAAAATTGCAAGAAAGCAAATACTGGTCACGTGATTTTCATAGAAAATATTGCTTTTTTTAAATGAAATTTTTTGTTCAGCTGTTTTCATGTGGTTAGGTTCGTTTCGTTTATTTTTTATCTTTCCCGGTTTTAAACGACCCTATTTACGAGGTATTTTAACAAAAACCTTTCCATATCAGAGCGAAACCAAAATTAATCGGAGTTTGTATCGACCTTATCCTTATACCAAAATAAATTGCAATAGATAACCCTCCGCCGCACCGTTTATCGTATTGCTACATACGAATGAAACGAAATTTTTGATACGCGTTTGGAATAAGTGTGTGGCTCACATATATATATATGGATAAAATGTCAGAGCAGTTTTCGAGGGGTCACTTAGTTGAAATGATTTCGAACCATTTGTGAAAATATGAACCCCGTACGCAAAATTTAGCAACTGTCGCTCCTAGTTCCTGGGGTTATACTCAAAGTGCCCCGTTATCGATATCGGTCTTTTTTTCGGTGAGCTTTTTATTACCCCAGCTCTTTTATTCTGACTGGGGCTCTAGCCCCAGTACCATATTGTATAGAATAGATAAAAACCTAAGAAAAAAGGTCGTATCTCTGCGTCCCCTCAGTTTCATTGTCCTTTTATAGCTTTTGCCACCGAAGGTATGTACTATTGCCTTTGCAATGGCATCACGTGGTATCGTACGTCAGGAGGAAGAAAAATATCGTAGAAATATCGTTATATCGGATATTTCGCAGATGGTACTGTAGCATTGAACCACGGCAAGCTGGGAGCGTGGATAAGAGAATGATATACCCCCAGCTTTTGTGGTTACAATATTGAGGAGATTTTTTTTCTTTGGCAAAAGGGGCCAAGAAACCCCTTCAGTTTTTAATGTCAATCATAAGGTGCTATTATTTGGATATACTTGCGCAATATATATCGAGAAATTTTCTTTGGGAGCCCATGAGAGGCGTATTCTTTATATCTGATCTGAATTTAGAAAAATTATAGTTTGAAGCAGATATGGATTATAAGAAGTTTAAGTAAGGACCAGGGTAGAATTTCTCCATTTTTTCTTTCAAAAGAGCATATTAACATTTCTTATCATCATGTTTGGTTCAGTTCAGTATTTGGTGTTAATCATAAAAGATGATTCTGAGTATTAAGATTAAATAATGAATAATGATAACCATTAATTTTACCTCGACAACAAGATACATTTTTATACTTGGTAGCAAAAAGGCTGGTTTGTAACGGTATAATCGTAAGAAGAGATAAATGCCAGAATAGCAAATTTTGAATCATTTTACCCTTGAGAGTCAGCTTCCGCAAGACACCGGGTGACAACCCAAAAATGAGAAAATAGCGCGACAAAAATTAAGAAAGTCTTGAAACGTGTTTCGTAATTAATTTCAGGGGAGACATTCTCTTAACAGCTTGTGTGAAAATATCTGGCAAAGAAGAAGACAGCCAGCAGGCACTGTATATTTTTGAACCTGTTCTTCGGAGTTTCAGACTCTTAGGACTTATTATTAAGTGTACGGACAAATTATATAAGCGATATGTCTAGGCAAAATGACAAATCCTCCTATTCTAAGCGGTGCGTTTACATCGTAAGTTTATAACTGCACCATCTATCACGTTCATGCGCCAAAACCAACCGAAAACCAGGTTTTGTTCTTTTTCCTCGAGCAACCTTCATTTATCTTCTCTTAAGTAGATTTCTCCCTTTTGCTTCGTGGTACAATACAGTATACCTACCCTTTCAAGGCGACGCGACGCGACGAGCGAGCTAAAAGTCCAAAAATCTCGAAGGCTTTTACCAGAATTCCGCGGCCACGGCTTCTGATTATCATTAATCACCGCCTACCCTAGTCCCTAGTGTGTACCCCGTATCCTTCCGTACCCTCGTCTTTTCCCAGCCTAAACGACCTAAGTTTAATTTGTTTTCAATTAGAGTTACCGCGTATCGCCTCTAAAACATAAACAACCAGCCTTAGATAATCTTTGGGAAACGATAATTCATCATATAGATGAGCTATCGAAAGAAATAAGTTGAAATAACCAGGCGCTTTTGAAATATGACGTTTTCTTTCGCTCTGACCGTATCTCTTATTACTGCTTAACGTCTCTGCGGAGGCCCAGAGGGTTCAGTTTCAATATTCCAACGCATTGTATATAGACTCGGGTGTATTTTTGGAGATTTGTTTACCGATGTTATCCCATCTTTACTAAAAGCTCCAGCCGTTCTTGTTTGATTATGTTAAGTTGTGGAGGAATTTTCCTTCTATCATAAGCGTATCATACTCTAAATAAGTACGTGTCGAAAGATATTTGTTACGATGGGTGCGACTTGTGACGGTGTATTTCTCGAAGAAAATCAATGTCCGCTATGCTTTTTCCTATTCTGGTTGTAATGAGAAAACTGTAAATATTGTTAGTCGAACTGCGGCAGACCCATACTTAGGCATAGGGATGGTTATGGATAAGTATTTATAAGTTCAGTTTTACCTAATTTGGTAGTGTGCCATATGATTTTAACCATGTATACTCCGGCACAGGCAGAGGTTTTTGGGACTTAATGAACCTAGGCACAATTATCAAGAGAAGCTAACCTCAATGATCTTTTTGAAAAGGGAATTACTTATTATTTCTTGTCCTAGAGTATAGATGGTCTTAGTTTTCCCCTATCTGTTTACTACGCTTGTTCCATTAATAGGAAAGTTGAGAAAATCCGTAAAAAAATTAATAACCAAATCGTAAATCTGGAATATATTGCCAAACAAACTACTCGTGTTTATCTATTAGTTCTCGAGTCGTAAAATTTTTAAAGGTGTTACTCGTTTGCCATCCCTTTAAAAAAATACTTTCTTATACAACCCTAGGGCTATAAATTCGCTGCCTAATTCCCTAAAGCGTAAACATTTTCAAATATTATAACCCCGACTCTCACCCAAATTCGACTTTAAAAGTTAACCGTTCGAAAGATGGTTGTTTAAATACTTTGCGTATATTCCGCGAGCCAAGAATGTTAACGTATTGTGCTAGAGAATGAGGGGGGAGGGGAGGATAGAGGTACGTTCCCCCTAAGGTGATGGCGTAATTACTGAGATAACGGGGTAGGATGTTTGATATGGGTACAGTTAGAAAGAAAACTGGGAAGTTCCGAAGGAATTTAGGAACCACGCGTTCACCACCACGAAGGGGAATCTTTTAAAAGGGGAGAACTCAGCCTGGCCGCATCTATATTCTTTATTAATGAGTCTGGAAGGCAAAAGTTTATGTCCGGGGCCCCTCTCTTGATGAAATTTATTACGAAGATCACCGTACCACCCTAACGGTTCCTTCGCTTTCGACTAATGAGACCCACAAAAGGAATTTTACACCATCCTTTCTCACGTTTGGATGGACACTCCCAAATGCCAAAAATACCAGAGACGTTACTGATAAGGGGGTAAAATTATCCATTTTTCTTAATTAAATTAAAAATTTACATTTATAAAAATTATGATACCGATTATGATTGGTAAGGAATATCGCGTTACTAGAAAAATTAGAAAAAGAGTATACTTGAATAGATTTTAGCTTGTTAAGGAATATCTCGAGACAAAGGTGAAAATTTTCTCGCCAACGTTTCCATTTTAAATCTAGTTGAAAACTTGAAACCGATCAGTTTTTGTCGACGGTTAAACAATGCAATTTAAGCAAAGCTAGGTTTACAAATTGCCCGCTCTACTTCTTAGGCTAGGTATAAGGAATGATGATGTCTGAGCTTCGTAAGAAAAGTTGAACTCATAGTCAGAAAGTCGGCGCTCACTATCAAAGATATAAATTCTCTTAGGAATTTTCCTACCATCCTTTGCACGGTGCCAAATTTTAGACCTTTAGCAGTTTTGGAAGAGACGAGACGCGAGAGTCAACTTATCGTCCACGTTTCTATACCGAATATTGTTGAAACGGGGAAGGATAGATTGCACTAAGAGCATTCCATTAATGCTTCGTCTATGTATAACCCTTTAGATATTAAATTCTATTCAACATAGAAGGTTGGACCGTGGAATATAAAATGATCAATATCTCCTACGTTAGCGTTTTCCCCGCAATGCGTGCCCGGTTTTCACTGAAACTACTTACCCATATAGTTTTCTACGAAGTAAGTTAAACCAAAGTTAATAGTTATTGCATAAATTCGAGTACCTTAGTCCTTCGTTTTCCACGAGCTCTTCTATATCATTAGAGTGATTAACTTCGGGGACATTTGCTTCAACCATTGAAGTTAAAAGCGTGAAGGCAAATTCTATCCATTATGTCTAGCAGTCTCGAGAATTGTTTCGTCCAATTTTAATCTGACAATAAGAATAATTAGTTCTTTAATCCCCTCTTAATTTCTTAAGGGTTTCCGCCAAATATCCATTTAGTGTCTAGTCTCACTTCCCCTTAAATCCAACTGACCGAAATGTCCGGACGTAAAACGGTCTAGCGACCTTTTAGGACTAATTAGATTTCATCAATGAGTGGAAATCTCTAATTCCTTTTAATCGGAGATTTCGCTAACTAATTGGCCTTTTACTTGAAATGAAATGTAATTATTAAATTAATAGCACTTGCGGTGTTAATTAGACTTGGCGGTTGTTTTTTTTTAATGTAATTGCGGTACCGGAACCACTATTAAATACGTCTACTGTTTTTTAATTGCTTAAGTCACGATAATGATTGTTGTGTCCGAAGTAGGCCAGAAGTAATTAAACGTAAAATACAAGTTCTAAAATTCTTTATTTGCAGACTAAATTGTTTACTGCGCGTCGCATGACTTATGTACATAGAGATTTAAAATAGAACATATTAATATTACATAGCAACTGGTTCAGCTCGGTTCTAAATGTAATAAAATATATAGTTTATGCTTGAAAAAGTACGTATATAAATCCACTACATTAAAACCGGCAGTTGTTTCATAAAACTAAATTAACATATGAATTTTTAGGGACATTCAACTCGACAGAAATTTAAATTTTCCGCCAAGGGGCGTGGAGTATTCTAAAGAGTTCTGTTCTTCTAACAATAAAGGTTTGCAGAACATTCGAGCTTAAGTTTATTGAAGGAAAATCGTCGATAAGATAAAGCCAGGTGCATATTTTTGTCACGCCGTGAAGTGTTTTTGTCATAACTTATTATACAAACTTTAAAAGTAGCGTTGGGTTTTAATTTTATTCATTGTACTAGCCAAAAACAAAAGACTCTGGATGGTAAAGGGTAAAGGGCAATGGGGGTTTTAGCATGAACTTTGGAAGAAAACCCTTTATTTCCTCATTCATTTCGAACATCCTTCGCTCTCGAATTTCCTGTTGCGCCCTTTTTCTTCGAATTCAAAGAACCTAACGTGACTCTCTTCTTCTTTATCCAAAAAAGAACACTCTTATAGGAACAGGCATAGAAGAAAAGACGACAAGCTTTGCTCTTTTCAAGTCGATCGCCCAAAATAAAATTCCAGTACCCAGGGTTCTTTGAACGGGCAATTCGACTACTAACCTACCTCCTTCAGTACCACAATCCGTCTCTGTAACCATTGTGTCTCAAACTAAGGCCTTGGCAATTCGAAAATATTGCTAATTGTAGTCACTGTTGCGCAGTTTTATAAAGCTGTGTCGACAATGAAAATGAGTTGAAACATAGAAAACCTAAAGCGCTTTACCTAGGAAATAGTTTGCAGCCCAGGACTAAAACAGAAAACTTGTGTTACAAGGCCTTCATTAGAGAAGGTAGTGTTCTAAGGCTTAGCATTTCCAGCCTTGTGAGATCCTCTAAACTCTTCTTTTTTTCTTAAGTATTATTCTCAGGTAAACTAGCGCGTCTCTTCAGTGCTTTTCATCGTGAGTTGGTACCACGTATAATGTTTAGTTCACTATTTTGATTAGCGTTTTTCATCTCAGATTTAAAGTTAGTACACCTTCGTAGTGTATGGTAAAGTAATCATGAGACCGGGATGCTACTTCTCAAATTAACTCTAGCCCCTTTGGATTCTCTCAGATCTTTTTATCCAAAGTTTCAGACTTCCTTTTAACTAATTTAATGGTTATTCGCTTGGTTTTATGGGGTTTTTCGAGTCTTTTTGAGATTGCAACTGTGTATACGTACACAAGGTAACCCTTTATCTTCAAGGAATAGTCGTCTTCCTTATTCTTTTTCAGGATTGCAGCCGTCTTCTGCTAAGGGTTAAATTGCAAACACCCTTTCTTTCTTTCTCGACATGGACTTCCTTTATGCATGGGATTAAAATAAGCAACCGGTAAAATATTCTTTCTCAAAGAATTACAAAGGAGTTAGAAGCATCTCAAGTTGCTATGATGAAAATAGTTTTCAAAGGCTTAGGGATTAGGACATTTAATAGTGACGTACTTGTCACTTATCAAATCTCGTGCTAAATTTCAAGACATCAAGGCGTTACGCGATTGGTGGGAAGTGAAAATTTCGAATTATGTATGAAATCTTAAACTAATTTGAATTTTAAAATCACTCGGAGCTCTGTATTTCCTGGATGTTTCACTATACCGATAGGTTTAGTAAAATAATCGATAAATGATCAGGTGATGTTTTTCTTTTCACCCTCCCGTTAATGGTGGCAGTTTGACTCAACAATTAAAAAACCCAGCAGTGCCTATTCTAGTCCCTATACGGTTGTAAACGTCCATGTTTTGACCATTTTCTTTTTGAGAAAGAGAAGAAGGTTTCGAATTTGGGCTCCAACCTTCTAAATTAGAAATTTCTTTTCTTTCGAGCTCGGTCTCTTGTTACTTTTTCTCTTCTTTTTTTCCGCTTCTTTTATTCTTAGCGGCACTTTTCTTGACTTTCTTCTTAATTTAATTTAAAGGCTCGAAATCTAATTTGGCCAATTTTCTAAGCCATTTTAGATCTAAGCTTCTTCTTATACTAACTTTTATCCCCAATATATTTTTTTTATTTTTTAAGAAAGCTATCTATAGGATCTATTTAGGTTCAAACACTTCGTTACTACCCGAGCATAGAATAATCTGCTTGGTAAATAAAAAGGCGCGTATGCCCTAACCAAAAATAGATTTTATATTAAAAATAATGAAGTATCTTTAATCTTATAGCAGGTTTTCTCGGTAGACCATAGGGTCTATTTTTAATATCTAAGACTGAAACTAAATAGTTTTCGAAGATTTTATGGTTAGAAGAGCCGAGATAATTGATTTCTGCTTGAAATATAAACGTGGTGACCTGATAATTGAATTTTCCTTTTTTATCACGTATCTATACACTTTAATAGACATTGCTCCAAGGCTGTATAGTTGTCTAGTTTTATAGCCAGTTTCCGGTTTATACGTCTTAGACAGTTAAAAAGTCAACAATATAATTATCTTAACATCCTTTGGGTATTATAAATCTCACTAAATGAATTAACTGAATTATCCCATGGATATTCATTTTCTCTTTACTTGGTAGTCTGAAATATATAGAATTTTTGGAAATAATTAACAAAGGCCTATTTCCAAACAAGCGTGTACTTCTGAAACTTGTCTCAAATTTCGCTAACACAATATGGGCGGAACCGAGTTGGGAAGCCTCGTGTCACTTAATAAGCTAAATTCCCTTCCTCTCTTTGAATCGTTTCAAAGTTTCCAAAATGAATTTTGCTAACAATTAAAGTCGTCCAATTTAGAGAAACTAACGAATTTCAGCGCAAAGTTCCGCTCGATATTCCAATAACTGAGCTTGATCTATACTTCATCCTAGTTTAGCTTGTCCGCGCTGACAAAGGCTGAAGTTTGTATTTTCTACTCATAATTTCCAAAGTTCAAAGAGAAACCTCTGTAATATAATACGTTTTAACTCTCCGCGTACTGTCAGCTTATCTAGGAATAAAAGCGTTGGTACGAATGAAGGAAACTTCACGTTGTTCAATATTGGATTTAAAATTATAATTTCTGAAATTCTCCTACGTGTAGTGTCTCTTTCGAGTTGTTCAATATAGGGAAGCGTCGACCTAGAGGGTCTCTTCCATTAGACTCAAAGAGACTGTGTATTGTTATCCAAATATTAAAGGGATTAATAGGCTCAGTGTGTTGTTGCCATCAGGACGCCTAACATATTCACTACTTCCTCGCTATGGTCTGCTTTAGTTAGAGACTCGAGCGTGGGAGAAAGGGTTCGCGTTCATTGTCAAAACGATGGAAAGGTGGAGCAGTTTTGAGTTCGATATTAATTTTCCCTTTCAACTTCCAATCCAAGCGACCGACGGGTGTGCATCCTGGTTCCGTTCTGATTTTAACCTTAATAAGATTTGAACTCCTTCAACACCCACTTTTGGTGAACCGCTAAGGTTTATATATATTTTATTAAATCGATTTTGAGGATTAGCGAAAGTCTAAGGGCTAGGAACATAAATTAAATTTTTTTAACTCTCTTATTGTCTGTTCTCTTTTGTATCGATTCAAATTCTTCAAAAAGGTGAATGACCTCTTGGAGTTCATTATTATTTACCTATCCTCTACTTGCAATTGTCGGTCTTAATGTTGGTCTTTGAATAAAATATTCGTATCTAATTAACTAAGCCTCATTGTCAAGAAAAAATATATTTTTTAGGAATAAATGAAATAATAAAGTATATCTTTCTACTCTTCTATTTATTCTTTCTAGTAATATTTTTTAGTGCATATAATTTTCTAGATAGGGACATTTTAATATTATTTACATTTATTTATTTTGCAATTATAATTTTGAAATTGAAAATTATTTAGAATTAATATTATAAAGCCTTTATAATATTTGCATACTTAATATGTTTAATAGTTGAACAATGCTCTCCTATTAATTTTAACTTTCTCCCTGAAATTTGACCCTTCAAATTCATTTCTTAGGAATTACTTAAGGCAAAACGTTTCGCGAACTTCCAAGTTATCAAATAATAAACGTAGAGGTTAGAACGAGGTCATTCAGTATACCTAGCTTTTAGCAACCACTTCCCTAGACTATGGGAGAACTAGTAGTTATTAACTTTAGGTTAATCGCGCTGAGTATTCGTCACTTTCAAATTACGGGGGAATCTGACATAGCGAGTCTCGGAACTGCTATTCGCTTGCGGGCGTTATAAATCAGGAACCATAGATATCCAAAATACGTATTTACATCCGCAAATTATCGATCGGGTCGAGAAATTGACAGGTAAATGTTGGAGTTTGTGAAAACATCCTTTTGCTGGAAACATAAACAACGTCTTTACGAAAACATTTGGCTAGAGAGAGGGAAGGTTGGGAAATAAACTGATAATAATGGAGTAGTTCAAATGAGACAGGTTTTGACGTTAATTGCAATTAAGTACTTATTATTAAGTGATTATTTTATGGACATCACAGTTTGTTGTTGTTTTACCCCTAATCGAGTAACAACTTGATTCGCCTAACCTTGAAGTGTATTTTTATACATCTTTTTGATATCTATGCAACTGTGCCTTTTCACAGCCTCTCCGAATCCCTCTTCCTTTGCCTCTGTCTCTCTCATCTCGATTCATTTATTTCATCCCTCACCGTCTACTCGAGAGAAATTCTTCCGCATCCTCGAATCTAAAATAATGAGTTCAACTCCATCTCAGCTCCGTACAAGGAGGAAGGACCAACGTTAGCTCAGTTTATAAGACGAGTATACTCGAATAGATTTTGTTAAAAACAACTTACATAAAATTAAGTGCTTTCATTTAAGTAGTTTGATGTCTTTTAAATAGCTATAGTCCTTAGATTTTGATAACCTTCCCAAACGACAAACATACATGAGTTTATCTTAAAATAACTTTACAATAAGAATTAAGATAGTTAAAACAAGAACTCCTTTGAAGTTAAGGTTATAGAATTAGAATGTAAGAGCGGCTTTATTTTTCATTTTAATTGGAAATTTAACCTATGTACTAGAACCAATTTATCAATACAATTAAACCTTAGCTTCAATTTTCGCAATTAAAACTTTCTCAATAACGATGGGAACATGCTACAAATGATGGTATTTTGTTAATTATTTTCCTGGATTAAGTCATGTTTTGGCGAATATATTTTTACTACTAATTTGATGTTAGAAATTTTACCTAACTGCAGCGTTGATTCTATATATTTCTGTTCCGCCTCAACTGAACGTTCAATATTTTGGTTATTAATAAGGAAAATATTTCCCGAAACGTTATTAAACTTATTTTAAACATATTTTATTTTATTTTTATTAATTATTATAGAAACGGCCATCAAGATGACTGCGGTGGCGGGTGGCAAAGTTTTATTGCCATGTAATATTACGCCTCCCAATGTGGAAGACGACGTGGCGTTAATATTATGGTACAAAGATGAATCCAAGAGTCCGCTGTACAGTATAGACGGTCGAAGAAGTAGCGTCCATCGTGCACATAGAGTAGTGGCCGAATCTCTTAGAGACAGAGCCTTCCTGGACACCGGTGTCCATCCAGCCATTCTGCAGATTGAGGAACTGGTTGAGAAGGACGAAGGCGTCTATAGATGTCGAGTTGACTTCAAGAGGGCCAGAACGAGAAACTCGGACATCATTCTAAGCATCATTGGTAAGTTGACAATATTTATCCGAATTTTTAATCTGATGAAATTTAAAGTAATGGCGGTCATAAAATATTTTTGCCTATAAGGATCAATAATATATAGCTTACCAAAAACAGTGTATGCCTGAAATTAAATTCCGTTATACCCTGTCTCTAAACTTCACTGTCGCGCTATGCCTGAACTATTTCATTAACACGTGGTTTCTAAATTACGATATAATTTTCGGAAGTTTTTAATCTCTTATTAGGTTAAAGCTTTACGAAGGGGTACCCAGAAAAAATAGTTTAGGCCTATCTATGACATGGAAGAAAGTGAATTAGTAGGTCCCGACGCAGACGTTTATACTCATCGTAAGCCTCTGTGATCGATCGTCGGCGTCGTTTGTCGGGACTGACAAACAAGAGGACTGGAAAGAACCTTGGTCCTTTAAGCGGGGCTCAACTTAACGCTTAATGAGGCGTACCTAATTGGAAACTGCTTTGTGTCGCTTGAATTTCGACGCGCGCTGTATAGCTAGCTCTGTTTCGTTAAAGTCTATAACCGCTTGGTCGCTTCCACCTATAAATTACCTCGATCTTGGGTTTAACTCAGACCCCCATCCACCCACGGACGAACTGATATCCAAAGCCCGGGCTAAAGCTGCGGGTCTGCCGGAGAACTCGCGTCATTAAACAGTCCATGGCTAAACAACGAGCTTGGATTTCTTATATTCTCAAATAAATGCGGCTCATTTTAACTCTTGTACCGGGTGTTTCTCTTCGCCGTCGTCCAGTTTCTACGCAACTTAAATATTTTGTGGGGTTGACCGGAAACGGTGCCAAATACCTATTAGTTTGGGATAATCGCAACAGTTACTGATGAGTCACACCCTGTATAAGGAAAGATGAAGACTGAGTTGACAAATTAGTCAAATGCAGAATCGAGTAAATAAAGTAAAAGGCTAAGAGAAAATTATACTTTTCTACACGTTATCATTGCCATTGTGGTCAAGTTTTACAGTACAATGGAGGAAGTCATTACTTATTATCACAATCTTCCCAATGATAATTATTGCAATCGTTATCGGACGATGGTGTGCAAGTACCTGTATTGGTGGGGTTATCAGTTTCTATACCTGCTCTGTTTACGTTTGGTCCTGGGCTCTGGTTTCAAAGTTTTATTGTTTTCTGGAAAGGTTGGATTTCAGAGAGGGTCAGGGTACAGCTTAATGGATGTTATACGAGAGAAAGGGAAATTACTACGGATTCAAGTTTCTTAAGTACTTTGTTTTCATTTCAGTTCCATCAAAGAAACCGATTATCATGGATCAAAACGGAGAGATTCTTCAAAGTTTAATCGGACCTTTTAATGAGGGAGAAAGATTATTTCTCAATTGCGAAGCCGAAGGGGGTAAGTGTAATCACTTTCATTTCGACTTCAAAGCTTTATCTATTTTGTCTTTGGGTCAATTACTTTGTTTTTGATTAATTTCCCATACGCTAACCTATTTAACAAATGATTCGATTAATAGCTTATAGCTAGTCCTATTTATCCAACAAAACTCAAAGGCAGATACCGCGAAACTATCTCTCTGAACCGAATGGTCATTGCGATTTTGAAAGGACAGATTTTTCTCTTTTAATACCGCCTAAGCTATTAGCCAGAAATATAGTACTAGGGTTCGGAAGCCTGTCCTAGGTCCGAAGCCTTTACTATTGGATAATCTCACTGAAAACACGCGCTTGGGCGTTAGACGACCCGGGGTTCAGGCTTACCGACATTGTATTGCTGGCTTTTAATAATAAGAACTCTTAATACACAGGGAAACCGGCTCCCAGCGTGACTTGGTGGAGGGAATCGGTACTACTGGACGATACATTCGAAACGACGTCCCTGGGGGTCGTCAAGAATGTCCTGGTCATTCCCAAACTGCAACGACACGACCTGATGGCTGTTCTCACTTGCCAAGCCTCTAATAACAATATTTCCGTGCCTTCCTCTTCGGCGGTCACTGTTGACATGAACTGTGAGTACATTTCCACTCTTCTTACTCTTTCATTAAGTCAGAAATTCAATAAGTTACAAGCTACAACTTTATGATTTCATTCAAAATACTTTCCGAAAATAATTTTGGGTTAATACTAATTACCTAGCGCTTTTCACCACGAACAAATCTACATGTAAATTTCCTTTATTAGGGAAAGTAACTAGACCCATGTAGGTTCGGACTTTAGTTTCACGGTTTCGTGACCCTCAACCCCTCGCAAATTTGAACTAATAAAAGGAAGAGGCCGGGTATGTCGTGCGTAGTTGTCCCTCTATATCGGAAACGAAGCGATTCCATAAAAAAGAATTCGAAAATGTCGGACTCCACCCTGAAGGAAATAACCCCTAGCAACCATTCACGGATCTTCTACCGTTTTTTTTTGTTAAGCCTAACCACCGTTTCATGCACCAAAGCGAATAATGATCCGTAATTATCATATCTTTTTACCTCTGGACAGAAAGAATTATATACTAAGAAGAGTAGAGAGTCCTTTACCATAATGATTTCGTTTTCGTATATCGTGTGTTTCCCTCACCGTCGAATTAAGTCATGAACGATACACAAATTCCTGTAGTTGCTTCTACTCCTCGCGTTATAATTCTCTTCGCTCTTTGGAAGAATGTATTTCGCGGGTGGAGAAAAAACGTATTCGGAGTTATTACATATCGATTATGCGATTACAATATTTCCACACCCTTCAGAAGTTAATAAGCTCGTAATAAGGGCCTCTTTTTGCCATTGCGAGTCTTAGAGCTTGAGATTATCCGCTTAAATCGTGCGTTAAGCTTCTTAAGCAATACTGAGTATTCCCAAGAAGTCTATGAACTGCAGTAGTGTATTGTAAATAGAATCTCGTGTAAAACTGTTCACTGAAGCGTCAAGGAGGATATCGGACTATTGGGAGATAATTTGGCATATATTTGAACTTTTAATCAGTATTTAAACATAAATATTTGGATAAGGATCTGCAATAATTTCACAAAACGCTTATAGATGTCCTAGGAGATCCATTATCAATGTAGAAAACGCGTTACGTTGGATGACACTCAACAGTGTATGTGTAAAGTAATACTACGCTGGGGGTTATGTGGAAAACGACATACGTTAAAAGCTATATACAGTACTGGAATAACGGTAAGCCTTGACTCGATAAGGACTATCATAAACAAAAGGCAGAAGTTTCTACTGCAATAACGGAGTGCGCCTCGAGAGTCCAAGAATACTAAACAAAATAAATGCGGACCAAAGGGGAAACCAAGCCACTTTCTATCGTTCAAAACGGGCGTAACGGAAAACTACAGATTGGGTGGTTAAGAAATTCCAATGGATTGAAATTCCTGGAATATATCAGAATAAACTATTTGGTTTCATTTTTGCTCACTCTACGTGAAGCGAGTTATTAAGTGAGGTAAATAGACTTTATAATTTCAGTAGTCCTTTCTCGCATAGAAGGACCAATTGTAATAGGCAAATGGTTACAGTATATAATGTAATTTTCTTAACTATGTCTTCTACGAAAACTTGCTAGTACCGTTAAGGAAGCCCACCATTTCGAGGAACAAATGTGAGGGAGATCCACCCTTGCACCCTACACCTCTTACCCCCATCTCCGACGATAAGATCCTGAGCTTCCGTCGAAGATGACCTTTTCTTTTCCTTTGACGCGACGCGCTCTTTCCAACTGGCGTTCCTAAGAGAGGGAGAGAGAGAGACAGCGTTGGTGGCGGGAACGTCCAGATAAGTTCAAACCCGCCGAAGTCCTTTCGCGTCCCAGAGTATGCTCGTGCATGCAGACTCTCAGTCCTTATAGTCGACATTGATTTCCACTATCCGGTCCTCCGAAAGTGATACTTTAAGCCTCGGCAATACTTAAGCCGTATATACTACCCAACGGGAGGCCCACTGTACTATCGTTTGATCGTTGAAGACCAAAAACGGAAGAAACTAACGCCCCCTAGACATCTTTAAGGAGCTCGAATAAGGACCAGTGGGAGAAAGGGTGTATAGTCTTTTGTTCCTGTATAGAAAACCCCCTTTTTTACCCCATTTTATTCCCATCCAAACTACTTATGTTAGAAAATCGGGGCTCTACCTCTCTCAGAAGGATTAAGATGGTGAGATCCGCTTCCGGAAAAATCTAAGGTTTTTAGATCCTTTCTACCACGATCCTTACTATAATTTTGAGAGTACATTTAATTTGCCCAAGAATATTTATGAGTGTAAAAAATAGTATTGAAGGTCAAGTTAAATTAATAAAAACAGCTTTGGTAGACAAAGCCATGAAAGAAAAAAAAAGTGAAGTATACAAAATCGATTCGCTGATGAGAAAGATATTAAAATATATTCAGAGGAAAATTGAATATATATTTTTTATCTTTTATCCCTAATTTAAGGAGGATTTAAAACCACTTTTGACATCCATGGTTATGTTCCAAAAGTTTAATCCGTATCACATGTCGTTATCCGTTAAAATTCAATTTGACTTTTAACATTTTCTCTCCAATAATCACGTAAGCGCTCTTGCTCATTGAACTTGGGTGTTTGGTTGGTGATACATTGCTGCGGAAGCCAATACTACGTTTAAAATTAAACCCTTGTAGGCCTGCGTTTTTTTAATAAGCCAGATAATTTTTACTCGAGTCGCAGGAGAAAATTAAAACTCTCGTAGGAAGTTGTCCCTGGGTACCCTTCCCATAATTTCGCATAGTTTTTATCTCGCTAAATAAACACCTAAGCCTAAGCGAAGGGAAAAATTAATTGTAAACGAAAAAAAGTTGGATAAAAACTTATTTACCTACAGGATATTTAAAAAAGGGTTGGTATCTCCCCTCTAATTTAAAATTTATTGATGTTTGTTTATTCTTATTTATTTTTTAACTCTGTTGATTTCCCTCCCATCTGTAAACATAAAAGGTTTTCCATTATTTTCCAGTGAAGAATTGTTTCTATCTACCCTGAAATTGTTCCCCTATGTAATTCTTATTCCAAGGGATTGCTCGAAATAAATTCGGTGTACACTAGAGTAGCTTGGAATGCTCTAGCACCACTGGGATGATTCAAAAAGACCAAGGAGGATTATAATTGGAACCCTTTTTGACTCGAGAGCGCGCGATATGCTTAATATGAAATGTTTTCATACGGAATGGTTCAGCTAATCGAATCCAGTGATGTTATTATAATAGAAAATGTGCTGCTCAATCTGTCGGTCTATTAGTAACGCCCTGAGAGCTTTTATCTTGCAAAACATGATTAGTAATTTTTAATATTGGTAAATTTCACCAGGCGCTCATCACTTACCGACTGTCTTTTAAATATTATAGCTTGCCAGCTATATTAAACTTTCCCAGACCAACCATCCTGTATCTGTTTAAGCTATCTGAACTGAGGGCACGCTATGGGTGCTATAGGAGTGAGAAACATTTCTCTGGATCTCTGACCAACCCTTTTACGTATACGCGAGTGCTATCCAAAACGTCAACTATGATTTAGTAAATCTAGAGTGAAAGTTTGGAGCCTAGAGCGCGTTCGTACTTCCCACAATGATTAATGTTTTTGGTTTTGCCGCGAATACCCGTTTCGCGAGTCCAAGTGTAGAATGTACTATGGTCAAGCCAAGCTATATAACGTATAACAGTCTAAACCGCTTGTCGTCGTTATTTATAGCAAATCCTTGGAGTTGGGCGCTCAAGGTTTATTCTAGAGACATTAGTATCGCGTTCTTCCTTATAGTACTAACCCTGAAACGTTAGGCCTCGGTCAGCGGCCCGAGAAATAAAGCATTCAGCACAAAACTTATTACGAACGAAGAATTTTTGACGTCGGGAAAAACATTTTTCTACGTCAAGTCACGAGTTTGCCTCCAGAAAGACCCCCTTATACTTTCTTAATGTATTCCGAAACGCTTTTTGTGTAAGCCTTGGTGGGCATTTTTCAAATGGTACCACCAGTTATAGCGAAAGAGTTTTATTTTTTATTTCAAAATACAATATGGATAAAATAATACTTTAGACATAAATTTTTAGTATCCTCAATATGAGGGTATACACGTTCTTCATGGCTTAAAGGTTTGAGCACATGCACTTTACAAACTTACCAAGCTCCGTTAGTACGCGATAACTTTTCTGAACTGGTAATTTCTTTCGATATTTGTGTCGGAAGTTGCTTACTAGAGGTAAAATTCCTTTTAACCATAACAATATAATGTGTAAGTAAGACTCTGTATTAGAGGCCAACCATAAGGCATTGTCCATGCGAGGCAAAATTGAAACAGACTGCTGCGCCATCTTCGTTAAAATAGAAGTATGGCCTTTGCCTTTGGTAGATAGAGATAAAAGTTGGTGATGGTTTGTTTCCGTAAAAACCGCCACCAATACAAGAAATACACCACCATCACAAAACACCCATATTTATGGAGTGCATGAAAGGCTTGTGGCTATACACATACCCTAATTCTAATGTAAGATGTGACGTTACTACTGAAAGCATGAGAAATATAGTTTCTTCGGGTAATTTACTTCTGATAAGGTATATTTTACCATAGATTGGCTTTAAAGATAGAATTGGAGCAGTATAAGAAAGAGAAATGATTAGCTTCTTTTCTCGGAATTCATGAATAGCGCAGTGGTTATTACTGTCAAGAGAATGCAATCCATTAATAATTTTATTCGACAAGAAAAATAACCTTTCAACCGTATATGTTCAAACACGAATTCAATTCTCCAAGAATATTGAATATAAATGTATACACAGCTCAATCGGTAAGAAGAAGCTGAAGAATATACGTTTTAACACGAAATTCTTGGACGACAAGATATTATTCATATCACGTCTCTTTCCATTATTATACGCTATGTTTCCCCTTAAGCGTGTAATTGTCAAAACATTTTTTGCTTATACTTTTAAATAAAAAAATAAAAATTTAAAGCACTGACTTAGAAATAAATTTCAGGTACGAAGATAAAGTATAGACATTGATTTCCTTACTCCCTTCCTTCCCCTTATTAACTCAGACAAAACAAACAAGTAAAGTTACTACTCGGACCTCTTTTTAAATTTATATTTTGGTAAGATTATTTTTTGTTTCATTTGTTTTTTGAAAGGAAGACGAAAATGGGAACCATCATTCTTTAATCCTTCTTTCTTTACTTGAGAACCATAAAATATTTTTTGTTTGATAGGGATTAAAATGTACCCTACTCTTGAGATGCTAGCTGTAAAAGTGCTATTATAGACCTAGATCCGGAGATATTTTTCTTCGGAGTCAAGGATTTATCCAGATTAAAAGATTATATATACTCAACCTCAAAGAGAGAAAAAAAAATAATAAACTTAATGAATGTTCTTTTGACCTTTTGTGACCTAGATTTTTAGGCCTTATAATAGACACTCGGGGCTATACTAAAACCATATATTCTTTATTCTAGTTCGGCCGAAAGAGGTTCAAATTGCCAACGAGCGGAAACCAATGTCAGCTCGGAAACCAGTTGACTTGATCTGCAGAGCCACTGGTTCGCGACCACCAGCCATACTGAGTTGGTGGAAAGGCAGCACCAAGATGACCAGAACGAAAGACCGGATATCCATCGATGGTTACGTCACCACCAGTATCTTGACCTTTACGCCAACTAATGAGGACAGCGGAAGACACTTATCGTGTCGTGCTGAAAATCCACTCATCCCCAGAAGTTCCGTCGAGGACGAATGGAAACTTGAAGTTAACTGTAAGTAATTAAATTTGTTAAGAATTGAGTTTATGATTTACGCGTACCAAATAGTTGATTATACTAGTTGAAGACAAATCAACGAAGCCTTAATTTGAATGCGCAAAAGTTAAGCTATTGTAAATAGAGATAAGGCTAGGCTTGGCAAACGGCACTAAACCATATTTAATGAGGCCCGTCGACAAATGGATTCTCTATGAAGAGCTAAGCTTAATTTCGAGGAAATAAATTGCTGGCCATAAAACCTAAACCGATATAGCTCATTATTTCAATGAGAAACGTCCATCAGACCACGGACCCCATCATGCATTAAGCCGAAATTCCTAACTATATTTCTATTCCTGAAACGCTAGCCGAGGTCCATTTGACCCGTTTAAACCCATACTCGTTTCATACTGATTTGAAGACGGGGGAGACTTTAAGCCCGAAGCCATTTTCGATGAAAAAGGGTTATATACCCAAGTATACGTCTCACATTGATTTTCTTTAGAGCCCGTTCGTAAGCCCACCCTTATGCCCCATCCATGATAGAAGATGGAAATCGGTATTTTTCTTTCAAGCCCCAATATTGTAATTTGTTCGAGATTTTTGAAAAGGTAGATCTGGAGATGGTCGTAGAAAATTCCTGGAAGCCAGTTGACCTAGTTCTTAACTTTCTCGAAAGTCTAGGGATAAAAATCGTTATATTCAATATCCTGGCATATTTTATCTCAATTCTCAAGACTGTCGTGCAACATTACGAGCTAAATTCGTCTATTACAATCTATAGTTTAAACTTTATAAAAAGAAAACAAAGAGGTTTAAGGTTAGTTTGTCCCAATACTTTCATCGGTTCATCTACTAGTTATATTTTCTAAAAATAAAAATATGTTCTGAGGGATTAGTTAATGAATTGAGTCGGTTCGAATAATCTGGCACGCGATACGCCAAAGCTCTTTTCGCGAAGGATGATTTAATGATTGGAACTTAATGAAACCTGTAAAACTATCGAGGGATATTTTCAAAGGTTTCAGCCTTGACATTTATTAAACAACACCCCACGAATACAATTTTGATAAGGCAGGTAATTAAACGCGTTTTCTCGTGACTCTTTAATACGCCAAGATTACTCCTCCCCCTACCGAGAATATTTTATGAAATCAGTTTTTCATTAAGTAATACCATGGTAATACGTATAAGAAACGCTCCATTAGGCTTAGCTATATTATTAGCATACCGGAGGAAAATCTACGTGATTACTTTCTTAGAAAGGCGTGCGCGAATTCATTCAGTCATCTCGAGAATAATAAAACCAAAGAGTTGATCTTAGTGGATACTTCCCCTTTGCTGCTACAGTTTTTTATTGTTCATGCGGTCGTTGAATAAATTCATGATAATGCCAATTAAAAGAAAACGGTTACACTTCTTTTAAGTAACGCGCTTTCTGTTAAAATGGTTTTCGCGATCAAAATTCTAAGTTCATCTCGACACGTATAAGAAATTGAATGGTGTTGACCTCCATACGACCATGAGTTAGTCACGACCATGAGTTAGTCCAAGTAGTGTAACTCCGAGAAATGGAAATAACGGAGCTATTTAAAGATTATTAAAAAAAAAACTCCTTAATGACTATCACAATCCGGTCTCTTTTCCTCGAGTGACCTGACACAACCATCTATGAACTTGGTAAGCGTCGACTTTAGTGTCAGGTTCACGGTTTCTGGTTTATATAGCGTGGAAGCGTCAAACGAAGTTCTAGCTTCCTCCATTTTTTTCCAATGCAACGTGCGACGGAAGTTGGGGAGTCTAAACAGCTTCGTTGAATATCAATTCTGCCATTGTGGAGCGATCTATTAGGGTCATTCCGTCAGAAAAGAGAATAAAAAGCAACTCCCAAATCCTTCGTCCCCCCTTAACTTTGCCTAAACAAGGTGCATAATATTATTAACACCCTCAAAGAAAAACGTTTAACAATTAATCGGATTCCATTGGTTATCCCAAGGTTAACCAATTTAATGTTTAAAATGTTGCATTTTCTCGACATAACCATTTAGTTTGTTTATAACAAACCATACCTGATCAGCCCTTCGGTATTTCCTCTATCTGATAATAAGAAACCACTAAACTAGTATCAAAATTCGATATCATTTACATCCAATTGGTGCAATAGCAAAAGTTCTGTTTTACTATCAACGCAAAAACAATTATCGCTCCAAAACCGAATTTTTTCCGTAGCTACGAGCTGACAATGTAAGAGGCCAAAAAACCCTCAAACTCCTTATGGACACAAAGGAAAAAAAAATAGATTGGGAGTCTTTTCATTACTGCGTTTCTGTCAGTGAAGTTTTGCGGCGTGTCTATATGTCAGTAATTCCTTGGCTGGGTGCCCTTTTTGTCCCCGACGCGTTGCATCACGACTACACTACACCAACTATGCCATACCGTGGTTTCAGCGTCGAGACACGTGGCGCATGGCCCTGAAAAGGAAATTGCCCCGCGCTGTTAAATTGTTTGACGTTTTTCTTTTCTTTCTGGTTTCTAGTCATTCCCGCCTCAGGAATTCGTATTTTCAGGAGAGGGGGAGTAAACTCCGGCCCTTTTTGCTTTTCATTGTCCGTGACTCGGAAGTCCAAACGTTCCGAAACGGACGACATTTTGACCACCGTAATTAATTGCGCTATTCGGTTTTACGTAAAAGCATGCGAGACTCTCTGACCAAATATGCCGCAACTTGCTGCCAGAACTAGAGTCATAGCTAGTTCAAGCGTTTTAATAGTGCGTGATCGTGATCGTGCCTTTACGACGTTTATTAACAGAACGCCACTTTCATTTGTTTGTATAAAACTGCTGGTCTGAAATGGTTTAATATTTTATACGCAAGCCTATTTTATAATTAATGCAAAGCCTAATTAATCAATTAATTTGAAATGCGTTGGATGTGTGAGTTTTGAGGAAGAAAAACTGAAGCGCACTAGCAATTACAAACTTTGTTTAACGTGGCTTCAGGATAAATAAGGTAAATATACTTTACCTCTAAAAAGTAGGCACCCCTACCATTCGATTCAGTCGTGAAATTCTACCAAGAGCAAATATTTAAGAGTGCTAAACCTAATTTAACCATAATTTTTGGCTTTAATAATCAATTTAGATAATACTACATCAAAAAACGTAAAAATACGTGCCAACTGAATATCTATGTTTATTGATTTTTACAAGTTATTGTTGACTTGTGTCCAAGGCTTTTCGACCTAGAAGGCTTAAATTAAACGCGTGTATCCTTGAGCCGTCCCGCCCCTTTGCGTTTATTTCTCTCATATTAGGAAGACATTATATTCTATTCGTAATTAACGTCGATTCTCCTTCCTCCCTTTTTTGCGTCCATTTCAGGAATACAATTCTAGTGGCTTTAGTTTTCATTCCAATAAAAAGTCATTTTGTTTTTACTCAACAAGGGCGCTGATTTTCTAGAGAGAAGTAATTAAAAATCTACCGCTCTCTTGTTCGTTTCACTATATCCACCTCGCCTGATGTAATTACAATTCGATTTTCCATTTTTCTCGCGTGCCCACGATCTAGGTTGAGCGGCGAGTTTCGACCAGCTCGGAGTATAGGATACTAACTCCCTCTGGCTCTTTCCTCTCTCGACTTTTAAAAGTATTCTATTATATTAAAAATTATATATATCCAGCAATGGTTAGCTTTAGTTTCACAATATCCTCGGTTTTTGTTTAAATCTTGCAATGTACTTACGTACATGTAGATTCTGAAAGAAATCCAATTGTACGCTGAAGTTGGAAGATGGAAATCTGCAGTGACCCGAGCGTATATTGCTATAGCCTAAAGCGTTTACAGTTATATCTTAGTTGGATATTATTATGGGCAAGGGTTAGAACTATATACAGATTACAGAGTGGAATATTTTGCCGTTGACCAGTTTAAGTATTTGTGCCATGTGCAATGAATAATATTAGGCAAAGAATTAAGATTTTTGCACTTGGGAAAAGTGAAATGAATGCACTGAAATAATATATAGGAATTCCTTATTAGTTAGATAGGTGTACATTGTACCCGGATGATTATTTAGAAGTATACATTTGTGAAAGTGTTCGTTAAAATATATTACATTTTTGTAGTATAGGTCTTAAACCCCTATTACAATACTACTATCCAAAAGGCGAAGGTCTCCACCACGTAGACCAAATCTAATTTGTCAAAGGAATTAAAAGATAATTTGGTTTTCAAATCCTTCACAAAGGCATAAGTTAAATTTAAAATTTTTCCCCCAATTGTACAAATTGGGTGCTATATTACGACTGAAAACCAGTGCAGAATAAGTATAAAAGATATGCGATTGAAATCTGTACTTTTTTTCCTTATTAAAAGTATACGGAGAGGATGGGTTTGAGAGGTTTGTTTTGTACGTGTTAGATCTCCAAATTAGTAGTCGTGGCTTCGTTTTTGCGGTGTGATTCGCGTCAATGCCTTTTTGGGGGCTTTTTAAGATAAATAGTTGCCGCGAACCCTTAATTAAAGGTCCCCATTCGTGACACAAGAACTTTTGACTTGATTAATGGGACACACGCTCGTCCTCCCCCCCCCCATACCACTTCCCTATCTACAGTTCCGAGAAGCGAAGGAATAAGCTTATCCCCCCTCATCTAACCCTTTAGTTACGTTTTCCCACGCGCTCCTCCGTACATCTACGCTTCTTTTGAATTCTCCATTGTCTTCCACGGGGGATTTGAAATCATCCTTTAAATCTCAGGAGAAAAGTATCGTAATTTGAAGAATTGCTACGCGATGACAAAGGTTCAATTTGAAATTCCACCGTAATTCAATTCGTTGATTTTGAAGAGTTTCGTTTTTGTTATCCAATATTTCTAATCATCTAGTTTCACAAAACTCTCAGCGTATTCTGTAAAGTTTTCGAATAGACAAACTAGTTTAGTTTGATTTAATGCAACTAAATCAATTTTTAAGTAAATTAGGTTATGACGAACTCAGTTAAATCAAACCTAAACTTTACTTGAACAAAGATATCAATGTTTCAACATCATTTAAGTCACTTTCGTATAAATTTGACTTACGCCATTTTAATCCCGAATTGTTGGAGATGAGTTTTCTCTACTGAATCTCTCGAGAGAGACAAAAGGAAATACTTCTCGTTTTTATCTAGCATCGGCTCCGAAATCAAGTGGGATTCGTTCTATCCCTAGGAATACAATCAAGAAACGGTTGGTAACGTGATCTAAGTCGAGTCGTGTATCCGAGAACACAAGGAATGAAAAGGGTTATTATTCTTTTTAAGGCATTTTTAATTTTTGTTCCTTTTATCCTTTAATTACGTTCAATTGGAGAGCGCCTCGCGGTTTTCTAGCTCTGTACATTCGTGAGTTAAGGGTTGAAAGAAGAATGAAATTCGGAAGAAACGTTCCATCTTGTAGGCTCTTTCTCTAGCTCGACTCGCTCTCGACAATTTCACCCCGAATTTTTTCCTTTTTAGCCTTATTTGTCAAAATCAAAAGTCCCTCTTCCTACATCCCTATTTTTTTTATCTTCCATCCACTCTCCTCTTGCATTTCGCGCCAAGTCTCTTTGCATTATCTCCAAATTCTTTTTGTTGCATTTCCTAGCTAGTAATTGGAAGCCTGGCGCTAATGGCGTCGACCCTTTTTGTAACCTTTTTTTATCCTGTTGTTTTGGAATGTTGTTTTAAGATGTATAGACTTTCTTCTGGGGTTCATATGTAGGGACTGGCAAACCCGTGCAATAACGTCAAATGTTTGAGCACTATGTTTAACTTTTAAGGCATAATATGTATTTTTCTTTGGCACAGATGTTCCTCAGTTGACCTTGCGATTGGGCAGCAAATTGAACCAGGACTCTATCCAGGAGACTAATGACGTGTATTTCGAGTGCAACATTCGGGCCAATCCTTGGGTGACCGAAATCGGCTGGAAGTTCGGCCACAAAGAACTCTTGACCAATCTCTCTCACGGGGTCATCGTTAGCAATCAGTCTTTGGTCCTCCAGAAGGTTAATCGTGGACATAGAGGATATTATACCTGCACTGGAACCAATGGAGAAGGACAAGGAGAGAGTAATAGAGTCTTCCTAAGAGTTCAATGTAAGTATTTTTTTAATACATATTCTTATTAGGAAAATTAATTTCTTTTAGTACTTGACATACACTTCTCATTAATAGTTTTAAGATATCTTAAATTTTAAGAGCTGAGAATAGTTTTTTTACATAGAAAGGCTTTGCAAACGCTTAATTATATCTTGTAAGAACTCCACTAAACTTACAACAGCAACAAAATCTAACTAGTTCTAAGCTTTCAATTCCTTCTTTTTATTAAAATTGGCCGTATAAAAATTTAAAAGTATCACGTTTGTTCATTGGAATCTGAGTAGTTTCGTTGTTGGAAAGAACTGTTAAGCCCTTTTAATACTTGAGAGCAATTTTGATTTTTAAAATAGGCAACATACAAGCTAAGCTTTAATTGAAATAGACTCGAATCCTTTAATAACGGAAAAGCCCCAATTAACTAAAATTGATACCTCTTGTAATCTCTAGTCTGAGCGGGAATTTCCAACTTTTTTATGTTCAAAGTTTAATTTTGAACAGTATTAAAAAAATTATTTATCCAACGTTTCTTTAGATGCTCCGGTTTGCAAGGCCAATCAAAAAATGGTGTACGGTGTAGCGCGTCACGAGTCGGTTAAAGTGTATTGCGAAGTGGATGCCGATCCCGAATTATCGAGCTTCCGTTGGGAGTTTAACAATTCCATGGAAACCATGGACGTAATTACGACGGAAAGTGACGGTAGACAAAGTACCGCGACTTACATTCCGCGATCCGAGAATGATTACGGGACGTTGTTGTGTTGGGCGCAGAACTCGGTCGGTATGCAACAAGAACCTTGCGTCTATTCTATTATACCGGCTGGACCTCCAGATCCACCGGAAAACTGCACTTTCACAAATAAAACGGAGACGTCCTTAGCGGTTGAATGCGTTGAAGGCTACGACGGCGGACTGCCGCAGTTCTTCGTCATGGAAGTTCATGATTCCGGGCAACATCGTGTCCGTGCCAATGTCTCAACGGACGTACCCGTCATGGCCGCTCAGGGGCTTCCCGCCGGTACCAGCTTCGTCCTGGTCGTTTATTCGGTCAACATCAAGGGCCGAAGTCCCACCGTTATCTTGAGAGCTTCCACTATGCCGTCGCCAGTTAGACATACTCAAAGAGGTAAGAAATGCGCCCTATAACTAGGTTTTTGGAATCGCATTTACTATAATGGGGTCAATTTGTTTCAGAAGCCATGTGGCAGTTCAATATGAGCCCGGTGCTATTGGTGCTAATAGGTGTGGTACTTGTCCTGGTACTTTTGGCCGTTCTCATAGTTGCTTTCATGAGGGAAAAGACGAGAAGAGGCAAAATTAATGGCGAACCACGTAAGAGCATTCGTTTTCAATCTTTTTTACGAGTAAATCCATAAATTTGATCGCACGAATCGATACTCATTATAATATTTAGTGTTAAAGTTTATAATTTAATATTTGGTATTTTATTTACAGCAGAAACTCTGACGTACGACAATCTAAAGTAAGTCTAAATTTGAGTTAATTATTTAGTTGTTTGAGGGAAAATATTGTAGTACATATCATACGAGATCTAGGGACCCTATATGAAATTTCTTTAATGAGAACGCGACCTTCTATGGCCATATACCCAAACAAAATCCCACTTTGACCTTTCGAATGGAAATTCAAAAAGTAAAGGCTTGCAGAGTGTAGCGTAGTTCTTCTTGGGTTTATAGAACTGTGAAAGTCTTTCCTATAAGTCTCGTGTATCAAGAACCAGAGAGAAATATAAATAGTCGTTTTCAAAAACCATTTTTGCGCTTCTCTTCCATTTTTCTTTTTTTCTGTATTGAGGAAATCGCCTTCTGAGTTTTACGTTGGTACTTGGTGGGGCAAGATACCCAAGGCTAGTAAGAAGGAGGGCACTCGCCCCACCACTCTTTCCGTTTCTGTTCCGATGAATAAATATTCCCGGTGTTAGCCTTGGGCCGAAGCTATGTGTACTACAGCCTATTCCTCTCTTTCTCGCGCGCTATCTTCCGCCCACCCACCCCCCGTTGGACTCTTTGCCCACCCTTTCTTAAAAGAAGGATACCCTTTCGGAATTGGTGAGTGGATGTTGGATAGTTCGCCCGTTCAGTTCAATTTATCTTTTTTACGGTTCCTCCTTTTTCTCGCGGGGATTTAAAGTGCCAGTGATATAATATTTTGACGGAATTATTTCGCCATACCTTGAATTGACACCCCTTACCTACAGAGTTCCTCACCCATACATAATTTTATATCAATTTATTTCTTACCCCATAATTATATGGCTTTCTCAATATATTGTTTCCATGAATAATTTTGAAACTCCAGCAACACTTGTTCTGTTATGAGATTTGTTTATTTTGCCAAGTACTTGACCTAAGAGAGTAGTGTTATTTATTTTATAAAACGTTTTCTTGGTTTTAAAAATCTGACGCTTAAAGCGTTTTCTTTTGACTTCCCCAAACAGCTTCTTAAAAAAATTAAAAAAGTTTTTTTAGGAAAATTGTTTATTATTATTTTGCAGGACCAATAGCTTCTAAGACACTTATGTTCATTAACGTACTGTGTTACAGTCACTTTAGAAGTATATATTTTTGGGTTTTCTTCGAAAGTGTAGTCTCCCCCCCCCCTCTCTCTGTATTGGGCTTCGCTTTGGGGTCTGTATAAATAACTTTTTATTAAGTTTACACTCTTTGAGCTACTGGTTGCTGATATTTTTCTTTCTATATGGAAAACTCGATCGGGTTTACGAACGGGAAAAGATTTTCGAATAGATTTCGTTCCGTTTTATAAATAATATATTCGAATTTTAAAACGTTGCTCTTTTTAACAAAAGACCCCCAATTCTTAAATGCATTTGAGTCTGAATTCAAAGCAATTTTTTTCCGGAACTGATGATCACTATTTATGAATGTGGGAAACTGTTTTATTCCGCGGTTTTGTCAATATTTTACTAAGGTCTCTGAATGGTTTCAATTTCATAAATTGCTCACATTTGCCAAGAGTAAAGTAGGTCATGTTTAGTTAGTCCTACTTTGAATCACACGACGTCTGAAGTTTTAAAAGTCTCTGTAAAAATATTCGTTAGAAGGTTATTAAAGAAGAAGGGTGAAACACTTCCCCGTTAGTGGAAATACCATCTCTGTCTAACACTTCGGTATATTAAAAACTGATAATTGCACCCCAAAAATTATGTATGAATAACTGAATTTCTCTATAATTCATTCAGTTTTGCTAGCTATCTTGCCAAATGGTCTACAATATTTCAGATTCATGGTTTAACACTTCTCTCGCAGAGAAATGTTACTATATTTCTGACGTCGTATATTTTACTTCCCTTTCTATGCGTGGTTTTAGATTGAATATGAAAGTTTGATATTAAATTTAAATTCGACTTTGAGCCGTCGCTCGCGAAAAACCAAGATGAGTTGAACTGTTACAGGGAGTGAGCCGCTATGGCAATGACCCAACTCGCTCCCCGAGGAGATCAAAAGGGATTCATTCCAGCACTGGAGCCTGGGATATAGCTCTTATGCCGAAAAGGCATTCAAAACATTTTCGTAAAACAACGTAACCATAGTAACGAGGCATTTCCACAACACTTTCTCTTTATATTCTTTCCAGAAAGGATACGAAACAATAGTCGAAATGTATAACAACAGCACGATAAGATATTATTTTATATACAATGTATACCAAAATATTTTTCATGGCATTTAAAACTTAAGACAAAAGGATTGTTCAAAAATCTCTGATCTTGTTTAACATATGTAGCAGACAGCATACCATGCCATAGAAGTCATATTCTGTCTCTCGTCCAAATAAACTAAATTTATTTCAATTGTAGAAATGATGGGAAAAAACAATTAATACTAGCATATGTATAGAATCTAGAACAGGCCATACGCGAGAGGCGAATTTCTCGAAATCGAATATATTGGCCCATAAAAGTTTTCTATTTCGTGGAACGATCTGTTCTGACTATTATCCAGGGGTTTATTTGAAACATTTCTACTCTTTGAAAGTTTTCTTTCGCTATACTCCATCGTCTGCGTCCATTTGGGATCGCTTTAGTAATGATAACTCGCGAAATTGTCGTGAGACTGGTTTTATATTTCCCAGGAATTATCGTAGTTCTAGAATTCCAGCAATTTCTTAAGAGAAATGGATATTTCCTAAATTATCTTTATAAACAGAGTCTCCCAAAGGCTTAATCCCAATATGGTTTTGACGGCAGTCAAACTTAATAAATTAAACTTAGAAACTGAACAAGGGTAATATCATGGAGGAAAATTGAAAGGAGAAGAAAAGACAGAACCGGATCTACTAATCAGGCTTTCGATACCAACCTGCCACAGCTGGAAGGATGGGTGGGTTTGGAAGTGTATCGTTCGCAGCCTGGTAAAATGTAGTCACGTGACAACTAACCTTGGTGGAAGGACCGTTGACTGGGTGTTGAAAGTGCATCATCTTTTCCTCTCCTATTTGTCCTCCATGGCGATATTTTCCACCCTGTGAACCTAGAATGATTCTGTATAGGAAATCGTCCCAACTCTCTCTTAGAGATCTATTAATAAATAAATTGGGGGGTTATTTTAGAAAGGACCAGCTTTACCCAGCTGTTGTATATTCGAAGTTAGTGTATAGTGTTTTTTTCCATTGCGAGCGAGAAGTGTTTGTTTTCTTATCTCTCGCTAAAAAAATAAAATTTTCTTCCATTAAAAGGGAGTTCAAAAGGGGGCCCTACCTTTCTCTAATTCCATTTAGTAGCCCCTTTTTTTCCTAGAAAATGTTTTTCATCATTTATGTAAGTGCCGATGCAGCAAAAAGCGTCGCACTCTCACCGAAACATCAGATAGTCGCGAGATTTCTTGTTTTTCTCAAATTTCCTCTTCCACCGCATTTTCTAGTGTTTCAACTCTAATCTGAAAAAAACCCTTAGATTGAGCGTAGACAAGGCTTAGCTTTTAGACCTAACTCTGACCAAAAATAGAATTAGGCTTAGTGTCTTAAAGCCAACTGAGAAAAAGGGTGAAGTCTTTTAACCAAAGCTTTGTTTGTGCTTAACAATTAATCGAAAACAACAATTGAAAACTTCCGTTAAAAGTCTGTTTAACTTTTAATTGTTCCAGATTATTTATCCTTTCTATTATTTAGTATGTTTTATTCCTTCACTATTGAAAGCTGAAAAGCTGCTTTCTCTTAAAGTTGTGAAATTTGAAAATAGATCGATATTTTTATGTGAGGATTTAGATTTAAAGCTTAGATTGGTTCAAGATTTTAAAAATTGTTCTCTGGATCCAACTCCTTATTTCATTTTTTTCGTTCCCACCAAAAAATCAATTTCAATCGAGTAAGGGGATTTTTAAGAGTACATGTTAGGTAAAAAGAGATCAAGACAGCCTGATTCAATTTAGTTCGTGGCTTAGATTTAGTTCAGAATACCTTTCGTAATTGATTCTTTAAGGATATCAGAGAACTCCTTCAAAAATACTGAAGAAACTACAGTTTTATTTCCAATGGAAAGCTTCCACATAAAGTACGATTTTTTTCATTCAAATTTGATTTTAATAATGGGATTTTATATTATTTCAATGATGGAAAATACCCTTAAATGCAAGAAACCCTTTTTTTTTAAAGTTTATACATTATGCCAAGAGATGTAAGTTGGTATTTTATCATTCGTAAATTAGCGGTAATACACCAAATACAGCTATTAATTACCGGTAATTTATCATTCGTAAATTAGCTGTAATTTATCAAATACAGCTATAAATTACCTATTTATGCATACCATGGCAATTAACAGGTAAATTACCAACTGTTACTATGAAAACCATAACCTTTCCTGTTAGTAAGTCACGTAAGTGCGAACATGGCTTAATGGGACTTATACAGGTCTCTTATTGAAAAATCGAACCTTTTTAGGTATCCATCGTAACTAGCCACTGTATGCAAATACCACCAAGTTTAGGTCTACTCTAAACCCTTTGCATTTTCAATATGAGATGAACATACACCAATATTTCTTTTATTCGATTTCTCCCTCTACCTGAATCATAAACCCACATGTTTTTTTTATTGAAGAATTGTAAGGAGTTGTATTATTCAGTTTGGGTTTAGGGTTAAGTCTTTTTTGTTATGTAAATGTGAATATTATTACATGGCTTTTGTTTTTATATTTTTTTTGTTACAGAAAGCAATCTGCCATGGGAAAGGAAGGCATGGATAAAATCTTCACATATACTGTACCAGAGGAAAAATGTCCTGATATCATACCAGGTAATTTTAAATAATACCTTTTTATTATAACAATTATTGTAGAAGAAAAAGTAAACGTGTATTTTGGTGGCTTAAAACGTCTTTAACTGTATCTTTTCTCGCTTCTCTTGGTTCGAAGTCTCAAACTTCGATCCAACCGCCCCTAGAAACGGTTTCCTTTAGTTTAGGAGAGATGGCGTAGGCTTCCCAGCAAGGCTTTCCCTCCAAGATTCCTTCCGCATTTGTATTGCAGAATTGAGGACAGTTTAATTTCAGCCTTACAAATTCGTCCACGTGATTAAAATCAATTTATTTTTACATAATGTACACAATTGTTAAACTTGAGGTTTTTAAACTTCGTAAATTGCTCTTTAACCTATGTATAATTTTCTGTTTCTGGATGGCTTTCCACTTTTCCATCGATAACCCATGTTTCTCCCAGTTATTCTAGGTGGCCAGCCGCGGCTCCTTAGTTTGCAATATCCATTTTTCAATATTTGAACATAAAAGGCGAATGGGAGGCCTCGTGTTTGCTCCTAGTCGCTTACGGTGGCGATTTTTACGCCCTAAAAGAGTAAGGAG
Organism: Phalangium opilio; assembly: GCF_054372755.1. Classification (NCBI taxonomy): domain Eukaryota; kingdom Metazoa; phylum Arthropoda; class Arachnida; order Opiliones; family Phalangiidae; genus Phalangium; species Phalangium opilio. Next base: position 7,514,635 of record NW_028324182.1, on the reverse strand, counting down.
GACCCACTGGTATTACGAGGGGAAACCCATTCCATACGTAGCTACAGATGGTTTCGATAAAATACCTGTGCTATATGGAACTCAACTATGATTTTCTTTACACTTTGCGATATTCTTGGCTTGATAAAGGAGGGGTATTTTTAAGCTCCGAAATAGTCTATTCTATGCAGAAACGAACCCTTTCCGGAGGGAGAAGCCGAGAATCCAAGCTATGAGAAGTTATACCATAAGAGAAGATTGGACCGTTTTTCTTGGCGGTATTTTTTTATGGCTAGACAAGAGCGCCCATTTCATCCTGAGTGCTCCATGGAACGTATTACTAAATGGTGTATTTAAAGGGATACTATAATATACTTGGATAATTGAATAGGCTCTTAAGTATTATGTGTTTAAGTTTTTACGAAAAACTTTGCCTTGTAACCTTTCAAAATTCGGGTTCTTAGTCTAGACTTCGATTATGAAGCAACGGAGCTATGGCTTTCGTTAAAACCTAGACAAGTATCGATTCTTCCGTGCGCACGTAGTCACCAGGATGCGTTTTAAACTTTTAGTATTTCCTCCTTGTTAACTATGCTATCGTATATGACCCAAAGTTGAACCTCAAAATTTAAAAACTTCTCAACTAAACCTCGTTTAACCTTTTTAACTTACTGGCGCCCTTCCTTAACGTTGCAAATTATTCTTGAAATAGGGCTAGAGTGGGCGAAAAAAGTTGGGTCGTTTCGAGGTAGCGACAGGCGGCTGCGACGCGGTTTCTTTGGGGGTTCTAGCTCGCCGCCCAGTCCGGATATTGCTTTTGACTTCCTGAGCCAAGCGGAAACGTAATAGGCACCCTCTTTCAGTCGCCCCACCATCGCCCACCTTCTACTTTCATTCTTTCTCTAGTCTACATGCTTACCGCCTTTTTGCGTTTTTGTTTCTCTCTCGAGATCTTATTATAAGTTTGGCGCGAAAGTTTTTTTTTTTTGCCTCGAGAGCGCGTCGTCACTTTTGCCAAATATGCCAGCGCTCTTATTAGTTAGTCAAGATGAGTCTCCATGCACTAGCTGCGGATTTGTATAGAAATTTATTCCTCCAAGTCTCAGGGAATTAATGCTTCAGGACCATTTGGGTATTGTACTATTGTGCTCTGCAGGAAGACGCGTAGTTTCAATCACGCCCGCTCATTATAACCTCGAACTGGCGCCCTCCAAAAATATGATTCATCTCTCCTAGTCCCGACTATGGGGTATTTCAACGCTGAACTTGGCTTCTCTATATTCCTCCTTACACAATCTCTTTAAATTCTATTTCCGCTTAGCCCCTCTACTGTTTCCTATAACGATTAAAGGTCGAGTGAATAAAGCCTATATTCTTATTTGGTATTCGGATGAAATAGCGAAAACTCTTGCCCTTTCACATTTCCTTTATACCTAATTCAAGACGAATCTAATACAGTCTTTCTGGCTACAAAAATGTTTAGTCTACCCCTGTGGGTTGTCTTTTTATAAAAGGCCAACGCCTTTTAGCCAATTTGTTTACGTGACTCATTTTAGTGGATGATTTTTGCAATCTTACGAGACTGCTGGGGAAACCTCGAAAATTGGCACGCGTTTATTTAAAATAATATAGCGGTTGGGACTCCTTTGTTCGCCTTAATGAGTTGCGCGGGGTGACTTTATTTATGGATCTAAATACTTTATAAACGTTGGCGAGCGACTGTATTATATTTTATATCTCATTATGAGACACAAAGCTATTATAAGGCAATTTGTCTGCAATATCTCCTCGCGTGCCTTTCGCCTTTGGACTATTTATTGTTATTCCCCTAACGCTAACGCTATGAGATTGGGATTTTCCATAGTAATTTCAATGACAAAGCGGGTTTTATTATTAAGAAAATCGACTTAAAATTAAAAAAAACTGAACATTTAAGTTCAAAAGAAAGTTCTCTTTATGGTTTAAAGGTTTTAGGTTTATTTAATGGTCAGCGCAAAGTGAACCCTTTTGCAGCAGGGCGGCACCCTTTGAAAGTAATGTATTACAAAAGTGGTTTTAGAAAACTGTAAGTACCTATAACGAAATTACGCAAATAAGGCATACGTAAACGTCTTACTAAAAAGCGAAGCTGTTGGTGGAACAGTGTGTTTTCAGTAGAATATTTTAATCAACAACAGACATCTGAAAATTAAACATTTACACGGTGTTCCTGATAAGTCTGCCATGAGTGAAAGGGTTAATAGTACACTTTCGCTAGACTATTTTAGGCGCCAATAAATGTTTGGGAGCCAATATCTATTTAACTAATATTCCATGTCCCTTTTCACTTTCTCCTCATGTGACCCAAAGAACACGCCTGTAAATTTATGCCAGACTTATCTGAAACAGCCTGTATAGTGATAGCATTCTTTTTCAGCTTTCTCGAAAGGAGTTTTCGTGTTTTCCTGGTCGCTCAAAGGCTATATTGTTTTTTATTTAATGTAAAAAGAAAGTACAAGATATTTGGCGAGAACAATACTTTGGGTTTTTTCGTTGAATTTCGATCGTGAGACGGCGTCACTATTTGTATAGTGAGACAATGTGATAGTATTGGGTAGGATATACGTTGCGAGGTTTAGTCCCTGCTCACGACACGAAACCATGCTCTTTGACCCAGACGCCAGCAAGATTCGAGAATAGGTCTATGTACATGCAAGGTTTCCTATCTACGAAGTAGAGGTAGTATAGGGATGGATTTTTCAAAAGCCAACCACGTTCCTAGTCAGTTTTCCTCGGAATTTGTTGGTCCCTACCCTCATCCCTTCGCGGTTCTACTTCATAAATATTTAACGCCATTCTCTGGGGTAATGTTCTTGCAGGATTTCTTTGGCCACGTAGCGACAAGTGTAAACCATTTCGACGACAACTCGCCTCCCTTTTCTTCTCACCCCCCCCCCCCTAGTGGACCCGTAGACATATCGATAGGTCAAAGACACGTAACCAAACGGTCATGAATACCACGAATTTTACGCTGTGCCCATGGATGAACCAGGCTCTATTTTTATATCAGAGTAAATCAAAATATGGGATAGTTAAGCAGTTAGACTTCACAAAAAAAAAAAACCAAAACCTATCTGGTAATATTTCACTTGGATTTGAAACATGGCGTCATAAAATTTAAATGCAAGACCGGGTAATTAGGATTAAAAATCAAGATCCGTTATATGGCTAGATAACGTCATTTGTTCTATTAATTATTTATTTTTTTTTGTTGGGTAGAAATTGGAACTATGTGGCACAATAGCTCGGTCTTTGTTTTTTACCTAGCCAAGGCCCAGTTGACAGACTATACTACATCCTTTATTCCACGAGACTTTTTATACTAATGATCACATTTTTTTGTTTTGTTTTTATCTTGTCCCGTTGTTTTAAGGGGACTAAATAATTACCATCGAAGGTAGGCAGCCTTCTGAAAAGATTAGCGCTATCCTATTTTTTTTTTCTTTGCCAACCATCTTTGAAGGCTGACAACGAGAAATTTCTTTCTTATGTATTTATAAGGTCCTTAATTTTTATCAAACTAAAATAGATACTGACGGTGTTGGAACCAAAGTGTCGGATAATTAACGCGAAAATGTAAGGGTTTTTATAATTTTAAAATTGAAACGCGAAAACTAGCCAACCTCTAGGATAAAGTACGGTGAATATAAACTTTTAAAGACTCTTCTTAATTCCTTCATGGTTTAAAAAGGTGAAGAGAAAAAAATTCTCTATAAAAAGTATAGTATTTTTTTTCAAGGAATTTGATTAATACGTTTATGAGTAAGAAAAATAGCTCTAATTACTTCACGGATTATTTATGAAAAGGAATCCTTTGTCTTCCCAAAAGTTTTTTTGGAGCTTTGCTCTACCCTAACCAATTTTAAGTTTCCTATTTTTCTTGTAATTTCAAATCATAATGATTGTCATCGCCTTATTTTGTAACCTGAACATAACATAGACAGTAGAAAAATATTTTCTGTTAAAAGCCAAACAAGAAAGTCTCGTATAGCTTAAAGCTATTTCCCGCGAGTTTTTAATATTTTAAAAACCGATATTTTGCCCAATCCCATACTCTTTAACTGAAAAACAAAAAGCGAGCCTTTTTAAAGATGTAAAAACCTTCGAAAAAAATTGTCCTATAATGAAAATATATAACTTGATGTAAGTTGTATCTTAAGATAGTGGTTACAGATATTTAGCCCGAAAGCGTCTGTGTATTTATAAGGTTGAACCATTTTACTAGTATGGGCTTCTGGTGATATCTAAAAAAAGGAAAGAACCCTGGAAGCGCTTCGCTTCTCCGATTTAGGCCTATAAATCTTGCACGGCCGAGAATTCAAAATCCCGACGGATCATGGAACTTTGAAAAACTTTTAAAAAGCTTGTTTTTCAGGGGTCGATTCCATTATTTTTTTATTTCAACAAAATATATCGCATCGTCTCTTTTTTATCAAGCTGCTGAACTGACTTGTTGAGGCTTAGCGGTTTCGTTCTAGCCGTGGTACTCTGGTATTTAATCTTTACGATATAGTGCAGTTTTCTGTCGTAAAATCGTACCGTCTTTAGCCACTCACCGAATTATTGAAAAGCCTAGGCCTAAGCTAAGAGTTCTATCCTATAACTTTGCTTTTTATGATCGATTAAACCCGTGGAAAAGATCGGGTTTGAAACGTTTTTCTGGTTTCTATCTTCTGTTTTATTTTATTTTACTTTTGAGTCAATTCCCCACCAAACTTTGCTGCATTGCTCTTACGGTTTGGTGTTCAACCGTAAAATTTGGGAGAATTTTAGATCTCTTAAACTGATAGCGCTTGATAGAATAACTCTATCTATACGTATATAAGAAGCCTTTTTATTTTATATAAAAGTCTTCAAGTTTAAAATGAACGTCATGTTTTGGTTAACTGCCGTTTTAAAACAGGCCTTAATACAAAAATTAAACCACAAAGGCCGTCTATAGACTATAGTTAAGAACTCAGGAGTATGAGATCTACAAACTTATGAAAACTCGTACTTTTTCGCTGCGTTTAAAATCACAAATTTAACAAAAATATGGAAATTACTTAATTGCTCTAAGTAAGCTTAATGGCTTTCGGTACGACTTCCATCCCTTTGATATATTCAATCCTTAACTAAATGTCAGTCGTCTTTTATTAGCGAAATCCTTTTTATCTCTCGCAAAGTCTCAGTGTCTCTCCCCATTATTTTTTGTTTAAGCTTTCTCCACGGTGACAATTTCTCGCAATTTCTTTTCTTCGGAGACACGATAAGAGAGAACTACTCGAGAGCTGGGCCATTTTATTCCCTCGATGAGTCGGTTTCCGGCTTGGATAATTCCTTCTCATTTAGACCTCTTTTGCTCGAGAGAGAAAAAAAATATATACTTACGCGATATATCTTTTCTGAAAAACTATCTTGGAAGAAGGGGATCCAAGATGATATTACTAGAAAAGGCATTTCATATTTCACGGTTGCCACAGATTTTTAACGTAAAAACATTTGGACTTTTCTAGGATTTTGAATATTATAAACAAGTATTAAATACCCTAAGAGAAAATACTTAGTATCTACCATTTATTTAAAGTTACGCGAAAGTACATTAAAAGTAAATACACTTTGATGGGTTTCATTTTTATAATGACTAACACGTTTAACACTTAACATTGTTAGTGGAGCGCAAAATACTTCGGGTAATCACGAGTTTCAAGCTTAATGACTAGCGTAGATGTTATGTAAACTAACTCAATTTCAACAAGCTGAAAGGAAAGAAAAAAATTCATCCAGAAATGCGCATTCCAAGTGCTACGAAAACCATCCATTGTGTTGTTGATGTAAGTTGGTTGAGAATTTAGAGGCGCTTGGAAACGATTCTCTTTGTTAACTCGGGTACTCTAGGTGTAGTTATTTTCGGTCCTAGTTTAAGAGTTTATATCAAAAAGAATAAAAAATAGTTGTAGCTTAGAAAAGCGTAAAGATCTTATCACAGGTAACTCCGGAAGAGAGAAAAATATGGTGGCAAACTCGCATTAGCCTTTTTCTTTTCGCTAACACTTGAAGAAGTACTTGGATAAATTTGGCACTCTCTGGGTAGTTTTCCGTTTTTTTTTTCGTCTCTAGCTATTAAGTGTAATAACAATAGTTATAAGGCAGGGTTATTTTTGTCGGTAATCGAGAGAACTTCCAAGGGAGAAAATATATGATAAATAATTTAATGGTGTTGTTAAGTGCCATTAAATCTGATTTACAATCTTACCACCTTCACTCTCATTATATTATTTAGGTTAATAAGGCTTAAATGATAAAATAGCAAGCGTTTTTATGTTATTTTCGCGTGACATGAGCCCGAAATTGTACGTTTACTTCATATACCGATAAAAATATTCGCAAAAAAGTTACCTACGAGTCTAAGCATTTTCAATTTAAAATATGAAATTTAAATCCACAATATTTTACCGATCAAGGTTTAGAAAAATACAATGTTCGGTGAACGCGAGATGAGTCCCAGTTTCTTTCATCCAAGTTGTATTATTGTTAGATATTGTTTCTCGCCTGTCAAGTGATATTAGCTTGTGAAAAAAGATATAGGTTACAGGCAATCATTCCCGAGACTGGTAATCGACTAAGAAAGAGAGAAATAAGTTGTAAAGAAGGACTGACCACGCATCCATCCTGGCTCCCATAGAAAAAGAAGGCATTTTTTTTCTGCCAAGAACCCGAAGATCTATAATTGATACGATCCCAAAACGAAATGGAATCTACCTAGTTTTTAACCCCTACAAAGACAAAGGTTTTCGGACTTACTTGGAAAATACGTCTTAGCACGAACCAAGCCTATTAAAAGTAACCGGTACATTTTGGTGTTTATGCCTTCACATTCTTGTTTTCTGGCCGATATTATGGCTAGATTTTGTAGATAGCCACCTTTAGGTTAAATCAATCATTAGTTGCCAATGTACGACGTTATGGGGATCGGTGTCAAAAGATCTTACGCCCCTTCGCATCCCGAAACAAATTTTCTTGTAAATTATTGATTGGACCTTTTCATCATGAACTAGTGAAAAACATTTTTTTGCGTAACCTTTGCTTTGTTAGGAAATAACTTAAGTGCTTTAATCCAATAAGTTTGCAATTTATATTATATTTTCTTGGTTTCTTTACAGACGTGAATGCTCACATGTCCGGAGGTTCGGAGCACAGCAAAAGCGGAGAAACTGATCAGCAATTAACGCCGTGGAAATCTTCCAATACATTTGGTCCCAACGAAGCCAGAGTTTCTTTAAATAGTGTCTCTTATTCTAGGCAGTCACCTGACCAATCTAACGTGGTAATTACGTTTAATTGATTTATTTCTGATTAATGCGAGTCCTAAAATTTCTACGCAATGTTTTTCTTCAAAATCCTTATTAGTGCTCAATGAAACTAAATGATTATTATTCGGCCGGGACTGACAAGGAACGCGGGGGATTCGAGCAAACGCGCTCTACTTCGCCCCCGGTTATCGTGAACCAGAGATTCAGCCCGACTGATCAGAGTGTTGCTCTTCAATCCGTTTTTCAAACGCCGTCTTCATCGTTATCGAAGCCTATCACGAGGTTAGCTGATACTTTAACGGGCAATACCAAGAATCTTCCTCTTGGTTTCCATTCGATTAGCTCGCCCCATCGAGAACAACCAGAAAACATGCAAACGGAAGTTTGATGGTAAGTTCAAATGAGTAACTAGTTTAAACTATACACCCAAAAAGGCCAGGTTTTTTTAGCATATTTCACGCTTTGTGTTGACGAAAGCTGCGACTTAGTACTTACAAATGATAGTACTATATGTTATCCCGTTACGTTTGATCTTATTTGATAATAATTGGTTTAAATGCTGCTTTTTGTTTTTGTTTCAGCTCAAGTTTGCCGGTTCAGTTTAATCGCGCGTCAATCGCGAAGGGGAATTGACTATCGCGCCTAAGAATAAGAAACGTCGAGTGCCAAACTCTTCAAAACCTCTTCTTTGAGTAACAAAGGACTTTGCGAGTAAGTCGAAAAACGAAGAAAATGTACTTCAGAGACATACGTACTGGCCAAGCGCGAATGGACAACCTGTACAGAAGCAACCGCGATATTTCCGAAATTTCGGACTTACCGGACCGCGAGACTGTAAAATATTTCGAAATTATCTTTTCTTACTAAACAATTCTGATGTCATTTATTGGTTGTAAATTATTTCGGAAAAGAAAATAATCAAATCTTACGTTTCCATATCTGGTATTTATTTTAAGAAATAGCCACGCATTATATTATTGGCCAAATAACCCTTGTCTAAAAGTAAGCAAACATATTTTTTAGCCACATCGCGTATGTACATCTATCAAACTATTAGTTTGACGTAGACATTGCCATTGGCCAGACAGTGCATGAACCATGAATATACAAGGGCTCTCCGACCCTCTCTCATTTTTACCCACCCGCTATGTTAAGCTCAATGAGGAAGATCGTCGTTTGTCCCACGGTCCGAATGATCTTTACCGTGATTTTGGTTTAACTCCACGATATCAAGACCAGTTAGAAAAGACAGTGCCTTGAACGGGACAGAAATCGATACCCTGCAAAAGGAGTGAATGGAAAATCATTGTTTCTCCCTTTAAACACCATCTGGAACTTTTTATAATATTCCTTCTCGGGGTTGAAATACTTGTTCGTATTCGCTTTGGGGACCGCTCCTGGTCTAGAAAGGTTGTAGTTTAACACTCGGTTATATTTGTAATTATTTAACTCATTAGGTGTCATACTTCTTGGTGTTATTTTGCTTAAGATATTACCATAAGTTCATATGATATGTTCCATATGTTTGTCACTGGTTACTGAGAGCTTGTCATGAAGTGACGCGGGTGGAACGTCATAGATTCTCGTAAAGCGACTCCTGGTGAGGCACTGTTAAAGGTTCAGTACAGACAAAATAGGAAGATGGATTGAAAAACCGAGTGGTGTCAATTCTCGCGTCGTTCTCGAACTAGCTCTCAGTAAGACTCTAGCTTTACGAAGTATAGACAGTGTCATACTTATCTTATAAACCTATGATAGTACCCACTACCCAGTGTTTATGTTGCTTAATTTTACCTGTCGGTTTGTTTTTCCGCCTATGAATGGATCATTTGGTACTGAAATTCCACTCAGGTAAGTGTACTTGTAAATAAATCCATAACGTTTTGAAGGTTGTCGATTTACCTTATAATCAATGGTTATATATATTAATAATTTGAAGTAAAATGTATAAATGGTGACAGAAATAATTGAGGTGTTTACAGTTTCTGGTTTTATATGTAAAGGCCACGAGGAAATTGTGGAGAGGTAAAAAGTAGGCTTAACTTGATTTTGAAATAAGCGCGTGACAGTAATCACGTGACGGGATACTAAAAGGTATCGCCAGGGCTGGATATAAGCTTAAGCTCTTTTCAAAAGTAGATTATAGAGTTCTAGTGAAGAATGTAGATATTTCTTGTCCAATTTAACATAATTAATTTTTATCTATCTGATTTTTGGTTTCAATTATTCTCTTGTTTGCTCGTTTATTGTTTAATTTGTTACCTTATTGTTCTATTTGTTTGTTAATTGTTTTATTGTGGTTTATGTTGTTCTATGCTTTTTTATTGTGTTTTATGCTGTTTTATTGTGTTTTTATGCTGTTTAATGTGTGTTTATGCTGTTTTATTGTGTATTTATGCTGTTTAATGTGTGTTTATGCTGTTTTATTGTGTTTTATGCTGTTTTATTCTGTTTTAAGCTGTTTTATTGTATGTTTATGCTGTTTTATTGTGTTTTTATGCTGTTTTATTGTGTTTTTATACTGTTTTATTCTGTTTTAAGCTGTTTTATTGTATGTTTTCGCGGTTTTATTGTGTTTCTATGCTGTTTAAAGTGTGTTTATGCTGTTTAAAGTGTGTCTATGATGTTTTATTGTGTTTTATACTGTTTATTCTGTTTTTATGCTGTTTTACTGTGGTTTATGCTGTTTTATTGTGTTTTATGCTGTTTTATTGTAGTTTTTGCGTGTTTTATTGTAGTTTTTGTGTGTTTTATTGTAGTTTTTGTTTGTTTTATTGTAGTTTCTGTGTGTTTTATTGTAGTTTTTGTGTGTTTTATTGTAGTTTCTTTGTGTTTTATTGTAGTTTCTGTGTGTTTTATTGTAGTTTCTGTGCGTTTTATTGTAGTTTTTGTGCGTTTTATTGCAGTTTCTGTGCTTTTTATTGTAGTTTCTGTGCGTTTTATTGTGGTTTCTGTGTTTTATTGTAGTTTCTGTGCTAACTAAAGCATTCCAAGTATTAATACTAGTGTTTATGTCGATAATGAGTTAAAAATTAACTTTTCTAATTTCAAAGAAAAATACAAGCATCTGCCGCATTATGAGCCTATTCACGTCTTCTTCCCAGTGCCAAGCAGAGGGGACGGGATCGACGCCATTCAGTGATAAAAGAGGGCTTCTCTCACACGCCGCGAGCAAGTTTCAACGAAGATTACTTTTTGTTTTTATATCTATATACTTTTGTTTATACTTCATAAATGTACTATAGAATAAATAAATTGTTCGTCGATTTAATGAATCTCATTTTTTATTCCTTTTCTGTCAATTAAGTTACAGCAGGCATATATAGGATTTTAAAATGCATTAATTAGATTAAAAGGATTGGGAATATGGGTTAATTATAGGTTCCCGGTAATCACTTTAGCACTGTTAAAGGCAGCGCGTCAAGGGGCTATTCACTAATGAAAATTTTCTTATATTGGTGATTTTTATTCACGCTTTCAAAAAGGATAGGGATTCATTGGTGATTTAAAATGGATGGGGATTAATGGTTGCGTCTGGATTACGAGTAATCATCAAGGGGCTACTCACTAAAAACTCGTTAGCGATTTTAAACGGGATTGGGATTGTGGGTAACTTAGGGGTTGTTATTATTTTACTAGTTATTTACGGATTATTAAGCATTCACACGTTTGCCGCTAGGGGAGCTGCAAACGTAGTTACGTATTTACTGACATCTAAAACATGATAAAATTCTGCTACACATTCGTGTAAGTAATAGATAGTTCATAAATTGCCGCTAGGGGCGCTGTGTACGTAGTTACGTATTTACTGACATCTAAAACATGATAAAATTCTGCTACACATTCGTGTAAGTAAAAGATAGTTCATAAATTGCCGCTAGGGGCGCTGTATACGTAGTTACGTATTTACTGACATCTAAAACATGATAAAATTCTGCTAGACATTCGTGTAAGCAATAGATAGTTCATAAATTGCCGCTAGGGGCGCTGTATACGTAGTTACGTATTTACTGACATCTAAAACATGAATAAATTTGCCGCTAGGAGCGCTGTATACGTAGTTACGTATTTACTGACATCTAAAACATGATAAAATTCTGCTAGACATTCGTGTAAGCAATAGATAGTTCATAAATTGCCGCTAGGGGCGCTGTATACGTAGTTACGTATTTACTGACATCTAAAACATGAATAAATTTGCCGCTAGGGGCGCTGTATACGTAGTTACGTATTTACAGACATCTAATACATGTAGAAATTTTCCGCTAGGGGCGCTGTAATATTATATAGGCCTAACGGTGTGTTCCCTAATTTGAATTAGCGCCCACGTCACACTTCGAAGCGCCCCCAACGACGGAATTCACTATAAAACTTGGACGCCACTTGTCCAGGTTTCTTTTCTCTCTGCGCCGGCGACCAGTCAACATCATTCCGTGATCAGCTCCTCGTAATCCTGACTTTCGAAGGCAGTATTGGATGGAAAGCCACGTTTTACGCCGATGGTGGGACGTGACTCTAGGCTCTCCGCCATTGAATGTCCATTAGAACCTTGAAATCAACGCGAAAGGTTAAGCCTCGTACGGTATGTGTGAAAGTCTTTCAATAATCCAAAGCCATGCAGCTAGCAATTTATTATTTTATTTAATCCTAGAGTTTAAATTATTTAGGTAGAGTTAATTGTTAGTTAATTATGTTTAATTATTGAAAATTAAATACAATATGAAGAAATTCCCAGACACGAGGTCAGTTAGACAAGGCTTAATTTAGAACATCTTAAATAAAGTAATTGGGCTCGTATAAGGGGAAATTAAATTCCTTATCTATTTTAAATAATAAACCTCGACTGTTTGCAATTAGGTCTCATTTAACGGCGCGAAACTATATTACCTAAAATGAGTAACGTATGGTTCAACGGGGCCAGATTAGGTTGCACTAGGCTAGGCTAAACCTTTTACAAAAATTTATCCGGGCCTGGCACTAATCTCTAAGTTTTTACTTTATGCCGTCGTTTTAATTTAAATTAAAGAGGGTATTTTAGAATTATTACGCGTAAATTATATATTTGAGATTCTAAAATTTCATTCGTGGCAGTATTTAATTATTTTAGATAATGAACTACGGTCTATTTAATAAATTAAATGGTTTAAATTAATTAGGGTTAACTGTTAATAAGTTATCATTAACTATCGAGATTAAGTCAATTTAATAATTTTAGAATGAGCCACGAACGCTAAGTTAAGGCATGAGATTTTTAAAATATATTTACGGGAATATTTTACGTAGGTTTTTTCTTAAATTATTTTAATCTATGGTATTGTTTCCGTGAGTTTTTATTTTGTTGGGACCTTGAGTAGCCGTTTAATTCTGATATGGAAATTGCTTAATATTTAGTGGAATTCTTACATTATATTTATGGGAATATTTTACTTGGTTTTTTTCTTAAACTATTATTTTGCTAGGACCTTAAAGTAGCCCTTTAATTCTGATTTGGCTTAATATTTAGTGAGATTTTTAAATTTTGTTTTGAGAATATTTTACAAGTTTTTCTTCAATAATTTACGGAAACAAAACCATAGATTAAAATTATTTTTTGTTAGGCCCCTCTAATTCTTATTAGTATTTGTTATTAATATATTTTCATTTTTAGACGCGATGACGTTCTTGGATATTCTGTTGCTGGTCATTCGGAGAAGTTTCCTAGCAGATGATTTCAACCTTTGTTAGAGACGCTCATTCCAGATGACATCTTCCTTGGATTTGCGATACAAGATGTTTTCAAACCTGTGGTGACCATGTAATCATTCTCTACAACGATGCGATGAACATCACCGAATCTAGAAAATTCAAATTTTTATTAGAATTATATTTGCAACTACTTAATTTCTTTTTCCACGTCCAAACTTCAATTTACGGGACACTTTATATTATTTTTTGTTAGAAAATTATATTATTTTTTGTTAGAAATTTTTGTAAACACCTTATTTTTTACTTTTTGTCCAATAAATTACGCCTTAAACCACTTTTTTTGTTTTCTTAAAAATTATTTGATTAAGAGGGAAGGTTTGAATTTTTTAGCTCTAAACAGATAGCCTATTTTTTGGGGACCCTCTTTTAAGCTTCTTTCAAAAATAAAACGATCAAATTGTTTTTTTAAAAAAATAGCCTTAAACAAGCTTAAATTGTCTTAAAGTAAAAAAAAAGCCTAAAAAGGGCCTCAAAAATACTACCCTAAGTCCAGACCCTAAAAAATTCGAGCCATCCCCAATATCGAAACTTTTTAAAGAAAACAAAGAACGTGAGGCAAGGCAAAAATTTTTTATTGAGAAAAAAACAATTAAGGTGTTTACAAAAATTTTCTACAAAAAAATATTTAAAGCATTCCATAAAATAAAATTTGACCGCAAAAAATTAAATGAGGTAGGCTAGTTACCGATTAAATTTAAAAGTAAAATTAAGTGATCTGGCGGAAAAACTTCACGATCCAATCAGTTCGAAGGCCTCGTTTTTCGCAAATCCAAGAAAGATGTCATCTGGATTGAGGGTCCTTAACATCGGATGAACTTCCAAGTCTACTTGAAAACGTCTCTGAATGACCAGCAACAGTTTATCCAAGAAAATCATTCGCGTCTAAAAATTAAAATAAATTAATTACAAATATTAAAGCAATGCCTAATTTTAAAATAAGTGCTACTTTAAGCCTAACAAAATAATAATTTACCGAAATAATCCCATAAATTTAAATAATTAGCGAAATACTGGCGATATATTGCTAAGAGATTTTTTTTAATAATGTAAGTTAAATTTCTTAAGCCTTGTTCAAATGTTTCAACCTCGTGGTCGTGGTTTATTTAATTTTAACTCAAAATTATTATTTAATAGACTGAATTTACGTAAATAATAATAATTAACTGCCTGTTTCATTAAAACTACTTAATTTATTAAAACAATAAGCTATTTAAAAAAGGCTTACATTTGCTGCGCATTAAGAAGTTTGTTCATTCCAACATCACCTCGCTGAATCGATTCCAAAAGAACATTCAATGGCGGAAAAGAGCTCTAGATTCTGGATTTAATCCTTGACGGCGAAAAGAAAAATGGCTGATCGTCGGCGAAAGGCCTGATTTCCAAGAGCTGAGCCCAAGAGCTGAGCAGGGAACGATCTTGACTCCACGATGCCAATCGAAGAAAAAAATTTCGGACGGTTTTTTTTTTTTGTTTTCCACCTACGAGCACTAGTGCTTAGCCGTTAGGCCTTGAGCACCAGGAAGAATGGAGCGGGAGACCCTACGCGGCCCAGCACAGACGGGGGCCGCTAGGTCGTATGTGGATAAGCAGGGAAGGAAATGAGGTTTACTTGGGAGGTGACGGAAGGTGGAGTTGGGGTAAGTCACCTCCGGCGGACACGGGACAGTCGGCACCTATAGGGTAGGATCGCCGACATGTGTCGTATTCCCTCAAACTTTGCCGCCCAGAAGCTGGGCTTACAGGAGCGCGCCACACTCCCGGCTATTTCGGACGGTTACTCAAGAACAAAGTTCTCTCCCGCAAGATTTACGCTACGGGCGTTAAAAGCAGACGACATTAATTGGAGTAATACCGTTTTTCCGTTGGCCAATTCCATGGAGTAAATTTCTTGGAGCGAGAAGGAAACTTTCTTTAAAATTCCATAAAATTTGGTGTCTCCTAAAATATTGCTCCATACCTAATTATTACTCCTTGGTTGAATTTACACCAATTAGTGTTGTCTGCTTTAACGTCTTGAGGGTGTAAATTCAACCAAGGAGTAATACCGTTTTTCCGTTGGCCTATTCCATGAAGTAATTTGCGCTCCAATGAAATTACTCCATGGAAAAGGACAATGGAAGGTATGGAGCAATATTTTAGGAGACACCAGATTTTATGGAATTTTAAAGAAAGTTTCCTTCTCGCTCCAAGAAAATTACTCCATGGAATAGGCCAACGGAAAAACGGTATTACTCCAATTAATGTCGTCTGCTTTTAACGCCCGTAGCGTAAATCTTGCGGGAGAGAACTTTGTTCTTGAGTAACCGTCCGAAATTTCTTTCTTCGATTGCCATCGTGGAGTCAAGATCGGTCCCTGCTCAGCTCTTGGGCTCAGCTCTTGGAAATCAGGCCTTTCGCCGACGATCAGCCATTTTTCTTTTCGCCGTCAAGGATTAAATCCAGAATCTAGAGCTCTTTTCCGCCATTGAATGTTCTTTTGGAATCGATTCAGCGAGGTGATGTTGGAATGAACAAACTTCTTAATGCGCAGCAAATGTAAGCCTTTTTTAAATAGCTTATTGTTTTAATAAATTAAGTAGTTTTAATGAAACAGGCAGTTAATTATTATTTACGTAAATTCAGTCTATTAAATAATAATTTTGAGTTAAAATTAAGTAAACCACGACCACGAGGTTGAAACATTTGAACAAGGCTTAAGAAATTTAACTTACATTATTAAAAAAATCTCTTAGCAATATATCGCCAGTATTTCGCTAATTATTTAAATTTATGGGATTATTTCGGTAAATTATTATTTTGTTAGGCTTAAAGTAGCACTAATTTTAAAATTAGGCATTGCTTTAATATTTGTAATTAATTTATTTTAATTTTTAGACGCGAATGATTTTCTTGGATAAACTGTTGCTGGTCATTCAGAGACGTTTTCAAGTAGACTTGGAAGTTCATCCGATGTTAAGGACCCTCAATCCAGATGACATCTTTCTTGGATTTGCGAAACACGAGGCCTTCGAACTGATTGGATCGTGAAGTTTTTCCGCCAGATAACTTAATTTTACTTTTAAATTTAATCGGTAACTAACCTACCTCATTTAATTTTTTGCGGTCAAATTTTATTTTATGGAACGCTTTAAATATTTTTTGTAGAAAATTTTTGTAAACACCTTAATTGTTTTTTTCTCAATAAAAAATTTTTGCCTTGCCTCACGTTCTTTGTTTTCTTTAAAAAGTTTCGATATTGGGGATGGCTCGAATTTTTTAGGGTCTGGACTTAGGGTAGTATTTTTGAGGCCCTTTTTAGGCTTTTTTTTTACTTTAAGACAATTTAAGCTTGTTTAAGGCTATTTTTTTAAAAAAACAATTTGATCGTTTTATTTTTTGAAAGAAGCTTAAAAGAGGGTCCCCAAAAAATAGGCTATCTGTTTAGAGCTAAAAAATTCAAACCTTCCCTCTTAATCAAATAATTTTTAAGAAAACAAAAAAAGTGGTTTAAGGCGTAATTTATTGGACAAAAAGTAAAAAATAAGGTGTTTACAAAAATTTCTAACAAAAAATAATATAAAGTGTCCCGTAAATTGAAGTTTGGACGTGGAAAAAGAAATTAAGTAGTTGCAAATATAATTCTAATAAAAATTTGAATTTTCTAGATTCGGTGATGTTCATCGCATCGTTGTAGAGAATGATTACATGGCCACCACAGGTTTGAAAACATCTTGTATCGCAAATCCAAGGAAGATGTCATCTGGAATGAGCGTCTCTAACAAAGGTTGAAATCATCTGCTAGGAAACTTCTCCGAATGACCAGCAACAGAATATCCAAGAACGTCATCGCGTCTAAAAATGAAAATATATTAATAACAAATACTAATAAGAATTAGAGGGGCCTAACAAAAAATAATTTTAATCTATGGTTTTGTTTCCGTAAATTATTGAAGAAAAACTTGTAAAATATTCTCAAAACAAAATTTAAAAATGTCACTAAATATTAAGCCAAATCAGAATTAAAGGGCTACTTTAAGGTCCTAGCAAAATAATAATTTAAGAAAAAAACCAAGTAAAATATTCCCATAAATATAATGTAAGAATTCCACTAAATATTAAGCAATTTCCATATCAGAATTAAACGGCTACTCAAGGTCCCAACAAAATAAAAACTCACGGAAACAATACCATAGATTAAAATAATTTAAGAAAAAACCTACGTAAAATATTCCCGTAAATATATTTTAAAAATCTCATGCCTTAACTTAGCGTTCGTGGCTCATTCTAAAATTATTAAATTGACTTAATCTCGATAGTTGATAACTTATTAACAGTTAACCCTAATTAATTTAAACCATTTAATTTATTAATTAGACCGTAGTTCATTATCTAAAATAATTAAATACTGCCACGAATGAAATTTTAGAATCTCAAATATATAATTTACGCGTAATAATTCTAAAATACCCTCTTTAATTTAAATTAAAACGACGGCATAAAGTAAAAACTTAGAGATTAGTGCCAGGCCCGGATAAATTTTTGTAAAAGGTTTAGCCTAGCCTAGTGCAACCTAATCTGGCCCCGTTGAACCATACGTTACTCATTTTAGGTAATACAGTTTCGCGCCGTTAAATGAGACCTAATTGCAAACAGTCGAGGTTTATTATTTAAAATAGATAAGGAATTTAATTTCCCCTTATACGAGCCCAATTACTTTATTTAAGATGTTCTAAATTAAGCCTTGTCTAACTGACCTCGTGTCTGGGAATTTCTTCATATTGTATTTAATTTTCAATAATTAAACATAATTAACTAACAATTAACTCTACCTAAATAATTTAAACTCTAGGATTAAATAAAATAATAAATTGCTAGCTGCATGGCTTTGGATTATTGAAAGACTTTCACACATACCGTACTAGGCTTAACCTTTCGCGTTGATTTCAAGGTTCTAATGGACATTCAATGGCGGAGAGCCTAGAGTCACGTCCCACCATCGGCGTAAAACGTGGCTTTCCATCCAATACTGCCTTCGAAAGTCAGGATTACGAGGAGCTGATCACGGAACGATGTTGACTGGTCGCCGGCGCAGAGAGAAAAGAAACCTGGACAACTGGCGTCCGAGTTTTATAGTGAATTCCGTCGTTGGGGGCGCTTCGAAGTGTGACGTGGGCGCTAATTCAAATTAGGGAACACACCGTTAGGCCTATATAATATTACAGCGCCCCTTGCGGAAAATTTCTTCATGTATTAGATGTCAGTAAATACGTAACTACGTATACAGCGCCCCTAGCGGCAAATTTATTCATGTTTTAGATGTCAGTAAATACGTAAATACGTATACAGCGCCCCTAGCGGCAATTTATGAACTATCTATTGCTTACACGAATGTCTAGCAGAATTTTATCATGTTTTAGATGTCAGTAAATACGTAACTACGTATACAGCGCCCCTAGCGGCAAATTTATTCATGTTTTAGATGTCAGTAAATACGTAACTACGTATACAGCGCCCCTTGCGGCAATTTATGAACTATCTATTGCTTACACGAATGTCTAGCAGAAATTTGTCATGTTTTAGATGTCAGTAAATACGTAACTACGTATACAGCGCCCCTAGCGGCAATTTATGAACTATCTGTTGCTTACACGAATGTCTAGCAGAATTTTATCATGTTTTAGGTGTCAGTAAATACGTAACTACGTAGACAGCGCCCCTAGTGCCAATTTATAAACTATATTTTGCTAACACGAATGTCTAGCAGAATTTTATCATGTTTTAGACGTCAGTAAATACTTAACTACGTACACAGCACCCCTAGCGGCAATTTATGAACTATCTATTGCTTACACGAATGTCTGGCAGAATTTTATCATGTTTTAGATGTCAGTAAATACGTAACTACGTACACAGCGCCCCTAGCGGCAAATGTGTGAATGCTTAATAATCCGTTCATAACTAGTAAAATAATAACAACCCGTAGCCCCTAAGTTACCCACAATTTTGCTTTTCTATATTTCTACTCTATTCTGTTGAGAAAGCACTTTAAATAATTCTAATAGAGTGGATCTAATTCAGAGGATATGATATATTTGTATGTATGTGACCCCGTTTCTAAACAAACAGCCACTGACATTAATTAGTAAGCTTATAAATAAAAATTATTTTATCACAAAAATTTATGAATATTAATGCAAATTTTTATTTTGAAGCATTATACATATATTTCAATATTAGTATATTGCAATTGGTATTATCATAAGTTTATAACTTATCTACGATAAGTTATAAACTTATGGTATTATTAAATATAAATAATTAAAACAAAATGATACAATAATTTTTTGAAATGAATGAATGTTGCGTCGAGATCCTGAAAAAAAAAGAACGAATTTTCAGTTATTAACTAAATTTATGCAGCTTACAGTATATAACTTCAAGCAAAAACGGATTTATGGGATAAGAACGTCGGATCATAGCTTTAGCCTCTAGTACCATCCTCGCATACTTTATTGAGAAACTTCGTCTGCTTATATTTTGACTCCACCCACAAATTCGATCTCTAGAAGTAGCTACATACAGAATTTGTGGGTGGAGTCAAAATATAAGCAGACGAAGTTTCTCAAAAAAGTATGCGAGGATGGGGAGTGAATTCGCTAACTCCGACGTTCTTATCCCATAAATCCGTTTTTGCTTCAAGTACAAAGTTTTCCCACGCTTCAGGAAATTGGGGTTCTTGGGTGGAAAACAACGTTTTGGGCTGGAAATTAAAGTCTTAGCATGGATGTGTGTGTGTGTTCGTGATAGTTCCTATATCTACGTTCTGAAAATAAAATCAAAATAATCTGATTTTCTCTTATTAAAAATGCATGTTTGAGTTTATTTGAACCCTTTACTGCCCCTAAAAATTCAGAATGAAAGAACTGATCCCACGGATCAGTTGCCTCACTTCTACACTTTAAACACCGGTCCAAGCGATTAAAAAACAAATCCATTGCATCTTTCACGAAAAGCTCTTACCTTTTCAGCTGCCTTTTCTTCGTGAACTAGCCCAAACTAATCGAATTAGTAACTGATAATAAAATTTATTATGAAATTTATTCTCTCTCTACGCTTTTATTATCCGCAGATTAAATTGTCATTTTTTCAACGTTATTGGATTCGCTTCAGATAAATTTATTTATAGAAATGCGCGATAGAAAAGTTACATACATAAAGAATAGATTGATTATCTTACAGTAAGTTTATTCCGTGTACGCGCGCGTCATGGGATATTTAACTATGATCAGTACCAAATTAAAGTTTCATCGAAATAGCTTCTCGAACTTTCCAATCTAGTTTGAGGCTTAGGAATTCTTATTTTCCATCATGAACTGTTTTCGCGAACTTCGTAGAAGGTTCATCCTCCCTTCGCGACGCGTTACTTTAACGTCCGTTATCCCGATTCGACAACCTTCCGTTTATCACAGATTGTAACGCTTGGAACAAACTTTTTCACCACGCGAAACGTTCAAAATTCTTTCCATTTTCTTTCGTAATAGCGATCTCTTTCTTTCCATTTTATCGGAAAAAATTATACAATTATCAAACTTCGGTTTGGAGGTTTTCGGTTTCACGTCGCGGTGGGCTAGAGGTCAGCAAGCTAAGAGGACTATTTCGGCGCGCCGTTGTCAAACAACCTGGTTTTAAAGTTGACGACGGCGGAGGTTGAAATGTCGAGTGAAGTCCTTGTCCTCCGACGCTGTCTTGAAAATATCGAACTTCTTCGGAGGGTGAACCTCGAGAACGATTTTGGGCGAAAGTACCTGGCTCCAACAGCTCCTCTTTCTCCATACCGGGAGAATAATAATCTTGTATCGTCATTGAGCGCTAAATAAATTAAAATAATACCTTTTAACATTCAATCGTTGTCTTTATAACCATTCGTAGCCTCAAAATTCCCATTTAAATATCACTATATCATAGTGTCAGGTATGTAGGTTTACGATGACGTTAGCATTAGAATCAGATCTTTAAACGAATTTATTTCAAATTAAAACGTACCAGGTTAGATTTTTCCGGCGATTGACCGCCGTAACAAACACTGTTGAGTGAAATGTGAGCTTCTGTTAAACCGTACTTGGTTGGCGTTTTCCACAAAACGTGGTCGGACTCCACCATCGCTTTGGCGTGTTCCGCTACCCCCGAAACGTGAGCGTTCGATTCTGAAAAACATGATTCCATAAAATATTATAAACAAAAAGTTGAACATATTGTTCGAAGAAAATGACGCATCTTACCCGGAATGATATCGGGGCACTTTTCCTCCTGCATACTGTACGTAAAGATTTTATCTTTGGCATCCTTCGAATTCGATTGTTTTCTAGAAGAGAATTAAAATAATATTTGAAATACATAAACTTGTAAGTATTTAGATTATCTCATCCTAATAAATTATAAATCTTCTCTCTATACTCGCGTTTCCTTGATTAAACTTTAAAATTAAAGTAAGAAAAAGGAAAGCCTTTAATAAGATCACCTCTTTTGCTCTTATCGCCCTCCGTTTTTCAATTCGTCGCAATTTATAACTTTAAAACGTCTTAAAAAAATACAGTCTGACTTTTCTACCTGCTTGAGATATTAGAACTGTTGCGTTCAATTTCTCATTAGGCCTAGAAGAAACCGGAGACCGTAAATTGGAGTAGCGAGGGGTCGGGGTTTAGCTCCCCACTAACGACTGAATCTAGTAATTCTCCCAGATAACGTAAACTCCAACTAAACTCGCGATTTTTTTCTATCCGAGCGAGAGATTTATTCGGAAAAGAAAGCGACTTACTTAAGATTGTCGTACGTTAAGGCTTCCTCTGTCAAAAGAAAGAACAAGAGAATCAAGTCAACTCAAAAGCTTTTCAACAATTTTAAATTATCGTTACAAGGAAATTTGTAAGACATTTCAATCTCTCTAAAAAGCACAAACCAAAGCCTGGAACCATATGAATTAAGAAACGCGCCCATACCCCCCCCCCCCCCAAAAAAAAATTCGGGGATATTTGATTAGTTTAAATCTAGGATGATAAAACTAGTTAAAGATTTACAAGTAAGAAAGATACAAGACTGGTAAAAGGAAATAAAAAATCTAATTAAGCGTTTTTGGTAATTAGCCCTAGCTGTCTCCCCTAACCCCCGTAGGAAAAAAGTGTTAGGAAGTCTTAATTTCTGCTTTCAATTCTCTTAAGATTTGAAGATTATTCGGGCGTTAAACGGATTAAGTCTTATCTCGCTAGTCGTTTAAAAGTTTCGCGTCGAATGCGTTAGTTTCATAACTTACGCGTTTCGACGTTTAGTTTTCCCCGTCGCGACTTCTCCTTCATGATGGCAACAATAAGTATGGCCAGAAAAACCAAGAGAAGTACAACTCCTATTAAGACTAGCAACACCGGGCTCATGTTGAACTGCCACATGGCTTCTAAAAAACCATTAAAACAGATGATGTTCAATTTGTACCGCCGGCTTTGATATATAAATTGGAAGATTCTTCACCTCTTTGCGTATGTCTAACTGGGGCTGGTATGGTGGAAGCTCTCAATATGACGGACTGACTTCGGCCCTTGATATTGACCGAATAAACGACCAGGACGAAACTTGTACCGGCGGGAAGCCCCTGAGCGGACATGACGGGTACGTCCGTCGAGACATTGGCTCGTACACGATGCTGCCCGGAATCATGGACTTCCATGACAAAGAACTGCGGCAGTCCACCGTCGTAGCCTTCGACGCACTCTAGGGCCAAGGATGTCTCAGTTTTGTTGGTGAAAGTGCAGTTTTCCGGTGGATCTGGTGGTCCAGCCGGTATAATAGAATAGACGCAAGGTTCTTGTTGCATGCCTACCGCGTTGCGCGCCCAACACAACAACGTCCCGTAATCGTTTTCGGATCGCGGTATGTACGTCGCGATGCTTTGACTACCGTCGCTAACTGCTCGAATAACATCCGTAGTTTCGATGGTATTGTTGAATTCCCATCGGAATGTCGTGTCTTCGGGATCCGCGTCGACTTCACAGTACACTTTGACAGATTCGTGACGAGCTACGCCGTATACGGTCTTTTGGTTACTTTTACACACTGGTGTATCTAAAAAAGATGCAACACTCGCTTGATTATTACCAAAAAGTTTAAACTAAAATTTTGTATTATTATAAGTAAGTTTAACAATTTTTCTAATCTCTTTTCAGTAACGCGGAAACCTAGCCAGGGAACGAGTAACTGGTTAAGGGAATCAATTTCGTAGGGCTAAAGAGGCCACGCAAGTATCGCGCTGTTATGTTTCTCTCGTTTACGGTATACGCATTTTCTTCATCCGTCTTTAGTGATGGATGAGTCTCCGAATACCGACCTCGATACCGGAAGAAACTAATGGCAATTTCCGGTTAGCTTCGTACAACTAGCTATCACCCTTCCACCCCTCTTATCGCGGGTCCTTCTTTCAACATAGATTCTGGCTTCTTCTTTATTTTAGAAACCGCTTCAATAAAGGAGGGATAATTTGCCAGTGATGAACCGATCCAATCGTATTATACCAGAGAAAAGAAATTGACAAGTTAAAAACTCTTAATTAGGCTTCAAATTATTCAAAGTTTTTTATCTTCTAACGTCATTGTCAATTTATCTTCATTTCACATAATTTTTCCAACAACACTAAACAAGAACAACGGTCGAAAATCGAATTCAAAGTCAAAGTGAATTAAAGCCATCACATTTTTTTTTCAGATACACCCTTTTTCATTTTGTAATACCGACATCCGGCAATGAACTGTCAGAAGCTAATAAATGGTCAAAAACTTCGCTAGACTAAAGTAACAAGGACTTACATTGAACTCTGAGGAAAACCCGATTGCTTTCGCCTTGTCCTTCTGTATTGGTTCCAGTACACGTATAAGAGCCACGATGAGCCCGAGTAACCTTCTGGAGGACCAAAGACTGATTACTGACGATGATACCGTGTGTGACGTTTGTTAGGAGCTCTTTGTTTCCGAACTTCCAGCCGATTTCGGTCACCCAAGGATTGGCCCGAATGTTGCACTCGAAATACACGTCGTTCGACTCCTGGATAGAATCCTGGTTCAACTTACTACCTAATCGAAGGTTCAATTGTGGAATATCTATGGAAATAAAAAAGAGATATTTTAAATTAAACATATGTTAATTAGATAAAAAGGAAGACTTGAAGTTAAAATTGAAAATCAGTTGCAAGCTGTAAACAAATTTGGGTAATACGAAATTGCTTTGATTCCAAGACAATGACTTCAAATTATTCATCCCAAGACATTTAAAGTAATTCGTTTTGACTTTAATTTAAGAAGATGCTTCTATGTCGTTTAACAAGAATATTAGAACATTTTGAGGTAGAGGGGGGGGCGGGGTTGTGAGTAGGGTGTCCGTGGGAATGGGGAAGAGACTAATCTAACATTGATCCTCCATTCTTTTTAATTAGATTTCTTTACTGAATCATAAATCATCTTTCGCTTCCAAAAAAAAAAAAAAAAAAAAACTCTCCAAGCTTGGAATGGAAAGCTTTGGTCTGGAAAATTGGCTCTCTTCCAAAAATTCTCAATTCCTTACTACTTACACGCTACTAAATAAAGCAGTTACCAGATTTTCCTAGCTATTGGTTTTCCATTTTTCTATATTTTATACCAAAAAAAAATGCTTTGAAATTATAATTTTTTATAACCGAAAATTATAATTTTCATATATTATTAAATGAGAATGTAGCGATTTTTGGGGTACCATTAATAAAGGTATGAGAATTTGGGAAATAACACTTCGCCACAAAAAGGTTTATACAAATTAGTGCTGGTCCGGGTCATGTTAAAGGGGGAGAATTGAATTAAATAGGATTTGGTCAGTTTGTCTAGGGGAATTTTGAATAGGTTCATAATAAGAAACAGTATTGAGAGTTACCAAAAGCACGTTTAATCATTATTAAACACCAATTCATTAACGATAGCAAATTAATTAAATTCGGTCATGACCTTTTCACTAAAACAAATAATCAAATATCATGCGCAATAGATTGGGATCAACATAAAAATTTAACGAAATAATAAAATAAAATTAAATAACGGCCAACGTTACGTGTCCTTTTGGCAGTAGTTCATTTTCGCGGCGGATGTCCGAAACACCACAGCATCGCGAGAGTCCGGTTCAAGAATTTTCGCTCGTCCGGCTCGAATTATGCGGAATTAATAATATCTGATGACGTCAGGAGGCGGGCGCCCAACGCGACGGATAAATTCAATCGCGAAATAGCCGTATCGGCTATCGAGCCTTTTTGGCTGGTGAGGGTTATAGGTTTACCCTCCAACGAAAGGACTTAGCGGTTTTCGCCTTCAACCGACATTAAGTTTTAGCGCGGAGTCGACAAGGTACCATCTTCTCCGTAGGTAGATAAGGTAGGTTCTGGTCTCTGGTTAAAGTTCTTTCTTTTTCGTTAACCATGAACTTCGAGGTAGGGCTTTCCCACGAGGGAATAGCTACTCTCGGCTTTTAAGTCCTTTGATGGACATGGCGCCAAAGGTTCGTTACCTTATATTTTAGTTCGGCGACATCGTTCCCGCACATGTGCCTTCCGATCTTTTTCGTTCTAGAACCCATTACGGCGGGCCAATACTTTCATTCGCGCACAAAGGATGACAGATACTATTTACAACTTAACGATAGGCAATATATATACACACACTATAACATATACAATATATACACAATGACCTGTATTTTTGGTAACTCTCGGTAAAAATATTCAGGTGGGGCACTTAAAGATAAAGATCGAGGAGTTTCGAGGAATACCAGATAAAAACTTGGGGGTGCTTAGCGTGATTGGGAAGGCTTGGTAATTGCTTTGTAAATTCTCGTGGCCTTTGAGAATTTAAAGTTGTCGGTTCCTTTCTGACGATCTTTGACCAGCAATAGAATCGCGCAGAAAGGTTCCAAGAAAAAGATACAATTATAGGAATATGACTAAAGGGATCATGAAATGGTAGAAAACATCAGTTTTAGGGAAATGGCTAAATTTTATCGTTACAAGAAATAACCGCGTGAATTGTTTAAAAATGAAAGCAACTACGCAAGATTTATAATTGGAACAATATCTCTAACGTCAATTGTACAACATTCCAGCGCTGTGCAATAAGGAGAAACGATCAAGGCATATAGTTCCAATTTCACATACAAGAAAAAACAACAATGGTACTTGCAGTGAACTTCTAATTTGAATCCGTCCTCCGTGGCGTCACCAAGCATGAGAGTATTGACAGCGCGGCAAGTCAAGTACTTCATGTGATCATCACTATTGGGAATGAGTGTCAAGACGCTGGTCGTGACGTATCCGTTAATCGAGATCCGGTCTTTGGTTCGCGTCATTTTGTTACTGCCCTTCCACCACGTAATCAGCGCTGGAGGTCGCGAACCTTTCGAACGGCAAATGATATCAACCGATTTCCCAGCTGACATTGAATCTGGCTTGTTCTCGATATGAACATTCTGAGGTTTAACTGAAACGAAAACAGAACATTTGAATTTAAACAAGGAAATACGATTATGTGATTTTTTGTATCTAAACGTCTGTAAAAGTGACTCCATGCTCTTTGACAATTTCCACTAAGTTTGACTCTTAGCAGACTTATCTGCTCCAAATTATCTTTCCAAGAAGCTAACCATTCTCTCTCTCTCAAAAAAATTTTTATTTATTTTTCCACTTATTTTTAGAGCCTGAAAAAGATTATGGGCATTTTTCATTTTATTTCTCTTTGCGTTTCGTGATAGCTCAAAAGAAAAAGTAATATCATTGAAGGTATGGTGTTTCCACGAAAATAAACTTTCAAAAATCAGGTAGCCTAACGAAAACTCATACCTTTTAAACCATATCTAATAGTTTGATAGCGAAAAACAAAAACAAAAAAAAATCTAAACAAAAACCTATTATTTTTACTTTAGCTAAAGTTGAAGGATTTTTCAACTTACAAGTAAAACACTGCAGCTGTTTCGATAACGATAGAACACCTAGCCACTTCCACCAATGAAAAAAAAAACGCAACCCTTTCCTATATATATTTTACCTTTCTAGTTTTTCCACTAAAGTTTAGGCACAGATAAATAGTTGTTCTTCCAAGCATAAAATATGTAGACTTATAGTTATTTAGTAAAAACATCCTGGCAATAAAAGTGAACTTTTTAAGCCTAAAAAATATAACAGGACATAGAGTAACGTTCCAAACTTCGGTATTTAACTTTTAAACCAACTTCACTTTCTACCGAAATAAGTTAGTAAAATCAGAAGCGTAATAAATGAAGTATGCTCATCACAGATTATCTTCGGAAGTTGAAAAGAAATAGTCGTTGGCATTCCATACAAAAACCAATTTTACGACTATTTTCAATTCAAAGGGTCGAAATGATTAAGGGACCGATTCGCCCTTCCTAATGGAGGTGTTTTAGTTCAATTATTTTGATTTCGGTAGTCATATCTACACATTAAGATAAGGTATTGGAGATTTCCATGGGAATGCTTACATTATATCTGTCGTTTCTTATTTTACTACCAGCTGTAGTGCATATTTATACAGATGTGAAAACGCAATGGATAGCCAACTATACCAAACGTGATATCGGTATATAGCGACGATGCAGGAATTCTTAAACATTTCTATCAGCACTGTCTAGGATACAGAAACCCCTTTTTTGGAAATAGCTCCTCCTCGTCTAGACCGGAAGTAATGATACAATCATCGTCTTTCCCCTCAAACCACCCTAATCTTGTTCATTCTAGAACGAAAAGGGAGTCATGAATTCCGGATAAGCTTTCATTAAAGACCATGTAATGTATGTCACTATATCACCGCGACGTTTAGAGAACTTTCGAAAGCGCCCAAAGCTCTACGTATTCCACTTACACCCGTCGCGTTTAAGAGTACATTTGCGGATAGACTTTTAAGTGGAAACTTTTAAAAAGAAATACAAAACGCGCAAGTATGATTTTCCCATAAACTCTCATTTAAAAGCTATAGAACTCCAAGGGCAAGGCTTCAAACACAGTCTCTTGGGCCCGACAACGAGTACTTTAGACTTTAGATAATGCTAAACATATTACGTATAATTTTTCCGACATTCAAAAGCAAAATCAAACTAAGATATAGTGCTGGTCACTGTAATGGTAATGGATGGTACATCGTAAACTGAGCGACGACTTAAAAGAATGTAAAATCACCATAGAAACACCTTTCCATAAAATACTTCCTTGATTCTTAAGGTTCATTAATAACGCTATAAAAAATTAATCTTATTCTATAGTTCAAATCTTAAACCGTACCCTTAAACCAGATGAAATATTCCACGGTTTGTTTTCAATATTCTGGTCAATTTATAGTGGCTATATACATTCAGTAGATAATACGAGTTTTCTTAATAGGAAAGGGCAAAGAATACCTATCTATTGGTTTTAAATTCATCTTTACCAGTAAGCTTAAACTATTATTTTTTAACCTTTCCCTTGTTAAGAATATGAGTTACTCCCTCGCTTACTCCTGTAGTTGCCGAGTCCTTAACAATCAAAACTTTGTACATGTTATCGACTGAAAAAAATAAAAATCATAAATCCTATAGAAAAAAGCAAAACGTTTCCCTTCTCTCAGTATATTTGGAATTTATTCTTTCGAAAGAGGCTATGACGAAAGATCGAATCTTTTGAGAAAGAGAGTGCGAGAGAGGGAGAGAAGCGGGAGAACTATAGAACGAGCTTAGATGCCTCGTGGGAGAAGGGGGTTAGTATGAGAATAGTACTGGAAATCAATGTCAGAAAGTTATCGGGAAAGGATAGCCGGCTTCGTCTTGGAACGAGAAGAGAAGGGAGATGAGAAGGCGCGGGAGTTCCGAAGAGACGGAGGTCATTTCCCAAAACGGAAGCGGATCTTATCAAGGAGAAAACGCTTTGCCTTCCTCCCAACCATCCCACCCCCCATTTGTTCCCTAACTACGCCACTTCCGAGAGGAGCTAGGAGGATTAAATGTATCAAGGATTTGAGACTAGTCAAAAGTTAAATATAATCATGCAAAATCATTGAAAATCATGGAGACCATTTCAGAAATAACATAGAGAGAAACCAACATACATGGGCGAGGCCACCATTGGGGTATTTTCTCTCTCGTCAAGAAGGCTAGAGAGACAGCGCGAGTGATAATACCCCAATGGTGGCCTCGCCCCTGCGTGTCGGTTTCTCTGTATGTATTTCCGAAATGGTCTATTGGACTCTGAGATTGGAAATGTGCATAAAACTTAGCATTTCTTTCCTCTCGTGGAATTTTACACCCTCATACGCTTTTGAACAATCCCTACGGACAGTTGCGCAACATTTCAGGCTCGGCTACGTTTGTGTATTTACTCAAAAATGCCCTATACCTTCCTTTAGAGAGAATCGTCATGAAAGATCTCTAGTTTATTAAACCTAGTTCGTCTTATCTCGGAGTTTCCGGGACAGGGAATTTAAATGAATGTATCGCTCGCGAACCATGGGACATACTACGTAAATCGTGATTGCTACAATTTCTCACTAATGCCGCGAAAGTTCAAAACCCTTTTAAGCGCAAATTGTTGATTTGAAACTAAATTTCGCCCAAAGCTAATAATATTTAATTAGCTTACGTTTTCGACTCTAAATCGTCCAAGGAACATCCACCTTCATTTATTCGAAACACCCTGTATAACTTTAGATTAATGTACCTTATGAACGTAGGAGTTGGCAGACCTCTTAGAGGTTGGTACGAATCCTTTGTTCCCGAGGAATGGCCTAATACCTCTTCGCCGGGCTGCACCGTCCATTGTTTAAATTGTCATTTAACTTCAAAAGATGTTAAGATAATTCGTTTTGAAAACTCGCATTTTCCTCGGAAAATAATAATGATTATACGAGAGTAAAGGGCTGCTTATCCTCGCTTCATAATAATATTATTGTCATTGGGAGGATAGTCTATTAATTCGAGAACGTACCGTATTATATGAAAGAGCGCCAAGTTTAATTTAGCGTAAAGATTTTGGTCCAGTTCAACTAGGAATTAAAGCCCGTAACTTAACTCTAATAATTTTGAAAAGGGTATGTGGAAGTTGGCGGTTAAGCCTCTTACAACTTAAAATTTGATATTAGGCAAAAAATTGACTTAGAAAAATTGTACCTTTTATCAGTAGCTATAGTCTTCTTTAATCTTGTTTTTTTGTATCGAAGAAATCTATATAAAAACCGAGGCAATTTAATAAATAGACATTATCAGTTGACAGTTAGCAAGCAGTGGCAGTTCTTCAATATTTGGTCAGTCTTTTAAATATAAAATGTGGAGAAACTCGAGCGTAAAAAGGCCTGAGTCATATATTTTTATCCGTATATACTTTGCCATGTATTCGGTAAATGCAGAATAATATTTCCATGTTCATAAGAATTTAAAATTTGAGTTTAAAACGGGACTCTTTTATATACGAGGATAAAATTTAATATATAGCTAAATTAGGCATAATTTTGATTGGTGTCAAATACCGAAGTTAATACGGTTTGAATTATCAAGAGTCGAAGAATATTTCACTGACTTTTCGAGTAATTTAAAACGTTTTTTTTTTCATAAAGATCTCACTCAGTTCAACGCTCTATTTAATTTGATTTCGTATATTTCTCCTAAAGGGGTCGAGAAACCAGTTGCTTGGAATAGATGAGAGTTCAAAATTCGGGGCTAGTCTTATATTACATAATTAAGGGACTCAAAATCAATCTGCAAACATCATTTAAACATCCAGGAAAGTTTTCTGACAAAAGAGAAGCCGGTAGAGCTGAGTGAGCGAGTCTAGCCCTTAATAATAATTGATTCTCTCTGGAAAATTGCGCCCCAGCAACGCGGAGATATTTTGAACGTAAAGGGGATTAGAGATGGGAGTCCAAGAAAACAAGTTGGTTAACCCCAAATTCAAAATCCCCCCTGAATTTCTCCATATTTATTAAACTTGAGGTAAAGCTTTCAACTTCTTACATTGAATCTCACATTGAAAAAGGCTTATCTCTTAACACGAAAATTTTTATTTCTTTATTAAATAATGTGTACATCTTTTGAAAATAATATAAAATATTACTCCAACAAAATAAATAATTTAAACTACTAAATATCCTTATAATAAACCTTAAAACATTTACTTTAATGGGTTTAAAAAGTTAGGATACTTTCCCCGTTTATTTGATGAGAGAAGAGTACGAAGAGAGAAAAGTGAAGAGCTAGATTTTTTATCCCAGGGATGCTATGGGTGGGGATAGCGAGATGAGCTTGAAAATTCCACGTCGTTATTTTCTCATTTTTTCTCTTTTGCGGCCCTTTTTCGCGGGAAATTCGGTGCTAGCGATGACTCTTATCTACTTTACCCACCAAAGGAAACTCGCGGAAAATTACCAAACCCTATAGGTCTTACCGGCTCGGGTTTAAAAAATATATGAAACTATCGGATATGCATAAGTCTTTAGTTTATCGTCCCTCTTTAACCAAGTTTAACTGTAAAATTTCTAGAAACGAGGAGAGGCAGATATTATACCATATTGAATTAAATGGAAATATAAAACGCTAGATTATATCACGAGAAACATTATTAAACGAAAAAAGTCACATTAAGTACCATTAAACTAAATTTTAAATGCCTGATGTACAGTACCATACCACACGTACTATCATTTCACATTTTACACGGTTAAACAGAAACTATAGCGACATAATTTTTATAAATTGAACACTTGTATTTTATAAAATAAGATTTCCATTGAACTTAAATTGGTATACTTATATATCTAGCGTGGTATACAATTCAGAATACAAAAACCTTTCTCTATAGAAATATTGTAAGCGCACGGTAATCGTTTAATCAATAAATGATAGCTCAGGTCCCCGTCTTCCAAAATTGCTCCTGTTCTATTTTCTGTATCCCTGACCAATTTTCGATGAAAAATTCTTTTGAAAAATGCGTATTCCAGATCTGGTCTTCAGGCTTAGTAGATGTGATAATTAAGGATCATTATAACAATGAAAACATTTCTTCCCCGTCCCAGAGTCTTGCACGAAAGTACGTAACGTGAAGGAAAAAAATTACCCATGTTCTTCCTTTCCTCAATTTGGGTGGAGTCCGAACTGGATTTTTTGTCGTTCGCTCAATTTAGGGTTAGCAATTTGAGCCCGATAAAGATGGTCTCACTCTCAATATTCAACAAGTAAGAAACCAGAGACGGAACTACGTTAAACCGAAGATTGCTGCTCGCATTCGCGTATAAATGATAGGATGGAAAAAATGGAGAAGTATAAGACTTTGAAGCTTCGGTTTAGTATACTTCAGTGCTTAAATCTTACAACATATTGAGTGACCTTTAAACGTGTTGTAATCTAAGCGTAGAACGAACTAAGGGTAATGAATCCACGGCACCAAAAATCCTGGACAAAACCGAATTAGACACGGCAAATTATTATTTTTTCCCACGTTTTCTAAGCTTATTCTTAGTTAAGACTCGATTTGTTAACTTTCTCACGTTTTGGGCATTGGAAAGATTCATTATATTTAATTACAATTTCCCTATTCATTTTGCCAGTCGAGTCCTTTAAATGCAGATTTCCTATTTAATTCCTTCGCGAAATAGCCTGCAACTACGCGCGACTTAAAATTGAACCCTGTTCTAATTGCTAATGGGATCATTTAAGCCATTTTCAATTAAATGGAATTTTTAATGATTTTTAAGGAGTCGCTTACACGAGATAATTATAATAGATTTTCTAAAATATCCGAATCGCGTCACTTATCGGAGGAGTAAAAGATGAAATAACTTTTCACTCGCAAATATACGCTTATTTAAGTTAATTTATTGGATGTTAAATTATCACATTTAAGCCCAAGATCTTTATTAGAACACTAGGAATTAAATATTCATGAAGGAATTGAATAAACTTAACATTCGTTAAGTTTAAAACCCGATCCAAAGCTTTCTGCTAGAATTGACTATCTTTAAAGAACACGTCGTAATAGTATCTCAGGTTCCTGAAAGGTACCAAGAGTACCATTAATATTTTCCGGAGAGTCGAAACCAGAAAATCGTCTTGACAGGGTTTTGAGAAAGGATCTTTAAAGAAAGCTATAGTCTAGACTGTGGAAGGCGAGAATATCTCTCAAGATGGCGTATTTCACACGTATCTGGTCATTCTAAGCCATAAATCCGAAGATATCTCGCCTCTTGAGAGGGGCAAAGTTCCCCTTTACAACTCTTAAGTCGAAACGCTAAGCCTCGGTCATCCCTAGCTGACTTTGAAGTCGCTCGCGACGCTAGGTTCCGGATGGATAGCCACGAACGCGACTCGCCATGCACCATACTTCTATCCCTCAACGCCCGACAGTGTTACCAATAGCAAAGAGATCGGAATCCTTACGTTAAGAGAAGGTCAAGGGAGATACGGTACTTACAGTTCATGTCGACGGTGACGGCGGAGGAAGAAGGCACGGAAATGTTATTATTGGTTGCTTGGCAAGTGAAGACGGCCATCAGGTCGCTCCGCTTCAGATTGGGAATGGCTAGTTCGTTCCTGACAACTCCGTGGAGGGTCGTTTCGAAGGTGTCGTCCAAAAGTACAGATTCCCTCCACCAGGTCACGCTGGGGGCTGGTTTTCCTATATAAACAGAAAGTTAAGACAATCGAGGGGTCAACAACTTAACATGTAAGCCATCGAGGGAAACCTATAGAAGTAGTCCATTCTCAAAAGCCAGGTAACTCGGAACCACGTGACCAGAACGCACTGGGAGATGTCATTGGTCCTTTGCTATACACGAACTGGCTTTAAACAATGGACTATTACAGAGAATTGACATTGTTCCTGAGACATAATCAATAAATTAGAATATTCAGGAGCTTGTAGGTCATGAATTACAGACTACCATCAATCTGATTCAATTAGAATAAGATTACAAATACTTCGGGCTTGCCACTATCAAAATCAGGACTTACAAACATGACTTGACAAGTTTAGCCAGTACCGTATTACATATTAGACACGATTGGAACAATGCGTCCAAGGGTCCCCGAGCTTCTACGAACCGAGGGATTCTACGTGTCAGTTGGGCTTTGGGCTTAGCCAATGGTTTCAATCCGAGACTGCGAGTAGTTACCCCCTCGGAGGTAACTTATACGTAGCCCACCCGTTTATTAAAGAGAAGGATCGCGGTATAAAGCGGTAAGGTAGGGCGTCCGCCCCAGTTCCCCGCCCGCGTGTTTCGGGCGAGATTAAAAGGACGAGTCGGGCTATTATCAAGCGTTAAATTTCACGGCTCTGCCTTCCTGTCTTACGCGCATTCGCTGAAGAGTATATCGTAAAAGCCAAAGTCGAGGATCAGTCAGTCGCCTACTGAGCCGGCCTTAATACCCAACTACTACAAAAACGAACCGGAGACACGGATACCTCCGCGCCAACATAGAGACCATAAAACGAGGATTGCCTTCTCCAGGGATTAAGGGTAAAACACGACTTCCCCGAAATTAATTTCGCGATTAACGCCTTCCTCCAGAAATACAAGACACAGAGTCGGGGTGGATCAACTCAACTCCCTACCGTTAGTTGTAGCTAAACTTTAAAAAATTATACAGAGGGATTTGCTTGTTGAACAAGAAAGGGTTCGGATAATGGCAAAATAGTTTCGGGGTTCTTAAAGACAAGGACCATAAACTGGCTATCAAAATCTTTGTCGGACCGGGTTAAGCTTAAGCGAAATCATCTTTGCTATGAATTTAGATTCATATTGAAAAGAAAGTTTTCCAAAAACTGCTCGTAATATGTTTGAAAACGCGATAGAGGTGTGGACAATATTAATTTAAGTTTTCACAAACATTTGATGGTATATCCGTAGTAGTGACTACTTCGACCACCTGTTCCAAGTCTAAAACATTTCAACCCTTTATCTATTGTATTTCATAAAATTTAAATTTACATTGGTAATAAATGAGCCATTTTAATGACGTTTGTCAAAGCTCCTTGAATGATAATTAGGCAGTTTAACGCGAAAATATTTAAAACTGTATATTTCCAAACTAAACATAATGTACGAAAATTGAAAATGTAGTCTTACCTCCTTCAGCGTCACAGATAAGTACTAGAGGATCTCCTTCGTTGAACGGACCAATCAGGCTTTGCAAAATCTCGCCATTGGTGTCCATGATAATCGGTTTCTTTGGCGGGACTGTTAAACAGAAAAGCGAGGAACTATACTAAAACAAGAGCGTTGAAACCTCGTCGCCCAATAAGTATTGAACAAGGTCATAAAACTTCAGTCTATCCCATCATGAACGCTTCATTTAGCGTCCGAGTTCGATGCCCACCCTCATTCGTTGGTTGACCACTCCAAAACTCGTTACAGTGGGCGGACATCGATCTGATGGTTAACTGACCATATCCCAAAATACCTTTATGCTAAACCTAACTCATTCAAACCTCGTGTCTATTTTACACATACCAGCATTGCGTATGCATCGTTGATGTGTTGGTCCAAGTTATAACTTGAATTAATTGTAACAGTTTAAATAACAATAAACAAATACATTCTAGTTTAGATTCATCGCGTCACCCCCTATTATCTCAGTTTATAAACATCTAATACAATGTAATTTACTGAGGGCTAAATTGATATATATTAAAAAATTAATAAGCTTTATGATAAAAACAATCCCTGGGAGACCACGTTTTCTTTCATCTTAATATATTTGTAAGGGATAAAGGGGAATTAAAATTTTAGAAGCAAGCGAGTTTGATGGCTTCATCTTAATAGATTATGTCTTAAGACGGGGCTAAAGATTAAGAGGTACAGTTAAAAAGAGGAGTATATAGAGAACGGTAGAGTCTATAGATCAATCACCATATCCCTCCTTGCTTCCTATTTACAGACGGGAGATTCACTAAAAACGAAGGCAATCTTGTATATTTGCTTCGTAAACAATTTATTCCGCGCCGTTACTTTCGTAAACATCAAGAAAGTCGAATAAAAAAAACTAATTACTAAAGAAACTGGGATGAAGTACTAAATAAACAAGATCATCATGCCATATATGGATCATAGAGCTAAATAGACCTTTATTAAAATTCCTGAGAGGGAAATGGAAACTATGCACTAATTCACAGCGCATATCTTCTCAACATAAGAACTAAAATTACTCGATTAATATTATCTGTCCATGAAATGTGACCTATTATTATCTTATTGAAATACCTATTCCAACCCGGTTGAATGCACACAGCTCAGTAAGCCAGTAATCTTTAAGATTCCAACGGATTAAAAACCAGTAAATGAATTCTGTATAAGAGAAAGGATCTGGAAAACGTATTCTATACTGACTGCACCGTTTGTTGGTTGGTAAAGAACGAGCGACTCGGGAAGTAAGGATTACAAGGGGCAAGGCGTAAGGTGCGGTTTCGAATTGAAGGCTATTAAAGATTAACGAGACGAAGAAAGTAATCTAAATACCGGCACGAAGACCCTTTAACCCCGCAATGCCTAAAGAGTAATTATCAAGGGTGGGTCCATTCCTCAAAGACTCTTCAGTCTTAACTGAAACAGTATCAAGTTAGTTTTTTGGTTTTAAATGGAACTCTTTATTTAGTTAGTCCAAGGCTTCACCTTTCCTTGCATTATTAAACGATAGCAATACTCTATACAGTTTGCAATATACCGAATGCCTAGGCGGATTAACACATCACATTGAGGTGCGTAGTACTCGTTGCAACCTTATCAAGAAAATCCCAAAAGAGGTAGGCCTAGCTCTTTCCTTTTTTATATTATTAATGCAACGGAAAAATTGTAGGGAGTGTAAAGGGGCGTTATATTAATTCTGCACACAAGAAAGAGCCAGAAACTTCTAAGATCTCGTTTACTGGCGTTTTCTTAAATGTATTCAATCATATTTTGGGAGTACAACTGTATAGCGTGCTTCATTAAGACCAATTTATTTCCTGTATTTCGGAATAATTTAGTACTTTTCTTACAAAACAGTTAGGCCTAAGTAACTGTAACAACCCATTATGGTTCAAGAAAAATATCACGTATTTAACATTAAACTTAAATGCCTAGTGAAAACAACAGCTTTTAATTTTCCTTTGGTTGTTTCAAAACAGCACGAAGTGAAAGGTTTTTCAAACACTCGATATACATAGTTTTCAGACTAGAAGGATTCATACCAGTTACAAGAAGGCCTGGATTTTGACCCCACCAGGGAGTCTGGCCACCCTGTGTAAAACCTGAAGTCTGGCGTCCCTGAGTAAAACCTGAAGCCTGGCCTACCTGTGTAAATGGTATGAATCCTCCTAGTCTGTTAACTATGAATGAACTAAATCCTTCATGGTACCATGACTTACCTAATATGTTAAGAATGATATCAGAATTTCTCGTTCTGGCTTTCTTGAAGTCAACCCTACATCTGTAGACTCCTTCGTCCTTCTCGACCAATTCCTCTATTTGCAGTATGGCCGGATGAACAGCAGTGTCCAGAAAGGCCCTTTCCCTCAAAGATTCAGCCACGAACCGATGAGCTCTATGAATACTGCTTCTTCTACCATCAATACTGTACAGTGGCGACTTGGACTCGTCTTTGTACCAAAGTATTAGCGCCACGTCGTCGTCCGCGCTCGGAGGCGTAATATTGCATGGCAAAAGAACCTTGCCACCAGCTACCGCCGTCATCGAGATAGCCAACTCTGTTTCAAATAAAAAAAGGTGAAGGAAATTGTTAAAAGATTGTTCGCTTTTTTTAGGCGATGAAAAAAATATACGTAGCGTCTAAAATAGGAAAACATATTTATCAATTTAGAAGGGACGAAACTTTTGGCTCGATTTTTCACTCGTCTAGGTTCCTTAGGATGGTAAGGAAGACCAAACCAAGCAATCGTGTTAAACGTCCAGACGAGATGTCAACTGACAGGCTGAAGAAAATATATTACACGGCACTGTGTTTGGGTTTTTCAATTTTTCTTACTCAAGAAGTCAAGGTGTTTCTTTTTTTATTAGACCTATACGTAACACCCGGACATACTACGATATTTCATTCAATATATTTCTTTGGTCTGTAATTGGATAGGGTCTACTGATCAGATATGACCGGTGCTGTTATAAATAGACCATATCGCGTAAAAGTAAGTTTAACCCGACCGATGATAAATGGACAATTATTATATCCGAAAATAGTTGAAACTATTTCTGCCCCTACATTGTTGTATTATATTTTTTTACCTATAGTCTATTCTACCCAAGTATGAGTAGAAAAGGTCTTTGAAACCAGAACATATCTTTAATAAAAGCTTAGAGGGCGCCAAGTGACGGTATATTTCTCATTTGAGACAGTAGACAGATTATAATAAATTTTTCATTTCCATTTATCCTTGTCAGGAGCAAGCGTAATTAAATTTTGAAACAAGCTAACTTAATTTTATTTTTTAACTTCAAAAAATCTGCAAAACAGAAGTTTTTACCCTTTGCTTTTCTCACGGAGTTTCTATATCACCTTAGCACATTAAAAATCGCCATAAATTAGATGGTAATTTTATGTAATTTAAGTTTATTGCACGCTTCCTTCCGCTATATTTCTGATGGTAGCAAGATGCTAAGCTAATATAGACCACAAGAGTTGGGGTTCCCACTGCATGCACTTTACAAAATTAAAACCACCTATGTTTTTTCCCGCGCAATTTTTTATGTCTTAGTTATAAAGTTACTTTGTTAAATTTTTAATTAAAGGAATGGAAAAGTGAATGTGGTGGACGGATAATTTGAAAGTATACGGGGGAAGGTTCAAAGTTCAAAAATTGCACTAAACAATTAAAGAGAATTAT
This sequence comes from Phalangium opilio, assembly GCF_054372755.1. Lineage (NCBI taxonomy): Eukaryota > Metazoa > Arthropoda > Arachnida > Opiliones > Phalangiidae > Phalangium > Phalangium opilio. Next base: position 7,475,710 of record NW_028324182.1, on the reverse strand, counting down.
CGTTATGAAGATAATGAGGAAAGTTCGTAAATGTTTCTTAGTTTTCTTCCATAAATTTTTATCTCTTTTTAATTATAACTTTTTAGTAGTTCAAAAGATTTAATAAATATTAAATGACTAACGATTTAAGTAATGAAAAATAAAAAAGGGTTGCTATACATTTTTAATTACAAAGCTGAGATTTTATTTTTATTTAATTTTCAAAAGTAATTCTAGAATAAAACGGAGATTTAATTATTAAACTAAATTTCCGATTTATTTATTAAATGAAGATGCAAACTAGAGTCAAAACTTTGCAATTTAATTTAAAGGAAACGTTACCTTTTATTTGTAATTCTGTTATTTTATATTAAAGAGAAACAACATTAATAATTCAAATAATTTTAATTGGAACTTTTATTAGAGCGAAGAACTAACTATCTGAGGGCTAGTAAGCCTAAAAAGGAATCAAACAGAATGGTTTAGGCAATCGAATTTAATCATTCATATGGTGTATCTCTAAACAATACCTAATTTTACAGAGCATACCTAAAAGCTCGGGTTTTTTGGATAGCTTACAAATAGCAGCGGCATCGGAACAAAAAGCTATTACGACGTCCAATTAGATATATATTTTTGGCCTAAAGTTGAGAATTCAATTAGCGTTGTTCGAATGTTGTATCTTAAATTGCTAATGAAGATGTAGATACATTTCATACGTTTTACGGTAAATTGCTGATTATAAATTTATAAGTGATACAGACCATGCTGATCTCATATCCTATAAGCGTATTAATTAACTTTTATATGATTTTGTGCTTTAGCAACGTTTTATCGCTTATAAATTTGTATCACCTGGTTTTGCAATCTAATAAAACTGTTAATCCGTCTCCAAAAAGATGCCTTTACGCATGACGAAGTTCTGGTCAGCCTACTTACAGGCACGTCACTATAAATAATGTTTATTAAACTCTTAAAATAAACAATTAAAATGAAATTAATAGACGCAAGGCCGGGTATTAACATAATTATTGATCTAGGTAAGCCTTTACCGAAAGCCTCATTAGATTTCGAGGGAATTAGGCAACTAACAAAAAAAAAATGCAACATTAGCCAGCCGCCAAAACTTCATTATCGCTTTTCAAAAATTTGAAAAGGGCGTGCGTGTATTGTTGCAAGAATAAAATCAGAACTGGCAAGAATATTGATCTTCTTATTATAATTTCTAGAAAGGATTCCATACCGAAACGAGTAAAGACGTATTAGTGTCGAGTGCTAATAATTGTCGCATTCGTGGATGAATTTTTACCATTCATCGATGTTGGGTATGAGAAAAATAAGAAAGCTTGCGCGCAACAAATGGTCGAAGGTCTGAAAACTGACTGGGTCTGCGGACGACAGACGATTACATTTCGGACCATTAGGCTTAGCTACGCGTAGGAAGGATACCCCTTTACTATACTAGTTCTCTTGGAAAATTCACTTCGAGATACGATGTCCTCTTAATGGACTTTTAGTGGTGAAAGAAACGCCTACATTCCCTTTTCATTAAGGAAAAGGTCACCCATCACTCGTTACGGTTTCATTTTACGGCAACTACGTCATTGGAAAAACGTAAGTTTCACATTTTCTAAACTATGGGCTAAATGGAGAAAATCAAACTCGCACGTAATTAATTTATCATTTTAAATTAAGGTTCGAAGGAATAGTTTTAGAGACAGCGCGCGTTGAATATTTTATCATCCGTTGAAAGATTCCTTTTAAAAGCCAATTAATATTAATGGCTACTACTACAGACTAATTTCAGGCTTTCAGAATCTGTCTTCTACTGTTTTTACTTTAAAAGTTTAAAAGGTAGGAAATAGTCGCTAAGCCTAACCGAGTCTTTTTCTATATATAATTAAACGCCTTTCCTCTATGAAATTTCATTTGATAATTTTGGTTTTAATTTACTTTCACTTCAACTTTCTTCGCATCGCACCTCAAAAATATTTTGGTGGTTTGAAAGAAATCTGGTTTCTATATAACTCTAGATCAAGTTACTTTTTACCATCTCCGATTTATGATTTTTTCCTTATCTTTTTAGTGGTACATGTATACCGTGTATGTAGCCTATCGCTAGGGAGTAAGAAGAACGTACGTAAGAAAGTATGAACCAAGGCTTAACCCTCGGTTTTCCACTTTGTCGGGTTCTTTTCATTGTTAGGCCTCGGTTAGGCTTAGTTTCTACACAGCCGCTACCTTTAGGGACTTGGTGGCGAAAAAAGAAGAAAAAGTTGAAAGTTATACATGTATTCTTTTATGGCTATGCCATACCTGATTATTTTTAGAATCTTAGGAAGAGAGGGAAAGTTTTACGCACCTATATAAGATTCTTTTTTATTTTACCGAAAGTCATGCCTACCCACGTATATAGTCGTTGCAATCTTACGAGGTAACCGAAATTCTCATAGAAAAATGGTTTTTTCTTTAGGAATTTCGGTTCCATCTAAGATTGCAATCTTTTTTGTTTTTCTAAGTATATTATACATACCATAATACTTATTTTTTATATCTATTTATAAGCGGCGAGCGTGCCCCGGCGTTTTTGTAACTTTATGGTAGCGTAATAATATAAGGACACACCTGAAACAAAAGGTCATTTCATATTTTGACCTAATATATAATTTAACCTAAAGTTTATTTTAGAGAATAGATTTTGATTTTCTTAAAAGACGAATGTGTAGGAAAAACGATGTCAAATACGATGGAAAATATTTGAAGCAAGCAATAGTCCATTTCGATGTAACACAGGGGTAAGACTTTGCCTTCCACCTCGCTTTTTGGTGCCTGCGCTGTAGTCTCTTTGTATCATGAGAGTGCGCAGAGACAGCAATGTATCAACACCCAGTACCTCCCAACACTGAGGGTTGCCTACTCTCTTTCTTACGTCGAAAAGGTCTATTGAAGTTATCGCGGCATGAAGAACAATATATACACACACGAACAATAATTATTTGGTGTCTAAATTCATAGCTCAGCTTTCGGCCAGTTTATTTGTTGATTTTTTATTTATCATAGGTTACAATATTACTTTATGGTTTTTAATCAAAAAGTTATGACTATTTTATTAGGCATGTGGAAAGCTATTTTCGGTTGTTTACATTTTGGAAAGAGGTCAACTACCAATAAAAGGCCACCACCGAATCGCGGGATGCTAGGCCTATTTAACGGCGAAGGAAAAAACAAAAGAAGCTCGATAGAGTGAGAAGGGAATAAGGAAGAGAAAAGGGAATCTAAACTAAAAGGGAAACTCGCATTACGCGCTACATTAGCGAATTAAAGGAACGTGGGCACCTCCATTAAGTTTATCGAGTTCGGCCCTATTGTGTTACAACCATACAATACCGCGTAGCGTGTGTGTAAGTACATACATACATACATACATTGACTTTTACTGAAAACAAACCCTTATACTTGTTACTATTCAGTATAACAATGGTATGTATAGAGTTGCCCGCATAGAACCTAATTCATAATTTAATTAAGGGCCAATTACTTAAGGAAAAATAAAGAAAATTAACTTGGAGCGAAAAGATTAGCGTTCTCTCATGCCTGCTTTCAATTTACAGTGAAATCCTTCTTGTACGTTTAAGCCCTACTACTCTTTATTTGAAGCTACAATAACCGGAGCTTGAGCAAATTAGAAAAAGATAGCATTCATTCCACGCCAATCCATATTGACAACTCCACTTTAGGACGTCAGACTTTGAAAGATTTACAGTTGAAACCTTTGAGTATGTTATAGTTCTACTTTTTCTGTCCAAGATAAACATCACAAAACTCATCTAAATTCGTCAAGAATTCCTGAGATTTACTCCACACCAATATACACATCTAAAGATGTTCGCTTTTTTTTCCGATGTCGGAAAACTTCAAAGTGTCTCCAACTCTCTCAAGATTTACGGTTTGCCAAACAGGTTTTTTTAAAAAAAGGCAACAGGCTTCGATGAACTCGATCGACAAGAAAGTAAGAAGTAAAGAAAGAACGGAAGGAAGGAAGGAAAAAAGAAAAGATAGCACGGTAATGAAAGAGAGATTTTTAAGTACTACTGTGAAGAAGCAAACTGAACAATGAGAATCGAAGACGCCAGAAGATCTCAAATAGAGATTTTACCGGCGGGTATAAGGTCTTTCCTTCTTGAAGCTTAGCTTTAGTGTTACTACTAAAGAAGTCTTTGTTTAAATTTCTCTACACGCGTACGTTTATGATCAACAGCGTCTTGAGCAAAATTTGCATATGATTCAAAAATCTTAGCGTTGCATTTTGGGATTAAATATTATAGTTGATATTTCCATAAGTTTGTGAGACATGTTCCATAAGTATGACACTACCTTTACTTCGTAATGCTAGAGACTTACTGAGAGTTAGTTCGAGAACGACGAGGGAATTGGCTGCACTAGGTTTTGCAGTCTATCTTTATTATTTAGTCTGTCTTAAGCCTTTGACAGCGCCTCAACAGGCGTCACTTTACGAGAATCTACGACCTACGTCACTTCATGACAAACTCTCAGTACCCAGTGACAATCTTACGAAACATATCTTATGAACTTGTGATATTTTCCATAATTCCCAACGGTGGGAAAGTCTAGGAGACGAAGTTATCTTTATTTTGATTTCCGAGAAAGGAGAGTATTTTGGTAAGTAAACAGTACTAGAGTTTTTTAAAAGTTTCGGCTTATGAATAGTGTCTTGATCAATTTACGATATTATATCAGGCAAGATTATAATATATTGATAAAGATAAATAAACACTATACCAATCATTCCTACCATCAAAGTAAAGAGATTATAAATTAGCAATTAGGAAACGAGAAATCGAAATTTATATCGTCGTATCAGGGAGGCATCCTCTAAAATCTAAACTCCCCAACATTCCCTAAAACCCCAAAATAATTTATAATTTGCAAATATCCCTTATAAGAATGAATATTTATCGCTCGTTCGTCCCTCGTTCGACTTCCTACGCCACGAATACAACTGAAGACAAATGATGAACAACTGAAAACCCCAAGAAAGCGCCCAAAACTCCGTGCAGCTCCCTCCGTATAGTTAGTTCCAAATTTCCATACAAATTCAAAAGGATTTCAAGCCATAACAGTGATACCACCATGAACAATTAAGTTTCTCCTTGAATATTAATAAAAATCAACAAACATCTTATATAGAGTAAATCAGCATTTTCTGTTAGCGTTACGTTATAACTTATAAATCTTAACAGTCTTTTATTTTTAAAAAAAAATTATTTGGATAACTTTTATCCTATTTCGAGCTATAAGTCTTTTTAGACCTCTAATAGTTTTATCAATATTCATTGATATATTATAGTAAATTCATGAGGGTTATGGAGAGAATGGTATGGGCTGGAGGGATAACTATACTATTCGTTCTGAATAATTAGGGCTTTTATATCAGTTAACCGAAGTAGGTGGAGATGCCAGAGAAGGGGGTTTGAATGGGGCTCTCCCCATGATCGAACAAGACGGGGAGGGGAGGAAAGAAGGACAAAGAGGGAGGGGGAACGGGACGGTATTGTTTTCTCCTAATTAGTGATTCTCAAGATTAATCGTCACCAGCTTTCGGAGGAAACTGCGAAACAATTACGGATATGGACCGACCAAGCGCGCGCCACAGACTATACACAATAACGTGCGCTATATTCGCGTCAACGGAATTAATACGGTATAATGCGGGGAAAGAGCGAATTCCTAATAAGTAAGATAACGGCTATCTCTCGTTGCCACCTTAATGCCCAATTCATCCTTCGAAGCTTGACAAGGCCTGAATACAGGAAGAGGCGCGAGCTGCGAATCCCTGCCTATAGATCACGCGTCTCCGTCCAGGATACTTGTAGGCAAATTCCGCCCCAAGCTTCCGATAAAGTTAGTCTCGCCTATATAACGTATATACCTCGACAAAATTAGTTACTCCATCTTATCCTTAAAGAGAAAACTAATTAACAGAACCGGTTATCGTTTTTTAAACGGTATGTAGGGATCGAGATAAATAGACCAAGGATATTTAACCAAAAACCCTTAAGTAATGAACTTGAAGTGATTGATTTTTAAACTAGCTAGTCTATACCACAATATTAGCAAGTTTTACATAAAAACTGAATGGTATTTACATAAGTTACCCTTAATATTTTAATACATTTTGGATTAGAGAAAAATTTCTTCGAAACTTCTCTCACTAATTCATATTCACGATAATTTTATGACATAAACATTTACATATAAAAATTCTGATTTATCCCACGCGTAAGTTAACCTTACTCAAACGGAAAATAGTTGAACTTTAACTGACCGTATTGTTACTTATTAACAATTGTTACACCAAGTATACCATCAACAAAACCGATACGAGCTGGTTGTATCGCTCTATGGACGCGAGCCAAATTGTATAACAAGAGGAAAATTCCAAGGAAAACTATTCAAAGTTCTATCTAAGTGAAAAATCAAGGCTGTCGATTTGGAACTTAATATATAAATGAATTGAAGTGGAAACAAGAGCCGGGGCGTTTTAGTGTCGAAGGGAATCATCGTCAATTGAAAGGAAACTCGAAAACAGTACCAGCTTGACTCCCGCGTTGCGCGACAAGATGAAATGGGCGCGTGCAGGCACCCTCATCATTGGATCATCTCCTCGCGAAATCATATTATGTTTTCCATACTTTTTTGTATCGAGGCGCGCGGCAAGGCGCGACAAACTTTGACACGAGTGGCTTGCGGGGGTAACGTACAATGTACCACGTATCTCCTTGTATCCTGGAAGTAAAGCCGAGCTCATCTGGTAATTGAATTTGGCGGGCTTATATGCCTAGTCGAGAGGATAGAGAGGGCTCCGAGAGGCGGAGGAGATCGAGAGGAGAAGCTTGCGAAAACTGTCAAAGCGTAATTGTCGATTGGTTTCCGTCAATGTTACCCCAAGCGTTAGTAACTCTTTCTGGTCTAGGGTGCAATGTATTGGTGAACGGAAAAGGAGAGCGAGTGGGGGGTCATTGACACCCCTGACGACTTCATTCCCCTAATCAGATAGAAACATCTTGTATCACTACGCTTCACTTGGTCTTAAATTCATTGATTGAAACCATTCCATATATATAAGGGCATAAGCATATAAAAGTATACAACTGTAATTCTTTCCAACATACGTCATTCCAGAAAGCTAAATTTTTAATTATCACTGGAAAACTTTGCAAATGAAGCTTCTAAGTCCCGATATTTTTAGTCTCCTCTTACATTTGGAAAACATTAATCCGTCACGCATTCAGACTTACGAAGACTTTACTGACTTATGATACAGCATGCGTGAGGAGCAATCTTGGCAAATCATCCATTGTGTCGTAAAATTTCGCAACTGATTATGGGAATATTGAAATTGTATCACAACACAAAATGGAGGGATTCTAATTTCAGTGTGATTAAATTTGAATTTTCAACTCTGAGATTTGTAACCACGTGATTAGTGAGTACAAGCGTGGATTTAAAGAAGTTGAACAATGAACACGTTCTTGACGAATGAAAGGCCTAATTAAAAAAGACTAACGATAAACATCGGGGGTGTGAGGGGAAGGAGAAAGAAGGACGGCTAAGCCTCGGACCATGATGAATAACCTGAAAAACTAATTACCCGCGGCTAATTATTTCTGCATGAGGCTTCTGTTTAACTTCCGCGAGCGTAATTAAATTTTCATAATTACGTCATCACCGGCGTATGGGAGCCCGACTATGTTGCCAGTCTGTATGATTGCCTCATTTTCCAAAGCTTTTCAACGAGCGTAAGAGTGGTTCATAGTTCTTATCTGCGAAGCAAAATATTTTTACGCTTATGAGAGAAGACGTGCTATACAGCAAACCATTATTTAAGTAAACCTTAAGCCTTTGCTTTAAAATGTGTAGAGATTAACGGTAAATACTGTCTTGCAAACAACATTATTCAAGAGTTGCGTGGCAGATGGTAGAAAGGCTTTTTCCACTTGGAACATCCATGATTTCTTTACTGTCGATTTTAGGATAACCCTAACCATATGAAATTTGCAAGTCATGGCCTTCTCCAAACAAATTGTTAAGCCTAATGCAAAACTATGGAAACCGATCATGATAATACAATTCTAGAGCCGTGAAAACAACGTCTATATATAGACACGTCATCCAAGTATTAAATTAACCTTCCAGGTTTGATGTTGTCATAGTGAAAATGCCATACCATTCTTCATCAACCGAATAATTTCTCACGTCAACCATTCCATTTTGGATGGGTAGCTAGATTGACAAGGCCGGAATTAGATAATTAATTAATATATACTATCTAGCGAAGGGCAGAGACGTTTCCAGGAGAAAAATATGGTCCCGACTTGGAACTAATCTCAAAAGACTTTAAATTAAATAAAAGATCTGTTCCTTTCCTATATTTATAAATATAGTTGGCTTAAGAAAGGTCAAAATTGAACAGGACCAACTGTATTTACAGGTAAACTATATACATATATTGTAAAACTTACACATTTATCTCGACATGTGTCAAAGATTTATTACGTAACCTAGCTTTGGACCGACGAATTTTCGGGGTAACTAATGATTATAGGAAAGGGTACACTTACGAGCAGCCGAAAGCCAAGCTAAGAATGCCACGAGAACATCAAACGAAGCCCTGATTTTCGTTGGCTTATGACTCGCGTGTAAATTGCGTTGACATTACACAGAGATAGCGAAGATTCTAAAAGGTTATTCGATGCAAACTCGGGTTGGAGATAACACCATAAGGTAACACACAGGTTATTTGCGGAAAAGCCAGCTAGCTAGGCGACCTACTTAACGCGGGAAAGACAGATGATGGCCACCGCGACTATGAACAAATACTCTCTCTAAACAGCACTCTCTTGGAATACAGAACACTCTGGTAATAACGCGAAAGGGTTATGAGATAGATCTTCCACAGGGAAAAGACGTACCGTGCTTTAACCAGTGGCAATCTACTTTTCCCAAAGGTTTAAATAACCTACACATACAGACTTCATTCGCTGTCTCTCAGTGGACAAATTATACATATAGGAAGAACCACGTATACTATTTCTAAAAATTCATTTCAGGAGCTCATTGCGCATACAAAACTATACGTTTCAAGGTTTTGGAAAAGAACAAAGGCTTATTTAAACATATAAGGAGTTATGAGTTATGTTTCACTGGGGTTTTGTGCTATAGCAATCTCAAATGTACTTGTTGTAAACAATCTTTCAAAAATTCATATTTCAATAATATAAAGAGTGAATCAATTTAAAGTATGTATAGACTAAATAGTAAGTTATACTAAGTAGTAATTGACTAGTAAATCTCGAAAGAAAGTTTTTAATGAGATTATCTAAGATGGTCTATGTCGAACTTCCTCTCTTCTCGGAATGAACCGAAATCACTCACTAGTCTGACGCGTTGATTCAATTCCTCACGAAAGCGGCGTAGGAGGCGATCATGCGAGGGGCCAGTCACTCAGCGCAATCGGTGTACAAGCTACTCTTTTCCTGCACTAAAGAGACTACGCGTAATGTTTAAAATTCTTACCCTCCTGACAGTGCTACAATGATTACGCGTAAACCGTAATCGGTGTATAGGGAATAGAAAAGTAATTAGCCCCTCGAGAGCTTGCCTAATTTCAACCTGACTTTCGCTCTGGTTCATCCCGCCCCCGATGAAACAGACGAGGGTTATAGTGAAAGGTTTAGTTTCTTACACTCACTTGATTTGCTAATTCCATAGTTTCGGATTGCCTTGGTAAGCCCCAAAAATCTCATTCAAGAGTCTCAAGTTTTATATTGATACCGATTCGCGGGAAAAGTTTGGTTTCGAGTTTCATAAAAGGTAGGTATACCCTGGAAAGTATCTAGGGCGAGCTTGCATTGAGAAGATTTCTGTATATTCACGCATCAATTTATATTCGCAGCAAGTAATGATTGATTGGTTGGGACTGCAAAGTGCTGAAGGGAGCTATGGCCTCCCCTAAACCTTAGTCTAGACTGCTCTCGCCTCTCACGCGCCTGACGTGATGTATGAAGCCATGGATGGACAGTTTATAATAGTAGTACACTCTTGAATAACTCGTTTTAACTGTGCATACGTGCAATTGCTGTTAAGTCTAACAGTCTGGTTTGATTTAGCACAGACCCAACGAGGTTATAGTAGGCTTTAAGATATGCCCTAGAGTGCCATGAATGGAATCTGAACATATCTCCTATGTTTGTCAAATAACTCGAGCAAGCGATAGCACTGTAAACTAAACTTCGGAGACCAAATTCGACTAAAATTGGTTGATTTTTTTAGAAAGCGTTCAGTACGCCTGTCTGATATTGCTTCGTTTCACAAGTTGTTAACGTTGGTCTATAATAACTTATATCAATATTTCATATGATTTATATGTTATCTTAAATTCACTGGATGAACGTCGATGGTTGAGGACTGACTGATAAGCAAAGCCCGGTACAAAGCTCTTACCCTCTAAGAATCCTTACTTTGAAAATAATTATCGAGGTCATTATGATCTATAAATTCTAAAATGTCTAAAATTCCAAGAAAGAGTTCGCATCGTGTTTCCAATTTCACAATTTATGAATTCGAAGCTTTCATTTAATAAATTCCTTTTTAATTAAGCGTTAACATAAACGCCAATTAAAACTCTTGTCAAAACCATTTAAAATTAACGGTGTCTAGTTTTGTAAAATGGATCGGATAAAGCAGGAATTCAATCTATTATCACATGACTCGTTTGCCACGTAAAAAAATATGCTTTGGACCTAAGATAGCAAGAATGTGGGTACGATATCATTCCATATTTTTGTTCTGCATTTTGAAAAAGAACAATTTCTGCACCTTTCTATAGAAGGACCTAAATATTCATTACATAATTGAATAAATAATTCTATAATTTAAATTAAATCCGAACATACGCTACGATTATTGTTAGTGACGTTACGGGGCCTTACAATCTGAACATTCTAAAGTAGGCCATCTACCATTCGTAAAAGGGACAGGCATAAGGAGCGTTTTCCATTTCAAAAGGGAATCATCATTGCTTGCCGGGATATAAATTTGATGGGAATTACCTTCATCTTACCGCTTACGATGGACCAATCCAATCTACCAATAAGGCTACTTACGTGCCAGCCTTCGAACCAAGTTATTAAATTCATTTTTAAAAATGGTACTATAATTCGGACTCTGGGGTCGAAATGGTCTACGTATTTGATGTCTTTCCCCCAAGAGCGTGGCCCAATGCCCGGAAATAAAAGATCTATCTATTCCCCACGCCCATCAAAATCGGCCCGTGTCTCTTGACAATAGTAACGTTTCAATCGTGAACCTAGATCAACTTTGGCTTTAGGGACAAATGACGCTGGGTACGGATATTACGTACGATAGGTTACCAGGGTTCCCCTTGGTTGCTAAACTATCCGTAGAGTTTCGATATATATTAGTAGGAAATGGTAGGGGTAAAGCCCCCAAACCTTGCCCCAACTGGCAATAAAATATATCTATCACAAGCTGGAAGGATTTCTGGAATGTACCGACGAGAGGTTTTTTCGCCATTTGCTTCCGGTCCGGTGCGGAGGATGGGTGGGCGAGCCCCCTAATATAAACGTACGTACACCCCCTAGTAGGCAAAAACAATAACAATAAACATTTCAGAGGACGGAAGGTCTCTAAACTGCGCAGGATGAAACCAACCATTCATTCATATTATATCATTTTTTAAATTTTCCTGAAATTTAGCAATTCTTGGATCATAGGATGTTGTTTGAATCATAAAATATCTTACACAAGTCTGGCAGCACTTCTCAAAGGAGCTCTCGTGCAGAGAGGCTAAATTTGACAAAGATTTCGATGTGAAGAACGGGTGAGAAGTAGAAGTGAGAATTTCCAATCCACCCAAGAAAAGTAGAGGAAAAAAACTGACAAACCCTGTAGCTAATCAGCTGTTCAAAAAAGTTGGCTAATTACTAAGCTAATTCAGACTTGGTCAACCATTAAAAAAACAAACCAGAAGTTGTTGTTTTTTCGTCATGGGAATAAATGAAAACCATTCCAAGTTTTCAAAAACCGACCGCTGGAAAAAAAAAGGACACCATTTAGGAAGTCCCGAAATTGGAGTTTAACAAAGTTTCGCTTAAATAATTTTCCCCAGAAACCGAGAAAGGCCCTTAACTTTCATCCCACTCACTCCTTCTTGTCCACTGGGTCCAACGATGTAAGGGTATAACTCGAGGAAATCAAATTAAGTTGAGAGTTACATTTGCGCACGCGCCAAGCGTCATGTCCTATGGAACCGTTACCCTGGTAAAATTCATCCCTCGTATGCTGCCCCAGATGAGATGAAACCTAGAACGATGGAGATTCCGTTCACACAAACACATTGAATTAAGTGGAAGCGGGGGGGTTTAACAGAGTCAGTGTTTGAACAACACTAAATTATACCTTCGTCTTCAGTCGTCACACAAAAGTGGACTGACATATTATGGTGTACAGAATGCAATATCATCTAGATAGTTGCCATTAAAACCACCGTGGGCGATGTCCCTAGTTACAGGCTAGAAATGGGTCTCCTACTAACTGAAAAAAAAGGGTTTATTCCATAATAATTTCTACCCTTTCTCCGATCAGCTGTAAATATATCGAAGGATGTTTGAAGTTTACGTAAACTTTTATACCGATTTGTTTGCTCGCTAAATTCAGAGCAAGTCGCTCAAAAACATTAGCCGAGTATGTTTCCTTTAAAGAGAGACTGAAGGTGATTTTATTCACTTTAGAATGATAAATGGTAACATCAAAGATAGAAATTAATGGTAACTAAACGGGTTATCAACATGTTAAAATAACGCTACTTCATAAATCGGCAATTTGTTAAATTAGTGTTTGATGTAACAATTTAAGTGAAAATTTTAATTATCTGTTTATTTGTAGGATTTATGAGGAAGGAGCATTTGATTTAAGGGAGTAGAAATTTGAATACTAACGATAATAGGAGAAAAAGTCTTTGCGAGGAATTTTGGGCACGAAGAAACTAATGATGATTACTGAACTGGGACGGGATGCATTTTCCGAGTTATAAGAAAGCCCAAATGTCTAGTGGTACTTCTAACTTAATTACATGAAAAGATATAATCATTTAAAGATAACCATTATTCAAGTTGGAAAGCCAGCTTACAGGCTGAAACTAACCCGTGTTATTCCTACGACCCCTGTAGAAATGTTTAACACGCAATACACCAATGTTCAGGAAAATGTTACCCATCAGGGGCTAAAACTAAAATATTTTGAAAAATTATTTTATTTGGCTTTTTTTGTCGTTTCAATATGTGAAATTGGATATTTACCATTGAAAGTATAAAGTTCTAATTTTCAAAATATTTTATGTACAGGCGGAAAATTAAATTAGAAGCACTCAAAAGGTTGAAGAGGAATATGCTGGACTATAACATATACTTGCTAAAATAAACATTCCCGGAATTTACGAAGAGAGACTGGGATATATATATAGAAACATAACCCTTAACCTTTCTCAATAAGTATGAGTCTGCCGTAAAGCTATAAAATCAGGCATTATCCATGGGAAATCAAAACTAAAGAGACTGCAGTGCCATCTTGGATAAATGTTTCTCCTAAACACCGGATTAGAACCAAGGAAATTCTGCTTCTCTGGTCAAGTTACGGATAGAGATGGAGCCCACAGTAGACGATGGATTTTATTTCTGCCATATCCTACACCAAATATCCTTTTATAAAGGATATGTTCTAGAGGCAAATATCCTTTCGACCCATATTTATGGATAATATTACAGGGTTATGATAGAATTAGTAGAAAAGCTCTTTCACTATTTTCTCAAAGTAAATATAACTTTCCTAGTAATAAGTCCAAGTACTATCGTACCCTATAACTTTTAAAGGAAATTAATTCCACAGAACTTTCGTTAGCCCCCAGGTTATGGTCCTTTCGACAGAGACCTGATGATCAAAAGAACATTCTCTATACATTTTATGAAATATTCGATATCCTAGTACTCGAAACCTTCACTCAATTTGTGTAAATTTAAATTGAAAGACCCATGTCAAAGTCGCGAATTTTTATTAATTGATTTAAATTCTTAAACAGGAAGTTCTCTTAAAATTTAAAGAATGTAATGTTGACTATTTCATGGAAAAGGCCGAAGGCTAGGTGCATAAAAAAACATGAGGCGGAGTTTGAAACTTTTCGAAAGTTAAAAAGAAATTCAAAATTGGTCTAGACTTAGTGAAAAACCAAAAATATGTTTGAAAGTAAAGCAAAATTTCCTAGAATATTTAGAAACCAACATCTCAAGCCTCAAAACATCATCCTAACTAGGCCATAACACTGCAAAATATCGAAAACACTCAACAAGAAAGTAAAAGGGTTGGATTCAGGTGCGAATAAAAGGTAATTCAAATAAAGACTGTAAAAAACTGCACTTCATGGTGTTGGTGCTATTGGAAATTTTGTTTCGATCAGTACGCCATTTTAGATATCGATTCATCAATGCCAGAAATTCGTGTATTGATGATCAGTAATTCACGTGATTTGACACAAAATTAAAAATTAAATTAACTATTTAATTCAATTAATATAAATCAATCGAACCGTATAAAAACGTGCTCCTTTCGAAAGGTGAATTGCTAATTCCCGCACGAGGTTCAAACGATTATTATGGTTAAAATGATTATCCTTTCAATGTCTTACAAACTTCCACGAACTCGAGTAATATTATTTTAAATTGAAGAAAACTCCAAATATAGAATTATAAGCGTGCAATTTATAGGCCTAGAAATTTTCATCAGCGTTAATTTCAAAGCGGGTTGGTTGGGTATAAGGGTAACTTGGATTTAGGCCTTGGCTTGGTTGTGGACTCATTTTCCTCCCAATTAAAGAGAGATAATATTATATAGGGAGCGTGTATTCTCGAGTGGCACCACCCGGGAATTTAATTAAGAGGGAATTGGGGAAAATCGCGAAACCAGTTAACTCTTCAGTTAAAACTTCACCGTTCCTTAGTGCGTTTTGACATTCAAAAATTACAATTAAGCTTTTGGGAGGATCGCGGAAACTTAGAAACTGATTTAGTTTGCCGACGGAATTCCAGCAACAACTTTGAATTAGTTGTCCCGAACGGACACAGTCACGCCCCTCCCCCTTCTCCCGCTTTTCTAATTTCCGAGTTTCAATTTAAAAACTAGATCAAGTTCTAACTCTTCGCCATTGCTATTTGACGCCAATGGTTTGAGTACTCCCCTTTTCAAATACAACAGAGGCAAAGAAGGTCACTTAATTTTAACACAGGTATTGCAAATTAAAACAATCCAACTGATTTTCATATTAAAAGAATACAGTCACCTGATAGCACGATTTACCCAATATGCATTGTACTTTGTTGATCCAAGCAATTGGAAAATACAAATTAAATTATATTTCTAAATTTTGACTCATATTTCAAACAGACATTTTTTCATAAGGAAAAATTCCTTTTCATATGTTCCCAAAAAATGTTAAAAGAGTATTAATTTTGTCTTTTGTCTCTCACCACATATGTTACCAAAAGAGAGGAGCGAATCTCAATTCTGGTAAACAATTCTAAGGAAAATCATCGAGCGAAACAGACGTTGTTTTCTACTTAATTTAGTTACCCAACCCACAGATAATTAAGACTAATACTAGACTTTTTACGGTTTCAGAGTGAAACATCAAAAAGACTCCGCATCTCTCACAATTTCTCTCAGGGTTAAGTCTTTAGGGTCGGATGTCGAATTATAGCACAAAGAGAGTTTATAAATAAGAAAACATTAATCATTTGAACTTTAATTCATTACCACGTGCAAATATTGTGTAGAGCTAAGTACCTACTCTCTTATTTCCAGTAGAAATTTCAGGTGCCATGATTTATAAGGCGCTAACTGACTCTTAAGTTTGTACAGTGATAAGTAAAGAGACGAGAGGAAATACAGCGTCTTTAGCTTAAATAAAATAATCCCCCAGGAAAACTGAGGGTCAACATTTCCAAACGACGGGGTCAAAGCTATCGTCTTCCAACCCAAAAGTAGATAAACATGAAAATATCAATAACATTACAGCATCACCAGAAGTGAGCTACACTGAAGTTCTAAAACAATTTCCATTATCCCAAAAAAAGTTATTTTATCGTGAGCGTCAATAATGCACAGCGTTCCCTATAAACTACTGACAATACGAAGAAATAATAATAATACTGAAGCGGAAGTGTTCATTTCACTATTTCCGAACTAAATGCTTCTACAGATAGGTAGAATTTTAGTAGTTTCCAACTATATGGTAAGATAACCGTCTGAGAAAATAATAAAAGTACGGGGGTCTCTTTAGGTCTTTGCAAGTCCCTTTCGCTGTAACCTTTCCTTGATTAGAGCCCAGGGCAATCTAGGGAATTATCTGAACCGGTGTTTCCACACAAGTCCCTCCAAGAGGCTGCGTTTCCCCTAAGGAAAGATTCGAAATCACGTGAGGTCGTGAAGGGGGGAGGGGTATAAGCCCATCATTGTGGGAGACGGGTTAACTACCGCGGCGTCGGACTGGGCCTACCCCAAGATTTAAAACTCTTTTTTTCTCGGGAAGGTCGCTTTCCCTGCAGGCTTTTATAATACTTCCTTCGAATCTCCGGAAGTGAAGCTTAGTTCCGGTTGAACCCTCGTTTTCCTTCACTTGAACCTACTTCCCCTTCTACTTTACACAAAGATTTTCTCTCGATCTTCCTCTACCTATATAAGTCGTCCAGCAAAAGTTTCCCCAAAGAAAATGACTCAATCTCTTTTCGAGTGAGAAGCAGTCGGTTAGATTTTTCGATGAAAGGATTGATAAGTTTCTCAAACGGTTACAATTTCCGGAGGTTGGAAACGATATAAAAACAACCATGATTACACGCGGATAATAGCCAAAAGACGGAATAAACTATATATATATATATATAAATTCAAAACGTAAATAAACAAGAGTTTTATGTGTATTCTTTCTACTTTAATTACTCTCTCCTCAATGGGAAGTAACCCTGGATGCAACTAATATCATCGCTAAAGACGCTGTACCTTGACGCAATCTTTAACCAACTAAACTAATTGCATCACGTGTTCGTTCGATTCGGCGCAGAGTGAACTTTCCAGTGAAAGTCGAATATTGGAACTGGATACCTCTCCATTAATATTTCCTCCGCGCTCATCCGTTACCGCTTTTCCTCTCCGTGTCTCGATCGTCTTGTTGCGGGGCTTCTAAAACTCGTCTCTTATACCTAAAGAGAAAATTCCCTTACCGGCGGTCTTTGGGGAACAAGCTGGTTCGTTCTAAGACAGAACCGAGAAAGAGGAAGCGAACAGTGCCGAAGAGACCGTTCAACAGCCGTCGAGAAAATGCATGATTAAAAGCCCAGAGTCCTCCCGAAAAAGAGATAATGCGTTATCCGGGTCGAGTAAGGATCCCGGAAAATTGGCTCTTGGCCAGATCCCATTTGCGGGGGATGGGGAAAGGACCCTCGAGCGTCCCCCAACCCCTTTCCTGATAAGAAGATGCCACCGAAAGAACTAGCTGAAGATGGTGGAGGTTTTTTTTTTGCCTTCCACTTTTATAACGCCTATGGTTTCCCGCCTATAGTTTTCTCAACATTTTCCCGCGTTTTTTTCTTTTTTAAATTATACTTAACGTAGAAGTAGCAGTTGAATTTATCTTCTGTTCGTATACATATACATATACATATGCATATGAAATAATAAAAAAAAGAAAACTTGCAGCTTTTGTATGGCGTATGTTTATCAGAGCTGGGAAATTTAATTTGTTTTCAGTTATATTCTCTTGGATGTAAACAAAGAAAGGTTTTTTGCTCTTTAATCTAGGAAATATTTAAGGTATTTCGTTTCTAGGCCTAGGAATTGTATGTTTATTTATTTTTGAGTTTTTATTAGAAATTGCGGAGAAAATCTCTGTTCTAATAAAAGAAAATATTGCGAGATAATATTTATATTGACTATGGAAATCTGTTTGTTTTTCTTCAGCATTTGTGCTGTAAGGAATAAATATTGGTACACGCGTTGAAAGGATATTTTCAGTCTGGTGATGTAAGAACGCTATGTTAATGGAAACCAAGAAGTTATATCTAGTATCTCAGAGAGAAGGTATAAATTCGCCAGATTTCCAGCTTTATCTCCAGTCCAAACGTAGGTCCGGAGTCAATCCCCGTCTCTAAATTACAACCAGCATCTCATTGGTTCTTGAAAACTCACGTCAGCGCGACGACGCGAGTGACGAAAATTACAGTCATATTTTCCGACTGAGGAGAGGCGAAATAGCCCGGCCTCCTTTTACGTCCCCCCTTGTATTTTGAAAGGGGGAATGGGACTATGGCGCGCGAATACAAAGGCATCTTATACCTTCTCTCTGAGATACTGATATAACTTCTTGTGGAAACCGAAGATTATTCGAAAATTCTAACGATTAATCTATGCGAATTTGAATATTGGCGAAAAAAACGCACCCAAAATCTAACTCTTATCATGCTTTTATACATCTACCTCTTCACTGCTCGACTACATTACCGCAAAATGAACTGAACCGGGATGGTCCGCAGTTACGAATTAGAGATATCAATAAAAATAAATGCCAACGTGTCAGACGTTAAAGTAAAAAAAATGAACTTGATGAATCGAGATAAAAATTTATCCCTTTTGAGTGGCGTTGCAACAGCCATTCACATTCAGCGAAATACCAACTTTTCCATTGAAATTTTGGTCGCTTCCAAGCTACTCATGGGCTATAAGAAAGGTTTTATTTCTCAAAGGAGACCCGAAATAATAATTAGTGAAGGCCTTTAACTTATAATCTCATCATTAGCGAGCAGGTAATGGCCAAATTCGAGCCTTTTTCTCTCTTTTTTTTTCATTCTCTAGACTCAAAGAGTTAATTGCGTTCTTTCGGCTGACCATTACCAAAGGAGTCAAAAAATAAAAAACAAGAATTAATAAAGATCGTGCTAGTTTCAGAGGGCGCTATCAACCGAGTTCCTCGTTAACAAGCAAAGTCATAAGCATCAAAGAGATTGAACGCACCAAAAACAGAAAAGTCATTTTTCAGGAGGTAAAAAAAACCCTTGGTGAAACATCACAGACAATGAAACTAAAGGACCGTATAAAAATTCTGCTTTCAGCAAAGACAATAACCATACTAGTTTCGCTGGAGCAAAAACAATAATACCTAATTGCTGCTGTAAGACAGGAAAAGTACTGTCTTTGCGATTAATTGCGAACAATAAGTAAACTAACTTTAATCTCAAGATAATATAGACATGACAATGGGAATTCCTCTCTCCAATTCCTCTGTGTAAGGATGATACTTATATCGTGGGCGAATACTCTAGTAAATTAATGTCCACATCGCTAAATATCATCGTGGCACCACAAGAATTCCCAGAGTCCTGCAATAATAGTTACCTTGGAATAACTAATCTACCAGTCTTTAATTGTCACCTACACTGTGTGAAAAGGTAAGGACTTGAAAAACCTCACACGATTTACTATAGTCACAGATTTTTGGGTCTCTATCTTTTTACGATCTTGGGGAGAGTGTGTGTGTGTGTCAACTGACTTTGGTATGCGCTTTGCTCGATTAGAGTGCTCGAGCAGCTCGAACGCTCGTTGAAAAAGGTAAAGACTTCTTCATGGGTGCCAGAGTCGTAATCGTAAAGGGAAAAAAGGGTCACCCCTTACGTGCCCTGAAAGATACGGAAGGAAATGGGCGAGGAGATGTATGAAAAGGGACAGGAAACGACCGGGCCAGCAAACTGCGTGCGACTATGGTCTCGACTACCATACGAATGGTCTTTAATTTGTTGGCATATATATACACAAGTACGTCTCGTTGCGTGAATTTGGCGTGGGACTGCAAAATAAGTTGAGCTTAATAAAAAAAGTTACCAATCCGTGGGCTAAACATTTCATGCAGTTGGCTTAGTCAGCGTTTCGGCTTCCACGGTTTGGGCTTGGAGTTGATGATTAGTCAACCAGGACCTTATGGAAAACATTCTTTGAGATTAGGCTAGATTAGAATAAAAACGGTTTATTTATCTTTGGACAATTTAGTTTGAATGAAATATTGAATTCTTTTAGCAATTAAGTCATGTTAC
The DNA here is from genome assembly GCF_054372755.1 of Phalangium opilio. Lineage (NCBI taxonomy): Eukaryota > Metazoa > Arthropoda > Arachnida > Opiliones > Phalangiidae > Phalangium > Phalangium opilio. The sequence continues at coordinate 7,455,506 of NW_028324182.1, read as the reverse complement.
GTCAATTCCTAGGACCTAACGTTTCGACTTCCTTGATAAAATACCATTAAGATATCATATGTAATACGTATCCTTTGATACAATAGGGGATAAGAAAACGAAACTTTTCAAAATGTGTTAAGTAAAGATAAGATGGCAATGATACGCCTTCTTTACAACAACTGACAATAACCTTTTCTAATATCGTAATGTAAGTTTTTCCAAAAGAAAAAAAGAGGAGAAAAGGGGATGAAACAACAAATATGTCTGTATTGGAAAAGAAATATAAGAGTTTACCTTCAGTTACATTCTAAGATAGGATAAAATTTTCTTATTGCTAAACTGTTTAAGAAGGTGTGGATGACGGTGTTATTTCAGACCAATCTTAAACTGAATGCCAAGATACGTAGCCTATAAGTGGCAAACAAGATTGAATTGAAAGAAAGCCGGACCGTTCGTGAAAGGTTTTTCAGGGGGAGCGTTGGTTAGTCCCCCCTTCTGTTGCTTCTGATCGTCATAAAATAGCTCTTCGCTCTGAACCAATTTAATTTCTCGCTTCAACAAGTCCTCGATTATAACCCGAAGCTCCCTATTCTCTAACCGAGCTCGATGTCTTTTCTCTCTCTTTTTTCTGATCTAAGCTATCTCTAACTTTCATCTCGTAGGTGGCCACCTTCCTATGGCCGCATTCCAACCAACAGGCAACCACGATAGATTTCTCCAATTTTCCCAATTTTTGTTCTCCAAAACAAAAAAGGAAAACTAACCTCTATATCTACTACAAATTAAATTTATAGTGGTACGTGAGCTTCATCATGACATGATGTAATTTTTCTTACGTGTTCTATTGGGTCAATCGTTTTCACTGGACCTAAGCGTAATTTCGCCTAGATACCTTTGACCGACTTTAACTGTATTTGGGTTTGTAACATTTATAGCGTAGACAATTTTCTTCATCGAATTAAAAACAATTTCTGTATTTTCGTATATTTTAAAAAAGGAGTTAAAGGTATTTTTTTTTAAAAAAGAAAATAAAAGCAGCTTTTCAATTTTCGGGTCCGTATTCCTTTGAAAAATGGAACAGCGTAAGAATAGATGAAAATATTTCGCGCGGAACTAAATTTAGTTCTAATAATTCATATGTATTTTTGCCGTAGTGTTTGGAATACTTTCAAACATTCTTCGCTTTAGTATTTACACCCGAGCTGCGTGCGTGGGTTAGCTGTTAATATTGATTTCTTTTTACAGCGCAAAGATGAAAAGAATTTCTGCAAAAGAAAGAAAAGCTGAGAAAATAAAATAAGAGTTCTCTTTACTTCTCATAAAATGAACAAGATCGACAGGCCTCTATTTTTTAACATCACTTTAAACTGATCTCTTTATAAAGGTTTAAAAAAACTTCAAAATAGGCAGATTTTCTATAACTTTATTGGACTATTCTCCAGAATCCAATGTTTTTCAATAAGTGTTATAGAGTTAACGTTCAACCAGTCATAATCCATCAAAGCAATAAACTAAACACCATAGTTCCTCCGCGGGTTTAAAAACGTTAAACCTACGGAACCAACGTATATCGTTCGCGTTTTTAGAAACGAAGGCTTGCTGGAAGTGCACGAATTTCTTGAGAAATGGTCTTTTCTTTTTACCTATTTGTCTATACCTATCTCCTTTCTTCCTCCTTAGTGTTAAGGGTGTAAGTTATAAAAGTAGGAACATATGAAAAGAAGATATAGACGGTAGATGTATAAATGTATTCCAGCAGCTAGGAACGTTATCTTGCCCTGGCCCTAAACCACACCACGCACGATGCTATAAATGGAATATTTCCCTGCAGGGTCGTCAAAATGGCCTTTTCAAAAGAAAAAAGGAAAAAAATACCATCTAAACATTTAGATAAAAAATATGATAATTTTTAAAGTGAGAGTAAAATGGTGGTCAATATTTTGAAACTGTTCTCAACAAGGTTCGTGTACGAAATCCATAGGATTCGTTTAAAATTTCTATAGGAATTAATAAACATTTTCTTAAACCTAGTGCCAAATAGCTAAGCCTAATCCAAATGTTGTAACAACATTCTTCACGTGTCACTTCCCCACAATATGGCACAATGTTACTCGTTCTTCGTAACTACACATTTTAAATAGTAATTTGCGTTTTTACGGGACTGATGGCCTGCTATTAACGTAAAGTCAACATATAAGGTTTTGGTGGAAAATGTTTGGCGTAAAGGCGTTTTATTTTTATGGTTCATCATAAAGGACGCTATAAAGAATAGACGTAGAGAGAGAGGTAAGGGACGTTTGGTCTATTTATGTAAAATCAAGCTCAGCAAACGGTATACGTAATCTATAAGCGAAATACGCGTTTCCTCTTTCCCTTCACCAGTTTCCAGAAGTTTAACATATCTAACGAGATCTATAGCTCTTATATACAGCTCGGCTTTATGTAAACCCTCGATTGTCCCGAGAGAGAGAGAATAGTTCTCCAATTTACAATGAAACTCGATGAATAGGCAAAACCACAAACGCCTACGGGCGTTTTATAATCTGACTCTCTGTATTTTAGGTTTGAAGTTACGGTATACTGTTCTTGCAACTATATCACCGGAACATTGCGATATAGTAAGATTTAAATTTAACAGGGGTCAATGAATAAGTTATCGAGTCGTGGCAGCATCTATACTTGATTAATCGTCACAATAGATAATGAATAGTTATTGTCACTATATATTTTACGAGTAGCTCTGTTTTGTGAAAATTAGTGAGCCATGAACGAATTTAACCCAAGAAACAAGCGTTATTCCATTTGAAACGATTTATACCCGCAAGTAAAATCGTTATACCATAAAACTACACTTCTGTAAAGAGTCTATGGTATGGTATTGACATTTGAATATTTAAAGTTTAAATTAAAAAAAAACATCTACTGTTGGCTCAAGCGTAAACTTTAATACTTTAATCCTATACTAACTGATAACAACATCCCAAAAATTCCAAACCCCAAAAAAAAAGGAAAAACTCGCATTCTCAAAACTCGCCCATGGAAAAAGTTTAAGAAAAATTAAACCTTTAATAAAATAAAATAAAAAGAAACTGAACAAAAGTACAGTACACGTTCGCTGAAAGAAAGCCCCAAACGTTTTCAAATCTAGTCCAATAGCGCAACCTGAGTGTAAAGACTTGGATCCAAAAAAAAAAAAAAATAACTTGGCGGAAAAAATAGTATCAAGGAGTTCCAAGAATTTAATTTCAGAATAATCTTTTAGAAATGCGAGAGTATTGGGTCGATGGAAGAAGAAACGGGAGCGTAAACCTAAAGGCTTATACCAGAAATAGCCTCTAGTTCACCAGGCGTGAAAACGCTGGCAACATCTATGGATAGCCTCTGCACGTCCTTCATTTCAGTACCAACACGGCCAAAAATTGATTTTCTCATTAGTCTATTCTCATTTCGTTTGTAAAGAATGGCCGAGACAAGGCCCAAGGGTGGAGAGGGGGCATTGGGCATGTGCCCACTCCCGCTATTTTTCTCTCGCTTTCGCGGCCTGATCCCAATTTTGGACTAAGGACATGGTAGAGGGACCACCATAGTAACAAAAAGCGAGCCCAAAGAAAGAGGGTATCTTTCTGTTCTTTTAATGATTAGCGGTAAATTTCCGGGAATTCACTTGATTTAAACAGATTTTAAGTAGACTTATGGGGATCTGCAAATGAGTAAGTACTTATGCGATGTCGGAACAGTCATCCAGCGATTTTAAGAGCAGGGTCCCTCTACAGAGTAATTGGTGGATGGACAGGATGGCATGGTCTCAGCTAGCTAGAGCCTGGGGGCCCCGCGTATTTCAGGAAGAGAAAGTGGAACCAGTAACAAAAACATCCGGAGCTATTCTCCAACTGTATGGGCTGGCTCCACCGTTCCGAACGGGCATTGAAGGGGCGAAGGGGATCGGAGTTGGATGGTACAATCATTATTAAAGTCAAGAATGGCAATATTAAATTCCCCCTGTCCAAAAAGAAAGCCAAGGCCCAAAGCGACAAATTACCACAGACATATTCTACACATCGATTCTTATTTTTCTAACACATTCGCGATGCTCGTGTGAATAAAACAATAACGATGGAAATACGAACAATACAGAGAAATGCCAACCCTAACCAATTACAAAACTCTAGTTATCTCGCATTACGGGTCTTATCACGGATAATCTTCTTCGACGACAAATCGGACTTGATGAATGAAGCGAAAGGGGGGTAATAAGAAAAATGGACTAATACTCGAAATGCTTTCTTTCTAGCATTGTCATTTGTTAAACGTTGAATCTCGAATATGTCGAGGATTATACCCCTTTCTTTTGAACACAAATTTCGGCGACATTTAGGGGAAATTTCTCCTCGCTTTCATTCTACCCCCACTTACATTACAAAGTCTCATTGTTCTATTTTAGCACTTTTGTTGAAAATGAGCAAATCTAGAGAATCCTATCCTATTTCCCATAAAAATCAAATGAAAATGGAAATTTTTTTCCTATACTTCCCACCTTTTTTTTTTAGATTTTTGTCATTTTTTTTCGAGGTTTTTTATTTCAGGTCTCAGGCTAATTTACATTTATTGCAATATCGATAAAAGTCATTTTGTCACTTCCTATATTTTTAACTTTCTAGTTTGCCTCACACTATATGGGTTTGGCGATGTTTTGCAAGGGAGACTAAGGGATTAAAGGATTGAATGTCTGGGTATTTGGAAATTAAATTAGCCTAGTCTATAGCATTATATATGAGCTTCTAAAGAATAAATAAAAAAATTCGAATTGCGGTGGCTTCGAAAAGAAAATGTTTAGTGTATTTTTGTCATTGAATTTAGCCGATGTTTTCTATACAATCGTTTTAATTTAAAATTTAAATATTCAATTCAGTCTGGCATTTAAATTTCAGGGGATTTATTTAAGCTCTCTTAAATTAGATACCTTTTTTAAAATACTTGTTTTTATAAAATAGTAAATGTACCGTCGGCGTCGCGTCACCGTACTTGGATTTTCTTTAATAAATATCTTAGAAAGTTGTCCCTTTCTTCCATTTTGACCAAAGAAGATTAAGTGGGAATACTGCATCATAAAATTTAAAAACAATAATAAATGGAAATAAACCTTTTAAAGTAAAATACACGTTTAAAATTAAGATATATCGTATTACGGGCAAACTTACTCGTATGGTTATCAGGGATAGATTTAATTTTAGAAGTAGGAATGGAGAACAGAGTAATGTGGGCGCGCGTCAAAGTCCCGGACCTCCCCTTCCACGGGACGGAGGGGTATGAAAGAAGAGGCGGGTCATAGCGACAGAGGTAAAGGCGAATTACGTATTTTTCGCCGTCCCCGTCAGCAACGTTATCAAAACGTAGTTTAAGTGAGCCAATAAGATGATTTAAACTTTTCATTACGAGTTGGAGGGAGGGCTCTATACTGGGCTATGAGTCGGACTGAAGTAAATACTAACCATTCTTCATTCCTACTTCTAAAATTAAATCTATCCCTGTGGTTATAGAAACAATTTAATTTAAATTAAATTAAAAATTAAAGTATCTACGCTTTACTTACGAAACAACAGTTATATAAAGCGATTAAAGTCATCATAGTGGGTTAAAAATATCCATGCAAACACGAGTCTCGTTTTGCGTTTACCGCAATGACTTTTAACGGTGCTCCGGGCCCAAACAACGATTAAGCTTACTACATACACAACATTTACATATTGAAAACGGTGGTTTTGATAAAATAGATCGCCCCGAGGTCGTAGACTGACGTAACGGCTTTACAGGGTGAAGAGGGGAAAGAGGAGGTGAACAAACGCTTGACATATTTACGCGTAGATAAGGTATTAGACCTTGGACGATAGCTAAGCTAACCTAGCTTGGTTAATCAATTCTACGAGCGTATAATTGAGTAATTTCGCCACGATGAACGGGAGCAAGCGCCTTGCTGAAAATCGACAATTTATGAAGATAATTAAGAACAAAATCCATTTCATCAATTAAGTAGCGAAAAAAGTAAACAACGATAACAATTAGGCCATGAAAGATTTTTTTTTTTTTTTTGTAAAAATCAACAGTCGCTATACGCCCTCTTTCCAACGCTGTTTAAAAGGAAAATAAAGTGCGGGTTATTTATTTTAGAGTGCATGGTTAGATTCCCTTCCTTTCACGATGAAAAATTATACAAATAAATCTCAGTTAACACTAATAAGGATGCCAAGTTCTTTACTTCATTAATTATATTAAATTGTCCAAATTGGTCATGACACAATTTTAATTGTTTACATTCCAGTTTCAAATGCAGGCGTGTAACGTTATCACAATAATGTAAAACTGGGAAACGACAAAAGATGTTGTGTTAGTGGTATTTGTCGAAAGCTCTTTCAGACAAACCCTCCCAGTACTAGAACTTACTATTGACAGTGTTAATTTGTAAATACATCGTACCCCTGTTAGAGAATTCATTTACCTGATGTCGATGCATTCGAGTTTAGTAGTAAAAAAAAAGAAATAAAAAGGTGGTGCGTTCAGGGAAATAGGTCTAAAAAAAATTCGGGTCAGATTGTCTATCATATCCCTAATGCCAGTAAAAGTCAGAAGGTGGCTCTGAATGATCGATCATTTTTGGCCCAGATCCAACCCTTTATGACAGATTTTTAGAGCTAAGATTGTACCACGGTTAGACGAAACCCTAAGGCAAGGTAATACCATTCTCCTAGCCTTTGCACGAGCTTTAATCTTGAGATGAAAATAGTTTTGAACTCTCTCTCTAGATGGAGAAACTGAAAGAAGGTTCGGTCCCATGGAGAAAAGGCGAGAAAGCTTTTTAAACGAGTTTTGCCCAAGCCATCAACATTCCAGAGGCCCATGAAAACCTAAGCTAGCCCTAGACCTAGAAGGCCCTAACGTAACACCAATTTCGCCTCTATATTGTCTATATTCCCCTTTAGTGGCAAGGGATATCAAGTTTTTACTCGTTGTCCAAATAACAATAAAACAAGGTGGTTTTTTTATGTAATCTAATTTCACCATTTTCAAACAAAACCATCCTGGTGCGAAGGAAAGCGACAACAAGGGTAAGTAGAACCAGTGTGGTAGATAGTTCTTAATAGTGCCGCTACTTGACGCTGAAAAAACATATCCCGATTTCTTTGGTAGGCGTAGTTAAAAGCCAAGCAAATCAAGAAGCGAATGATCGAAATTTAACACTGCAATAAAATTTGCTCTCTCATTTCTCTGAATCAACAAATCACTCATCGAATGCTCCAAATTCACACGATTGCATCGACACTCGTAAATCGTCTCCAAAATAATCACCCACGTCTTAAGCCGTAAAAAAACTGAATTCGTTGTTTATTGTACTCCATCTTGATTTACTCTTGATCAGGAAGAATTTGAGAATTTTTCGCATTAAATTTCTTTGAAAAATATATGTCTTTGCTTCGAAAATTCCTAGCTACGTTGCAATTTTGGGTTACACCGAGTTACGCTAAGTGTAGCGCTACATCTTAGGTACTCTTTTTTTTTAAGAAAGTAAAAACCTGAAACCCAAAAAGCTTTCAAATTAAAGCAAAATTCTTTTTCTTTCCGAAATTCGCCAAGTAATAAAAAATCTCAAAAGCAAAGAAAAAAAAAGGAAGAAATAGAATATCTAATTTCTTTCCAGTTTAACAAGGCGATAAAGACACCTATACTGTAATATCTCCAGGATAAGCGAGGCAAGACGTAAGTGTATCTAAAATTAAATTCATGTATAAGAAATGATCCTTTGAAACTAAACTCCAGAAAATAAGAGGTTTCCTTAGAAAGTTTCCGTTTCAACTTTTGGTTTGTTCAGTGTCGTTCGTATTCAGTCTGTTCATGGCTCTGGAAAAGGTTTAGGGAACTTTACTTGGCGCTTTACGAGCGAATATTAAAACGGTTCGTTTCGGTTTGCCTGTCGGAACGCCCGCCTCGATTTAGGTAGCGGCTTTCAACGTTGCTTTTTTAACGATTGATTCGAACCTAGCTACTGCAGGGTTTGAACTTTCTTCCTCTTTTTATCCCCTCTCCTGAAAGACTTTTAAAATATACACGAGTTTTAAGGAAAAGGAAGAAAAAGGTCGAGTTTCCAATTTAGAAGTCTCTTTTAACCCTAATTTGTCTGCTCGGCAACTTGAAAGACGGATATCGAAAGGGGGGTTAGACATTTTGTGTATGGAGCTATTTAAACCGCGCCTTCAGAATTATTGCTTTTCCAGGAGAGAGGATTGAATTTTTCGTATAAATTTACTGGTCTAGTGGCTAGAGATGGGAATAGATGTATTTCAAGCACAGACAGAAATAACTCAAATAAGTACATGGCAAGACAGTGTCCGATATCTTTTTAGAATATTACGAGGGGGGTGTTATTAGACAAGTTTTCCTTAAAAATGTTGGCTTATTTCCATCCCTGGTTTCAATTTCATCTTTCATTGAGAGCGCCTCACCAGAGATAGGTTAACTTTCAACAACAAGTCAGACGAAACACTTCCGACCATAACTTATAAGGCATTCATATACTTATGGTTAAGATTCTAACATTAAGACTTTCATTATAATTCTGTTTATGTATGTAGTGAATTTTTCTTGATTGTTATATATATGTTTGTTCTTTAATTCCAAAAGCGTAAGGCGCGCTTTGTTCCGCGCGTGATGGTTTCCCCCCGAAAATTGTTCCGGGTGTTTTTCTCTTTTTGTTTTTCTTTTTGTCGTTTTGGTTCTTGGTTTTCCGGTTGGTGGATTGTTACCGAAATGTCCTTTGTTTCATTTCCTCGGTTGCCTGGATCTCGGCTTCACTAGCCACCGCACTGTAGACCGGGAAACCTAGCTTCTGCTGGTACATACAAAGCCTTTTACCGACCAGTGGAGAAACTGAATTAATCGTTAGAATTAACGTAAGGACCTGAGATTTTCTTTTCTTATTTAAATCTGAACAAAACGAGCACGTTTCTCTAGATCTTATACACTCTTTCTCGTGTGGTACGTAAACTAATATGAACGTTTCTGAAAACTCGGGTCTTTTATCCGGTTTCTCTCTCTCTCTCTCTCTCTCAACTAGGGTTTAGTTTTAGAAACATATTCTATCGACTGATTTTAATTGTAATCTCCCCTAAGTAGTACAAAACCAAGAATTCATAATAACACGCTACGAATCACTAAACAAACCCTTTTTAAGGCTCATCTCGCTGAAATAAGTGAGAGGAGTTATATAATACGTGGACTTAAATCGTGATTATCTGATTTACGGAATAAATCACGGAATCAAAGCCCTAGAGTTGCGAATTATTAATAGTAATCGATCAAATATCGATGTAAATTAGCTATTTCCTGTGTATAATACCGCTTCAGACCGAGATCTGAGAATAAATCCCTACTTGAGCTGCGTATATTCGCGAATTATATGTGGTAAAATGACTCCAATTAAGTAGCACTTGTATAAATTTTTGTTCAAAATTATTCTTATATAGTAGAGAAACCTTTTCGATTGAACCAAGCAGGCTTGAAATTTTGCAACTATGTATTGTAACTAGTATACGGGTAAAAACTAAAACTAGCCTTTATAGGTATAAGGCGCTTGATTACCAAACCGTGAGTATTTTTCCTCGCAGTTTTCTATATAAATACCGGCTTTACAACATTCTTAGTTTTCTCTAAGGACTTCAGGTATACAAGAAGAGAAAAATCTGACCACTTCTCTTTATTACACTTGGCGAGTAAGGTGAATAGTGTACGTCCCAAGATTTACAATGAAGGAGAAGGCGGGAAGATGTGAGAAAACAGGGACGAGAAACGTACCTCTTGAGCTTCTTTTCTATCTACTGGTTATCCCCGGAAAAATAAGCAACTTTCAAAGGGATCTCGCGGGAATAGATTAAAGGCAGTACTATATACCGGCTTTGGGATGGATATAGGAACATTAAGTTGCATGGGGGTTCAAACGACCTTTTACGTAGGACTTACGCTTGACTGCAGCCCTCCTCTGGAGTCTAGAGATCATGGTATAGTGTCTAAAGTGTACCTTCATAGAAAATATCGCCCTAAAATGCTTCCGGAGAAAAAGTATGGTGTAGATTTCGTTAAAGTGAGACTGAATAGAATCTTTTAATTAGTATTAATTATTAGAGTATGGTAAAATAGCAGTTTGCTTCTAATATAATATAAATTTTACTCTAAAATTCTCTGCTTCAGACTGAGGCCTTAATTTCGATATTTTCTTGTAAACCTTCTGTAAAGTTATAGATGTATACATGATTGCAATTCGTAAGACATGCTTTTTTAGAATAATGAGAAAAAATAAGTGCTGTGTAAGTACAAATTATGTACTAAATCAATCGATTAATTTTTCCGGAATTCAAAACAAATAATTATTACCAAATTCACATTCCCTTTAAAAAAGAGAAGAGATTTTTAAATTCAACATTTTGCGGGAATGGATGTTACCGTTCTCTGGCCCCATCGTTTTCTGGGTGCATGAAAAAAAGTTATGTATTTTTTATCAGCGTCATAAAAATCTCCGTTAAATTTACAACTGATTACGCAGCTACACCCTCGTGCGGCGAGAAGTGATACGCCTTTGAACATCTCCTACATACTTTTATAGTTAATATATCTTAAATATTAAGGCTTGGTAAGATTCAGACTTAGGTCCTTTTGTTTCTAAAGCCCGATTTACATTCAATCTCACGTATCATTGCCAAGGTTAAGGGCACTTTTTTTTGCTTCGTTCTTTTCGTATTCCAAGATTCTCTTTGAAAGTTACCCCTCAAAAAGAAGGTGCATAAATTAATATTAAATGAGTTAAAAGGATGCTTACGTGGGCTAGAGTTTAAGGTTTATATTTAAGAGAAAACTAAATCGATACTATATAGGTCCGGGCTTGAAGCAAGGGTTAAGGGTTAGGTAGGAGACCGAGTCATTAAAATGGCATAAATTATCCGAATTTAATGAGAAATTTATTCCTATAAGTTTTGATGTGGAAATAATTAGTTTTAAAACATTTTTGATGATATAATTTGAGTATTTTTATCATAATTCGCTCATAATATTTCATTTCCCTCCACCTCTAAGAAATAGACCAAAAAATTCATAATTAAAAGGCGAGTTTTAAAATGTTGAATTTTGCTAATTGGATTTGATCTACTACATAATTATCAGAACTCATGCAAGCCTTAACTATCATTATTATTATTTTAAATTTTAAGCCTAATTGCGCCCTATTTATTGCACCACATATAAAAACCATTATTTACACATCAATGGATCCTTTCTATCGAAACCATATTTAGAGCGAAGGTTTATTGCCGCTACTCTTTGGGATAAGAACTATACTTCAAACAAGGCTTAAATGGCCAAGGAATACAAAAAAAAAGTGAAAGAACAAAAACCAGTCGCGTCATAATAAAGTGAACTTAAAGCCCTCCCACATTTTCCAAAGGAAAAAAAACTGGTTTCCTTTGGGAAGCTAAGATCCAAAGTGACTCGAAAAAATAGGAAATTTACAGAGAGAAAAAAAAAATAAAATAAAAGTAAAATTTCGGCAGGGTCCAAAAAAGTTAGCCTCCTTTTTTATTTCAAGTGGAATCTGTGACAAGTGAGTTTTTGGCAACTTCTATTTCAGGAAGTTAGCGTTTGGGGTGAGATGAGGGACAAGGGTGGTGCGACCTCCGGGCGACCCAATGAGGAGGGTACAAGACTTTCCTGTCAACGACAGGCAGGCCCCGTTGAAGCGCGTAATAAACTCGCCAGTATCGAGCCAATGCGCCTTATATAGAGCTAAGCCTAAGCGAGCCTCCCAACTTTAACCCCTTCCTTTTATTTCAAAGTTAGGCCTTAGCTCTTTTTTTTTAAAAAAGCTCCTTTTTTTCCTTTTCGGGATCCCTGTCGAGTTGGAAAAGAAGGAAAACGTAGGAAAATATGCCCAGGGAAATACACAGTGACGTACGTGGCTTGGAGAAACAAGATGGCGTTGCGGACAACCATATAAACGTTTGATTTGAATTAACAATTTAAGTCTCATCTCAAAGGACTATACAGCTAAACTTATTAGTTTAATATTTTCAATTGAATCACATTTGAGATGAAAGTGTCGTGAAAATATCGTCCGATTTGAACGAAATAACGATACCCTGAAACCCCAAGCATTTTTAAGGGTTAAAACGACAGAAACCAACGCGCGGGAAGAGCGGTTCTCCTACATAGTCTACACTCAGTTTCTTTTAGCGTGTGCGAGAATAAGTCTGGAAAGAAGGAAATTCCGTGGCGGAATAAAGGAAAATAAAAGAGTTGAACGGAGAAATGACAGCTAAGAAAATAGCGGGTACCAGTTGTATTATTAGATTTCACTCTCCTCCCCATTCTCGCTAGCCAAGGCCCTTTTTTCCTTTAAGCCTTAGCAAGTCATCCTCCCCCCCCCCGGGTACCCCAGACTGACTAAATTGAGGGGTAAAAGATTCCGCCACGATTCCTTTTTATTTTTCCTCGTGTTTCAGTCGAATTCTTCGAAACTGCGAATTATAGAGATTGAAGGGCAGGAAATTTTTGCGATTGTTTCTTTATTGAGGTTATTTTATATTATATTTCTTTTTTGCAACCCTTTTTTTTTCAAATGTAATTTCCCCTATGGGGACCACGAAAGCTCTCAGAAAATCTTTCCAATCTTTACAAAATTTACGTTTTTTCTTTTCAAATCGTACACGCAAATAAAAGTCAAGGGTGATCCCTTCTTAATGACGTTCTTTATTCATAAAAAGTTTGTATTCTTTCTTTCTTTTTACTTCTGCTTAGGATCAAGAGACAATTTAGGCCAAATTAAGGGCTCTTTAGGATGCTCATTTTAAGAATTTCTTTTACTAAGAGACTCATTAAGTTCATGGGGTTTTTAACATATATTTTTTTTTTGATAATCATGATATTCAAGTATGAATGTATATACAGACAGGAGCATTTAATTATGTCATAGTTTAAGGGTCAGTGGTTCAAATATTTTTGCTTTTGAGCTTATTTTGAAATTTCTTTTACTAAGAGGTTCATTAAGTTCATTGAGGTTTTTAATATATTTTTTATAATCATGATATTTAAGTATGAATTTATTAAAGACAGAAGAATTTAATTAAGTCATAGTATAAGGTCAGATGTCCAAAAAAGTTTGCTTTTGAGATTTTTTTTGAGGCATTCGGAGTTCGTTTGAATATTTTTGGTTATTACTTCAAACCTGCATGGTAAGCGAAAGTCAATTTTTCATATGTAGTAGTGAGAAGCATATCCGAAGTTCCCAGTAACGAAGACACAGAATAAAGATTTCAATCACATCTCCCCAATGGACACGCACATAAGCAAACTACTCCCTCAAATGTATTCACATATCTACGATTGCAACAATAGGTAGTACATCTACCTTTAACCATAGATACTTGATATGGTAATTTCGATTGTAAAATAGGACAAATCAATACAAAGCAATCGAAGTAAAAGCTGCTTGGTTTAAATAATACTACAACATTAAATTATGAAAACCTCCTATTCCGCGCGGTTCGATATCAATTTAATAAATAGAAAAGGGAAGAGTCTAAGGTAAAAATTTCGAATCTTAAAAATAACGTTTCTAAAATTACGCATTTGGGGATTGGGTAATATCGGAGAGGTTTTCGTACATGTACCATGGAGTACTTTTGAATCCTAGGTAATTGAATTTTTAAAAACGTGACGCGTTACTAGAGCATGTACGGAGATATTCCCATCTACTCCTACCTTTAGATCTTTTAAGCGTATAATAAAAATAATGGCAAGTATACGTTAGGTTTAATGTAATCAGAGAAAGGCAAAGCCGCGGTTGCTTAAAGTCTCTATATGAAATACGTATCACGTATTTGTTATTTTCAAAGAAAAATAAAATAATAAAGTAACGATATAGTTGCGAAAACCATATTAAAGACCAAAAATAAAATCAATGGTTAGAAAAATAAATTTTAAACCTTCAGAAATAATACTTAAAAAAAATGTTTACGCAAGATAGTGAGAATGTCGAAACATTAAAATCTAAAACAAAAAACAAAACCTTTAAAAGAAACATTAAAATCTAAAAGAAAAAACAAAACTGTTCAACAATTAATCTAACAAAACAAAATTACTAATTAGCATATCGCTTCATTTGATATTAAATTTAGATAAAAAATTAAGTTGGCGATAAACATTTCAGTAATAAAAAATAAAAAATAAAATAATAATAATGAAGAAAAAATTGGGTTTGATAAAAGAATACGAAAATGAAGAGCGGTGAAGGCGGAAGTAGAGGAAGAAAAATTCTTATTCTCTCTTTTTTTTTTTTTTTTTACTTTAGTTAATAGCAGCTGTATAGGTAGCCATGAAGCGAAACTTCCTTAACCATACCATGCACGCCTGAAAGAAAATTACTCTCGAAAGATTTGGAGAAAATTTTTATTCGGATATAAGCATGGGAAAAAAAGAGAGAGACTGGGGATGAAGCGGAGGGGGGAAAAGGCGGAAGAAAATATCTTTTTACGGCTATTATTAAAGGCGACATTGGAAGGAAAGTCGAGCTAAAATTACGAGTCGCAGTCATTTCCCAAAGGAGAGAGAATAATTGACGTAAACCCCAACGCTATATCATTTTTAATTTCTTTTCTACTTTCAAGATATGTCACATTTTTCTTTTTTCTTAAATAAAACGTTCCGCCAACCCATAATAAATAGTTAAAAAAATTCAAGAGAGAGTGACTTGAATAGAAGTTTCATTATCATTTAGGACCAAAACTGCTAGGTAACTAAATGCTATAAAAATTATTAAATTTTAGAGAAAATGATGTTAGGTATTATTTTTAATTAAAAATATCAATAAGCTATGAATGCATTATGTTTATATATTTACTGGCAACACTGTCAAATATCGGAAAACCTAGCATCGTTGCCTATAGAAGATCATCTCTGATACCGACATTACGACCTCAAAATAGCTAAGCAGGTTTAGATGAAGCCGTATTTATAACGTGGTTTTCTATCGATTTAAGCCAATAAAACTTTGGGATTGTATTTTTTTTCGATATATATGCTTAGTTGCATCTTCTCTGGATTATTTGTGATCCTGTTCTAAGGATAGAGTGATTTTCAATCTTGAAAATGAGCCCTTAAACTTTTCATTTCAAGCACCCAAACATAAGTTATGACAATTTTAAGAAAAGTGTTCCAAATTAGAGCCGTTCCAAGTTAGGGCTTCTGTCTTTAATGGTTATATAGAGAGAGCCTCTCTTTATCTTTAAGAAAAGCTCGTACTTCGTAAAAAGAAAAAATATAACAGAAATTTAATTGGAAATTCCCCGGTTTTGAAATAAAATGAACTAATCCCGAGCTAGGAAGAAAGGGGGGGTAACTAGTTCTGGCTGCCTTTTAGATCTCGTTTACAGCTCGGAAAATTGCCTGACATTTTAATGAATTTACGAGCCGTAATTATATAGATATATATATATATACATTCAAATTACAGTGGTTTGTTTTATTGCGGTCCGTCCTGTTAATTATTAATTTCGCCTAGCCACCCGAAAACAGATTTTAAAATCACTTCACTATACTTAATGTTTCCGTTAAAAACTCATTATTAAATCAAGTTTCGTTTTAATTGAATATCATAGTTACAATTATTGAAAAAGGAAGGCCCGTATTTTCATAAAATATTAAACCAAAGAGAGTTTAAACGAAGCCGACTTCCAGGCTGAATCTTTCTATGTATTTTCCCATAGCGCCTGTAAATGTTTCACCCGCAGTACACCAATGTAAGAAAAAAATTCGTGATTCAGAAAATTTTATTTATAATTCATTAGTTATTGTTTTCCTTGCTTTGAAATATTTAAAACAAAAATCTTAATAATCCTTATAAGCTACATGGTATAAATCTATAATATATAAAACATATTTATTTTATTTATTGCGTTTGAGGTCGGTAATAAGCATTTATTTTTAATAAAACTTTTAATATTTTAAGCTGGGCCACGCGCGTGTGGAACTAGTTGCATTCCAAAGGTTTATTTATTTACTTTAATCCTAATGGTTATGGCTGGCTCAGCGAACAATAGAACTAACAACTATTGACTTTAGGGACGAACATAACTATCATAAATATATACATGCCTTAATATCGAACAATGAACACCTCAACAACAGTATTAAATCGTTATCTTTGAAGATTGCGTCAATAAAACATAATATACATTAATTAACTATTCATTGGGTTACTTCCGGCTAATTATTTTTGACATCTATGGGATAATAACGAGATCGTGCTGGTAATGGAACCGCTTGGCTGGCCGCTAACCTTCGACATAATTTCGTGGAGCGCACGCGATGTGTATAGTGATAAAACTAATCGATTAATTGAGCCCCCAAGACCTAGTTTTCGTTTTAATACAATATTGTACTGTGTAAAAACATACTTCAAAAAATAGAAATATTTTGGAAATATGCCTTGGAAATATTGTTAAGTGGACTTAACTGTTTCCTAAAATAACTTCCCCATTAAATGTCCAAAAAGTTAGAATGTTACTTTGAAATGTAGACTTATCGTTGTTTTATTTTTACTTCGGAACCAATTTTGGCTCTCAGAGTGGGGACATACGTAAAAGGTTATTACCAGAAAGTCGGTCTTTAAAATTAGCTCGTCTAATTAGCGACAGAAGGCATGCAGGGTTCTTTCCCTAATTAACTTCGAGTCTATCAAGCCTACCAGATCGTTTCCCGGGGGAGGGAATTAGACGGTAAATTAAAAATTAAAACAATTAGTATTTAAATGAAACTCAGAATGAGACGAGAAATAATTTGGTTTAATTTTATTTCTGGAGACACGCTTAGTCTGTAAAAATATCCCGTTGGGCCAACAGAAATTTTCATCATATAATGACTACCAAAAACTTCAAGTCAATTTAAATTTCAAAAATATCCTTATTCGGAATTATTTTAGTTAATTTTGGGAATTAAAGGAATCTAGGCACTCTAGTGCAGCTGACAGCTCTATATTTTCCCTGTGAAAAAAGACAGAATTTTAAATAAGTCAAATAAGGCTTAGATGGGGAATCAAAATAAAAATTCCAAATAAGCTATAGGTCTTCCTGCAAGTAGATGGTTTCCACGAATCAAATATAGAGAACGTCTGTTCAAAGTTACTCAGGTTTGAACCTAGCTTTATAAATAACAATTTTAAATTACAGCGCAGCCTCCAGGATATTATTTACGGGAAAATGGTTTCCAAACACATCTACCTGTTTTTCGTCTGACATTCCAATGGGTTAGAGCATTAATACTCCTAGACTAGAATTTGAAAGAGGTAGAGCTTTTGTAAAAAGAAAAATAAAGTCAACCGTTCTCTTTTCTGCGCGGTTTTCCCTATTCTTCTTATGAAAAAGAAGGGAATATAAAACTCGAGTCACGATTTCAATTCGAATTTTATCTTTAAAGAAAATTCAATTGCAATTCAAAAATGCGACAGAAAAAAAGAAGACCAGTTTCGATTGAGCCATTGTTAGAGAACCTATTGGAAATGCATGTTCTATTTTGAGTTCCATGAACTAGGACCAAATGAATAAGAAACCGGAGAGCTTTGTTATACCTTACACAAAAAAGTCACAGAAACTAAATGGAATTTGGAACACGATCCAATAAAAATTTATAATTAAAATTTTGTTTTAATATTATTATTAAGAAATGCCATATTATAAGCATAGGTTCATAAGATGAGTCCATAAGTTTGTCACTTTTTACAGAGCTTGTCATGAAGTGACGTAGGTCATAGATTCTCGTAAAGTGACACCTGGTGAGGCACTGTCAAAGGCTTAGTACAGAATAAATAAAAAGATGGACTGCAAAATCGACTGTAGTCCATTCTCATCTCGTTCTCGAACTAGCATTACGAAGTATAAGTAGTGGCATACTTATGGAACATATCTCATAAACTTAAGTTATAAGATATACCGGGAGTTTCTCTTCTTAGTCAAAAAGTACGGTAGTATATGTTGGAAATTACCTGTACAACATACCTATATTAGAGCCAGGAGTCCGGCATAACTCGCGCAAATTCTTTCAACACCTACTTGTTCTTTTTTTCCCCTCGAAATGTAACATGGCTAATATGAATATTTTTCTTTTTAATTTACAGCTTATGTCAACTAATATAGGGAGTTGAAGTAGGGTGTGTTTCCACTGGATAAACAGTAGGTATTTTAGCATAGTTTTTATTCATTCTACAAAAGAGAACCTTGGTTATTTTTTCCATTCTTTTTTCTCACACCAACACGCGCGGGGAATCCGAGTCCGGCATGCACGAAAGGCCCCGAGCGCGCCAGGCTAAAGCCTTATTTATAGGTCTTTAATATTCATGGAGTTTTGCCTCTCTCTTGGCAATTTTTCTCCCTTTTTCGGGGCTAAATAATTAAGAACGCTCGATAATGCTAATAGCAAACTCGTACGTACCGTCGCTCGCCAAACACATTCTACTTCAGAAACTCTTACACCTACGCCCCTCTTCTACACTGTACCTACCACCTTCTAAAGCCTCTCGTGACGGCCATCAGCTTTCTTAGTCTCTTTAACTAACACAAGGAACATTGCTACAAGGAGAACTGTCTCTTTACATAAACGGGAGAGGAATTCTGTGTGGTTTCTCATCAGCGCGCGACGATAATGAAGCATTTAATTTAACAGCGTAACAAAATTAAATCACTACTTCAAGCTAAAATCTTTGGCTCACTTCAGTTATAATAAGTACAATTATTATTCCATCGCATCACTAACCGGTTCACAAAAGTTCAGACTAAAATGTTCGGCAAGCTACAACAATAGTATTAAGACAAATAAGAGAAATCAAATCTAAGGATGATAGAAGTTGCGGAAAGAGTGAAGTATAATCAACGTTCATGACGACTTCATCTGATATATTACATCTATAATTATCATTAATTTAATAATTTGTCATGTATGCTGGTCCCCATTAACAGTATTTGAGATCTTCCCTCGTTTCCGATTTACTCGTGTATGAGATCAAATTGCAACTCCAATACCAGCACGGTGTTATTTCTCCTTACTCCGAGTAACTTTTCTTATGTCTCGCGTTAATTTCTTCTCGAGAAACGCTGGGAGTCTCTAAGCTTCTAGGGGAACAGAAAAGGCGTTTTCCGCGTTCTTATTCGAAGATGTTTTCCGATATAACAATTAACATCTGATGGTTTTCCACGATACGAAGCGCGGCCGGTTGGACGATTTAATAAGTATTTTTCTCGTTGATCGATCGTCTTTATATTTAACTTTCATGAGAAAAGGGAAGGCTAAAAAACTTTTTTCGGATATTTCCTAATAAGAAACTCCGAGAAGTAAGTTGTTATTAAACTGCGTTTCGTCAAATTCTCCAAAACACGCCCATCAAAAGTTTCCAAGAAATAAATGAAACAAGACGGCCCAAGGGCTCGTAATAGTAGCCATATCGTACGAGTGAATAGCCCCTCTATACCCTACCCTAATGAGTGGATAACCCCTCTATACCTTACCCTAATGAGTGAATAGCGCTATCTTTTACAATGCTTAAATGATTTACCGTGCATAAAATCAGAGTGAATAGCCCCTCGATTCCCCACTCTAAACAGTGATTAAATTATAACCGTATAAATTTACTTATGCTGTAATTCTAACATTCCGGCGAATCGAAGAACAGATAGTTTTTAGTGATAATCCCCTCGATGAGTTTACAACATAGACTTATGCCGATGCACACTTATCGCATCTTATAAATTTCTAACAAGGACTTATGCCCAGAAACTTTTGAAAGAGAAAGTTTAGTTATAGTGATTACGCATTTTAGTGATTATCCCCTCGAATTACCTTTAGCAATGCTAAAATGATCAAACGCATAACGCTCATTTAACACTATGTTAGCTCTATCTAAACCCACATTTGAATTAACCGCCAAAACGTTCCAGTCAAATATAACATAGATGACGATAGCTACCGAACGAGAACGAAACACATGAGGAGCGCGGTAGAAAAATCGTTATCTATTTAATTAGCACATACATAAAAAGAAAATAAATATAAAAACCCCAAACATACAAATTCATAAGTATTCGACCCCACAGATAAAAATTCAAAAGTTTCCGACCCCACAGATTAAGAGGTACCCACCCCATATCACCCCGACATTTTAGAGATAAAAATAAATAATAAAAAACTCGGAGTTTCTATCAAGTCTCTATGGTTTAGTGGTTAGAACGTTTGTCTACTACGCCAGCGACCCGGGTTCGATTCCCGGGTCTGACCTGAAAAAATTTTAATTATAATTAAATCTCTAACCAAGCCCAGTTACCTCAATGGGTGGGTTGTGGTAATATAAAGTTCCTTTTAAGCTAAAATCTGACGATAACGAAGCGACAACCCCGGCCACTACTACTAATACTACTACTACTACTACTACTACTACTACGACGGCTCGGGTCAAACTAAGAGCCTATCGTATACTACGATATGGCTAAAAAGGGGATAATGAAAACAAGTTGGTGTTGTTAATACAAGAGCCCTCGAAACGAAATGGTTCGGCTCCAGTTTATTTACTCTTGATTGTTAATTATAGCCATACTTTGATAAATATATGACAAATGAATTTGTCTGTACTGATAGTGGCAATTGCAATCAAATTATGGCAGTAGGCAGCCCCTCACGTTGGTTCCTTTAAAGAATTCCTGCAACCAAACTCAAGTCAAGATACCTAAAAACCCTTCCGTTTTTCTCAGGGTTTAAAACCCGACACGACTATGTTTACACGACAGTAAAAATAAAATGATAAGGTAATTTTAGCGAGTGTCGCGATGTTTGTTATATAGATCAAGCGATTAATATTGATTAATTTGGAGACGCCTGGCAAAACGACGGCTGTCTGCTGTATTTCAATTTCGACTCTGGAAGTCTGCCACACTCCACTTTACCAAATTAAAGTTGGTAGGCTTTTAGGTCATAGCACATGATCGTCCAACACTTGACCAAACACAAGCGGAATAACTTAGGGCTAACAACTCTTATATCGCGTGTAATTTAAACAATAATTAATTTATCACAATTTTTCAAAAGAAGCCCGTGGTTCGGTTCAGTTCAGCTCTAAGTGAAGCTAGAAACTACAGCACAACATTCTCTGGTCTTATTTTTATTCTTTATCAAACGCTTTAAATTGAATTTAGTAATTCAAGCAACATAAGCGTGTTATCTGTCCATTTTGTACTTCTTTATTTCTCAAGCGGAAGATTTCTTGTTTTCAGGTGAAACCAAGAATATAAATTTAAAACTAAAGTTAAAAGTTAAAAATAAAAGTCTAAAATAGACTTTACTAAAAAAGAGCTGTAGTATTAAGCACACACATTTCTTCAAATTTTTAAATTAAAATTTTCATCACGGTGAACTAAAGCTTAAAGTAAGCAAGAAGAGGGTTTAGGAAGGAATAGTTCTTTCAAAAGTTAAAAGGGTTTTCGGATTTAAATGGGCCTTGGAATATTCCGTAACCCATAGAAAAGAAACGAAGGAAAAAATTTTTGGAAAAAAATAGAAGCTTTTCGTTAAGAATTTTCTCTCGCCTATAGGATTTTCTCTGGCGCCTGATTGATTAGTTTTTTAGGGATTCTGGGGCATTCTAGAACGCGTGGAAGGATGTACGGAGCTACACTGGGGCGTACTTCGGCTACACTAGGGCTTAATCCGAGCAGCTCGCCACAGCCTTAACGTACGTCCGTCCGTCTTTATATAAACCCTAAACCATTTCGATTCGATATATATTTAGATATATGACGGTTATCTCTGGTTCCTTCTCACACCCACCCATCTCTCCCCAAAGCCCGCAGCCTCTAGTGGCGAATAAAAGAAACGCATTATCCTACAGGCCCGGTGAAGGCTAAGACTCCCACGGTTCGGCCCTGAGCTCATCCTAGAGTAGAAGCGCAACTCGGCTTTCGAGGAACGTTACAAAACATAATACGAGTGCTGGAGAAGGTCCCGCGCTAGATTTTTGGCTGCTAGCAAAATCTCTCTTTAAAGCTTCAGCTTCCCGCGATCCTCTTTTCCGAATATTGAATTTTTACCGAACAGTATGAACAAGATGGTGAATTCGATAATATTGAGTATTTTACACTTGTGGTTTATCTCACTTGGGTAATCTAAAAATTATTGCGTGTAATGAACTGAATTTTCAACGTATAAGAATTGAATAGGTTTATAAACAGTACATCAGAAATAAAGATCCGCTTTAATAAGAAACAAGTTTAATTATTTTGTTTTCAAATAAAAAAAACTTAATATTTAAGAAGGTACGACCTTTTAAGATTTTTTTAGAAGCGACTAGTACGCCCAATAATGTTCTAGAGCTCTCTGTTCTTATCTTTGCAAAGAGATACCAAAGTCACTTTTCAGAAGAAAAAAAATAATCACTTTTACGTTCATTAATATTGTAGATGGGCAAACAGTTCCATTTCGTGAAATTAATTATTTAATTCGCTCTTAATTCGAATTAAAAAGTAAACATTCTAGCATGGAACTTAATTTAAGTTTAATAATGAATAATTAAATTAGCAGCACTTGAAAATGCCCAGAAACGTCTTGAAAATTGGAAGAATATTTTTTTCTGTTTCGGTACGAGAAATTTCATTTTAGATAAAACATTAAAACCTAATATAATTAAGGTATTTTCAAATACGTATATCCATATAAACTATACTCGAATGAAATATGGAGAAGTTCATAACTGAAAAAGACCCTACTCAATTAACACAAAGCATTGACTACAACGACAACAACAACTGCATTTGTTAAATAAGTAACTTCTCTAAACAATTTAAGGGCGTAAAACGTGCGCTAAAAAAAGAGACGAAGGGCCTTGTCCTATAGGGTTGAATTTCTGAAAGAGTTCCGGTGGAGGGATATTATTCCAAAGGGTCTAAATTCTTTTCTTAAAAAAAAAAAATCCCCAAAATATGGAAATGAAAAATTATCGATCATTCTATTATATTTTATCTCCCACTATTTTATCCACTTGAAATATACCTAAAAATTCTCGTCTTATAAAAGTAGGTCTAATTTGATCTATTTTCCCGACTTTATTGTGGGCGTGAGTGTGCATGGAAAATTCAATTTGATCTAGATGCTGGGAGCTACCAAATTATTTAAAAAGTAAACCAAAACAAGAATCAATAACTAATAAGTCTTAGTTGGATTTCAACCTCGCGGAAGAGATCAAACAATACGCATGCGCCAGTCCTAACAGGGAAGGTTGTTTGCGGAACATTGTTATATTAGAAGTTCATAATTAAAAGTAGTGACTAAGAACGTTTTAAAAATTTTAATTGGATAGCGTTTATGAGATATTTTATTATCAGCTTTAAAAACGACACCCTAGTATCTGACTTAAAGGTTAAAATATTTTACGTTCAGTGAGATTAGTAATACTTCCATATACAAGCTTTAGTTTAAATATAATCGTTTGGAACGAAGC
Organism: Phalangium opilio; assembly: GCF_054372755.1. Taxonomy (NCBI): domain Eukaryota; kingdom Metazoa; phylum Arthropoda; class Arachnida; order Opiliones; family Phalangiidae; genus Phalangium; species Phalangium opilio. The sequence goes on along the minus strand of NW_028324182.1, from coordinate 7,431,967 downwards.
CGCGCATCTTTCGGCGATCTAAATTGAAGCCCTATACCGAATACCCAAGAAAATTTAGATACTAATGCGTCAAGTTTAGTTTGTAGCAAAGTGTTACTTTCCAACCACGTTTAAAACCCATATGCATTATTGATATCTAGATCATGTAAGTGTTAGTATACACTAAGGTTGAACTTTTCTCTTAGCGAGAGTCGGTTGGAAAAGTTCAGAGGGAGAAAATAATCTCTTTAACTTTAAAACTTTCAAGCTAGAAGCGCTTATCTAAATTCATTTTAATACTAAAGCTGGATTCCCACGAACTCCTGCACTAAATTATTTTGCGGCGACGAAAACTAAGTTGACGATCATCATGGCTTTTAAATGATGGCACTAAAAATTTTGAAGGTGAAATATACGTCATCAGTGATCAAGTTCTGATTGGCGGATCAAGAACAGAGCTTCTGTCCTTGGTCACGTTCTCATTGGCGGATCAAGAATAGAGCTTCGGTTCTTGGTCAAATTCTCATTGGCGGAGCAAGAATAGAGCTTCGGTTCTTGGTCAAATTCTCATTGGCGGAGCAAGAATAGAGCTTCGGTTCTTGGTCAAATTCTCATTGGCGGAGCAAGAATAGAGCTTCGGTTCTTGGTCAAATTCTCATTGGCGGAGCAAGAATAGAGCTTCGGTTCTTGGTCAAATTCTCATTGGCGGAGCAAGAATAGAGCTTCGGTTCTTGGTCAAATTCTCATTGGCGGAGCAAGAATAGAGCTTCGGTTCTTGGTCAAATTCTCATTGGCGGAGCAAGAATAGAGCTTCGGTTCTTGGTCAAATTCTCATTGGTGGAGCAAGAATAGAGCTTCGGTTCTTGGTCAAATTCTCATTGGTGGAGCAAGAATAGAGCTTCGGTTCTTGGTCAAATTCTCATTGGTGGAGCAAGAATAGAGCTTCGGTTCTTGGTCAAATTCTCATTGGTGGAGCAAGAACAGAGCTTCGGTCCTTGGTCAAATTCTCATTGGTGGAGCAAGAATAGAGCTTCGGTTCTTGGTCAAATTCTCATTGGTGGAGCAAGAATAGAGCTTCGGTTCTTGGTCAAATTCTCATTGGTGGAGCAAGAATAGAGCTTCGGTTCTTGGTCAAATTCTCATTGGTGGAGCAAGAACAGAGCTTCGGTCCTTGGTCAACGAAGTAAAGTCCTAGTCGTACGCAAGATATTTAAAACAGAGTTTCCGTCACATTTTCGGTCGAGTGGGAATCCAGCTTAATACTTGTCGATTTGTCGATAAAATATTCTAGAGAGGCTAATCTAACCCGTTAACGCACGGTTTCTAAAAGAGCGCGTTAAAAGCATTTTATTTTTTGGGAAGGAAAAGTTTGGGATAAAAATCCTCTCTAAGATCATAGTCATTTGAAAGATATATAATATGGGGCCATTTGGAAAAGGCTCCCTAAACATATTCGGCATATAACCTTTCAAGTCTAATATAAGAAGATATCTCTATAAATATTTAAAATGTCTATGCTTAAACCTTTGATAAAAATAATGACAAACTTTTATCCTCTTTAAATTTTAATATAATAAAATACTTGGTTCGAAAAATATTCCTATGCTTTTAATAATTCCTTTAAAAATACGAATAAGGACCCTGAATTTAAAGCAAACATTCTGTTAATTAAAAATCACTTAAGCTTCGTTAAGTCCTAATTGAACAACCTTGTAATAAGCCTTTCAAATGAATATAAAGTTAATTGAGATGTACTGTTGTTTTTATAGTTGAAAGGGAACGATTACTAATTAACTTCGTTTAAAATTGAATAGAATTAATTAACCACCTTATAATGTTGGAATTAGACCTAATCGAGGTCGAAATAAAGTCTAATTCGGTAACTTTCCGCAACTAAGCCTAAATATTCTCTTAGATCTTTTGCCTAAGTCTAAAACTCTAAGCCTTGGTGAGCATTCAAGTAATTAGGCTTAAGGGAAAGAAACAATTCTATCAGCCCAACCGAAAACAATCAAAATTTAGACATCCTCACGTAAGGAAAACCTCCAAACTCTTTGTACCGCTACATTACATATAGGATTGCGTTCAAACGCCTAAAGTAGCTTAGTAAGCTATTTCTCCCCCAAAGCAGTTTCTACTTCCTATAAAAGGTCCGATTTCTCTCTTTCAGCATGGAGCAGGTGAAAAAAGGAAACCCAAAATTCGACACGCGTTTAAAGGGGCTGGATAGATAACGCAAGAGTAAAAATCAGTCTGAGTTTAAATATTTCATACACGAAATTTCAACTATCCGACCACTTGGCAGAAGCATAGAGGAAAGAAAGGAGAAAATACATTTCCGACACTTTTAACGCGAGTTCTTATCGATTATTATGCCGTTCACAGAAAAGAAGCGCCCCGAGGCTTAAGTCGGCACATAGACCTATCCGTACCACACCCTCTAATCCATATTCACTTCTATAAGAGCATCGTTGTCAAAGCAGTTCAGGAAATGGCTCGATATCTCGATCAAAACACACCATCGAGTCGCATAGCCCGACGTCGCTACCGACTCAGAAGTTAATCCGTAGTGACGACGATCATCTCGCGGGGAGACATAATCTTCAAAAGATTCTATGTCGTTTATACAAAGTTACTTTACACTAAACATTCTTCATTTCTCAGGATTTGCAACCAACCAGCAAACGCATCCGGAATTAAGCAGAACGTTCGAAAAACTCAAGACAAAAGATGCATCGACTCCTGATACTGAACATCGCAACTTTTATGACGGGGTATTTTACTATCGATAATAATATATATTTATTGGTATTTTCAAAGCCGGAAACGACAGCTTTCAATGTATTTTCTTGGAACTTTATGTATTGGAGCGAAAAAGGAGGTTGTTGTTTTGATCTTTAAACGTATATTATTACAAATAATGGAACTCTCCTTAAGTATGTCAAGCATATAACAAATCAACAACATAGCTTTGTCTGTGCAAATAAGCTTGAAAGACACAGGAAATCCCTCAATACAAGGTCCCCTTTTACATTGATAGCATAATGCTAATTGAATTCATCTCCTAAGTTTCGTTAGAAACGCTGATACCTTCGCTCGCTAGTGTCCAGCCGGCTCACAGGGCAGATTGTAACAAAATAATATAATTCGAGTTGCCTCCTTTCGCGCCGTTCCTCCGTGTAGTCTTCAGAGTACTACCAAGAGATTATTGAAAAATGTTTTTGTTTTAAGATAGGATGACATATCCAAGGAGCAAAATTAGCTCGGGTCTTTATCTCTCTTTTCTTTACTTTTCAAACTTTTAACGACTCCTCGAAATTAATTCCGTAGGACGAAAGTCAGGCGGCGTGGCGAGCTGTCCGGAAGTACACGCCACGCGGCGCGAGCTACATAAAGCAGCATTGGCGAAAGGCGTAATTTCAAAATAACTGTCTCGGCTTGATATCCGTACGTCGTCGGTTCCTTTTCATTAAGCTCTTCGAATCTCTCGACTCTCGTGTACTTGACGCGTCGCCTTGTCGACTTTTCCCGCCGTTTTGCCATATCCCCTTTTCCACCCAACTCGAAATCCTCCTAGCCTTCTTCTACGTCACTTTTGTCCCCGTTGGAGCGAGTCATTTGCATCTGGCCGACAAATATCTCTCCTCCTCGTCTCGAGTCCTCCATCTACCCTCGCGCGTGGTGTCGTACGTAGGCATACATCTGGCGCGAACTAGCTCGCGCCAAAACTTCTTTTTAATCGCGCTCGGGTTCGAATTGGGACGGCTGCTATATAGCTGGCTTTGAACTCGATCAAGCGTGAGCTACTTCGCCCCATATACCTTCTGAAGAATTGTAATAGATAGGTTAAGAATTGCGTTTTTAGCGCTAGCTCGTACCCTATCAATTTTTCAGAGTAGGATAAAACCAAGAACACGTATATACAACTTCTCGACAGGTTTTTCAACCAAGGCGCATGATTGTATTTATGGTTTTAGAGGGGTAACATAAACGTCTTAACCTCCCTATATTGTATACCTTTGGCGGCGGCAAATTTTAGCTGGGATTCTTTGAAGACGTTGGATTTAATCGCGAATTGAAAGTCGTTGAAGCGTCGCGTTTTCTATTTCTCAGGGCGAACTAAAGAGTTTTGGGCGAGTGAAGAAGAAGGCGTCAATTGTTCCATTGGGAACAGCCGCCTGGATTCCCGCCTTTAAAGCTGTTAACAAATTTAGGTGATTATTTACGCCCCTTTTCACACCCTTTTTGAAGGTTTTTTCCTACCGCTATTCACTAGTTTATCATTAAAACCCTCCCCAACCTGGCGCTTTTAATTTTTAATCGAAATAAGTTCAAAATGTTTCGCTTTGGTGTAGCAACATTCGCAGTGATGTCTTTCGCGAGGTGTAGGCTCCGCGACTCGCGGGTGTATAAAAGGCTTGAGTTCAGTGCACTTCCAAATCTGAATGACTTTTAAAGGCTTAGAAAATTGAACTCGGCTAAATTGAGTTCGCAGCTCGATTTGACAGTTTTTAAAATTGTAACTCTGAAATTAAGGGCACCGGTTTGAGTTCCAGTCGTTTTGCACTTAATGGAGTTTTCGATTATCCACAATCTTGGCCATGCATGACGCTATTGAACATTACGTAAACACGATTGTCCGACACAAGCAAGTACGTTTGTCAATGTCGTATATCCACAAACGTCTATGTTCATATATACACAAAACTATCGAACTGTCTTTTTTTCTTTGCGAGGTACTTGCTCTATTAGAATCTCATTTTTCATTGGTAATGATCTATACTATTCCTTTAAAAACCTTTTTCCTTTCAGACACTCATCGCTATCAGTTGACTAAGAATTCGTCTTGAGATAGCTATGTCTACAACCTATTCCACCTTGAGTTTGCACTCTTTGCAAAATTAGGTCCGGCTTCAACCGTGAATAGAAACGAGATCTGAAAAGCTTTGATAGAACTGTAATCTCCATACGAAATCACGCGTGGCCATTTCTCTGGTCTTGCTCAGTAACGTCATGGAAAAGAGCGTCCGTAAATCTTGGAAGGCCTTTTCAATCTCTTCGTTTTCAGCGTTTTTATATTATTCTTTTTTTTTTCTTTTGGATGTCGATACTAGCCTGCGTATATTTTATTTTATTTTTTTTGCAGTTGCAAAATGTCCGTGGGACTTGACAAACGAGGCTTCGACTTTTTCGCGAGATTCAAGATTCCAAAGACGGCTGAGTTTTCGATGAGAACTTGATAGGTTTCAGAGAGGTCGAACATTCGAATCAAAACGAGTGTACTTACAACGCATCATATCTGACATTAAAAATCACTAACAAAAGTAACACTCTAAAACACCAAAATTGTATATTAATTATCACTTTCATTTAAAATAAAAACTACAAAACACCTAAATTTCCGACACCTCGAACCATATCCGTTTCTTTCATGGAGGCAATCGAGAAAAAACGAATGCCTTGGCTCTTCTGTAATAGAGTCGTATTTTAAAGTTGTGTTCTATATTTATATGGCAATTGATATCTAGCGTATATTGTCCCCAACTCTTTCCAGTTATCTCCATTTAAGTTGGATTTCACGCATTTAAGAATGAGACGCACTAAGCCTAATCAGAAGTAGTAAATCTAGTAGCAAAGGGACTCGACGTTTCGGGCCTTTCATGATGGACCTTTTTTCGTATCTCATTGACCTTCCTTTGGGTCCAGCTTCTTCGAGTAAAGGCCTTATACTTCCGGGCTTCTTTTTTTTCTTCAAATGGTAACGAGAACTCAGAGAAGTAATCTTTTCGCAATTCTTGGTATAGAATTTGACGCGGGTGACGTACTGTACATCCAGGTGGTATTTCACGGAGTTTGACTGTAGGCCTAAAACTGGCAGATTCAGCGATGGACGTGCGTACAGCGCCAACCAAGTTTTATTTCCTTCATCTCATTTTCTCCTCCCGGGGATTTGGAAATATCCTCGAATTTTGAAAGGTTTTCCGAAAGGTTTCGATTTCTTTTTTATTCTCTATAAATGCTATATATTTTTTTTCTCACTCTCAAAGGTGCAGGTGTAAAACTACATCTTTGATTCTAAACAAGACGTGAACGACCAATCTTCAAACCCAATCTTGCGACCGATATCTAAACGCTAAGCCTATACTAAACTCTTTCATATTTTGAAGCCGTAAATTTGCTGAGGAGTTTCTCTTAGTCATGGATCCTCGCAAAGAAAGACGTTTCCGGTCAAATGACGTCTTTTAAAATGAAGGCCAAAAGTGTAACGTCGTTTTAACCGATCGTTAGCTAAAGACCATAAACATTTTATAACAAAATTTCTTTCAATATTCCAAAGACCATAAGTAGTTTGTTTGTTCTATCTGTTCTTTAGTATCGGCTCCAATAAACCAATGGAAGGCAAGATATAAAGTAGCTTAGTTTCTCAAGTGAAGAGAGCCGAAAACTTCTAACGTGACTCTAGGGTTTTTAAAAACCATGGAAGCTATATAGGGATGGGAAGTTTTTTTTTCGAGATCCCTTTAGCGTATCTATCCGAATTCGGATGTCCGTTCTACTTTTCTCTCTTTTCTCTTCCCCTTTCTTGGTCCTGACGGGATTTGAAGAAGTTTCAGGAGTTACTCCAGATGATATCGAGTGTAGAACTGGTATACCCACACCAAGATCCAGCCCCGTGACCGCGCTCCCCAACCTCCAAGAGAGATAGATAGAAGATTTCATCCCTTATCGATTTTGTATTCGGTTGTACAGAAATTCATTATGTGAAGTAATTGGGACGGAATTAAAAGTAGAAGATGCACACTTTGAAACATCAAGAAAATGTTTCCTCTATTTCCGGATTTTCTCAACAGAGGGATGTTGTCTATAAGTCCAATAAATTCTTCTCAAAAACCGTGTAATTTTTTTTCAATGCTCCGAAATACTTCATTCCAGATCGTGTTTCCTGCCTTGAGAAGACATGCCACTCTCTGCCTTCAAGGAGCAAAACAATGGTCATGGTCAAACTGATTTATTACTTCAGATAATTTCCTTCTGAATCGTATAAACCCATCACTGATTCTTTCCTTCTTTTTATATTGTACCCATATTCATTTCTCCTTTTTCAATGTGGATCAAATGGGGTAAAGGTAGGAATGGAGGTCCTATATCTTTCAAGGGTACTTTTAAGACGTTGGCAGCAAGAGAATCGAGAGCCACTCACTCACTCTACGCGCCTTTTATATTCCATCATTCCGATGCCAAAAGTTTCATCGGTATTCGTTGCCTATAAGATTACAGGTGAAATAGAGCGGGGTATAAAGGGGAGCATATTCTGCTTCGATTTTTGGTACACCGCATTTAAAGAAAAAGCGTATGACCAAGAAATCAGAAGCAGTTAATCTTTAACAGTTTTTTCGAATGATTTTGTTTAAGTAACCTTCCAACGCGACTTTCTGCCGACTGATAAGTTTATGAAAACTAAGAAAGAGAGAGAAAAAAGATTTCTTGAAAAACGTTTCAGAAAAATCTCCTTATTCATAACGATACCCCGTTTACGCTAAGATAGGGACGCTAGTGATGTGATGACGAGAGTAAAGAGTCAAAAACGAGTCAAACGAAGAGTCCGCGATAAACATTAAAGAGTCTGGCGCCCAAGGGGGTTTCAGTCTCACAAGCAACATACAGATATGCAAAAGCCAGTATACACTTACTCTAGATCCATCCTTTTCCCTAACATCAAATCGGAGAAACATTAAAAAGCACCGAGACGTAAAGCCTCAATAAAACTTTCACAGAGTAAAATATAAAACCACGAGTTATTTCAATAACCCCAGGAATAAAGACCTTAATTTGCAGAAATACAGACAGGAAGTATTTGTCTTCTCTTACGGATACATCGATTCAGTTTCTACCAATGTAGCTAATGATTGTTGCAGCGTATTAAGTGTTCAAATCAGCCTATTATCGAGTTTGACAACCAGAAATGATTTTAGACACACGACCAATAAGCAATAAGCAGTTTGAGTTCATGAGTTCAATCGAACTTTCAATGGAAATGATACATGTTTGTTGAGTTGCAAAGAACAAATCCACCTTAAATTAATAGTCCAGTAAACGTACCCTACCTAATGATAACTTAGGTGATATAACGCTCTTAGAAAAATCCTTAAGATCTTCTGGCTTCAATATTCACGCAGAAAGGAATGTATTCAAGATAAACTCCTAAGGCTAAGCGATGCAAATTTCAGTAGACGAGAAAAGAATAAGAAAAGATGAGATAAGTTGGAAAAAATTTCTTCGCAAGGCGAGTCGTAAATTATATTTCTAATACTCTTTCTTAGATGAGAGAGAGAGAAGAGAGAGAGAGAGAGAGAGAGAGAGAGAGAGAGAGAGAGAGAGAGAGAGAGAGAGAGAGAGAGAGAGAGAGGGATGGAAAAAATTTTCGTTGCCGCGAGCATAATTTCTACTAAAACAAAAAGGAATGGAAACTTTGAGGCGTGCAGGGAGGATAAATTTTCCAAGGGATACGGAAGACTCTGATAGAGAAGAAAGACGAGCTTATAGTATGTCACTTATCTCGGAAGAAAAGAGGATTCTTCCGGTTAATATATAAAATTCTCCTTTCTTATATACGCGTTTCTAGGCGCGCAATAATACTGAAAGTTATTATATTTTAAAGTAGAATAAGGAAGTAAACCTTAAAGAAAAGTTAAAAAGAATAAATGTACTGTGTATGTTGTAATTGAGATTTGGAAATTATAATGAGGATGATATGAGAAGGTTTTAAGTTTGGGTTTCAGGAAAGAGATATATTATTTCTAGACGCGAATGGAATGATGTTAGAACAAAAAACTATGCCTAGCTACTGTGCTTTTTAATATATTTTAATACAAGATAGTCTGGAGAGAAATGAGTAGATGATTTTGGAAGAAATTGGTAAACAATTTGGATAGAAATGAACAGATAATTTGGTGGAATTTGGTACATAATTTGGGAAGAAATAAGAAAGAATTTTCAAAGATATTTGGACAGAAACGAGAAGATAATTTGGTTAAAAACGAAAATAGATCATTTATTTTAAGGGAAATCTAGAACAGACTTTGGAAAAAAACGACGAAACAAATTTTCAAGAAAAGTAAAGAGATAAATTTTGAAAAATTGGACGAGTAGATAAGTGGCGGCAAAATGGATATGTTTGGAACTGGGATAAACAAGTATATTTGGATAGAAACGCGTAGATAATGTAACGACATTTTATTTATCTAACTAGAAATTCATTATCCCTTTAAATTTATTTCACTATCCCTTTAAAATACTTATTTTCTCAGATCATCCACAGCTTATTTTAAATAAATTCCCCTTTGACCCCTTTCTATGAAAGCCTTAACGCTGGTCGTGGGTCGTAATAGAAAGGTCATATACCCTTAGCTAGCATTCTTTAGGCCAAGAGAATAGCGATGCTACCTCAAAATTACAATCCGTGAAGTTACACCCCTATTTTTATCTACTGGTATAAAGCGTCTCCATAGAAACCCATGCCTTCTTACAAATATATAAGTCATTGAGAGTTACCAAGTATATTGTTGTAAATAGTTTAAATATTGTATATACTCAAAATACCGAACAAAGTGTACATAGAATTCTTTAATAAGCGCGAAGAAGAGTTTCACCCGCGGTACCCGATGTACGAAACAAACGGTCAAGGACCCTAACACCTGCGCGAGTGGGACAAAACGCAGATCCCCAGAAATACCCAAACGGGACGATGAAGGAAGGACTGACGTCAAATAACCATTGACGTCATATGCAAAGACCACAGAAAGCGAGTCGATGATTCGCCAACAAGGTCAAGAGGAAAAGTATAAAAGCTCAGGCCTTCAATAGACCAGTAATAAAATGATATCGGCCAGTTCCAGCCTAAGGCTCTGACCAAAGATGACCAGATTCCATTCCTCACGGCTACTATAGTTCGCGCCAAAATAAATGTTAGGACTCTAACCCGCAACCGAACGTAATCGCAAGATCCTAAAAGAACTCGATCTCGAGTCTATCTTAATCGCGGGTATGCCGATTTTACCATAATCGCGAATTCAAAAAGAACTTTGCCGCTGGAGTTAATCTTTGGACTACTACTAATGCCGGACTCCTAAAACAAAGACCGGACCGATATAATCTTGGACGCCGTCAACATCGTCTAAAACCCCTGCCTGATGGAAACCACCCCAGCTTTATCATCTGTTCGTTCGTCCCTTGGGACCGTGCCTCGCGAAATCGCCGTCTAATAAGACTTTCCGCGCTTCGCGTTATGGACACCAAAACTCACGTATCGTTATATTTTAATTACTGTTTATCTTACTTTATTTATGCAATGTATAGTTTTAGTTTAATTCTTATGATTAGTGTTTATGATTCATTATTTTAGGTTAGATTAAAAAGCCAAAGGTCATGACCAGTTAGAATTTATTAGCTTAACTTAAGTATTTGTTAAATCATTAAATCATGGTAACTCTCAAGACCGCCTTTTTATTATTTCCCCACAAATCCCCTAGACATAACTGACCATTCTTAAAATTAACGCTATAAACCTATAGATGAAAATAGGTAACCGAACCGGACCAACCATTTATTTCATTCCCCTTTGTAGCTAGCTATACTTCTTGGTTTAAAGATATGATGAACCGCATTGGTTTTAGTATCTACCCTTTAACTAGAAACTTTTAGCGCTACAAACTGGGGGTCCGTCCGGGATCCTTTTCGATTAGTATTATTGAAACAGAGAATGAAGAATTTAGGAACGCAAAAAGTAAATTACGTATGAATCTACCTTAGAATTAATTAATCTCGATATTTCCTGGTTACCCACTGATATAACTTAAGGGTTGTTTTGTTTATTATTAGTTTGTTTGTTAGTTGAGTTATTCAGTAGTTTTTCCAGGTTTTAGAAGTAGAATATTTTTTTTAAGGTTAGTTAGTATTTAATTCTTTAAACGACGTCCAAATTTTAGTTAATATTATTTAATTTGATAACTTCGTATCCAAAATTTTAGTTAGTCTTTGTTTGCAAACTATTTCTGATACCATAATTCGTTGATAACTGAAAGTACTATATGAGTAGGGAAAACCCCTATAGTAGATTTGATTTATTAGATTCCATTAATTGTAGGCAATCACGCAACGATCGTTACTTAAATAGAAATTTAAACATGCCTCTCGTAAACCATAGCAACCCTCCTTCACGAAGCACTTCCCCAGCTAGGAATACTCCGTTAATTCCCTTGGTTAATCCCCCAAATACTCCGTTAATTCCAGTTGCTAATCCCCCAAATACTAGTGCGGTAGCAACCGGAAGTAACCCACCTCCAGGTAGTCAAAATCCGCCATTGTCTACTGTAATTATACCCACCAATAGTCAGGTGCCTTCGACTGGTGCTACGAACACTGTTCCGAACACCACGAGTATGCCTAATGACGTGTTAACACTCATTATGGCACAATTAACGCAGCAAGCCGCCGAACAAAAGAGGCTAGGAGACTTAGTAACCCAATTGTTAGCTTCCCAAAATTCGAACGTTGTTCCCCCGCTAACAATTCCTGTTATTACCGCGCCCCAACCGCCAGTGTTACCTCCTTCTTCTAGTGTTAGTGTACCCTTGCCACATGCACCCAGCGTTTCTTCTGTAGTTAACGCACCCTTGCCAATGGTGCCTAGCGCTAACGCCCAAACAGGTACCTCTAGTATTGCTTCGCACCCTAGCGCCCCACTTAGTACCAATAGTGCGCTACCTATTATTAATCCTGTGCAACCTGCGTTACCCCTGGCCCAAGGTCAAGTTATTAATCCCTCAATTAGCTCTCACCAATTATCCGTAGATGCTGTACCCTTCGTATACTCAGCTCCCATGCCAACCCTTTCATATTCAGGGAACCCAACAGATTCAGGTCCCAAAGATTTCTTAAAAAGGGCCAAACAATTAAGATATTCCCATAATGTGACAGACGAGATATTTTTGCAAAGGTTCATATGCCCCTCGCTGCACGGCCCTGCTTTCGATTTCTATGTAGAAAATGAACCTTTTGCTACCTACGCCGACTTTGAGGCAGGATTAAAAAGCAAATTTGAAAGGAAAGGTCAGGATGAGATTACAAAAGGCAAAATATACGATAGGAAACAAAAACCTAATGAAAGTGTCTGCGAGTTTGTAGAAAATATGCAAAAGCTATTTAATCAATTAAACCACCCCTTTTCTGAAGAGAAAAAGATCAGAGTAATTCGTCATAATTTAAAAGACACCATTCAGAAATACTTAGTTGTAAAAGATCACTATGAGACTGTCCGCGAATTGTTAGATGACGCAATGGGGGTAGAAAGAATCGTAAGACGAGAGGGTAGGGATCAACCCGAGGCAGTTAGCCAAAATAGTAGCACCCAAGGGCAAAGGCCTAATCAACCATCCCGCCATTCTAATCCCCCTGGTCGGGCAAACGATTTTAATGCAAGGTCGACAAATTCCATTGGACGATCCAATAACTTTTATAATAATAGACCTAGAAATAATGGACAAAATAATTATCAGAGTCGTCCGAATAACAGGGGAGGTCAAGAAACTCCTCGAAATAGGGAAACACATAGAGAAACGCATAGAGAAACAGTTAATACTTCAACGGGTCCCTATTATAATCCCAACGTCACCTGTTATGGGTGTGGTAAGGTTGGCCACGTGCGACCTTATTGTACTGATTCAAATCCCGCGCCAATTTCGGGAAACGGGCAGCGCGGCGACATGAGCGACGTCGGAAACGTACCCCCCGGCGCTCCCATGCCGCCGGTTTAAAGAACCAAGAAGCTAGCACGGTACATTCACCCCCAGAGTCCCCCTTTTTACCAGATGGTAGAGATTTCTTGAATATTTTTATTGGTACAATACCGTGCTTAGCCCTAATTGACTCTGGATCTACCCACACATTAATACACAAAGATTTGAAACCCCTATTAGAAAAACAAGGGTACCCCACGGCTAATCATAACATCACCCTTTATCAACCTGATTCGACTTTGTTAGCTACACACGGCACAGTAACCGCCCCCTTTTCATTGCCAAGAAAACACCTGAATTTTGAAGCTTGTTATGTATCCGACCTCTCGTACCAATGTATTTTGGGGCGAGACTTATTAAGCCACGTTGGCATGACTGTAGACTTTGGTCGTAGTAGTTTTTGTTATACCGGAAATGATAACGAACAATTACCCTTTGCCCCCGCTTTTGGCAGCAAAGGTAGTGTTTTTAGTTTAGCTTCAAAGAATGTTGATGTAATTATAGATCTAGAAGGCATAAAGAAAGCGTTGGACGAAGCTCCTCTTGACCAGGATAAGAAAGCAACATTAGGCGCTTTAGTTAATGAATACAAATCTATATTTTCGTTACTGCCAGGAAAAACTAATAAAGTCGAACACTACATAGATATAGGAAATAGTTTACCGATATCGTCAGCCCCTTATCGGTATTCCCCAGCCAAACGCTCAAAAATAGACGAAATAATAGATGAAATGCTACTTCAGGATCTAATCGAACCTTCTGATAGCCCCTGGGCAGCGCCAAGTGTCTTAATTTGCAAACCCCCTCGCGCCCCTCGGTTATGTTTAGATTACCGTCATCTTAATTCCGTCACGCGTAAGGACGCGTACCCTTTACCCCGAATTGACGACATATTGGAGTCAATTCTCAAGCCACGTTACATAACCACGCTGGACATGCGCAGTGGGTATTGGCAGGTCCCGTTGCATGCCGGTCATAGAGACATTGCGGCATTTGTCACCCACAGAGGTCTTTTCAGGCCCAAGGTTTTAATGTTCGGACTGACCAATGCCCCTGCCACGTTCCAGCGTATGGTTAATAACATATTTGGCGACTTATTTAATTCCGGCGTCTGCGCCTATTTAGACGACTTGATAATAGCGTCGTCTGATTTTGACACTCATATTGCTACCCTAAGAAAGGTTTTTGAGAGATTACTCAATGCTGGCTTAACAGTAAAAGCCTCAAAAACGCAATTTTGCAAGCAAGAATGCCGAGTACTAGGGCACGTAGTTAATTACGATGGCATCAAAGTAGACAGCGAGAAAACTGATGCGATAGGCAACTATCCCACTCCCAAAAACTTGAAGCAACTTCGCAGGTTTTTGGGAATGGCATCCTATTATAGACGCTTTATAAAGGATTTCTCAAAAATAGCCAGCCCACTCAATTCATTATTGAAGAACGATACTGTTTGGAGTTGGAGTATGCCCCAAGAATCGGCTTTCAACGCATTGAAACACCATCTATCGTCAGCACCAATACTTAGTTCCCCGGATTATAGGTACCCTTTTATAATTCATACAGACGCGTCCAATGTAGGATTAGGCGCAGTACTTTCCCAGGTGATTAACGGTAAAAAGCACGTAATACAGTACGCTAGTAAATCCTTAAATGCCACTCAAAGAAAGTACTCCACAACCGAACGAGAATGCCTAGCAGTCAAGTTCGGAGTAGACACCTTTAGACCTTACGTAGAGGGAACTAAATTTGACATATACACTGACCATAGCGCTTTAAAATGGCTTCACAAAGCACCCGACCCCACGGGCAAATTCGCTCGATGGAACGCCCACTTACAAACTTTCGATTTCGAAATCCATCACGTCCCTGGCAAAAGTAATTCGGTAGCAGATGCTCTTTCCCGAATTCCGGAAGACACTGTCGAACCAAGTCCGCCACCGACAGGCCACATTACGGCCTTATCTAGTATTAATCCTGATAAGCGCCTAGTCCTCTATGAGGATAAAGAAATTATTGAATCCCAAAATAATGACCCAAAATTAGGCCCACTTATTGTTTATCTACTCGACGGTCAATTACCCAAGGAAAAATCCTTGGAAGACTGGGTAAAGAAGATAGCCCCGTTATGTGAGATTCGCAATAACATATTGTATAAGGATACGGGTAAAACGACCCATGGGTGGGACTCCTTTAAAATTCTGGTTCCCGACGCCTTAAAGGCTCGAATTTTGTACATGAACCACGACCTCCCGTCCGCTGGACATTTCGGTTCCAGAAAAACCCTTAAACGCGTACAAAGTCAGTTCACTTGGGACGGCATTACACTCGATGTCGTCAAATATTGCAAGTCCTGCTCTGTTTGTCAAAAGCACAAAAGCCCTCGCCAATTACCGGCAGGCTTAATGAAATGTAGCGATGTATCGGAACCATTTTCCGCCATCTCCATAGACCTCAAAGGTCCTTACTGCCGTAGCAAACGCGGTTTTAAATATATTCTCGTAGTGGCCGATTACCTTACAAAATGGGTAGAAGTATTTCCCCTTAGATCAGCTACAACCAAACCGATAATTAATCATTTAGTTAATGACGTATTTACTCGCTTCGGACTGCCATCCTCAGTTACCAGTGATAATGGTAAACAGTTTTGCGGAAAACTATTCCGTGGGGTATTTCAACAGTTGGGAATTAGACAACGTTTTACGTCTTTATATCATGCCCAAGAAAACCCCACCGAAAGGTTTAATCAAGTCCTTGGGACAATGATCGCCTCCTTTGTTAGTGATAATCACAAAGACTGGGATGAGCATTTGCAACAATACGCAATGGCGATTCGAAGTGCGGTGAACGAGTCCACCGGCTATAGTCCGGCCGAACTGATGTTCGGTCGCGAATTACGCACAGCTTGTAGTTTAATCACTCCAAAGAACCCAAATGATTACTTGGATCCAGAAACGGAGAAGAATTATGACCTCACCTTACTTCCAAAGGTTCAAAAGGCATTAGAAAGCGCGTACGCTAACATTAAAAAGGCCCAAGTCCGTCAGAAAGCGAACTATGATAAGAAGCACAGAGCTTTTGAATTAGAAGAAGGAGATTTGGTTCTGAAACGAACCCACCACCTTTCTCACGCCGCAGATAATTTCGTAGCCAAATTAGCAGAACGTTATGCAGGTCCTTATAGAATAGCGCAGAAGCATAGCGCGAGAACGTATAGGTTAGAACATATGAAGACGAAGAAACTGCTCTTCGGAACATACCATATTTCGCAATTAAAACCCTTTACGGATAGGACAGACTTAATTCTTCAAGATAAGGATTTTGATAGTTTTGATAGTTCCCCTGATAACACCCATGAAAGTGCGCAAGACGACGATAACATGGTATCAGAAAGTTTCACTGGTCGAGTTTTGCGACCGAGGGATGCCCTAACTGGAAGGGTCAGAACTCATTAATTTTAATAATTTATGCTAGCACCCAGTTAATTTGAAATATATTTTTTTTTGCGCAACATTTTTTTTACCTTTTAGTTATTTATTGGGCCCATGTACATATCGAGATCTCGTTTAGTTTATTTGTTTCCCCACCAATTTATTTTTGTTATTTCCGACGTTCTCATTTTCTTGTTTTGATATTAGTTCGAACGGGGACGTTCGAAGCCAGTCTGGGGGGAGTTGTAACGACATTTTATTTATCTAACTAGAAATTCATTATCCCTTTAAATTTATTTCACTATCCCTTTAAAATACTTATTTTCTCAGATCATCCACAGCTTATTTTAAATAAATTCCCCTTTGACCCCTTTCTATGAAAGCCTTATCGCTGGTCGTGGGTCGTAATAGAAAGGTCATATACCCTTAGCTAGCATTCTTTAGGCCAAGAGAATAGCGATGCTACCTCAAAATTACAATCCGTGAAGTTACACCCCTATTTTTATCTACTGGTATAAAGCGTCTCCATAGAAACCCATGCCTTCTTACAAATATATAAGTCATTGAGAGTTACCAAGTATATTGTTGTAAATAGTTTAAATATTGTATATACTCAAAATACCGAACAAAGTGTACATAGAATTCTTTAATAAGCGCGAAGAAGAGTTTCACCCGCGGTACCCGATGTACGAAACAAACGGTCAAGGACCCTAACACCTGCGCGAGTGGGACAAAACGCAGATCCCCAGAAATACCCAAACGGGACGATGAAGGAAGGACTGACGTCAAATAACCATTGACGTCATATGCAAAGACCACAGAAAGCGAGTCGATGATTCGCCAACAAGGTCAAGAGGAAAAGTATAAAAGCTCAGGCCTTCAATAGACCAGTAATAAAATGATATCGGCCAGTTCCAGCCTAAGGCTCTGACCAAAGATGACCAGACTCCATTCCTCACGGCTACTATAGTTCGCGCCAAAATAAATGTTAGGACTCTAACCCGCAACCGAACGTAATCGCAAGATCCTAAAAGAACTCGATCTCGAGTCTATCTTAATCGCGGGTATGCCGATTTTACCATAATCGCGAATTCAAAAAGAACTTTGCCGCTGGAGTTAATCTTTGGACTACTACTAATGCCGGACTCCTAAAACAAAGACCGGACCGATATAATCTTGGACGCCGTCAACATCGTCTAAAACCCCTGCCTGATGGAAACCACCCCAGCTTTATCATCTGTTCGTTCGTCCCTTGGGACCGTGCCTCGCGAAATCGCCGTCTAATAAGACTTTCCGCGCTTCGCGTTATGGACACCAAAACTCACGTATCGTTATATTTTAATTACTGTTTATCTTACTTTATTTATGCAATGTATAGTTTTAGTTTAATTCTTATGATTAGTGTTTATGATTCATTATTTTAGGTTAGATTAAAAAGCCAAAGGTCATGACCAGTTAGAATTTATTAGCTTAACTTAAGTATTTGTTAAATCATTAAATCATGGTAACTCTCAAGACCGCCTTTTTATTATTTCCCCACAAATCCCCTAGACATAACTGACCATTCTTAAAATTAACGCTATAAACCTATAGATGAAAATAGGTAACCGAACCGGACCAACCATTTATTTCATTCCCCTTTGTAGCTAGCTATACTTCTTGGTTTAAAGATATGATGAACCGCATTGGTTTTAGTATCTACCCTTTAACTAGAAACTTTTAGCGCTACAATAATTCAGTGGAAAACAATGAGAATTTGGGGCAAAACAAGAAAAGAATTTTGGGAGAACCGACTAAACGAATTTTTCGAGAAAAGAAACTAGAATTTGGAGATAGATGGAGAAAAAATGGTCGTGCACGTTCTTAGATATTAACTAGGGCAAACAAATAAGAAATACAAGAAGAACTCGATAAACAACCTCCTAATTACATATAAATATCCATTACTCTCTGCCAGGAAGTTTCATCTCCTGTAAACTGAACCGAATATTAATTCTCCTTGCAGCAACTAGGGTTTATAAAAAATCCTCGCGGGTTTTTTCAGGGTTTACCGATGCATATGAAAAATTACTAATCCAATTTACGAGTATGGAGTTTGAGGGGAGGGGGGTTAGGAGGCTGCTGAAAAATTTACACGCTCCATAAAGCAAAAATAATGATATTGGACGTACGTTCGACATCTTTCGAGTATGCGAGAATCATTTTTTTTTATTCCGGACGAAAATTAATTTCTCTGTACCGTTTATATGGCAGCAATAACAAAGCGTATATACATATTTCCTCTATTGTCCCTTTAATTTAGTCGCATCGTTAAATTTTAACGACCACCAAGAAATTTTCATAGAAAGTGAAGTTAAAATTTAATTTCATTCGATTTATTTTGGTGAAATTTTAGATGCCGGCGGAAATTTTAGAGTTTCGCGTTTGAACTTCACAAATTTTGTGATTCGTGGTGTGGTGTAAAGCCGCGTTTACACGAGGCACTTTGAAACCGTTTCAAAATGGAACATTTTGCTGTAAAACATAGAAATATTTCACGATAAAATGAAATTATTAATTTGAAAAAAAGGGTTAGGCCTTTTCAGAAAGTTTGCAAAGTGTCTATAGTGTAAACGCGGCTTTAGTGTCACTTAGCCAGTGCACAATAATCCACACTCATTGCCATTGGTTCCATAAACCGGTTGGTAAGGTCAGTCTCACTGAACCCAACACCGAATAAAAGCAAAATAAAAAAAAAGTCCAACAAATTTTCAATTTGTTTTAGCAAGAGCCAAATAAGAAAATGATTAAAAAAGGGGTGCCTTTTTCCGGCTTCAAATTAAACGAAACTAAAATTAAATTAATCCCAGTGGTGTAAAACGTAATCCCAGGCATCATTTCTATTCGGTGTTTGGCAAGGCCTAAAACCTTGTAAGGTTTTACTAGACTAATGATATTGCAGCTAAGCCTTGGTGTCTAGGATTTATTTTCTCATAGTTTTATAACTTTAAGCAAGCTGAATGAAGCTTTAAGGCTTTACTTCGTATAACGAATGAACCTTGGCGGCTAAATTTAAGCTCCTTTTGTTAGCGGATGTTCTCATACTATCCCCCTCCCTTCCCCCTCGCAACTTCTATATATACGAGCAATTTCAAAAATTAGTCCCTCGGGGACTCTCGGCAAGTGTATACAGGGTCCTCGGAATATAAATTCAAACTTTTGGAAACATTCTTAGAGATAGTAAAAGAGTATTTAGCGGCATTTTACGTAAACACCATAAATTGTGCAGAATTCCGGTAGTCTAGTTTCGCGGAATAGTCTCCGAATTCTTGTCTATGGTTTCTACAAACAAATAATTTGACTGATTCCACACACTACAACTACCAACTTCTCTTGCCTAATGTAATAGATAAATAAGAGTTCTTGGAAATCTTTTCGCAATCATTAAATGTCTCGTAAACGAAGCCATCTTGAATATAAGAGTATATACGAAGGAGACAAAACCTTGTCTAATTTTATATAGGCCAAAAGTTTTCTGACATTGCATAATTTGGAAATGACGAAGCGAGCTTAGTTAATGACCCATGGGCAATTTGACATAATTTTTTTTTTATCTTTTTAAAGACGAAGGATTAAAAAGTCTAAAAATATGTTTAGCCAAAAATGAATTAACAGGAAGTTTTACAATTCAACACGAGTTATTTCTAAAATTCAGAATGGAATAGTGGCAACATGTTAATCTTAAGCCTTTGCATCTTGTTCCATAATGTCAACATTAATTTACTTTTATTTTAGACGATTTATGGAGCGTATAAAGGCAATTTAAAGTTGAAACTCGACGTATGTCCGTCCATACAAGCGTTTAAATGCCATATTTTACTTTCGTATAAAAATCATAAAACTCGAGCTTATTTTCAACGTTTGGTTCGCGGACCCGGCGTCACCGCTCGTTAATTTAGATTAAGTATGTAAAAGTCTTTTATATTACGTGATTAGAAGGGCGTATCTCCCTATCTTTAGCGACCCTAAATAAACCATTTACTCGAAAATGAAACGGAATATAACTCGACTAAACTATACATGAAACCGTTTTGAAGACCATTTCTATAACAAATTAGCATATATAGAACGTAGTTACGGTCCAACTCGAAATAATGGTGTAGTAAAAGACGATATAACCATACTTAGTTAAGTCAAACTGGAGTTTATAGAGGAGAGTATGTATAAAAGGTGTAAAATCGATTTTCTGACAAATATTAAACACTAACAAAACACACATATTTTCAAATCATTTCTACGTCACCTTCATTTAATCTGAGCTAGTGTGGGTTCGGGTCAAATATGCTAGTGCCGCTAATATCCTAAGGTCAAAGGTCAGGAAGATAATATTGAAATTAGAAAATAGTGTTCAGAGTGAGACTTTGTTCATAATTTTTATTTTTGATAAAGAATTTATTTTTATGAACTCCTAAAGCCAATTTAAAACGGGCGTTTCTGTTTTTATTTTATATCTACTGGAAATGTAGGGTTGAATCATAACACAAATGCGTGTTGAATATCTTTATTAGGGCTCGCTGAGAAAAACGATACTTATTCTCGAGTGGGGTGGGCAGTGAAGCATATTTTGCCGGAGAAATGGAGACCCAGAAAAATACCATTAGACTTGTAAACTATCTATGTATCAAAAATGATATTTCTCCTTTTATACTGCGCGGATGGAAAAACGTTGAGGAAGTAACAAGAATACAAGGCTCGCTCCCACCAACTTGAGCAGTCTTTCTAGCGGAACTAAAAAGCCATTTGTTTTACGCGGGGTAGCTCTATTATTGCAACGAAGCGACCAAGCCATGATTAGAAAAAGGGCGTTTTTACCGGAACCATTTTTACTACCTCAAATAAAACTAACCAGTTCTGGGATATATTGAGCTGAACATTTTCCTAGAAAATAAAACCACATATCCGGAAATTTCTCAGTTTACTGAGAAAAGAAGATACGATTTGTTCTTTTCACTAAAAATTTTGGTAAATAGATCTTCAAGTTCTAGGTAAAGTGGTTTGTGCTGGGCGTTGATTATCAATCAGTCAGGACTTGACTTATATGGATCTAGATTGTAAGTAGCCCAATAAAAGATGACCACTCGTAGAAAATACCCTTTCGAGTATTATAGGGTTATGTTTGCAGCTAATGAGGTTTAATTGTTTTTTTATAAAATTAAAGGGAACTGCAAAAGATGTTCTTTATGGCTTGCAAATCTTGTTTTTATAAATCTGGAAACTTATTTATGGGTTCTTGAGTGTCGGGTTGGGACTTGGAAGAGAGGGTTCAGGCACTTAATAGGCCAAATATCCCAAGTGGTTTTTTTTTCCTAACGGCGCCTCGGGTACATAACAAAATATTCGTGCTAACGCGATGAATAAGAACACAGGCGGGATAACCTGGTTAATAACTGATACTATAATTCATCAGTTACCCATGGATCCACACTATAAACGCAAACACCCGTGCGTGAGTAGACGTTTAATGATATTAATGTGTGGGTAATGAAAAAAATGGCGTCAATAAATATTAATTTTTTAACCATTCCCGTTTTGGTTTCATTAAGGGTTTGTGGTCGAACATATTTCGTAAAGTGTCGAGGGCTATCCACACCCATTTGACCGGCGCCTCGTTATAGCTCACCGATTGCGGCCACCATTATTCTAAACAGTTTAAAAGCCATTGCACAAGCTAAAGTAAAGCGCATAGACATGAAAAACATGCACATAACTCCCCAGGTAAATAAAAACCAAACCTTTAGATGCTAATCCGAATAAAATTAAATTATTTCAGAGTTGCTAGTAAAACAACGCCTTTAATGCTACCATGCAAATGCGTAGATCGAAGTTTCCACCTCTGTATTGCACTTAACATCTTATTTCTATGTGGTTAAATCTTTTAAGTTAATTTTGACTAAACTAACAATTACCCCATCCTCCAGTTGTGGTTGGTTAATTTTCATTAAAACCTGGTAAAAACCTGTCCAGCTTTGTCGTCCCCATATTCGTTTCAGGTATTCGTAGATAAATTATGATATCTATGTACCGATTATAATTTCTCCCAAGGGTTTATCCAATCCTCTCTAACTCTCGTTCTAGTTTCTCCCCTTTTTCTCTAGAGCTTCGAATACTGTCGCTTCTCATTGAACATTCATTTATTCTAAAGGGAGTCGTGACAATCGTTCGGACTCTGAACCCACTCACTCCAAAATTATCGTTTCTCTCAACGCTCCCGAGGAAAAGGAAAAAAAAACAAATCGATTGTGATTTAGAATGGACTATTAATGAAACTCATACTCAACACCTGCGCCTCGATTTGCTACGTGCAAGCCTTAAAATTCGATTAAAATGGTTAGAGTCCCTTCACTTGAATGAGAGAGTTTACGATACAATAGTAACGAGACTGTATAAGACATGACGTCATTTTGTAAATGAATATGGGTAATGTAAATAATTTTTATAGGGTCACGTAATGTTATTACGTATTGTTACAGGCTCTTTGTTGTTAAAACTATATTTGAAGGATTATTCTGTATTGTGAAATTGTGTGTTGGTAAGTTTTTTTTCTAATTAAGAATGCTTATAGAATGATAATTAACTTGTATAAACTAATTTCAAAATTAGTACATTTGTGTTAAATGGTTCTGTGGCTTTCTTAGTGTGAAAAAAATTTAGGTGAAATTATTTTTATATCTTGCGGTAGAGAGTATGGTTGCCAAGCAAGATAATTCCTAACTTTCACATAAATGTTTCTAAATTATTTCTCATTTAGGAGCATTATCTTAATTTTCACATTAAAAAGTAAAGAAATAAAAACAACATATATAATATTCCTATGGCTTTGGAGTTTTTATATAAAACAATAATTATGTATTAAAAACACTTAAAATTTAAAAGGCATAAACCTAATTTAATTACTAAACTTACTTATACTAATATTTCTCATTAAAATTACGGATTAACGACGATAATAAAGAATCAATTATTGAATTAAAAGCGTAAAAAATAAATTAGAAATTACTCCTATAAGATATCTTCACCCTGAACATTGGTGTATTGCGTGATAAACATTTCTACAGGCGCCTACAGGGGCTATGTGTAGCGTGATAAACAGTTCTACAAGTCTGATTAGTTTTGGCTTTGGGTAATTTTTTCCAAATAAGTGTTTACAGTTTTATCAAAATCGTTGGGTGAACATCTACTGCAGTCGGACTGAGGACATTTTTGACTTCGCGTCTAGTATTTTCCACTCCTCAGGTAGTTTTTTGCCAGCGTTCGCGAGTTAAGCCTCGGTCATTGTTTTAGCTCGGGCACAAAAGTCGGTTACAACTTACAAACGCTACGCGCCGGCGCCGCTGCTTTTGCCACGAGGAGGGCACGTGATGTCTGGAACTCCCCGCGTAGAGGTGAGCAAGTTGCGAACGCGGCTTAACGAAAAAATGAATACCTCTCGCGTAACGTCACCCCATCTGGGGGCAAAGTCGAGCTCTCAAGGATCGACTCTTGGTGTGAAACCGAATACCAGGGCTACAAGCAATGTTAAAGACCACTCTGTCAAAAGCAAGGACCATGCCGAATCGAATGTAAATTCCATAAATGAGGACTATCTCCTCACGTCAATTGATAAGTTGCTAGAACGTAGACTTGCCACCGGAATGGCTTTGCTAAAATCCGAAATAGCTGAAGAGTTCGATTTGAAGCTTACTGGTTTACGAATCGACATGGAGTCATATTGCTCACAGTTAGTGGCTCAGAAACTCAAAACGGAGATTAAAGTAGTCAATGACCAGTTTGTGGGGGTTGAGTCGAAATTTAAGGATGTCTCCGCGGAGGTTACTAAACTCAATGGGATAACTGCAGAGAATACGGCAAGTCTTAAACTACTTACACAACGGTTTGACGAGGCTATGACAAAGGGCAGTGACCTGGTCCCGAATCAAACCGCAGTAGATGCCGTGACTCGTCGAGTTGTGAAAGAAATGCAGGATCACGACGCTAGAGCACTGAATATTATGGTCTTCGGCTGTGAGGCACAGGAGTTAGAGGAGGCTAACACCGCCGAAAGATGGCTCACAAAAGCCTTGGAGCTTGATCCGTCCTCAGTTAAAATTACTGCCGTCCTAAAGCTGAAATCGTCGGGAAACAAACCGAGTCCCTACCGCCTTACGGTGGAAACCCAAGCCATGAGGAAACTCGTTTTGGAGAAGGCTGGGAGGCTTAAGGATAAACCGGCTTTTAAGGGCGTTTACATCCGAGAGGATCTTTCCAGACGGCAGCAGTGGGGCCGTCGTGCGTTCTTCGCCCGGAAACGACAGAATGCGGTTCGAAATGCGGCGGGGGCTGCGGCTAACGTGGCCGACGCAACCGGCGCTAGTAATGATCAATGAAGCGGGAGTAGGCAGCGGGGGCATGGGAGGAAACAGAGACATCGTAAATCGCGTGTAAATAGCACATTCAAAATATCATTTTTAAACATTCAAAGCGGGCGCAAGCGCGAACTGTGGTCTGAGTTGTATCCCCAGATGACCCAAACGAACACTGCGGTTTTCGCGGTGGCTGAAACTCATCTGCGCGATGACGAGAGCCCAGAATCTTGTCCAGGGTTCCAATGGTTTGGCTTAAATAGACAGAGGGGAGCGAAAAAAGGTGGTGGTCTAGGAGTCGTGGTTGCGGACCCCACCCCATGCAAACTTTTGCGGTCCTGCGAGGAACACATGTGGATCGAAATCAGGTGCGGATCGGTTGAGGTTCTTATCGGAGTGGTATATCTCGCGACGGATAAAGAAGACGTGAGTTGGAACGCCAACATTTTACAGTGTCTCGCGAGGGATTTATCACAGTTAACTACCAATGGTAGGAAACCGGTCTGCGTCTTAGGCGATTTCAACGCCCATATTCCGGAGCTAGATGGTCGTGATAATCAGACGGGTCGCAAATTCGTGTCATGGGCTATGGATCAAGATCTCACGATTCTAAACACACTCAGTGAAGTGTGCGTGGGCAGATTCACTTGGTCGGCTCGGGGGCTGGCTACCACCATTGACTATGCACTGGGAAATGATCAGTTCCTACGAATTCTGTCGCGCATGGATATTGATGAGGACGGTTTTTTGAGCCTGGGCAGTGACCATAACGCGATCACGCTGTCTTTAGACATCTCGGGTCGACGTCGTGAATCGGTGGTTCCGGCGCGTTCGCGACCGCGTTGGCGGACAGATGTTCCTGCCAAAATGGAGTCCTATCAAAGAACGGTCAACGAAGCTTTGAGTGACACGACGTCTATAACGCTGGAAGAGTTCCAATCTATCGTGGTTTCCGCGGCTTCTAACACGTTAGGACAGTCGTCGGGGAAAAGTACGCGAGGCCCACAGAAGCGCTGGTTCGACCATGACGTTAAAATGGCTATCCAACAACGCAAAAAGGCAAATCGTAGTTATCGTAAAGCCGCGAGGGAAGGCCGCCGTCACTCGAGTACAGTTTCGCCGGAGTACATCCAGGAGCTTTGGAACTCCTATTGTGCCCGTAAACGTGAAGTCGCGCAGCTTGTAGCAAGCAAGATTAGAGAAGTAAATCGGGCCATGGAACAGGATATTTTATCTGATAAACGTTTGGCTGGTAAAAAGTTTTGGCGATTATTTAACCCGCCACACCCATCTCAGACCCTGGCGTCAGTAAAGGCGGAGGATGGTTTTAATCTTATATCAGGTCCAGAGGCTATTAGATTACGAGTCTCGGAATTCTACCAGGCCGAGGAAGAAGCTTTCATAAAATGTCACGCGTTCCTTCCCGGGCTGCAAGGCGGTGTAGAGATGCAGTATGACGACTCTCTCCACGATGATATTCTTCCCCATGAGCTTGATACAGTTCTCAACGCTCTCCCCACGGGAAAGGCGGCGGGGCCTGACTCTATTTCGTATGACCTCATAAAATCCCTGAACGGGTGCTCGCGTCGGGTATTGTGCGAACTATTTAATGGAGTCCTACAAAATTCGACTGTCCCAGAGACGTGGGGCCTCACGGAAATAAAATTGTTGTACAAAGGTGGAGGGAAGGACATTGAAAATCTGAGTTCGTTCCGGCCAATTGCCTTATCACAGTGCGTCTCTAAGGTATTTGTGGCAATTCTAAAAACACGCTTGGAACATTTTGTTGAGACCAATAATATCTTAGGGGAGCTACAGAACGGGTTCAGGCGGGATAGGCGAGGGGCTGATAGTCTCTTTATAGTATACCAGTTGTTGGACATTGCTCGAATTGAACAACGTTCAGCGTTATTCGCTTTTCTGGACCTACGAAAGGCTTACGATAGCGTCTGTAGGACTCGGTTGTGGGCGTTACTGGTGACCCTAGGCATTCCAGGTCATTTTGTTACTCTCTTGGCTAGGCTTTATGAGGATGTAAAGTACCGGTATTGGTTTGGGGATGTGGTAACAGATTTCGTGTCCAGTGGGGTGGGTTTAAAACAGGGGTGTCCCCTGTCTCCTCTCCTCTTTGCACTATATTTGGAACCTCTCGACAGGGCCCTAAGGGCTTCCAACCTCGGTTTTACGCTTAGGTACCCTGGCGGCGCGACGCGGGAATCTCGGGTAGTGGGTGGATTTTTTGCGGATGATATTTTTGTTGTTGCTGAATCGCGGGTAGGGCTGCAAGCCATTTTGGATATTTGTGGGTCCTACGCAGCGGAATATGGGTTGGCTTTTAGCCCAGATAAATGTGTAGTCCTCGAAAATAGTTTGCCTTTTGAGAGGGGGTCCGATCCTGTTTTCCTGCAAGGTTGCGTATTAGCAGAAGTGACTGAGGTAACCTACCTAGGTGTAAAGGTATCGAATAGGGGGAAGTTTTTGGAACCGCAGGAAAGTATTGTGATGGCTAAGGCCAACCGTCTGGCTGGTGCCATAAAGCACAAGGGGTACCACTCGTACAATAAGTACAATGTTATGAGGACACTATGGAAGGCTGTCGCGGTTCCGGCGTTAACCTACGCGAATGAGGTTATGTGTTTCTCGTCTAATACGAGTCGTCGTCTTAATCAGGCTCAATTTACCGTGGGTAAGGCCGCGTTGGGGGGTAACTTTATTACATCGTATGCCGCTGTCAAGGGTGAAATGGCCTGGTCTGCCTTCGAGGAGAGGGAGGCTAAAAGTAAGCTCCGCTATCTGGGTCGGTTATTGTTTATGGACGACATGCGCATTGCACAGCGGGTTTTTTGCTATATTCGAGCAATGCCCAGGAAAACTACCTGGCTAAAGCGCGTTGAGTTTTTTCACGAAAACTATGGTGCCGGAGTGTCCCGGAGCGCGGTTCAATCGTTACATGAGTGGTATGCCAAGGTAGATAAGGCTGTTGCTGAGTATTCTCAAGCACAATGGCGGAGGGATGTTGCTGACCATCCGAGTCTGAACCTGTATTCGTTAAAGGAAACACCGGGCATAGAACCTTTCTATGATAATTCCCTTGCTAGTGGGATGTTTTTCCTGGCCCGGACGGGGGCGTTAGCAACATCCGCTCGTCTTTCCCACATTTTTGATAAGGAGGTGGCCGGCTGTCCTCTCTGTGGGGAGGTCTTAGAGGACATCGAGCATGTAGTGCTGTTTTGTCCGGCCCTGGCACAAGCAAGAGCCCCGTACCTGAGGTTTGGGCCCATTACCCTGGCGGATAGCCTATCTCTCGGGGATAGGTCAAATATGGAAGTCATAACTATCACAAAAAGTATTTTAGCCAATTGGGCGAAATTGCGCCTTCTCTGCCCCATGCCCTATTAAAGGATTGAATCATATGTCGATCAGCTGTCATTGTACATAATTGTAAATAGTTTTCTTGTTGACTTTGTAACGTGTAAATATTAATTTAGTGTTTTTTTTATTGTACGACATTTAATGCTTTGTTTTAGTTTTTTTTATTTTCGGACCTGTGAACCCACGTTAGAGGGTTCCTCCCTGTTCCAAAAGGGATTTGTAATCAAAAGGGTCAATAAACCATTCATTCATTCATATAGGAAAATGCATTAAGACCTTGCCTCCTGTAAGCGGGCTTTCCCCAATATCTCTTTGAATATCTCGGAATTATTTTCAGTAAACATAACTTCGCGCAGCTAATGTCTAATGTATAATATTTAAAGCAATCACTATTTAAGATCAAAAACGATAACTCATAGAAACTTTGTAGTTTACCTCGAGCCATTTTGAGTCGATTTCCTAGATCAAACCTTAACCTTAAAACGCGAATCATTTCGAGCGAAAACAAACCACCAGGCAGGTTTCCTTAATGATTTTCCTAAACACTGAACTTGTAAGGCAATACCTCGAAAACTAATAAGCAGGCCAACTTTCCCCCTTCCCAACCATAAAAGATTAAGATTAAAATTCTTGGGGCGGTTAATTCAATCGAAATGACGTCCGATTAAGCTTGCATTTTCTCAAGGGGCAGCTCACTCTATCTCTCTCTTTCTCTCTAAGGGAGTACTTAGTTTAATTCATATTTAACCCGCGGGTAAATAAACTAATTGGGTACCAAGAAAGTAATTGTCAAAGGTATACTAACGAATTTAATTACATTATCCCTTAACGCTTCAAACTAATAAAAAAATTTTTTAATTAAAGTGGTTTACCCCTTGGACTTCGATAAGCTCAATAATATTAGTTAATAACCCGAAAAATTTAATATATCTGAGCTTCGAAGGTGGTTAAGAATAAGGAGGGAAGATTGTGAGGGCTAAGTTTGTTCAAAAGGGCGTTCGTCGAAGCAACTATGGGGCTTTTGGATCCACTACTAAATTGAGTCGTAAATCTAAACTGGGCGATGACCGAAGAGAACTCCTTCGAAAGCTTCACCTCTCTCTCTCTCTCGCTCTCTCTAACGCAGCTTCTTTTTCTATTAGTAAGCGGAGGCGAGAATGCCTTCTTTTCTAATCTCCTTAATTCCTCCTAAATTGCGGAAGCTATTAGGCAAAAACTTTTGCCAGAACTCGGGGATTATAGACTGTCTACTGAGGCTGCGGCAAAACGTAGTAACTCCTATTTGGCTCGAAAGTTTTGTTTTTGAACAGTTTAGTTACATTTTGTTTTTTTGTTTCAGCTGAACAAAATTCTCTTTGAAATTTCTTCACCTTTTCAAAACGACTCCAAAATATCTTAACATAGAACTTTTTCAAAAAAAAGTCTGAGCTTTAGACATTTTCGTACAAGTTTTCTGGTCAACTACTCAAACTATCAAACTATCCAATGTGACAAGAACAAATGTTCCTTAAATAAATAGCCCAAATTTCACTAAAATAATATTTGATTCTTAATTGAAACGTTTCAAGATTTGTGGCATAAAACAATTATTCTAAATGTTACTCTCTGAAATAATTTCTTTCGGTTTTAAAAACGACATCATTCAGAGATACAACATTTTTCATGCAAATATGATGGGTCATATTTGGGCCCACCAAAAACAACGCGTGTCTCTGAAAGAAGGGCGAAAAAGTAAAAAAGTGAAAGAAAAAAAAACCCCAGTTGAGTAAACTTAAGACTCGGTCCGGAAAGAGACTTAATATTTGCTTAGCCTGTTCGAGTTCACGTCGAAAACAGAGTTAATCTACCTAAACCCTCTTACAACACATTCGCGGTGAAAAAAGCAATGAACGACGTTAAACCAAACTGTCAAAACGGGATAAAAATATTCCTATTTTAACCTTCAACTTCATTAACAATCGCATCACGAACGGCGCGTGGTGGTAATACGCGAGTGTACTTCTTAATATTAGGCGAAAGAAGAAGAGTCCGAGCGTCATAAGCATTCGACGGACGGTAGTCGCTTTATCCGTAGGCCTCACCCCTAAAGTTATTTACTCGCTAAAGAGATAATGATAATCAGGGCATTTCGGGTAATAGCCATGTCAGATCTAAGTTGATAGCAAATGATAAGGCGTGTTCGCATTGCACAGAAGCGTTCTGAAGATATATACATATTTAAGAGAAGCCACACAGGCGATGCGATTCCGTTAGACATAAGAAATATTAATACTTCTAGTGCATTCATTGACCTTGGGATCAGTTAACATTGCGCTGGAATCAACGTTCCATTTGAATAAACTTGAGTTTTTACGAATATACTTCTAGTCCCCGGCAAATATGTTCTATAATATTTTTTTAATATCTATGGGTTATCCAGGGTTAAGGTACGGTGGAAGACGTCACCATGGAAACCGAGAGCGCGGGGGTGAGATGAAGACGTGCCTGGAATCGTTAGAGAAACCCCTTTCACCCCATCATTTCCGGTGAACGTACATACATCGACAGTGTCTTTGGCACGAGGTTACACCGTTTGTATCTAGGATACGACTAAAGCTGAACAAAGAAAGTATTACCAATTAGACCAAAAGTAAAGTTCGTAGACCTATCTCGAGAAGAAAAAATTTAATTTAACCAATTTTGCTCTGATCTCTCCAACGCCGTAAACACTTCTTAATTAGGCTTAAAACCTGATAAACTAATTCAGTTATTCGACACCAAAGACACTGAAGGTACAATGCCTTTGCAGGATTCTATACATTACGCGGCTCAGTCCCTTCAGGTGAAATATAAATCCTTGTTTACGGCTAATTTCACTCTATCGGCAAATGAAGTAAAGGGAAATAGCAAACAAATTTCATCAACTCTTTCAAACAAACTATGGAGACTACTCCCCGTTAAACCTTCGTACATAAACAGATCAGTATTCATAGATATTACAAGCATATACAGGGTATTTCAGATAAATCTGGCATAAATGAAGGAGATGTTCTTTGGGCGCAGGATTTCGAGTCGAAAATGTTCAATAACATTTTTCCGTCCGAGTTTTTAAGTTAAGATTGGAGTATTTTACGGATGACCCCTTATATTTAATTAAGAAACTGTAATACAATGATTTTATGCCCTTTTATTTATGAGGTCGTCCCATAAATATCGGCCAAAGAACATTCCCCTTAGTCTATGCCAGACTTACAAGAAACACTTTGTATAGACCAAAAATAGACATAATCGACGAATAGCGCGTTTCTATAGAAATCCGAACAGAAATTACGGCTGATATGTGAAAAATGCATCAATTCTACTTCGATTGCGATGTAACGCGTAGAGATGAAAGTTCGCAGTTCTTATATCCATGGTACGGTATAAAGTTTCAGGGCTCAGAGGGGAAAGGAGCTGAAGTGGCAATTAAAGCATTAACGTTTAAGGTCTAAAATTTAGTATTGCGACGGTCGTTTCAAAGCCAAAGTCTATATAGTCTACTTCTATAGGTAATGAAAGATCACCCTTAATGCTCTCTCTCTCTCTCTTCTCTTCTCTTTCTACCTCGAATGAGAACGTGATTAACAGTCTCCCCTTTCTCAAATTTCCCTCTTTCTACGCGGGATGAGTCTCTCTAGGATCTCAACGCCAATTGGACCCCCCTCACGCAGTCCGCTTAATAGGAGATTGTATCGGCCCTTACGCTTTTAAACCCCCTGGGACCCGCGTTATAGTACCCCTTAAGCCCACTGTCGGCCTTCCAGAGACGTCCTCGCCTGCTATTTTCAGACTCCAAACATCGTATCTTCTCTAAGAGAGATTCCAATGGATTATTTACTTAAACCACCAATTTTCCACATAACTCTAATTAAAGACAATGAATTATATAGTATAGTTCAAATAAATACAGTGCACCTACCTTACATCTAGTAACTCTTAACTATACACATAAGATTGAATTGTACTAAATGTGTACGATTTTGAAGATACATTTGTATTTCACATTATGTTTGGTCAATTTCACCCACACAAATAACTACAATACATGCAGGGGTTTAACAAATTAGAGTGTTATTCTTTCATTAATAATTAAATCCATTCTCATAACTACAACTGAAAATTGAGGAGATACAACATTTTAACTCTCAGATGAAAGCTTTTCTTTCTAGTGAGAATTCCAATCTATAACTCTCACTTGTTCGCTGCATGGCGAGACTTTCGGTCCGTGTTTCCCAGAGCAATACGTCTTAATTGCTTATACTCTTTATATCTTATACCTTTAACCCCTTTCCACCGTGCATGGGCTTTGGGTTTAATTAGAACCAGACTGCCTAATTTTTAGTTTTAATCCAAGAGAGACGCAGTCTCCTGTTATATCCCCGTATTAGTGGCTTTATACCACGGATGAACTTTGGTCTATATCCCCCTAATTGGTATTTTTCTTCATTGCGAGCTAATAATAAGTTAAACAGCATTAAACCCTTTCGCGATAAAATTGCTAAATAATTGGTCTGAAGTGAAATTAAAGGTAATATTTCTGACAGACACGTGCAGGGTGAGTTAACTACGCATTGTTAATTGAGATACAAAAAGTAAATATGGCTAAGTATTGAATATCATGAAAAAAAGGAAGAGTGTAACAGTATCGACTGAGGAACGATCAACGGGCAACATTTACTTCAAGAAGACCGCAATGGTCTTATAGAAGAGTCTTCAAAGGAAAAAGGCTCTTTCAAATCTAATCTTGGAAACCGCGCCACCATATAACCGAATCTGGCCGTAGTATTGCTTTACTTTATAAATTACCAATATCTACCAATAAGTTATAGGATGTGGGTCTAGGAAAAACTGTATACATATAAAATCCACGTTTTATTACATCGTAAATAGGAGAAGCACCCCGGCAATGTACGAAGCATCGAAGGGGAGAAACCAATATTACGAATTTAATATCTTGTAGCGACGAACCCGGCTAAGAAAGAAGTAGAAAAAAAAACGTCTAGGCCTAACCCCGTAAGACTAATCTAATATTATCCAGAAGCGAAAATCCCTACACACCTCTCCAGCCTCTTCGAATCCCATCCCATCTCATCTCGTGGACGGGACCAACGCTCTTAGAAGTAAAAGGTGATATACACGACCGCGCGAGATTGAATGTTTCTCACCAGGACATTGTACTAAGCCCCGAACCTCTGTTACAACCAAAACGAATAAGGCTTCCCAAAATGTCACTCCCCGCCTTTGAGCTTGGTTTCAATATAAGCTGAAAAACATTCCCTTCTTTCTTTTTAGCTCACACAGTTCCCTTTTCATCCTGTGAGGGAGACTCTTGCTCTTTTCGGACTATACGCGTTTATGTTCGAGAAGTCACGGTTAATGAAGTGGAAAGGTATACATAGTGTCTGTTAGTGTATAGCGTAAGAATGCTTTCTTAGTATCTTCAACTGTATTCATTAGGATTTGGCGAACAGACCTATAGGGGAAACACGAGAAAAAGTTTATTTCTTATTTATTTCGGGGCGCGAGCTATGATTTCGGGTTTACGCTCGCTTTATCCGAGACTGCGGTATAAAAACTAGAGAATGATAGACTATTTCAGTGACGACATCTTGAAAACATTTGCCAGACTCTATACTCGCAATGAATATTACAGTTTAAACCAAGCCAAAAGGGGAAACTATTTCTAGCTCGAAATATCTCTCAAAATACCTCATAGGGAAGGAAGAGGCTGGGTAGATGAGAATGAGAATGTTGTTGAGAAAGAAGAAGTCCAAAATGTCGGACACTTCGTAAGACTCAATATAAATTATTCCATGAAATATAATACATTTTGATACTGCGGATATAAGGTGAAATAATGACATCAAAATCTTAAGTTTTCACCCCGCGTTTAAACCCACATCTAATTACTTCCTTATAATTTTTTTGAATAATAAACATCTTTGATATGTAATATTCTGCTAAAATGTCTCAACAGCAATAATTACAAGTTGGCAAGTGTCTGACCACTCGACGTCCATAAGAAATAGTAGTAGCTATTCCTAAACTTTCGCGCGCTTGCTTGGGCGTTGGAATTGTTTCTCCCAGAGATTGGATTTGGTCTCCTTCCCTTTTTACTATTTTTTTCTCGTGTCGTCCACCTTAGACCAAACTAGATAGGATTACGACTACTTTTCGGGGTTAGGGTTTGGGGGGGATGGGGATCGTTGTATAGATATTGGGACGTTAGACGACGGATATAGGACGATATTTTTTTGCTCTTCTCGACGCGAAGACGTTCTTGTCAGCATTGGCCTTTTTCTTTCCCTCGTTTCCGTCGATTTTGTTGGATTGCACGAGGGAGAAAGGAAGAGGTTGGGCAGTCCGAGTTTGCGATGGCTGTTTCCATCTTTATCAGGTTTAACATCCGAGTATTAATCCGCCAAAGCTTTCTTCAGTTTGCAATCTGATCTTCAACAAAATATAGCTATTTTTATAAGCGATTTAGAGAGGGATTTTACCATATAAATGGGACTTCCTGAAAGATGAAACAATCCTATTTCGTTCTGATACTCATTTCAACTCCCGAAAAACGTTACAAATTTTAAGATGCTGTATCTAGGGTCATTGCCTGATAGTAAGTTCATTTTATTGGATGATAAGCCGGAATCTCAAGAATTTTCTGATTTATAAACCACATTCACGAGAAATTTAAATATTTTTCATGCATGCAGGGAGTACAATACTAAAACGTCTTTGTAAATATCAGACCGGGAGTTAGAATCTGATTATGTCACAGTCAAAAATGAACGTTAAAGAGCTACTAGTTTACTGAAAGCAGACAGCGAAGTTTTATTAGGTATGCGAATAGTTATACTTATGTGACAGACGTCTATATGATAAAGGAAAATAAGGTTGCAGTGCAAATATTGGTCAACGGCGAAAAGAAACACCTACTTAAATACCCGACCTAAAATATTTTGAAAGTAAATATTTCTAAAATTCATTATATTTGCGAAAGATTTTGATGTCCCAAAACCAATATTATTACCTTCAATATTTACAGTACAAAAACAATATTTGAAAATCAATTAACAACAAAGAATAAATGTTATTTGGACAAAAAAGGGGGGAGAGCGTCATTATCAAGCACGCAGGCCATAGTTGCACATGGTCGAGTGTCCACTCCAAGGAAACGGACGGGTGTATACTCATCCGGTCATGTATTATGTCATAAAATTGGCCCGCAGGAAACTAGTGCGATATTAATAGGGGTGGCTAGCAAAGGTGGCTAGGGGTCGTCCTCCCAAAATTCAATATAATAGGTCGTGGAGGCGGAAGAGTGGCGGCGTGGTAGTAGGGAGAGGCTGTACACGGCAATGGTCACGCGCCGATGACCGCAAACACGACACTGTCGGATGCTAGGACCTGATTAAGTACCGGTGCGAGAATCGGAAGAAATATAAGCCTACATAGAAAACAGAGATAGGAGCTGTTAGGAAAAGCCCAAACTAGATGGGGGAGACAGAGAGAATTAGTTTCATTGTATCAAGAATATACTGTTAATGACGTTTATTTTCAACCTATTTTTTATAGTCTCATAACGAAATGCTTAAGTCTTTAAGCAAACATAACATTAAAACCTGCATTAAGAGTTTAAGATAATTCAATTAACAAAAACCGGATGTAGTTCTCTGTTTAGTCGTGAAATTTTATCAGTGAGCATGGCTTTAAATATTTAAAGGCACCTGCCTACATTCGAATTTTGAGCTCTATACTAGAATTTAGTAGAGAGATAATATACTGTTGTGGGTTGTCCATATGATTCACGAGAAGAATGAATATTTTCATGTCTAGAGTAGGGCGCCCTTTCTGGTATACAAGAGAGGGGGAGAGAGTGTTAAAACTATTGTTGGCGCAACGCGTCGACGACGCGAAAAACATTAAGCCTTTAGAAAACTTTGTATAAAAGCAGGGCTGTATAACATTAGTTTGGTTCATAGTGATGCCGTGCGGTTAAACTAAGCTTCCCTTCATCCAACGCTTGTACTAGCTATATAAATATTGGGAAACCACGTGATAATCTTCCGTGCATGGATGGAACCGTGTGTATTTTGGAAAAAAGGAAAGGCAAACATAACAAGAATAGAGTTTCAATGAAAATGAATTTTCATAAAGGGATAGTATAGCTATAGCGTTTAACGCAAAGTATTTATCGATTTAAATACTTTTAAAATTAAATAGAATAAATTACTTTGATCTTAATAACTTAATCACGCGTGAAATGTTCAAAATTCCGAGTTAAACACTTTTAAAAGTGGTTGGATTATATGATCCATTAGGAAGTAGACTTATATAGCACTTAATATATAATAGAAGCTGTTAATCTTGAATCGCTAAACCATTCATGATTCTATATAGCGGATAGAGGAAATAGAATCACAGAGCATCGAGTCACATTTCCAGTTGAAAAATAAAATTGGAAAAATGAGTGCGTGCGATGGAAGAGTGGAAATACTGAGGAGGAAAAGGCATTTGGAACAGACGACGGATATATCAAAGTAATGGTCAGCGATTAGGCGGTCCTTGTCGGTCGTGCCTTGGCGTTCGCGCACAATAGCTTTCCTTCCACCTATGGCACCACCTTACACTCAGTCAGACATCGCTCTCTCGCTGACTCTCTCTCTCTCTCTCTCTCTCTCTCTCTCTCTTTCTCTCTCTCTCTCAAAAGGCGATATTATACGCCCTCCTCCGTCTCATTCTTCCATTGTTATTTTGCGAGATTTTCCAATTCCCGACTTGGTTTGTGCCACGAGACCAGAACTGTTCCACTTGACTGCTGGCTCGACCGGAAGTCCATAACCTGAAGCTAAACACATCTCTGACGTGTACCACTAAGAGTGTGTCGAATCAAAAACGAAAATGTTGGCGCTACTTGACGCCGTCTTTTTCAAGTGCTTGAGAGTCTTGAGGCTGGAAAATTTCAGCTCACCAAGCATATTTATTATTATTCGAGCCTGTGGTGTGCGTAATTGATGAGCACCATGATCACCCTTTCACTTTGCGCGTCAAAACTTTCGTGTTCTTTTAATTAGTTTTCTGGTTATCTATAACAGACATGTTGCGTTCGAGTCATCATTCGTGACAGCAAATAAGACGGAAAGGCTAGTGGCTGTCTCAAGGGTTTTATAACATCGAGTAACGGACTTCCGGTTACGCTTAAGGATCCTTCAGCTATCCACCAGGTTGCGCTAGAGCGCTTAAAACCCGCGTCATGACTCACTCCCAAGCATTCTGGGTTAGATCTCCATGGTTAGACGACCAAGATACTCGAAAAACATCAATCATTTATAGACTGTGGGTCTGTGGTGTGGATATACGCGTATACGCCCGGTGTACCAGATGGCCATTGCGTCTATACACTGGAATACCCTAGACTTCACCCCCTCTACCGTAAGAGGGCACGGAGAGGAAATTGATGACGTATAGTCTCCATTTATAAAGTCTCTTAGACCCTTGTTCAGCCTATATAGCAACATCGACGTCCCACCGTTGCGGAGAGATTTTCACAGAGCGCCATGCAGGAATCCAACTGAAGCATTAAGCAAATAACTCTAGAGCACCTTATAGTTTCGATGCTTGATAAGTTGCTAAGTAGTAAAGAATTCATCGGGGTCCTTTCCAAATAAGAGATATGGAGTTTATTTGATTAGGGGACTAACTAATGTAATACTCTAAGTTTATAACAAATTTCCCATAAGTAAGACATCTTGCAAATTTGAAGCACGTTTTTAATGACAAGTATCATGGCATGTACACATATCATGCCTTAAAAGCATTTCATGTGCGAGAAAGTTACTTCTTATGAACTTATAGTTTAGCACTAGGTCAATATGACGTTTCCTTACTCAAGCAGATGTCAAACTTATGAAATACACTTATGCCCGTTTCCATTTTTATTTCCATTGCAGAAGGGAAACAGGAACTTAAGTTGAAGGGTTTAATAAGTGATCCCTATATTTAGTACCAACTGTTTTCCTTCCAGACATATCATCGATTAGGTTTCAGTTAAGACAAAAAGAAACTAAAATACTGGTAATGCTTAGTTTCTATGAATGATAAATCATATGTCTGGTTTGTTTTAACTTCATATTCAGTCCATTTACTGCCTAAGAACAAATAGAGAGGGGAAGGTATCAGAGTTATGACTTCGGATTTTCTATAATCCATTACAGATAGTTTAATAAATTAACCTTAAAACGTGCACGAAACCACATTGCCTCTCCTAGACATTCTACACTTTAATTCCATTAAGAATTTCTGTAACACGTGTCCGAGTTAAGCCGAAGTAAAATTAAGATTTTCATTTCACAAAATCCCCACAAACCAAAAATAATTTAAAATTAAATTTGAAAAAAAAATGAAGTTTTTAGATTTAAATATTTGCCACTAAATAAAATAGTATTTTTTCAGTCCCAAATTGATACGGAATTTTATATTACTTCTACCTTCAATGGCAGCTCGGAAAATATCTACACCACTAACAACTCTGATAAAGTTTGGAAACTGCCATTACCCTCTGAAAGAAAAAGATTGTCTTATTGCTAAGAAAGACAAACTGATACACTAAACAGCAGAATCTCCGGTAGCCAATTTTCAATCACATCCCTTGAAAAAAAAAGGTAAATAAAAAAGGCTTAAGTGTTTGCGCAAAAGAGAGGATATTTACCCAAAGAAAAAAAGCATTTTCTTCGACCAGAGTTTCCTGGGTTGACGTGGAAAAAATACATAAATGGGACAATGCTAGAAAGACTAAGTACTATGGAGGGGAATTGGAAAGACGACGAAATATCGGTAAACAAATCAGTCATTATGTTTTTGTTTGCCATCAGAGAGAGAGCTAGAGAGATCCTAGAACTCATATTCCTTGAATAGAACCAGTTGTAGTCTTGTTTATATTACAATACTATTGGAATACTGTGGAGATGTTTCGATTCAAATAAGACATTCATAAAGAGCCCAACTACATATATTGAATAAATCATAACACTTTTTATTAAACTAGACTATCTGTTTTTATTCTAAAAAGGCACGGATTTTTGTCCAATTCGGATGTAACTTATTTAGAACATTCTTCCCCTTGGGTTGGCATTTAATTAATCTAATTTGAAATCAAAATGTCGGGTTAAAAAAAAATTTCACTAAATTTTCTTAGGCCTAATTAAAGAAATGGTAATACATTATCCTGGTTAAAACTATACCCATTTAACCCTTTGACTTAAGATGCATTTATAAAACCCACTAAAACTTAAGTTCTATCCCCAAAGACGAACACCCCAACTTTTTCAGTCCTGATGAGTCTTTTACATGTTATGGATTACTGTTAGAAAAAACAGACTAAAACGGTGGCGACATTTTGGTGTTTTTGGACAAAACAGGACCGCCCAGAAACCAAAAAAAAACGAAGTAGACTTTACGCGTCAGTCTGACACTTTCTGACCTCGATATGGTATGGGTGAAAGAAAAAAGAGAACAAACCCAGAAAAAGTTTCCAAAATGGCAAAATAGCAAAGAGAAAATAAAAGATAGAATCGTCCGGAGAATTTGAGGAGAGAGAAAAAAAAATAAATAAAAAAATAAAAACTTAGATTTCCCAGTTGGCAACAGTACTATAGTGTATTGGGAGAAGAAGCTCTCTTATATTATGGGCTGTACTTTGCTGCTATATATTGACTATACTGCATGCACTCTGTACATCGAAATAACGTTTCTTTATTTTTACTCGGACCTAGCTATACTACATTCAGTGCAGCTTTTATCCATATAAGGCAGTATGGAACTCGCCAAAAGAGATTTTTCAACAGAGTTTTTACCCCAAACTGACAGAATGAACGGAAGAAGAAAAATTATATAGCAGGACCTAACCCTATTTATTTGAAGCCGGGAATATTATATTATTCATAAGTTATTTGAAGAAAAATTCTTTAATAATAACTTCCTTACTAATTAAAAATAATTAAAAACTCCACCTGTCCATAATACGTCCAGTCAGAAGTCTATTAAATTAGCTAATTTAATGGACTTCTGGTCCAGTCTAAACCATTTAACATATGGAGAGATAAATAGATGAAGTAGTGGGTATGTACTCATTTCAGCATAACAAAGTGATTTATTATGTTAGTGATGATTTTAAGAACTAAATAAAATTTTAAATATTTTCTATGATAGGATATTCTTTACGAGATAGACCAATATAGACTTAGACGTTTCTTCAACATCAAAAACCATAAAAAGAGCGTAAACTGGCCCAGGGCGCCAAACAATCGTAAAAAGAGGTGAATGAATATAGAGCTAGGATTACCTTAATACCCGTCATCTTTCTAGATAGAGAAATGACGTTAGAGATGAAAACCCAGAAACGCATTATATCTCATCACCCTTTGAAAACGGGAGAGAGAGAAAGGACACTTTCACTCGTTCAAACTCTAAATGTTTAAAATCCACAGCTAGAATTTCAACAGCTAGAATTCCTTACAAACATTTGAATTTCAACAGCTAGAGTTCCTTACAAACATTTGAATTTCAACAGTTAGAGTTCCTTACAAACATTTGAATTTCAACAGCCAGAGTTCCTTACAAACATTTGAATTTCAACAGCTAGAGTTCCTTACAAACATTTGAATTTCAACAGCTAGAGTTCCTTACAAACATTTGAATTTCAACAGCTAGAATTCCTTACAAACATTTGAATTCAACAGCTAGAATTCCTTACAAACATTTGAATTTCAACAGCTAGAGTTCCTTTCAAACATTTGAATTTCAACAGCTAGAGTTCCATACAAACATTTGAATTTCAACAGCTAGAATTCCTTGCAAACATTTGAACTCTTAAAGTAAAAATTAAGTTACCCAACTAAAGAACTATTTAATCTCCCATAGATTTTCAAAATAGAAATTATACCTCATAGCCAGACGAAGTTGCCCCATAAATGGCTAAATTTAAAATGATAAAAAAAAACCCGACATCAGGCAAATACCACACCCCTCTAATGCAGACACATTTCTAAGAAAAATAGACATTGGTGTCTTTTGTAAGGCTCTAAATTTCACGATCTGGCGAACTTCCAATCCGTAACTGTTAGGACAATATATAATCCTTTTTTGTCTTTTCGGAGCTCATCCCCAAGAAACTATCCGAATCTTTTCCTCGGAATGAAAAACTCGCTGAGAAGTGACAATCTCTCCTCACTTTAAAATTCAACTACTTTCTCCACCAGCGAGCTCCAAGTATAAAGAAAAGAATAAAGATCCCACCCCTTCTGCCATCGCATCCAAACATAGTGGGATGCATGAAAATAAAAATAAAATACAAAATAAAACTCGCAAACTTAAAAAAAATCTCGACCAAAGCGGCGAGAACAAAAACGGAACAATACAAGGATTTGGCTTAAAGGGGTAATGAAGGATTTAAAATTTTGCTTCAAAATTAGATTTATAATTTTAGTTCTAGAATATCATATTAGTCATCGTCTGCCCTAGTAGCGAAGTAGTTACACATAATTCTTTTTTATTCCACAACTTTGATTAACATTGGTGTTCACATTTGTATCCAGTGTTCAGTATTTACGGTTACGGTGTTTACATTTACCAGCGATTATTCACATTTGGGGTGTGGAAAATAGGATATTGTGCAAAATTTAAAAGAGTTAAAAAGATGAAAACATAACCTGAAAGTTTCAAGTGTCTAACATTAATCAAAGATTTGTTAAAAGTGGTCAGAGTTACCAGTATCAACCCTAGTTTGTTTGTTAAGCTACCTTCATACTAAAGGATCCATAGGCTAGTATTTTGTTGTTGCTCGAATTCACCTTATTCCCATTCGCCGGAAGTTGGGCTTATCTCGGGATTCGTGGAGGGGAGAAATTCGTCAGTCGTCTGCTACAGTACATATTTTTTTGCCTTTGTAGCAGACGACAGACGAGTTTCTTCCCGTTACTCTCCTCCAAAAATCCTGAGTTAAGCCTAACTTTCGGCGAATGGGAATAAGGTGGATTAGGCCTGGGTCTATGCGTCACCTCCAATTTTAAAAAAGATTTTAGAAAGTTTATCTTGCTGGACAGATTTCATTATCACTTTGACGTATCGAGTGGATGATACGAGAAACAGTATTCTTAGAATATTTTTTCGCACGAACGATTTTTGGGGTTCCTATAAACCTAGCTACGACGAAGAGAGAGAGCGAGAGATAGAAAAAAGAAAGGAGTTTTTTTGCCTGAGAGTGTGGCCTGCTTTTTTTGTTCAGGAGGTATATCGTCACTGGGCCCTATAAAAACATGAATAATGCAAATGCAGTTTTTCTTTTCCGTTCGAATGCTTCTGTTTATCGAGTAGCCAAGCCACCAAGCCAGCTAACTCTTTCCAACTTCGCCCATGCACCAAAGCGCGGCCGGCCGCAATACGAGAACCGAAAATGGAATCGCTTCAATCGCCAGTGTGAGATTTATCAAAGCCAAACCGTACTACGGAACAAAGCCTAAACAAACGCCTTGACAAACGTTTACAAATCGCGATATAAATAACATTGTCTTAGCCTTACGCTACGATAAACTCTTATTCTGAAAAATTGCGTTTTTGTCCCCTTTCCTCCGGACTATATTCGGGATTTGGAATTTTCGATTCGCAATGATTCCGATGTACGTTCAATTTACATTAGGGAATAAGGCCGTGTTAAGAAGGAAGGAGATACACGGGTAACCGGCGGAGGAATGTTTAATACCTTTCTAAGTATTAAATCGAAGCTGTTGAACGAAAAAACAGAGAAATAAGCTAATAAACCGACAAAACTACCCCCCAAAAAACGTCTTCACTATATATTGGAAAGTATCAGATGGTTTACTTTCAATACTCTTTGGATATGTTTATATGGTAAATATTTTTTTTCATTTTAGAATTTATTTAGACTACTTTTCTCATACGGAATTTGGTATATAGTAACCATACTCCTTAGTTTCTCTACCGCTTAGATTTAAAAATTATTTAACTAGACAGATGGTATTTTGTAATAGTTTCTCGTTTATTGGGTTTTTTCTCGCAGTTTGCGACAAATCAAATGAAACAATAGAATTAATATAAACACATACGTTAATAATGCAAGATCTTTGATAATAGATTTCCGGAAAAGAAATATTTTAAAACCCTGTTATTCCTCTGCAGTTTATAAAACACTTCCGATTTTTCGTGGGCAGTTTCCCTTATTTCATTTTGAGGTTTAATATAAAGCGGGGGGATTTTATTGACCAGGCCCTTAATTTATGCCTGACTTCTCAGAAACACCCGTCTGTCTACCTAATTTTATCAACTTACAATAGATAAAAATCGTTCTACACTAAAACTTGAAAGAAAAAAATGTAGGCTATTTTTGCTCTTCAATTCAATAAGATTGATTAAATTTCAGAGCACGTGAATCTACGATGCAAATTTAAAATAATCTTTCAATATGAACGAAAATGTCAAACGTATGGAAAATAAACTTCAGATAAGCTCCAGACATATTATCAAACTGTAGTTACAATTACAGAGAAATTGTACATTAGCAACCACTCTAATAATTTCCCCAAAACTCTCCCAAGAATTCAATTGAAAATTGGGTCACATTACTATGCTAAGGGCTCCGTGTTGTGAACAGGGAAGTAATAAAGAGAGGCCTTTATAAGCATTAAGCTTGTCTACAATCGGGATTATGGAAAGCGGCCTTTAATCTAAAGAGGAAACGCGCGATCAAGCGAATCAAAGGACGAGTTTCGAAGAGAACCCCCAAATTAATTACGTCATAGCACCAACTCCGAGAGAGAGAGAGAAATTCGAAATTGGTTAAGCATCGTACTGTCGTATTCGATTTGAAAACGAAACGTATCTCAAAACTGAAATTAATATCACTATATATATATATATATATACAGGGTGTTTGTGAAAAGTCCATCAATAATGAAAAAACGTATTTATTGGGCCATTGTGAGTCGAAAATGTTCTATGACATTTTGCCGTCCGAGCCACGGTTTTCGAGTTATGATTAGAATATTTTAGGGATGACCCCTTAATTAAATTAACGCTGTCTTTCAATTTCTTAATTAAATTCAAGGGGGTCATCCGTAAATTACTCCAATCATAACTTGAAAACAGTGGCCCGGACGGAAAAATGTCATAGAACATTTTCGACTCAAAATGGCCCAATAAATACGCCCTTTCATTATTGATGGACCTTTCACAAACACCCTGTATAAGGTACGATTGAAAATTCCCAATAATTTCGGTTACGGAAGTCGACCTTAATATGATATTAATCGGAAAATTATTCAAAATTTCAATTAGTTAAATCTCCGAATTCGTATAAACTCGGGTATAGCTTATATAGTTTTGTATACATATTACGACGCTCTGTCAATTGACTTTAAGTATTAAAATATTAAAT
This sequence comes from Phalangium opilio, assembly GCF_054372755.1. Taxonomy (NCBI): domain Eukaryota; kingdom Metazoa; phylum Arthropoda; class Arachnida; order Opiliones; family Phalangiidae; genus Phalangium; species Phalangium opilio. Next base: position 7,387,548 of record NW_028324182.1, on the reverse strand, counting down.
TTATCTATAATCGAATTTCTATAACGCGTATCGTAATGCAAATTACGTTGAAAGTATCCGTATGATGCGATTAACATTTCGAAAATATTGATTTCAGTATAAAATTAACAATTATAATATATAAAAAAAACCAGTTGAGACACTGATAAAATTTGTATACCAAAAAGGTAAACTCACCTAATAATTCGGCATCTTCGTCCCCACTGAGAACGCCTGTTCCGGTAAGGTCATCCTGTGCCCAGGTCCAATTAATTAAGTAAAACAGTAATATTCCTTGAAGAAAAATATTGTGGTGGTCAAAAGTCAACATGGTCATAGTTCATCAAAGAGAAAACTTCACGCTTTAATTTTAAACGTTTCTTTCACTATTTCTGAAGTCAAATATCCAGCGGGTTGTTCGTAAGTCACAGATTCCGACTTCACTTAAGGGCTATTTAACATCATCTTAATCTGTAACAACGATGAAAGCGTCTTATTTTTTGAAACTGTTATTCACACCGTATAGTCACTAAGTATAGTCAAGCAACATCGCTGTGTTTCTACAAAGTCAACGAACTTCGCGTATTCATTAAATGAAGGAGGCAGTGCCGTGGTTAAAACGCAAAAACAATAACAGCAGTAGCAGTAACTAGGCAAGCGTCGGTGAGATAGATCAGTTAGTTGAACGATTGGCTAATTGTCGGTAGCGATATGTAGAGAGAGAGAGAGCTGTAGGAGCTAGAATCCTAGATCTTAACTCGGCAATGTACGGAGCTGAACTACTAACACCCTCTGAGTTGGTTCTGGTCTGGCACAAGGAAGGTTGAAAACGTCCGCAACGTTGACGTTGGCAGTGAAGAGTACGTATCGACTGGTTGTGCACAGGCACAACTTCTCTTCTCAACCCACTGTTCTGCGCCGTAGAAACTTCTTTCCCTTTCGTTCCAGTCTGCATACAGGACTCGGGTATTGTACACGCTTGACTCTCTCTTTCTCCGGGCATGGGCCTCTCAACGCCTTGGACGGCGCCCTCTATCAGATTCAACCATAAACTAGGACAGGATGAGGATGAACAGAGGCTGAAAGCTGATGGTGGAGAACGTTTTTGGGGATCGAGAGGGTTTTTACTCCGAGCCTCTCTATTGAAAATGTCCAGTAGTATGGAAAATTCATAGCTCAATGGTAACTGTTCTGGGGAAAATAATCCAATAAAAATAAAATAAGAATTAATTTAATTAAACGTAATTAATATAAATAGTTACCAGACTACTTCCTGTTTCTACTGAAGGCTAACAACAATTATTTTAACGTAATGAGAAACTAATAATATTTCTAAAAATAATACATTCACGTATAAAAGCAAATGTACCAGACTCTAGCTGACAAAATTCCACGAAACGAATATATTTTTCATGTACAATTTGACGCATTTTTTAGTTTCGAAAGATGAAATAGGCCAAATAATTTTTTACAATACATTACGTCTATTTTTTCCTAAAAGTATTATTTTTTAAAGGTTTTCCTTTTAAAAAATTGTTTCGTCAAAAGATAATTTTCCGGGCAAGCATTTTATACTTTAAATTGAGCAATTTTAATTGCGCAGAATCAATCTCCTATCTACCGATAAATTAGGCAAACAAATCTCATATTTAAGAAGAGTAGGGGCACGGTGATAAAGCAATTTTAGTTTATTTTCCTTAATTGATATTAAACTAATCAAATGTTAAGTCTCTTCGGTCAGTATCACCCCCATTTTGCAAAATTTTTGATATCTGTCGTAACATCTTTATATTTTGCGTTTCAAGTTCTTTAGTTTAAGAAGACTGCGCCTGTCCCGTCACATAAATAACGACACAAACATTTCTCTAAAATCAAATAAACGAAGCTTTTCTTAAACAATAAAACTAAAATACCCTGAAGTTTAAATAAGAAATAGATTAGTCAAAATATGTCCAAAAAAATATGTATACCAAAGTTCAATTTCGATAATGGGAAAGATGCGTGGTAGGGTTCAGTTTCCTATCATATCTTCAAACTAAAAACCCCGTTTATATATGAAGAACCTCAACGTGGGTCCTTCACAAGCCTAAACAAAAGTTTGTGGACCCTGTATGGGCTACACCATAAATATCTAGTTCTATTTAACCCCAAAACAAACAGACGTTCCACGCGCTCACCCATGTTATTGGACCCATCCCCTCCGTAAATCAGCGTCTTTAGCTGACAGTCTGGCTTTTTAAGTTTTATACGCGAGATTACAGTCTTGAAAAAACACACCTATTCTAAAGAAAACTCCATTTTTCGGCTGGTAACCCTTCTCTTTCAAGGGTGTAAGAGAATATAGTGTTTTTGGCTTCTTCCCGAAATGACTGGACTTTACATTGTCAGATTTTTCGAAGAAGGCAGTCTGTCTTTCTACGTATTCTACCACCGTTGTCCGAAGTCAGGGAGAAAGGATTGCGAAACTAGGCTGGAAGGGGAGGGGGAAGAGATGTCACCTGAAGAATGCCGTGCAGCAAAATGAGAGAGGGAAACTCGAGAGAAGCATGGCTTCCTTGGACTAGAGGTATCATACCAGGAGTGGTAATTCGTAATCCTTACCGGAATCATTTAATTTGATCCCTCGGTGATTTATGATTTTATTAAATTCATCATCGAATCATAGAATAGAACTTTCAAAACCATTATTTCGAGTATCGTTGGCTTCCCGACAAAATAACTCTTGTGACAGGATGGGAAAATGGGTATTTCAAACGACTCATTCAATTTGCGTCTCCAGTTCCTATTTCTCCTAGCATCATCTTCTCCATCTTCCCACTTTCATCCCAACGCCTTCTCTCCTCCTTTCTTTTCCCAAAGCGATATCTCTTGACGAAGGAAGGTGTAGTTAAACAAAAAATAGCTTCTGTTTTTTATTTTTGATGAATTGTTAAGATTTTCTGGGCTGTCAAAATTCTCCGTCTCTCATAGTAGCATACCTACCCTACATTTATAAAGGTCTACGTCGCGATTTCGCGGTCCTAACCTTTCCATCTGGAAGATCCAGGTATTCTTGCAGACTGTTTTTATAATAAACTGTATGAGAAAGGTTTTTGGCTAGGGAAAACGAATATTTATACCAACAGATGCCTTAGAAAAGCGAAAGCGGCTTCAAGATGCTGGAAGAAAATATTCTTTCGAACCACCCTTATGAAAAGTATCATAAGCTTATGGTATAAATTATAAACTCAAGAACTTCGTTAGAATCTGTCCTTAAGGCGTGTGTAAATATTTCTAATATAATTCCGAGATATTAAGGTCATCTTCTTAATAATGAATACGTTTGGAGACAATTTTAATTCAATTTATTATTGAAATTCGGTCCCAGAGGACCTGCTTTATATTGAAATAAACGCGACTTGACGACCTCAACCATTTCGAAATGCGTGGAATTTCATATATAAGGAATTAATATACGATCCAAATTAATTTAGCCTCCTTTTCCGCAGCCTTATAATATGACCTAACCCTTGGCTGAAAATAGCAAGGCCTAAATATTTATAAAGTCTATTGTTGTTGACATAAGGCCTCTCTCTGTCAATAAATTTTAGAGAAATTCCCTCATAACTTTGTCGCGTCCAACAATAAATAGAGCGCGGACAAAAGGTTACGTGTTGATAAAATGTCTAATATACAATGACATCCTAGGCCGACGTTAATTCAGAGAATATTTGGCACAAAAGTTCCCCTGAATTTTACAATCTTTAACTCTTGTAACAGTACCTAACCTAACCTAAACCAGGGATAGATTTAATTTTCGAAGTAGGTATGGAGAACAGTTAGTATTTACTTCAGTCCGACTCATAGCCCCTCCCTCCAACACTTAACGAAAAGTTTAAATTATCTTATTTACTCACTTAAACTACGTTTTGATGACGTTGCTGATGGGGACGGCGAAAAATACCTTATTCCATTTTACCTCTGTTGCTATGACCCGCCTCTTCTTTCATACCTCTCCGTCCAGTGGAAGGGGGTCCGGGACTTTGACGCGCGACCAGATGACTCTGTTCTCCATTCCTACATCTAAAATTAAATCTATCCCTGCCTAAACAAACTAGTAAACTCTTGAATATGTTACTACCAGAAATTATCCTTGGGTTTTGGGTAGCTGTTCGTTAATTAAAAACTGCGCTCTTATAAAACGCGCGGCTATGAGAAAATGCGCAATATACATAGATCTTCGCTTATGGTTTTTAACCAATCCCATTCCGAAGTCGAGCCAATTTTCTATATTTTCTGTATATTACAGCGAGGAAAACATAAAAAGAGAAAGTGGGCGATATATATTGGCTACCGATGGCCGCTAGAGGGTTAACCATCCTATTTCCCACAAGCAAGAGGAGGTTCTATCAACACGATATTTCACAGGCCCCTGTATAGTCTCCTCTCTAGCCGCTCTTCTAGACCCCATACTTTCGGCGGCTAGCTTTCCACTCCAGGATCTCAAGCTATAAATAAGCAACTTTCTAGGGCAGCCCGATCCAGCTACGAATTTAGACTATAGAAGAGAGCTAACCATTGGAAAAATTAAATAAGGATTACCGATTTTGTAAATATTCTCCAAGAACAAAAGACATGTATAAGCAAAATTATAAACTGCAGCACTTATTTTCTCCATCGCGACTAGAACCCGATTTTTCCAAGAACTGCTTAGAAAAATCATCACCAATCCATCGCGAGGAATTATGGGAAAGTAAAACAAGGAGAAACGTTGTCATTACAATTATAGAGAAGCTCATCTTAACCAATAAATTCAAATACACCGTTAAAGCGAGGTAGATAAGGTAAGAGTAGTTTAGTTCAACATAGTTCGAAGTGAATTTAACGGAATAAGGCGTAACTAACAGTAAACTCTAGTAGACGTCACAAATAAGTAAGGAAAGTCCATATTTATACAAGTCCTCATTGACTGACTAATAATCAGTTCCCAGCCCAAACCGCGTTATCTAAAAGGTTGAAAATTTGAAGTAGCGCATTAAGAAATATTTTTCCACCTCGCGGCCGTCTTGAAAAATGGCGTCCAGAATTCTAAAAACCTTCTTTATGTAATAACATTGATCTCGCGTTTCAGTACACTGGTTTCCTATATCCTACAGACGGGCTTTCTATGGTTTGGGGGTTCAATTTACCGCCATTTTGTAAAATGGAGGCCCGAATAGTATTAAAAATAACACGAAGTCGGCTGCGTGCCTTTACAGTTATTTATAATCCAGGATTAATTTGTCCAAGACCGGCCTTTCAGCCTGCAGGGGATAGAACGGGCGTTAGTGTTCCTAACGTATTTCACTCTCCAGGGCCAATAATCCCTTTGCTTTTTCTACAACTATACACCGTCCTCGACCAAAATGAACGGCCCAAGGCGGTATATATAGAGTGGGTCTAGGGTCCCAGGCATTTGTCTAGCCAATTTACCCATCTCTTCTTCCATCTATAGGGCCTTTTTCCCTAAAAGAAGGGTCACCCAAAGACAGGCTTATACAGAACACTTCCGTTTTGTTTGTTCAATGTAGATTACGCTAGAGAAGAGGCTTAAAGACAAAAGGACAAAGGGCGAAAACTGTGTGGGAGTTGGGCCTAAAAATAATATCAAAGAAGTATCTAATTAAATTTAATCTTATTAAAAAAACAGAAAGACATCAGGGGATTTTAGGTGTTTTAGCAACAACAATAAATTTTTCATTACAACTCTTATTTATTCTATAGTTTTTTTAATTTAAAATTTAAATTAAAAATTAATTTAATTGCATACCTTGGAATGAGAAGCCTAGCTAGCGGAAAACTTCATTGGAATGTTACATTTGCGGATTTTTTCTTTGATATTTTTAGCCACAAATTTGAAAAAGAATTTGGAGAGATTCGAAAAAAGTTTAAGCGATTTGAAAGTTTTTTTTCTGGGTGTAGGAACTTTTAGATGGAAATTCTACACGATTCTACATCCTCAGTTCAGTTAATTTAGGGGGCTAAGTGAAAACCATTAATTGGGATATGGAAGATATTGACTTAAATTAGATGGATTTTCTATCAAATTTTTTAAATTTCTCCTCAGATTAACAGTCTTATTCCTAGAGAGTTGAAAGTCTTATTCCCATGATTCAAATAGAAATTTTTGCAAGGACTGTGAGATTTCTAGTGTCATAGGCGTACAACCTATGAGATATTAGCAGTGACTGACCCCTCGAAGAGTAGCATCGTTTCGATAGGCCACAGGAGACTTTAGGGGATGAGAACCGTTCATCCCAATCCATCCCGAATGGGATCCCGAGAAGCTCAAGAGCAGAGATGAAGATGGAGAAGACGGTAGGAGGGGTATCAAAGGGAAACCTCCCATTACAAAGGTCATTTTTCTATCGCTCTACGCGCCGTGTATAAACCACTTAGATCTATTGGTTTCTGTTAAAGGCCGGGAGAAGAGTAATCTTGGTCATCATTTTACGTCATGTACAGATGGCCCACACTACCCCTCCTCTACACAACCCCTACACATTCGGGCGATGGTCAGCCTTCATCTTTCCAGCTCTCTTCGGTCGCCTTCTTAGGATGACCAAGGTTTAAGAGAGCGGGGAAAGGGATAAAAGATAACTATCGCCGAGTTCTGGTCAAGCTTTTCTTGATAGAGATGTACCGCGTACCATATACTAGTAAAAAGGCTAGCTGCCACATCCTGCAGCATGGACCCTATTTCGACGGTCGCGGCGTTTCGCCATCTCTACTTAATCGTTTGGAAGGCCTCGTTTTAACAAGAACAGTTTTCAGGTCAACAGGCCCCGGTTAAAAGGCAGCGTGGTTAAAAACACCATGGTTAAAATAAGGTCAACATTGGTTAAGCTTAAATCAGCCTACTGTTCAGTATGAAGCATCAAGCCTAAGTACATTTCTTCATGAAAGTCCTTATGTTGAACCACAATAAACCGTTGCTACGAGGTATTACCGAGTTTAAGAAGCTGACCGACGATCTACAACTTTAATTTCACTAACTGCATGGCTAAACTGATATTTTATGAAAGCCGCATGTTGTCAAAAGAGAAGCAAATAACTTTCGATAATAAAAAATAATTAAAATAAATGTTCGTAAAATATATACAGGGTGTTTCTGTTAAGTCTGACATATACTAAAGGGGATGTTCTTTGGGCTATAGCCTTATTGATCTGTCTAAACAATATAAATCTCGACGAATAAAAATCAAAATGTCTCTGTATAGGAAAAACAACTTTAGAAAACTTCCCAATTTGAAATCCGATTAACCTAGTTTTTCGCCTACCTCTTACTTATACAGTATATTAGTATAGTACCAGAGCTGCCTCGCGTTTCAATCGCATTAAAACATACTCTGGGGGATTCGTTAAAGTAAGCCTATAACCCGTAACAAGACCCTGAAGAGGAAACTAGAAAAATTCAGGTAGATAAAACTACGGAACTAGAAAAGTAGAAAATTCGAATTGAACTATGCTATACACTACAGTATACTGCGAAAAAAAAGGGCATGAATCGAGGCGTACGAGCGATTGGAATTGCCGTTTTGAAATCGTAAAACGAATCGTAATCTCTCGAGAGTGTGGGGATGGAGTGAACAGAGATGCAAGGGGGAGAGGGGTTGTACTCTCAAATGGATTACGAAAGATCACAAATCGATTAGAGCACCCTACCTTACCCCTACCCTTTACAGCCCAGATTCTATACCGAGGGAAAAAGGACATCACGACATAGCAGACAACAAACAGCCAGAGAAAATAAGAACGTGCATTTTTTTACATTCCCAGTTTTAGTCATTTGTTCCAATTCTCCTATAATTCAAAGCGAAACAAAACCCTTCCATAATCTAGGACTAGGAGAAGAGATATATCTAGTAACTAGGAGGTACAGTCGTCAAGAACTTGGAGTTACAATACCCAAAACAACTTTTCCTCTTCTTCTAAAATAGGCTAGAAAATTGAAAATCAGAAAACTCTCACCCAATAGAAGCTTTCTTTACGTAATTTACGAATTGGTTTATATAGAAAATAAAATAAAGTCATATCCCGTGTTAAAAAATCATAAATACCCTGAATTGAAACCTTGGAAAATCAATCTGCATGAAAGGAATATTGTGTTTCAAAAGCTTTCTCTATAATAATAATTTTGTTTTACTATATTTTTTATGAGATTAAACTTAATAAATTTTATTGGAGATAGTTCAACATCGTATAACGTTGAATATTTCAAATTACCTTTTACCAAAACATATCTATATTTGATAATTCTGTGCATTCTAGATAAATCAATAATATTGGTGTATATGGAAATATTACTTTTCAGGTCTTTTACAATCAAATCATTCTTCAATGTATACCAGTTCCTACACACCACGTGATTAATTGTGTCTATTTTTCATTGTTCTAATACCATTCGATCGTACCATTAGCCCTTTATCACTCCTTAGAGAAAGATGTATACAATACTAAAGGGAATGTGAAGTAAAAAGGATAATTTACTGGGGTTTCTTTATACGTTATATATATATATTTTCTAGGGTGTGTGTTTTCTTTTCGCTTCCGCGTGTTGCAATAATCAATCGATCCTATTGATTTTTAATTCCAAGTGCAAAAAAAAACCGTTCCTTAGAAAGGTCGGCACCCCCAGCAGGGGGCGGAAAAAGACCCCAAAAAGAGTCACCCCCTCGTAAAAAACGACTTAGTACCCCAATGCCAAGAAAAGAAGGGGTTTCACCGTTTTAGGGGCGGAAATTTAGAGAAGACAGCTACAAATAGAGGCAGAAAACCCCCAAATCTTATTCTCGATAGAAATAGGATGGTTAAACTTTTAGCAAGTCCTAAATAAGTGTAAATAAAGAGACTGAAAACTCACATTTTTGCATGAGCTACGTGTGAAACTTTATCTTGCTGATGACAATTTACGAATAACATGATCTACAGGGGTCCACGTCATGTAGAACATTGTTTTTACCCTTAAAACCCAAATGTGTACGTTACTTGAATCAACCAAATGACTGGAGTCAAGCTTTTTTCTTAGATATTTCTGGTCTATTCTCTTATTTTCTAGAACGGTGCAACTTCTACAAAGAAGTTCTAACTAATCGATTTCCCTTGGGGCGACGGAGCGCTCGCCCAAGAGACGAGAGTAGTGGGAGGTTGGGGGCGGAGTATTAAAAAAGAAAAGTGAAAAAGCGAGAATTGAAAGTTTACTCTTCGTGGAAAAAGTTACAATGCGTCAGGTCGCAACTCTCTAAATTGATAGGTGAAATCTCTCCTCACCACGCAATGGCGTCTGGGAAAAAGAGGGGCCGAAGGGGCAGGTCGCCCACCCCGCGACAAATGATCAATGAATTTTTGTCTTCTTTTTATACTTTCTTAAGAACCCTGGAGCGCTTGCCCTACGGTCGCGGCGACGGCTAGCTCTTTCACACTCAAAACGTACCATTTTAGATTAGCCTTACAATAAAGGTGATGAAGTTGTCGAAACTAATATAATTAAGCCTGACGAAGATCTTGTGGAAACGTCGTCAAAAAATAATTACTTCCAAAATAAACGTGTAGTTTAGTTACAATCCGCTTAGTAGTGTGGGTAGTAGAAGTTAACCTGGGGAGTCGAAAAAGAGGTAGAAGGTTTAGATAGAAGGAAGGAGACTGGGCTATGAGGAAAGTTTACGAGGCAATTTAACAACTTTTCCAATATAAGTGCAACTAAAATTCAATACCATTCTTGTCCGAAGCACATCTTGTTCATATTAGGCCCACCTATATTTTTTTGGGGAGAGGGTGTTTCACCAAAAAGCAAACCCATGGAAAGAATAAAAAAATCTTTGGAGGTTAGCCGAGAGGGAGAGTTATATAATGACGACAAAATTCCCCGAGAGATGGAGCCGTCCGCGGGGGTATAAACCTTTCTTAAGAACTATAAATTATGATTTGGATCTATTAAGAAAAGGAGTCGACGCGCCAGCCGTTTCTATTCTTTTCTCTCGCTACTAGTCTCCGTAAAGAGCGAGCGCGTTCTCCATCCCATCCCATACCATACGGAAAAGACGCTCAAGAGCAATAGAGAAGTAAGATCGGTAAGATGGAGAGAATGGAGGGACTCGTCCCTCTTTAAAGGAGAATGTTAAAATATACTCATATTTGAACCCTGTGATATAAGCGCTTCATCTAATACAACGCCTAACGCTAAAGGCTATGGCGTAGTTTTTAATTTCATTAATTAAAAAGAATAATGAAAAAAAATGTTCGCCAAGTACATTTTTCTTAAAATAAAATTATATCACGTGATTCTTACTGCGCGCGAGGGAAAATATTTTTTGGCGGGAAAGAAACGCAGGAAAGTGAATAAAGATGATGTTGATGGAATTGGAGTTTCCCGCCAAAATTCTCTCGCGTGGCTCTGACTAAATTTTACTTTTAGAGCTGGATTGTTTTATTATTCTATTTCTCCCACAAATAAAGGGCTTCTTCTCGCATCCGTACAGCAAAAAATCGAGGGAATGGCAAGATGGTAGGCCTCGTTTTCAAATTTTTACAAACAAACAATTATAAATTGGGTAGCTTGGAGGCAGAATGCACATTTAGCTACTACTGATTTCTATTTTTTATCGTGGGAGTCCAGAAAATCACGGTATATTAACATTTTACTTTAAAAATAAAGAAAAGAAAGGAGAATGTCTTCCCTCTTTGGAAATAAAGAAGAGTTAGGCAATTTTCCGCGGCTAAGGGACTTAAGCTAGCGACCCCCGTACGCTGTGTAATGGATTCCGGACTAAAGAAACATTGACGTTTCTTTCCATTAAAATTCAAGGCTACCCTTATAAGTTCTAAGGCATATATACCACTTTTTTTCCTCATACATATAGGTAGCGAAGAATTTCGGGTCGGTATCGTTGGTTTTGTATATATTTCCCCGCACCAACATTTTTCTTTCCAAGAAAAGAAGTATCCGATTACCTATACTACATCCCAATCATAGAATCGGTAATCTTCAGTAAAAAAATGTAGTTTATTACAGCGTTAAACTCCACCGTTTCTAAGCTTGCGTTCTACTATATTTACGTGTCATTTACCGTATGGTGGTATCGTATTGTAATTATTCAAGGGTGAAAACTGATCATACAATCTAGGGGGAAGGGGACGAGTGACTTAATTCATATTTTGCAATATTGCAGACTCCTTTTAAGGAAAATTTCAATTTTCCGCTGCATGACTTTCAAGTAGAGTAATATTACTTTTTTACGAAGGCTATGTAGCCCTTATGAAAACCACACTATAAATATTTACCCGTGATTTTAAGTACTAAAACGTGCCTATGAAATATTTAACATACCGGTGTTTCTAAAAATTATGGCTCAATTAACCTCACTTGCAGTTAATTTTAATGCATGGGTGGAAATAATTACAATTCCCAATAGACAAGGATATGAAATCCAAATTACCCCAAGGGTGCTATCAGACCATCCCCGTAAAAAGTATATTAATGCTAACATGGTATGTATATACTAATCACCTTGTAATCACTAATCACGTATTCATGTTTTGACAATCATGATACATCCCTTCCTGGTATGGGTTGAACTAATCGAATTATACTTTGTCTGGTAGTATAGAGAAAGGGGAATTAACCAACCTTGGGTACTCGTATCAGTAGGTAGGTATCTCCGTCAGGGAGGCTTACATTGTATAAACCTGTCCCTCGACATTAGGCTTAACGTAGATTGGATAAAAGAGTTTTACAGACTGCATGCCAGAAACGGAGTCTACTTTTCTAGGTAAAGTAACTTAGATCTATATAGTTCCCGGGGCGTTACCCGCAAACATTTCTGACAAAATTAGGATCAATTTGGCTAGGGACTAACGTGGTATAACACCCAACGTCCTTAACGGTAGCGAGTACTCTCTTTCTACATTAGGAAAAGCTAATAGTGGAGATAGAAATCTACTCTATTGTATACGAGAGGCATAAGCGTGAACCAAAAATCAGAAATACATAGGTACAAACGAGCCATGCATATCCCATTTGGCCCATGCATAAACTGAACCGAAGTCAACTCCTCAATATTGGTCTACTCTTACTAAATTTAGCTTCTCTGATAAAACGTGCAATTAGGAACTACGCTTTTGGGCTGGCCATTAACTGGATGTAAAATCAGATAAGCAAAATAATTACCTTCTTGCATAAAGTCTATTATAATTAAAATAAATTATAACAAAATCATGAACAATTTATTTTTGCCTCATACTCTAAAAATCAATCCAGGAGAATATAAACTTCTCTCCTGGTCGCGTATTGTAGTCGCCCAAAATGAAAGTGGCATTTTCCCGGTATGGTGGTCGCTAGGCATTCATCATCTTCCCCACGCTCTGTTCTGGGATCTCTGCCTGGCTATAGATACTGCGGACTTCTGCTCCAACTATAATGTTTGCTGACAAAAGAGCGTGAATATAATTCAGAGGCGCATAAGGAAAGCGGAGCCTCCCACATACAAAATAGAAGTGGTAAGAGGTTTTCCTCTGCCATTACCATAATGAAACGGTAATTAGTCGTTGTCGCGATGCTATGATATACAAATACATGTACCCACCTTCCTCTACGAGTTACTACCTCAGGACTACTTGTTGTTTCACGACCTAGGAAACATGAGGAGTCGGATATTCTCAAATTATCTCTCTCTCTCTCTCTCGTGTATAATATAATGATGTCTTGAAATTTGAGTATTTTTAAAGTTAAAGGGAGTATGAAGGATTGAAACAAGTTTATTTTATCTCTCCACCTCTCTAATCACCTTCAAAGATTTCCAATGTGTAGTGGACCAATGCAGAAGATTTTGTTCGAATTGCTTGGCAATAAAAACTGTGGTAACATTTCTGGCTGTTATTTCACAAGATATCAATGATTAAATATTAAAATGATATAGTTCTGTTATATGGGGTATAATGAACGCGTGTACAAAAGCTTCTGACGAATTATTTAAAAAAACGTTTACATAACGGACAAAATTAAACTTAATTCAAATACAATCTTATTTACGTTGCGGCTAGAAAGTCCATATTAAAGATTGCATGCCGAGTACACATAGTAATAGTTTCAACCGATACTAAAGAGAGCAAATGTCCAACCCCTAGGGATAAACTACGGGAGGGATGTGCCTTTTGTTGACCTAAGCAACCGCGTCCAATTGTATTACGTCACGATAACAAAAGACGATGAATCGAAATAAAAGCCTACGAGTACACTAATTCCATTAAGCCTACATATTTATCATATAATACTCTACAGCAAATCCAACTTTAATTAATAAACTTCTAAAAATACACTATACGAAAATATTCTTCATATATAAACTACCTTTGTTTTGATAGTGTTTCATAAATTCATACGCGCGGTATAGTTCTAAACCTTCTGACCGTGTCCTTGGTCATTAATAACCTTTGACCCTTTCATTTCATATTCCCAGCTCTATTCCGCTCCCAATTTTCAAACAAGGCCTAACTTTAACCACCCTTATCATTCAAGCTAAGAATACAATAAAAGATATACAAATACAATCTCTCGGTTATACAACATACAATACTAAAGAAAGGTATCTACCAGGCTTGAAAAGTGTGGCAAACTCGGGGTGAAGCATCTACAAAGAAATACGTTTATTACTACGTGTGGAATCATTTTTGATTCTCAAGCTCGCCGTTCTAGGAAAGGGATTTAGGGCGGTTCATGAGCGGGTTCAAAGAGAGCTCGGGGTTGGGGTTGGGGGTGAATTTAGGAAGGGTCCCTTTACGCTGGTTGTTAAGTATTAAAAGAATTAAAGAGAAAGGTGGTAAACTGGAAAACTTTCATAGTTTTGCGCCTCTACAGTCCGTGAACACTCCGAGTAAGTGTCATCTTGGTAATTGATTTGCTTAAGCCTAAGTACGAGTCTTTCGAAACTAAAACAGTTTGTAATTTCGCTGAAAGTGCTTCTACAAACCATGAATTTATTAATAATATCTATGAATATATTCTTTGTATTTTTAATTTATACTTGGAGAGAGAATTTTCATTTCAAGCTTCAAGGGTCAGAAATAATAAATTGACCCAAGCAAACTTTTATTAGGATTAGTTTTGTTCCTTGAGATCGGTTTATTCATGGTTTCATTAATAAATTGACTTAATCTAAATAATGAAGAACATTTTCAAGTACTAATATGATAAAATCTACTCTCGGAGTAGCCACCTTTTAGGGTTTTCAATTTCCATATATTTTCTATCGGCGCCTGTAGAAATGTTTCAGTCTCAAGACACCAGTGTGTTAAGAGTGAAGCGAAGAATCAGGGGTTTTCCCCTTACTTTTAAATTGGCTTCTACGAATCATTTTGGAATTTGGAGAAATTTTCTTCCTTTGTTGGAGAAGGAGAATTAGCGTCTGTCACGCGGGGAATTCGAACTTCCGGTCAAGGGCGTTACGTTTTTTTCACGAACAAGAACCGAAGCTATTAAGTAGGGCAAGACCATAAGGCGGTAAAATTGAGCGAGAAAAAAACCCGGCCGCTTAAACAATGACAATAAACCTAAGGAAGAGAATGTACATTCTGTAATTTTGAAGATAATTACACTTAACTACTCAAAATTAAGAATCCAGTAAGGAGAAGAAATCATGGGTGATGTAAGAAATACGTAGAATCGGAACCTAATTAGAAACAGGTAAGTTACACCGTTACTTGGCCTTGTACACTTAAAGGGAATCTCTTTAAATGTGATGGTATCATGTTTGTCACTGGTCACTGAGAGCTTGTCATGAAGTGACGTAGCTGAAACGTCATAGATTCTCGTAAAGCGACGCCTGGTGAGTTGCTGTCAAAGGCTTAGTACAGACTAAATATGAAGATGGACTGCAGAGACTTCTCGCGTCGATCTCGAACTAGCTCTCAGTAAGTCCCTAGCATTACGATGTGTAGGGAGTGTCATATAAACGTGTGGTGGTATCAAGGGAAGTACCCATGAAACACGTCGTTACTTCGCCGATGTTTATAAGAGCGTCTATTCCTTCCAATATTTTCTTCTTCGATTTAAATAGGCAAAGGCAGATATCCTGTCATTTGGCCCATTAGAAGCGGGTATGCCCGGGGTTTTTCGGCGCGAAGTTCCCGCGGGTCTCGCTCAGCAACGAATACGCTTCGGAAACTTACAAAGGCTACTATACTGTACTATATTTGCATACGTAATTGATGACGATATTTTCCGGAAGCGAACCCAAATCTGATTTATTAGAACCCCTAGCTCTCTAGCGTATAGGGTATAGTGGCGGATATTCGCCCAGAAAACGAAATTGGGTTTTATTCGTTTCTTCTCCATACCCTTCTTCCTTCCCTTTTAAGCAACTAGAGCCTTTAAACCTTGGCCGCTTCGATTCTACTAGGCATTTTACGCGATATTCACAATCCATAAAACTACTTTTCAGTCTTCAAAAGCCTCCGTGTGCTGCTTGCTGACTTAAAGTTCATTTTTCTCCATGTCCAAAATTTATAGTATGAAAAAATTAATCGCTCTTTCCTTTTATTAGCGGTTCAAAACATTTATTCATATGCGACTGTCTGTTCAGGAGAAAAATAATAACCGTGTTTTGATTGATTACGCTTATCGTTAAGTCCAAATATGTTGATTAAAACAATACGAATTATCTCTAATTTTAGTCTACTTATCTAAAACTTTCAGAAAGAAAGATTCCAGGGAAAATTAATAAGTCAAAAAAATAACTAGGAACCAACCAGACTTTTGTTAATTAAAAACAAAGACCTCAGTGCTTATTTGGACTAGCCCAAAATAAAACTGAGAATTGGTAACATAAACGAAACTTGAAAACGTGTTTCTACAAGCTAATTGATACACATATAGGATATCTTGTGGACTTGAAGAGTTCTGAATCCAACTTCAGATTTCAGTCTCTGCGAGGATATCCTCTTTCCGATGCCATAAAATTTTGAATGTTTTCACGAAAAATATTTCATCTTACGGACGTAGAAAGTTTGCAGAAGTTTCCCTGCTCTAAATTTCAGGGCAAATAAATTGTAAAAGGAGAGATTTTACGTATCCCTAATATATATATACATTCTAGCCATCATTCGCGTCTCATCCCAGCAGATGTGACGAAAATACAGTTTTGGGGGTAGATTAGAAATTTATTTCCACAAATATAATACCATTTTCCCTTGGTAAGGGTTACTGAGTGAGCAGGAAGGGTGAAATATGTAGCACCCTTAATGGGTCTCTTATTACGACTCGTCATTCTAAAAGAGATATTTCTATATTTTCCAGGGTTTTGGTTTTTGTTACCATGAAGTTAAAATGATGGAAGGTAATATCCTAGTTTAAAAGAGTTCTGTACTTATGCAATCTGAGGTCGCCCATTTCGCCACACTCTCATATTTCATTTCCAAAAAGTCATAGTCCAAAATCATCACACTTTTTTACAGCCTGACACACAAATCGACACTATTTTGAAACTAACAGTATAAGATATTAGCAAAATACATCGACTTTTGTGCTGCTATGACCTGTATTATTATGCTATTTAAGAGAATCCCACTGGAATTTCACCTTAGAGGAGACCTTCTCTATAACTAACTCCTCACTTGAGTGATAAATTTACGAATCGACCTTCCATTATCCTAAACCAAGAAGCGATATCTATTTTACTAGGGAGAAGGTTTAATATGCCTTAGTATTCGCGCGCCATAGTCCTAGTCCCCCTTTCGAAATACAAGGGAGGGGACGTAAAAGGAGGCCGGGCTATTTCGCCTCTCCTCAGTCGGAAAATACCTAATTTTCGTCATTCAGGTTGCGCTGACGTGGATTTTCAAGAACCAATGAGATGCTGGTTGTAATTTAGAGGCGGGGATTAACTCCGGACAGGCTACGATTGGACTGGAGATAAAGCTAGAAACGTGACGAATTTATACCTCCTCCCTAGTAAACTAGCTATCGCTTCTTGCCTAAACATACTTATAGAAAGCATAGAAACGGGCGTCGAAAACAAGTTTGGTTAGATTTCTATATTTAAATACGAACTCAATTATTATTTACACTAGATACGAAACGAGAAATAGACGTAAACAACATCATTTGCTTTTCCAAAGTTTGAGGCCGCAAGGTTTCCTCATAGTTTCACGTGTTATTACTTATAAAAAGCGTATAATTTAACTCTATCGCTTTCTCATGAGAATGAGGAGTACATTGAAAACAGACTTGAATATTTAAACTTTCTTGTTTAAAAGGCTGGCGGGCTTAAGTCTAACTCATACCTGAATGAATTCTGATATAATTAAATAGAATTTCTAATAGCAACGATTCCATCCATATATGTATAGTGGGCAAGCAGCAGTAGTAGATAGAGATAATTAAAAACTAGGAGACTAGAGCGGGAGCATCCATCGCTCTCTTTCAAATCGAATGAACGTTGAATCAAAGAGTTGCGGTACATAGACGGAAAAGAGGCTCAAGGCAGTGAGGGAGAGCGAACGAAAGATAGAGAGAGAGAGGATGCCACGAATATTTCAACTCATTCGGAGCGTGACTTATTCGGCCGATAAGCAAAGATCGATTAATTCGTTTTGAAAAGGAGCCGCCAGGCGGCACAAGTATAAGGGTAAGATTCCCCCCCTCCATGCATTATCCATGCAAAACGTCATAACTCGTCAAGGAGTTGAACAATACCAAGAGAGAGTTGATCTACTTAGTTTCAACATTATGACGTCGCTAACAAAACCTACCTATAGCTAATAGACGATCGGAGGAAATGTAATTAAAATTCTTTGGTATTTCCTAGGCCTGTGCGAGTACTCGAATGAAGGCGAGTACCCGATCGAGTCTCGAGTCGAGTACTCGACTCGAGACTCGAAAATCCAAATTTTAGGACTTGAAAATTATTTCGAGTCCTTAAAAATCTTCGCTATTGGACTCGAGGAGGACTCGAACAGAGACTTGACGCCTTATCAAGTCCAAAAATATTTACTTTGTGACCCTGAATTTTAAGTAGAGCGCCGAATCTTGCGGGGTTTAATCGATTTAAAGTTTAAAATAGACAGGTGATGGTTCAAAAATTTGACTTCAGCTAAAAGAGTTAAGCAAACCAGAACCAAAAGTTTAAATTATTGTTACTGCGCGTCATTTTCGTCGTGAGATTTATACTTTGTGAGTAAAATTTATCCTTATTAGAAATTAGTTTATTATAATTTCTGTATTATTAATTATGTAAAATTAAACTAAGTAAATTAAATTAAAGTTAGTATTAATACAATTAATTTAATAGGACTCGAGTGAGACTTGATATAATTTGTCAGGACTCGACACTGGACTTGAAACCTAGTTCTTAAGCTGACTTAAGGACTCGAGGACTCGATACCAATTAAAAGACTCGACTCGAGATTCTATAAGAGCTTTTTTAAGGACTTGAGACTCGACTCGAACCCCAAAAAACTGGACTCGCACAGGCCTAGTATTTCCTTTTTCAATATATCTTGAGGGGAAACTGATATCAGAGATAGGTTTAATTTTAGAAGTAGGAATGGAGAACGGTTAGTATTTACTTCAGTCCGACTCATAACCCAGTATAGAGCCCCTCACTCCAACACGTAACGAAAAGTTTAAATTATCTTATTGTCTCACTTAAACTACGTTTTGATGACGTTGCTGACGGGGACGGCGAAAAATACGTAGTTCCTTTTTACCTCTGTCGCTATGACCAGCCTCTTCTTTCATACCCCTCCGTCCCGTGGAAGGGGGTCCCAGATTACTCTGTTCTCCATTCCTACTTCTAAAATTAAATCTATCCCTGCTGATATATAACACCCGAGAGCGTTTCGCTGTAGTATGGAGATGGAAAGTATAGCGCTCTTAACTTCAAATCATATAAAAACCCGATTAATTCGTTGCAAAATAGATTACTTGACGATTCCATGCAGTTTAAAAGCTTCTGTAAGGTGAATCCATTTCTCCTCGCAATTTAATTCTTGTTGTAGGGACTTAAACAAGATGAAGACCTTTAGGAGTTATACAACTTAGCTATATATATCAGAAGAAGTTTAAACGCTTCTATTATTTGCCAGAGTTCTCGATTAGAGTTACCGGTCGTCTCTCTTACTTGGTACATCATGATACTTAACACAGCGCAGACCCAATACAAAGGGACTTCTCTATACTCCAAATCCGCGCGCCAATGCCCAATTCAGAGATATAATTCAATACCTATATATATACTATAGCGGAGAAATCTCCGAACTATATGGCTACTATAGAACGAGAACCCTAATTTAGGCCTAGCAATATATTTAACATCCTTCTCATCAACCAATCAGAGTTTGCGCTATTCCTAAATTTAATACGTAACTGTTTGTATTAACAGAAGCTATTCATTCGAAGCATTCAATTGGTTCAATATATGAAACAAAACTAAAGATAAACTATTGTTTTATAGCGTTTTCCTTTGGGTCCTCGCGGAGCGCTCCCATGGAGGAATAAAACTAGGAGATCCTATTCTTCAAAAACAGTCTTTAACGAAGCTGGAAACTACTACTACCATTATTATTGCTCCATGGGAGCGCTCCGCGAGGATCCAAAGGAAAACGCTATTAGATGAAAAATGTCAACGTGTGGGACATTCCTACTGTTATATTTCCCAACACACCATAAATGGAGGAACTTTAATCAGAACTTCAAGTCATTAACTTCAAATATTACAATAAATATATAGGTTTACCAATGAGGCAAGTTCCGAGCGGGCAATAAGGGTAAGGTAAAGCTACGGTTCGCATTGGGCATAAGAGGAGAAGGCGGCACGCAAGCGCCACGATGATATAGGCATGGTTCCCTTCTCATCCGGATTCCAGTCACGCGGTCCGACATTTTGGGGAGGAAATAGCTATGGGAATTATATCTAATAGACTATTCCCGTACTACTTGTAGAGCAAAGCGGAACCAAACTGAAAAGGGACTAGCCTGCCTTAGAGCGGAGAGAGCTTGGGGGGAATTCAACTCTTAAACTATTCCTCTCGAACACGGTACACCCCACTCGTATGCAAATTTCTTGGTTGAATAAGAAAGTGTTTGTAACGAAACGAGGAGAGAAGGTAGCTCGAGATATTCCCTTTTCACCGTTTCCTCGCACTCGGAGAATTTCAGCTAAGATGTAGCGCCCTTTAAGGGTAGCTTTAAGCAGAAATTGATCACGGAAAGTACTAGCTAGCTATTTTCCCTTAACCGCACCACTCATCAATTCTTTGAACATTGATCAAGGCTGATGGCAACATGGATCAAAATAATTCATATTCAGATAAATTTGATAATTTCGGGTATGGCTTTATTGAAAAGAGTGTAATGGATTAAGTTCATTATTGTATTTTTTGTTGTAATTGTCCTTCAAACTACGAATGTACAGACTAGTCATGCTGTAGATAAGCCCATGGGGCGTCACGACCCCATACCTAATGTTGCTCCCAAAACAAATAAATAAATATACCCCACTCAAATCAGATATCGTGCCAACGCTCTCCTCAATATTATTTTCCACTGAAGACGAGTATTTCATATCGTTTACTTCCAGTCGTAGTATGACGAGGTTTAACTCTTGGTCATTTGCGTCAGGGGAATCTAGTTCCATAATTACCGGGTCGATATTACAAGACAATAGGGTTCGTACGTATATTGGCAAGCTTATCAACATCATCATTTCAGTGTGGTAGGAATCTGCAGTCATAATTAGGTTCAAATGTTAACGCGCGCATATCTTGATGCGAAGAAATGCGAAAAGATCTGAGACAAAGTCTAGCTTTATACGTGATGCCATTACAAGGCGAAAATTATAACAAAAAAGAGGGAACTTTGCTAAATTTGAAGGTTATTCATGCACTGATTACAAAATATGCTGCATTTTGTACACAGAAAAGAAAGATTTGTACTCTAAAGCGATGATGTTTCAGATATCATAACTTCCGCACCCCTCATTTCCGAAAGGACGCTTGTTCCAAGTTTGAGTGAAAAATAAAGAGTTCTAACCTTTATTCCACCATACTTCATTTAAAGACACGTACAAGTAAATGCAGCAGATGATATCCTCGCAGTTAAGCCCTCGCTACCTTGCTATTTCTTCTTTATCTAAGCTATCTAAGGTTAGGTTAGCGACCATGGACGAGTATATAGCACGGTAGCAGTTTGCCTTAACGATTGAGCTAATACAATTTTACAGGCTCTCTCTACATGATCCGTTTTGTGGGGCCTCACCCCATTGCCACGTGAATGAAATTTCAAATGAATTTGGCGTACTCAAGAGGAAATAAAAGAGAAGTATAGTACGGGGACCGGCATCCCACGAGCATCGTACCCAAGGTTGACTTGTAACTCTATTTTTCAAGACCACCAATTTCTCTGAAATCATTGGCATACAGCGCCGTTTCTTAGTTCAGATTTCTCTCAATAGCGGTGCTGTAAGTAAAACGTTTCATCGGATTTTCTTTCCGAGAATATTTTTCACTCCGACGGACCGGGATTTATACTCTCCTGGTGTATAGTGCGAGAAGGCAAAGGGATTATATGTACAGCTACAGTATGATTGGGACGTGTATTCTACTTCAACGGCTCTCTACCTTTTTTATGACCGGCACGTTGGGAATAGTAATCATCGTCTTTATCAAGACCGCTGTACCGTTATACCACCCTCTTGGGTTGGTTCCCTGAATACCATCGCATCGTCTAGGTTAGGTCAAGGGGTCAACCCTTCCTAATATATAAACGGTTAAAACCCCCTAAACTAAGTTCTATAATTCGACCAGATATATTATTTCGAACCTAGATTAATCAAAAAGGTTAAGACAACTCTGCAATGACTTAACGATATACAGTTTTAAGAGTTATTGGAAAAATCAGAATTTAAATGTTTCCCTTGTTTAAAAAACTACCCTCGCTTTTAATTCATTGCCTTTTCTCGTTCCTTAGAAAAAGAGCTCTTAATGAATGACTAACAGATGGAGTTTAAAAAAAAAAACATAAAAATCAATCATTGTTGCAAACGAAACTGTTCATCCTCCTTCCAAACAATTCTGTCCTCTTTTAACTGACAAATGAATACAAACTTTGGCCCCCAACCCTTGAGCAACTTCGTTAAATTTGTGGTCGGTTTGTTGGGCCTTACTCGCATCTACATGTATTTTCAACAGTTTTTTTTTTCGCCCGCCTAAACATACATTTAAAGACCAAGCATGTTTAAAGGTTTTCTAGATAAATGAGATATATTTTTGGAAGCGTTTTTAATTGCTTGTTTCGTACCATTTAATTTTATACGCTAGTCATAATTTTTAAAAACATTGCCACAAAATGCGCGAGTTGGGATAGTTTGTATGTAAGAATGAAAGAAAGAACTAAAGGGGGAGGTCTACATTTTAATTTACTATGGTAATTTGCATAATTATTTTTTTCTTTCGGTTTCAATTAGTTTTATTAAAATCACGAAAAACGTATTAAGAACTTCTTACTACAAGTTATAAAAATTAAAAAGCAAATGATAGAAGGTACGCAATACCAGATTGAATTATCCTTTTAAAGTTTGAATGACCAGACGAATAGGAAGGGTTAATCGTATATAGATTCCAATTCTAATTGCCTGTAAGTTTAGATTAGATGCTTTCCGCGGACCGCGCTAATCATTATCGGAGAAACATTAAAGCGCTAATAATAGTTAGCTGTATAGCGAATCTTAAGGCTTTAAACTGGACATCTTGGCCTGATCGCGTATAAGGTTTCCCTCGTTTTGAATAGATATTACCTCTCAGGCCGTTTAAGGATTGCCCTTTGCTTTACACCTTAAGGCTTCGAAGAGTATACGCCTTTTGGCTAATTAATTTTTAATGACGGATTAGTAGGACGAGAGAAACTGCCCCCTATAGATATATGAAACAATGCCAAAATAAAGCTTATTCTATAATTCTCCTAATATGCAACTTCGAGCTACTGAAAATCTTGAGAGGATAAAGTTAGTGTTTGTTTCTGAACTCAATCATTCGTCATCTCTATCTTTTACTTGTATCAAAAGTAAATAGCAATAGAACTACTTGGAATTTAGTTATCTATAGTTTCATTCTTAAATTATTTCGCCTAAGTTGAATAAATCTGATGTATATTTTTCCTGTCTATGGCTTCTCAGAGAGAGAGAGGTCGGAATAGAAGATGGCGAGCTTCCGGTTTAGTCACGCAATTTATTAAATTAAATTCTCGTCCAGTAAACACTACGGAAAAGGGATGGAAGTGAGACGATATAGTCGAAAACGCGGCCAATCAATTTCTACTCTATCTTAATTGTACGACGTTGATTTTTTTAACTTAGAAATTTTAACTTTATAGATAACTAAATACTTTGAGGGATCATTTCACCTCGTGAACTAAGGAGGGAATTTGTTCATATACCTTAAAACCACCATCATCATGAAGTACATCAACAATTATTTCAACTAACCTAAGTAGGCCTTGTATTTCAAGGGAATTTACGCAACTTCAAGACCACGTACGGTTTTTGGGTTAATAATATAAATAAACGTAATCTCATTATCCTCTATAACGCGTGCTAAAACCTACGAACGCTCGCCCGACTAAAATGACGTACGCGAAAAGCAACGGCTGCCACACAAAAGCAGAGGTAAAAGTGAGGTCGCAAAAGTCGCTTGTATTAGCAATTAAAAAGGTGAATCAGTAAAATTTCTAATCCGTATGATATTTGCATCTCGCGTAATGTACACGGTGATATCCGCAATACCTAGATAATTTGTATCGCGTTCATTGATGGGTATACCGAAGAGATCGGTTCCATATGAAATACCTGTGATCGGTGTCTTCCGTTTGTATCGCTGAACGCGGCTATGATTCAGCTTACGAACGTATAAATCTTCGTCCCTCGAGTAAAGGCCAAATGCTGTATGACGGTATGAAAATTGTAAACAGGAAAAACCCTCCCATATGACGATTCAGAGCGTCACCTGTACTTGTTGACTTTCATTGCCAATGATAATCTCGACAGTATAAAACAAGCTTGTTTACATTGAACGAGTCTAGAGCAATGAAGTACTTCGGAACAATCGCGTTTATTGCGGGTAAGTCTCAAAACTTAATTAAGACCCAAGTCAAACGAATAAGTTAATTCTCAGTGATTTACTTTATCTTTAGCGTCATGTATGCTGATTTTTCAATTGACTTACGGCGCCTCAATATCGTTAGTATTTATTTTTTGTATTTAAGAAAATATTCATAATGATAGTGGTTTCTCAATTTGAAATTTTGAACCATAATAGGCCAAGATCTAACTCGACTTCTTCAGAGGGAAAAGCAAAGACAGAGGCTTCCGCTGGAGAGTCGAAATCAAACTCGACTGCCAATGACAAAAGTGAACAATCAACGGGAGGTTCATCGGGAAAAGAGGAGTCGTCTAGCAAAACGCCGACAAAAGCCGCCGAGACAGCGGAATCCGGGAGAAGCGTGAACGTTCAAGGAGGATCAGGAGAAACTATCCAAGGAGAAGAATCTCAAGGCGGTGGTAATTCGCGAGGATCTGAAGAAAGTGGCGGTGATTCGCAAGGATCTGAAGGAAGTGGCGGTAATTCGCGAGGATCTGAAGGAAGTGGCGGTAATTCGCGAGGATCTGAAGAAAGTGGCGGTGATTCGCAAGGATCTGAAGAAAGTGGCGGTGATTCGCAAGGATCTGAAGGAAGTGGCGGTAATTCGCGAGGATCTGAAGGAAGTGGCGGTAATTCGCAAGGATCTGAAGGAAGGGGCAGTGGTTCGCAAGGATCTGGAGGAAGTGGCGGTAGTTTGCAAGGATCTGGAGGAAGTGGCGGTATTTTACAAGGATCTGAAGGAGGTGGCGATATTTCGCAAGGATCTGAAAGAAGTGGCGGAAGTTCGCAAGAATCTGAAGAAGGTGGTGGTAGTTTGCAAGGATCTGAAGGTGGTAGCGGTATTTCGCAAGGATCTGAAAGAAGTGGCGGAAATTCGCAAGAATCTGAAGGAAGCGGCGGTATTTCGCAAGAATCTAAAGGAACTGGCGGAAATTCGCAAGAATCTGAAGGAGGTGGTGGTAGTTTGCAAGGATCTGAAGGTGGCTTGCAATCAGGATCACAGCTCGCTAGCGGAGGAATTTCTCAAAAAAACGGAGGATCAATGGCCGATCAAGGTGATTCACAGGGATCTGATCAACAATCAATAAACGGTGGAGGAGAACCGACGGGCAGTATTACAGGAGGTAGTGGTGTTTCGCAAGAACCTGGGGGATCAACAGGCAGTGGAAGTAATCAAGGTGAAGATGGAGGAGAAAGTCAAGGACCCGTTAGCGAAAATAGCCAATCAGAGGAGGGAGGTAGTGGTGTTTCGCAAGAACCTGGGGTATCAACGGGCAGTGGAAGTAATCAAGGTGAAGATGGAGGAGAAAGTCAAGGACCCGTTAGCGAAAATAGCCAATCAGAGGAGGGAAATAGTGGCGGCGGAAGCAGCGAGGGACAAATCGAACAAGGTTCTAGTCAAGGTTTGTTCCAAGAACAGAGGGACAAGGGAGATGCACCAGTTCCGGGGAATCCAAATCAACCTGGAGATCCAGTTAGCGTCATGGAAATGCTCGACTCTTTGAATTCCCCGAACCAATAAATCCCAATCAAATAATTATAATGGAAACTTTGAGAATTTGTACAGAATGTAACTAAATAAATAAATATTGTACGTTTTTCAATTTTTAAAATTTTGCCTAGTTCATTCTTGTGTGTGTCGCGCGTTTATCATAAATTTTGAGAACCAATGCGGGACATATACGAGTTTACCTTATAAGAACAGGTTTTTCCTTTAAAATGCTAGTTTCAGGCGACCAGGAATTAAATCCTTCCTTTACATAGTAATTAACATGAAACATTTTGGCCATTATTTGAACGAATTTCTGTTTTTTGAATATGGGTTTTTACGGCTCTGTAGACTGATACTTGACATTTAAATATAAACCTAAATATAAATTGAATATCATATTTTTTTCTTCAAACCAGATGTTGTTTATCATATTTCCTAGTATGATTAGTCACTAGTGGAAAAATTCCAAAGTCGAAAATAATTTCAGTTATACGAAAACAACAAATGTCGATCCTAATATTTTCACTCGTCAAGGTCATTTTGGTAATCAACATTGGTTAGATTTAACAACGTTATAAAAAGAACTGGAACCCATAATAATAATACTCAAAATAGGAAAAGTGACGAGAAATATTATTGTAAAAATCTAAAAGTCTTAAAATGTGCTGTTTCCCCCAGTTTCTAACAACAAATGTCGATCCTAATATTTTCACTCGTCAAGGTCATTTTGGTAATCAACATCGGTTAGATTTAACAACGTTATAAAAAAACTGGGTCCCATAATAATAATACTCAAAATAGGAAAAGTGACGAGAAATATTATTGTAAAAACCTAAAAGTCTTAAAATGTGCTGTTTTCCCCCAGTTTCTAATCAAAAACTAATGTAAATTGATGCTAGTGTTTTTTCCCTCCACCATCCATGTGCTCACTGCTTACCTTTTCCGTGATCCTGGTGATCCAAGGAAATTAATAGAGATGAATTTTTATGACAATTTTTGAAGTATCTGAAAGTGTATAAATCATCTATTATTAATTTGTTGGGCATATATTCTTAGTTCAAGTAATATTGGAATTAACATTTAAGGCTAGAGTTATTAAAATTCTATCTAAAAATGCACAAGCCAAGGCTTAATAATCTTGACCAAAAAAAAAATCGAAGTGAGAAACCGTACACTGTGCAGACATAACTTTTAAATCATGGGTATTAATTGCTTGCGTAAATTATAAAACAATAGGTCTAGAATTAGAATAATTAAAATTATAGAAATGAATCCAAGGCTTATACAAAATACTTACTATTGAGTGATTTAAATCCTGTGACATTTCGGTGTCCCAACTTCATTTGTACTTAAATACTCTCTTAATTACATGGGACATTAATTAACTTTAATTACAAAACGGGCACAATTTCAGAAATCTAGGGCCGTATTCTGCAGAAAAAGTATGCTCCTCCCCCGGACTTAAGCTCGCTGATTGGTCGGTCAGGATCGAACTTAGGGCTTTTCATTGGCGGTGGCGGTTTTGGGGCAAATCTCACTTAAGACTTGTGATAGGTTGAAATTTTCGGGCAGACGACATTGACACGTGTCAAAATATACACCAAATTCAAAGTAGTAATTTTAGAACTCGGCAAACCGTTCAGCATCATGAATCGGTTAATTGACCGGTTTTTTTGCTTCCTTTTTTCACCGGAACTTAGCAGACTACACTTCGTCGTTGCTAATGGCGGTAATGGCAGGTAATGGATTATATTGTTCTTGGTATTGTTGACTTTAGAAAGAAAGACAACTAAATTATTGTTTCAAATACTGTTAGTTTACAAAATATAAGGGTTTGCGTTGTTATAATTTAAAAAATATGCCTTTGTTTTGTGGGAAAATAAAGTCGAACTCTGCCCGAAGTCGAAAAGGATTTACACCGAGGCTTATGACGAAGAAAGTCCTCTCTAGACTGTAGTAAGTAGTAAAGAAAGATTTTATTGTTTCTGTTATTGACTTATTGTTTGGTTCTGTAAGATAAGTTTCAAGCAACAGAGGCACGCTAGTAAATGATTGGAACATGAAATGAGGCACCATCCCATAGCGAAGGTATTTCGTCATTCATTGGCCATGACCAAGATAATTGTGTTTTGATACAAATATGATTGCCTAATCCTTATGGGTCATGAAAGCCTGATTCGATATGCTTATAATATATATTCCATGACTGTCACAGCCATCTTCCCTGGCACTTGGCACCATGAACTGTACCTATTTTATAATCAATGCACCAACAGCGAAAGAAATACTTCTACCTTTTATTAAGCAACTATTGCATTAATGTTCAACTGGTAAATAATGTTGCACACATGTCTAACAAATAGAAATATTCATATGCTTTTCTTTTATTATAGATTTGTGGTAATGATGTGTTTGACATGAACCCGAATGGGAACTATTTTTGACCTCTATAGTAGGAATTTCTCTTCATTTTCTTCTGTTACTAACAGGTTTATTTTAGCAAATTAAAGATAGCAATACAGGGACAATGTAATTTAATAACTTCATTCACTGTCAAAACACCACACAGCAGAGGAAAGATAACTGGATAAAACATCAGGGATCACAGATAGGTTAAATGATGTCAACGAGGAAGATTGTTGATTGGAAGAGATCAAGAAGATGTTGAGCATCTTGAAAGGCGATATATGAAAGAAGACTGCTTCGACAATGGAGAGCGGTAAAACTGGAGGCCGAAAAAGTTACGTCCATGAACTCCTAAAATGTACCTTTATTCCCAGTTTTGAACTTGACATTTGTCAATATGCCGTAAATTGTTAGCTATCTTATACTCGAATTCGGATATTCTCCAGCAATGTATGTAAATATGTAGTTGGTAAATGTCCAACTTTTATGGAACTGTTGGAGAAATAATAATGAAACCGGAGCCTACGTTAATAAAGGCCCGCGCATACTGGCTTTCCAGGATTTTTTTTTGGCATTTTGGTTCGCCGCGTGTCTCCGCTTGGTGCGCTCCTAAGAGTACGGTTTTAAATTTAAAATTGGTTTTCGCGGGCGATTGCAACGTGTGTCGCAATCCAAATCCCGTTTCGTACAGGAGAGAGAGAGCAGAAGCATAAGTGCTGGGTTGGAGCCGCTGGATCTTTCCAATAAGAATTTTAAATTCTATCTTTCAAATAAGAATTATAAATTTATCTTTCCAATAAGACTTATAAAATTTATCTTTCCAATATGAATTATAAAATTTATCTTTCCAATATGAATTATAAAATTTATCTTTCTAACTATAAATATAATATTTATCTTTCTAAAATATCTTTCTAATCATAATAATATATAATGAATATTTGCGACTCCAACATTAAAATAAAAATTTCAATCGGAGCCTACGTTATTATAAATTTTATCCTTCTAATAATTATTATTATAAATTTTATCTTTTAAATAATAATTATTATAATGATATATAAGAAATGCATGCGTTTCCTTAAATAAAAAAAATTTTAGTCAAAACAATTTTATGCATGATCCCTCTAATCTTCCCGCTCTACAAATTCAAATAAATGGAAGATCCCTTAAAATTTACTATCTAAAAGCGCCACCATCCGAGAATCAAGCGCAAAAACAAGCTGGCGCGTCCTTTCAATGCCGCCCATAGCCAGAAGGCTATGCGCGGGCCTTGATTAACGTAGGCTACGATGAAACACCAGAATATGTTGACCCCCTATTTCCTACCCATTAAAATCATGTTACAGTTTTATTGTCTTAATTCATTTTTGCGTGGCATCATCCCTTAAATACATAGGGGTGCTCGAAACATTAAAGACAAATCACTGAGATAAAAATATAACCGTAGAATCACCAATAGGCTTACTAGTTCCTATAGTGGCACATTTTTTAATTGTGATTTAACAATAAAGGGGTAGTAGCGAATAAATCAATAACTAAAGTTTAAATTGAAACACGTACGTTTTTAGAATAGAATATGCAAAATGAAGGTCATTTTAAATATTTTGTTTCAGTAATGCTTCGTGACTTGTAGAAATGTGCAATTGAAAACTACAAATATGGGGAATCTTCTTTTAAAACTGCAACAAAGATGATCAATAAAAGCCTTTTTTCCATATATAGAATTTTAGGTTCGATACATGATTTCCATTGGCCCTATATTAATACAATCTTATAATGGTAATTCATAAACAACGATGCTCAAGAACATATGCACATGAATGCCAGTCCTCCTTCATCCAAATACCATTCCAAAAGACTCATACATTTGCCTAAATCAGATAATAATACCATAGATGTGCATTTAGTGGCCGTCTAATAAAATGGTCTTATAGACATTGAAAATAAGAAACTAATTTACATCGAGAATCCTGTGTGATAAAGTCAAAATAATTTCAAGTTTTATTTAAATAATGTTGCTAAACTGTTTTTAGTAACAGCTCATCATTCAGTCTCGACATTGGTTCCTCTCCATTACTTATTTTCCTATAATTGATTCTTTATTACCATAATAATAATTAGTTAAGTTTGATTTGTTTATCTTATCCAAACCTTTAAAGAGCTCACCTCATATTTGTATAGGCGCAAATCACATACTCGTTGGTAGTTTATACTTGCAACAACTATGCCAGCCTTCTCTTTAAAGGGATACCTTAGAGTAAAGCATGCTCAACTAATAAAAGTGTTAATACCTTAATATGCAAGTTGATTACAACACTTCAATGTTGGCAGATATCCTTAGAGGAAGTGCCCACCCTAGATAATTCTCCATTGCCATTGCCAGTGTCAATGATACAAATGTCATTACCACAAATCTATAATAAAAGAAAAGCATATGAATATTTCTATTTGTTAGACATGTGTGCAACATTATTTACCAGTTGAACATTAATGCAATAGTTGCTTAATAAAAGGTAGAAGTATTTCTTTCGCTGTTGGTGCATTGATTATAAAATAGGTACAGTTCATGGTGCCAAGTGCCAGGGAAGATGGCTGTGACAGTCATGGAATATATATTATAAGCATATCGAATCAGGCTTTCATGACCCATAAGGATTAGGCAATCATATTTGTATCAAAACACAATTATCTTGGTCATGGCCAATGAATGACGAAATACCTTCGCTATGGGATGGTGCCTCATTTCATGTTCCAATCATTTACTAGCGTGCCTCTGTTGCTTGAAACTTATCTTACAGAACCAAACAATAAGTCAATAACAGAAACAATAAAATCTTTCTTTACTACTTACTACAGTCTAGAGAGGACTTTCTTCGTCATAAGCCTCGGTGTAAATCCTTTTCGACTTCGGGCAGAGTTCGACTTTATTTTCCCACAAAACAAAGGCATATTTTTTAAATTATAACAACGCAAACCCTTATATTTTGTAAACTAACAGTATTTGAAACAATAATTTAGTTGTCTTTCTTTCTAAAGTCAACAATACCAAGAACAATATAATCCATTACCTGCCATTACCGCCATTAGCAACGACGAAGTGTAGTCTGCTAAGTTCCGGTGAAAAAAGGAAGCAAAAAAACCGGTCAATTAACCGATTCATGATGCTGAACGGTTTGCCGAGTTCTAAAATTACTACTTTGAATTTGGTGTATATTTTGACACGTGTCAATGTCGTCTGCCCGAAAATTTCAACCTATCACAAGTCTTAAGTGAGATTTGCCCCAAAACCGCCACCGCCAATGAAAAGCCCTAAGTTCGATCCTGACCGACCAATCAGCGAGCTTAAGTCCGGGGGAGGAGCATACTTTTTCTGCAGAATACGGCCCCTATTTGTGTGACCAATGATCCATGCCACGCGGCCACGCCGACGACCATATGGGATGGCAGAATTTAAAATTCAGAACTACCACCAGGGGTCAAAAAATAAAAAGAAAACCAGAGGGTGCGTCAAAATACTCAGAATTCTTACCTTGATTTTTTATGTTACTTCTATAGCTTAGTGGCACTCCATATTATTTCCAAATAAAACTTAATATAGGTACAGGCGAACGTTGCCATTACTCTATATAAAACAAATTCAAAACTGAATAACTATCAATCTGAAAGGAATTATTAGAAAAATAAACAAATAATAGATAATAACTAACACAATTACGATTGAAATTACTTTATTTTCAAAAATTTGATTAATCTTTCTCAGAATATGAATATTCATAAATGTTAAAAACGGAAATTCTAAAATATGTTTGTCAGTATTTTTAGGCTGACAAACCCTTTTATTTCTGCGCATAATACTCACCAATATTAACTCTTAATAATTTTACAAGAAATAGTTTGAAAACGAGAGTCAAAACTCAAAAAACATTACCATACAATTTAGTCATCATCACAAAAACTATAGTACTACATTGACAAAAAAATACTTTACAATATCATATCATATCATACTCTAACACTTTTGGAAGTAAAAATGAGCCAAGATTCAATTTTTTTAAGTTTTTGTACACCAGGTCGCGTTACAGTTTTATTGAAATGATTAGTTCCTTATATCAAGCTGATAAATTCTCCTAAAGTGAGGATACAGAATACGGAAGAGATCATTGTTGAGTTAAACTAGTTTGATAGGCATGTCGAGGATCGGAAACTCCGGTTGTCTCCAAATTTTTCAATAATTGGCTTAACCAATGTTTGGTTGATTTATCATCTTTCAGGCAATTCATGAAAGTATTATCTTTCAATTGATCGGGTAAACATTGTCTCAAAGCTTCCCGAGCTCTGTAATTAAAAAATTAATTTAATTTAAACATTTGAAACACGTAAAAATAAAAAAAATTCCTCCACAAACATTATAATTAATACCTTGGATTATCTGATAATCTCAGATAACATCTAACAACGTGTTTTAGTAACCTTGCCGATTGTTCTTTAGCCAGTGATATGACCATTTTACCCTGAAAAGAAAGCCAGTATGATCACAAATTAGCTGGTTATTCCTGATCAGCGCCACCTACCCATAGCGGCGACTTTGAGAACTACTGTAATTGGCAAGCCAATCAGATGTCGCTAAAATCTGGTGACGTCATTTTTGGTAAGACCCCGACTCCATGGATAAAGAATGCGCGTGAGGAAATTTGTTTTCACTCTACAGGATAGGCAACTCCCTATCTCGGACGACAGCCTATTCTGTATATACTCTGTTACAACATCGGTTGTCAGCACGCGCAAAGCTAGGTCTCTATGTAATCTAGCCTTGCGCGTGCTGACAAGAGACAAAAAACTTCAGGATCTTCAGGATTTAAAATATCCGCGAGTTTTTTTAGCTCGAGTGCATGGACCTCTAGGCCTTAGTTTCAAATAAGTGTGAAATTGCCTACAGCCTACTACGCGTATTTGAAACTAAGGCCCAGAGGTCGTGCACTCGAGCTAAAAAACTCGCGGATATTTTAAATCCTGAAGATCCTGAAGTTTTTCGTCTCTTGACAGCACGTACAAAGCTACGTTACATAGAGACTTAGCTTTACGCGTGCTGACAACCGATGTTGTAACAGAGTATATACAGAATAAGCTGTCGCTCGAGATAAGGAGTTGCCTATCCTATAGCGTGAAAACTTATTCCTCACGCGCATTCTTTATCCATGCCGACTCTCTCTCCCCCCCCCCAGAGTCCCGTCAGTGACGTCACCAGATTTTAGCGACATCTGATTGGCTTGCCAATCACAGTAGTTCTCCAAGTCGCCGCTATGGGTAGGTGGCGCTGATCAGGAATAAGGCTAATTGAACCTAGATGGTAATAAATAAAACGCAATGCAATATACCAAGATCATGGCCACGTGAGAAAACCTTTCATAAGTTTGGCAAATATAAGAAAGGCCCGTTTCATCCAATAAAATCTTTTGTAGGATAAAAGTGGCAACGGTTTTAGAAAGTTCACTTCCGGATTCCATGATTCTTAAGCATAATGGAATTATTTCCGTTGTTAAAAGGAAATTTATCACTTCTTGCTCATCAGTCTAAGATTTAATTCATTTTTACGTTAAAAAACTTAAAAGTAAATGAAATATTTTTAGGAAAGAGTTGGCTTTGGTTACAAACCTTAACCAAGGCTCCGATAACTCCCAAACTCGTTAACCGAAGATATTCAAAAGGTCTAGTTTTACTGACAGTATGAAGGAAAGGATAGAGAAAAAGGGGAATGTTTGCTACAATATTTAGGAAATAAATAAATTAATAAATAAATAAGAATAAGGTTTAATTTAATTTAATTTAATTTATTTTATTTTAATGATAAAATAAAGAGTATTTAAACCTTGTAAAAACGTGGATCTTGTTTCAGGGTGAGATGCTACACATTGCAACAATGCCAAGGCATTACAAACCCGATTAGACTGATTGGCCTAAATATTTAAATTTAATGATTTTCTAATTAAAAAACACGCGATTAATGGGTGGAATTTAATGTAAATCTTACAGTAAGAGTTGGTGGGTTTATGGCAGGATATATATTAATAATTTCTTGTAAAAGGGCCGCGATTGTTCCAAATGAGTTCCAAAGCATGGGTGCTAATTCAGGAACCACTTCCCGTTTTTTACTAATTTTAATTTTTTTAATTTTTAAAAATAGGTATAGTAGAAAAAAAAGGCGGGAAAATTAATTAAAATAAATTACCTAAGCTCTTGCAACGCATTTTCACGCGTTTCTGGACTAGATAACTCAATTATCCATCCATAAACTTTCTCCCTATCAAGGTTTGACATTGTAGTATGAGGTGGAACATTAATCAAACGCTATTAATTGAATTGAAGAAATAATTGTAAAGAAAGATAGAAACCTCTCATATATTCGGACGATCGCGGTAATTACGTAATAAGTTAAATATTAAATAGGTTTAGGTTTACCTGCTGAGAAACGAGAGCGTTCATTGTCCTTGGGCGTCGTTAGGCCGTCCTTTTACAAGCTCACACAGCTGTAATTTTGAGCTAAGCCTAATAAGACTATGTAGGTCTAAAACGTTTCACACTAGCCTTACAAAGACAATAAATTAACTTAGCAAAACGTCTCTTAAAATTATTGGACACGTTAGTTAAGTAAAACAGGCCCAAATTGTTTTGTTTACGGGTTTCAACTACCAACAAACATTCCCTAATTTCTATTCCATCATAGCCCACTCAATCACGCATTCACGGAAATGACGTCACAGTTTTCTAGAAGGCCCAATAAGGGTAGTCTATCAGCCAGCCGGGTGTATCAACCAATTAGAGCTAAAGGTCAAACTCGCCCGGGGCTTTTAATTTCGCTTCAAAGCGCGGAAGTGGAAAATAGTTTAAAAAAAATGTTTTTAAATAAATTAAATAGACGTATATTAAAATTATCAAATATTTATTTAAATTTCAACTGTAGAATTTCTCTTTGGACTCCTGTGAAAGTATAAGCTTATAGATTATTTTAGTTGAGCCAAGGCTTAAGAATTAAATGTTTTTTTACCCTCTTCAATTGTATGGCAAATTGAGGAGTTTAATTGGCCATCACGTAAAACTAATTCCTCAAAGTCACGGGTTCCTCCCCCAACACCAAAATAAAATGTTTTAGCGGCTAAATAGCTTTTTTAAAAATTTGTTAAGGTCTATTTTCTGATCTATTTTTTGAGATAATGAAAAAGGATACACTATCCCACTATTTTTCAAAACATTTTTTATCAAATTCAATAGTTTAGTTTGAGAATCTAAGCTGTATATAGTTTCTGACGTTAAAATTATGTCAAATCTGAAAGGACAATGATTTAGGCCTAATTACAATCCACCTTATTCCCTTTCGCCCCGGAAGTTAGGCTTAGCTCGGGATTCCTGGGGGTGAATAACGGGAAGAAATTCGTCTGTCGTCTGCTACATAAGCCAAAAATATGTACTGTAGCGGACGACAGACCAATTTATTCCCGTTACTCGCCCCCATGAATCCCGAGCTAAGCCTAACTTCCGGGGCGAAAGGGAATAAGGTGGATTATTGAATTTATACACTTATACTTCAATGGATGTTTTTGAAGTAGAACTGGGGTTAAATTAGACCAATCTCCACTTATAAACAAACATTTGGAGCTCACATTTTGTCTGTCTTTGACATTGGTATTGAGCAAGACATTTGGTATTGTAACATAGTTCAAAACTTCAAAGTTCTAAAATTGAATTCAAAATAATTTTAGACTGGATATGTACAGTTTATAAACATTTAAAACGTGAGGCCAACATAATCTTGGAAAGTAACGTCTGATCCATTTAAATATGCAAAGATTCCTGGTAAACCAGCACCACATCCAATCTGAATGAATGATCTTTGTACTTTTAGTTTAAATTTTAAAGAATAAACTATCCTTACAGACCTCCAATACATTGAGATTTTTAAAATTGATTTCTTTTCTAATAAGGTACTCTGTCAAATCCAGAGAACATTCCCAAATTTTTAAACCTCCTTCATAAACTCCGGGAATCAAATCAGAATGAGCTTTAACAGTTTCCTTCAACAATGAGGAATTTTGACTAGCTAATTTATCCTCTACAAGTTTAGAGGGGATTAGCTTAATTTCTCGACCATTTAACTTCATAATCTCATAATTTTCGTCACGTAACATCTAATAATCAATTTTTACCGTCTTAAATATAATTCGCGGGTAGAAAAAATATCTTACGTCAATATGAAGCTTTTCAACAATAATTTCATTAACTTCTTTGAGAGGTACTGAAGTCCCTTGAGGCTCCTTACCATCAGGTTCGTCATAATCAGTTTTATTTTCGCCAAAATTGAAACAAAAAGCCATCGAAACTTGTATAAAAGTTTAGTTAAATTATTAAATTTACCAAATGAAATCGACTGTTTACAGTAAGAGCGTGGTAAAACTATTTTAAACTTCCCGCCTAGACTTGAAAATACAGTTTTAAGCAGACGACGTCAAAAAGGAGGTGACCTTTACGGACAGGGCCGGAAATAAGGAAAATTTCTTATAGGACATGTGTCCAATGATGCCCCCTTTGACTGGAAAAGTTATAGGACATTGTCCACTGAGTGTGCAAAAATACTGTCGCATCTTCATAGTCAAGCCATAAAAACTATGGAAAAACATTGGTCAAAATGTCCAATGATGCCCCCTTTGACTGGAAACATTATAGTACATTGTCCACTGAGTGTGCAAAAATACTGTCGCATCTTCATGGTCAAGCCATAAACACTACGGAAAATTCATTGGTCCAAATGTCCAGTGACCCCCTTAGTTTTTAGATAAATTATGGGATATTTTAAAATTTTATTGAACAATGTCCAGTGTCCTGTACTTATTTCCGGCCCTGTTTACGGATTGATGGGGACGGGGTCAGGGTCAGCTAGATTTAATGGCGGTATAATATTTTGAACATCGCATGATCTCTATGGTTTTGAAGTTGGGATGGGTAAAGACTGAGTGAATAATGTTAATTATTAATAATTATATCTTAAGTTAAAGAACCTACGCATTCCACAAAAAATAACAATTCCATGGCTTCTCTTCATGGATTGCCTCCTCTTCCAAAGAGCCTTAGTGCTCTTCTCAACTTCAGCAGTAGTCAATGGAAAGAAATGGAACGAATGCATTCGATGCGAACCATGATACAGCAAGACTTAAACAGAGGTAACACCATGGATAGGTCCTCAGCTATAGCGATGAGGCCTAAAGAAGAAATAAAAGTAGAAACTCCTGGTTTGGAGGCTCCACCACCTCCAACCCCATCAGATGCCAGTGATGCTCAAATAGGGTCATCTAGATCTAGGTTGGACATGCAGCTGGCTCTTTTACGCAAAGAAATGGTGATTTTTTAGGCCAAAAAAATGTGCAACCCCCCCCCCCCCGTAATAAAATGAGTATAAATTTACCACAGGTTGGTTTGAGGCAACTAGACATGTCACTGTTATGTCAACTATGGTCTTTGAATGAATCCATTCAAGAGTACAAACACATAATTCAAGATAGGATGTCAGTTTCACACGCTTCTTCACCCGGTTGGGATAACAGTGACGATTCGACTATCATGGCATCTCCTCATACTCGTTTGCAATTAGAGTTACCACCTGCCAGACAAAGAAGACATAGAGATTTATCTTCGGTACCGGAAAGATTATCATCGGATAGCAGTTCATCACATTCCAGTTTTGAATATGGAAATATATAGATATTTGACCTATTTTATCAAAAAAAGAATAACTAGTTTATTAATATAAACTTTTCCAAAAAAGAATATATAAACTTTTCCAAAAAGAATATATAAACTTTTCCAAAAAAGAATATATAAACTTTTCCAAAAAAGAATATATAAACTTTTCCAAAAAAGAATATATAAACTTTTCCACAAAAGAATATATAAACTTTTCCAAAAAAGAATATATAAACTTTTCCAAAAAAGAATATATAAACTTTTCCAAAAAAGAATATATAAACTTTTCCGAAAAAGAATATATAAACTTTTCCGAAAAAGAATATATAAACTTTTCCAAAAAAGAATATATAAACTTTTCCAAAAAAGAATATATAAACTTTTCCAAAAAGAATATATAAACTTTTCCGAAAAAGAATATATAAACTTTTCCAAAAAGAATATATAAACTTTTTCAAAAAAGCATATATAAACTTTTCCAAAAAAGAATATATAAACTTTTCCAAAAAAGAATATATAAACTTTTCCAAAAAAGAATATATAAACTTTTCCAAAAAGAATATATAAACTTTTCCAAAAAAAGAATATATAAACTTTTCCAATTAAACGGTGTATAATATTTTTATTTTGTTTTGGGTAATTATTAATTAATTAATGTACCTAATTGCAATATTGTTTTGACTAGCAAATAATTTATTAATTTTAAATACAACATTTATTTTACATATAGAAACACCACAAGATTATGTTGACACGGGGGGGGGGGGATGATGGGGGGCCGGGGGGGGGGCAGAAAAAAATCATTTTAAAAAAAATTTTAAACCTAAATAAAGAATAGAAAATAAAATTACAAAAATTAAAATTATATTTTCAATATTTTGCCTTATCATTTGTTTATTATTAATTATTTTAATTTAAAACCTTAAATATTATAAATCATTTGGGGGAAGAGGAAGTTTTAACAAATTAATAATAACAAAACCTCAATTAATGTACAAATTGAATTTACATAATTATTCACATATTACAGAGAAAAGCTACACGGGGGGGGGGGGTGAATTGCTGCCACCTTAAGTTACATTTGGAATGATTCATTATTTAAAATTTTCTGACTATACTCTTAAAGGGAGGGCGTCAGAGACCAAATAGAAACCTGGCTTATTTATTCCAAGGTTGATTGGGGGGGGGGGGAAATCGCTATAGCCGAGGTCGGACGGGACTCCAAAAAATGTTGGTGGAATAGTCGGCCTCAGTTGTAATTGGCCATATGTCTAATCAGCGCCACTAGCGGATGGTCTGAAAACTACTCCCATAGAGTCTAGGTATATTTAAGCGGGTTTGCAGAATTTCCGTCAGATGGCGCGGGGTTCGAGCCACCTGGCGGAAATTCTGCAAACCCGCTTAAATATACCTAGACTCTATGGGAGTAGTTTTCAGACCATCCGCTAGTGGCGCTGATTAGACATATGGCCAATTGGTTCTTCTGTAGCCCTTCATATCCAATTACCATAGAGTCCGACTATTCCACCCCCATTTTTTGGTGTCCCACCCGACCTCACCTGAGTTGTGCCACAGTTAGCGCCGATTTCTCTCAGATTGGCATCCTCCCACCATCATCCTTGCTTATTCTATAGAAGTTTGCTTCTTTATAAGATAGTGATATTTGCTTAGTAATTTTTAATCTACTATATATACTTAAAGGGACTGCAAAGAAGGCATCGGCGGGTGGGTAAAAATTATTTGAAATACGTCACAGACATCACGTGGTGCCAAGATACAAAGGCTCCTCATGGAGTGGAACTGGACAGATAGTCCTTGTTTTTTGCGAGATTGCAGCGCCAATTCCATGAAGTGGTAGTTTTCTAAATAAAACGAACTAAGTTTCTTTGAACCACGCCTCTCCTTGGTCACGTGCCTCTGACGTTTTTCAAATAAATTTTACCCGCCCACCGATGCCTTCTTTACAGTCACTTTAAGATCTTGATTTTTTTTAACCTTTTTCTTTCTAAACTCAAAAGTTTTTTTTTTTTTTTAATAAAATTTGAAGATGAAGACGTAATTAATAATTTAATAAATAAAAATTGTTTCTTAGTGTTTCAAAGAACAGGTATTTCCAGCGCAATTTCTCTCTCTCTTTAATTAAATGAATTAGTTTCGAGGCCACGTTTAAGATTTGTGTTCTCAAAAGCTTCGGAATTTTCTCTACTGGGAATTTTAATTTCGTAGAAGTTTTCACTGTCATTTTCTTCATCATCATTCTGTGGCGCTACACTCATATTGGAAAACCAAGAGGACATGAAACTTTTGGCGCTCGTTATAGCACCACCTTTTTTTTATATAAGAAGAAAAAATATATTCAGGATCCAAAAATATTCTCTTCTAACCAAAGACTGAGCTATTTCTCTCACCAACAACTCGTCCAGTTTGCATAACGACTTTTCCAGTGTTGGAAACAGCCTGATTAATTTTTTTCCCCTTCTCCGAGCTTTGCATGGAACTATCGAAACCAACTAAGATCACTCGAAAATGTTCTACTAACTTTATTTATATTAAGCCTACGTACAAATTAGTTTCCCTCAACTAAGGCTAGCTAATAAGTTTTAATTCTAAAACTAACTCGGGACTATTAACAGGGTTCATACAACTTTTGGAAAACAAATTTCCCTGAGATTTCCAGGTTTTTTTCCCCATATACTTCCCTGAGTTTTCCAGGTTTTTCCCTTATATGGAGTGTCCTATGGTGCAAATGTTAACGAAGGAGGGGGATAAATTGGACT
Source organism: Phalangium opilio (assembly GCF_054372755.1). Classification (NCBI taxonomy): domain Eukaryota; kingdom Metazoa; phylum Arthropoda; class Arachnida; order Opiliones; family Phalangiidae; genus Phalangium; species Phalangium opilio. Next base: position 7,347,021 of record NW_028324182.1, on the reverse strand, counting down.
ATAACATACTCAAAGGACATCCCCGTATCTCTAGTAGAACCAGAGTTATGAGCCTCCAAAGATTAGTGTAATGTTAATCCTATGAAGGGGATGTTCACGAACATTTTGCTTAATTACTCGGCCCCTGTTTGTCGTAGCCGTACGTTTTTAGTATGGTTAGATGGGGGATAAAGAGGACTATAACATACTCAAAGGACATCCCCGTATCTCTAGTAGAACCAGAGTTATGAGCCTCCAAAGTATAGTGTAACGTTAATCCTATGAAGGGGATGTTCACGAACATTTTGCTTAATTACTCGGCCCCTGTTTGACGCAAATTTCCCTGATTTCCCGGAATTTTACTAAAAATTTTAAATTTCCCTGAGGTTTTTGTCAACTATTTATTTCCCTGATTTTTCCAGGTTTGTATGAACCCTGATTAAAATAGGCAAAATAAAAATAAATTTATTCTTACTGCGAAAGTTTTAGCTTCATATCAGCCATACTAATTTGCGCCCTTTGGTAAGGATGTCTAAAAATAGTAATTACATAAGATCTTCTTAATTACTAATTTGGACCCCTGAGATGATAATAAATTAAAATTATTATACCTGGCTTCAACTTCTTGCAAACCGGTGTAATGTTTTTGAGCGCTGCTACTCCAAACTCTATAATTATGAGTAGTTTGCCAAGCTTGAAAAAAACTCGAATTGAAAGCCTCTTGCTCTCGACTGTTTTCTATTATTTTAAACGAAACGAAACGAAACGAAACCATCGAAAAACTTGAACTTCATTACCAAGTCTATTGATAACTTTTAAAATAAAAATCTATAAATACCACTCAATTCCGCTGTTCGTAATAAACTTAGCAAGTATAATCTAAATTGAGCTCTTAACCATTCATCACCACCTTCCCATCCTGAATAGTATAAACATCCGAGTATAAATTTAAACCCTGGAAACTTTGGAACCAAAGCCATGGAAGAAGAAGTGTGTATGGAAGGGTCCTATAGTGTTAAAGGGATGTACAATCCGTTATGTATGGGCGTGTCTATAAGACTCAAGAACTATATTTTTTAGTAGTAGTGTTACTATTTCCTGGAGTAGTGATTAGGCTGTCGTCTGCTTGAACGTCTGTTTCTACGGTAGATGCCCATTCTGATAATGCTACGAACTTCACGCATGCTCAGTAGAGCTATATTTGATGGAAGATAAGTTTGATATAGGCCCCGCCCATACATAACGGATTGTACATCCCTTTAAAGAGAGCGTGTTGAAAAATCGTAACTCCCCCCCCTTTTCATCCCCTCCTTCCCGAGTTTATCACCAACGTTGAAAGCTTCTGCGCAGCGGTAGAGAGCGGATCTAAAAAGTGTATCCCTCTCTCTGTACGCGCAAGGAGGTGGCTTGCGCGCCAATATTGCGCAGAGCAGTAATCGAGTTACAGCTAGTGCCGAGAGGAGAGAAGAGTTTTCCCACGTGACCCTACATTTCGCGTAGCCGTCTGCCTAGTCACCTCACCATTCCATTACACCCTTCTTCTTCCATGCCAAAGCTAATCTAAAAAAAAAACAATTCTCACCGGTTCCATCGAGAAAGACGTCTTTATCATCTAAAGAAATATGTTGGACTAAATTTTCAGCAAATCTCAAATCCTCAATGGTTAATTGAAGTTGCTTCCTCAATTCCACATCAATAATTTCAATCTTCCCCTCATCAACCTCGACCAAAACGTCAAATAAATGCCTTTTGGTTTTAAATAATATATTAGTGGCTCCAACGAGAAAACTTCGAATATTGACATCCCCCAATAAATCTATGAATGGCAAGCTTAAGTAGGGTAAGCAAACGGCTCCCTTAGTGAAAATGGCCAATGGAAGTCCGCAGGAATCCAACTCCAAAGTTAATAAACTAGAAGTGGATGGTAAAGACGAAAGAATGGCTCGATCCGTAGCGGCACTGTCCATTCTCGACACTTTTTCTTTTAAAGATTTCTCCACTTCTTCTCGTCTAACATGATCATGGCTTCCGTCTAAAGAGTTTGCTCCGTAAGACGTTAAAGATAAACTATCAGTAACTCTTAAACGCTGTTGGTTCTCAGAGCTGACACTCTCCGTGTTGGTGGTAAAGTCCGGTATGTACCACTCGCTATTGGAGCAATTTCTCATTGATTTTTCGCTAGTGTCTTCATTTTTTTCCGTCACGTGACTCACGTCACCTCCACTAAGATAATCATTTATTTCTTTCAAAAGTTCCTCTTCAGAGTCGCGAAGATGGACAGAGTTTTGGTTTAACGCCCTGGCATTGTCCTGTTTTGATATTTCATCATTATTCAGACAACTATTATTAGAGTTTTGAGAGTTGTTTCTAGAAAGTTTTAAAACCCTAATTAGAAGTTAGAACCGACTAAAAATTGTCAATGTAATGAAAAAGAACAGAACAGTGAAAACTATTTAACTTTCTAACCTTCTATCAAGAACATTTCCATTATTATCACTGCTAATATTAAGTGAAACTTCGCAATTAACCAATGTAGGCCTAGTTTCAGCTCCTTTGACTAGACTGGAAGCTTTATCATCTTGGGGAAAACAAACTTCCAAATAATCCCCATCTTTATGGTCTCGGATTTGAGGAGCGTCTAACCGACTACACATTCCAGTAGCTGCCTCTTTCAAACCCTTTTCTAACATACCTAATTAAACAATTGTTAATTATATTATTAATGTTATCAACAAATACAACCATTTAACATTATGGTACAGCGTTGCCAGACGTACGATAATTATAGTACAATGCGATAATTTTAAGAGTTTTTTCGAAGCGTACGATAATTTTGAGGCTGTACTATATAGTACGCTAAATTCGATAATTCGGCTTAGGCGTACGATAATTGTACGATAATTTCGAATTCAGCGGGAAATTGCACTAATCTGGTCAGAAAAGTCTCGCTCGGGGTAGAAAAAGGCGAAATGGGAGGCAGCGAATCATGTTCATCCCATAGTAATAATACACTTAAGACCAAAGGCAGGATGTGAGAAACGCTTGGAGACGTTATTACCCTATCTCCTTATGACCCTTGTACTGATTTTAGTATAAATTCAAGGTGAATCAGAACACTAGCATAGGTTGTACCGCTATTTTGGAGGCGCTCAGAGCGTACGATAATTTTCGTTGAAAATCGATAATTTTTTGGCTTTGGTAAGAAATTTGGTAATTTTTATCTGGCAACGCTGTTATGGTACAAACGTTTTTACCGGGAACTAATGAGCAAAGAGTTAAAATGCTGCAACATAAATCTTCAACGGGAGATTTGAAAAACAAAACTTTGCGTTCGAGTAATAAAAGTTTGAACAAAATAATAACTTTGTGTCGAAATTGGAATATTAAATCTCGTACTGATAATCCTAGACATACATTTTAAGATGGCTATAATTACTAAAACTACCATTGTTAGGGTAATAGTTATAAATCTTTACCCAAAAACACTTGCGAACCCCATAAAGAATCTTCTGACAAGCATACGTTGAGATTCTTATAGGTTTCTTCCAAAAGAGAAACCTTTGAAAAGTCTCTCTCGTCAAAATACGCGTGGGTGATTAATTCCAACTTAGTTTGTATCATTCCATAAAGAGGCAATGTGCTAATTACGCACACACTCTTTTGTACCGAACCTCTTGTAATATCAGAACTCTTATTTAAGAGTTTCTGAAGAAGGAAAGAATTATCTTCTTTACACTTCGAACTAAAAACAGCAGTTGGATTTATTTTACCTCCGCATTCATTTGGCGATAACAAGAAACACCAAATACTGTTTCTTTTGGATTATCCAAAGCAGGGAGGTGAAAATATATTGTGTCTAGTGAATTATAAAATATGTTTAGTTGCACTGTATTAGCATGGATAAAGAATGCGCGTGAGGAAATTTGTTTTCGCGCTATAGGATAGGCAACTCCCTATCTCAAATGACAGCTTGTTCTGTATATACTCTGTAACAACATCGGTTGTCAGCGCGCGTAAAGCTAGGTCTCTATGTAACGTAGCTTTGTACGTGCTGACAAGAGACGAGAAACTTCAGGATCTTCAGGATTTATAATTTCCGCGAGTTTTTTTCGCACTCGGACCTCTAGGCCTAAGTTTCAAATAGGTGTGAAATTGTATACAGCCTACTACAAGTATTTGAAACTAAAGCCTAGAGGTCCGTGCACTCGAGCTAAAAAACTCGCGGATATTTTAAATCCTGAAGATCCTGAAGTTTCTCGTCTCTTGACAGCACGTACAAAGCTACGTTACATAGAGACCTAGCTTTACGCGTGCTGACAACCGATGTTGTAACAGAGTATATACAGAATAAGTTGTCATTTGAGATAAGGAGTTGCCTATCCTATAGCCTGAAAACAAATTTCCGCTCGCGCATTCTTTATCCATGGTATTAGTTAACAGTGTATTAGCAAAAGTAGATACCCCCTATCTACTTTTGGTATTAGGAGCCTGGGTACCTTTTTCAAAGTTGTGGGCACCATCGGGTAAAGCTAGAGAGGGTAAATGCTTCCATAATTCAGGCAAATCGTTGCTATCCAAGGATTGGCCAGCAATTAGAGAAGGGTAGCTATATTCAACCTATGTTAATATAATTTTATTGGAAATTTTAGTGACTATACGTTTATTATACAAAAACGAGTTTTGCTTCGCAGTCCTTAAAAACTGCATTTATACACAACCCTTGGTGACACTTTTTCAACCCCACAAAGGGCCAGAAATTAGAAATTATTATATGTATTGCAGTTTGAAATTAAGTTTAATCGATATGGGAAATTTGGTTTTAATTGAGTAGTTCAAACGATTGTTATTATTAGACATTTTACAACAAAAACGGGTATAAATGTGCCTTTTCTAAAAATCTCAGGTCAGAATTGTCGTCCGTCTATTGGGCTAAAGGTTATTTACAATCATATACTTAATATACTACGCGATTAACGTAAATAGCGACTAGGATAGGGATGGCTTCCATTTTTCAAGATGTCAGCGGATTACAAAAATATTTCTTAATGATCATCTACTAGTTAAGAATAACGTATCTGCGAAATTTCAACTTCCTAGGTAAAGAGGTTCGGTGTGGGCGTTAAATTATAAGTCAGTCATGATATAATTGTGGATGGAGCTAAAAAAGGAAGTGGTAATCTTTCCGCATTCCCAAAATAGTGGGCTTCTATTGTGTCCATCATTTCTGGTACCATTTTTCCGCATTCTCCAAATGTCGGTCTCTATTGCGTCTGTCTGGGGAATGCTATATTCTTGGGGAAAACCCTCCTGAAGGTGGTTCCCAACCCGTTGGTATGTAGTATCTGCACTGTTAAATCGGCATCCTTGAAGTTTAGCAAGCCTCAACTGGGAAACCCCACCGCGCCGGCGCCCAGACTTCAAAGGTGCCGCCGCGCGCGCGCCTTCCCTTCCCAATACCATGGAATCCCCATGGAGTATATATTTGGAAAAATTGTTAGTTGACCGTAAAACCATGGATAAAGAATGCGCATGCGGAAATTTGTTTTCACGCTATAGGATAGGCAACTCCCTATCTCAAATGACAGCTAATTCTGTATATACTCTGTTACAACATCGGTTGTCAGCACGCGTAAAGCTAGGTCTCTATGTAACCTAGCCTTGCGTGTGCTGACAAGAGACAAAAAACTTCAGGATCTTCAGGATTTAAAATATCCACGAGTTTTTTAGCTGAGTGCACGGACCTCTAGGATTTAGTTTCAAATACTTGTAGTAGGCTGTATACAATTTCACATGTATTTGAGGTCCGAGTGCGAAAAAAACTGGCGGAAATTTTAAATCCTGAAGATCCTGAAGTTTTTTGTCTCTTGTCAGCACGCGCAAGGCTAGATTACATAGAAACCTAGCTTAACGCGTGCTGACAACCGATGTTGTAACAGAGTATATACAGAATTAGCTGTCATTTGAGATTGGGAGTTGCCTATCCTATAGCGTGAAAACATATTTCCTCACGCGCATTCTTTATCCATGGTTTAACATTATGATTTAGGATTGAGTCTGAAGCATTTTGATGACCAAAACTAATTATTTTCCATGGTTTAACATTATGATTTTTGATGACCAAAACTAATTATTTTTGTAACAAAAGTTGGTTAAAACCAAATTACAGACTGAGACAATGAATGGCAAGTTGAAAAGCGAAGAAAGTAGCCAAAAACTGAAGACTTATAATATAAGCCTTGGCCCGTTATTAAATATAATGAAAACTATTTACTTGGCAACCCTTCTTGTGGTGAAACCCAATGACTATTACGTGTAGTATTGGAGGAGACTGCATTTTCTTCGTTTTAATAATAATTGACTTGATATTCCATTTAAATAGATGGAAAATTTTAATTTTGACTTAACAGTTGTACTCGTCACTCCGTCTGACGGAGTCTGTCACTCTGTCAGTGGAGTGGACTTGTTTTCCATTGGCTGCAGCTGGTAGCCATTTTAAACCATGGAGTATTATTTAAAGAGACTTAACTGCAACGCTAAACACTTTTAAGGATATTTTATTTTTCACTTGTTAATAGTGAATACTACTCCATAATGAAAATCGCAAATCCAGCAAACCAGCATACCGGACTACCAGTGCGTTCAAAACGCTGGAAAATAAACCGCGAAAATCAAGAAACCATTTTTCTGGAGTAAATAATAGCAGATAATAGTAATTATATGTCAATATCGACGTTTCTTCATTTTGCTCCCTGAGTTTTGATTCTTAACCGGTAAAAATTAAATATAAGAACAAGAATAAACATTTCTTAAGAGTGTATAAAATAAATTTAATTTCGTAATAATTTTTTGTTTTTTCAAAATTCATAAAAAAAAAATGTACAAATTATACGAAGATATCAAATATCTTAATTTTGAAATGTTACTAATAACCCTATTTTGTTTGTCCGTACATCTTGTTAGCTATTTCTGCCACCTTCAGCATTTCCTCTTCACCATCTAGCTTCAACCCATGTTCCTCTGAATGCGAGGCACTTGTTTGAGCCTCTTCTTCTCTAACGGTGGCCGAACTGGATCCCGTACTTGTCACTGTTTGATCGCCAGTTTTGGTCACCGTTTTTTCGCCACTTTCTGTCTGCTGGTTACTTTTATTTACGTCCTTTGTGCTTTTATAAGACGTATTAGAATTTCCACCGCCGCCGGATCCGCCGGATCCTCCAGCAACAACCAAATTGTTATTGCTTGTCAAACTATCAGACGTACTACCAACCACATTGTTATTCGTTTGCACGGCGCCAGTGTTAGTCGCATCGGTCTCGGCGGCGTAAGGACCAGGCTTACCTTGAGCTACGTATAAAACTAGTAGAAAACCTGCGGAAAAATAATTATATCAAACCAAATACTAATATTGTTAACTTAGGACCGTGACGCCGAAAAACTATAAAAATGGACAGTAAATAACACTAACAAATAGGCCATAGTTCTATATAATTAAGAAAGAAACATTCTCCGCTCGTCACTGTAAGTTTCGCGATGCATTTACTTATACAAGCGCGCTCATTAATTTAAGCTAGGAAGAGTTTCGTAAAACTATGTACTTACACAAACATGGCAGCAGATCAAACTTCATTCTAACAACTCGGACGGGGGCAAAAATAGAGAAATGCCTCATCGAGGCGCGAACTGGCCGATATTATAGGCTCGGAGGCCGGAAGAACTCAGGATTTGAAATTTCGAATTACAGTACACGACGACGCATCTAGGTTAGGCCTACTTTAGATGAAATTGATTCGAGAGGGCATTGGCTTCGTGTACCGGATTAATACCGGAAAAGCGGAAGCGCTAATTCATAAAACGGAAATAGGAAAAACGTATTTGCTAGATGAAAGTTTGGTGTGAAAAATGGGTCAAATTAACTTTCGACCAACAAAACGGACATTACTTTATCTTTACTATGACCATAGTCCCTTAAATGTTAGCAAGGTATAACCACCGAGAGATACAAAGGCATCCAACACGCCTAGGAATAAAATAAAAAAACCAGTAGTGTAATGCTCATCTAATTTTGCATATTTTTGGGTTCTTCCTAAGATATTTATTATCTCGATTAAGTATGAAACTAAATAAAGAGTAAAATATGTTTAATTAAATTTAAAGATTAATTGGTATTGCACTCTTAATCAGAGTCCTGCACGGGCCGGGCTTTCCACTTTTGAAAATTGTATCGGGCCGGGCCGGGTCGGGCTTTTAAAATTTTGGAAATTAACGGGCCGGGTCGGGTCGGGCTTTTAAAATTTTGGAAATTAACGGGCCGGGCCGGACCGGCCTTTTGTTCATATTTCAAAATTCGGGCCGGGCCGAACTTGATTCTCATTTAATCCAAAATTCAAATTAAAGATAATTTAAATGAGTATAAGCTTCTAAGAACAAATGTGACGAACAATTGTCGTAAGAAATGAATAATACACGACGCTAAAGCAAATACGAATTCAATTCATTGATTTTATGTAAAAAAAATATAAGAATTACAACTGCACTACGTGTAACGGGCCGGGCCTGTTCAATTCATGCAATGTGTCGGGCCGGGCTTGGTTAATGCATGTAACGGGCCGGGCCGGATCGGGCCGAAAAACCAACTATGTACTCGGACTCGGGCCGGGTTTCGGGCTTATTCAAAATGCTAAAAACGGGCCGGGCTTGGGTCGGGCCCGAAAAACTCGGCCCGTGCAGGTCTCTGCTCTTAATACATGAATCAATTTTGCCAAAAAAAAGTGTGACAGGAGTTTCCGGGATGCAATTACAATTTGTTTTGGGTCACGACGATAGCAAATATCATTTGAACCAGGAAATGAATACTCCCAGCTGCGTGTGTAAAACATAAAATAATCATTATACACATAAATTCAAATTTTGGGCAAGAATTGGACCGGAAATCAAACGAGACGTAACTGAAACGAGCTCCAAAAACCAATTTCCTATATTTGTCTAAATTAAAGTCAGATCAAAAACCTGAATGCTCTCGTCAATTTATAATCGAAGAGTTATAAGTAATTTTCAATGAAATTATAAGAATATGGGCCAATTACCGCGTCAAAATTGTCTTGGACTCAGAATCTAAGTAATCAACAGGCAATGGAGTAATGTACTTTCAGTTCCCAGTTAAGAATCGTGAAAGGATCTCTATACCATCGCGGAACAAACTTTATTGAACAAGTTGAGCTGAACAACAAATAAATAAAAGATTGAATTTTACATTGCAATCCTATTCTAACCTTATAGCATTATATACTTTCATACAATAATACAAATAGGCCAGTCCAGGAATTCAGGAAATCAGTCACTTAAGAAATTGCACTTTATTCTGTTTTCTGCTTTGAAACATGGTCGAAAATAGGCCATAATAAAGAACCCCTATTAGAAATAATGCTGAATCAGCCGTTATTAAACTGTAGTCTGCCATGCCCCGAAAATGTTTGATATGAATAAAATTACTTAAATAATATTTGTTTCTATGTGAGGTCAATGAGTCAGATATAGTGCGTGTCAAAACGGTACTTTGGGTTTTAATATGGGTACACAGGAACAAGAGATATTCAAGAAAGGGTGAGCGGACTACGTAAGCTTGACAAACACTTCTCTTAACTATCTTACCCTCCCCCCCCCCTCTAAAGCCAAAACAAAGGCTGAAAATAATTATAATGAAATGGAATCCATATCGAAGTGACAGATTTTTAATTAGTTGTTAAGACTGTTGCGTATACCTACAGTCTATAAAGGTAAAGCCAACCATAATTTCAATAATATAGAAACAAATTTGGCATTGAAAGGTTTTTATTAGAATTTTTGTTTTCATTTCAAAATTTAAAAAAAGTTACAAATCTATAAATAGAAAAAACGGTTTTCAACAAAAACGAGACATTTTCTTTTCGAACAAGTACAAATCTTAAGACTTGATCGATCGTCGACGTCTATAGGCACCCCCACCCCCACCCCCACCGCCACTCATGTCGGATCCGCTACCGTCATAGCCACTTCCATCGTAGCTACCACCACCACCTCCACTACCGCCTCCGTAGCCACCACCACCACTTGATCCTCCAAACATATTACCAAATACTGTGCCCACTTGACTTGTCGGCACGAGATACGTTGAATTCTTTCCGTACGAGGCTTGGGTTGAGGCTTGTTCTGATGTTACGGTGGACGAGCCACTGCTAGTATTGGTTTTTGTTCCAGTGTCTTGGGTGGTCACCGTTCCCGTGTTTTGATTTGATTCTTGGTTATTGATACTGGTAGTTTCGTTTTTCGCGTAGTCCGTCGATTGCTTACTGCCACCCGTATTAACGATAGTGGCTGAGTTTTTGGCGGTAACCTTATCATCCTGTCTGTTCTGCTGATTGGTAGTAGTTCCTGCGTTTGCCGCATTACTAAGATCGTTAGCGGTTTGAGCAGATGGACCACCGTATCCGGCATATCCAACATTCCATGACGTCGTCAAACCTTGAAAAAAAAAAAAAAAAACTGATTAAGGGGAATCGGAGTTCATTTAGAAAAGCAACATGATTGAATAAAGTTTAAAGTAGCTAAAAAAGTTGCATGCCATTTTGGTTGTACCCGTTATACACTTAATATCCGTATACTATATTGAACCTTTTATGAAGAGATATTTTCGCGGTTATGTTAGGGGTTCGCTAATAAATCGCTGCTAAATTTTTAAAGTCGTTTGCCATTAGTCTATTACGACTTCGGAATGGAATAGTGCATTAACTTACAAATCGCTAACAAAATCCACGTTTTCATGTCCGCTTCTATCTGAAAGGAAATGGTGAATGCGCCTCGGACGAGTTCCACGCGCCTATTTTATTATATACACTCTGATTGACTACGGAAGAATACGCCGGAAACGGTAAATGTGGCTTATTGGGTCATTGGAAATTTCAATATTTCAACCAATCAGACACGAGTTTTATTATACGCCCGCGCTGAGCTGGTGGAAAAATTAATCGACATAGCGCTATACGATCTGAACCGGAAATGAGACGCCCGGTTCATTCGCGATTAAACGTTAGGGTCAAAGACCCTCCAAAAACAGAAATCAACTTTAAAATAAAATTAAACTGTAAACCATTCACGAATACTTTCACGAAATAAGACTTTTTTATTTGTCTTAAAACTATTCACGCCTACGAAGTGTTTTTGACGTATAACACGCTGACTTTTTGGTCAGTATCCTTTCAGGGGCAGTAGCGGAGATTTTTTGGTTTATTTTCCGCCTTGTTATGCCGCGCGTGTTTTGTAAAGATCTCTAAGAAATCATAACATGAAAACGATGGTCCGGACATGGAACATTTTCGACTCAAAATCGCCTAAAGAACACCCCCATAATTTCTTACGGACAGAAAGATATAGGCTTAAACAAACCATTTGAGTCTCTTACTCTATACGCCTTTCTTATAACTCAACTATAGTAGAATCTAACCTTGTAAGGGGTAAAAGTTCTAGTAGAAAACCAGTTTTTGAACCTTAAATTGTACTCCTTCTAAGGTTGGATTCTACCATAGACGAGTCTGGTTCTTATCTATAGAAGTTGGATTAGTTGAGTTACCAAAAAGGTTGGTCAATCAAAATCAAACATTTATCCTTCATAAAATTTTGACTCAAATAGATGATTCAAAATATTTTGTCCATTAAAATAAAAGCGGCTTGAGAAGATGGGCTAGAATACGCAATAGTTAGATAAGATAGGAAATATTTGGTCATACGAAATGTATTTTATTAGTAATTAAATTAATTGTTTCTGATTTTATAGTAAAACGTGGGAATTATTTTTGACATTAGTGGAGATTTAACCTAGTTTAATCATATAAATTTAATTTGTTGACCATGGTGGGACTAAATGCAAGAAATGTTTTAAAAACGTGACGGATACTTCATGGTTATTTATTGAAAACTTAATTTAGTTTGTCTCGTACGCTTGACAAGGGGTTTCGTACCCGAAAGCTCGCAAAGTTTTTAATAAATAACTATAAAGTATCCGTCACGTTTCTAAAACATTTCTTACATTTAACCTAGTTTAAAATTCCTTTGGTTTTCTCTAAGATTACTCTAAGATTAATTCAATTTCATTTGGAAATCGGTACTCTCGAGGTAATTAGTAACTGAAATTTCTGACCTATTATCATTTCCAGTTTAGGAAATAGGTCTGTTTCGCGATCACATCCGCTTCCTCTTCCAAAAATTTAATTCCGATAAATATGTTGTGCCGGAAACGACAGAAAAATTGAGTTTAACGCGAAGGGAGGGAAAAATTTTGCTTTTGCGGAATTAGGATTCGGAGGATATAAAAGTGGATTACGCCTCCCCCGCCGAACACATTTCCTCGTCCAAGAAGAATCGTATTACAGCCTCAATATGACGAGGTTATCCGCCATACCAGCTCTAGTTGGACTTTGTAAGTCTTTTACATACGTTTACGGATTTAGTTTAAACGAGAGTCAAGAAAGAACTTAGTCCCTTTTAAATATTGTCTAGAAAGTTTAGGTACCCTTCCTTGAATTAAGTGACGCGATTCGAATTTTAGCGAAAAAGAAAAGCAGTAACCGTTTTTTCTTTCCTTTCAGTAAACTCTTGATTGCAAAGTGTTTGATGAATGACTTAACTCTGTAAATGTAATGACCCATAGATAGACCTAGGCATTTCTAGAGTTACAATTTATTGATGATATTTAAGATTGACTTTGAAAGTTTAGCGGGGATGTCTTTCTTATCCGTCCGATTTAAAAAAAAAATAACTGATTTCATTCCAATTTGCTTTTCCTTTCCGTAGGTTTGATCTTATTTGCCGTAACTTCAACTTATGGTCAAAATAGTACTGCCTCTCCGGCACCCTCGCCCCCGAGTGGTATGGGTGGTGGTGTTATCGCGTTATACACCAACCAGAAATCCGATGCCTCTGGAATGCAATCAAGTGAAAGTGGAACGACAGCTTCTACGAAGACGAACTCAGGGACCTACAACCAGGCAAAGACTGCAAGTGACAACAGCAACGAAAATGAAATAGACAGTTTTCTGAAGGATATTTCAGAAAGTTTTCATGCCGAGACTGGCATTGGCAAGAAATAATTTGTTTTTGGCCGATTTTTATATTGATTATTTTTACTTTCTTACGCCTTTGTATTAAGATAAACAATCATCTCAAAAAAAAAAAAAGAATGTTAATAAATTAAACCAAAATAAAATAAAATAATTGTAAATTTAATGAAAGGTACTTATTTTTTCAATTCTAAACAAGATAGGCATAAGTAGTAGGCGCGTACTAAGAAAGATTTTTCCAATCCACCACCATCTTAAAAAATGGCGCCCAGAAATGTAAAAAAAAATCTTCTCTATGCAACCAAGTCCGCGCGTTTCAACCGATTTTTCAACCGATTTAGTACACTGGTTTCCTTTAACCTATAGACGGGCTGAATGGTCTTTTGGGTTCGATTTGTTGCCATCTTTTTAAATGGCGGCCAGAAATTTAAAAACCCTTCTTTATGGTATAATGTCCGCGTGAAAATGTGGTTATAAATACTTCTGCATATAGAGTTCCCAATTTTTCTCCTGACTTGATAACGGGAGTTTTCCCCCGCGGTCTAAACAGGTTTCTTATTTCAATCAAAACTTTCTGACGTTAACTACAATAGTTATTATAAGGCGCTGTCGGTTAGCTGTGGCATACGGTATAGCCACTACCCCTCTATGCATAGTAAAGGGACCCACCTGTTAACAAGCCACAGGCTTAGTGTAGACAAAAGACTACAAACGTAGAATTAACGTTTCTCAAATATACCGTAAATCATAACATTTATTAAAGGTGTTTGATTGATTTCAAAATCAAACTACCTAATTGCGAGTCTGGGTTAGATATTCAAGTTGTATGTGGTTGTATTTTATTCCCATAATATTTTGATTATCTTCTTAGGGATTGAATTTCTAAAAATAATAGAAATCAACTCGATTTATATTGAAATATATAAATATATAAATATTCCATGGTCAGAAGACTCGGTTGGTGTTCTTTAAGTTGAAATAAAATATATTTATATTATTAAAATATTTGTTTCAGCATAAGTTTATAATGCCTCTAAGTAGAGAAATGGCTGCTACTCCTATGTCAATAGTGTTTGTCTGGCTTCCTTTAATGAAACCCTATACTCTCTCCGTATCATTTATCACCTCAACTTCAATAAAAAAAATTGTACTGCCTAGCCTAGCGTTTCTTTTATCCCTTTTAGAATGTTTCGGGACTGAAACCGCCTCTATCTCACGAGAAAGAGAGAGAGAGAGAGGGATTTGGGGGTTGCTTAAGTAAAATTCGTTCCCCCCCCCCAATGCTTGCCTATACGAAACGTAAAAATCTCCTTTATCGCGTTGGATGATTTTTTTTTTCACGTGACCCATTTAGTAATCGTCTCGACCGCTTGGTGGCGGCACCGCGACAGAAATTTCAAAATTTTCTCTCTTCGGATCTTAGCGCTATACGAGTTCTGACGTCACAGTAGCCTGCAGAAGATGCCCAGTTGTAACACGTATTTGTGTACTTAGAGGCATGATAAACTTATGGTTTCAGTAATTGGCGGCGTGCTAAAAAGAAATTTCCCGACAAAAATGGTTTTAAATGGCATTGTATGTCAAATGGTTTTCACAAATATATACAATTATACAGTATAAATGGTGATATTAAAATTCTTAATGACTTTTAAAGCGCAGCTATCAAACTTAAATGTTTATGAAAATTAAAATTAATTACGAAACCAGGAATACATAGATTTACTACTTGGAATCCTTAAGAGGCCTTTTTATGGGCCTGGGTGTCTGACTGAAAGGGGAGGCGGTGTAGAAACCGTCACCGTTGACGTCATGCATACTTTATTTGACGTATTTTGCGACCTGCGCCGCGACTCCCGCGACCTATGCGCGGTGAACCCGAATGTAAACATGATGCGTCGTCTGAACAAGTAGACCAAGGATTACGTTTCTAAAAAAAGGCGAGACTCGCTTTCCGTTAAAAACTCGATATTACTATTCTCACCGGGTGGAGTAAAAATTAAATTCCTTCCACTCTTCACCAAAGTTATACAAAAACAAAACATCAGTATCCCTATGCAAAGGCTTAGGGTTTAAGGGGATGTAACGTCATCTTTTCTCGAAATTATTATAGCACTCGTTTTCAATACTGAATTTCGAGCTACACTAACTTCTAAATCGTCGACTTTAGTTACAGTTAGAGAAATTTCCGCCTCAAAAACGCCGTTAACGTCAAACTATTCCAAGTTCTCGCACTTTCCGACCATTTCGGAGCCGAAACTGATGCAGACGACAGCTTAAAAGGTCATGATCTCGATCTGTCCCACACATTTGCATAACCAATGAGACGCGAGGAAGGAGGAGCAAGTGGTTTAAAAGTTTTTTGGCGCTTCCCCTCACGGTCAATCAGATATTTGTATGGGGTCTATGGCCTCTTATAGATTCCAAGTACTAAATCTATGTATTCCTGACGAAACTCATACGAATAAATAGTTGCCACACAATGTTGAGACTCAAGTTTGCTGATTCTTTTTGCCACTAGTTAAAGAGATTGGCCGAAAAATGTGTACAAAAATGCTTAGCGCTCTGGAAAGTATCTAAGATATTTTAAGTTTTGGCGCGAAAGAGAAAAAACCCAGGACTTTTTAAAAGGTCACTTTCAAATTAGGCTTAAGTTGTGAAATTTCCAGTTAAAGAAAGAAAAGTGCAAAGCGAGCGTCCAAGGCGCTACACGATCTGCTGTACTATTACTTTCAGGTGATAATATAATATTGGCAAGTTCCTTAACAATTATAACATTACTAGTAACATGAATACATGCTAGTAATAATGGCGTTTTCCTTTGGGTCCCCGCGGAGCGCTCCCATGGCGGAATAAAACTAGGAGATCCTATTCTTCAAAAACAGTCTTTAACGAAGCTGGAAACTACTACTACCATTTTTATTGCTCCTTAAGCGCTCCGCGAAGACCCAAAGGAAAACGCTATTAGTAACTTGATTTAGGTGGTTTTAGAACGTAACATTTCCTCCTTAAATGAGAATGTATATAGAGGGAAATTACGATCGTTATAGAGAAGCATCCGGTGCTTTATAATTGATAGGTCACATATCCGATCATCGAACTCGTCTACTCTACACCGGAAGCGTACAAAATAGGCTTTACTTATTTGGGTCATTTCCGGAAAAACGAATAAATCGAAAACTGTACGATTTCTAACTAGATTAAAGCAATCAAACTATTAAAAAGTCATGGACCCAACTCGGAACGCGTTTTTAATCCAATACACGTTTGCGCCGGTTAATCGAAAGGGGCGGGGTTTAAACGCCGTCACGTGAACAAGACGTCACTGAAATCAACCATCCCTCGCAGCTATTGATATACAAGTCAAAATCGAAGCGTTGGGATCTGGATCACGCCTAATCCTTATTTACTAGAGAACACGGGGTTTAAGTGCAGTTGAACGTTCCCACTACAATTAATAGTTTTTGGAACCATATATTAAAATATAGAGACTTTACCCTTAAAAACTCATTTCACTGCAAATTCCAGAACGGGAAGGACCTATATACAATGAACAGAACATTACTGTTACTCGCTTTTCTTTGCTATTGTAAGTATACGTTTTAGCTCTACTTTCAAATCAAACACTGTTAGTTTCCGCGGTTTTACTCAATCTATTATTAGAACTTTTTAAAGAAATTTCTTTAATGGTTTTCATTATTGCAAACGGGAATTACGAATTGGCCTCTAGATATTTCGCGAAAAACCACTTGAACTGTAATTTTTCAAAGACAAATATCAGCGCTCATTGAAAATCCTAATTTCAAATCAGAAATATGTATATCAACTAGGGAAAGAGGCCCTAGCGTTTAATTAAATTTGTCTAGATAAAAACTCTGTATGCCTTGCATAAATTTGAATTTGCAAGACGTAATTTAAATTGGGTTTCAAATTGCGCAATTTAATTTTAATTAGACAACATACGTATTGAGCGTCTTAAAATTACACGCAACAATAGACAGGTATCTAAGGTAGCTAAGTGATTTTCAATTGATTTTGAATTGTAGTTATAGTTCATTGGAATATGTCGTTTCGTGGATTAGTGATTATAATGAAACGATAAAATACTTTATTTATATAATTTATTTTCATTCGCTTTATTTAATTTTTTAATAACCTTTTTCTTTTATTGTTTTAGGGTTGATAGATACCAGTAGCTCCCAAGGAGAGTCAAGCAATGATACTGCAACCCCTATGAACAATAGTTCTGCAACCCCTGTGGACGGTAGTTCTCCGCCCCCTATGGACGCTGGGGAACCTACATTGCAAAAATTGATAGCTTCAATGGGGACTCTTAAGATCGTGAACAACTCAGCTTCAATGTCGCAAGGATCTCAAAATTCAAACTTTGGCACGACCGCCAACACTCAAACCGGCTCGAAAACGAGCGGAACCTCTAAGACTGCTACGAACAACGTTGCCAATTCCGAATTGAATACCGAGGCGAACCAAAAGAACGAAACGTACGGCAGCTCAAGTGAATCAGGATAGAAGATGTTACAAACTTTCAATCAATGAAGCACCGCGAGTTTTCCAAAATCTGACCAATATTTTATAATTTCTTATATTTTGTAAACTGAATAAAATTATCACCAAAAACAATAATAGTTTATGTCTGATTTTATAATTTATTTTTCTCGATAATTGTAATAACACCAAGAAGCGATATCTAGTTTACTATAGGGGAAGGTATAAATAAATTCGCCACATTTATAGTTTTATCTTCAGTCCAAACGTAGCCTGTCCGGAGTTAATCCCCGCCTCTAAATTACAACCAGCATATCATCGGTTCTTGAAAAACCTCGTCAGCGCGACGCGAATGACGAAAATTACTTGTATTTTCCGACTGAGGAGAGGCGAAATAGCCCGGCCTCCTTTTAAATCACTTCTTTTAATTTTGGAAGGGGGACTGAGACTATGGCGCGCGAATACTTAAGCATCTTATACCTTCTCCTTAGTAAACTATATATCACTTCTTGATAACACATGAGAAGGATAGGGGAAACTAGCGTTTAATGTTAAAATTTGAAATCTTAGGCATAAAAATTAAAATAATAAAGATAGGTAAGATCTAATTAAATAATATTTAGTGCTTTAGATACATTTTTTTATTATAAATTTTATGAAAATTATATACAAATTGGTTTAATTTATTGTCAGGATTAACCCAAAATTAGTGTTCAGCCATGGCTACGGAAGCTCCGATCTTAGCCAATACTTCCGCTGACCCAAAAGCGGTAGTAGTAGACTAAAATTGAAACCATGTCATAATACAACCGAGTTACTATCACAACTTAGTTCTTGGAGAATAAATGGCATGTTATCTTAATTACCGTGGAAGTTGTAGTCGAAGTAACTGTCGACGTAGTTGAATTACCTACAGTAATTGTCGTGCCCGTTGTAGTGGTAGTTGAAGTTGAAGTTGTGGTCATTCGTAATGTTTGATTTCGCTTCGAGCTGACAGTAAAGGAGCATTTACCCGCGTAACAAGGAGAGCAAGCCTTAATAAAACCGACGTATGAGTTTCATTAACCCTAACCACGGTCTCTCACTAATTACCTGAATGGCGCTACTTCCGTTTCGGAAGGGGAAAGTACTCATTGCCATTGGGTCTACTTCGATACTATCTTTAAGAGCGTTAAAGTTTGTCATTATTAAAAACAGACCGAAATGGAACATACTCTAATGACTAATCGATTGCTTAACCCATAGCCAGTAATAATTAGGCTTAACGAAGTAGGGTTAAAAAATCCAGGTAAAGGTATTGGATATGTTATACTGTTAAACATTGACAAAAGAAGCTTACTCTCCATAGGAACCTCCGATGAGGCATAAACAAACAATGTAATAGCTAAATTAACAAATTTTATATAAATTAATATAGGCCAAATATCATTCAATGTTTTATATCCTAATAAAGTTAAAAACATCTTGGCTTACCGCAAAGAACCAATCTTTGAAATTCGAACCACATTTTAATGACTTTTACAAAGTGAATTAAGAAAAAACTTTGAACACAAGCGACTACGAACGTACAGCGCGGTTAAAAATGAATGCCAAGTTACGAATTCAACCTTCAAGCTCTCTGACAGTTTTGAATTACAGTTGCGGAGCTTCGTCAATTTCCTTTTTCACAGTTGGTAAGGTTGACGAACTCCTGTAGTTTCAGACCTTTTTCGCTTCAAAATAAAATCTAGCTAGTTTCCCAACAAACATTTCATGTTTACTGTTAATAAATGGTCTATAACATTACGATTTAAGCTGTAATAGTTCCTGATTAACTCTTATATTGTAGGCCTTTCTTTGGAAAAATTTAATGGAAAACAATATCAAATCTTTCATTTAATTGTTTAGTATCAAATGTGTATAATCCAGTGAATAGTTTATTATACACAACAAGCAACATTTTTCATTTCGTTTCAATATAGGTTCCTATTCTTTGCTCTAACATTCGTCACCGCTCTACTCGCTCTTTTTTCTAGCTGTTTCTGCGGTTACCTGGTAAACAGGGACATAAGTGGACACTTCTAATACCTTAAATTAGAACTAGATCTATACAAATAAGGTCAAAGTTCAAAATAAGTATATAAATATATTGTATTCTCAATTCACATACTGCAATATACTAAAAAATATCGCAAAAAACGATCATTTCTCTTCAACCTGTAAAAATGAACGTAACCATACGCTTTATCAATACGAAACGTAGGCTTCCTAAAAGGTGTTTAACCCCGATTTACTTCCGATTCATTCATATTTCCGGTGTGGTTTTTAATTAAAATAAGGGGACAGCTCTCGGAAGTTAAAAGGCCTAAGTTAACTTGAAATCATCCGTAATTAATCATTAGATTATGACTCATTACTTCTGTAGAATTAAAAGGCGTGTTGTTTATGTCTAATTTCATAGGTCTATAATTTCTTTCGTCTGTAGTATTGTAATTTCCGGACAAAATAAGTGTCGCGTTCATTTCTTCCATCATGTATACAGTTAGGGTTCTATACAGGGTAGTAACCAGTCTTGGTAGTTGGTGTTATACAGTACTGGATATTTTTACAGTATTTACGGGCGCTAGTAGGGAAATGTACAAAGCGTTATGTAGGGGCGTGACAAGAACTATATTTTGAAGTAGTAGTCTTATTATTTCCCGGAGTAGTGATTGGGTATTGTCACGTGACTGAAAACGTGCAAAGAATCATTGGCGGATAGATTCGACAAAAATCTTGATTCCATTTCCTGGTGAATTGTTAATGTTATGCAATTCACGCATGCCCAGTAGAACTCTATTTGATCCCCCCGCCCCTTATAAAACATATTGTATACATACCTTCAAATAAAAATAAACCAAACTTACAATAACCATTAATAATTAAATAATTTAAGTTCATTTGGTTTTTTTTTCAAATTAGCTTTTTTTTCTCCACTCGCCCCTGTAAATGTACTACAATTGTTCCCTGCATGACCAAAATGGGTTAGTAGAAGTATCTAGTAGCTGGCAATTACTCACACCCTGTATATTTAACCTGTAATTAAGGGTCTTTGAACCCTGGATAGTTTGTCTATCGGAAGAGATCGACATTTTCATTTGACCTATTAAAAGTATACCGACCCTATATACGTTCCGATTTTGCCTAGTAAATTTCCCCTGAAATTGGGCTTTCAACATCCTGTTATTTCATTTCCAATATTTGTGGCGGATATGAATAAGAGGTTCGAAAAGTTTCCGCCATCCAACAAATTCATTCATTTTCAACATTAATTAAATTTCTTACAAACAAAAGAATTATAGTTCAAAATTAAAAATAATATTCGCGTCTACGGAATTCCCTTATAACACGATATATTTATTTTTTCCTTATAAGGGAAGTCTGGTTGAAAATCTTTTAAAATCTTAAATGTTTAATGCATACCTAATTTATTCGGAAATAATAATTTACTTTAAATATCAGTCGTTGTTATTTGCAAATTATCACTGAGAAATAAAGCAATTAGCAACCTATAATTAATAGACATATAACACACGTACCCTAAGCTTATAGCGTAGTCTACATATTTGCAATTAATTACATTTAAAGTCGATTAGTTTAAAAAAATTAAGTAAGTGTAAAAAACCAAATCGTTTTTTAGGCCTATACTTATGAAATGAAAATCGAAAATCGTCGAGTTTCAAATTAGAAAAAAATTGTAATTCGAAGAATATTGATTGTTTATATTCAAAACAATTACTTTTAATTTTGGACTGTTTAAATTCGTCATAGGCAGAGTGGCATTTGACCTTACCACAGGTAGAATTTTGAAACAGAGCTTCGCCATGACACTAAACTTTAAAATATCTGTAAAAAATACTTATCGAAATTGGTCAAGTCATCACGGTTTTATCTGACCCGAATTACTTCACGCCTATTCAATAATTTTTCCATATAAAATTAATTTTAATAACGAAATATAATTAATCTAAGCTCAACTTCCGCTATCAACGTCTATTTCAGTTGAGGAAGTGAAATATAAATATGTTCTTCACAGGGGAAACACATCTCACGCAAAAATAACTATACATACACTATAACCACGTTTCTCATGCCAACCCCTAAGAGTTGCGTTTCTCCGCTAAACAAATGGACTTTTCGGTTAGTCAGCTTACAGGGGTTGCACGTTTTCTTGACTTTCATAGTTAGAAAGTTTTTTTCATTTTATAACTATACCAAATTTAAACCCTTACTAACCCAATTTATACCTTAAAACCTAAAAGATATATTTTTAAAAGTCAGTAACCCTTATATTATGATTTTAATAAGTATCAAGTGGGGGTTTTTTTAATTATTAACCATTAATTATTGAAGCCAATTTAGGTTTAGCTTAAATTAAATATGACATGCGTAACCCGGAATGAATTTCTGAGAAACACGTGATCGAATTGTTCTAAAAAAAGTTTTTTGGGGCGAACGGAAAAACTGATGAAAACGGAAATCATAGAACTGACAGGTGTGTCGTTTCCTCTGGGCGCGCTAGATTATGGTAAAGGCACTTTCCGCTCGAACCGGAAACGCAACTGTCACAAAATCCAATTTAATCCGGAGTTAATCGTTTATATAAAAGGTTTAGCGCGGAACAACTCCGGATAATTTTTAATCGGTTTAGGTTAGGACCCGTTCCTCTTTGCTCCGCGTCAAACGATTCCTCGAGTCCTTAATTACAAGTCGACGACAATGGCGTCTTTCACTTTACGATTATGTTTGGTATCATTGGGTAAGTATTATATTATAGATAAAGATAACTGATAAACAAGGGTCAGATTATGCAAAAATAGTCAGGAGTTTACAGTATTTAAGCGAGTCGAAAAACCCCTTCTGTTCAGACCATATAGTTCTTCTGAAATAATAATTCTTAAGAACTTCTTAAGCTTTTTTTTTTGTTAAACGCCAACATATTTAGTCTGTTAATAATAATACTTTTGGGGATGTTTTAGTAATTTTTTGCAAAATGAATTTTATTTTTTAGCTATTCTAGCTATGTACGTACATCATACGGAAGCTATTTCCGGATTACTCGTTTTGCTGATTAATTCGCTGTAAGAAAATTATGTTTTCAATCAAGTTTCCAACTTCTCTGAAATAATTTTTTCATTTGGTCTAACATATGTGTTTTTTTCTTATTTTTCTCTTTCCAGCATAACTGCTTTGAATTCAATTTTGACAAATTTGATGAACATGACAGAGGGCCTCGGTAATGCTGCAACTAGCACTGTTAATGGCGTAGCACAAGGTGCTAACACTGCTGGACAGGCCACTTTTACTGGAGCGTCGCGAGCTACTAGCGCACTTATTGGTGAAAATCAAGTGGCCGACAGCGGAGCCAACCAATAAAATCCGACTAAACCAATGTCCTTTGTCCAACTTTATTTATAAGCCTTGTAAATGTTTACTGGTATTTAATAAACAATATTTTTAATTCATTTTCACCACCGTTCTCGAGGTTTTCTAATTTTGTTTGAACATTATCAAAAAGGACTGTAACTAAATGACTTTACTTCAAGAAATGCACAAATCGGTTAGAGGTTTTCACATTTGTGAAATAATTTATTGTTTCTTTTAAATAATGCGGGACAATAAAATAAGTAGTGCAAATATTTTACTGATAATTTAAAACTTAAATTAGGCATACATGTAAACGCAATCACGCTACATTCAATTAAAGATTTTTTGACAAAATATTGTGTTCCACATAAATGTACAATAAATAATTAGTTTTTCAATCACGCTGGCGTAAACATCTTCAAAATTCTTCGAGATATTTGGTCGTATTGATATAATTTCCGTTTAGATTAGTCAAATATATTTTCAAATCCTATAGCTCCGATTCATCTAGCAAATGGTCACGTGAACCGTACGCTCTAGTCGAATGAAATCCACCAGGATAGGAAGAATGGTTGTACGAGGACTTTGTGAAATGAGTAGAAGGCTGCAAAAATTATCAGATATGTCTTTGGAGAAGGATTGATGGTTTTGTTTTTTTAAGGCGGAAGTTCGCCTATAACGAATCCGTAGCAACGTCGGAAGTAAATTTTTCGGTTCAATTTAAGCTTTGATTTCTTCGTAAGGTATCAGAATTTTTACATTATGTTGAAGAGTTAGTCGAGTTGCATGCAGTGTTTCTTCTGTATGTCCATTAGGCCTGATTATAATTCTTTAATTTTTTAGGTTTGTTCATGCAGCGAATACTTCATAATTTGCAGCGTTAGTCTTATCAAGTGACGTCGTAAAGTTAAAGGTGAATCAGTTACATGCGGGTTTGGCTGTTTTTCAGTTGCAGTTATTTTTTTCTTTAATTTTACGCAAATAACTTGGAAGTAAATGTTATAAAGGATTTTTCTAATATCTTCGCGGCTAGATAAGGAATTCGTTATAGACGAACGAGCAAAAATCAAAAGTGGTCAAATTTTCTTCTTACAGCATTTTTCCACTTTATTCAACGCAAAAAAAAAAAATTAATTACAATTTTTATAAGTACAATCGAAAAGTCTTGTTTTGTGTTTTTACGAAAAAAAGAACGCAACGAGAAATAAAAGATTCGACAGAGTATAAAATGGACGTTCCGATTTTCGTGGTATTATTTTTCCCTTATATAGCTTTCTTATTTAAAAAACCGAGGGGGTAGGTAGTGTGTTTTTGTAGAATAGAAGCTGGAAATTTACGATAAGAAGCTATATAGCGCGAACGTTTAAATAATAAAATAGTTTATTCCTCCTCGGCGACCTTGCCCTTAGAGCGGGGCTTGGAAGCGATTGGCTGCGCGTACATCCGATCGGAAGACGAGATAGAAGACAGACAACAGTGTAGAGAGAGACAGAGTTCAGAGGCGCGCGTCAAGAAAACGGAAATCGGAAAAGAAAGAATACCATCGTATTTTAGAAAAAGAAGACGACGGAGTAGGCTTTATGCTTAAGACTAAATGAAGGAAAAAAATTATTGTGTACTCACGCCTGGGCTCATGCCTCTTCCGGCGGAAGCGGAACTACGGTTCCTGGCGCGCAACTTGGCCAAAGCATTCTCGGACATGTCGGCTCTCTCCTCGGCATCCTCCAACTCCTGTTGGACCTTGCGGAATTTAGCCAAGTTCAGGGCAGCGATTTCTTCCTGCAGTTCGGATGAAATTATGTTTTTATTCAATAAACATAGTTCTAGAGTTCCGGAGATTATTTAACGGGTACTTACGGCTTCTTCGATCTGCCTCTTGTAAGTCTTGATCTTTTGTTGGAGTTTGTCGACGAGATCTTGCATACGTTCGTGGTTCTTGCGTTCCTCCTCGGACTGGAATTGCAGTTCCTTGACGCGGCGGTCGGCCTTGCGCAAGTTCTTGGACGCGTCGCTGTGGCGGCGTTGCTCGTTGTCCAATTCGTTCTCGAGCTCGCGGACCTTGGATTCCAATTTCTGGATGATCTTCTTACCTCCCTTGAGGGCGGCGGCTTCGGCCTCGTCCAAACGGACTTGCAAGTCCTTGAGTTGTTGCTCCATGGCCTTGCGCATCTTCTCTTGTTGTTGGGCATGCTCTTGTTCGGCGCGGAGCTCGTCGGCAAGACGAGCAGCATCGACCATGGCCTTCTTGGCCTTCTCTTCGCTCTGCTTGGCCTCGTTCAACATCTCGTCCAAGTCGGCTTGCAAAGCTTGTTGTTCGCTCTCCAACTTCCTCTTGGCCATCGAGATGGAAACGTTCTGGGCGGACAATTCGTTGACTTGTTCGTGAAGGTCGGCCAACTCGGTTTCGGCTGATCGCCTGGCACGGTCGGCTTGCTCCAAAAGCTGTCGGCTTTCCTCGAGCTCGCCGTGAAGGGCGTTGCATCTCCTATCGGACATGGCGAATTGTTCGCGGATCTCGTCCCTGGACCTCTGTTCTTCTTCCAAGGCTTGTTGAAGCTCTTTCAAGCTCTGTTGGTACTTCTTCAAGTTCTTCTGGGCGTCGGCGTTGGCCTTGTTGGCGTGATCCAAAGCGATCTCCAACTCGTTGATGTCGCTCTCCAACTTCTTCTTCAAGCGAAGGGCCTCAGCCTTACCCTTGGCCTCGGCTTCCAAACTGGCTTGCATGGAGTCCAAAGCGCGTTGGTGGTTCTTCCTAGAATAATGAAATTTTCATCGCCTTTAGTACCGTGAAATCAAAATAAATTCTAAATTTAAAGGAATCTTACCTGGTGTTGTCGAACTCTTCCTCCTTCTCTTGGATGCGCCTATCGATCTCCTGTCGGACTTGAGAAAGCTCAAGTTGAGCGCGGAGAACCTTGTTCTCCTCCTGTTCAAGAGCGGCCTCAGCCTCCTCGAGAGCGGCTTGGAGTTCCTCCTTCTCCATCTCCAATCGCTTGCGGCTCTTCTCGAGCTCGTGGACGCTTCGTCCGCCTTCTCCCAACTGGTCGCACAAGTCCTTGATCTCGTCTTGCAAGTTCTTGTTCTCGCGCTTGACGGCCTCGTTTTGCTCTTGGCTTTCCTCGTAAGAAGAGCGTAGCTTGAAGACTTCGGTGGAGTAGTTGCGGCATTCCTTCTGGGAAGCGTCGAGTTCGGCAGCCAAGTCGTCGACCTTCTGCTTCCATTCGGCGATGATCTTGTCGAAGGAACGTTGCTTCTTCTCCAAGCTTGCGGCCAAAGAGTTGGCGCGCTCGACCTCGATGGACTGGTCTTCGAGCTCGCCTTGCAAGCGGGTCTTGGTCTTTTCCAATCCGCTGCACTTGGCGTTCAATTGCTCGATGGCCTCCTCGGCCTCTTGCAATTTGATCTGCAACTTCTTCCTGGATTCCTCGAGTTCCTCGAGACGAGCGAGACCCTCGCTCTCGTACTTGTTGCGCCATTGTTGGACTTCGGCGTTGGCCTTGCTCAACTGCCTCTGGAGATCAGCCTTAGCTTCTTGTTCCTCTTCCATTTGTTCTCGGAGTCCGTCCAAGTCGTGCTCGACGTTACGGAACTTGCCCATAACGCTGGCGCGCTCCTAACAATATTTAGTGCAAATGATCAGTAACCATTCTACAAAACATTAAGGACTAATTAATTACCCTGGCTTCCTCATCGGCGGTCCTCCTGGCCTCGTCGAGCTGAGCTTGCAAGCTAGACTTAAGTTTGGAAAGCTGGCTGACTTGGGATTCAGCCTCCTCGAGTTGCCTCTGCATATCGGCGTTCTCTTGAGCCAACTTCTTCTTGGCACTGTCGAAGTCTCCCAATGTCCTGTTGGTCTCATCCAATTTGTTTTGAACGTCGGAAAGTTGAACCTCCAACTGTTTGGCTTGTTTCTCGGCATTAGCC
Source organism: Phalangium opilio (assembly GCF_054372755.1). Lineage (NCBI taxonomy): Eukaryota > Metazoa > Arthropoda > Arachnida > Opiliones > Phalangiidae > Phalangium > Phalangium opilio. Next base: position 7,320,142 of record NW_028324182.1, on the reverse strand, counting down.
TAGTTATCGCGAAAACCCAACATCGTTAAGAAAAACCTACGTTCTGATCAAGTACCGAAGAGGGTTAGGACACACGTCAACATTTGTATCATAAACTATAAACGAAACGGGTTAAATGCAAAGGGTTTTAGTTCCTTCTTAACTTTATAACTAGCCTTATCACGAATAAAAATATGGTTAGATCGTGCGTACGAAAAACGACTAATAATGATTTAAAAACAATGTTGTATTTGAATCTTTCATTTTCACATCGTGCCGAGGAAAAAATTACCTGGTTTTTGTTGGCATGATCCAAAAGGGCTCTTAAGTCTTCAACTTCGGCACCAATGGTCGCTCGCTCTTTATCAACTCTGTTTTATTTGTTTATAACAGACCAATAAACGGCGGACCATTGCGAAGTTTCGAAGGGAATTGTGCGTGATAGAATGAAGGTGGGGAAAAGAGAAAAAGGGCACAAACAATCATGTGACTGGTGCACGGACGAGTGCGGTATATCACCCGAGATAAAAATATAATCCCTGATTTAACTTTGATGATTTTGTGTGGATTACGTGGTCAGTAGACAGGATAGAGTAATACGCATGCGCCAGATAATAGAAAATGATAGACGCGCAAAAATGGGGACGAACCAAAAAGTGTCCAAAAAAAATGTAGAAGACTCAAAAAGTTCGTACAAAAACAAAAAGGTAAACGGAAACGTGTAAACTTCGACGTGGTAACGTGGTAACTGGTAAAAGCAGCATGAAATTAGCCCAAGCGAGATCATAAACGCGTACGCGAACTTGTACTAATAGCTTAGTTAACAAAGTCACCTAATGTAACCCGCTTGAAATACAAGCGCGCGTTTGCAGTATTATTCGCTTTCTCCTAGATTTTTAACAGTTCGGTTACTAATCCAGGAGTTTATTAAATTGCGAAAAGCTTAGTGACATAGTCTCGCTTTAAGCTTTTGACATTTCCGTGTGGCCGCTTAGTTTACCTTATCTTTGTTAACATGGTCCACGCTGGAGCGAACGTCATCGAGTTCGCCCTTGAGTTGAGATTTCTCTTTCTCGAGTCTGATTGACGAATTTTCGAGAAGCGGGAAGCGTAAAATTACGAAGCAGCGGCGAAGAGTAGGGTTAGTAGGCGCAAATAGAGATGAGAAAAATAGTACCGAAAAAATAAAGATAGAGAAAAGTATAGATCTCTGCGAAGACGAAAATAAGCCAACAAAAAGTGGGTCGCGATTTCCACAATCAAAGTGGTTCAAAAATATAAAAATAACAAAAAAATGGCCGCCCGCGCGATTTCGCTTAAATTAATTTCAAAGTTATTTTTATATTAAAATTAGAAAGCTTTGTGTTATCGAATTAATTATTATAATATTAAAAAGCGGTCTAATATTAAACCCAGAATGACAAGTACAATAAACCAGGATATTGTATACATATTTATCAAGTGACCTTCATTTACCCCTTAAACATCACGTGATAGATTGACGTGTTATATCCCAGTTTTAAAATTTGTAACTTTGTCATCCATGATTAAAAATTATTAATTAATCTTTTAGTAGCTAATGAAACGTTACTTTTTTGAGTAAAATATGTATATTAATTTGTTTCGTAGGTCTGACATATCTTACATCGTATGAAATACCCTTAATAACCCAACTTTAAATATTAATTAAAATAACTTGAGATTGTAGGTTAGCGAGTTTTTACCTGGCCTTGTGCTTGTTGAGAACATCGACTTGTTCGGTAAGCTCGGAAACTGCGTCGTTGTGCTTTTTCCTGAGAGCGGAGACAACTTGTTCGTGTTGCAAGTTGGATTCCTCCAAATCGCGTCTCAACTTTGACATCTCAGCCTCACGCCTCTTGTTGAGGTCAACCTGAGCGGAAGTGGCACCACCAGCCTCCTCCAACCTTTCGCTCAACTCCTCGATCTCGCGAGCGAGATCGGCACGTTGCTTCTCAGCCTATAATCCGAGTTAATCCCGCAAGTTAGAATTAATTATCCATAATCCTAACGTCTTTCAGAATATTTACCTTAGCTCTGGCTTGCCTCTCAGCCTCGAGTTCCTCCTCGAGCTCTTCAATGCGGCCCTAATAACACATGAAAGGGTTTTCTTAAAAATGGTCTCCTACAGAGCCACTAATCTTTTTCCCAAGAGAAAGTTGCTTGTCAAAATTCGAGGTTTCTCAGTAGAGTTTGGGAGATTTGGTTTGGAGAATTTTAAGCTTATTTTTTTAGAGTTTTACAATGACTGTTATGATTTTGACAAGTTTTCAAATCTTGTGGCGAATTTTCCCAAAAGAGCTTCAAAAACCCCAGCGTTAAATGCTTTGGGTTACTATAATTAGCTTCTCTAAGTTAGTCTAAATTTTTATACAATTGTTAAGTAGTCTCGGAATTTGGTAATAAGGTCTCGTACCTCTCGATAAATACAGCTTCAAATTCCAGCTAACTTTGTAAAGTTAAAATTAAATATCAAGCTTGTCTAAAAAGTATTTTTAGAATAACGGTTTTAATGATTAAAAAGCGTTTTGTCATACCGTAATTCTGTCATGCCACTGCAGAAGCGTATTCCCGTTGTAATAGAGATCACTACCAAGCAAAGCGCATATGATTTAATACTTAAGTGAATTTATTCTCCTCTAAGCCTACTTCGTAAAGAAAATGCACGCTTTTCGGTGACGAGGTGAAAACTGGTTCCTGCGCCAATCGCATGACTTTTTTGCTGGTAGCGCTAAGTCCGGAACTCGGGGACATATATGGTCCTTTCAGTAACGGATAAAAAGTACTATCCAGCAAGGATTCACCCACGGTCTTGCGCAGGATAATCCCGGAACCGGGCGGAGGCAATGGTTTTGAAGGCGCGGACCCCACACTTTTCAATCTGGAATCCCTCACTTTCGACGCTTCGGAAGGTTCCGATAAAACTTGTTCGATACGATCTTTTAACGAAGCCCGTTTGTAAGTCAGATCGGACCGTTCAATCGGGACCGCTTCCGCGACTAAGTCGGCTTCCACGCCATTAACCACAGCGATATTTTCGGCAGACATCACGAGCTAATCAGGCCGCCCTAACTTCGGAAATATTGTTTCGACTTAAAGTCTTCGCGTCGACTTTATTTTAAAACAATCGAAAGCTGCTTAGCTATTATTCGTTTAAACAATTCTAAAAATTGTATCGGTTTAAAGCGACTGTACTAATACGATTCATTCGTTCGATAAGGAAGGAAGGAAGGCGCGAGACAAAGAGCAATCGACCGAACTCCGATCCGCACCGAGATGAAGAGACCGAAGTTGGAACTGACTCGAAACGAGGAAAATGTTTTCCCACTTTCCTTAACTTGGCTAAAGTTCCAAAAAGGAGGATGACTCGTAGGTGATGACTTTATCTCCTCATCTTGAGCCCACTTCCATCCCCCTCATCCCTTGGCACGAGATACTTTTAATAGACCCAATGGGGAGTCAGGGTATGGGTGAATCACGTTATCCTAGAGTTTTCGCGGGGGTGGAAACTCGGTTCCAAAAGCAAAATGGTGGGTAGGAATCCGTGTCAAGAATTAATTTTCCACCCTCAGCCTCTCCGTTTATGGTAGGCAACAACTTTTCCCTCGAGATAACTTTTGAGGGGGAATATTTGCTTTTTTAAAACTTCCCTTTTTAAATTTACTTTGGAAATTTTCCCCAATTTTTTTTTCAATGATCTAAACTACCTAGTCTAGAGCGCAGCCTTCAAATGTGTAGGTGTTGAGTTGGATTAACGATGTCTATACTTATATTTAGAACAATTTCGAAACAAAACTTCAAAATGACAAACGATCTATCGATTGCCAACTCTATAATTACCGAGGGACGTTCCAAGAATTTAATCATTAGATAATTTGGGGTTTCCCCTATTAATCTGGCGAACGCTGAATCCTATAGTTAAAATGTAAAGTATCTGCTTTTAACTAAATATCAGTTAACGGTTCTGAGTCGACTAACTCTTCCGTCATTAATTTTCAACAGTTGTCGTTTCACCGTGACTCTTTTCGCTTGTTTTAGTCTAAAATTGTATTTATCCACGCGAGAAACGAAGCCAAACAAACCTATTTATGTTAGTTTAAGCTCGGTTCTCGCCAAATGTCGAGATATGCCGAGTAACTGACTCAAAAGAAGGGTATTTTTCGTCGCCCAGATTTCTTTTTAAAAAACGGCATTCTATTTATAAGTAATCTAACAGCGGTTCTCTCTGTCTATAGATACCCGAGCAATTACTTTCCTCCGTTCCACCAAATGTATTTTTGGGATGCGATCCAAAAAGGTTCGGATAACGGTGCCATGGTCTCCCGTCATCGAAAGCGTGCAGCGGCACCCTTCATCTCGAAATCTCTAACAATATGGTCTAAGACCGAGATAGTTCAAAACCTCTAGTCCGTGTTATAACTAATATTACCAGGTATTTGACCCTTGTTAAGCCTAATTTTTGAAGCTCTCGGAAAGTTCGAATTGGTTTAAAAGTGGTCACAGACCTGCAACTCCTTGATTTGTTTCTGGAGCTTGGCAACCAAAGATTGCTCATCCTCCAACTTGGCGGCCAAGGCGAGGATTTCCTTGTCCTTCCTTTGGATGGTCTGTTCCAATTCCTTCTTGTTCTTCTCGAGGTCGGCGACAGCCTCCTGGGCCAACTTCAAGTCACCCTCGACCTTCCTCTTGGTCTTCTCAATGTCAGCGCGCAATTTCTTCTCGCGTTCCAATTGGTCCTCGAGCTAGTGGTCAAGTAAGGGTATTCAAATTTGCTTAAGCTACGTGTTTTTACTGATATTTGGATTATAGGATTGTAGAGAATGGTGTACTGACCTCATCGAGAGTGGTTTCCAACTTAGCCTTGACTTTGTTGAGGTGATTAACCTTATCCTCGGAAGCTTGGAGATCCTCGGCGGTCTTCTGGCTGACCTCTTGCAAGTGCTTCTTCTCCTTGTTCAACTTGTTGATGAGCTCATCCTGGTGGGCAATCTCGTCATTCAAGTTGCGGATTTGGTGGTCCTTGGTGGCCTTGTCTTGCTCAGCCTGTTTTAGGTTGTGCGTTATTTAGACTTTGAAACTGAAGAATTTCAGAAAACGTTAATTAAGATAATTTTAACCTTTTGGATGGTGAGTTCCAAGTCTTCGATGTCCTTCTTGAGACCCGAAACCTCGGATTCCAACTTCTTCTTGCCCTGGTTCAAGTTAGTGTGGGCATCTTCCTCGTGGGAAAGTCTGTCTTGAAGATCCTATTAATACAGAAACATTCCACGGATTAAATTCAAAATTCCCTTAATCGGGCAATTAATGATTTAATTGGATTTTCTTTTGGTATGGCCTAGCGTAGAAAATTCTTCGTTTCTATTTTTAAATCTAAGGCCCTTCTCCTATTAGAGGAGCCTAAAATCCATCGCATTAAGTGAATCGAAAAAAATCTATTTCTAAGAGTTAAGATAATCAAACGCGTCGATTTTTCTACTTCCAATCTCGAATTTGGACTGCATCCAAAATAGTTTTGCTAGTTTTCGACATACGTACAACCAACCTCCTTGACTATATTTTAATCAAAGAAAGAGGGTTTTTGACGATTTTTATCCTATTTTTTTAACGGGGTTGGTGAAATATTTTTGGCATAAATCTGAACTACATGAAAGGGAGCCTTGGGGAAAAAATTCCCCCGCGCTGGCGTCGCCAATCTTTAGACTAGACTCTCTCGTGACATATCGCTGAACGACACCTGTTTTACGAAGATGACTAGTTTTCCAGAAAGGAATTTTTAGACAAGACCTAAAATGGGGCCAGGGGCTCCCCTTTCCTCTAATCTATAATTAGCTTGGTACTACGATTTTTAAGAAAGTAACAAAATTTACTTAAGAATTTTTTGGAAGATATTACTTAGGTTACGGCGACATATAAATATGTATTTAAGCCTAAAAATTATTACGGAACTTGGTGCGGTACTTACAGCGAGCTGGCTCTCCAAGTCGGTCTTCTGGGTGATGACCCTCTGGAGCTTCTCCTCAAGATCTCCGGATCCGGACCTCTCGCTCTCCAACCTACTGAACATTTCGTTCTTCTCCTGGATCAACTTGAGATTCTGAGCCTCCAACTCCTTCCTCAACTTCTCCTCCTTGACGAAGGCCTCGTGCTCGGCCTTAACTTTCTCCTCGAGGGCCTTAAGTTCGTCCTCAACCTTGGCCATGGTGAGCAAAGGCTTGACCTGCTCGTCGGGATCATCCGCGGGTGGAGGAGGAGTAACGGGAACGGGAGCAACGGGAACAACGGGAACTTCGTTAGGTTCTTTAACTTCGTTACTACCTTTTTTATAAGCCGCTTCCGTGATAAATGTGTCCCCCTTTTTCAAGCTCACAACATGATCAAGTTTGGGTGTTGGAGGTTCGCTAATACCGTTTGTAATCGGTTCGGTACTTCCTTCGATATCATTGGTCAACATCGCCGCCGATTCGGCCACGGCTTCAACCATAGCCTTCTCCTTCTTCTTACCGCGGGTTTTCGTTTCAGACGCAATTTTGAAGCTTTAACTTCTCGAACCGACTCGAAACTTAAGCACTAATTCCCTCAATCGAGTAGTGGTATAAAATCGGAGATATTCCTCTCGTTCCGTAGACACGTTAATATACGATCCTTATCTTTAATTTAATTATATTAATTAATTAAACTTCCCCGAATTATTTCGTTTGATATACTAAAAGCCAAAAGTCGTGAAAAGAAAATAAAAAATAAAATTCGTTCGCGGAAATAGTAGAAAAATTGGTATAAAAATAACTATCTATTAAAATGTCGCTCGAAAAAAAATCGAAAATCGTTAAAATGAAGCAAAATGAAAAAGTTCGAATTCAATTGGCCAATAATAATTGGGAATTTAAAGATAGAACCTGCGAGATGCGAGACTTAATATTCCGATTCAATTATGCACCGAGGTATTCCAGGGAATATTGGAGAAATATGAGGCACACTTCTCGCGTTGAAGCTTAGTGGAAGCTCAGAGCGTAGAAGAGGTCCCTCGCGACTGATCTTCCAGACTCGCCACACTAACTCGTCAAACTCAAAGTGAAAGATTATCCCCGGCTACCGTTAGCTACTCTTAACTTTACCCCAAAACTCATCATAGTAAAAATAAGTTGCGTGACGTCTCATCCATAACTTGGACCAATGAGAAGCGAAAGCTCTTATTTCCTCCCCCCTCGTTCCCTTTCCCCTTCTATCAGAAGCTTGGAAGAGCTAGAGTTTAACTAGTTTCCAAAATTGCGCGTCTTATGTCTTAGATATATCCATGTCGGGATGGCTTAAGTCTAACTCCCACGCCTCCCGGTTGGTTCATTTTTAGGTCACATCTCTCCCGTTTCCCATTAGTTTCTCTACCTGTAAAAGCACTTGGCGCAAATTTGGAACGGTTTCCAAATCCCTCAAAGCCAAGAGTAACACGAGACAGCTGTCGTCTTTCAGTGATATAGCATCCAAAGCTATTTTCGAAATCGGTTTTACGTTTCCATGACTGAATCATTTACAAGGGAGTTTTATGATAGGTATAAATCCGAGCTAAGGTCATCCACGAAGCATAGTCTGATTGGTCTACATTAATATGGTTAATTACTACTTTCTTGAGAACTAAGGGGATGGCACTTAATTTCATATTAAAATGAACTCAAAGGACAATTTTGAAGTTTGAATTTAAAGCTTTTGCAAGCTTTGAATGAGTTAGAATACCTAGAAACCAATTATCTTCTACCGTTTTGGTTCTTTTTCTAGGATACAACCAAATTTGCCATGGCATATTTACTGCCAAAAAACCATTTTCTTAACTCATAACTAAAATTAGTATTAGGCGAGGTTTAAATTATTTGGCATCTATTGAAGTTTTACATCAAAAGAAATGAAACTAGATCAAGGAAGTTTAAACTTTCCACCCTTGGAAAGCGACGTTTAATTCTGTTCTACATAAGAAATTCTAACCCTTTTTAAGAATGCGGGAAATTGAGTCTGTATTCTGTATGCCAAACGAAAGACTTAGGCCTACTAAGATCTATTTTAAATTTTAGAACGAGGTCTATTTTTATTCTAGCTTTCGTCCCTAAAGTCTGTTATAATAACAGTAACTCTATTTATCAAACTGGATTAAGGTTTATAATCCTATTTTTAATCCATCGCTGTTGAAAGATTAAAACATCATTATGACGAGGTTATTTTAACTTTTGCTTTGGGTTTTTCTAGGTCTAGAGCTAAATTGAAGTTGAAACTCATTTTCTCGCTTCTTCCAATTTACTTTTTCAGTTGCCGAAAAGCTAAGAATCGCGTGTTTGACTTTGGGCCAATTTGGCTTGAAACTTAGAACCTACTCAAAAACATCTGAGGTTAAGTCGCTTTAAGATTAAGAACTTGTTTCAATAATTCGTCCGAAACGAAAACCTGGGTGATAAGTTCGCAACCAGCGAGGTGAAAGAGAGCTTAATGGCGCCGGTTGAACGCGATACCCCGAATAAAATATGGTAAATAATTGTTTTTGATATTACCTTGGAGTACAATTTCCACCACATCCAGTTGCGCAATTGCAAGAACTTGCGCAAGTTGCGTTGAATGACAATAAGGGCAACTCTGTAGGAAGATAATTAGAAACATATTTTTTAGTATTTGAAATGTTAAATTTTAATTTTACAGAGACATCAGAGAATGGGAGTTTTAGATTTAAGCTAAAAAGAATAAATAAATTATAATTACCTCTGTTCCTTCAACTTCTGGAATTGCTTCTTGGACTGATACCAACGGATCCATGATTGCAACCAAGTGATGATCTTGCTCAAACGCTCGTCACGCAACTCTTCGAGACGACCCAAGACACCGGCACGGAAGAAAATCTATTCGTTCCAAATTAAAAGAATAGCGCGAAACGACGAGAAATCGGCGACAAAAAAAAATGTATTAATTTGATTTGCTCGTCAAAGACAAAATTGGAGACTGTTCGAATTTTTACCCGCACCAAAACAAATACGGTGAATATTTTGTCAAAATTTTAAAGGAGAAAAATGGCTCAAAACTATTTTTCGCTATAACTACTGACGGTTTTAAAAGAAAAACTTAACTACCAAAATTTGTTTAATATTAAAATATTTTGGTGCAAGAAAAGTATTCAAAATTGGTTCAAAAATAGTAGAGAGAAAAAAAAAGAATCAGGGGGTGATTTTTGGTTTGAAATTGGTAAGAGAAGGGGGTGGTTTTGGATCAAAGGTTTTGTATTTTTTCAGAGTGAATTTTACGTTGGTTTTTTTTTAAATCTTTTTCAATCACGTACCTTTTGTCATTTTAGGGCGAGAGCGTAAAGCGGCTTAGCATTGATATAAGCTTAATATTTCAATATAAAGATAGAAAGCGGAAGTAAAAAAATGGGGTATGGGGAAGTATGGAAATGGACGAAAACAAAACAAAAAATGGGTGCGAAATTTTACAAAAATATATTACAAAAAAATATATTCTTAGCGTTTGTGTATTTTATATATATATAAAAAAAAAGAAATATACAGGGGGCTGCTCTGCGCCTACGAACGGTATTCTGCGCTGCTCGCAATCATGCCACAGTACGTGTCGGTTTTTTGGACTTCATTCCCAAAAATAATTCATCTTTTAAGTCTAAACTTTCCGTTTACTTCTTAATTTATATACTGGAAATTTTGTAATTGTAATCTAAGCGTTTGTTGAAGATGTCACCAGTGTTGTTGTTTTTTTGCTGTAGGCGTAGAAGCACCCGGTATATTAATAAAGCGGTCAAAAACAGCCAAAAAGTGCTGAAGCAAAACAAAAAATTCTTTTGGGCAAAATAAGTTGGGCAGCGAGTGAAAAATGAGTTCACCTATCGTTTAAAGATTTTTGAATTTGAATGTTTTCTAATATATATATATATAAATATTTTTGGTCGTTTGTAGTTCAAAACCACCCCAATTTTGCGACTTTTTTTTCTGGTTAATCTATATTCCATTTTGGTAAAAAAAATTATCAAAATTTGTATCAAAATCGTCAAATTGATCTAATTAATTGAATTGCTGCCAATATTTGGGTGTGCCGCGCGTGAGAGAGTGATTACCTTATTTTCCCCCAACCGATAGTCTTTGGGGTCGAGCCCAGCTGCGTTAACGATTCTCTCACTGGCTGCCCGACCTCCCAAATACTCTTTACTCAATGCAGCACAGAGAACTGCGTATCTAAATGAAGGGAAGAGAAACACACAGCAAACAAGATACAGTCGAAACTCTACTAGCCATAGATTGAGATAGATCCACTGACTCATTCACTATCTCCTCGCTGTTACGATAATCATTTCGATTAATATCGATTCTGATCGAAATTACTCGATAAAATATAATCATCAATCGCGATAAATACGCTATTTATCACGATGAATATTTCATCGTTATCATCTCAATTTCCTCATTAGATTATCGTAACTTTTTCTTAACGAGCTTCTGCGTTAGAAAAGCGTTTAAGCGCTCTGCATTGGTCGAGTTTCAACTGCAGAAAGGAAAATTGGGGGAAACGAAGACTGTATTTTCGGGTCTAATATCGAAAAGAAAAACTAAAATCGATCAAAAGCCTCGCATGCTAAAGTGACAGAACTCGATATAAAACAAATATAGGAACATTTCATGCCAAAGGCGGCGGCGGCGGTGGCGGCGGCGTTGTTCTCGATTCTCGGTTTAGTTTTAAATAAATATAATTTACATATTTGAGAAGCTCAAAATTCGAACATGCGCACGGAGATAAAAAGCGCAAAAAACCACTATCTTCGCGAGAAAAAAAAAGCGCGTTTTGGCTGTAGCTTACAAGATGACTACCATTCAAGATTAGGGACAGGAATTAAGTCTCTTTCGTCGCTTTAACGAAGATCTGATGGTAGCCATCTTGAGGGTATTTTTACGATAGGACCCGCGTCTCGCCCAAACGTAAACAAAGTGTCTAGAGGGGTGTTTCCCTACTAATGACCTAGTTGGGTTTCACCTCCTGACGTTTGTTTACCTTTGAATTTCCTAAACGAAAATCGCCTGGATCCAATTTGATGGCGTCCATCAGTTTTTCCGTCGCGGGTTTGGCTTCGATAAATCCTCTACCAAGGGCAGTCGGGGCCAGAATGGCGTAGCTAATTAAATTTGACCGGAAAAATTGGAGAAAAACAAAAATTTCAAACCGCCAAAAGTTTAAAAATAACTTTCCCGAATTAATCATTTCAAAAAATTTTTAAGTCAAAAGCGAAACTGGTAGAGATAAAAAAAGCGTAGAAAAGTGAGAAGAAAAAAAATTATAGAAAATAGACATCCAAAATTGGTTTTGATAAATTTCCAAAAAATATATAACCGGTCGCGTAACCGAGTTTTTGGCGGAACGATTAAATTTTGGCACAGATTTGAAACGATCGATCAACCGGATCAGACGAGAAAACATTTCGAAACACCGTTTGTAAATATAAAACGTGCCAGAATAACTACACATAAATAGCCGAGCGTAGACGATAACGTTTTCTAAATCTACTAACGATAATTATCGAGTATAATATCGTTCATTATCTAACGTACCTTAGATCTACCGAATCTATATTCAATCTGATCGATGGCCGAGACTTGAATGATCAAATCGGCGGCTGTTCTATCGTCTACATCGTCACGATTGATGTCTATAGCCGCCAGAGAACCGTATCTAAATTTTCCGATCTCAAATTTAGAGTTTGCGGATTGAATTTTCTGAATAATTTAATAAACGAAAGCCTATCTTGTACGCCGAACCGCGAGGAAATTGGGTGTATGGGGGTAATTCTACACGTATCTACTTTAATAACAAAAATATGGGGATAACGGACTTAACAAAAGAGATTTGTAAATTTTTCATTCGTTAACAGAAGGAAAATTAACTAACTCGAAGCCATCATCAGTTTCGGGTTAGTTAACTACCAAAAATTTACAAATATTTCTTGTAAAAGGGCACGATCATCATAACAAAAACAAAAACGGTGGTATTTTCTTAGTGGATTTTCAAAATTAGATCGTGTCATTCAAAAATTGGTTGGGTATTGGTAGAAAAAAAAACGAAAAACTGTAGAAAAAAACTGACTTACCAAGTTACCAACCAAAAGTTTAAAATATGGTAACAAAATATGATATCCCCTTAGTGTGTAGTCTGTGCTTAGGGATTTTCTACTGGGTTCGGTGGGGGGGGAGTGGGTAATACCGTAGGGTCACTACTTTTCTACATTTCTATATTTCGGATCTGAGAAGTGTGTGTGGAAGAGATGGGGACGTGGTCTGGGTACAATACGTGCCTTAGTATGACCCAATTTGTAGTCATTTACGTCCATTTGAATAGCTTCGGTGACTTTTTCGGCTATGGTTTTGCCTTCAACAGGGCCAGGGGGAATGGCAGTTGGAGCCAGAATAGTGTATCTGGACGTGGCAAGAATTTATAGGGTTATAGAGACGAGAATCACGAGGTATCTTCGCGTATCCGTTAACTCGATTTATAAACGTAGTATTGAATTCCGTCAGGAACCGTATGCCTAATCACGAGGGATGCTACGAGTATCTCGTCCGTGAGAAATTCTAGTATTTCTTTGGATATTTATTAGAGAAAGCGTAAGATTATAAAGAGGAAAGGTGAAAAGGTCAATAGGTCATATGCGTAGCGTTGCGAAAGCTAAAAATCTGGTTAGGATAAGACTAGTTGTCTCTGAATTGACGCGTGAGAAGAGAGTATTCGGCATTCCTGTAGAACCTAAACCTATACGTTGAACCAAGAATTTTCATCGGCTGAACCCGAACAAATCGTAACGACCTGAAACCTTGGTCTATTTTAAAACGTTGTGACGTACGTTAGACACGTCAAGTCTGACTGGTGACTTAGCTAGGCTCCGATATTGGTTTAAATTGCCTTATGTTTTCTACCCTGGCCATCCGTGGAGGTGAAAGGTGGGTTAGGTGTATGGAATAAGACTAAAGGTTCTGGCAAAACCTCACCAGCTCACCAAAACGTATTGTTGAAGGTTTTAATGGGTCTAAAGAGGCACTTCTTTGTGAATATATATTTTCAAAGGGCATGTGGCTTCTTAACTATCTTTGTGTGATTCAGCAGTTACATGGTGCACCTCTCAAGTAAAAAGGTAGAGACCTTCAAAACCCGGGGCAAATGGGGGTAGAGTATTTTTGAACCTGAGACAAATGGGGGTAGAGTATTTTTGAACCTGAGGCAAATGGGGGTAGAGTATTTTGAACCTGAGGCAAATAGGGGTAGAGTATTTTTGAACCTGAGGCTAATGGGGGTAGAGTATTTTGAACCCGAGGCAAAAGGGGGTAGAGTATTTTTGAACCTGAGGCAAATGTGGGTAGAGTATTTTTGAACCTGGGGCAAAGGGTTTAGGGGCTGTACTATACGTGCCTTGGTGTGACCCAATTTGTAGTCATTGGGGTCCATTTGAATAGCTTCGGTGACCTTTGCGGCAATGTCCTTGCCATCCTCACAACCCGCGGGGATGGCGGCGGGAGCCAAAATAGTGTATCTAAACGCGGTAAAACGTTACTACCGGTTTAAGGGTGCCCAAAAATCGCGCTCAAATATTAAGCCCGATTTCACTAACAATTCGCGAAAAAAAATTCAAAAATTTAGCTAAGCTAGAAGACGGTTCGAAGAGAGTATTCAGTTTGTGGTAAAAACAAAAATTTCATTCAACTGTAAAGGGTATTGGTGTGAAAAATATCTGTTCTTGCGAACATCGCGTCAAAAGCAAAAAAGTCATGCCAATGTAACGAATTGTAAGGATTTTTCGAGTGAAACGTCTGTTTTTGGCCACATCGAGACAAAAACAAAAAGACATGCAAGTGTGGGATGTATTCTGAAACATTTGATTTTGGGTTCAACCGACGTGGTTTTGGAAAAAATCTTTGCTGGGCACACTGAATCAGTCGGATTGAACTTGGCTTAACCGAAGGTTTTCAAAACTTTAGGTTTATATGGCAGAAGCCTTCATCTCGGTCAAGAAATGGGCATTGGTGTCATGTGGGAAAAATGCATTTCCCGTAAAGCGTGTCTTGGCAAACACACCCTCAAGTTGATGTCTGGGCTTTTGGAATATCGTAAAAACAGTGCGGGTTCGAATGGGTTCAACCAAATATTCAGAAAGGTTCAGGTTTGATTTGGATACTTGAAATGTTCGGGTTCAAACCACAAGGAATCAAAAAAACTCAAACTTAAAACTGGGCTGAAATGTTTTGGAAATTTCAATTTTCGGATTTGGTTATTAAAGGTTCCGTTCAGTTGTCCATGGTTCGAATACTCACTCCTGGTAAACGCGTAAAATGGTTAGGCCTAAAGTTAATGTAATTTTAAGCGCCTTTTGGTTAAATTAAAGTCACTTAAAAGTATTAAGATAAAAAGTATAAAAGTTGTGGTTTTTTCCAAGCTTACCGCTGCTTAAAGTCAGGGTACATCATCCTGTTGGGGAAACCTTTACGGCAAATACGGATACCCTCAAGTACACCGTTGCAAGTAAGCTGGTGCATAACCAAGTGAGAATCGATGAGACCTGGAGTTGCGACGCCACGTAGAAAAAAGCACGAAAAATTGCGAATTGAACGAAAAAAAGGATTAGAAAAAGCCTTAAAATGAAATCGTCCCGATGATCGCTAACTTAACGACTCCAGTTGATACTGGGGATTTAAATTAGTATCGTTAAGCGTAACGAGTTCATCGTAAAGAAAGAGGGAAAAGAAATCAAGAGAAAAAAAGCAGAAAAAGAGGATAGGAAATTGGATGTATGGTTGTTTTATGTGATTTATGTGGTTTGTGGTTAAAAAAAAAGAAAAAACAGTGTTTTGGGAAAAATTCTACTGGGATTTCTAACGACAAAAACGGTTCACAAAGTGCTTTCAAAAACAAATTATAGGGAAAACGTTGGACAGTGATTTTGTGCGTGTGTTTTTAGGTGAGATTGAAAAAGGACTTTACTATTGATAAAATGTGTATCAAAACATGTGTATTTGGTTCTACGTTTAACGTTTTCGTATACAGGGCTAATGGGCGAACAATACGGTGAGAAAATAATGCACAAAAAACATAGTGGCACGTAATTATTTGGTGCGTTTGGCAAAAAGTCACAATTTGTACCTGACAAATTATGTTTTAGGTAATTTAAAAATTTTGATATTCAACGCTTTACCTGGCGTTTTATTTTCGTTTGGAATGATGCAACGCACAAAGTGCGGCGAAGTGCTTCTCAAAGTAGTCATCAACTTCATGAGTTGCTCCTATTTTGCCGTTTATTTTTTTTTTTAAATGTAAAGCAAAATAGCAACAAAACCAAAAAGAGCGAAACAGCGACCAAAAATACGCGTTTGGAAAAGACAAAAAGACAAAAGACAAAGATAAAAGGTAGGATCAGAAAGAAAGAGACAAAGAAAGAAAAAAATATATGAACAATAACGAGCGGGTTAGGATAATTTCATTAAACAATAAATTTTTATAGACAAATGAATCTAATCATTCCACGAGGGTTTTAACTACCTCTTTGATATAGGCTCTGAAATTTTCGTGGGAGACTTGCAGGAATTAAGGATTTATTATCAGCACGTCCAAAAGTCAGCCACGAAATTCTCAGAGACTATTGGCTATGGAAGAAACTACACAGGTACTCTTAACTTGGGAACACGTATGATTCAAGCGTCAACAGAGGGTAGTAATAACTAGGTAGAGAGGGTTCAATATGGTTCGAACATATGCGTGTATGGGAGAAGTCTGTTCTATTTGGAGCTGGATATAAGATAAGATTTTGAATTGGTAATCCCAATGCATTGTCATATTTGGGTACAGGGGACTAGGGCCAATTTGTTTACCGGATAATAGGGCCACCACGAAAGGGACTATATCAACTGGGGTTTCATTTGGTTCCGTTTTATATTTATAAAATTATGGGACATGTTGGTTGGTAGTTTGGTTCATTCTGGTAATCTGGTTCCATTTGGGTTGAGAAATCCGAAATGACAAAGGTCGATGCTTGGCATTAGCATATAGAATGTCTAAATTCATTTGGTCTGGAGGCCTAGAGAGAGAGAGAGAGAATTCTGGGGGGACAGTGGGGCTTTTCAAGGGGGTTCCTAAGGGGTCCTTTACCTGGAGTCTTAGTTTCGTTGGGGATAATACAACGAATGAAATGGGGCTGAGTCGAATGCAAAGTTGTCATCAGCTTGTTCAATTGTTCCTATAAGATGTGGGTATAGAAAGAGAGAGAGAGAGATTCGAAGTGGGCGGGGCCAAAAAATAAAACAGCAAAAAGTTAAGAGCTTTTTTCGGTTAATCGTAATTAGTGCCACACATCTAATTAAATTACTAAGTTAGTACGTTTTATCCTACTTAAATGTTATTTAATGTATATATAATATATATATATATATATAATGTATATATATATAATTACGATATTTCTACCGCGTTATTATTAGTTAATTCTAATTATCAAAAGTAAACCAGAATATAAAACATACCGATTTTGATAACTTCAGGGTTGGTATGATTAATTTACTTTTGATAATACGGCAATAATTATAATACTCAATTGCGATGTTAGAAAGAAGCGATACTTGTAAGAGAAATTAAAAACTATCTGCCCCAATTTAAAGTTATCGCAATTAAGATATTATAAAATTAACTATATCTAGATGTTACGCATAGCGGCGCTTTTTTTAAGTGTTAATATAGGCAGATTTAGCTAGAAGCAACGAGAAAGAGTAGCTCGATCTCATATTTTCGATATCGTAGACGCGTGTCTCATTTTGATACGACTCTCTTAAGGGGGTAGAATTGGCGTTGGCGTTGGGGGGTTTCGACTTTTGATGGTTTAAGTTGAAGTTTTTCGTTTAAACATATACCGATGAATATGAAATATATATTTAAACAAAGGTTTCGTTAATTCAACCAATCATGAATGGGGGTGATTTGGGAAAGGATTTTATTGGGGGGGGGGGTCTGGTAAATGGGGGTGTACCTGGTGTCTTAACCTCGTTTGGAATAATACAGCGGACGAAGTGAGGTTGGGTTGAGTGAAGTGTTGCCATCAGCTCGCTAAGTTGAGTCTAAGAATAAGTTTAATCCGATGGGGAAAAAAATACAAAAATTAAGAACTCTAACTAAAAATCTATCAAAATAATTGCAATCTAGGGTAGCTAGTCCTTAAATAAACTTAATTAGAAAAACACGGTCGTAGTAGCTAAAATGAAAAATGGAGCTGGGCGGGAAGTACCCGGCAAAAGTATTTCAAAACAGTAAAAATAGTTTTAAAAAGAAAAAAAACGAAACCATAAGGGCTCAGATTTTGCGAGGATCCAAGAGTCGCTAAAATGGGTTGGTATGAGTATCGGTCTTTTGGTTTGACCCTGAAACCCACCCAATACATTTTCGTAATGAAAAATGTATATTTGTATCAGTGGTGTGAAATAGAGAAGAGAAGAGATTAAGATAGTGAGGATTTTCTGGTATATAGGGTTGCGAGGATTAATTCTGGAGGGATTCTGGGGTAGTAATGGAGTACCTGGAGTTTTAGTTTCGTTTGGAATGATGCATCGAACGAAATGGGGTTGAGTCGAATGCAGAGTTGCCATTAACTTGTTCAATTGCTCCTAAAAATCGAGCGAGAGTAACGACAAAAGCGACAATTTATAAAATTGTAAAATAAGTTAAATTATAAGCGTTAATTTCCTGCCTTGGCATTTGAAGTAAACGAAGATCATATAAGATTAAGACATTTAGCGTCAGTGCATCGAGACTAGTGTCTAGTTTCGAATATTGACATTAAGCATTCATTATTAACAATAACTTAAAGACTGAACCTTTTTAAATTAATTTCATAGTAATAAGTTAACTGATCTTAAATAGTCTCATTATATCGCCCATTGTGCGAGTCTTTGGGAAAAAACAATCCATGAAGATTTTTGGTACTACTACGAATTCGATGTTCTAGGAAGTTTAAGGTGTTGAGAGAGTTGGGATATGTTTGGTGTAAGGTTCGGTTGACTAGGGTGGAGTTGTCTCTAAGGACTGGTGTGTGGGTATATAAGGTATTTTGGTTGGTGTCTATTAGGTGTCTAGTGTGAGAATTGGGAAGCGTGGGGTTAAGTAAGTAAGATTGTTAGAAAAGGTACCAAGGAATACCTGGGGTTTTGGATTCGTTAGGAATGATACAACGGACGAAATGAGGTTGGGTCATTCTTAGAGTCGTCATCAACTTTTGCAGTTGTTCCTACAAAGTAGGTCAATATCGAATAATATCAATTTTCCGACTGACCTCGATTAAAGCGCGAGCTCCTTATCTTTCTCAATTAGCCAATAGTTTCCGATTTAAATAAAATCTTAAATTATTAAACTGCTACAATAAATAGTTGCAAAGCGCGCGTGGCGCGTATTTCTTAAGGTTGGTCCCGAGCGGAAAAAAGGAGGCTTTACCTTGTACAAACCAGATACAGTCTGGAAACCAGAACCCTTCTTCCTGCCACCGCCACCTGTTAATAAAAGAAGAACAATTTATTTTCTAGTTGGCGTTATATCTCAGGAATGGGACCGGGTACTTGAAATAATTGGTAAAGTGGACTTACCCTTGCCGCCGCCACCGCCGGACTTGTCGTCAATTCCGAGACCAGGATGGTCCTCGAAGATCTCTACCAAGAGCTTGTTGGTGCCGTGCTTGAACTGGTCGACGACGCAATCGTTCAAGGGATCCTTGTTCTTCTCGAGCCATCCGGTTATGTTGTATGGGACGGTACCGGCGTAATGGCGGATAGAGAAGTGAGCGGCAACCTGGCCGGGCTTCGGTGGCTTGGGCTTCTCAAAGTTGGGAGACTTGCCCAAATGGTTGTTCTTCAACTTCTCCTCAAAGGTCTTGTCGGAAGCCTTGGGGAACATACTTTCCTCTTCGAGAATGGAGAGGATACCCATGGGCTAATTTTTATTCGAGAGAAAGAGACGACGAGAAAAGGACCATCAGAAAGGATCGGTATCTTTCGAGGTTATCGATCGTTATATAATGATAACTCATCGATAAACACGTTTCATAATCGTTGACGGTAATCGTAACGGTATAGCCAAAACTCGAGTTCTCACAAAGAACCATTCTGTTGAAAACAACCATACACATAGCCACCGTAACGATTACGTCAATTTTTTGCGGTGAATATTGTGAAAAGGGTTAGATTCAACAAAGCATCTAAATGGTAAGTTTCAGAACTAGATTGCGGACAAATAGGACACCAACAGAAATGATTAAATGACCCAGTCAAATAGTCCTTTAGAAGACGATTCCTCCATTTAACATTTCCCTCAGTTCTGGGTCGTTTCGGGGGCAAAGTAGGGACGGGAACGTATCTCGAAGGGCTGGTTCGTGTGGAGTAAGTTTTCGTTCGCGCATGAAGGAGAAATGGGGGGAAAGGTGTTTGATTTGTCGTTGACGCGAGGTTTTACCTTCTCGATCAATTCGATACAGGCCTGCAAGTCCATTCCGAAATCGATAAACTCCCAATGAATGCCTTCCTTCTTGTACTCTTCTTGCTCCAAAACGAACATGTGATGGTTAAAGAATTGTTGCAACTTCTCGTTGGTGAAGTTGATACACAACTGCTCGAAACCGTTGAACTATTGGTTGGTAAGGCCAAATTCGGTGGGTAATAATACCATGGGCCAAAAGGGGGTATTTTGTACGGATTTTCCGTCAAAAATTTGAGGATAACAATAATGGGGAATTGAAAATTGAAAATTTTAAAACGGCGGATGGATATTGGTATTCGATCATTCAATTCGAAACATTTTGGAATATTTAAAAAATAATAATAATATTGAGGAAGGGCCATTAAAAAAAAAAGTAAAAAAAATAATATCGTTCGGGAATCGTGTGTAGGAGGAATCGATATTTCAATAAAATTTGAATCGATGTTAAAAAATCGTGATATTAAACATGCGAAAATGGTATCATTCAAAAATGTTTTTGTGGATTAGGTATAGAATTAGGTAAAAAAATTGGTAGAAAAGAAAATGAAGAAGCTTGATGTTAATAACAATTTAGTTAAACTGAACTAGTAAGAACTAATTTCGCTCTATCGCCAATTACCCTATAGGTTGTCTATACGATTAGTCAACGTTTTAGCCTAGTGACCTATGAAAAGCGTACACGTATAGCGAGCGGTTTTAATGCTTATGTGTATGACGACGCCTCGAAACTTTGAGAGCCTACCTTCTCGATCAATTCGATACAAGCTTGAAGATCGAGTCCGAAATCGATAAATTCCCAATCGATACCCTCGCGTTTGTACTCTTCTTGCTCGAGTACAAACATGTGGTGGTTGAAGAATTGTTGCAATTTCTCGTTCGTGAAGTTAATACATAGCTGCTCAAAGCTATTGAACTGAATTGGGAAAGAATGCGTGGTCAATGGTCTAAGGACAAAAGGACCGAAGCGTGTGGGCCAATAGGTCAAAATGGTAACTTTAGTAAGGCCTGAGGTTTGGGAATTGGTGTTACGATGCTAACTTTAGCCAAGGAATCAAGAATCTACGGGGGATCAGTAAATGAACCATAAGGATAGGACTGGTGTAACTCGAATGGTTGAGTCGTTGGTTTGAAAGATGGTTGGTCAAATAAGGGTCAAACATTCTTGGTGTTTAAAGGATAGGTTTGAGTGGTATCCATCGATAACTGAGCAGATATTTATAACCTATCAGCGCTTCTAGTTGTAAATTACTCTTGACTGTCTACAGTCGTACGATACATCGCAACGCGTTTGTATAGGCCTATTATTTCGCAAGTAATAAGCTTAAGCTAAAACTCGCTATAAGCGCCAAGATTTAATTCGGGATGGAATCGAACTCACGTCGAAGATCTCAAAACCAGCAATATCCAGTACACCGATGAAATATTGACGTTTCTGCTTGGTGTCCAAAGTTTCGTTCAAACGCTTAACGAGCCACTTGAAGACCCTGTCAAACATAGCCTTAGCCAAAGCACCACCTCCGTATTGACACTGTTTTTGGGTGGAAAAGTACGCTCCGATAAGTACGTATCTCTCGGTATAGTTGGATATATTTTCTCTAAAAGCGACAATTACCTGCTCCTTGCTCATTCCCTTGGTGACGAAGTCGTTACCGACCTTTATCCTCGGCTTAACGAAATTCTTGTAAAGGTCGGCGGCGTTAAGACCCAACAAGTGGGCGATCTTCTCACCGGCTTCGGTACCGTCTGGCTCAGCCTGCTCTTCTCGCGGCCTCTGCTTGAACTTCATCTCACCCATGTGCATGACGGCGGCGGTGATCCTGTAGCAATTAGTCTTGTCTTCCTCGTTGAAACCCAAGACGTCGAAAGCTTGCTACATTTCGTTCGAGCAAAACGTGTTAGAAATCGAACAACAAGCCAACAAAATCACAACACACCGATTCCTGAATAATCTACTCTTAGAAGAAACGAACACAAAACACCGCTAAATCTTGCTACACATCATACTAATCTATACTTCATCCTCTAGCTCTAAAACATTCCCCATTTTCCCCATTAAAAAATATTTTTACCCTTTAGACACTCATTTCTATTAAAACTATAAAAATCTAGCACTAAAACTAAAACCCATTAATACAAACGTTAACTTAATATTATACCTAATTAAACAAATTACGTAACGATTGTTAGTAAACAAATATTGGACAAGGCATGGAAACGACGAGGGTTAGATTTTAACTAAAAGCGTTCGGACGAATACTACTACATACTAAAGCGACTTTTTGAAAACTATCAACGGAAATTTTAGCCAAGACCAATAATTCCTAAGCGTTTTTGTTTCGCATTTTTCCTCGATAATTTTTGGATCAGAGCAATTGAATTCGTAGTCAAGCGAATTTACTTTAAACGACGATGATAAGCTAGATTTTGAAATCGTTGTCTAGAACTTACATCGGTGATCAACATTTCTTCTCCGTCATCGAGTCCTTCGATTTTGGTCTTACCCTGAGACACGTAGTGGTATTTGTTGATGTCATTACCGAGTAGCAGCATTTCTGATCATCCAGGGTAAGTAGAGGACAAGTATTCAATCAGGGAGACGGGTAAATAGGATCAAAAATGTCAATGTTAGAGTAAAGGGTAAATTACGACTTTCTACGTAACTATGGTAGTAAGGTGTAAGATATTCCGGGTGTTTTTAGATTAAAATTATTAGATTGAAGAGTTTCGAATTAGCGTGCGGGCAACATTCTAAAATTGGTAGTAGTCCGAGACAACCCCAGGTTTGAACTAACACGTTCATTTTGGGGTTAGTTTCGTCTACCAGATCTTCAGGAAAGTATGGCGTCGCGGCTTACGTTAGGTGCGCCGTGCGCTGTTAGCAGAATTGGTTAAGAGTATCAGCTCCCGTTAATCCCAAGTAATTAGGTGTCTACTGGGATGGAACTGGACTGTGGGTAAGGCAATTATACTAAATTACAGAAGAGGGTCCTTTAGTTACGTAGGGCGTTAAGAATTGGTGGTGGAAATGGTTGGTTCGTGGATCATATTGCTCTCTCTACTCGCGACATCATCCAATAAACGGGAGTGTCACGTCATGTCGTAAAAAAAGTATTCAAATACGCCTCGGAAATACCAGATTGGCTTTTGGTTAAATATTTTTCAAACTTTTGTCTAAACTATCTCGGTCTATTCGTGGTGGTAATTATTATTAAAGTATTCAGACTGTAATTGTATTACTTTGTAGTGGTATTAAAAGTTGTACCAGGGGTTTAGGGGCTCTTTGGGTAAATGCTTAGGATTCAGGGGGTATATCGCGTCACTCACATCGGTCAACTCCATTTCTTCGCCGTCATCGACGCCGGCGATTTCAGTTTTACCTTGGGACACGTAGTGGTAGTCGGTAATTACACTACCGTCGAGGAGAAGCATTTCTGCCGTTTACAAAAAAACGTTCACGGAGGGTGGAAAGAGAACAAGATATTTTTTGGCATCAAAATTTCGAGCAAGGATATAATTGGTATTGGTTTTTGGTTCACATTTGCTTGGTTGATTGGTAAGAATTGGTACGGTTTAAAGATATGATTTTGGGTCAGTTTAATTTTGTGCAATATTGTAACGTGCCGCAGTCTTTTGGGATTGGTCATGTTGGGCTGTTGGACTTTCTTTCAGAGGGATTCAAAAAGTTACCTTGAAGTTTAGGCTATAATATTCAGGATGCTTTTGGTTGAGGGAGGGTTTTTTTCAAAAATAAGTTTAAAACCAGTGATTTGGATCTGATTTAAAAGGCTGTATTCCTGTGCAGAGTTTTCATGGGGGGGGGGATAGGATAAGTTGGCCTAAAGACGGGACGTTTTATAAGAAATACAATGCAGAGGGCAAACTGTGCAGATACTTGAATCGCCAGGACTTTCTTCGGACAAGGTGGGATCTTTTAACTCGAGCAAAGTTCGCAAAGGGTGGATTTGATTTGTGTCATTTGAAATTCGGTGCAGAGAGAGAGAGAGGTAATCGCCAGGACTGCGTTTCAAGGAGAAATACCACGGCTTTTCTTTTGATAGAGTGTGTCGGTTCAAATTTATCGCAGCGTCTATGACCGATATAGTAGTATACCATCCTAGTACTTAACTAATTCTGAACAACGGTTTTAGGATGGTAAAGTGTGGGGAGACGATTACACTGATTTCGTGGGTTCACGAGGGGAATATTAGACTGATCGTCTCCGCCGAGGTTTATCTTTACTCACATCGGTCAATTCCATTTCCTCTCCATCATCTACTCCGGGAATTTCAGTTTTACCCTGGGACACGTAGAAGTAATCGTGGATATCGTCCGAAAGTAGCAACATTTCTGAATTTTTAAGTAATATCGGGGGGATAAAGAAATAGATCATCAATATCGGAAACTTAACCAGGAAAGTTTTTGATGGGACGGATGGTTTTCGAATTCCCCGATTATTGGAAACGAGGAATGGATTCGTATTGGAAGAGCAGTGGCATCGGTAGGGATAATTAATTAGGTGGGTTTACGAATCGATTTAATAAAAATAAAATACTTTTTTCGAAATATTAATCGATTAAGTTTCTGTACTACATATTTTTGTAATGTGAATTATAATCGATCCTGGCGATCGTTAAAATATAATAAATTTACATTTATATTACTGAGGGGTAACTCCATAAAACTATCGAATTGGTTGAACCCTGACTTGATATCCTGGCGATCTAGCTCGATTATTTGATAAAATAATCAGGCAATGATATCCTCAAATAAGTATTATCTGGCATGATATTCAATTCTGGCGATCGGCAATTGCAATCGATTGATTTTGGGAAGAAGGGACCCCCGGGAAAAATTGGGTCAACTGAGTAAGATTCTTTCAGTTGGGTTTCGTAATTAAATTTCATAAATATGGGACAAGAGATGTACATTTTTTTAAATTGTCGTTTGATTTATGTGTATCTATAGCTGATTTCTAAATAATAAGTAATGTAAAAAGAAAAGATATCTAGCGGCTCAAAATAAGCGATTGGCTATGGCTTAGCGTGAGAAAAAGCTCCTAAAAGAATTCCTCTTACTCAAGAGTTATTTTGGCAAAAAGCACAAAAATATGAAGCAAAAGAATTGTTTGCCTAAAAGCTGGTATGCCTGGCTCTATTAAGTTTGTTTTAAAATTAAAGTATTTAAAAAAAATTACTAGAAATATAGCATTAAGTTTTGATGTAAATGTGTAAATTGTTGGTGGCTTATACGCGTTGGACTAAAAAGAGCTTACCCTTCATGCCGGGGATCTTGCCGGACATAAGTTGGTAGAAAATATGGTAAGAACGCTCAAGGGATTGTTGGGAGATGACACGAGCCTTCTCCAACAAGTCTAGGGGAAAAAGTAATTTCACAATTACAAAAAAGGCCCATCTCTAACTTGGAGAACAAAAAAATGTTTTCAACTTACAGCTCTCAATATCAGCACCGGACAATTTACCAGTGGGGCCGAAATGAATACGGATGAATTTACCCTAAACGCCAAAGAAAATCCCTCGTAAGTATTGTAATTAAACGTAATAATTAGTAATTAAGAGATACTTACGAAACGGGAAGAGTTGTCATTACGCACGGTCTTAGCGTTACCGAAGGACTCAAGGATAGGGTTAGTTTGTACGACCTGATCCTCCAAGTTAGCCTAGAATCGTCGAAAAAGAAACAAGAATTAGAGACGGAATTTCAAATATCTGACGTTAAGAAACACGCATCGAACGTTTCTTAACGTCTACGTACACTTAGTTAAAAAGCTTCTCAAACACCAAAGCGTTTACTTTGGTGGGAGACAGCCTTTAACTTCTTTATAAGTGGACAATATTTAAGGCATAGACGACACAGCAATGCAGGCAAATAGGGTTAAGTAATAAAGAGTAGTTAATTGGTTTTTTAGGCAGAGCTTATTTGGATTGAAAATACCTTTAGTATACTAAGTGTAGAATATTATTATTTTTAACACGAAAAAGGTGTAATAAACTTTGGAATTTCTCTTGATATCTGTCCGTAGAATCTACAGAATGACTGTCAAATGTCTACAAATGGATGAGGGTCTTCTTTTCGGATTTTAGGAGAAATATTGGTTTCTTGGTCCATTGGTTGGTGGGATCAAGTACAGGGGGGTTTTTTGGAATCTATTTTATACCTTCTTGGAAGCTTCAGCTTGTTCTTTCTTGCTGGTGGAGGTACCGAGCTGGGCGAAGTAGGCCAATACCTTCTTCGTGTTTTCAGTTTTACCGGCACCAGACTCTCCGCTATAGTTGATATGAGCAATTTTAACATAAATATCCCACTAACACTAACGTGTACGGTATTTTTCGGTGACGGATAAGGTGTACGATTACGAACAAGGACGGGTGTCGAAGGAAAACTTGGCTATTTGGAATTATCGTAAAGGAATTCGTGGGATTGCGATTTCCGGATGGGGGTTCATGGGATAATAATTTGGATGGATTCTAAACTCATCTAAACCTAATTTACGCGTGGTTTCGTGTATGTATTTTGTTGGTTTCTATACGCTTTTTTACGCAAAGAGTTTTAGAGTAAGAAAAAGCTCAGCGAAGCCACACAACATCGAGGCGAAAATACGATATACAAAAATCTACTAGTAATTTTTTCCTGGTTTCTACTTATAATATCTTAGTTAATTCTAACATTAAGTTTAACTTGCACTTATGAAAAAAAACCTAAATTTCGAAAGCTATTTTTGTCAAAAATAAATAAAGCAACTTTAATAGCTAAATTTGTCAAAAGCGGCTTAAAGCTCGAAAGTGAAAATAAAAATCAGCAGTTTTCTCAATTTTGCTTTTTGGCAGCGGTTTTTGGGGACTTACGCCGCTGGACATTTTCCTTTTGGGTCCCGCAGCTACGAGGGCGAAGTAGAGAATAACTTTCTTGGTGTTTTCAGTTTTACCCGCTCCAGATTCGCCACTGAGGATTGGTGGTTGGATATGATTTTGGTTGTAGGTGTTGTTAGAATTGGGAAGAAACGATTATTAACAATAGAAGATTCGATCGGATCAAAGGATAAAATGGGAAAAGGATTGCAAGTTCAGAGTACAAGTCAAAATTTAACCTAACCTTATTTACCACACACAGAAAACTGGTTAAATACTACAACCTCCCAAATATTTAATACCGAATTTAATTTACCACCCATTATATATATATTTTAAGTTTGACCCTAATCGTTCTGGGGAAACTTACGTAATCAACATAGACTGATTTTCACGGTCTGAAATGATAAAATTAAATAATAATATTTAGATTCCGATTCTAAATATAATTTGGTTAAATTAAGTTAGATATATGTTTAATATACGTTATAAGTATGGTAAATATTGATAAAACAAACATAATTTAACTTAGTAAGCTTCTTGAATTTATTAAACTACTTAAAATAATATGTATCGGCTCTCCATGTTTTAAAATTTAGGCCTAACCCAACACTATTTTCACAAAATATTGGACCCTTTCAGAATTGAAGAAATAAGTATGTTTAAATTTGCAGTTCTTATTTATAGATAAAATTGCGAAAGCATCTGGATATTTTTCCATGCCCGGAAATTTTCCGCTCAAAATGACTAAAAACTTCTAAGCCCTAACAACTGAAGCGTCGACAGAAATTAAACCTAATTACGTTAGAAAAATATCTAAACTCTGCGTAACGCTTTAGCGTATGGAGTGAAAGATAAAATAACCGAGCCAAAAATCTATACAAAATCTAAAGGAGAGTGTTATATAACTGGCGTACGGGGTTGGCTGCTAGCCTAAAAATAGATTCACTCCCTCTTTTCGCTAACGCGCATGCTCCGTGGATGCTGATACGGAGCAAGCACCAGAGAGGCCCGAGAGCAAAGAGAGAAATGTAGCTCTGGCGCGTTTCCATATATGGTTCGCGCCCGCTCTTCCTCAACGCGAGATACAGGACTAAAAAAATTCCGACACAAAATAGTTTTAACCACGTCGGCAAAGATGTTTGTTATTTAGCTTGCCAGATACTATAATAATGAGTCGAGACACTAAGAGAAGAGAAAACTTTTTTTGGCTCTTAGCACGCCTCCGTACTAGACTTAACTCTGGATAAAGTTGAGGGCTTAAAATGGGGCTTTAAAAAAAGGTTTACCGAATTATTTGTCTAGTCTTCTAAAGGTTGCGTCCTATGACTTCTATCGTACCAGTTTTAAACTCTTTGGAGGCGCCAAGAAAGATTGAATTTACATTCTGGGACTTTTCCAGATGCTCTCAAGAATATATATATCTATATATTTATATATCAATCCGGAATAGGTCATATTCTTTAAGTCAAGCGCTAGTCTAAACTGAGTATACGAATTCCATACCATCCCCCCAATTTTTACCTATAAATACTTTGATGTTGAATGGTTTTAAATGCGTAATTAGGCCTAATGCCTGGCTAATAGTTTAACTATTGTTTTGTTGGTCACGAAGAAGGAGCAATGTTAAAAGATGCCCAATATGACTTGACCAATTTGGTCTTGGCGTAAATTTGGTATTAGATCAAATTTGAACTCACTCTGCAACATGTTCATGTATGCTCCGTCAGAGATGGCAAAAATATGGGGAGGGACTTCATTCCTCCTCCTACCCTTGTAGATGTTAACGACACGGGCCGTGTAGATGGGATACCTCTTGTAAGGATTGATGGCTACGCAGAAAAGGCCAGAATAGGTCTAAAATAGCGAAATTGGACAAAAATAAATTAGACAACGATGTATTGATATAAATGAACCAAAAATACGTTTCTTTGAGAATAGAGTCTTGCCCGTCATAACTCTCGGAGGCAAATACAGTATTTGCAACTTGGACATTCAATTAGAAACGTGTTTTTGATTTAAAACGTGTCATGCTTTCAAAATATTTATGTTTCATTAAAAACTAAGGTGGGTTCAAAATCCTTTAAAGTGGGTTTGGGGTAGGGGGTAATGGGGGTATTTTTGGTCTATTTTACTGTGTCATAAACATCTTGTCGATTTAATAATATTCAAATTATTTAATCACATCTTGATGAACCTAATTATTTCCTATGACGCAGTGAATTTTTCGTAGTCTTTTTTTTTCTGGAACAATTTAGCGAAGCTTTAAAAATATTTACTTAAATTCAAAGCAATTTAACAGTAGCTTCAAAGCCAAACGAATTATTTTAAAATTTGGTAGAAGTTCGAAAAAATTAAAAATAAAATTTTGTGAAAATTTTTGAACAGTTTTTTTTTCTTT
Organism: Phalangium opilio; assembly: GCF_054372755.1. NCBI lineage: Eukaryota > Metazoa > Arthropoda > Arachnida > Opiliones > Phalangiidae > Phalangium > Phalangium opilio. The sequence goes on along the minus strand of NW_028324182.1, from coordinate 7,291,369 downwards.
CTTATGCGTAAAATGCCAAAATGTTTTTGCGAAAAATTATGGTAAAAAAGGTTAGAGCTACTTAATTTGCAAAGCTATACGTAAATTTCAAATTAATTAAGCTTAAAAGATCGTTTCGAAAAGACACGATACTTTTGTACTTAATCAATATGACACCGCGTACGAATTAATTGTGAAAGCGTGCGTAAAATAAGGTATTAAGTGTTAAAATGGCGGATATCAAAGCTCTTTAATTTTCAACCATAGAAAAGAACCAGTTCGATGTTCTTCGAGATAAGAGGTCATCTTCTATGGTTGAAATTCAGAGAGGGTTAAGCGCTTGGCCATACTTACGTAAATAAGCTGAGCGTAGTAACGCTCTTTCAAGTTGTACAAAACACTGGCGTCGTTCAAATAGGTCAAGTTGGACATATCCTCGGCTTTCTCGTACTTGGGAGGATTGACTTGTCCAGCCAAATCCTTCTTAACGGTACGTGACTGTTTTTCGCGATAGGATAGTACCATACAAGAAGGGGACACAGTTTGGGGGGAGATTTTGGGTCATTTTTGATACAGGATTCGATGACGAGGGCAAAATATATCGATACCAAGTCGATTTTGTACAAAGGTTGACCGGGCATAGGGCAGATACGGTTTGGGCCATTTGATTTGGGTGGTATATAGGAAACGGGCGATAAATATCGATACGAAGTCGATTATATAGTGTTTGGTAGGGTTCAAAGGTTGATTGGGTTACGGTTTTGGACCATTTGATTTTTGGGGTTATATAGGAATCGATCACCAGCGAAAAATATCAAAACGGAATCGATATTCATGGGCGGAAAAAATGACGGGAAAAATTGACAAAAAGAGGACAAAAAAGAAAAAAAAGAGAAGAAAGAGTTAATAATTTTCGAAACGATTAACTTACGTAAATAAGCTTTGAATAGTATCGCTCTTTCAGATTGTATAAGACACTAGCGTCATTCAAGTAAGTAAGAGAAGACATGTCTTCGCATTTTTCGTACTTTGGCGGGTTGACTTGAGACAATAGATCTTTCTTACAAATTCTCTGAAAAACGACAATCTCGACGCGTTCATACTTATTTCTTTTAACACTAAATAGCATTGAAGATTATGCTGATTAACTCAATTAAGCGCTGAAAGCCAGCCTTCAAATTGGATATTACCCTAATTTAAACCTAATCTACTAAGGTTTAACAAAAGTTAAGGTAAAACCTTAATTGTAAATGCTCTAACTCTAAGCCCAATCTCTAGCTCATATATACTTCCGCAAGCCTAATTATGCCAAGGAATGTTTCTAGTAGGTTAAAGGTCACTTCCATTTCGGAAAGCTAATATAACTCTGAAAACTATATGAAGCAAAAGTTTAAAACTAGGCTTAACTAATAAAAGCCGAAGCCTATAGGTTAAAGGTCAACTCTAAGCCTATCTAATTCAAACTTCATTTACTGCATGTATAACTGATGCCTCTGCAAATAGTCTGAGCTGGCAAGAAGCCAGAAACTTAAGATGGCGTATTTTAGAGCAATGGAAGCCAATAAAGGTCAAAAATTGTCGAGGTTATCTCACCTCTCCGCCGGGCAAGTCGACGGTGACCATGTCTCCCTTGGTGCTAACAATGTTACCCAAGACGAAACCTTCTTTGTCATCGGGGATCCAGACCATCTTCTTGCCATCGTAAGGCTTAGTCTGATCCTTCCTCTTTTGTTCCAAAGAAACGTACAAGTACTGAGTTGGATCGGGATCATCTCCCACTTGTTTAACAACCCTCGGCATGTTGGTTCACTTGATCGAAAAAAGTCGAAACGAAATTCCGCGCACCCGTCTACCTTTTTAAGTCTCCGACACAAGAGGAACGGAGTAGGAACAGCCCTGGAGCTTTCCTGTAAAAGTAAAAACCAAAATTTAATTAACCTATCAGTACGCAAAGAAAAAAAGGTCCAAGAGGTACACCACTTTCTGAATATAACCGTATAATTGTTTCTAGAATTCTATTCTTTTCGCATTAAAATTCATTCAGGAGTGGTATGTCTCTTGCGTTATGGAAGGGCGAGGTTAGCTTCATCCAATGGTCCCGCTCTTAAAGGTCATTTGCTGTCCTCAATCGACCCGGGGCTCTCATAATCATAATTTCAGATTGTATTTGCACTATATTTTGCGATAAAGTAGAGCACCGACCTTTTCCTAAGCGTTGCCTTTAATTCAATCTAATGACTATAAACCCGTGCAATTTAGTACAAAACTTCTAATTCTTTTACATAATTCGCTACCAAAAGCGAGAAATATTTAAAAAAAATTTAAATATTCAAACTTTTAAGCTCAATTAAATTGAAAGCTAATCTTCAGATAAAAATTCCTCTAAGATTATAATTCTAGTTTGTATTAAAAAAAAATTAAAAACTAGTTAAAGGTTTGTTAAAATTTCGCAAAGAAAAACTAATTTAAAACTATCTCAGAACCGGTTAGGTAAAAGATTCGTTTCAACACTTGGGTTTAAAAGTTAAAAAAAAATTTTTAATTTAGTTAAAATCTAAATATAAGAGAGAAATATATTGTTCTTATCGTGGAAGAATTCGTTCCTCCTTGAACGTCAAATACGTCGGGGTAAATCCAAGGTAACGCGTTGAAACGAAGCTCTTTAAAATTATAATCCAAAATAACAAAGACGCCGCGACGCGATTGTAATCCAAATTTGATATAGCGATGCCTAAAATTCACGCACTTTTACGATAGATTTTTTTGTATCGTATTTTCTTTGAATCGCGTATTCCACAGCACACAAAGGGTTAATTAATATTGGAGACGATAAAGCGAGCTATGGGATGAATAGCGGGAACAAAAATTTCGTGGATTTCACTTACGTTCGAAAGCTGTTCAGTGTAGGACGGAGACGAGGGTTCCCTGACTTTATAAACCCCGGGTAATCGAATACGACGCCTTTACCACCATTAGCGAAACATAAGAGGCGATTTCATTGGATAAAAGGGAAGCTCAAGAGCAATCCCATTGGATGAGAGTGGGGGAAAAAGAGAGGGGACGTTTTCTTTGACTCGATCTCTCGAGCTAGGCCATACAAAGTCAGAGAGACAGAGCTAGGAGAGGGAAACGTTTCTTTTTCTCTTTTTTCATCCTCAGCCTCTTACAATCCTTAGGGTTAAGTCTCCCGAATTCTCGGCGGTTTCCAGTCGCTAGTCAGTGTTGGAGAAGGCTGCGAAAGCGCGACTTAGGGTGAAGGGGCGAGAGAGGAGAGAATGCCACCTTTTTTGGGTCAAATAAGGGATGGGCGTTTCACTCGCAGAGTTCACTAGGAAAACCGAACGATGATACCGGATTTTAACAATTGAAGAGATTAAAAGCCTAATTAGTCCTTGAAATAAATGGAGTGTAATTATAGGATTTGATTTAATAAATATAAGACAATGCATTTTATTTCGCATTTATTTAAGTGGGATTCCTTGTTTTCAAAGAAATTTTCATGCGAATGTATTGCAAATAAACATAAAATTTAGTAGAATTATATAATGAGTTTTCGAATTAGTTTTGTTAGTAACATAAGCGCTGAATATCCTAATTAAAAAATTAAAATTTTGCTTATGTTTATCACCAAATTAAACCTAATATATTGGACCAATGCACAATCACATCACAGTGTTTGATTAAATGTTTGAAACAAATATAATACTACCAAAGCCTAAATATTAGAAACTACACTTCCACTTTAAGAGTGCACAAATCAGTCTCTTTTTCTACGTGTATTGTCGTATAAATCCGCGTAGCTTTGGACTTCGGTGCATTTTAGAATTGGAATTTACTATAGGAATGCGTTTTCTCATCCTCTCTCGTCGTAGACCGGTACACCTATCTGCTTTACCGCTTAGTTTCCCTCCTCCGAGTGATCCCATAAAGGACGCACGACGCCAACCTCAGCCAAATTTTCCGGATTCAACCGATATAGGGAATCCCTGACGTGTTGTTATATATAAATATATAAGAAAAATAGATTTAGAACAAGGCTTAGTACGCGCCTGTACTTTGTGGTATGGTGCGCTGGTGCCACTTATATAACTTCAAGACTAGATAAAAGAATGGGTACTGCCAACAAAAGCTCTTATAAACCCCGTAACCCTTCGAGTTAAAACGCCTAATTTCCCCTGCGTCGAATCTTTCTCAAAATAATTGTACTTTGTCGCGTTCATTAACTAATTAACAGGGTGGAAATTGGTTCCGTTGACCAGACCACTCTGGAGACATCCCCTCCCCCCCGCGCTACGCATGGATTCGCGAGAAAATGATCCTTCTTTCTAGTTTCAGTTTCGTTTATAATATAGGAAACTTGATTGAGTATTTTTAAAAATCAGCCATGATATTTCTGGTACTATGCCTTAGTACATCAATGTATTGCAGGATATGTTTCTTAAGTTACTGGTTACCGAGAGAGGTGACCATAAGTTCATAAGATATGTACCATAAATTTGTCACTGGTTACAAACTGGAGCTTGTCATGAAGTGACGTAGGTGAAACGTCATAGATACTCGTAAAGCGACGAATGGTGAGGCGCAGTCAAAGGCTTAGTATATAGACTAAATAGGAAGATGGACTGCAAAACTAACCGAGTGTAGTCAATTCTCGCTTGTCGTTCTCGAACTAGCTCTCAGTAGGTCTCTAGCATTACAAAGTATAGGTAGATTCATACTTATAGAATATATCTTATAAACTTATGCGTGATCCAAAAAGGCTGTTGTACAAAAAAATTAGATTTAGTCAGTTTTCTTTGCCAATTACCAAAAACACTTAATATTCTTATCTTTAGGTCTGCAAATTATCTTAAAAATCCTTACTCTGTTATGAGAGACAATATCAAGGGGAAAATTTTAAAGCAGGTAAAAAGGATAAGATTACAAATGTATGATGCATATTACATGTCGTTAATCTTAAGATATAGACGTCAATGTAATATTTCTGTACCCTAACTAAACCTAAAATTAACGAAAGTGTTTACGCCTTGAAAAGCATGACGATTATTTTCTCGTTAAAAGCGGATTGGAGAGCTAGACTATAAACATTTATTTTTAATTTTTATAAATAGAAACGAGGGTGTTTAATTTATCTATCACCCATAGCTGGCAGTTTCCGGTTAGAAAAATCTTAAACGGAGAGATTTAGGGATTTGGCTGATAAAAATTATTCGTATTCCTTTGATCTTTCCATCTTCAAATAGATCTCGTGAAATGAAAAAGTTTCTTATATAAAGATTTTCAAATTTGAATATATGGCCTGACGGAATTAAGACAAAAAAAACCTTTCGAAAATAGTACGACAAGAGTTTGCTAGTCCCTAAAGATCCCGTTGAATTCCAAAATGTACGGGTTTATTAACAGAAATAACCAAGGAGCATTACGAGGCGAGAGATACAATTTTCTTCACTATTGTTATTCCGATTCTCAGATGGTTTTTAACTGTAGAAAATTGAGTTTAATATTTTATAAATTTCCAGAAGTTAAACGCGACTATTTTCAGTGTCTAATTCTTGGCTCGCAGAAGTAAAATAGATTGAGCGATAAACTCCATATTTAAATAGCATTGGGCTTAAACATATGGAATATTTCATAATTACGCTTCATCTCTGGTAGTTTTAAGTACTCCTAGTGTTTTTTATGGAAAAAATGAAAGGTAGGTGAACTGAGTGGCGCGTTTTCCCTTCCCTTAAGATTTGCAAGTTCCAAGAGGCAGCCAAAGGGGATTCGAACTAAAAATAAACTTCTTTCCCAAGCATCCCTATTCTGACTACCTCTCGAGTCTTGACTAAAGAAAAAATAAAGCAAGGACGCATTATTTACACTTAAATCGGGAAGGACTAGCATCTTCTAGAAAATACTAGAAAACCATCTGATGATCTGACGAAAGTCTTAACAGAAGATCCTTGTTGGCTAGGAAGCGCGTTCAACTCTCGCCCGTTAACGCGCCAAATAAAAAACCCTCTTCCCACTGACATGTCTTCTTTCCAAAGTGGAGGTAAACTGCTACCCAGTTTGATCTAACATTTTATTCAATTGCGGGGGTCATTATTAAGAGGTCACGAAACTCTTAATCTACAGAAAATCTAATTCTTAATTGTGAAGAGTAACTATTTTATCAAAAGAAATAAGGTTCCTTGACATTTCCAGACGCAAGACCACCTCATCAACGGGAAATATTGTTTTTAATTCATCTGTAGCAACACTTTTAAATAAAACTTAGTCGAGCCTCACAAATTTCACTAATTTCCCTAGATCATTCTAATAATTTAAAGCATCCCTGAAATTTAGACGAATATTCCCTGACCAATTTACATCCCTGATATTAATCCCAGGTTTGTATGAACTCGGTAATTACAGATAGGCCTAAAAAAATCACGTTTGGGAATTTAGTTTAAAAACTTAATAAGATAATTGGGACCTATATTAATTAATTTTATGGATATCCAAATTCTTCTGTTAGTCATTTCACCGTCACTTTAACGCGAGCATTTGCTTTTACGATTACCGACGACGGTTCCACCGAAATATTTTCAATTTAAAAAAACAAAACGCACTTTTCTCACTCTAAAAGCGTGCTCCTTCAATCGCTCCCTCTTTTTAAGATCCGAAACCCGTAAAAAAGTTTTTTTAAAAAAAAAGAAACCACGTTTCTTGAGCAATTAGGAAAGATTATAACTTTCTTTTCTCAAAAAAAGATAAATAAGAAAAATACTTCTCCAATGAGGTTTTTACAGTTAAGCCTAATTCCTAGACGGTTATATTTATAAAAATCATTTTTCGTTGCACCCCCGCTTTCGAATCAATCTCAGACACTTTGCGTCATACATTCGCGAGGTTTGAATTATTAAGACATTATGTTACGACGCTTAGTGAATGAGTTCGGAAGACACGGTGCCAATGCCATGGCAAAGGGTGCTCGAGAGAAACCAAGCGCGACGACACAAACTCTCGTCTCTTCATTAAGTTTGTATCATGTGTACACTTATACAGTGACATTTGGCCTTGACGAATTTCAAGTTGGGGCCGAAAAAAGTTTAGATAAGAACATCACAGAAGCAACAGTCAATCTACGACTTGGAGGCGGACAGTGATTCCAAGTGGAAACTGCTGTTCGAAACTTAATATAAGATTACGCGGATAAAGTTAGATTTTAGACATGGGCAGAAAACAGAGATGAAAGGAGAGTCCAATCCCTCGAAAAGACACACCTACGCTAGAATATTTTTGCAATAACCATGCTATTACCACGGACTGTGTCGTTCTAAAGACAACGAACAATGCGGAAATTAAACGTGTGACAAAGCATAATGAGCGTAATCTTAAATGGGAACTAACATCACGATAATCACCTCAAATAAAACAATGTTGAGACCCCTAAATACTAAAATGTAGGCATACCTCGATTTTTACAGCTAATTATTGTTGCCTTTAACTATTTTTAACTACACACTCAATGTTAAACCACAAATTATTAAATAAATCTTGGTAAACGATGCAACTTTACCATTATAAAGATCCACAGACGAAGATGAATTCCAGATAATCGTTACACGTGGCGAAAAAGAAATGATATTACAATGAATTCGGCAACGTGATTACCATCCGATTTTAATATGATTTCGTCATCTACCTTCAACTGACTTTAATTGAAAACCGCGCATGCGTTTCAGTGATGGGTTAAGTCAGTTTATGAAAGTGGGGAGTCGCAATAATGAAATTGTCTCATTAAAGATCAACCTTTGTAGACCAATAGTCAAGGGTTCAAGGTCAACAATGCGTATTCATTATTAATATATTTATACCTAAAATTTGTTGGCGTAAAACGTTTTCTGGATTTTAATTTACTTTTAAATATCAGTAATTAAGTATTTATTTGTGAGATTTAAAATATTGTATCGCTCCGCCGCAAGTTTTTTGCCTTCCTACATTTGATGGAGAAGTTGGCTAAATTAGGAGGTGGAAGCACATTTCACGCCCAGTAGACCAGTGGGGGTGGAAAATGTCTAATAAAGAAACAGGCTTATACAACCCTAAATGAATGGAAACATATTTTTGGATGATCTAAATAATTGCTAGATAAACCGTAAAGGGCTTAAGTAGTTGATTTGTTGCGTTTCGCATGTTGTCTCCTACAACCAAGTTCTTCATTACAACTTCCAGATGTAATTGACCTAATCTATGACATGATACGAATCAATGCGGGGCAGGTGATCTCCCGAGTGTAGTTAGGCCTATTTAAAGACAATCATTCTTCGTTTATTGATATCAGAGTGGTTGAGAGAAGACAGAGCAAAAATTGAAAAAGAATGGTGGTACGATGTCGTACGTACTGAAAGAATCAGCGTCGCCCAATGGTTTTTGCGTTGTTGCCAAAAATTGACAGAAATCCGAGGGATAGGACACGCTAAAATTTTTGAAACCCAGAGAAAATAGTTTAAAAAAAAAAAATAAGATTTTCATGTTATGAGATAAAGTAGGACTATGATTATTAGTGGTCACAGATGTAAGAGGTACATATTCTATTAGAATCAAAGGCCTATTTACACAATATTGACCAGTACGTCTGACACCACGCGACATTCTCGTCGATCCATCCCTGAAGAGAAAGAAATCCTTCTAGAAAATTGCGCGAGCACTTTCTTGGCTTCTGTCCTAAAATACTTCCCGTTTTTATCCCTCTCAATGTCCTCTTTTTGTGCCCACCTTTCCAACATCCCTTCTTTGAAACAGTCACTGTTTAACGTCAAGAAAGAAGGAAGGGAGAAAGGAAGAACTCTATGGCGGGCCTAAAAGCTGACTGGGTAGTTCATGGTAGTATGTATACTCGAAGACAAAAACCTTTTCCAAA